>NW_028270145.1:100890332-103290332 GCF_037043375.1 Chiloscyllium plagiosum | reverse complement strand
CAGGAGCTTTGGCAGACAGTTCACTGCAATCTGCTGCAAAGATAACCCGAGTTTTATTGAGAGACATTGTTGTCATTTCAGCTGCAATTGTTTTTGTTCAGAGACTTAGACCATGGTTGTTGTAATGAACCATTACTTGCTGCAATGTTTAATCCTGCCTACCAGAAGGAGTGTCTCAATACCAACTCATCGGTTCACACGGTGGTACCATGTGACAGTGGGAGGATGACGCCTGACGATGGCAAAAATCAGAAGTTGCAAGTACATTGGGGCACAGCAGGGATTTAACAAACTAAAAAAATTCAGCTTAACCAGCTTGACTTGAAATCCAAACATAATTGATTGCAATATGGTCAATTATGATTTATTAGCTATGGCAACAAAGGTTTTCAATTTTAAAGGGAATCAGCTGGGAGCTTTTTTTTTAAGATAGCACTGTATATAATGAGCATGAATGACCATATGTGCTTAGATTCATCTAATAGACTGTTTGACCACCAAGTTACCAACAATAAATAAATTGCTTAGAAAGAATGTAGGTCTCATCATAAATCTGCACTTAACCAGATTGATAACCTTATTACCACTTCACCTGCTTAATGGACAAATAAAATGGTCTCTCCAGAAAAGAAAGGTACAGAAATAAATCTTATGAAGATAAACCAAGAACCCAGTTACATTTAAAAGTTAATATTATTGTTTTACATCACTCTGAGGAGGTGTGTCAAGACTTTTTTTTTAATAGCTGCTGTTTTTGTAACCATAATTTTGTGGAATCTTCATTCTGCTCCCCTGAGATGGCATTTTGTTAGCAGGAAATAATAGGCTATATCCCTGTTCTGTCAGGTAAACAAAAATACCAACCAGTCATTAGTCAAATGCCGTGTATTTTGTGCTAACTTTTGGCCATTTAGTTTGCAGAGTCTGGAACTAACTCATAGTACAGACAGCAAGTCCAGGTTGTAGTGTTGTTATTAATCTGCTGTTGCAAGTGTAGCCATGAGGAGGGCCTCTCTCACTGTCAGATGAAATACTCTTTCCTGCTTTCGCTTACAGAATCCTGGTAATTGGCATGGTTCTTCAGTGCTGCATCAGTGTTCTCAGCATATTCCGTTCTTTTCGGCTCATTATTTTGATAAGTGCCTTTGTTCTGATATAACAAGCGTCCCGTTATAGCAAAAATGCAGAGGATGACAAATATCACAATCGCTATAACACCTGTCAGGAGAAAAGAAATGCAATTTTAGTCTTCTCTTTTCTTTTGTAAAGCAAACTTATTGTTATTTCAATGCAGCTATGCTTGCTATTTGCCTTCTTTTCGTCATCTCTACCTCCTCCGACTCCTGACAGGATACAATGGTTACCGAGCAACCTATCGGAAGGATGTGATTGCATTGGAGGGGGTGCAGAGGAGATTCACCAGGATGTTGCCTGATATGGAGCATTTCAGCTGTGCAGAAAGGCTGGATAAGCTCGGGTTGTTTTCTTTGCAGCAGAGAAGGTTGAGAAGGGACCTGATAGAGGTGTATAAAAGATTATGAAGGTCATAGACAGGGTGGATAGAAAGCAACCATTCCCCTTCACTGAATGGGCAAGAACAAAAGGACACACATTTAAAATGAAAGGCAGGAGGTTTAGAGGGCACTTGAGAAAAAGGTTTTTCACCAGAGGTTGGTGGGGAGTCTAGAATGAACTTTCTGGGAGGGTAGTTGAGATGGACAACCACACAACCTTTAAAAAGTACTTGAATGAGTACTTGAAGTGTCATAACATTCAAGGTTATGGGCCTACTCCGGCCAAGTTGGATTAGTTTAGGTAGTAATGCATTTTTGGTCGTTCAAGCTGGATGGGACAAAGGCCTGTTTTGTACTGTATAATTCGTGTACCTCACTTATGAAGTCATCTTAGCCATGTGTGAACTTAGTCAGTAAATGTTGACAGGCCACTCAATGGTGGAGGCTTCATCTTTGGGCCAGACCACTTGTCACTTGGATGTTGCAATGACACAGAATGAAACCTTGCACAAACCCAACTTTAATCGCTCTTTCATTGGCATTCAATTGGCTAGGCCCTAAGTTCTGTAGCTTCCTGGCTAAATTGCCTTTCTGTATCTCTGTTATTTTAGGATGCTCATTGAAGCTGTTTTCTTTGATCAAGAGTTTGCTCCCCTGTTCTAATATGGTTTGGTATCAAATTTTATTTGATAGTGGTTCTATAAAGAGCTTTGGGGTGTTTTATAATGTTGAAGTTGATATATAAATGGAAAGTGCTGTTTCTGATTCATTTCCCTGTACGATAATTGGGTGCCTAGTTAAAATTTCTCTCCCTGAAGAGAGGAGAGCGATTACAGCATGTTGTTAAGCAGAAAAGGCATAAATCAAGCACTCAAATTCTCCACAGACTAAACATCTCCAATTTGCAAAGCTTTGTTGGGAATGCTAAATGGCAAAATTTACCACTTGTATTTCATCACTGGAATTTTATAGATTATCAATATATTGTCCTCTAATTTATCATCACTGGAACTATGGATCCACATTGGCACTTACTTTGTTGCCTACACTTTCAAACTTTCGTCACTCCTTAATGTACACAGCGTGAAGGCTTTTTTTTCAACTATATCTTAAATATAAATTGTAAATTGTAACATCGAAAGACTTTTCTACGATTAGAAAATTCTCATCAACTTGCCAAAAATATTTATGGACACCAGATACTATTTACAGTGCAATTAGACTGTTTGCATTGGAAACAGCACAGCATGTGCCTAAAGGGCTTATACCATCACTTAGAACATATAGAACATAGAATATTACAGCGCAGTACAGATCCTTCACCCTCAATGTTGCGCCGCCCTGTCATACTAATCTGAAGCCCATCCCACTTACACTATTCCATGTACATCCATATGCCTGTCCAATGACGACTTAAATGCATTTAAAGTTGGTGAATCTACTACAGTTGCAGGCAAAGCATTCCATATCCTTATTATTCTCTGAGTAAAGAAACTACCCCTGACATCTTTCTTATACCTATCTCCCCGCCCTTTAAAGTTGCGTCCCCTCGTGTTTGCCATTCCCATATTTGGAAAAAGGCTCTCCCTGTCCACCCTGTCTAACCCTCTGATTATCTTGTATGTCTCTATTAAATCACCTCTCAACCTTCTTCTCTCTAACGAGAACAGCCTCAAGGCCCTCAGCCTTTCCTCTTAAGACATTCCTTCCATACTAGACAACATCCTAGTAAATCTCCTCTGCACCCTTTCCAAAGCTTCCACATCCTTCTTATAATGCGGTGATCAGAACTGTACACACAATACTCCAAGTGTGACCGTACCAGAGCTTTTCTGACATTAGTCTGATGACTTCTGAGCTCTTCCCTCAACTTCAACCATTTCAATCTTCCAACAAGAAGCTTGAAAGTTGTAGTGATTGGAAGCAGGTAGATCTCAATAACTATAAGGTTTTTGATTGGGGTTGTTAACCTGGGACAATCAGGGAAGCCCTGGCCTACCAATGTAACCAGGAAATTTGGAATCCCCTCATCTAGGGAACTGACTCTGTGCTGGCTGGGCCACAGTCAGTATGTACTGTTACCTGGAACAATCAGGAAAGCCCTGGCTGATTCATATAACCAGGAAATTTAGAATCTTCTCAGTTTACAGGAGTGACTCTGTGCTGGCTGGGCCACAGTTGGTGTGTTACTGCTGCTGTTGGTTTCTGCTTCATTTTTGGAGGAAACCTGACTCCTGAACTGAATTATGCAGCCAGTTTGTTAACTTTTTTTTAGTGAGGTCTGATTTTTAAACTGCCTGATCCACAGAGTCAGTATGTTACAGGTGTAACTCAGTTCTCATTAGGGAACTGTTGTTTCACTGGCTGCTTACAGCCTGTGTGTTACTCTTTTCTCTTTTACTTTGAGAAGAGGACTATGCAGATTTAGCGGCAGGGCTCAGCCCTTGCACTCTGGTTTCCTTTTGAATGTGTTTTCACTTTTTTGATGTCTGGACTGAGCCCCTGTGAAAAAATACATCTTTCCAGATGAGCTGGCCCTATACCTTGGTATCTTGGTGTCCATGTACACAGATCTTTGAAAGTTGCCACCCAGGTAAATGGTGCGGTGAAGAAGGCATATGGCGCACTGGCTTTTATTGGTAGAGGAATTGAGTTCCGGAGTCCTGAGATCATGTTGCAGTTGTATAAGACTCTGGTGCGGCCGCACCTGGAGTATTGTGTGCAGTTTTGGTCGCCATACTATAGGGAAGGATGTGGAGGCACTGGAACGGATGCAGAGGAGGTTTACCAGGATGTTGCCTGGTATGGTAGGAAGATCGTATGAGGAAAGGCTGAGGCACTTGGGGCTGTTTTCATTGGAGAAAAGAAGGTTTAGGGGTGACTTGATAGAGGTGTACAAGATGATTAGGGGTTTAGATAGGGTTGACCGTGAGAACCTTTTTCCACGTATGGAGTCAGCTATTACGAGGGGGCATAGCTTTAAATTAAGGGGTGGTAGGTATAGGACAGATGTTAGGGGTAGGTTCTTTACTCAGCGAGTCATGAGTTCATGAAATGCACTGCCAGAAGCAGTGGTGGACTCTCCCTCTTTATGGGCATTTAAGCGGGCATTGGATAGGCATATGGAGGATAGTGGGCTAGTGTAGGTTAGGTGGGCTTGGATCGGCGCAACATCGAGGGCCAAAGGGCCTGTACTGCGCTGTATTCTTCTATGTTCTATGTTCTATATGGGTAGGCCTGGCCCTTTGTGGGTGACTAGGTCTCTGTAAAGACTGAACACCTGTGTTTATGCTGGGAGGTGAGCAATTGCTGCATTATGGAGTGGGCCAAACCCTGTGAGTTAACTGCAACTTTACAATGTTCCTGTGAGTGGGCCTGGTCCTTTGGATGGCCTAAATCTCTGAAGACTGAACACCCGTGTGTGTGGCGTGGACTCTGCCTTCAGGACTGGACAAAACTCCTGTGAGTTAACTGCAGCTTCACAATATACTGTGTTCCAGAGAGTGGGCCTGGTTCTCCCTGGAAGGGCCAGGCCTCTGTGAAGACTCAACAACTGTGTATGCTTGCAGGTGAGCATTTGCTACATTCTGGACTGACTCTGCCTTCGGGCATGGTCTCTGCCTTGGTACTGGAAACTGTATTGTGAGGATTTTGGGCATTCTGTTACTGTATGTGGGTTTTGTAATTGATTGTGTTTGAGTGTGGCCCAGAGTGGGCTAGTCAGTATGTGGGGTGGCTGGGAGCTGGAGGGTCAATAACACGCCTGGGGGATAGCGGGCAGTGTAGGGGGAGGGGGTGGTGTTAGTATGCAAAGTGGCTGGGACGAGGCAGCCGACAGTGTGCCCATAGGAAAGCTGACTGGGGAGGGGCAGTTGGTATGCAGGCCGGCTGAGGGCTGGAGGGTCGATGACCAACCTGTAGGAAAGCAGGCCAGGAGAAGCCTGTCAGAATGTGGGGCAGGCAGGGCCAGGCAGCTGATAGCATCCTTGTAGGAAAGCCGGTGTAGGGCAGGCCGGTCAGTACGTGGGGAGGCTGGGAGTCGGATAGCCGATGGCTGTGGGATTTGAGGTTTGTCCTCATCTCCCTGAAAACTGGTTGAATGGTGGGGTTTGGGGTTTGGCTTTGCTGCCCTTTCCTCTGTATATAGTGTGGTTTTTGTGAACTGCTGCTTTCTGTTTATTGTTAACTGTATTTTGTACTGTTTAATAAAATTTAAAAAATATAACCAAGAGATTTAGAATCACCTCTGTACTGGCTCTGTACTGACTCTGTACTGGCTGGGCCACAGTCAGTGTGGTACTGCTGCTGTTGGTTTCTGCCTTTTGTTTTGGGAGTGGGGGGAACCTGATTCCTGAACTGTCTGAATGATTCAGCCAGTTTGTTAACTGGTATTCCTTTTTACTGGGGACTGATTTCTAAATTGCCTGATCTTCACAGTCACTGTGTTTCGGTTCTCATTAGGGGAACTGTTGTTTCACTGGCTGGTTGCAGCTTGTGTGTTACTCCTTTTTTTTTAGATTACATTACAGTGTGGAAACAGGCCCTTCGGCCCAACTAGTCCACACTGACCCGCCGAAGCGAAACCCACCCATACCCCTACATTTACCCCTTACCTAACACTACTGGCAATTTAGCATGGCCAATTCACCTGACCCTGCACATCTTTTGGACTGTGGGAGGAAACCGGAGCACCCGGAGGAAACCCACGCAGACACGGGGAGAACGTGCAAACTCCACACAGTCAGTCGCCTGAGGCGGGAATTGAACCCGGGTCTCAGGCGCTGTGAGGCAGCAGTGCTAACCACTGTGCCACCGTGCCGCCCACCATGCTGTTTTACTTTGAGGAAAGGACTATGTTAATTTTGTGGCAGGGCTTAGCCCTTGCATTCTTGAGTTTTCTTTGCTTTTTGTATGTGTTTTCACTTTTTTGGTATTTGGACTGAGCCCTTGTGAGAAAATGCACTGTTCCTGTGGGTAGGCCTGGCCTTTTGTTGGTGGATTAGGCCTCTGTAAAGACTGAACACCTGTGTGTGTGCTGGGAGGTGAGCACTTGCTGCATCCTGGAGTTCAGGAGTGGACCAAGCTCCTGTGAGTTAACTGCACCTTTACAATGTACTGTGTTCCTGTGAGTGTGCACGGTTCTCTCTGGATAAACCAGGCCTCTATGGTGATGAACGCCAGTGTGTGTGCTGTGTGTTCTGTATTTGCTTTCTTCAGGAGTGGATTCTGCCCTTGGTTGTGGACTCTGTTTTTGGCAATGGACTCTGCAGTTTGGAGTGGATTCTATTTCTGACAATGCACTTTGTATACTGGAGTGGACTCTGTTCCTGGGAATGGACTCGACATTTTGAAGAGAACTGTTTATGGTAAGGAACTCTGTATCAGAAGGGACTCTGTATGTTGGTAATTGACTCTGTGTTGTTGCTTGTTGGGTTTATCACCTGCAAAGTCTTGTGTGTCCCTGGGTCTGGCATGCCTCGCTGTGAGCTGGGAGGCTTGTAGGTCATCCCAAAAGCTGTCACCCTGAGAGCGAGGAGGTGGGGAGGCTGCTCGAAAGCCGGAGGGTGGGTAGGCCTCCCGATGCCTGTCGCCTGAGAGCCGGAAAGTAGGTAGGCCATTCTGAGCACTGTCGTCCCAAGAAGGAGTAATTGGGAAGGGCTGTCCTGAGGTGGTCGGATGGTGTGTTGGAGAGGCAGAGAGCCAGAAGATGCGTAGGGCCAGGTTGAGATCTGGAAGACTTGTGGGCTGGCCCACGTGCTGATGTCCCAGGAAAGGGGATGGGCTATCCTAGAAATGTCCAGAAGATGTGTTAGGGCATTCCATGGGCCCGATGGCGCATCAGGGTGTGCGAGAGCCAGATGGTACATGGGCAAACCGAGAGCCAGAAGGTGGGGAGGCCGTGCTCAGCCCTTTCCCCTGGGCAGGTAACCAGGGCAGACTGTCATCAAGGTGGCTGGAAGATGGGAAACATGGTTAGGGAAGCTGAAAGATGAGTAGGCTGTCCTGACCACTGGCGTCTGGGGGGGGTGGCGGGAGGCGGGAGCAGGACAGGTTGTCCTCAAGGTGGCTAGAATGTGTGTCAGGACCGACTGAGAGCCAGAAGAGGAATGGGGCAGGCTTCCTTAGAGTTCTGGAAGGTGAGAGGGATGGGTGGCTTGTTGGTTTGTTTTCTATGCACTGTTTCTTATTTAATTGGACTCTCTTGTATGTATTTGTTAGTGCTACTTTTGTAATGACTGACTGAAAGTGGAATTTGAGGCTCATTTCCCTGAAAACTGTTTGAATGGTAGGGTTTGGGGCCTGGCTTTGCCGCTCCTCTCCCTTGTAAAATTGCTGTTTCTCTGTTAATTGTTTGTAAACTGTACTGTTTAATAAAATAAAAAAAGTTGATGACTGACTCCGAGCTGGCTGGCCACAGTCAGTGTACTATGGATTAATAAATAAAGGGTGACTTAGTGATGGGACACTGGCCTCTATGCATTTATATCAAATGTAAAATACTATTCTCTCTAATTTTGAAATCAATAAAAACACAGATATTGTAAATTAGGTCACCTTTGCTGAGGTCACGATGAGACATTAAGTAGTAGTAGTACTGTTCTTACCTGCTGAAACAGGAGCTCTGGGTTCAAGTCCCATCTGCTCCAGAGGTGTATAACAACATCTCTGAACAGGCATTTAAGACAAAGCTGGGAGATCATGGAAATGATTGCAAATTTCACTTGTTATTTGGGCTACTATTGATACCTCGCCACTGTTTTTACTTTGGGCAATTTATAAGACAATTCACTATTTACCCATAAATGCCTTTTGCTATGGATCTCTTTTGTGAGATATATTCTGAAGGCCATCCCAATTACTTCCTTGAAAATTCCAAGACATTTGTAAGGTAAGACATGCCTTCAAAAGCTAGCATTCCTTCTTTATAAGAGTCATAGCAGTCTTCAGCACAGAAAAAGATCTTTTGGCCCATCAAGTTTATGTCAATCAAAAACAACAGCCAAACTACCTAATCCCATGTTTCAGCACTTAGCTCATAGCCTTGACATGCCTTTGCAGGTATTCTCAAATTGTTGATGCTATGTCAAACTTCAGCATATCACAGCAAATGACGGCAGGACAAATATTTTTTAAACGTCTGATTCAATCTTTCATTATTCTGTGTTGCATTTGACGAGGTTAAGGAAATTAATGTTTGAATTGTTAAATGAACTCACTTTGCTACTTTCTTCCTTGACTCAAATATGTCCCTTTCCACATATCGACTTATGTTGGAGAGCTCTCTTGCAGTGCAGTGATAATGTCCCTACCTCTAAGCCTGCAGGCATGGGTTCAAGTCCCACCTGTTCCAGCAGGTGTGTATTAACATCTCTGAATTGATTTAAAAATGTCTATTCCTGAAGAAGGGCTCATGCCTGAAACATCGATTCTCCTGCTCCTTGGATGCTGCCTGACCAGCTGCGCTTTTCCAGCAATACATTTTCAGCTCTGACCTCCAGCATCTGCAGTCCTCACTTTCTCCTAAAAATGTCTATGACCACTTAACTGGATAGTTTGTTCTTTAACATTTTCCTTGTGACTAACATTTTGAGAGTCTTTGTTTTTAAAATTATCCTCCCTCCAAACCTTCCTTTTATGCCCTAATTCTATCAGCGCTGTTTTCATAAATATCTCATTTTTCTCTCCCATATCCTTAAATCACAGCATGCGTTTTACTTTCTGAGCATGTTTTTTTCTCTTATCTCTGTGAGTGCCAGTTTTTACATTATCCATCAACTTCCATGTTGTTCATATCTGTAACCAATGCTAAGTGAATGTAAGGAACATGGACCATTGCTACCTGGTTTTCCTACTGATTGTTTTGATTTGTCTGAGGAAGTCGAGGAGGTTAGCAACAGTAATGTTCTTTGCTGGGGGACTATTTTCCATCAGGTGGTGTTCCAGGCAGGATGAATCTGAGCTTACCCATGTGGCTGGGTTTAGAATGGGCACATGCAAATGATGGAAACATTCACCACGTTTCCTGCCATTTGAACTCTTGCAATATAATTAAATGTGCAGCATTCAGAAATTTTTTTTTACATTACATTACAGTGTGGAAACAGGCCCTTCGGCCCAACAAGTCCACACCGACCCGCCGAAGCGCAACCCACCCATACCTCTACATTTACTCCTTACCTGACACTACGGGCAATTTAGCATGGCCAATTCACCTGACCTGCACATATTTGGACTGTGGGAGGAAACCGGAGCACCCGGAGGAAACCCACGGAGGAAATGTGCAAAGGGAGCTTGGTGGAGGGGGAAGATGATGACCAACACCTGGAAGCATTCTCAGATTGTGGTCATACTTGGGTTCTATTAAGTAAATGATGTTTTAAAAACTCAGTTATTGTCTGTTTGCCCATAACCTTTGAATCCCCCACTGATTAAAAATCTGTCTGTCAGCTTTGAATACACTTAATGACTAGCCTCGACATCCCACTGTGGTAAAGAATACCTCGGATTTACTGCCCACTGAGAGAATTCCTCCTCATCTCTATCCTGACTCGGTGACCCTTACACTGAGATTAGGCTCTCCCATAAGAATTCCAGTTCTCTCAACTCCCATGAGCACAGACCCAATCTACTGAATCTCTATTCATAAACCAATCCCTCATACCCTGGATCAACCTAGAGTGCCTGCTCTGTAATGCCTCCATTGCTAGTATATCTTTCCTTAGAAGAGGAGACCAAACTGATAATCTTTTTCCCATTGCTAACACGACTTCTGGCTTTAACATATCCAAAGAAACTGCTCCTACTACCTTTACAGGAAGCAAATTCCAAAGACTCATGAACTTCTAGGAAAAAACTTCCACCTCATCTCGGTTTTAATACCAACTTCTTTTAAAATATCTACTAATGCACTTTTGTTATTCTTCCTGCCAAACGGGGTTCCCTTGCTCTCCATTTGGCACATCTTTGCCCAATCAGTTGATCTTTGTGTCACCTCCTCTTTTTCCTTCACAACGCACTTTTCTGTTTATCATGGGGTCATCAGCAAATTCAGTTTTTTTTTGTTGTTTTCCTAATTACTTGCTGAAATTGCATACTAACCTTTAACAATCCATACAGTAGGATACCCAGATTCTTCTGCAGTTAAGAGTTCTAAAAGCTGTCACCATTTAGAAGGAAAGTGAGGAGGTGAAAAATTTATTGGGATAGGTCGGAATGTGGTTTTGAGGTTACAATCACATCAGCCACATCCTTATAAAATGGCGGAGCAGTCTTGAGGGGTTGAGTAGCCTGCTACTGCTTATTGTCAAGATTAGAGTGGTGCTGGAAAAGCACAGCAGGTCAGGCAGCATCCGAGGAGCAGGAAAATTGACGTTTCCTGATGAAGGGCTTTTGCCCTAAATGTAGATTTTTCCTTCTCCTTGGATGCTGCCTGACCTGCTGTGCTTTTCCAGCACCACTCGAATCTTGACTCTAATCTCCAGCATCTGCAGTGTCCACTTTTGCCTACTACTGCTTATTGTTTGTGATATCCAAAACACTGGATTAGCCTCAGATGGAGTATTGTATTCAGTTCAGGGCATTACACTTTAGAATGTATGTTAAGGCATTTACGAGAGAGGTGGGTAAGATTGAGAGGGACTTCAGCTAAATAGGCAATTTGGCAAAGAAAGGTCGAAAGGAGATTTGACAGAACCACGAGGGAGCTGGCAGATTGGGCAAAATTAGTCTCATTGATGGAAAGATCTAGAACCAGAAGACACTCGGTTAAGATGATTGACAAAAGAAGCAATGGTGCCATGAAGGAAAACCTTTTCTTTCATGCAGTGAAATGTTGGAATTTGGAATGCATCATCTGAGATTGTCACAGAGACCGATTCAATCGTGGAGAAGGAAGGCGTGTCACTCGGTGCATTGCTACCAGATTATATGAAGTTACCTGATGAATGGGCAACACTCCGAAAGTTTGTGATTTCAAATAAACCTGTTGGATGATAACCTGGTGTCATCTGACTTCTGATCTTGTCCACCCCAGTCCAACACCAGCACCTCCATATCATGGCAGAAAAGCCAACACAGATATGATGGGCTGAATGGCCTCTTCCTGTAGTGTGGTAACGTTTTTTTAATGAATCTATTATTCTTTGCTCATTCTCTCCATATTGTATAGCAGTGTTATCTAAGGTCTGAATAATCTCAGCATTCTCATTCCATTTTCATTCATTATGAAGTAAATGGTGGTACTTTTAACACCAGAAATCAGCTTTTGGCTCTTCTCTGCTGCATTCATACAGTGACATGTTAGTCATTCAGCAGAATATGAGAAATTATTCTTCCTTCAAACACACCAATTAAAAGATTTTTGCAGCAGCAAATCTTTATTTCCTACCTCCGATGACTGCAGAATCACTTCTGAATGCATTTTGTAATGGCTGCTCCTCCTCAGTGGGTTTGGAATCATCTACAGTAGAAAGGGAATTCATCATATTAGCAAACAATGGAAATCATGTTGTCATGAAAAAAGAATGACATATTTATTTAGTGCTTTTCATGATGACCTGATGTTTGAAAGAGCTTTACAATGATATTCCTTCGATATGCACTCACCATTCTAATTGGGGTGAACATTGTGGTATGGTGGCATTATCAGTGGATTAGTAATGTAGAAGCTCTGGTTGATACACTGGAACAGGTCCAAATCCCACAAATGGAAGCTGCTCGAATTAAAATTCAACTACTGAAAATCTGGAATTGTAAACTAACTTTAGTGATAACTGTGAAACCAAAATCCCATATCACTTATGAATATCCTTAGGGAAGGAAATCTGCTGTCCTAACCACTCTAGAGCCATAGTCATTTGGTTATACAGCACAGAAACAGTCCCTTCAGGCTAACTCATCTGCATCGACCAGATATCCTAACCTGATCTAGTCCCATTTGCCAGCATTCCCTCTAAATCCTTCCTATCAATATACCCATCCAGATGCCATTTAAATAGTGTAACTGTACCCACCTCCACCACTTCCTCTGGCAGCTCATTCCATACACACCCACCTTCAACATAAGAAAAGCACCCATCAGGTCTCTTTTAAATCTTTCCCCTCTCACCTTCAATCTATGTCCTTTTAGTTTTAGACTTCCCTACCCTGGAGAAAGGACCTTGTCTATTCGCCCTATCCATTTCCCTCATGATCTTGTAAACCTCTATAAGGTCACCCCTTAGCTTCCTATGCTCCAGGGAAAATGCCCCAATCTGTTCATCCTCTGCCGAAAGCTCAATTCCGCCAATCCTGGCAACATCCTTGTAAATTTGTTCTGAACCCTTTCAAGATAATAACACCCTTCCTATAGCAGGGAGACTAGAATTGAACACAGTATTCCAAAAATGGCCATGTGAACATTCTGTACAGCCACAACATGACCTCACAATTCTTATACTCAATGCACTAGCCTATAAAGGTAAGTGTAGGCGAAAGTGAGGACTGCAGATGCTGGAAACCAGAGTTTAGATCAGAGTGTTGCTGGAAAAGAAGCACAGCAGGTCAGGCAACATCCGAGGAACAGGAAAATCGATGTTTCGGGCAAAAGCCCTTCATCAGGAATGGCTCCTGATGAAGGGCTTTTGCCCAAAACGTCAATTTTCCTGCTCCTTGGATGCTGCCTGACATGCTATACTTTTCCAGCACCACTCTGATCTATAAAGGTAAGTGTGCCAAACGTCACCTTCATTACCCTGTCTACCTGTTACTCAACTTTTAAGAAACTTAAAAGTTTAAGACTGCACCTGCAGTCCTAGGTTTCTTTGTTCAGCAACACTCCCCAGGACCCTACCAAGAACTGCATAAGTCTTGCCCTGGTTTACATTATCATGTTGCAACACTGCATATTCATCTAAGTTAAATTCCATCTGCCAATCCTCGGTCCATTAGCCCACCTGATTTTTAGATCCACAGCGATGTGATTGATCCTTTTTTTAAACTGGCCTCTGAAATGGTGTTTAAAAAAACACTCAGTACATGGCAATGAGGGATAGGCAACAGATGCTGGTCTTATCAACAATGCCATTTCCCATGAAAAATATTGGCAGCCATGCAAATGACTGAAAACAGCAATGTGATAATGACCAGGGAATCTGTTTTTGTGACTTTGATTGTGAGATAAATATTGGTAAGGAGGACACCAGAGACTCAGCTTTTTTTGAAATAATGTAATGGAATTATTTACAGTAATGAGTGGGTCACTTTAATGTCTGTCCTGAAAAATAGTTCACTGTTTTTGGACTCAATCTTAACTTGTGATCTTATGAAAAAGTCTTCCTCATAAAGACTTAACCACAGCTCATGATGAGAAAAAAAAGAACAGTTCTCATTCTTTGACTATCTCTTATGAGATTAAAGTCTTGCAAATATATTTGTCACTCTCCACTTAATACTATCCAATGCATTAACATTTTGAGGAAACAGTGCCAACAGCACACAAAGTATTCCAAATATTACACCAACAGCAGATCAGACAGGCTGTTTGTTTTTCAGTAGGCACTGTTGTGTTGCCCTGTTCATAATATTCTCACCAGTCTCCCTTCTATTTATTGCTTCCTGAAAATAATTCAATATTTAAAGCAGAACTCAATGTTAGAGTGAGGACTTGAGTTTTCTGCCAATGTGCCCCATGGTAGACTACTGCAAAAAATACAGAGGTATGGCATTGAGGGTGAGTTGGAGGTTTGGATTAGGAGTTGGCTGGCTGGAAGAAGACAGAGGGTAGTAGTTGATGGCAAAGGTTCATCTTGGAGTGCCGTCACTAGTGGTGTTCCGCAAGGATTTGTTTTGGGACCATTGCTGTTTGTCATTTTTATAAATGACCTGGAGGAGGGGTTAGAAGGTTGGGTGAGCCAGTTTGCGGATGATACGAAAGTCGGAGGAGTTGTAGACAGTGAGGAAGCATGTGGCAGGTTACAGCGGGATATAGATAAGCTGCAGAACTGGGCAGAAAGGTGGCAAATGGAGTTCAATGTAGCTAAGTGTGAGGTGATTCACTTTGGTAAGAGTAATAAAAAGATGGGGTACTGGGCTAATGGTCGGATACTTGGTAGTGTGGATGAGCAGAGGGATCTTGGTGTCCATGTACACAGATCTTTGAAAGTTGCCACCCAGGTAAATAGTGCGGTGAAGAAGGCATATGGCGTACTGGCTTTTATTGGTAGAGGAATTGAGTTCCGGAGTACTGAGGTCATGTTGCAGTTGTATAAGACTCTGGTGCGGCCGCATCTGGAGTATTGTGTGCAGTTTTGGTCGCCATATTATAGGAAGGATGTGGAGGCACTGGAACGGGTGCAGAGGAGGTTTACCAGGATGTTGCCTGGTATGGTAGAAAGATCGTATGAGGAAAGGCTGAGGCACTTGGGGTTGTTTTCATTGGAGAAAAGAAGGTTTGGGGTGACTTGATAGAGGTGTACAAGATGATTAGGGGTTTAGATGGGGTCGACAGTGAGAATCTTTTTCCACGTATGGAGTCAGCTATTACGAGGGGGCATAGCTTTAAATTAAGGGGGGGTAGGTATAGGACAGATGTTAGGGGTAGGTTCTTTACTCAGCGAGTCGTGAGTTCATGGAATGCCCTGCCAGTAGCAGTGGTGGACTCTCCCTCATTATGGGCATTTAAGTGGGCATTGAATAGGCATATGGAGGATAGTGGGCTAGTGTAGGTTAGGTGGGCTTGGATCGGCGCAACATCGAGGGCCGAAGGGCCTGTACTGCGCTGTATTCTTCTATGTTCTATGTTCTATGCCTTACACTCTAGAACTCCATATTATTGGTATCTCTTCATTATCAAAGATGGCAAATTCTTGTCTGCCTAGAGTCATCTGTTCTTGCTTTCATGGAGCTGTAGAGCCCAATTGTTGGCGTGCATGCCTTTCTGCAGTGTGGACATGGACAAACTGTTTGGTTTTGTGAAGACTGCCTGATCTTTCCATGAATGCCTTTGCTACCTGTACTCTATGCTATTTGAAGGGAACAGCACAATGACCATGCTCCTCAGGTAGTTCCCCATTGCATTTTCTCATTGTCTGTGGTAGAATTCCTAGTTTTCCTGAGGTTGGCTTCAGAGAGTTCTTGAACCTTAATCTCAGTTTACCTCACAGGCAGTGTCCAAGTTTAAGCTTCGAATGGACAACTGCAGTAAGGATTTTATCATCGGTATTGAGTATGACGCATCAATCTATGTGCGATTATTTCTGATGAGCATTTCGTAGAATCCTCTTATCATAGAATTCCTACAGTGTGGAAGCAGGCCATTCAGCCCATCCAGTCCACACCAACCCTCCGAAGAGCATCTCACCCCGACCCAACCTCCTACCCTATCCCTGTAACCCTACATTTCCCATGGCTAACCCACCTAGCCTGCACATCCCTGGACAGGATGGGCCATGCTAAATTGCCTCTCCACCTGACCTGCACATTTTTGGACTGAGGAAGAAACCTGAGCACCCGAAGGAAACCCAACCTGTCCAACAGCTTAACGTATCTAGTGTTGACAGTCCATGCCTTACTTGTATCTCGTGCAGAAGGTTTACAACTCAGTAGTACATAGGAAAGTAAGTTTGACTAGAACATTATACACAGCAGGTTTTGCTTTGTGCTTGACATTTCATTTTCTCCACAGTCTCTTGCATAAACAAAGATATGTTTCCAGAGATTGCGCTTCCGAAATGAAAGAAATTGGAACTCTGCTTCTATCAGGTCTTGGCATAACATCTCTTCCAACAGAGTAGATATTATTATCTTTGCTCACATTGTTTAATCAGCAACCCTATTCCAAGAAACCAATTTAGCAGTTGTAATACCCACCTAAAGGTTTGATATGGTTAGTATCACTTTTTCATAAATGCCATACCCGTAATTTAAATAGGAGAAAGTGAGGTCTGCAGATGCTGGAGATCAGAGCTGGAAATGTGTTGCTGGAAAAGCGCAGCAGGTCAGGCAGCATCCAGGGAACAGGAGAATCGACGTTTCAGGCATAAGCCCTTCTTCAGGAATGGGGAAAGTTTGTCCAGCAGGCTAAGATAAAAGGTAGGGAGGAGGGACTTGGGGGAGGGGCGTCGGAAATGTGATAGGTGGAAAGAGGTCAAGGTGAGGGTGATAGGTCAGACTGGGGTGGGGGCGGAGAGGTCGGGAAGAAGATCTCAGGTTAGGAAGGCGGTGTTGAATTTGATGGATTTGACTGAGACAGGGTGGGGGGAGGGGAAATGAGGAAACTGGTGAAATCCGAGTTCATCCCTTGTGGTTGGAGGGTTCCTAGCCGGAAGATGAGGCGATCTTCCTCCAACCGTCGTTTTGTTGTGGTCTGACGATGGAGGAGTCCAAAGACCTGCATATCCTTGGTGGAGTGGGAGGGGGAATTGAAATGTTGAGCTACAGGGTGGTTGGGTTGGTTGGTCCGGGTGTCCCAGAGGTGTTCTCTGAAACGCTCCGCAAGTAGCCGGCCTGTCTCCCCAATATAGAAGAGGCCACATCGGGTGCAGAGGATGCAATAGATGATATGTGTGGAGGTGCAGGTGAATCTGTGGCGGATATGGAAGTTTCCTTTGGGGCCTTGGAGGGAGGTGAGGGGGGAGGTGTGGGCGCAAGTCTTGCACCTCCTGCGGTTGCAGGGGAAGGTGCCGGGAGTAGAGGTTGGGTTGGTGGGGGGTGTGGATCTGACGAGGGAGTCACGGAGGGAGTGGTCTTTACGGAATGCTGATAGGGGAGGGGAGGGAAATATATCCTTGGTGGTGGGGTCCGTTTGGAGGTAGTACATGTTTCTAGCATTCACCCAGGGCATCTCAAAGTTGGGCCCAACAAATTTTGGAGAGTGTGTGACAATGGCGTAGCTGGAAGAGATGGGCTCCCTTGCTTTGCTGATATACTTGTCACCTGCTTTGTGGATTAAATGACGACTAGATGCCACTCCATTTGGCTGAGGTGTGAAACCAAGATCTTGGTTTCCTTTCCAAGTCTCTGTGTAACTACATTTTGGAAGAGCTCACTCATAGTTTGTGAAGGCTTTGTGAGACCCTGAGGCTTTGCTGTCAATTTTGATGTTCTCTCTGTTAAAACCACTGCTGACATTTGAGTAATATCACCGATTACTTCATTGAGTTGGAAACCACGTGCCCTATGACATAGTTACCTCTCTGAATTTTTGGCAGACTATGATTGATAAAAGATCATGAACTTTTAAATTGCACTGTGCAATTCTTTCTTTTTAATCTATGGGATGTGGGCATCGCTGTCCAGGCCAGCATATTCTGAGTTGCCCTGGAGAAGATGGTGTTGAGCTGCCTTTTTGAACCACTGCAGTCTATTTGTTGTAGGTGGACCCATAGTGCTGTTCGGGGAGGACAAACTCTGCACAGGGCTCTGAACCCATTGACACTGGATCAATGTCGATGACTCTACCCTGTAAAGAGTTTTGGCGTATCACAAGATCATGAAAGACTCTATGGAAATGCAATTCTTTCTTTAATGAAGTATTGGAACTGGCCTTATTTGAGAGACACACAAAATAGCCAGAATTTTACAAAAAATCAACTTCAGCACTTAGACACAAGGTGATCGACCAATTGTTGTTACGAAACTAATTAAAACAGAATTAAAAGCAGGTTCAGCATTTAAATGAAACAATAGTACCTTTGAGAAGACGCTATTCCAAAGCAAAAGGGAGCTTTGTCTGAACAACATGTTATTGATTCATAGATGCACAGCATGGAAACATACCCTTTGGTCCAACTTGTCCATGCTGACCAGATATCCTAACTTAATCTAGTCCCATTTGCCAGAACTTGGCCCATATTCTTGGCCCTTCCTATTCATGTACCCATCCAGATATATCTTAAATATTGTAATTGTACCAGCCTCCATCACTTCCTCTGGCAGCACATTTCTTACACGTACTACCCTCTGTGGGAAAAGTTTGCCCCTTAGGTCCCTTCTAAATCTTCCCCCTCTCATCCTAAACCTATGCCATCTAGTTCTGGACTCCCTGACCCAGTTACAAGGAATGATGAGACAGCTTCGATAAGGAAATATTCGAAGATTTGTAACAAATACAGATAAATAATGGAATTATAGTTCATAAGAAGAAACTTGGAAGGAAGCATCATGCAGCCATGAAAACGGCAGGGAAAGTTATCTCAAAGAAATTAACTGTTACTTTGAAACTATTTACAATATTAAGAAATAGGTTCTAGTTCAGGATTCTTCAAATGATCATAGAGATCGATTTCAATGTAATAATAGACACACACACAAAACTAAAGTATTGTTATGGACCAGGCCAGACACCATTAAAGTATTTTAAGAAGTAGCCTCGACCCTAACTTTTTCTTCTTTTAAAGGCAGATATGAAGTGACTGTTCCAGGTATGATGCAACTGGTCAAATGACTTGGCTTTAAGCAAAACAGAATTTATTTATTTGCTACAGTTGAAACACAATCAAAAGCAAGTGGAATTTAGAATAACTTAGTGGGCGGCACGGTAGCACAGTGGTCGGCACTGCTGCCTCGCAGCGCCAGAGACCTGGGTTCAATTCCCGCCTCAGGCGACTGACTGTGTGGAGTTTGCACATTCTCCCCGTGTCTGTGTGGGTTTCCTCCGGTTTCCTCCCACAGTCACAAAGATGAGCAGGTCAGGTGAATTGGCCATGCTAAATTGCCCGTAGTGTTAGGTGAAGGGGTAAATGTATGGGTGGGTTTCGCTTCGGTGGGTTGGGCTGAAGGGCCTGTTTCCTCACTGTAAGTAATCTAACTTAGCTATTGGAAAACATATTACTAATTAACTGTCCCAATACAGTAACATCCCATAAACACATGCTTTAACAAAAAAGTGAATCCAAACACAGATTCTTACAGACAGGAGGGAATGGCATTCAGAGAGAGATTTCAGAGAATGTCAGAGGAGTTCTTTACTGAAGCTTGCAACTCTCTGGGACCCACACCTCTTATGACTGCTATAGTTAAAACAAACTAGAAAAAAACTGAACTGGGAGAAGTGGCCACTCCCCTTTCAGTTTTAAGCTAAACTCTTTGGCACCTCTGTCTTTACAGCCTCTCTTCAAAAAAACCAAGGACAAATTAATCTTTCTAAAGTGACAGCATCATCACAGTGTAATAAAAGCATGAGGGGAAAACATTAAAGAGATGTCTGGTATAACTTGTCTCATTAGCTAAAGAGTGCTAACAGTATAAGTACTTATAAAACTTTATAATAGAAATTAATATCATATGTCTATTGACGTAAGAGGAGTGATAGAATTTGATAAAGATAGCAAGTGGAATACTGTAGAATGCAAGCAGTCTTTATAGAAAAGCAAGTCAGGGGCATGTCTGAAGGAGAACAGCCAGTAAATTGGGAATGCTAATTAATAGATTACATAGAAAGATCCCAATGTCTAAAGATTACAATGTCTGTTAAGCATTCTGAAAACCAAGGGAACCTAGGGCTGTCCATAGGAGTGTCCATCATTGGTCAGGTGTTTCACAGGATTGGTTGCATAGAGAAAGGGAAGGGCACAGTAAACATATTGTATGTGATCATTGTAACGTACAAAAAAATTGTTTCTCACTGTAAAAGCCAGGGCGTGTCATTGATCTCTCTTCCAATCTGAGCCGTAGATTAAGGGAACAACTGGTTTCTCATGTTGAGGCCAGAGTCAGGGAATATCTTTGGCTCTCTCCCTGCACTGGCTGGTTATTGCTGGAATAACGTCTTCCATGTGCCTGATTCCTGCCTGCCTTCCTCCTGAGTCTTTGTTCTCGGTCGGGGGTTATGCTCCTACATTGAGACACTAACCACGTCTCTTTGTAAGAAGTAAGCAAATGAAATTAAAACAAATGTGTTCACTGCTTGTACAGTAATATAACAACTTCATGTTATGGAGGGCTGCAGCACAGAGAAAAGCCCTTCGTCCCATCGGGTCTGTGCTAGTTATTATCGTCAGACAGGATATAAATAGTTCATCCTTACAAATTGACTGAGATGGTGGCAAAGTGACTTACAATCTAGAGGCTCAGGATAATTCTCTGTGACCGCAGGTTCAAATCAACAATAATAACTGGTAAAATTTACATTCAATGATTAATCTGGCATTAAAAGCTAGTCTGAATAATGGTGATTATGAATCTATCATTTATTCATGCAAATATCCATCTATTCATTGATGCCTTTTAGAGAAGGGCAATACACCATTGTACTTGGCCTACATGTGACTCCAGACCCATAGCATATGGTTGACTCTCTGTAGCAGTCAGCGGCTGTTGGTGTGATGGAGCAAATGCCCAATGACGTCCATAAACTGATGAAATATTATTTTAATTAGTTGTGTACACGAATACTCTTCCAAATTTGAATACAGGAAGAATTAAAAGGATAATTAGATTCACTGGACAAAAGAAATCTGAAAAATTTGTTTTCCTTCCTATCAGAAGGTTGTTGTGAAACTTAAAAGGGCTCCGAAAAGATTTACAAGAATGTTGCCAGGGTTGGAGGGTTGAGCTTTTGGGAGAATAGGCTGGGGCTGTTTTCCTTGGTGTGCCGGAGGGTGAAGGGTGACCTTAACGAGGTATATAAAATCATGAGGGACATGAATAGGGTAAATAAACAAGGTCTGTTCCCTGGGGTGGGGGAGTCCAGAACTAGAGGGCATAGGTTTAGGGTGAGAGGGGAAAAATCTTTAGAAGGGATCTGAGGTGGGACTTGTTCATGTAGAGGATGAGCTGCCAGAGGAAGTGGTGGAGGCTGGTACAATTACAACAATTTAAAAGGCATCTGGATGGGTATATGAATAGGAAGGGTTTTGAGGGAGATAGGCCAAGTGCTGGCAAATGGGACTAGATTAATTTAGGATATCTGGTCATCATGGATGAGTTGGATCAAAGGATCAGTTTCTGTGCTGTATGTCTCTATGTGTCTACGACTCTACATCTGTTGGAAAAGAAATCAGGATTGGAAACGGTCAGCCAGCAACTTCGTCTAACTGTCTCACAATACTTTGCCAGCGGTTTAAAAATATAATGCAATGCTCGGGTTTCACAACAGAATAGAGCTGATTCAATAAACTAGCACACTGATGGTGCTGGAAAACTGTGGTCAACAATATTATTGTGCCAGTATGGTTCCTGCTGGAATCAATAAAGCTGTCACTGTGAGAATTCAAACACACACACGCTCAAACTCACAGATAATCCTTACGGGCTGTCAGCACAAGATGAAACTAAATCAGAATTTAATAGCATGATATGATATTTTATAATCAAAAATTAATGTAGTGATACTCATGGGAGGGCTGGGAGGTAGAAAGATTATTAAATTGGAAATGAGAGCAGATGATCTTTCAATTGTTGAAATTATATATAGATGATGGCAGGTAGAGTAAGATAGATCTATAAATATAATTTGGAAAATTGGCTGTGCTCAAATGGGGTGATATGAAGCTAAGCTACAAAACACAGATCTTGTTTGACTGTAAATTAGAAGATAGCACCACTCAGTAGAAAGAGACCAGATGGTCCAACTAATATCTGCCAGGTCTTTGAATAGGCCATCCAGTTAGTCCCATTACTTTGAATCCAGGAGTCAGCTCCTCAGTTCTCTTCACAAATACCTGCTTCACTGAATGTTTGGAACACTTCCTTGGTCCACTGACTTGATCTGTGCAAATGCTAGTGTCTCCATGGTTGGAGTTGCCTCTAGTGCCACCATGGACTGAGGTCTGTATTGCTCTGGCCTTATGGACACCTTCATATGGGTTCCATACTGCACTCTTGAGGCTTCTTTACTGAGTTAAACTGTGATAGAAATTGCTGAGGAAACTTAATGAGATCTTGCAGCAGCTGTGGAGAGAGAAACAGTTAACATTTTGGGTCCAAAACTGTTCTGAAGAAGGGTCTTTGGACCCAAAATGTTAACTCTGTTTCTCTCTCCACAGCTGCTGCCAGACTTGTTGAGTTTTTCCAGCGATTTCTGCTTTTGTTTAACTTTTCTTTGTTTTTCTTGTCATTGCTCTGAGTGTACTGCATCCATATCTTTATCTCATTGAAGTGTTACTGTGATCAGACTCTACTAGATTTCCATTAAACTATTTATTTACAAGTTTGCATACAAAATACTCCTTGCAACTTCTGAGTCATTTCTTTGATGCCTCTTTCTCTGAGACTTGATGACACTTCACGTGCATCACCATCTGCATCATTATTTTGAACATATTTATTCCCTGTAAGACTGTGTCTGGTGTGAAGAGAGTTAAGAACGCTTGCCAAGCGCTTGTGAACAGGGTTTGATATTGTATTTACAATCTTACTATGAAAGCATGCCAAGAGATTAAAAAATAGAAAGAAATAAACCACTATTAATTATTTGGTAGGTGAAGGTCAAATAAGCAAAGAGAAAGTCACTATTGGTACAGTCCATTAATCCCAATCTAGATTGATACATGGAGTACTTGTTTCCACTCCAAACATGTCAAGGAACACTGATAAGTGCATGAGGTGCATTGAGAGGGGAAGAGGGATGGTACAGGGTTTGTGTGGAGAATGGACCATTTGCACTTTGCTATTATGCAAAATGAACTTTGTGTTTCTGAGACAGTGGTGGCCTACTGTACTGAAAAACCCATTAGTATTGTTGGTTAAAAATAGGATACAGCTGGAAATAGCAAAAAGTGTTCATATATGACTCAAGAAAATTGGTGCAACTCAACAATTCTTCCCGGCTTCACGCCCTTCTCCCCTCAATGCTGGCCTATTGCTTTTCTCATTCAATCCCATTTGTCAAGAAAGCAGTCAATATACATAGAGTCATAGAGATGTACAGCATGAAAACAGACCCTTCTGTCCAACCCGTCCATGCCGACCAGATATCCCAATGTAGTCCCACCTGCCAGCACCCGGCCCATATCCCTCCAAACCCTTCCTATTCATGTACTCATCCAAATGCCTCTTAAATGTTGCAATTGTACCTCTAAAAACTGCCAAGTGTAGCATGGATCTGAATTAGCTCACATTACAACCGGCCAATTACTGCCCCAGCAGTCTACTCTCGATCATCAAGGTAAAAACAATGACTGCAGATGCTGGAAACCAGATTTTGGATTAGTGGTGCTGGAAGAGCACAGCAGTTCAGGCAGCATCCAAGGAGCAGCAAAATTGACGTTTCATCAGGAATAAAGGCAGAGAGCCTGAAGCGTGGAGAGATAAGCTAGAGGAGGGTGGGGGTGGGGAGAAAGTAGCATGGAGTACAATAGGTGAGTGGCGGAGGGGATGAAGGTGATAGGTCAGGGAGGAGGGTGGAGTGGATAGGTAGAAAAGAAGATAGGCAGGGAGGACAAGTCATGGGGACAGTGCTGAGCTGAAAGTTTGAAACTAGGGTGAGGTGGGGGAAGGGGAAATGAGGAAACTGTTGAAGTCCACATTGATGCCCTGGGGTTGAAGTGTTCTGAGGCGGAAGATGAGGCGTTCTTCCTCCAGGCGCCTGGTGGTGAGGGAGCAGCTTTGAAGGAGGCCCAGGACCTCCATGTCCTCGGCAGAGTGGGAGGGGGAGTTGAAATGTTGGGCCACAGGGCGGTGTGGTTAATTGGTGCGGGTGTCCCGGAGATATCCCCTAAAGCGCTCTGCTAGGAGGCATCCAGTCTCCCCAATGTAGAGGAGACCGCATCGGGAGCAACGGATGCAATAAATGATATTAGTGGATGTGCAAGTAAAACTTTGATGGATGTGGAAGGCTCCTTTAGGGCCTTGGATAGAGGTGAGGGAGGAGGTATTGGCGCAGGTTTTACAGTTCCTGCGTTGGCAGGGGAAGGTGCCAGGATGGGAGGGTGGGTTGTAGGGGGGGCGTGGACCTGACCAGGTAGTCACGGAGGGAACGGTCTTTGCGGAAGGCGAAAAGGGATGGGGAGGGAAATATATCCCTGGTGGTGGGGTCTTTTTGAAGGTGGCGGAAATGTCGGTGGATGATTTGGTTTATGCGAAGGTTGGTAGGGTGGAAGGTGAGCACCGGGGGGGCGTTCTGTCCTTGTTACGGTTGGAGGGGTGGGGTCTGAGGGTGAATGTGCGGGATGTGGACGAGATGCGTTGGAGGGCATCTTTAACCACGTGGGAAGGGAAATTGTGGTCTCTAAAGAAGGAGGCCATCTGGTGTGTTCTGTGGTGGAACTGGTCCTCCTGGGAGCAGATACGGCGGAGGCGGAGGAATTGGGAATACAGGATGGCATTTTTGCAAGAGGTAGGGTGGGAAGAGGTGTAATCTAAGTAGCTGTGGGAGTCGGTGGGTTTGTAAAAAATGTCAGTGTCAAGATGGTCGTCATTAATGGAGATGGAGAGGTCCAGGAAGGGGAGGGAGGTGTCAGAGATGGTCCAGGTCAAGGTGGAATGTGTTGGTGAAGTTGATGAATTGCTCAACCTCCTCGTGGGAGCATGAGGTGGCACCAATGCAGTCATCAATGTAGCGGCGGAAGAGGTGGGGAGTGGTGCCGTTTAAAGTGGACAGTGTCATCAACAGTGCTATCAAGCAGCACCTGCTCAGTAATAATGTGCTCAGTGATGCCCAGTTTTGGTTCCACCAGGACCACTGAGCTCCTGACCTCATTTCAGCCTTGGTTCAAATATGAACAAAAGAGCTGAATTCCAGAGGCGAGGTGACAGTGGTCAGCCTTTGACATCAAAGCTGCTTTTGACCAAAAATGGCATCAAGGAGCCCTAGCAAAACTGGAATTACAGAGGAACCTCGATTTTCTGAATATCAATTATCCAAAAATCAGATTATCTGAAGGAGATCTCCAGGTCCCGATGGAATAATTACATCAAAGATGTGTTTCCAACATTGATCGTGTTTTTTGTTTACGGTGATTAAACAAGCACCGTCTCCAAATGACTGTCTGCCCGCCTTCTCTCTCTATCCCCACACGCCTGGAGTTCTACACAGGGAGTGTACCCTAAACCCTACCTTCGCCACATAATCTCTCCAGCATTGTCCGTTACGGGGCAGAGGTGGGACGTGTCAAAAAGTTGCAATAAAAAGGTGTGTGAGTGTGTGTGTGTGCACGCGCGTGGTATTTGGAGACTTACCCCACAAAGGAAGTAGCAGCAGTCTTGTTGTTGGAGTCCGAGAGGGGACGGTGTTGGATGGGGGGCGGGGGGGGGGAGCAGGGTGGTGTTGCACGGGATTTGGGGGACAGAGCCTCGTGAGCTGTGTGCTGCTGCTAGTCTCATGAACTCCAAACCCCAGAGGAAAGGCATTTAATCGATTAACTGAATAATTGATTCTCTGAACGAAATAGTGCCCACTCATCACGTTTGGATAATCAAGGTTCCTCTGTAATGGGTATCAGCGGAAAAACTCTCCAGTGATTAGAATCAAGATCTGGACAATATCCAGACTTGAGCTGACAAGTGGCAAGTGGCATTTGTGCCACACAAATGCCAGGTCATGATCACTACCTCTTGACATTCAATGGTGTTACCATCACTGAAACCCCCACTACCAACATCCTGGGGTTATCACCAATCAGAAACTAAACTGGACTCCCCACAAAAACACAGTGGCTACAAGAACAGGTCAGAGGCGAGGGATACCGTGGCAAGTAACTCCCCTCCTGATTCCCAAAAGCCTGCCCACCATTTACAATGCACAAGTGATGCCTGAATGGGTGCAGCTCCAACAATACTCCAGAAGCTTGACACCATCCAGAACAAAGCAGCCCACTTGATTGACACCACATCCACAAGCATCCACTCCCTCCACCACTGATGCTCAGTAGCAGCAGAATGCACTATCTACAAGATGCACTGCAGAGGTTCACCAAAGATCCTTAGATAGCACCTTCCAAACACCAGACCACTTCTATCTAGAAGGACAAGGACAGCAGGAACACCACCACCTTCAAGTTCCCCTCCAAGCCACTCACTATTCTGACTTGGAAATATATCATCATTCCCTCACTATCGCTGAGACAGAATCCTGGAATTTCCTCCCTGGTGGAATTGTGGATAAATCCAAGTAGGCAGACCACAGCAGTTCAAGAAGGCAGCTCCCCACTACCTTCTCAAGGGCATCTAGGGACAGGCAGTAAATGCTGACCCAGCCAGCGATGCCCACATCTCACAAAAATGAATAAATAAAAACAAACTTGCAATTACAGCTACTTCTGGGCTTTTTTGCTCTACCAATAAAAATCCACATAGTGAAGTGAGCAACAGTACAACAGTAGGTAAATAATCATTCACTTTTTTATTCAGCGCTGTCTTTTCTCAGACCTTAGTGTAAAAATGTCCTGCAACAAAGCTCAATAAAGTCTTGATTTAAAATTGTCAAGGTAAAATCATTTTTGTCTTAACTACTCGGAAAAAAAATCAACAGTAATTGTTATAATAAAGCACCTAACAGCATTGAGGAATTATCAGCAACATCAAATTATGTTAGGGTTTCACTAAGTTAACCCTAGATTCAATATAAATCGAATTATAATATAAATAGTATCTATTTGTGTATACGTATGTGTGTGAGTATGCAGATAATGTTTTTTTTTTTAAACTTTAAGCTACCAGACCGGATTATACAAATCTGTTTTGGGCTAATCACATTATTGGATGATATACAAGTGCAAACAATGCATGAGAAACAGATGAAAACACTGAAATGCATTGGTTTCCAATACACTCATTCTTAATTTAATGGGAAAATTTGAAATAATTTCTAAGTAAATTACTGAAGCAAAAGTAAGTCACAATCGGAGCAGTTACTGCAGAATAAGGTGATTCTTCATGCCCAAATCAATTTATAAGTAAAGAAAAACTTTGCCTGTAACTGTTGTGGGAACTTTCCAATTCTCCCCCTCTGCTCTCTCAAGTCCCTGTGTCTGAATGGACGATCAAAGAGTTATCCCCTGTTGTTGATCTGACAGGGGTGTATCCTGCCCAGAGCCAAAGGATATTAAATGGAACATCCCAACATCCCCTGAAATTCAAACCTGGTTTACATGACACCAGATTAACCGTGCCCACTCAACTGTTAGATGCATCAAGCTAACAGTCCCCTCCTTGTTTTGCAGTAAACGTGTGTTGCTGTATTGTGCTTTATTTATTTATGATATGTGAATGTTGCTGACATGGACAGTATTTATTATCCATCTCTTGAGAAGATTGTGGTGCTGAGTTGCTTTCTTGAACTGCTACAATCAAGGTTTCTGCAGAGTTTTTCTACAACTGAGTGCTTTGCATTTCAGACAGCAGTTAAGAGTCAACAACATTGTGTGGATCTGGAAAGGCTTCTAGGCCAGACCAGGTAAAGGAGGTTGATGTCCTACATGAGTTGGATAGGTTTTTAGCCACTGTTCAGTAGTCATATGAAGACCAGATTTTTTTGTTTCGGATTTATGAATTTTAAAATGTAGTTTAAATTCACCCAGCTGTGTTGGTGAGACTTGAACTCCTATTTCTTGGGAAATATTTCAGCATTTGAATACCACTCCAGTAATATAAGAATATGTAACATGGGGTGGCATGGTGGCTCAATGGTTAGCACTGCTGCCTCACAGTGCCAGGGACCCGGGTTTGATACCAGCCTCGGGTGACTGTCTGTGTGGAGTTTGCACATTCTCCCTGTGTTTGTGTGGGTTTCCTCCGGGTGCTCCTGTTTCCTCCCACGGTCCAAAAGATGTGCAAGTTAGGTGAATTGGCCATGCTAAATTGCCTGTTGTGTGAGGTGCATTAGTCAGGGGTAAATATGGGGTAGGGGTATAGGTCTGGGTGGGTTACTCTTTGGAGCGTTGGTGTGAACTTGTTGAGCCAAATGGCCTGTTTCCACACTGTAGGGAATCTAATGTAATCTAAACCTAGGCACAAGGAGGAAGAGTAGACAACTCCATCCCTTCAGCCTGATCTAACATTTGTTATGATCATGGCAGATCTCATTTGGCCTCAATACCGTTTCCTGCCCACTCTTCACTAGTTTTTAACAAATCACTAATTAAATATCTTCTTAAATTTATTCAGTGTCCTGGTGTCCACCACACTCTATGGTCATGAATTCCACAAATTTATAACCTTTTGAGAGACCTCTTGAGTTACTCCCCCTACTTGTTTTAAATCTGCCATCTCTTAGCTTTTGAGAAGATTAGTGAGCTGCCTTCTTGAATCATCATAGACCATTTTCTATAGGGTGACTCAAGCAGCTTAAGGAAGGGGGATCCAGGATTTCCTCCAAGCTACACTGAAGAAATGCTGATATACTTCCAATGGAAACAGATGGTGAGTGGTTTGGAGGAGGGAATGCAGATATTGGCGTAGCCATGTATTTGCTGCTCTCGTCCTTCGAAATGGCCATAGTCGTGGGTTTACAGGGCACTGACTCAGGAAGCTTGGTGGATTCATAAAGTCAGAGAATTCTACAGCATGGAGACAGGCCTTTTGACCCAAACTGGTCCATGCCCACCAAAATGTCCATTTACACTGACCCCATTTCCCTGCACTTGGCCCATAATGCTCTAAACTGTTCAGAGGGAGGTGGGTTGCTCTTCGGAGGGTCGGTGTGGACTTGTTGGGCCGAAGGGCCTGTTTCCACACTGTAGGGAATCTAATTTAATCTAATCCAAACTTTTCCAATCCACGTATTTGTCCAAATGCCTTTTAAGTGTTATTAATATACCCACCTAAACCACTTCCGCTGGCAGCTCATTCCACATGCGTATCATCCTCTGTGTACAAAACGTGGCCTCTCAGATTCCCTTTTATTCTTTCCCCTCTAAATTTAAAGTGATGCCCTCTAGTCCTCAATTTCCCCATCCCTGGGAAAAAGAATGAGTGCATTCACCCTCTCCATGCCTCTCATGATTTTATACGCTTCTATAAATGCGCCCCCCTCAGTCTCCTAGGCTGAAAAGAAAAAAGATTTTGGATTGGTGGTGCTGGAAGAGCACAGCAGTTCAGGCAGCATCTGAGGAGCAGCAAAATCGACGTTTCGGGCAAAAGCCCTTCATCAGGATTAAAGGCAGAGAGCCTGAAGCGTGGAGAGATAAGCTAGAGGAGGGTGGGGGTGGGGAGAAAGTAGCATGGAGTACAATAGGTGAGTGGGGGAGGGGATGAAGGTGATAGATCAGGGAGGAGGGTGGAGTGGAGAGGTGGAAAAGAAGATAGGCAGGTAGGACAGGTCCGGACAAGTCATGGGGACAGTGCTGAGCTGGAAGTTTAGAACTAGGGTAAGGTGGGGGAAGGGGAAATGAGGACACTGTTGAAGTCCACATTGATGCCCTGGGGTTGAAGTGTTCCGAGGCGGAAGATGAGGCGTTCTTCCTCCAGGCGTCTGGTGGTGAGGGAGTGGCGGTGAATGAGGCCTAGGACCTCCATGTCCTTGGCAGAGTGGGAGGGGGAGTTGAAATGTTGGGCCACGGAGCAGTGTGGTTGATTAGTGCGGGTGTCCCGGTGATGTTCCCTAAAGTGCTCTGCTAGGAGGCGTCCAGTCTCCCCAATGTAGAGGAGACCGCATCAGGAGCAACGGATACAATAAATGATATTAGTGGATGTGCAAGTAAAACTTTGATGGATGTGGAAGGCTCCTTTAGGGCCTTGGATAGAGGTGAGGGAGGAGGTGTGGGCGCAGGTTTTACAGTTTCTGCGGTGGCAGGGGAAAGTGCCAGGATGGGAGGGTGGGTTTTGGGAGGGTGTGGACCTGACCAGGTATTCACGGAGGGAACAGTCTTTGCGGAAGGCGTAAAGGGGTGGGGAGGGAAATATATCCCTGGTGGTGGGGTCTGTTTGGAGGTGGCGGAAATGTCGGCGGATGATTTGGTTTATGCGAAGGTTGGTAGGGTGGAAGGTGAGCACCAGGGGCGTTCTGTCCTTGTTACGGTTGAAGGGGTGGGGTCTGAGGGCGGAGGTGCGGGATGTAGACGAGATGCGTTGGAGGGCATCTTTAACCACGTGGGAAGGGAAATTGCGGTCTCTAAAGAAGGAGGCCATCTGGTGTGTTCTGTGGTGTAACTGGTCCTGCTGGGAGCAGATACGGCAGAGGCGGAGGAATTGGGAATACAGGATGGCATTTTTGCAAGAGGTAGGGTGGGAAGAGATGTAATCCAGGTAGCTGTGAGAGTCGGTGGGTTTGTAAAAAATGTCAGTGTCAAGTCGGTCGTCATTAATGGAGATGGAGAGGTCCAGGAAGGGGAGGGAGGTGTCAGAAATGGTCCAGGTCAAGGTGAATTTAAGGTCAGGGTGGAAAGTGTTGGTGAAGAGGTTAGGTGCCGGCACATTGCTGCAAGTGTGGAGCGGAGGATCTGGAAGGAGAAAAGTCCTAGCGTGTCCAACTTCTCCCATAACTCAGACCCTTGAACCCTGGCAACATCCTTGTAAATTTCTTCTGTATTCTTTCCAATTTAATAACATCCTTCCTATAGCAAGGTGACCAAAACTGAACACAATACTCCAAGTCTGGCCTCACCAATATCCTGTATAACTGCAACATCACTTCCCAACTCTATGCTCAATGGCCTGACTGACGAAGGCCAGTGTGCCAAAAGCCTTCTTCACTGCCGTGTCCACTGGTGACTCTACTTTCAGAACTCCAAGATCCCTCTGTTCCACTACACTTCTTAAGGTCCTACTATTCACCATGAAACTCCTGCCTTAATTTGATTTTCCAAAATGCAAGACCTCACACTTATCTATATCAAACTCCATTTGCCATTTCTTAGCTGATCAAGGTCCTGCTGGAATTTTTGACAACCTTCTTTGCTGTCTACGATACTGCCTATTTTATTCTCAATTCCTGCAGTATATCTTGACGAGTGTACACACTGCTGCCCATAAACGTGAGTACTGTTGCTAAGCAGTTGCCAGAGAAGATGCTGTCCACCAAGGAAGAAATTCTGCTGACCATGCTATTCAGCCACAACATATGGGTGCACTGCCAGGCAGCCAATTATCCCAATGATTGGCTGATCGAATCAAGCAACATGTTCCTCCGGCTGTTCATAATAGACAGAATACACACTGTTCCCAATCATCCAGCGTCGACAAAGTTCAAAAGAAAATATCTGCTGATGGATACGACTCTGCAATTGGGCAGTACCTACTGCCTTGCATTCAACTGTTTGAACTTATTACCACAAGCCATTTTGCTTATGGCGTAGGTCGCAATGCAGAGAACTTTACCCTACCTTATGAGTAGCTAGTAAGTAAATTAAAGTGCAGAATGACAGATGTAATAAAGTTGCCATGGTCCCCGAGGACCATATAACGAGCAGTTGAGAAAACAAGAAACATTCCAATGATAGACAGCTGACATGATGATTATGGATCCTGACTTGTTTATTTCCTTTTGTGATAGAAAATGCCGAAATGTTGAACTGCACCAATGTTTAAACAGTTATTTTGTGTCTGATATCAGTAAATGCAGTGAAAAAGTGTCATGCTGGAAAAGCACAGCTGGTCAGGCAGCATCCGAACAGCAGGAGAGTCAATGTTTTGAGCATAAGCTCGAAATTCCTGATGAAGAGTCTATGCTCAAAACGTCAATTCTCTTCCTCCTCGGATGCTGCCTGACCCACTGTGCTTTTCTAGTGCCACGCTTTTTGACTTTGATCTCCAGCATCTGCACTCCTCACTTTCTTCTATCAATGAATATGTAAAATTGAATTTACAGCATACAGGTCAGGCAATCTGACAAGTTCAGCTGGTATGTATTTTATTTTAGTCTTCCATGGGATGTGGGTGTTACAGGCTATGTCTGCATTTATTGCCCATTCCTAATTGCCCAGGAGCAGAGCCTGGCAAGCTTCTTGAATTGCAACAGTCCACGCTGGAGAAGAATTTCAAGGATTTTAACCCAGTGACAATGAAAGAACACCATTATAGTTCCAAATAAGAATGTTGTGTAGCTTGGAGGGGAACCTATAAGTAGTAGCAATCCTGAGCACCTGCTGTAGTTGTCTCTCTAAGTAGAAGAGACTGAAAGTTTATAAGGTGCTGTCAGATGAGGCTTAGTGAGTTTCTGCAGTGCATCTTATCGATGGTATGCATTGCTGCCAGAGTGCATGCATGGGTGGGGTGGTTGAGAAATGGCGGTTTTGGTCAAACAAGCCGGCTGCTTTGTTTTCGATGACATTGAGGAACTTGACTGTTGTCAGAACTGTGTACAGTCATTCTCCCTCCCCAGTACTCAAGGGGGTTATGTTCCAGGACCTATCGCGGAAATCTGAAACCATGGATAGGAGCGAACCGATTCATTTAAATGGGAAATTTCGCTTCCCGGCAGTCGTCTGGTCTCTGGTGCTGGAAGGTTCCCTATGATATGTTTGGGGTGCAGTAACACACAGGTAAGTGAAACCATGGAAAACGGTTCTGCGGATACGGGGGTCACCCTGTATATCCTGAAAAATGGAAAGTATTCCAACACACTTTCTACTTCTACCTTTGGGGAATGAGGAGGTGAGTTACTCACAATGGTATTCTAAGCTCTGACCTGCTCTTTTTGTCAAAGTGTTTCAGTTGTTCCAATTCAATTTCTGAGCAACAATCATCCCCAGGACGTTGATGTGGGGAGATTCAGCAATGATAAGGCAGTGGAATGGGTAGTGGTGATGTTTACGTTCTCTCTCATTGAAGATAATGAATACATGTATATAGTGCCATTTGTCACTTGTTGGACTGTGATCATATCCAACCTGCTTTATGATCAGATTGCATCTGTAATACCTTGGACAGGTTCATTTCTCTGATAGGTTTTGTTAAGAACAATGTATAACTCCATGTTAAAAATCACACAACAACAGGTTGCAATCCAACCAGGTTGGACTATAACCTGGTGTTGTGTGACATTTAACTTTGTACACGCAGGTCCAACACCAGCACCTGTAAATCACAACTATGTAAAATTTATAACTTTGTGTTAAGGAGGAGAAATGGTTTTGTTTCATTCTTCTGTGTGACGTACTGGTAAACCTGGAGATCTGTCACGATTGCACATTTTATTGTGGTTTCACAACCCTGAGTTGAAGAGCTGGGGAGGTTTGAAAGTTAAGCACAATGAAACAAAGTACAGTTGCCTAGAAACTGGATGTTAGGGTCACACAAAACCTGAACAAACCAGATTGGCTATCAGTCCAAGTGTAGTTTTGCCAGAGGATGGAGACAGGCAGCTTACCAGTTGAGTTTAGGGAGTTTAAAATGACATTGCAGTTTATTTTAGGTGTCTCACATCTGGTGAAGGGAGCAAACCACCTAGCAACTTCACAGAAACTCGCTAAAAGGAAACCAGTTGTTTCTGCCAGTGAAGGCATTATTTCCACCAAGGTTATCTCTCTGGCACTGAAATGAGAATTTGCTGACTCTGATAAGGATTGAAAGGTGATTCACGACCCACATGTAATGCCTGGACGTTAAACAGGACAATGAATTTTTTTAGGTTCCAATGAATATAAGAAATGCTCCCTTAGATATCTGTATCTTGCCAATGGATAATTGAATAATCAATTGGTGTTAACCTCCCAGAAATAAAGTCACTTGACTTATGAGGTTGTAGATTCCTTCGCTGAACTGGTGTGTTTTCTTGCAAATGTTTCGTTGCCTCGTTCAGTGACATCGTCAGTGGTCTTCAATAAAGCGTTGGTGATCTGTCCCGCCTGGTCTTTGTGTCTCTGGCTGTTGGCACTTTTGGTCCTGTATCTGGGTGGCTTCTACATGACGTCCAGTTCAATGTGTTTATTGATTCAGTTGCCGCTGGAGCGCCAGGCTTCAACGAATTCTCTCGTGTGTGAACTTCTCAAAGTGAACCAGTGCAGACCCAAGTCTTTTGGTTAGCTCAAAGGATCTGAAGCAAACAGGGGAAACTGAAGCCTCAAGTTGTGGATGTCCGTTTCATCTGTCCATTGGTTTTGATGCAAGATTAGCAAACCATTCCAAAGACACTGTTACCCTCAGCTGTGACAATAAATATCTCCTGATTCCCATCTGTTTATCTCCTCTAGGAACAATAAATCATCCTCACCTTTTATACGTCATGTGTCCTCACTGCCTATTTAATGTATGTTTCATACCTCAACTATTGTTTCCTGACAAACTTCATAAACTAACCTAATATCTCCAACAGAATCTCAACAACCTATTCTAGGTAATCTGTTATTCCTGAGCCCTAGGCTCACGTTAGTGTGCAGCACAATGTGATTACGACAAGGTAATCTGTTCTGAACTGTTGACGAGGTCTCCAGAGAACTCTCCTTTTCTTCTTTCACATATCACTCTGTTATGTTTAACTCCCATTTAAGAGTGCAGATAGGACTTGGTTCAATATTTTATTCAAGCGAGAGAACCTTGGACAATGCAGCAGTCCCTCAGTGCAGCACCGAGTCAGCCCAGATCCTGTGTACAGTCAATTGGACCTGAAGTGACAACCTACTGATACAAAAATGAGAGAGCTACTCAGAGAGCCACAAATGATTGCTGAACTCCATCATTCTGTGAAAACAATCAATTTCCCTCTTCAGTTAACAGAAATTCAAAAGGTTTCACCTTACTGACTCTCCCAACCACCAGCTATGCTGATTTTGTGCCTTTTAAAACACAGACAGCTCCTGTTGTGCCTGTGAAAATACTGATAACTCCTTGTCACACTGAGAGGGAGACATCTGCGAGAAAGCTCTTGATGAAATGTAGACTTGGCCAATTAAGCAGTCAATCAAAATTAATACCCTGGGGTGAAAGCTAACAAATCTCCTGATTGTCTGTCTAAACTGTACCCCCTGCTGTACGATTGAACTTGACAAACATTCTAGACCACTAGATATGGATATCACCTTTGCATTGATTGTTAAGGAAATATTATCTATTATATATAAATATGGATCACTGGAAAGACTCTAGTAGACAGATACCTTTCATGACTTCAGACCCATATCAATGTGGTTTACAGTCAACAAAACCCATACTGATTATAGTTACCGTTACAACATCTGCCTTACACTATTTTGATGAAATACATTTGCCTGCAGATTCCTATTACAATAATAACTTATCATATATATGATGTGGAGGTGCCAGTTTTGGACTGGTGTAGACAAAGCTAAAAATCACACAACATCAGGTGACAGTCCAACATCTAATATCGTCCGATATCTCCATCTGTGGCTCATTTTGTTCTATCATACTCCTGCAAAACATCTTGGAAAGGTTTCTTATATTAAGGTTAGAAAAATCATGAAAGAGCAGGTTATAGTCCAACAGTTTTAGTTGAAAGTACAAGCTTTCAGAGCGCTACTCCTTCATCAGTGGGGCAGGTTCATAGGATACAGGATTTATAGTAAAACATCAAAGTGTCATACAACTGATGCAATACATCGAACAAACTTGCTGCTAAGTCTTAGAATGGGGATGCAGGTTTCAATTGATTAATATGTAAATCCCAGAATTTTTTTTTCAAGCCCCAAGATAGGGTTTTATCAATATCGTTTTAAATAAAAGTGACATCTCAGTTCAGACAATGTATTAAAGATGTGAGTTTAGAGTCTAGATTAGAGTGGTGCTGGAAAAGCACAGCAGGTCAGGCAGCATCCGAGGAGCAGGAAAATCGACGTTTCGGGCAAAAGCCCTTCATCAGGAATAGCCTGACCTGCTGTGCTTTTCCAGCACCACTCTAATCTAGACTCTGGCTTCCAGCATCTGCAGTCCTTGTTTTTACCTGAGTTTAGAGTCTGTCTGTTTCCCAACCTTGAATCAGACTGATTCTATTTTCAAAGTAGGAATTTATAAAATGTCACAGTGACTGACTGCTATAGATTGTGTACTTTTTGAACAAAATAGAATGTGGTTGAGATATCTGGTCAGCATGGACGGGTTGCACCAAAGGGTCTGTTTCCATGCTGTACATTTCTATGACTCTATGAGACTTTTACGTGTGTGAGAGAGGGGAAGCGTGTGTGTGTGTGAGAGAGAGAGAGTGAGGGAGGGCGTGTATGTGTGCTTTTTTACCACAGAGGGTGGTATACACATGAAATGAGTTGCCAGTGGTAGTGGTTGAGGTGGGTACATTAACAACACTTAAAAGGCATTTGTATGAATACGTGTACAGAAAAGGTTTAGAAGGATATGGGCCAAGTGCACAGAATATTAAATCATGAGGGGCATGGATAGGGTGAATGGACAAGCTCTTTTCCCTGGGGTGGGGGAGTCCAGAACTAGAGGGCATAGGTTTAAGGTGAGAGGGAAAAAATTTAAAAGGAATCTAAGGGGTGACTTTTTCATGTAGAGGGTAGGGTGTGGATGGTATGAGCTGCCAGAATAAGTGGTGGAGGCTGGTACAATTACAGCATTTAAAAGGCATCTGGATGGGTACATGAATAGGAAGGCTTTAGAGGGATATGGGCCAAGTACTGACAAATGGGACTAGATTAGTTTAGGATATCTAGTCGTCATGGATATGTTGGACCTGTTGGACATATTGGATGGGGAGGAATGTGTTCAAGAAAATTTTCTTTATCAATATGTAGGTGTACCAACTAGAGAAGAATAATTTTGGAATCAGTGATCATAATTATATTAGTTTTAAATGGTTCTGGAAAACGATAGGCCTTGCACAAAAATTAAAGTTTTAAATTGGAGCAAGGCCAATTTTGACAGTATTAGACAAGAGCTTTCAAAAGTTGATTAGGGTAGACTGTTCGTGGGTAAATGGAAGGCTGGCAAGTAGGAAGCTTTCCAAAGTGAGATAATGAGAGTTCAGAGGCAATATGTTCCTGTTAGACTGAAGGGCAAGGCTGGTAGGAGTAGGGAACAAGGGATGGCTGGAGACACTGAGACTGTCATCAAGAGAAAGGAGAAGGCATATGTCAGGTATAGACAGCGGGGATCAAGAGTATAAAGGGAGAAAGGCAAGCTCAAGTGGGGGTTCAGGATGGCAAAAAGGGGACATGAGATAGCCTTGACAGATAAGGATAAGGAGAATCCAAAGAGATTCCACAAGGACATTAGGGGAAAAACAGTAACTAGGGAGATAATAAGACCCTTAAAAATGAATGAGGTTGTCTATATACAGAACCACAGGAGATGAGAAAGATACTAAACAAATATCTTGTGTAAGTATTTATTGTGGAGAGAGAAGTGGAAGCTAGGGAACTTGGGAAAATAAACACTGTTGTCTAGAAAATAGTGCACACTGCAGAAGAAGAGGTGCTGGAGATCTTAAAAAGTACATAGGTAGACAAATCTCCAGGTCCTAATCAATTGAATCCCAGGACATTGTGGGAAGCTAAGGAAGAAATTGCAGCATCCCAGCAAATTTTTTTTTTATATCATCTATAGCCATGGGTGAGGTGCCAGAAGAGTTGAGGGTGGCTAAAGTGACTCCTTTATTTTAATAAGGCTGCAGGGAAAAGCCTGGGAACTGTACACCATGGAGTTTGATGTCTGTGGTGGGTAAGTTGTAGGAGGATATTCTGAAAGAAAAGATTTAAATGCATTTAGAGAGGCAAAGTCTTTTTAGGGCTAGCTGGCATGGCTTTGTGTGTGGGAAATTGCGCCTTTCAAACCCGATTGAGTTTTTTGAGGATGTGACCAAGACGATAGATGAGGGCAGAGCGATAGAAGTTGTCTACATGAACCTTAGAAAGGCCTTCTACCAGATTCCGCATGGTAGACTGGTTAGTAAAGTTAGATCACATGGGATCCAGGGACAGCTTGCCAATTGACTGATGGTAGGAGACAGAGGGTTTTATTGGAGGGTTATTTCTCGGACTGGAGGCCTGTGACCAGCAGTATTTCAAAGGCATCGGTACTGGGTCTACTTTTGTTTATCATTTATATAAATGATTTGGATGAGGACATGGGAATCATGGTTAGTAAGTTTGCGGATGATATCAAAATTGGTGATGTAGTAGACAGTGAATATCTCAGAGTACAATGGGATCCTGATCAACTGGACCAATGGGCCAAGGAGTGGAAAATTGAGTTTAATTTGACAGGTATTGCATTTTAGTAATGCAAAGGCATGACTTACATAGTTAATGATAGTGCCTTGGGGAGAGCTGTCAAACAGAGGGACATGGGGCTCAGGTGCATGGTTCCTTGAAAGTGATGTCACAGGTAGACAGGGTGGTGAAGAGATTGTTTAGCATGCTTGCCTACATCGGTCAGGGAATTGACTATAGGAGTTGGGATGCCATGCTGTGATTGTACAGGATGTCGGTGAGGCCACTTTTGAACTGCTATGTACAGTTCTAGTTACCCTGCTAAAGAAACAACGTTATTAAATTGGAAAGGGTGCAGATAGATTTACAACAATGCTATTGGGATTGGAGGGTTTGAGGTTATAAGGCGAAGCTGTACAGGCTGGGAATTTTTTTTCCTGGAGGGTAGGAGGATAAGGGGTGACCTTATAGAGATTTATAAATCATGAGGGGCATGAATAGCCAAGGTCTTTTCTCCAGGGTAAGGGAGTTCAAAGCTGGAGTTTATAGGTTAAAGGTGAGAGGAGAAAGATTTAAAAGGGAACTGAGGGGCAATGTTTTCATTCAAAGAGTGGTTCATATTTAGAATGAATAGAGGAAGTAGTAGATAAAGGGACAGTTACATTGAAAACATTTATTTGCACAGGTACTTGATTAGGAAAGGGTGTATGCCAAATGCTGGCAAATGGGACTAGATCAGTTTAGGATATCTGATTTTTTAAACTGAAGGGTCTGGTTCTGTGCTGTATGACTCCATGACGCTGTGAGTCTATCTGAACGACAAATATATCGTCCATCAACTGAGATAATCCAAACTGCAGCCAGAAATTTAACTCAGCCTAAATCCCATTCACCCCAGCACCCTTATGCTGGCTGAACTACATTAATTAACCCTCTGGTAAGACGCCAATTTTAAATTGTCATTCTTGGCTTCAAATCACTCTATGATTTCTTCCCTCCTTATCTCTGTCACTTCCTTTAGCTCAACAAACTCATTAAGCTCTCTTCCCTCCTTTAACTTTGTGTGCCACATCTGAGGCTGGAAGACAGCACTCTCAGTCACTTTAATGTCATATAGAGTCAGTTCCTCAACCTTAAAAGTAACATAAAATATTTAACACTCAAGTGCACACACATCTAATATAATCATCTACCTTGACTCTGATGATCTGAATGTTCGAGTTTCTTGGCTCAGCCATTACTGGAAGTACCTTCAGCTGCAGTTCTGGATTTTCATTCACATCTTTGCCGTGCTTCCTCTTAAACCTGATTTTTAAAACATCATGTCTTTTGTCACCTGTACTAATCTCACTTTCTGAGGTACGTTGTTAAATTTGTCCTGTTAACACTGCTGTCATAGCACCTTGCAACACTTCAGTACCTTAGAGGTGAAATGGAAATGCAAGCTATTATGATATTTGACCAAGATGTACTTCCAGAAAAATGTTCTTCCCCATTAAATATCCATCTAGAGCTTGTATGCTGAGACTATATTTCTTGTTGCTCTTTTGGTTGTTCAGCTCATTAACAGCAGTCTTATCATCAGAATAAGTGCTTTGCTCAGCAGGAGAAAATATATTATGATGCTGCTCTTGCTGGTTTGGTATAATATTCAATTGATATAATAGAGCAATTCTACATTTAGCGACTTGTGACGAATGTTGAGAGTCGTTCTTTTATGAGCGTGCACCATGGTTACATCAGCACATTGCATTTCTCCTCACTTATAATGCACACATTTCACACTGTGATAGGTCAGTAGAGTGCAAAAGACCAAGAGAGTGTGGATTTAACCTGAGTGGGATTGAATGGAGCATAAGTGCTGTATTTTTAATGTAATTATCTTACTGTGTTTCGAGTATAATTCATTTCATTTTAGTTGTTGAATATCAAGAACAGTTGATTGTTGGAAATTTTTACTTGGGTTTATAGTTAACTATTGTTTTGAGCCTTAATGGTGGCATGGTGGCTCAGTGGTTAGCACTGCTGTGTCATTGCACCAGCTATCCAGGTTCGATTCTGGCTTTGGGCGACTGTCAGTGTGGAGTTTGCACATTGTCCCTGTCTGTGTGGGTTTCCTCTGGGTGTGCTAGCTTCCTCCCACAGTCCAAAGATGTGCGGGTTCAGTGGTTGGCCATGCTAAATTGCCCAGTGTCCAGGGAAGCATAGGCTAGTTGATTAACCATGGGAAATGCAGGGTTACAGGGATAGGATGGGGGAATGTATCTGGGTGGGATGCTGTTCTGACGGTCAGTGTGAAATTTGATGGGCTGAATGGCCTGCTTCCATAGTGTAGGGATTCTATGATTAACTGTGCTGCTTTGAGTCTGTACTCTGTTAATTAAATCTAAAGTAAGATTTGCATTTTTGTTGGTATCTTTTGCAGCCTCAGGGTATCCTAAGGTGCTTCACAGCTAATGTAAAACATGCACGTATATTGTGGCTGTAACACAATAAAACATCTCAAAATGCTTCACATGAGAATTCTGAAACAACTTGTAAGATCGAGCCACATGAGGACTTGAGCACAGGTGATTAAAAGCTTGGTCAAAGAGGCAGACTTTAAGGAGCAGCTTAAAACAAGAAGTCAAAGGAAAAGGGTTCAGGACCTAGACAGCTGAAGGCTTGGGAGGTAGAAAGGAGCCAGAACAAGAGCAGTATAATCATCTCATCCAGCTGCGGTGTTGGAGGAGGCTACACACTTGGACTCACTACTATCTTCCTGTGTCTTCAAGTAGTGTTTTGAAACCAGCTGAGTCTGATATGAGGGTATCCAGTAATGATTCTTTTTGCCTAAGTTGTGTTTGACAAAGGAGCACCCCTCTCCCCCAACACCGAAAGCTTGCAATTTTAAATAAACCTGTTGGACCATAACCAGGTGTCATGTGACTTCTGACTTTGTCCACCCCAGTACAACACCAGCACCTCCAGATCACAATATTCCAGCTGTGGTCTAACTAGTGTTGTATATGTGACCATCAAAATTTCCCTGCTCTTGTTCTCTGTACCACTATTAATGAAACCTGCAATGCTGTATGATTATGAACTACTCTATCTGTCCTGCCACTTGTAATGATCTTTGTGGGTGTATATCCAAGTCTCTCTGGTCCTACATACCCATTAGAATAGTAATATTTACTTCATTGTGTATTATTTCTTTATGTTCTTAAACCATATCACCACATACTTCTGTACATTGAACTTCAATTATCACATATCTGCCCATTCCAATGTGGAGTTGGCAATGTCTTTTTAACATACAGCAATGTGCTCCTCATTGCTTGCATTGCTTCAAAGTTCTGTGTTAATACAAACCTTTAAATAATCCCCTGCACCCTAAAATCTGGAACATCTATATCTATATTGGAAAAGCAAGGATCCCAGTATGAACTCCTGGTCAACCTCAACAACAAACCTTCCAACACAAAAATACACAACATCCATTCCTCTCCATTTCTTATCCCTTGGTCAATTTTGTACCATGTTGCTACGGTGTCTTTTATTTCACGATCTGTACATTTCCTCACAGTCTGTTGTGTGGCATTGTATCGAATGCCTTCTGGAAGTCAATTTACATCATAGCTACAGCCAAATCTCTTCAAACAACACCAAAAATTTAACCAGACTCAATTTTTCCTCAACATATCCAAGCTTAGTTTTTTTTAATCAACCCACACTTTTCAACGTGACTATAAATTCTGTCTTGAATAATTGTTTTTCAAATTTTTCCTAACACCGAATTTAAGCTGACCAGTCTGTAATTACCATGTTTCCATACAAATGTTTCTAAACAAGAGCATAATGTTTGCCATTTTCCATTTTTGGGCTCTACCCTCAAATTCAAGGAAGATTTAAAAAATTATGGTCAGTGGATCGGCAATTTCCATTCTCATTCTGCCTTCTGTATCCTTGGAAGCATCTCATTCAGTCTCAGTCTGTTAGCAAATCTAGATATTGACACCTTATCCAAAACCACCTCCTAATCAATTTTGAACCTTTCCAGTGACTGAGTTCCCCCCTCCAATATCATGACCTGGGGCATTTCTGCTTCTATTGTATTCACTTGTGGGACATGAGATTCATTGGCTGGACCATCATTTATCATCCTTCTCAGAAGTTGGTGCTGAACTGCCTTTTTGACCTGCTGCAGTCTGCATGACCCTCAATGCCCTTAGGGAGGGAATTCCAGGATTTTGACCCAGTGGCAGTAAAGGAACTGCCATATATTTCCAAGTAAGGATGGTGAGTGGCTTGGCAAGGAACTTGCAAGAGGTGGTGTTCCATCACAGGGACAAATGAAAAGCATCTATTTAAACACCTCAGCCAAGCTCTTGATTTGATATGATTTGATTTATTATTGTCACATGTACTGAGATACAGCGAAAAGTACTGCTTTGTGTATTGTCCAGACAAAGCATATCTCAAATACATCAGGGCAATAGAACAGAATGAAGGTATAGTGTGGCAGTGACAAAGAAGGTGCAGGGAGAGATTAACTCTAATGTATGAGAAGTCCATTCCTAAGTCTGATAACATCAGGGAAGAAGTTATCCTTGAATCTGTTACGACCGATATTCAAAGTTTTGTATCTTTTGCCCAATGAATGAGAATATAAATAGGGTGAGAGGGGTCTTTAATTATGTTGGCTGCTTTTGAATTGAATTGAATGATATATTGTCACTTGTATTTTACAGTGAATAATAAAGTAAAATACAGTGAAGAACTTCAACTGTTGCCACAATTCGAAACAATTTGAATTGTTTAAGAATAAAAAAAAAGACATAGCTGAAAGAGAATCCTGAGCTCTGAGCCAGCTCTCCAATGACACCTGTGCTTCCACCCCTCCTGCACCACCTCTCTGCCAGCTGTGTTGGACCCTCCAACGTAGGAGTTACCACTCTCTAGGTGCCATCTCTACACTGCTGGGCCCACCTCACCAACGCTGATGCCGGGGTCACGTGCTGAGCCCACACTCACCCTACAACCAGCAGTTCCTGGCTCCGTTGCTGCCACTGCCTTGCTGATAACCAGGCGTCTCTGCTCTAGGCCAATTGCTTTTCCGAGGCAGCAGGATGTGTGGATGGAGTCAGTGAATGGGAGACTGGTTTGCGTGATGGACCAGGCTGCTCTTTGTTCATAGCTCTCTGTAATTTCCTGCAGTCTTGGGTTGGCACCATGTGTAAATCTCCTTTCTGGTCCTGAATTAGCCTTACTTCTCTGTTTATCATCCTTTTACTATTGTTACGCTTCTAGAAAAATGTGGGATCTCCCTTTGTTGGCTGGTTTTCATCTCCTTTCTGAACCTTCCATATTCAGTTTGGATTTTGATCATATTTATGATCTGACCCTGACTTAAGTGTACTACTTCTTCTTTAATTTAGTTTCTATCGCCTTTGTCTTCCAGCAAGCCCTGGATTTGTTTGTCATACCTTTCCCTTTGAGCAAAGTACCTTGACTGTGCCCACAGTATCTCCACTTTGAAGGCTGCGCATTGTTCAGCTATTGCTTTCAACACCAACTTTTTCCTCTCGCCTCACAAGCCAGCTTTCTTCTTGCCTCTGTGATGTTGCCTCTCTGCTAGTTGATTAGTCTTATTCTGCATTGACCAACATAATTTTGCATATTAATTGTTGGATCATAGAATTTTACATTTTACAGAAGAGGCCATTTGACCCACCGTGTCTGTACTGGCTCATGCAAGAGGTACTCAGCTAGTCTGATTCTCCAGCCCAATCTCTGTAGCCTTCTAACTTTGTCACTTTCAAATATATCTCCAGCTCTCTTTCCAAACCTCCTGTGGAATCGGCCTCCACCCCTCTCCCAGGCAGCACATTCCAAATCCTAACAACTCTCTGAGGAAAGAGGTTGCTCCTCACCTCACTCTTTGCTCTCTTGCTAGCAGTCTTGAAATTGTGACCCCTAGTTACTGACATACCAAATAGTGGAAACAGAATATCCTCTTTGCCCTGTCACATCTTAATCTTCTCTGCTCCAAGGACAATACTCCCAACTCTTTAATCCTTCCTTGTAACTAAAATCCCCCATTCTGTATCATTTTAGTAAACGTCCTTTGCACTGTCTCCAGGAATTTAACATCCTTCCTCAGATAAAGTGCCCAGAAGTGAACACAATACTCCAAATGTGGTCTGACCAATGATTTGTAGAGATGTAACATCACCTATGTCTCTATTTATAAACCTAGGCAACATGTAAGCCTTCTTAACAACTGTTTCAACTTACCTGGTCACTTTCAGAGGATCATATAAATGAAAGCCAAGGTCCCTCTGCTCCTGTACGCACCCAAAACTAGCATTATCAAATCTGTATTGTTTCTGGGTTTCTCCTACCAAAATGCATTACCCCATATTTCTCTGCATTGAATTTCATCTGCCAGGTGTCTGCCCATTTTATCAACTTGTCAATGGCCCTATGAATCAACCTCACAATTCACTATTCCCTTCCTTACATATTAGTTGAAGAAATTTCAATGTATCAATCAAGTTTTTTTTTCTTAATAGAAACATAATGTCTGTGGTTTGCCCATCGTGGATACTTTATGGAGAGGGACAGGTAAAGAGGCAGCTGGGTGTTATGAGTTGCTATGATTTGAAATTGAATTGGCAAAGAGGCTTTAATGCACAATGTGGATGATTGTAGGTATAGGGGGGTTTTGAATGGACATAGGAAATAAGTACAGGGGAATAGTAGGCATGGAGGGTGTGTTGGCCATGGACTATAGGCAGAGGACATTTGGTTTAGATCAGAGTGGTGCTGGAAAAGCACAGCAGGTCAGGCAGTGTCCAAGGAGCAGGAAAATCGACGTTTCGGGCAGAAGCCCTTCATCAGGAATAGAGGCAGGAAGCCTCTCTCCACCTTGGAGGCTTCCTGCCTCTATTCCTGATGAAGGGCTTTTGCCCGAAACGTCGATTTCCTGCCCCTCGGATGCTGCCTGACCTGCTGTGCTTTTCCAGCACCACTGATCTAAACTCTGGTTTCCAGCATCTGCAGTCCTCACTTTTGCCGAGAGGGCATTTGGAGGCATGGGTTGGTTAAGATAGGGCACAGACACTGAGAGGAGAGAGGAGGTAAGATAAGAGGGGATAGTTTATGTTTTACTCTTTTCTTTTACATTTTTAACTCAATCCCAGAGTCCCGTCCAGGAGATGGGCAGTTTCCTCCACTCCTCCAAAACACCCTGGCCCAACTCCTAATCCCAGCCACAAGTTGCACACTTCCCTTCCAACCCTGCTGGACCGAAAATGGGAACGGCGAATTTAAGGATCACTGGGCCTGTATCTGTGAACCTAACCCAGGGACAAAATCAAAAATCTGTGCCTGGGAAGAATTATCCTTCCCTTTGCCACTCTTCGCTCAAGGGGAGAAGATCAGAAGCTGCCTTCATATCCTGGGGCTTCCTGCTTAACAGCACCTACCTACAAGAGACAGATTGCACAACACCAGCGTATTCCCAAGGGATGGACAATTCCTGAACTCGCTAGTGTCACCCACATCCCGTGAATGAAAACAAAATAAACACCAGAAAAGATCCTAGTGCGTTTCTGACTCGTGGTCTGAAAGAAAAAGACACACAAATAAGGCATGGATCACAGATACTGTTATATGTAGAGACCCCTCTCAATGATATTTGGGGTCATGCAAGAGTTGAAGCACTTCATTGTGTCACTGAACAAGTATCAATAAGGCTGCAGCTGTATTTTTTATTCGACAGATATGGCATGACTGAGATTTAACATCAGCAGTCATATGGTAAAAGATTACTGGTGTACTCATTCCAGCAATCATAATTATGCAGGTAATGCACAAAGATAGACTAGTCCAGCTAATGTATGTTGCTGAAGTATAATTTTCAGCATCAATGTGACATTCATTATAAATGTAAGCTTGACATTTAAAATGGAAAAATGCGAAATGTACTAAATCAATCTTTAAAGCCTCATTATTGCTGGAATCACTTTCACATTTTCTTATCATTTTATGGACATTTAATTAGAAAAGGAATTTGAAAAAAACTAATCTAATAATGGATAAAGATAATAGAGTTAAGAGGGTGGGAACAATAAAGAAAAAAACATTTGGTCACAATTAACTCTACCTGAGAACATAGTTTGATTTTCACTCTAATTTTTTGCTTCAAAAAAAGTGACTAAGAAACACAAAGCTGCACTGCAAAATTTATCTTTTTACGACTGCGTTAATGTTTATTGTTTATCTTAAGTCCCTTGGTTGCAAAATGAAAACCCATGGCAACCAGTTTGACATTAAACAGGAGTGTTAAATGGGTGATTGTTAAAAGGTAGCATGTTTCATCTTAGTTAACTCACATCAAGGTAATATCAATTGAGAAAGACATTAAGTGGGCTGCTGATCTGTTCTTGCTCTCTCTTACATGATAGCTATAACCTTCTCCCCGGTCAGCAACACAGACCAGAGACCTAATATGTGATGCTTCACTGTAACCAACTTGCAGAATATACCAAAATAAAATAAATAACTGTAGATGCTGAAGATCTGAAATAAAAACAGAAATCACCAGACTGGAAATGGTCAACTCTGCTTTTTCTCCATAGATGCTTGCTGAGTTTCACCAGCAAGCTTCTGTTTTTGGTTGAGAATCTATACCACAGCAGCAGGGAATTAAGAGGAAAACCCACCACAAGTTGGGAGTCATAACCAGCATAGATGGCTATTGTTGTCAGTCCCAGGAAATAGGGACAAGTATAGGCCATTCAGCCCCTCCAGCCTGTTCTGCCATTCAGTTAGATCATGGTTGATCTGTGGCTGAACTGCTTTGGGCTTACATCCCTTGATACCTGCTCAATAAAAAAAATTCTATCTCTGTTTTAAATTTAACAACTATTTAGCATTGGCAGTCCAAAGACGTGCAGGTTAGGTGAATTGGCCATACTAAATTGCCCATAGTGTCAGGTGAAGGGGTAAATATAGGGGAATGTGTCTGGGTGGGTTGCTCTTCGGAGGGTCGGTGTGGACTTGTTGGGCCGAAGGGCTTGTTTCCACACTGTAAGTAATCTAATCTAATCATTTGAGGAAGAGGGTTCCAAACCTCCACTACCTTTTGCATGTCGAAGTGCTTTCTAACATCTTTCCTGAACAGTCAGATCCTAATTTTTAGTCTATATCCCCGATTCTAAAATCTTCAACTCATGGAAATAGTTGATCTTTATCTACCCTGAGACCTTGGATAGATCAGCCCTTAACTTTCTAAATTCTAGTGAACAAAAGCCTAAATTTTCTTATCTCTCTTCATAAATTAATCCTATACTCCAGCCTTTAGAAATAAAGGCCAGCATTCCATTAGTCGTCTTGACTATTTCTGTTGAGATCAGAGTGGTGCTGGAAAAGCACAACATCCGAGGAGCAGGAAAATCGACGTTTCGGGCAAAAGCCCTTCATTAGTAAGGGCTGTTTCTGTGCCTATTCATGGCATTTTAAAAAGCTACGCACCTGAACTCCCAAATTTCAGTGACACCATTCTCTGCATGTCGCCCTCCAAGCTACACAATCCTGACTTGATATTCCTTCATTGTCACTTCATCAAAGATCCTTAAACTCTTATCCTAACACTGCAGGTGCACGGGAGCTGCCATTTTCCTGGCCCTGCTCCCATCCCTGAAACATCTGGAGAACAAGGATACCTACAGCAGGCTCCTACTTATTGACTGCAGCTCCACCTTCAGCTCTGAGATCTAGGACTCTGCTCTACCCACTGCAACTGGATCCTCATCTTCAGTGAGAATAGGTAACAGTACCTCCTCCATGACAATCTTCAACACTGGGTGCCCCTCAAAGCTGCATACTCAGCCCCTTATTGTACTCCCTATACAACTCCTCAGGATTCTGTGGCCAAATTTTGTCCTGACTCCACTTACAAATTCACTGTTGACACCACTTTTGTAGGGAGAAAGTGAGGACTGTATACACTAGAGATCAGTGTCGGGAGTGTGGTGCTGAAAACACACTGCCAGTCAGACAGCACCCGAGGAGCAGGAGAATTGACGTTTCGAACATAAGCTCTTCATCAGGAATCCACTATTGTAGGCCTGATCTCAAACAATAATGGGACAGAACACAGGAAAAGGATAGAGTGCTTGGTGGCGTGGTGTAAGGGTAACAATCTCTCCGCCAATTTCAGTAAAACGAAAGAGCTGATCTGTCCTGGTCCACCCATAGTGAAGTGACAGTCAAGAAAGCACAGCAATGTCTCTACTTCCTCAGGACGCCAAGGAAATACAGCATGTCCATAAAGACTCTTACCAATTTTTATAGATGCACCATAAAAAAAACATTCTATTCCAATGCATCACAGCGTGGTATAGCAACTTCCCTGCTGAGGACTGTAAGAAACACAGAGTTGCAAACACAGTCCATCACACAAGCCAACCTTCCATGCATTGGCTCCATCTCTACTTCACGCCGCCTTGGGAAGGCAGCCAACATCATCAAAGACCTGTCCCCCCATTATAATCTATTCCAACCTCTTTGATTGGGCCGAAGATACAAAAGCATAAACACGCATTGATAGATTCAAGAACTGCTTCTTCCCTGCTGTTATCAGGCTTTTGAATGGAGTTCCTCAAATTTTAAATTTAATGTTGTACTTGCTTGTTGGGCACCTTCTCTGCAGCTGTAACACTCTATTCTCGCTCTGTTCTATCACCCTGATGCACGATGTATGGTATGATTCACCTGTACTGTACACTAAACCAAATTTTTCACTGTACCTAGCTATATGTGACAATAATAAATCAAATCAAATCAAATCAAATCACTGCGGATATCTCTCCAACATATGGGCTGCAGGAGTTGAAATGTGACTGACTCACTGCCACTGTCTCATGGGCAATTAGGGATGGGGTCTGCCAGCATCACAAGGATGAAGTTAAAACAAAAAACCGTGCGAATGCCCCATGAAATCCATTGTGCTTCGAGCTCTACTTTGGCTCTCCGGCAAACAAAGCTACGATTTTAAAATTCTCAGTCTATGAAATGACTTCCTCCTTCGCATCTCTGTAACCTCCTCTAGCTCTGTAAACCTTTGAGATTTTGACACTACTCTAGCATTTACTTCTTGATCTTCTTTAATTTTCATCACACCACAGTTACCTGCTAAACTTGCATTGGGTAAGGTCCTGAACCTTGAGATTGGTTCCCTGGAAATATTCTCTCTTCTTCCTTTTCTGCTTGCTTAAAACCTCTCTCTTTGTTCAAGATTTTGGTCCTCTGTCCAAATATAATTTTCCATGGTGTCAAATTATATTTGTTAATATTCCTGTCAATCGCCATCGGTCATTTTAACATGAGTCTAAACATGTTATATAAATACAAGTTTCTGCTGCTGATAACAATGGTTATGATGATTTTTCAGTTGATTTGGGGAATACATCAGACAGTGTTAAGTTTCCTCCTGCTTTTCCTCAAGAAGGGCTTATGCCCGAAACGTCGATTCTCCTGTTCCCTGGATGCTGCCTGACCTGCTGCGCTTTTCCAGCAACACATTTTCAGCTCCTGTCGTATAATGCATGAAGAAGGAAACTTAAAGGAAATATGCAGATTTTAAATGGCACATAGATAAATTAATGCGACAGCCTTTTCAATCATTCATACATGGAATGTGGGTGCCACTGGCGAGGCAGCATTTATTGCCCATCCCTCATTGCCCAGGGAGGAGTTAAGAGTCAACCACATTGCTGTGGGTCTGAAATCATATGTAGGCCAGATGAGGTAAAGATGGCAGCTTCCTTCCCTAAAGGACAGCTGTGAACCAGGTCGGTTTTTCCCAACAATTGGTTCCATAGTCATCATTAACATTTCCAGATTTCTTTTTTTGTTGAATTCAAATTTCGCCATCTGCTGTGGCAGGATTTGAATCCAGATCCCAAGAACATTACCTTGGTCACTGAATTAATAGTCAGACAAAATGCCTCCAGGTTATCACCTCCTATTTCACAACAAAACATCAATATTGAACACCGGAGCCCAGATTACAATTCCCTGTCAGTCAACAGACAAGTGACTTCAAAAAAACCGTTCTTCCACAAATATTGATAAATAGTTGAAGTGGTTTTCTGACTTGGAATGCCCTTATTTGAATAATACAGTGGAGACAAAATTATTGAATTTATTCATCATTCTGAAACTCCTTTCCTAACACCACTATAGATAAGAACAAAAGAACAAAGATCAAACAAAATTTACAGCCCAGCAACAGGCCCTTCGGCCCTCCAAGCCTGAGCTGATCCAAGTCCACTGTCTAAACCTATCACTCAATTCCTAAGCATCTGTATCCCTCTACTCCTCACCTACTCATGCATCTGTCCAGACGTACCTTAAATGAATCTACCGCGCCTGCCTCTACCACCTCTGCATTCCAGGCACCTACCACCCTCTGTGCAACTGATGCAAAGTAGTATTGTAACGGAAATTAGATGAACTTTACACTTTATCTTTGTGTTATAAAATATATGATTTTTCAATATTTTATATATATAAATATACACATGCACACACATGTGTATGCATATATAATAACACATATTTCAATTTTGGGTTTTGAATTATTGGCTGTTTAGATGGGTTTTCACTGTGGCTGAAGTTTATGATTAAATTGTCAGTATTTCTGTTGCCATGGTGATTTATTTTAAAATAATTTATCAGTGCTACCTTTGCAGCCTAATGGGTTTGTGTTTGCTTCAGAATTTTACACTTAGCAGGATAAATCATTCTGTTTTAAGGCCTGTTAACAACATATAGACTCCAGGAATTCTTTTTAAGCCTAAGGGGAATATGCATTGCTCAGACAGAGAAGTCAATGTTTTAGTTTTACCTTGTTTTGGGCAGTTCTATAAAGTTCTTGCATGTATAGAACAGTATTCCTGAGAAGGGGAGAAGATAGTTAAATTCGAGAATACAGGATATGTAAATAGTCCCTATTCAGAACTGTTAGGATAAAACTTTGAAAAGAACTTGACGCTGAGTTTTTTAAAACTTAGGTTTATGGTAGCTCCAGGAACAAACAATTAAGGGTTTCAGGAAAGTTATATTTACAGTTATCTTAAACCTATTGAGGCATTCGAAAAAGAGATTCTGGTGTGAGTATCCTACAAGTGTTGGTACTGGGTATTGTAGAAGGGGTTTAATTTTTCTTTGATTGGAATTGCTTAAGAAGTGTCTTAGAATTCATGGGATTATACTGTGTGTTCAAAACAATTTGATATTTGTGGTATAGAAAACAGACTTATTTTAGCTTAATTTCTTTTGATGTTTTATTATTAAAACAAAATCTACAACACTGCGTGTTTGTGTTGTAGTGAGAGACCACCTTGTTCAAACCAAAACAAAACAAAATGTGATCTATCAAACCAGATTTCAGTCCTGTACTGACCTGTCCAATAATAACATCAGCTGGAATCATAGCACCTTAAATGCTTCGACTAATGATGAGCTGAAAAAGCCTTGATCATTTCAGGAATTCATGTCGTGAACAAAAACTTTTCAAGGAGAAAATGCAGCTGTAAATGTGTAGCAACTTCATGCATTAAAACAGATGGAGCTTCAGTGGATCATTCTGCTTTCATTTTAAGGTCACTTTGAGTACTTATGCGAGGTCATTTTTCAGACATTCTAATCTCCATGATGCTGTAAAAGCACAGCAGGTCAGGCAGCATCAGAGGACCAGGAGAGTCAACACTTTGGCATAAGCCCTTCATCAGGAATGTGTGGGGGTGGGGGGGGGGGGGGTTGGCTGGTGGAAGGGGGCTGAGAAATAAATAGGAGTTTGGAGGGTGGGGTGGGTGACAGGTCGTGATAGGTGGATGCGGGTGGGGGGTAATTATGATAGGTCAGTGGCGAGGGTGGAGCAGATACGTGGGTAGGAAGATGGACAGATGGAACAGGTCAAGACAGCGGTGCCGAGTTGGAGGGTTGGATTTGGAATGAGGTGAGGAGAGGAGAGATTTGGAAACTAGTGAAGTCGATGTTGATGCCATGTGGTTTAAGGTGAGGTGTTCTTCTTCCAGTTGTTGGGTGGCTTGGATTTGATTAGATTAGATTAGATTAGATTAGATTAGATTAGATTACTTACAGTGTGGAAACAGGCCCTTCGGCCCAACAAGTCCACACCGCCCCGCCGAAGCGTAACCCCTACATTTACCCCTTACCTAACACTACGGGCTATTTAGCATGGCCAATTCACCTGACCTGCACATCTTTGGACTGTGGGAGGAAACCGGAGCACCCGGAGGAAACCCACGCAGACACGGGGAGAATGTGCAAACTCCACACAGTCGGTCGCCTGAGGCGGGAATTGAACCCGGGTCTCTGGCGCTGTGAGGCAGCAGTGCTAACCACTGTGCCACCGTGCCGCCCACACTGGTGGTGGAGGAGGGCCTAGACTTGTATGCCCTTGGGGGAATGGAAGGGGGAGTTGAAGTGGTTGACCACAGGGCAGTGGGGTTGTTTGGTGTGTGTGTCCCAGAGATGTTCCCTGAAACACTCTGCGAGTTAGTGTCCCAGAGATGTTCTTCTCTTACCTGTCCATCTTCCTTCCCACCTATCCGCTCCACCTTCCCCACTGACTTACCACAATTATCCCCCACTTGCATCCACCTATCAACTTCCCCGCTACCTTCCCCCTAGACCTACCCCAACCTTCCGTTTTATCTCTCAGACCCTTATCCATGCACATTCCTGATGAAGGGCTTATGCCCGAAACATCGTCTCTCCTGCTCCTCGGATGCTGCCTGAGCAGCTGTGCTTTTTAGCACCATATTTTTCAATTCCAACTCTCCAGCATCTGCAGTCCCCACTTTCTCTTATTCTAATCTCTATGGCATGTCAAAATTCTGCAATCAGAAAAGATTGGAAAAAAACATTTTTTCTTGTCGTGTTATGAGGTGAGTGCATCAGAATGCCAGGAATAACACCCATGCACTTCCCAAACAGTGCCACCTGAGCTTATATTTAAAAAATAGAAAGGGGTTATGTTATGGTTTCAAGCTCTGCCTAACAACAAGCCTGGCCAAGGCGATGAACTGGCTGAGCAAGAAACCAGTTTATTTTGCACCCAGGAACAAAAGACAAGGCCAGCTACACTAACAGTGAATAGACCCATTGGCACTAAACCTTTGGGGAGAATAATGGGATTTGGCCTGGACTGGTGAACAGGAAAAGCGAGCCACTAGAGTATGATTTGGAGATGCCGGTGTTGGACTGGGGTGTACAAAGTTAAAAATCACACAACACTTGATGAAGGAGCAGCGCTACGAAAGGTAGTGCTTCCAATTAAACCTGTTCCACTAGAGTAGGCTTTACTGCTGGCAATGAATTTGAGAAACTTTCCAAAAGCTGAGGGAAGCACTTGGAGATTTTTGATTAAAGTTATTATTCAGAGAAATGGGAAAACATTGAGGAGGGTATTCTATAGGACTATATTTCTGAAACATGTGAGATAAGGGGATGTTTACCTTCTGTTGTTTAATGTGTCATTTCCCTGCACAAATGGTGTTTAGCTAATAGTTTTTAGTCATTTGTTACAATAACATTTTTAAAGTGAAATCTTACTTGATCAGATATTAATCAGAAGATTTGATTTGTTTACATTATCAGTAAAGGGAAATGCTGTAACTAATTTCAATAAGTTGGGTCAACAATCACACTTCTTCAAAGTACAAAGTTAAAAATCACACAACACCAGGTTATAGTCCAACAGGTTTAATTGGAAGCTCACTAGCTTTCGGAATCATAACTTCTCCAAATCATGACTTCTTCAAAGTAGTTTAGTTAAGTGAATGTTTAGTTAAGTGAAGAAAATGGTACATTCAACAACTGCATACGTTAAGTATAAGCTCATTTCAGATTCTTGTCATATGCCCATAATGGCTTATCCTTCTTCACTCCCAGATCTCACAGCATGGTACTAACGTGAACTTTACCATCATTAAATTAGGTTGATTGTCACATGTACTCCGTGGGAACAGTGAAATGTTTACAAGTCGTCATTTGCGACGCCATCTTAGGTACAAAGGTAACCAGATGCAGAATCTGAGGTGCAATCATGCAGAGACATCATAAAATTCTGTAAACAATGAAAGCAATTGCTCTTTTTTGCCCTGATCCCTCTGCCCTAGCTCAAGTTGTTCCCCTGTGGTATGGAGAAACATTGTAATGCCTCTGCCAATCACAGTCCACACGCCAACTAATCAGCACTCTCCTCTCATTAGAGTATGAAATATTGTTCGCTTTTACAGTGGTATTCTTGCAAATTGTTCTGACGAGTGTAAGACAAACAGCTTCTCAAGATATATCTTTTCTCAGCAAGAAGTGAAAGTGAGGACTGCAGATGCTGGAGATCAGAGTCAAGAGTGTGGTGCTGGAAAAACACAGGAGAGTCAATGTTTCGGGCATAAGCCAGAATGAAGGGCTCTTGCCCGAAACGTCAATTTTTCGGCTCCTCGGATACTGCCTGACCTGCTGTGCTTTTCCAGCACCACACTCTTTTCTCAGCAATACTCAGATTCTGTCTAACCAAATTAATATTTGAAAAGCCTGTACCAGTTTTGATTCATTACATGTACATACACAAGACAAAGTTTACAGTAATATTAGATGACAATGGTAAAGAGTTTAAAGAGAACTGGTTACAATGTAGGAAGCCTGCAGATCTTGCAATTCCACCTATGTAAATGAATGAATAAAAATACAAGGCTTTAGAGACTTGCAATTTCTCAGAATCACTGGTGCTGCTATACAGGAGTGCCTGAATGGGCTTCAAGTTGAAAATCTGATGAAAAAGCAACAATGGAAAGTACACAAAAGGTTCAATCAGAACACGATATCTAAATTACAAGCGAATTAAAATTTCAGAACATTCTTAGCATTCAAAACAATGGATTCCTTAAATATTACCATTCAGTTTAATTTTTTTGTAAATAATGGTGTTGAAAATAATTCATTAAACTACAATGCATTTCATGCTATTTTTATGAGTATGACTCCAGTACTCCTAAAACCTATTATGTCTTGAAATGGCACCTTTAACACAGCATGAGCATCATTTCATTTAAAATGTTTGGATACCCTTGAAATTGAAATCTCTATATAATACTTCAGACTTTCTTTTCAACTTTTATATACTCTATAATTGCAAAAGAAAATGTGTGACATAGTTAATTCCATACAATTTGCATAAGTATTGAAGAAGAACACTAGACGATTTTGCTTGACATCTTCAAAATCTATTTTCTTACTCGCTTGGACACAGCTGAGTCCAGAGTTTCCTTTTCTGCTAGGTGTCTCCATAATGTTATTGATAGTCCATTACAAACACAGTATTTCAAGCTGTGGATAATTTGTGGATGTCCTTGGAAACCACACTGACACTGGCCAATAGTGAGAGTGCAAGGTATTGAATGCTTGTGCAGTGGTTTTACACTGATGTAAAGTCACGATCTGTATTGCTCACTCTGGGTTAGATGTGGAAGAGCAAGCCCATAGTCACAACAAAACCTGTGGCATTAATGTAACATTAATTGTAGTGTTCGGGGTAAACAGGTACAGGGTGCTGATAAAGTATCTTGAGCACATATAAAAATGGACTGCCATCTTGCCTTCCAGAAGTCAAGAGAGTCCTTACTGGGAGGCTTTCTGGGGTAGTTCTCTCCTTAAACAGTTGGAGTTTGGTGTGGGAGTTGTTGCATACAGTAGTCTCAGGTAAGAAACATTTAAGTTGATTCACAGGCTCCTCTTTTTTTGTGACCTTGAGTAGCCTGTATTCCACATACATTGCCAGGTGTGTAAAGTTGAAGTCCACCTTTAATTTTTTGAGGGGGCTGCACCTCAGGTTTAGTTTGAACTTCAGACTCATGGTCTTGATCTTTGGTCACCCGGTGCAGAGAGGGGTGGGCAATTCAGAGGAGGTCCTTGTTGCTCTGCTCCTGTGAACAGGTTCATGCAATGAGCTAAGAGGGGAGTCGTTAGATCTGACTACCTGCCTCTCTTCTGTGGCTGTGCCCACAATCAGGTATCCTTAGAGAGGGATCACATAGTATCTACTGGAACACTTGCAGGCTTCCCTGATCAGAGAATACCACTGGGATTACAGCATAACCACTCAAAACTCTATTTTAATTTTGCTACAAATTTGCTTTAAACATTGGATTCTTGTTGGCCATTTATCTTTTAATTTGGCTAAATGTGATCTAATTGGCTTTAATTAAATGTTTACCAATTGAGTACAGCGAGGATTGCTGGGTAAATTAGTACAGTAAGGAGGCAGATATATATAACACTGTATCCTGTAAATAAATCTACAATCAAGAAAAGGAATTGCATCCATGTTCACATTCTGTCACCTGGCTTGAGATCCATTTTATCTCTCAGATGTCATTTCGTCTAAAGTTATTTTGTTGCCGTATTGTTCCTTTTCAGTTTTCTCAATTTTCTTGACCCCCCTCTCTCAACTTCACTTACTAATAATGAAAACTGCTTAAGTAATCATAGTTCCTCTCTCTGAGTTAACATTTCATCTCTCTGCTCGGATCTTGCTCATTATTTTTGTTTTGAATTGTCCCTCAAAGACATTGTTGATACTGAGATAATCTGAGAGATGTCAATGAGTCATTCACTCATTTATACCGATTACCATGTGAGGAATAAAACCAAGCTTGCAAAGCATTATTCAGAAACATGGAAGCAGGCCATTCAGCACAAGTTGTGGGTGTGGGCCAGGAAAGTGATCCAACCTGATTCCACCTTCCTGTTTCTGGTGAATAATCAAGTAAGTCATGGCACTTCAAGTGCACATGCAATTGTATTTGGAATACCATCATATTTTTAGACCGTGACTTTCAGTTCCCACCATCCTCAGCAGAACAGAATAGCTGCTCAACTTCAATTCAATACATTACTTCCTTTGTTTTCTCAATTAGATGATAAAATCCATGACAGCTATTTATTCTTGCCATGATTCTCAGCGTAAGCCAAACCAGCTTCTCCTCTGTGTCTGCAGCTCGGACGGAAAAAGTCACACCTACAGAAGTGCCTGTCTGCATACACACCCCCACTAAATCATCCCTGTTATATTCTGCCTTTGCCTCAACATAAAATTAATACTCATTCAATAAATCTATCTCACTTTTCCTCCATTTCTTCATCCAGTTGACCAATTGGCACCCATTAACATTATCAAGTGACTGTAGAATTTGCAAAGCTGTGTCCAATCTCTAATAGTGTCCTCCTAATGTACTTCTTCTGCTAATCCATGAATTTCCTTGCCTTTCATTGGCAGCCAACAGTCAGGAATTGACCTTACTGCATTTTTGTTTTTCCTTTGGTGCTGCCTTACTGTGCCTCAGTAACTCGAGTGATGAGAGAACTCCAGGGTAATGATGACTACACTTAACCTTGTTAAAACTCGCCACCCCTATGTACAGTGGTCACGTTTAGACACATTTGACTAAAGGTGAATGAAATAAAATGATGTCTGAAACATTTAACACATAGTAGATATACTATAGAATTTCACAGAGCAAAAGAAGGCTGTTTGGCTTAGCTGTCCAATGCTAGTGTTTATGTTTCACATGCTTATGCTTCCTCACAACCTAATTCATCACACTTCTCAGCATAGCATTCTATTCTCTCTCCCCCTTGCATGTGTATCCAGCTTCCTCTAAGTATTTTAAAACTGAAGTACCTGTGAATGAGAGTGTGGTGGTCATGGCGACTGGTTCGGTCATCACTGAAGAACGACAGTCAGATTCAATCAAGTCTCCTTTCACAGTCACTGGGGCAGAGCTAAAGTGGCGCAGTCCCTCCTTTAATGGTGCGATCCAGTTAAACTGAACTGACGATAGGCAGCCAACGAAACCCTGTATGTTCGCATTCACAATCTCCTGGTCGAGATTGCCAGTGTCTGCAAGTGAAAAACGGTACAAGATACACATAGAATGGAATGTATTCAGCAGAAGGTGTACAACAGAGTTAATGTTGAGTCTACTATGCCTCATCTCCATAGAAGGAGGAGACTGGATTTGAAACGTTAACTCTGTTTCTCTCTCCAGTTGTGCTGTTAGACCTGCTGAGTTTCTCCAGCACTTTCTGTTTTTATTTCAGATCTCCGGCATCCTCAGTACTTTACCTTTCCAAAAAAAAAAGAATGGTAACATTCTGAAGTAGATTTGAGGTGGCATTCATCAGTATCCTGGCCAATCTCTATGTCTGAACCAACATCGCTTAAACAGACGATCCAATCATTATTATATTGCTACCCTGGGGGCTTACAAAATGGCTGCAGCATTTCTTAGAGCTAAGCTTTGAATGTACTTCCCAAGGTGTAAAACACTTTGGCATGTTCTGAAGTTGGGAAAGGCACAATATAAAAGCAAACCTTTTTTTTCTTTCTTAATTATCTCGTTTCTTTTTTGATGACTGACAAAAGTGCAGTTTTCTCTGGAGATTCTTTGCCTGAATCCAAACCTTTGACAGCACCTTGTGTCTTTTTGGAACTAGAGAAATCTAAGCTGGAGGCCGAACAGTGAGTGGTAGTGAAAGATCTTACCCAATGTGATCGTCTTAGATGCCTCAGTTTCTATAGTTATATCATTCTAACCTGTCACTTACATTGGCCTTACAGAGTGACAAGTCTCAGAATATTGTCAAGTAGTTCACTCAAATGTTGATAAAATTTCACTTTGATTATGTAATGTTACAGTGTGGAAATCTTATCAACTCACCTCCTTTTTGCATAAATTAGCTTTTATGTTGTCCAGTTATATGGGGTTGTACTGGTGTGGTTTGACTTGATTAGATTTATCATTGTCATATGCAGTGAGATGCAGTGAAATGTATTGTTTTGCATGCTATCTACACAAATCATACCATACATATGTACAGCAGTGTGACAGAACAGGTTGCAAAACATAGTGTTACAACTACAAAGAAGGTGCAGAGAAAGATCAACTCTAATATACTTGACGTCCATTCAGATGTCTGATAACAGAAGGGAAGAAGCTGTTCTTGACTATTGAAAGAGGGTGGAAGAGAATATAATTGGAGTGGGAGGGATTTTTGATTATGTTGGCTGCTTTCCTGTCACAGGGAGAAGTACAGATAGAGTAAATGGATGCAAGGCTGGTTTGCATGTTGGACTGGGCTGTAATTTCTTGTGGTTTTGGGCAGAGCAGTTGACATACCAAGCAGTGATACATCTGGACAGGATGTTTTCTGTGATGCATCTAAAAAAATTGATAAGAATCATTCTAGGCATGCATGTTCATCTAATCAATGTTGATCATTTTCAAAGGCTTCACTTTCTGGTCCTGCACTGGTATCTCCCAATCAGCTCCTCATGTATATTCTTCACTCCTCCTGTTTCACATCTTGGCCTTCAGCTACTTTGTCAGGGAGCACATCATCAGTTTCAACATTTTAGCCAATGAATTAGCAGCAGAGTATGCCCTTTGACCTCATTATTGAGGCCTCATTCTCACATCTTCATTTAGTCCAGATAATCTCTTACTCCCTTCTCAGTCAAGAATCTGTCAAGCACAGTCTTAAAATATTTAATGAGCCTGCCTTCAATCTCTCTGGGGAAAAGAATTCCACAGACTAATGACCTGAAGAGGCCCCCTCCTCTTCATCATAAATGGAAGATCTCTTCTTAGTTATAAACTGTATATCCTAGTTCCAGTCTGTCCCACAGAAAAAAAAACATTGTTTCAGGATCTACCCGATAAGTCTTCTCATGATTTTACACCTATCATTGAGAGCACCTCTCAGTCATCTAAGCACCAACATGTCAAAGTCCAGCCTGACCAAGCTTTTCTCTGAAGATCATATCCCATGCCAGGTATCAGTTGATCGAACCTTTTCTATACTGCTTACAAATTGAACAACTCAGAAATGTGAGTTCTGAGGAAGGGTCACTGGATCCAAAACGCTCAACCCCTCCACGGTTGCTGAAAGACCTGCTGAGCTTTTCCAGCAGTTTCTGCTTTTGTTTATGATTTACAGCTTCTGCGGTTCTTTCAGATTTTAACATATTTATATCCTTTTGTAAATAGGAATACCCAAAGTACTCCAAATGTGGCCTCACCCATGCACCTAGCAACTGCTGAACAATATGACTCCTTTTATCCTGCATTACTCTTGCAATAAACAACAACATTCCATTTGCTCTCTGAATTACTTGCTGTACCTACATACTGGCTTGATGCGATTCATAAATGAAGACATTCAGATCTCTCAGAATTCGACAATTTCTCTCCATTTCAATAATAATGCTATTTCTCTATTGTCCATGAAAAGTGCACATGTACCTTTTCCAACATTGCACTCCATCTAGCAATTTTCTGCATACTAATTTAACCTATCCATATCCCTTTGTGCACTTCTTACGTACTCTTCATAAATTTCCTGCTGACCTAAATATATTAACAATCAAAGCTTTGGTCCCTTCTTCCAAGTCATTAATATTAATGGTGCTTGGTTGATGTCCTATCTGCGTGGTACCCCATTCATCGCATGTTGTAAACTAAAAATCACCCCATTATGTCTACTCTCTTCAACGCTAGATAACTAATCCCCTATCTACACTGATATGTTACCCCTTATTCTGTGAATTCTTTTTCACACAGTAACATTTGATATAATGAGCACACAAGGGGAACTTGCAGAATGATTTCCAGAAGACATTTGACAAGGTATCACATTAAGGGTCATTTTTTGGGTTGGAATACAGAGTAATCAGATTAGCCATGATCTTGTTGAGTGGCAGAGCATGCTGGAGGAGCTGAGTGGGCCAATTTGTCCGAGCACATTTCTTGATATTCATCTTTTGCTACTGTCTATCTAAAATCTGTAAAGCAATTGACGTCATTATCATTCTGAACAATACAGTACATTCAGGATAATCTCAAAGTGGGCTTTATGTGCATAAAAAAGTAATCTTTGTTCTCCCCAGAGGACACCTGGTGATGCAGCACCTTTAACATAATTATGACTTAATCCTGATAGAAATATATGGAGACATGTGACTGTGAACTAAGCCATTGAAGGTTACTTTGAAGGAACATTAGCCAGACAAAATTCTTTTGTATTTTTATCATACGTCAGTACTGAATATCTGATTATTTTTCATTATTGTACTTCTGAATGACATGGCAATCTGCTACTTTTAACAAAAAAAAAACTATTTAAATGATGGATGGGAAAGAATAAGGCAAGAAACCATGCTGTGTCTACTGAATGTTGCAGATCAGTCATTATCATGCCCTCCATGATCAGCTCCCTATGATGAAAACACCAGCAATATTGGTAGCCCAATGAAAATTCCGAGTAGAACTGGTGCAGAGTGACTGCCCGTCCTTAATTGAAATGCTGATTGCAAAACATTTTTGATTAAAAGAGCAACACTTGGACAGAAAAGTTTTCATCTGAAAAAGGAAAGTACGGGTGCAGAATTTACATTTTGGCAAGATCAGCTTTGTTCCAAAGTCATATTAAAAAAAACTCTCAGTTAAGCATGTTAACATTCTCACCTGGGTTTCAAATTCCTCTAAAGCCCAACATCTCTATTGCTGTAATTGCCTCCAAACATACAACTCTCTTCTAATTCTGACCCCTTGTGTTTTTTTTTCAATCATGACCACTCCACCTTTGATGTCCTTGCCTTCAATCACATGGGTTCCAAGCTCTGGAATGCCTTCGTACATGCCCTCAGACCTCTTGCTAGCTTGCCTCTTTAAGAGATTCCCTAACTCCAACTCTTTGACTGCGACCATGAGCTTGATCATACAGCACAGAAACAAACCCTTCAGTCCAACTGGTCTGCATTGACCAGACATCTCAATCTGACCTAGTCCATTCACCAGCATTTGGCCCATTTCCGTCTAAACCCTTCCTATTTATGTACCCATCCAGATGCCTTTTAAATGTTGTAATTCTACCAGCCTCCACCATTTCCTCTGGCAGCTTATTGCATACACACAAAAATAAAAAATTACCCTCAGGTTCTTTTTAAATCCTTCTCCTCTGACTTTAAATCTATACCTTCTAATTTTTGTCTTAGCACCTGAAGAAAAACACCTTGGCTATTCAGGAGAAAGTGAGGACTGCAGATGCTGGAGATCAGATTAGAGTGGTGCGGAAAAGCACCTTGGCTACTCACCCCATCCATGCCCCTTATGATTTTATAAAGCTCTTTAAGATAATCACTCAGCCTCCGATGCTCCAGGGAAGAAAACCCTAGCCTATTCAGCCTTTCCCTATAACTCAAACGCTCTCGTCCCAGCAACCTCTTCGTAAATCTAGCTGTACCCTTTCAAATTTAACAACATCTTTCCTAAAGAAGGGCAACCAGAATTGTACACGATATTCTAAAAGTGGCCTCACCAATGTCCTATACAGCTGCAATATGACATTCCAACTCTTGCATTCAATGTTCAGACCAATGAAGGCAACAGTGCAAAACATATTCTTTGCTACCCTGTCAACCTGTGACTCCCCGTTTCAGGAACTATGCACTTGCACCCTTAGGTCACTTTATTTGGCAACACTCCCCACGGCCCTATCTTAATTGTGTAAGTCCTGTCTTGCTTGCCTCGGCAAAACGTAACACCTCACATTTATCTAAATTAAATTCCAAATGCCACTCCTCAGCCCATTGGCTCCTCAAATTTTGCCTTATACTGCTTGATGTCATATTTTGTTTTATAATAGTGCTGTGAAGGTCCTTGGCATGTTTCATTACATAAAAACTGCTATATAAATATAATTTGTTGTTATGCCAGACTCGCATAATGCATCTACACTGAATGCGGTGTTTGAAATGCACCCACACTTTGAGTGAGGCACAAGGCAATAAGAAGCCCATGTTCCATTGGCACATGATTAAAACCTGGGCATTTTGTGCCTGTATGAGCCAATACAGCTAATGGCTTTATTTATTTATTCATTCTTGGGTAATGGGCATCCTCAGCAAAGTCAGTACTTATTGCCCATGTCTTAATTAAATGAAGCTTCTCTTCTTGGGACATTTAATGCTAGTTATATTGCCATTACGACTTCAGTTAAGCCTAACAAAAAAAATGATTGCAGCATTAGTGCAGGACCATTTAACATGTTTTTCTGCCCTTACTTTAATGAAGATGTTACATCATTTAAGATAGAAAAAATATATCCAATGGAGGAAAGTGATAGAATTGTGTAAAATGTGTGTTGTTAATAATGCAAATAGGCTATAATATACATAGACCAAAGCAGCTGGTAGAGTGAAATATCAAATATCTGGTGGGTTCAGCCATCTTTCCAAGCCTTGAGCACATAAACAAGGTGAATATATGTAAATCAATTATTGCACCTTTCTTGAATGAGTTTTGTTTAGATATTAGTGGGCGGCACGGTGGCACAGTGGTTAGCACTGCTGCCTCACAGCGCCTGAGACCCGGGTTCAATTCCTGCCTCAGGCGACTGACTGTGTGGAGTTTGCACGTTCTCCCCGTGTCTGCGTGGGTTTCCTCCGGGTGCTCCGGTTTCCTCCCACAGTCCAAAAGATGTGCAGGGTCAGGTGAATTGGCCACGCTAAATTGCCCGTAGTGTTAGGTAAGGGGTAAATGTAGGGGTATGGGTGGGTTTCGCTTCGGCGGGTTGGTGTGGACTTGTTGGGCCGAAGGGCCTGTTTCCACACTGTAATGTAATCTAATCTAATTAAACCCATAATTGTTTTCATCACAAAACTTGTTCTTTTTTTTGGTTAAAACCCAATATAGAATGATAGAATCCACACAGTATAGAAGCAGATCGTTTGTCCCATTGGGTCCACACAAACCATTCAAAGAGCAACCCACCCAGACCCAACCTCAACCCTATCTGTGTAGCCTGCATTCCCCAAGACTAATTCACCTAGCCTGCATATCCCTGGACACTATGGCTAATTTAGCTTGGACAATCCACCTCATGATAAAGTATGAATAATGACATAGATGAAGTTAAAACTCTCACAACACCAGGTTATAGTCCAACAGGTTTAATTGGAAACACTAACTTTCAGAGCGCCGCTCCTTCATCAGGTGGTTGTCTCTTCCAATTAAACCTGTTGGACTATGACCTGGTGTTGTGTGATTTTTAACTTTGTACACCCCAGTCCAACACCGGCATCTCCAAATCATGACATAGATGAATTACAATTCTGGTTGCCAACTGCGTACAATTCTGGTTGCTCTGATACTGGAAGAATGCTATTAAAGTGGAGAGGGTGCAAAAAATATTTAAAGGATGTTACTAAGATTCAAGGGTTTAAACTATAAGGAGAGGCTGGATTGGATGGGACATTTTTAACCTGGAGCATGAGGAGTGAGCTTACAGAGGTTTATAACATTTTGAGGGATATAGGTAAGGTGAATAGCTAAGGTCTTTCTCCCAGGACAAAGGAGTTCAAAAGTAGAATGCATAGGTTTAGAGCGAGAGGGGAAAGTTTTAAAAGGGACCTAAGCGCAACTTTTTCACACAGAGGATGGTGCATGTATAGGATGAGGTGCCAGAGGAAGTGGTGAAAGCTGGTACAGTTACAACATTTAAAAGACATTTGGACAGGTACATGGATAGGAAAGGTTTAGAGAGATTTGTGCCAAATACAAATAAATAGGGCTAGTTCAATTTAGCAAACCTGGTCAGCATGATATTTCACTCTCCCTGGTCAGCATGATATTTCACACTACCTGGTCAGCATGGGCTGAAGGGTCTGTTTCCATGTTACATGCCTCGAAGACTCAATGTGGAATTGGTCAGCTAGGTAACAGGAATGGTATCCTTACTTTTCGCTCTCGTTGGATAAGTGTACATAAGAGTTACATATGGGGACCCTGCAGAATCATATATTCCAAAATCATTGCCCTGAAGTTTGAATGTTCCTCTGGGTAATTCCTGTATGCTTGGAACCTTATGAACGTCGCCATTTCATTTCGAGAATTTAGAGGATGCTGATGAACTTGCTATTCAAGAAAAGCTAGACACTTAAATACACAGTCTAACTGTTTAACAGAGCTGACATTTACCTCTCACACTCCCAACTTCCCTGCAGCAGACTGGACTGGAGTGGACTTCCGTCTGCCTATTCCTGTAGTGCTCATGCCCCACACTGCTCGAGCAGCAACCCCTCCACCAGACTGCCCTTCCCCAGAAAATCCTCTCAGAAATGTGGATCTCCCTTCTTACATAGAAAAGAAAGACTGGAATGGCAATCTGCATAAAATTGCCTCGGAAAATCTGCCCCAGTATTTGTATTTTAAATTATGACCAATGAAATAGAAGGACGATAGTGAAAGTGGCCTCCTCTACTCTGGGCTATAACATCGAGAAACAGATCATTTTAAGTGATCCAAAAGAAACAGAAATGTGTAAGGTTAAAAGTTTTAATTACCTTGCAACCACCATATCAGTGGAATCATTTTCTACAGTTTCAGTTACTTGCGGGTTTACCTCAGCCTAAATTTATTATAGGGAACGTTCCAGAACCAGAGACCAGGGGACTGCCAGGAAGGGAAATTTCACATTTAAGTGAATGGGTTCGCTCTTATCTGTGGTTTTGGAAGATTCTGGAAGGTATCCCCCGTGGCTACAGGGGGGCTCTACTGCAGTGTGATATGGACCTGGAATATTCAAAAACTATACTTTTGAAACCTTAGTAAATTGAGGACGGGAATGGGGATTATTTTCAGTTTACTTGGTGGATCTCAGTCAGAGGTGTTGGTTTTCTGCATAAATCACAAACAAGCTCATTCCAAATTCATTTTAGATGATCACCTGCCCTCAGTATTTCTACTTCCACGTTGCAAGAGACGAAACATAACAAAAATAACTAACTCGGAACTCTTAATAAAATAGACTGACTGAAGAGTGTGCAGAGCCAGCTGTAACTTACTTTTGTTCTTAGCCTTGAGCACTCCATCAGTTAGAGAAAGCAGCCATCTGCCCCTTTTCTCAGCAGTTTTTAAATGTGAGGCAGAAGGCAACATACAATGACTGATTCTGTTATCTCAGTCTTGTCCTCCTCAACTCCTCAGTTCAAGGGATTTGATTGTGATTATTCAGAAAGGTGAATATTTTAAAAAAAAACTCACACTGGCACATATATTTTGTTTGACGTATTGTTCGAATTATTGTAATGTTTCTTACCTATTATCTTGCCAAGGACAAGAGACTTGAGGCCGTTAAATGCTTTATCTGAAACAGTTGACAGCTTGTAGCTCCTGGCATGGAAATAGTCAACCTGCAAAAATATTCAATGGAAAACATAATTACTGCATTCAAATGCATCTTACAGTCAAATGTTTGTTTTGTTTGAGAAAGTGACAATTTCTTGCTGAGCAGCCTTAAATTTCAAAGGCTATTTTTGAAGCTTTGGGTTGACGTTTTCCCATATTTTGGAAGTGCCAATTTCAGGATGTTTCATGGATGGTTTTCTTCTGTGAGACTGGACATTTTTAATGCAACTTTCCATTGTTCCCTTTCGTAAGTATGCATCTTGCCTCCACAGCAGTATTCTCTCAATGCTCAGCAAAGGCTAATGGTGTGGGTGCCATTTTATGCTGTGAGATGCCAGAAGACTGAAGGTTGGCTAATGTGGTGCCACTATTTCAGGAAGATGGTAAGGAAAAACCAGGGAATGATAGACCAGTGAGTCTGACATTGGTTTGGGCAAGTTGTTGGAGGGAATCCTGAGGGATAGAATTCACATGTATTTTGAAAGGCAAGGACTGACTTGGGATAGTCAACATGGCTTTGAGCATGGGAAATTATGCCTCATGAACTTAATTGAGTTTTTTGAAGAAGCAACAAAGAGGATTGATGAGGGCAGAGTGGTGGACATGATCTACATGAACTTCACTAAGGTTCCTCAAGGGAGACTAGTTAGCAAGGTCAGATCTCATGGAATACAGGGAGAATTAGACATTTGGATACAAAACTGGCTCAAATGTAGAAGGCAGAGTGTGGTGGTGGAGGGTTGTTTTTCAGTCTGGAGGCCTGTGACCAGTGGAGTGCCACAAGGATCGGTGCTGTGTCCACTGCTTTTCGTCATTTATATAAATGATTTGGACGTGAACATAGGAGGGATAGTTAGTAAGCTTGAAGATGGCACCAAAATTGGAGGTGTAATGGACAGTGAAGAAGGTTACCTCAGAGTCCAATGGATCTTGATCAGATGGGCCAAAAATTTAGATAAATGTGAGGTGCTGCATTTTGGAAAAGCAAATCAGAGCAGGACTTACATACTTAATGGTAAGGTCCTATGGAGTGTTACTGAATAAAAATTCCTTGGAGTGCAGGTTCATAGTTCTCTGAAAGTGGAGTTGCAGGTTGGTAGGAGAGTGAAGAAGGCGTTTGGTATGCTTTCGTTTATTGGTCAGAGTATTGAGAACAGGAGTTGGGAGGTCATGTTGCGGCTGTACAGGATATTGGTTAGGCCACTGTTGGAATATTGCGTGCAATTCTGGTCTCCTTCCCATCAGAAAGATGTTGTGAAACTTAAAAGGGTACAAAAAAGATTTACAAGGATGTTGCCAGGGTTGGAGGATTTGAGCTATGGGGAGAGGCTGAACAGGCTGGGGCTGTTTTCCCTGGAGCGTCAGAGGCTGAGGAGTGACCTTGTGGAGGTTTATAAAATCTTGAGGGTCATGGATAGGATAAACAGACAAAGTTTCTTCCCGAGGTAAGGGAGTCCAGAACTAAGGTGCACAGGTTTAGGGTCAGAGGGGAAAGATATAAAAAGGACCTAAGGGCAACTTTTTTCATGTAGAGAGTAGTGCGTGTGTGGAATGAGCTGCCAGAAGAAGTGATGGAGCCTGGTACAATTGCAGGATTTAAAAGGTGTCTGGATGGCTATATGAATAGGAAGGGTTTGGAGGGATATGAGCCAAGTGCTGGAAAATAGGACTGGATTAGGTTAGGATATCTGGTTGGCATGAACGAGTTAGACCGTTTGTGTGCTGTAATTCTCTCTGACTCTGTGACTCTATTTCAAAGGCAGAATTGCTTATAGTTTCTCGCTGTGCAATGGAAAGCATTGGGAGAAGTCAGTTGGTATCCCACTTTGCAGACTGGGTTGTTGGGGGGGGAAGAGGAGGCTCTCCTGTTTCGCCAGCACCGCCAGAGATGACCAGATCTATCGACACTGTTAGCATGGTGTGATCACCTCCTGAATCAGTGTGGTGCTACTGGCTTGGAGGAATACACAACCACATGGCAACTGGATGAATGTCTTCTGTACTTCACCAAGGTAGCTGCCAGTATCTTCTCTCTGCTGCTTCCACTCACTCCAATTACTCTCAACTCCTTACCAATGTTTACCGCTTACTGCTCTCACTGTTTGAATCATAAAATCCCGACAGTGCGGAAGCAGGCCATTCGTCCCATTGAGTCCAGACTCACCTTCCAAAGAGCATCCCACCCAGACCCATCTCTCCTCCCCTATCCCTGTAACTCTGAATACCCCATGGCTAACTCACCTAGTCTGTACATTCCCGGAGATTGTGGGTAATTTAGCATGGCCAATCTACCTAACTTGCATATCATTGGACTGTGGAGGAAACCACAGCACCCAGAGGAAATCCATATTGACGTGATGAAAACATGCAAACTCCACAGTGTCGAATCCGGGTCCCTGGCTCTGTGAGGCAGCAATGCTAACCACCAGGCCACCATGCCGCCCACTGTTGCATGTAACATAGAACATAGAATATTACAGTGCAGTACAGGCCCTTCAGTGCTCAATGTTATGCCAATCTGTGAAACCAATCTGAAGCCCATCTAACCTACACTATTCCATTCTTGTCCATATGCCTATCCAATGACCATTTAAATGCCCTTAAAAATGGCGAGTCTACTAATGTTGCAGGCAGTAGGAGACCGTTCCATGCTCCTACTACTCTGTGAGTAAAGAAACTACCTCTGATATTTGTCCTATATCTATCAGCCCTTAATTTAAAGCTATGCCCCTTTGTGCGAGCCAACAACATCTGAGGAAAAAGGCTCTCACTGTCCACCCTATCTCACCCTCTGATTATCTTATATATCTCAATTAAGTCACCTCTCAACCTTCTTTCGAACAAAAACAGCCTCAAGTCCCTCAGCCTTTCCTCATAAGATCTTCCATCCATACCAGGCAACACCCTTGTATATCTCCTCTGAACCTTTTCCAAAGCTTAATATAATGCGGTGAACAGAACTGTATGCAATACTCCAAGTCTGGCTGCACCAGAGTTTTGTACACCAGCAGCGTGATGTTATTGCTCTGAAACTCTCCCAATAAAAGCTAGCACACTGTATGCCTTTTTAACAAACCTATCAACCTGAGTGGCAACTTTCAGCGATCTATGGACATGGATACCAAGATCTCTCTGCTCATTGACACTACCAAGAATCTTAAGATAAGCCCAGTACTCTATTCATGTTATTCTTTCCAAAGTGAATCACTTCATACTGCTCCACATTAAACTCCATTTGCCACCTTTCAGCTCAGCTCTGCACGTCCCTCTGTCACCTCCAACATTCTTCGTCACCATCCACAACTCTACCAACCTTAGTGTCATCCACAAATTTACTAACCCTTCCTTCTACGCCCTCATCCAGGTAATTTATAAAAGTGACAAACAGCAATGGACACCAAAACCTTGATCCTTGGTGCCTCACTAATAACTGAACTCCAGGATGAACATTTCCCATCCACCATCATGCTCTGTCTTCTTGCAGCTAGCTAATTTCTAATCCAAACCCTCAATTCCATGCCTCCGTATTTTGTGCAATAGCCTAGCCTGGGGAACCTTATCAAATGCCTTGCTGAAATCCAAATACACCACATCAACCACTTTACCCTCATCCACCTGTTTGGTCACCTTCTCAAAGAACTCATTAAGGTTTGCGACGCATGACCTACCTGCCACAAACCTGTGCTGACTATCCCTCGTCAAATTATTCCTTTTCTAGATGATTATAAATCCTGATTCTTATAATTCTTTCCAACACCTTACCCACAACCGAAGTGAGGCTCACTGGTCTATAGTTACCAGAGTTGTCTCAACTCCCCTTCTTGAACAAGGGGACAACATTTGCTATCATCCAGTCTTCTGGCACTGTTCCTTAGACAATGACGACATAAATATCAAAGCCAAAGGCTTAACTATCTCCTCCCTGGCTTCCCCGAGAATCCTAGGATAAATCCCATCCAGCCCAGGAGATTTATCTATTTTTACACTTTCCAGAATTGCTAACACCTCCTCCTTGTGAACCTCAATCCCATCTAGTCTAGTAGCCTGTGTCTCAGTATTCTCCTTGACAACATTTCCTTTGTCTCGTGTGAATACTGACAAAAAGTATTCATTTAGTCCTTCACCTCTCTCGTCTGATTCCATGCACAACTTCCCACTACTATCCTTGATTAGCCCTAACCTTATTCTAGTAATTCTTTAATTCCTGATAAACGTATAGAAAACCTTAGGATTTTCTTGATCCTATTCACCAACAACTTCTCATGTCCCCTCCTAGCTCTTCTTAACTGTCTCTTTAGGTCTTTTCTGGCACTTTTGTAACTCTCAAGCACCCTAACTGAGCCATCACATCTCAATCTAACATAAGTCATCTTCCTCCTCTTGACCAGAGATTCAACTTCCTTACTGAACCACCGCTCCCATGCTCACCAACTTCCTCTCTGCCTGATAGCTACATACTTATCAAGGATCCGTAGTAGCTGTTCCTTGAAAAAGCTCCACATTTCAGTTGTGCCCATTCCTTGCAGTTTACTTCCCCATCCTATGCATCCTAAATCTTGCCTAATCACATTGTAATTGCCTTTCCCTCAGCTATAACTCTTGCCCAATGGTACACACCTACCCCTTTCCATCACTAAAGTAAACATAATCGAATTGTGATCACTATCACCAAAGTGCTCACCTACCTCCAGATCTAACACTTGGCAGGATTCATTACCCAGTACCAAATCCAATGTGGCCTCGCCTCTTGTTGGCCTGTCTACATACTGTGTCAGGAAACCCTCCTGTACACATTGGGCAAAAAAAATGTGTCTGTTCTCAATGGCTCTAACTGATGCCATCACCCCAAAACACTCGACCTAACTGTCTCCTGCGCTCCAACATTCACTCAGGATACCTCACGAACTTTCCTGGTTGAGGACAGAGAAAGGCTTTCTGTGGAGTTCCCTGACTAACTCATCTGTAATGCTTGCATCAATCCGTAGGATTGATCATAGCCCAATCTTTGGAATGTGAGGACATGAGTCTTTGTGCCATGATCACACCTCGTGTCCAACTGACCATGATCATTCTTTGGTCTGAGATCAGACAATGCCCTTGACTGAATATGATGGCAGTCCCCAACTGAGGGTACTTCCTTTTCATTCAACTGGGGGTTAGTCCTTTGAGACTTTGAGCCATGGCCATTTGCTTGAAGGATGTACGGTGTGTTTGCTGTGTAAGCTGCTGGCACATGCTTTAAGAGTGACATTAAAGCAGTACAGTGTTATACAGCAGTATAGCTGCCTTCTTCACCGCTCACTATTGGCAATCAATGCAAGGCTGCAGGCTATGAAAACACAGAGAATGCTAGAGAAACTCAGCAGATCTGGCAGCATCTATGAAGAGAGCAACAGAGTGACTGTGTTGAGTCTGATGTGACTCTTCTGTCAGTATTGGGAGGTGAAAAGCAATGAAAGTGAACAAGCTGAAAAATTAAAACAGGAATCTCTTTGGAGAAAAAAAGCAGAACTCTTTTCTGGAAGAGAAGTGGCAGTGAATGAAACACTCATATTAAGGTGGATGCTAGAAATCTGAAAGAAATAAAGAGAGTGCTGGAGAAACGCAGCTGATCAGGCAGCATCTACGGGGAGAGAAAAACAGAATTAATGTTTTGATTACGGAATGACCCTTGCTAAAAAAATGATTTAAACAGGATAAAAGAAGAGTTATATCAGGCTCATTTCTCTTAACCATGGAAGAGTGCAGGACCAGATGACATAATCTCAAAGTAAGGGTTAGAGACATACAGGACAGACCCAGACCCCCCTGTCCACATCATCCATGCTGACCAGCTTTCCCAAACTAAACCAGTCCTATTTGCCTGTGTTCAGCCCTTATCCCTCTAAATGTTTCCTATTCATGTACCGAACCAAATGTCTTTTAAATGTTATAATTGTACCTGTATTGACCACTTCCTCTGGCAGTTTGTTCCACGTCTGAACGAGATAAAGATGAGGAGTAATTTCTTCTCTCATAACAGAGTAAATCCGTGAAATTCTATCCTGCAGACCCTATCAAAGCAGTGTCATGAAATACACTCTGGGTTGTGATAAATGGCTCCATTTCGGAATGGCAGACAGTGACCAGTGGGGTACCACAGGGATCAGTACTAGGACCGCAGCTTTTTACAATATATGTTAATGATATAGAAGATGGTATTAGCAATACCATTAGCAAATTTGCTGATGATACAAAGCTAGGTGGCAGGGTGGAATGTGATGAGGATGTTAGGAGATTACAGGGTGACCTGGACAAGTTAGGTGAGTGGTCAGATGCATGGCAGATGCAGTTTAATGTGGATAAATGTATGGTTATACACTTTGGTGGCAAGAACAGGAAGGCAGATTACTAACCTAAATGGAATCAATTTAGATAAAGGGGCGGTACAGAGAGATCTGGGTGTTCTTGTACACCAAACAATGAAGGTAAGCATGTAGGTACAGCAGGTAATGAAGAAGGCTAATAGCATGCTGGCCTTCATAACAAGAGGGATTGAGTATAGAAGCAAAGAGGTTCTTCTGCAGCTGTATAGGGCCCTGGTGAGACCACAACTGGAGTGCTGTGTGCAGTTCTGGTCTCCAAATTTGAGGAAAGACATTCTGGCTATTGAGGGAGTGCAGCGTAGGTTCACGAGGTCAGTTTCTGGAATGGCGGGATTACCTTACACTGAAAGATTGGAGCGACTGGGCTTGTATACCCTTGAGTTTAGAAGACTGAGAGGGGATCTGATTGAGAGATATAAGATTATTAAAGATTTGGACACTCTGGAGGCAGGAAACATGTTTCCGCTGATGGGTGAGTGCCGAACCAGAGGACACAGCTTAAAAATACGGGGTAGACCATTTAGGACAGAGATGAGGAGAAACTTCTTTACCCAGAGAGTGGTGGCTGTGTGGAATGCTCTGCCCCAGAGGGCAATGGAGGCCCAGTCCCTGGATTCATTTAAGAAAGAGTTGGGTAGAGCTCTCAAGGATAGTGGAATCAAGGGTTATGGAGATAAGGCAGGAACAGGATACTGATTAAGGATGATCAGCCATGATCATATTGAATGGTGGTGCAGGCTCGAAGGGCAGAATGGCCTACTCCTGCACCTATTGTCTATTGTGATAGACAGATTGTTAATAATAAGGAAGTGAAGAGTTATGGGGAAAAGCAAGAAATTGCAGTTGAAAGTTATCAGATCTCACTGAATGATGGAGCAGACTTGATGGGCTGAATGGCCTATCTCTGCTGCTACGTCTTATGGTCTGATGCTGTGGGGCCTGTAGTTATTGTCCATCCCTAGTTGCCCTGAAAATGGTGGTACTGAGCTGTCTTCTTTAACTACTGCAGCTCATTTGCTGATTCCTGTGTCATTCAGACTTATTTTGTGATCTTAAGAATGTAAGTACTGGCTGTATAAAGCCAGAATTCATTCCATTCAATCAGGTACTGACTGTTAAACTTTGGTACAGAATTCCTTAATGAATTGAAGAAGGAGACAATTTTTTAATAGGAGAAGCAATAAAAGCTCATTTTCTTCATTTTATTTGATAATGTTCCTATTGGCAAAAGGCCAAAGTAAAAAGGAAGAGCATAAAAAAATTATTTAAGGGATTAAATCAATATAGCTAGGCATTTAACTTGCAGAAAATTATTCAAGTTTTCATTACCTACTCCCACCTAAGTGAGGACTATTTAAATTAATTCATGATGTGGAGGTGCCAGTGTTGAACTGGCGTTGACAAGGTCAGAAGTCACATAACACCAGGTTACAGTCCAACAGATTTATTTGAAATCACAAGCTTTTGGAGCATGGCTGACTTCACCTGAAAAAGGAGCAGTGCTCCAGAAACTTGTGGTGACTCAATAAGCTCAATGATAAAAGTGATACCAGTAGAAGCCCAATTAAATAATTTTGTTTCTTCGCCAGAATAACATGCCAGGCAAGACAGAACCAAAGGTTCAGCAAATTATTGAGTGCTCTTTATCCCCAGCGTATGGCAGCCTTCCTGGCCAATACCAAGTAGACCAGTTTGCAATTGTAAGACGATCAGATAAAGGAGAAGAATTAAGCCACTCGGCTCATTCAGTATGCTCTGCCATTCCATCATGGCTGACATGTTTCTTGAACCATTCTCCTGCATTCTCCCCATGTAACTTGTTGCCCTTACAAATCAAGTACGTATCTCTGTCTTAAATACAATGAATGACTTGGCCTCCACAGCCTTCTATAGCAATGAGTTTCACAGATTCAGCAATCGCTGGTGGAAGAAATTCCTCCTCCTCTCAATTCTAAAGGGTCATCTCTTCACTCTGAGGCTGTGCCCTTGAGTCTCATTCTCTACTTCTGGTGGAAACATTTTCTCCCTATCCTGTCACTATTTTGTAAGTTGCAATGACATATGCCTTCATTCTATTATATTCCGTCGAGTACAGAACCAGAGTCTTCAACTGCTCCTCATATGACAATCCCTTCAACCCTGGGATCATCTGGAATCCCTTTAACACAATAACTTCCTTCCCTTAGGGCCAAAACTGCTTGCAGTCTGACCAGAGCATTATACAGCCTCTGCATTACGTTCTTGCTCTTGTGTTCTAACTTGAACTGAATGCTAACATTGTATTTACCTAACTATCTGTGAACTGAATCTGTATGTTGTGAAGGGCATCCTGAACCCAAGAGTCCCAAAAGCCTTTGTGTGCTTCAGATCGTTGAAGCTTTTCCCTGTTTAGAAAGTAGCCAATGCTTCTAATTTTCCTACTAAAGTGTAAAACCTCACACTTTCCCACACTGTATTCAATCTGCCACTTCTTTGTCCACTCTCTTAGCCTGGTCAAGTCCTTCTGAAGCTTCCCCACTTCCTCAACACTATCTGTACCTCCACCTATCTTTGTGTCATCTGCAAAGTAAGCAACAACACCCTCAGTTCCTTTGTCCAGATAGTTAAAATTTAAGGTGAATAATTGCCCTCCCAATGTGGACCTATGCCGAACTCCACGAGTCACTGGCTACCATCCTCTGCCTTCAGCCAGTCTGTCAATCCTCTATCCATGCCAGTACCTTGCCTCTAACCCCAAGGGGCTCTTATCTTATTTAGCAGCATCATGTGCAGATGGGGGGTACATCTTTCCCAGGTGCCTTCTCTCAGTGTCTAAGGAAATCCTTCTGGAAAGCCAAACACAGAACTTTGGACGTAACTTGCATTCCTTGACAATCCAAGACAAATGCCAGGAACAAAACCAACCACTCTACCTGGCGTTCATTGGCCTAACTCAGTCAGAAAGTGCTATGGAAGATCCTGTGAAAGTTTGGCTGTCCCCAAGACTTCTTCAACATCCTCCATCTCCTCTACGACAAGGTGTCGGTGATGGTCCTCACTGACAGTAACATGACAGAATCCTTTGAGGTCAAGAGAGGGGTCAAGCATATGTCAACCATCCCCCACCCGACCCCATCCTTATTCCCATCTTCATCACCACCATTCTTCATCTTGTCAAGATCAACCTTCCCAGTGGTGAGGACATTGTCTACAAGGTGAACAGTAAGTGTTTCATGCTCATTGGCTGAGCTCCAATAAGAAAGTGATACCAACCTCACTTGTGATACTACATGATGTGGAATGACAATGTCATCTCTGCACTGTCCAAAGAGGATCTTCAAGCCTCACCTAGTGTCTTTATGGACCCCTCCCAGGCTAAGTTCCACTTCATCCTCCATTAAGAGCAAGAGGGAAATTCTCCCAAACGTGGAACATTGCTCCGACCTGGGAAACTACTTCATATCAAAGGCTGACATCACTACGGAGATTCAACATTGCTTCCAATCCACAAGTGCCATCTTCAGATGCCTAAGGATGAGAGTCTTTAATGATTGTGACATATTACTGATACTAAGTTCCTTGTGTGTAAGGCAGTCACCTTTCTAACTCTTCTATGTGGCTCCAAAATCATGAACTACATACCGACGCTACCTCAAGGCCCTTCAGAAGTACCATCAATGCTTGGGACAGCATAGTGGCTCAGTGGATAGCAGTGCTGCCTCACAGCATCATGGGCTCAGGTTTGATTCCAAACTCAGATGACTGTGTGGGGTTTGTACGTTCTCCTGTGTCTGTGTGTGTTTCCTCTGGTTGCTCTTGTTCCCTCCCACAGTCCAAAGGTTAGATGGATTGGCCACACTAAATTGCCCATAGTATACAGGGATTTGGAGACTGGGTGGATTAACAGTGGGAAATGCAGTGTTACAGGGATAGGGGAGGGGTGTGAGTCTGGGTGGGATGTCTTCAGAGGAGTGGTGTGGACCTGATTAACAGGATGACCTGCTTCTACACTGTAGAGATTCTAATAATTGAGCTAGGGTATGAAATCCATCCTCTGCTATGCTAATATGAAGCACCTACAGCTGTCTGGCACATTGAAAAGTTCAGGATATGTAAGTGATGCAAGTTCATTTGACTGAATCAAGTGTTTTATGTTGTAATTATGTAAAACCATGTTTTTGTGCACTGAAAGCTATTCCTCTAGTGAATCCATCAATCTTCTCAGTGTACCACACAAACTCTGTGAGTGGCTCATTATCCAGTTTGTTCAGACAAGCAAACAGTCTTCTTTCATGTTTCTAATTGGCACTGACCTCCTTAGGTTTACGGACATTAACACTTGGTTAATGCCTTCCAGGTAGACTTGCACCAACATGGTTTCCCAATTACAGTGAGATTTGTTCCTGTCTTAGCTGGAATTAGCCACATTCTCCAGGAGAAAGGAACACCAGTTAAACAGCCTGGAGCATGTGGAATAAACCAACTGCATCCATAATGAGAGCTAATATATAATGATGGTGCAGGAGCAAATTGGACACAATGTAATATTATACAAAACCCTGCACAATTAATCTTAAAAGTGCCAAGGGCTCGGAATATGTTGAATTCCAGATGCATCACTGCATGTGATTGTTGGACAAGGGAATAGACTCTCTCTCTCTCTCTCATGTGATATATTCGTGTTACAAAGCAAATAGGGATGAAAGTGAATGATCTAGTGGTCAACGCTGCTCTAACACAAGTACTTTTCCATTGTGTAAAGAGGATAGGGTCATATATTGAGGAATTCAGTAACTGGTGCTAACAAACACTATTATTCAAATCATTTCATCTTTTATAATCTTCCTACCAACTGTCAGCTTTATTAGAAAGATTTAAACTTGAGATTAATAGAGTCATGTATTCATTCAGCACAGAAACAGACCCTTCAGTCCAACTATTCCATGTCAATCATAATCTCAAACTAAACCAGTCCCACCTGCCTGCACTCCAAACATTTCTTATTCATGTATTTATCCAAATGTCTTTTAAGCATTGTAACTGTACCCACATCCACCACTTTCTCTGGAAGCTCATTCCACACACAAACCACTCTGTGTAAAAAGAATTGCCCCATGTCTTTTTTAAATCTTTCTCTTCTCACCTTAAAAACATGCCTTCTAGTTTTGAACACCCTCACTCCCTTTCACCTGAAGGAAAAGACACCTGCTATTCACTTCATCTATGTCCCTCATCATGTTATAAACCTCAACCTCTTGTACTCCAGTGATAAAAGTCCCAGCCTATCTAATCTCTCCTTGTAATTCAAACCTTTCACTCCTAATAGCGGAGTGAACAACACAAAAAGATTTCACATTATCATGTTTTAATGCTCACAAGTAACTAAAAATAAATATTGGCTGAACTCTTTTTTTTCTCTGTCGACAACTTATATTTTAAGCTACAGAAAGGAACATTTCCCTCTCATGCTTATTTTGAAGTGCACTCTTCAAGGAATTATTGCCCTTAGTTAAAAAGCGACATTTGCTTGAAGCATCCTACACTGCTCCTTTTGCTGAATAGTAACTTTGAGTGGCCATCTTCAAGCATTTGGCTTAGTTTGTAACAGTGATTCTCAAATACACCACCAGCATTAAAACCTGTTCAATTGATTCTCCTTCTTTTGATCAGGCCAGTGCAAATCTCCTGGATTCCTTCAAGAGCTGCAAGTTGCATCTCTTCAACTAATGACCCGCGCTCTCCTGCATTTGGCACGGTGGCTCAGTGGTTAGCACCGCTGCCTCACAGCACCAGGGACCCGCACTCGAATCCAGCCTCGGGTGACTGTCTGCGTGGGGTTTGTGAATTCTCTCTATGTTTGTGTGGGTTTCCTTTGGGTGCTCTGATTTCCTCCCACTGTCCTAAAATGTGCAAGTCAAGTAAATTGCCCATAGAGTAGGTACATTAGTCAGGGGTAAAATGTTGGAATGGGTCTGGTGGGTTACTCTTTGGACTTGTTGGGCTGAATGGCCTGTTTCCATACTGTAAGGAATCTAATTTGGTAGCTCACAAAGCCAAGCTGTTGTCTTTCTGATGATCACACAGACTTTTTGCCTGCCTCTGTTAATCATTACTTTACAGGAAATTTTGTAACCTGATCTCAACATTGGCATTCTCTGTGTTCTACACTATGGCAATTGGGGAGAACTGAATCCAGGTTAAAAAACGGTTGATTACCTGTGCTTGAATTCCACTCTCTGTTAGATGTAAATGGACAGATTACAACAAAACTATTTACAGGCCAACATCTACAAAACACAGAAATTGCTGGAAAAGCTCAGCAGGTCTGGCAGCATCTGTGGAGAGAAATCAGAGTTTTGGGTTGAGTTGCCCTCCTTCAGATTTGGAGAACAACTTCTCTACAACAGCACTCTGGGAGACTGGGCCATTCTGAATCTACTCAGTCTCAAGCCTGTGGCATTATCTCCAAGGGTAAATACCTGACATGGTATGTTTCACGTTCAAAACTACCTAAACGTTTCACTGTCAGTGATGACTCTTTGAAACTGTCTTCCTGAAAAAGGTGGACGCAAAGTTTCTGGCTATTTTTAAGGTGGACATTTCTCTTCATCTCTATCTTAAATAAGTGATCCTATATTTTATAAAATGACAGTCTTATGTTCCCTCATGAGAGAAAACATCTTCTCCACATACGTCCTGTCAAGATTCATCAGATCTCACATGCTTCAATCAAATCACCTCTTACTCATCTGAGCTCCAGCAGACACAAGCCTAGCCTGTCTAACCTTTCCACATAAGAATACACACACATTCCAGGTAATAAATAAGGAGATGAAAACTGTACACATAGTACTCCAAATAGGGCCTCACGAGCACTCTACATAACTGAAACATTAACCTCTGGACTTCTGTATTCAATTCCCTTTGTGATCAAGTGAAAACATTCCATTAGCCTTCCTAATTACTTGCTATACCTGCAGACTAAACATTTCTGATTCATGAACAAAGACAGCCAGAGCACATGGCATCTCCGAGATCTTCAATCTCTGACCATTTTGCATTCTTCCTATCAAATAGGCATTTTCCCATTTTCCCACATCATTCTCTATCTGTCGGATATTTGCCCACTCACTTAACCTATCATTATCCCTTTGTGCTTTCTTTATGTGCTCTTCACAATTTGCTTTACAATCTATCTTTGGATTATCAACAAATTCAGAAACCAAACTTGGGATCTGTTTGTCAACACTGATCCCTAGGGCAGACTACACATTAACCTGCACTTTGCTTCCTGTTAGAATCCTAGAATCCCTACAGTGTGGAAACAGGTGATTTGGCCCATTGTGTCCAACTGACCCTCTGAACCGAATCCCTTCCAGACCCACTCCCCTACCCTATCCCTGTAACCTTGCATTTCCCATGGCTAACCCACTCAGCCTGCACAACTCTGGAACAGTATGGGAAATTTGCTATGGGCAATCCACCTAACCTGTACATTTTTGGTCCATGAGAAAGTGAGGACTGCAGATGCTGGAGAGTCAGAGTTGAAATGTGTGGTGCTGGAAAAGCACAGCAGGTCAGGCAGCACCTGAGGAACAGGAGAGTTGACATTTCAGGCAGAAGCCCTTCACCAAGCACATGCTTGAAACGCGAATGAGCCGTGTAGCAGCATGAGGGGAACCAGGTCCTGGAGCAGCACAAGGGGAAACTGGTCTTGGCGCAGCATCAGGGAAACTGGGTCCTGGGACAGCTCCAGGGGAAATGTGTCCTCGTGCAGTGCCAGGGGAACCGAGTCCTGAAGCAGCGCCGGGGAACGGGGTTCTTGTTCAGCGCTAGGGGAACCGGGTCCTGGAGTAGCAACAGTGGAACCGAGTCCTAGAGCAGCGCTGGGGAATGGGGTTCTCGTTCAGCGCTAGGGGAACCGGGTCCTGGAGTAGCAACAGTGGAACCGGGTCCTGGAGAAGCGCCAGGGGAACTGAGTCCTGGAGCAGCGCCAGGGGAATCGCGTCCTGGAGCAGCACCAGGGCAACTGAGTCCTGGAGCAGCGCCAGAGGAACCGGGTCTTGGAGTAGCGCCAGAGGAACTAAGTCCTGGAGTAGTGCTGAGGAACTGGGTTCTCGTTCAGCGCTAGGGGAAACGTGTCCTTGAGTAGCGCCAGGGGAACCGTGTTGTGGAGCAGCGCCAGGGGAACCGCGTCCTGGAGCAGCGCCAGGGGAACCGCGTCCTCGAGCAGTGCCAGGGGAACAGAGTCCTGGAACAGCGCCAGGAGAACTGAGTTCTGGAGTAGCGCCAGGGGAACAGAGTCCTGGAGCAGTGCCAGAGGAACCATGTCCTGGGGCAGCGCCAGAGAACAGAGTCCTTGAGCAGTGCCAGGGGAACCGAGTCCTGGAGAAGCGCCAGGAGAACCGTGTCCTGGAGCAGTGCCGGGGAACCGTGTCCTGGAGCAGTGCCAGGAGAACCGAGTTGTGGAGCAGTGCCAGGGGAACCAGGTCCTGGAGCAGTGCCAGGGCAACTGTGTCCTGGAGCAGTGTCAGGGGAACTGTGTCCTGGAGCAGCGCCAGAGGAACCGAGTTCTGGAGCAGCGCCAGAGGAACTAAGTGCTGGAGTAGTGCTGGGGAACTGGGTTCTCGTTCAGCGCTAGGGGAAACGTGTCCTTGAGTAGCGCCAGGGGAACCATGTTGTGGAGCAGCGCCAGGGGAACCGCGTCCTGGAGCAGTGCCAGGGGAACCGAGTCCTGGAGCAGCGCCAGGAGAACTGAGTTCTGGAGTAGCGCCAGGGGAACAGAGTCCTGGAACAGTGCCAGAGGAACCGTGTCCTGGGGCAGCACCAGAGAACAGAGTCCTTGAGCAGTGCCAGGGGAACCGAGTCCTGGAGAAGCACCAGGAGAACCGTGTCCTGAAGCAGTGCCAGGGGAACCGTGTCCTGGAGCAGCGCCAGGAGAACCGAGTTGTGGAGCAGTGCCAGGGGAACCAGGTCCTGGAGCAGTGCCAGGGCAACTGAGTCCTGGAGCAGTGTCAGGGGAACTGTGTCCTGGAGCAGCGCCAGAGGAACCGAATCCTGGAGCAGCGCCAGAGGAATCGAGTTCTGGAGCAGCGCCAGGGGAACCAGGTCCTGGAGCAGTGCCAGAGGAACCGTGTCCTGGGGCAGTGCCAGGGAACAGAGTCCTGGAGCAGTGCCAGAGGAACCGTGTCCTGGGGCAGTGCCAGGGAAAAGAGTCCTTGAGCAGTGCCAGGGGAACCATGTCCTGGAGTAGCGCCAGGGGAACTGTGTCCTGGAGCAGTGCCAGAGGAACCGTGTCCTGGAGCAGTGTGAGGGAAACCAGTTCCTGGAGCAGCGCCAGGGAAACCGGATCCTGGAGCAGTGCCAGGGGAACCAAATCCTGGAGCAGCGCCAGGGGAACCGAATCGTGGAGTAGCGTCAGGGAAATTGGGTCCTGGAGCAGCGCCAAGGGCACCGAGTACTGGAGTAGTGCCAGGGGAACCGAATCCTTGAGTAGCACCAGGGGAACCAGGTCCTGGAGCAGCTTCAGGGAAACTGGGTCCTGGAGCAGCGTCAGGGGAACCGAGTACTGGAGTAGTGCCAGGGAAACTGGGTCCTGGAGCAGTGCCAGGGGAACCGAGTCCTGGAGCAGTACCAGCGAAACCGAGTCCTGGGGCAGTGCGAGTGGAACCGAGTCCTGAAGTAGCACCAGGGGAACTGAGTTCTGGAGTAGTACCAGGGGAACCGGGTCCAGGAGCAGCACTGGGGAAACCGAGTCCTGGAGTATCACCAGGCGAACCGGGTCCTGGAGTAGCGCCAGGGGAACCAGGTCCTGGAGCAGCGCCAGGGGAACCGTGTCCTGGAGTAGTGCCAGGGGAACTGAATCCTGGAGTAGTGCCAGGGGACCTGGGTCCTTGAGCAGCACCAGGGGAACCGTGTCCTGGAGCAGTGCCAGGGAAACTAAGTTCTGGAGTAGTGCCAGGGGAACTGAGTCCTGGAGCAGCACCAGGGGAACCGTGTCCTGGAGCAGTGCCAGGGGAACTGAGTCCTGGAGCAGTGCCAGGGGAACTGAGTCCTAGAGCAGCACCAGGGGAACCGTGTCCTGGAGTAGTGCCAGGGGAACTGAGTCCTGGAGCAGCACCAGGGGAACCATGTCCTGGAGTAGTGTCAGGGGAACCGAGTCCTGGAGTAGTGCCAGGGGAACTGAGTCCTGGAGTAGTGCCAGGGGAAATGAGTCCTGGAGCAGCACCAGGAGAACCGTGTCCTGGAGTAGTGCCAGGGGAACCATGTCCTGGAGTAGTGCCAGGGGAACTGAGTCCTGGAGCAGCACCAGGGGAACCATTCCTGGAGTAGTGCCAGGGGAACTGAGTCCTGGAGCAGCGCCAGGGGAACCATGTCCTGGAGTAGTGCCAGGGGAACTGAGTCCTGGCGTGGCACATGGGGAAACGCGTCCTGGAGCAGTGCCAGGGAACTGGGTCCTGGAGCAGCGCCAGGGGAAATACATCTTTGAACAGTACCAGGGTAAATGCATCCTGGATCAGCGCCAGGGGAACCGGGTCCTGGATCAGCGCCAGGGGAACCGGGTCCTGGAGCAGTGTCAGGGAACCGGGTCCTGGAGCAGCGCCAGGGGAAACACATCTTGGAACAGTACCAGGATAAACGCATCCTGGATTAGCGCCAGGGGAACCGGGTCCTGGATCAGCGCCAGGGGAACCGGGTCCTGGAGCAGTGCCAGGGGAACCGGGTCCTGGAGCAGTGTCAGGGAACCGGGTCCTGGAGCAGCGCCAGGGGAAATACATCTTGGAACAGTACCAGGATAAACGCATCCTGGAGCAGTGCCAGGGGAACCGGGTCCTGGAGCAGTGCCAGGGGAAACGCGTCCTGGAGCAGCGGGAGGTGAAACGGGTCCTGGAGAACTGCAAGAAGAAAAGTGTGTGCCGGAGAAGTGCAACTTCCCTTGATGCATCTGAGAGTTGGTGCGGAGTGGGCCTGGAGGCTTGGAGCTGAACGGGACTGTTGTTGGATCGGGGTCTGGTTCTGATGGTCAGACCACATGTTCACTGACCTGCTGCAACCTATTATTGATCTGCAATTCTTACTAGACTGTCATGTCAATCCTTCGACTCAATTAAAAATTGCCTTTTTTTTGACACTGTAAGTAATATTAGTATTATTTTCTTTATTCCTCTTTGGAGCCAAGATTTGTACTTAGGGCCTTGTACCTAATTAGAGGCAGCCACTGTAAAATCTTTTCACTGTGCTCCTGTACTTCTGTGACAAAAAAGTGAAGGATATTCTATTCTGTTCTATTCTGAAATATTGTCTAAAATGTCTGCTTTGCCACTCCATCACTAATGAGGATTCCATTAATCTAATTTGCCAGTTCATTTCAGTGTCACATGACTCATCTCATAGACTTTAGAGTCACAGTCATAGAGTTATACAGCCCAGAAACAGACTCTTCAGTCCACCTTGTCCATACTGACCAAGCTTTCCAAACTAAACTAGTCCCACTTGTCTGTGTTTGGCCCTTGGAGGCATAGAGTAACCTAACTTATTTCCACGTATACGTAACTTATTTCCACGTATGGAGTCAGCTATTACAAGGGGGCATAGCTTTAAATTAAGGGGTGGTAGGTATAGGACAGATGTTAGGGGTAGATTCTTTACTCAGTGACTCGGGAGTTCATGGAATGCCCTGCCAGTAGCAGTGGTGGACTCTCCCTCTTTATGGGCATTTAAACGGGCATTGGATAGGCATATGGAGGATAGTGGGCTAGTGTAGGTTAGCTGGGCTTGGATCGGCGCAACATCGAGGGCCAAAGGACCTGTACTGCTCTGTATTTTTTCAATGTTTCTATGTTTCTTATCTCTGTGGAGTATCAGTTCATTAGCAGTTTGATAGTCAGCACCAAATGTTGCCGAAATCTTTAGGGTGCAATAAAGGACTCCATTGTTTGTTTTTACAAGGGGTTAGGAAAGTTAAATATCGTGAAGTGATAGTTAGAAGAGACTTTCATGTGTGTGTTTGAGACAGTGAATTCAGCAATTAACAGACAATTAGTTTACTTCACCTCAGCGTGAGAGCTGATGTTTGCCAATGCCGACACTGGGTGAATTGGCACAGTGCTTGTAAGGATGAAGAGTAGTGGGGTGAAGGGCATAGGTTCCCTTTTCAGGGTCCAAGGAGATGGACCGTGATCATGAGTTGGCATTGGTTTGCATGGATGGCACTGGGGAACGTGTGGCGCTGCGAGATGTAGAGCCTGAGGACTGTTGTTTTTTTAACTTTGTCTCATTGTTTAATTGCAATAACAAAGTGCATTAAGACAGACCTACTGCTCATCTCTGCGTGGCTTCCATAGCTGGCAGCCTTCTCAAGCTTTCAGGATCATCACCCGTGACTCTGAGAAACTTGCTTGTCTGGAAGAAGATCTGGGGTATTTTTTTCCTGCGATTGGTTAATGTTGTGCAGAAGGACCCTGAATCTGCAGTCCCAACCCAGTAGCAAAAATTCAGGTCAAAGGTTAATTTCCCTGTCCTGTTAATTGCTGCTTTTCAGGGAGTTGGAGGAGTTCTTATTGCTCCCTGAACTTCAAAAGAACTTGTTACCATCCTTACTGGGACAGCAAGCCTAGAGTTTAGCTAGCACTTGCCACTTTGGGGTGAGATTCAAGGATCAGTTTGCCCCACTGTGTAGGCTTCTGAACCCTATTTCTCCCTGACGACATTGTCCTGACTGGTCTGTATCAGTTGACTATTGGATACAGTGGTCTATCTCCTTGAGACAAAAAGTTTAAGGACAGGGGAAGAAACCACAGGTGACTGACTGAAAAGGAAGTCTGTTGAATTAGAGAAATATTAGTTAAGGAAGGCAAAATGAAGGGAGGAAAGGAAAGACTGAGTTAGGGAGAGGTACAAAAAGAAGGGCAATAAGGAAAGGATGTTGTGAAACTTGAAAGGGTTCAGAAAAAATTTACAAGGACGTTGCCAGGGTGAGAGAATTTGAATTATAGAGAGAGGCTGAATAGACTGGGGTTATTTTCCCTGGAGTGTCGGAGGCTGAGGGATGACCTTACAGAGGTTTATAAAATCATGAGGGACATGGATAGGGTGAATAGACAAGTATTTTCCCTGGGATTGGGGAGTCCAGAACTAGAGAGCATAGGTTTAGGGTTCAAGGGGAAAGATTTAAAAGGGATCTAAGGGGCAATGTTTTCATGCAGAGGGTGGTGCGTGTATAGAATAAGTTATCAGTGGCAGTGGTGGAGGCTGGTACAATGACAACATTTAAAAGGCATCTGGTTGGGTATATGAATAGGAAGAGTTTGGAAGAATATTGGCCAAGTGCTGGCAAATGGGACTGGATTAATTTAGGTTATCTGGTTGGCATGGACGAGTTGCACTGAAGGGTCTGTTTTCATGCTGTACATATCTATGACTTGACACAAAAGAAAATATGTGAGAACCATAGAATCCCATAGTATAGAAGCAGGCCATTCTGCCCATTGATTCCATACCAATACTCCAAAGAGCATCCATCCCAAAATGAACCCTGTGCCCTGTAACCCTCCATTTCCCATGGCCAATCCACCTATTCTGCACACTTTTGACTGTGGAAGGAAACCTAGGGCACATGGAGAATGTGCAAACTCCACACAGATAGTCACCCAAGGATGAAATCAAACCTGGGTCCCTGGCACTGCGAGGCAGCAGTGCTAACCACTGAACCATCGTGCTGATTACTCAAGGCTCAAACCTGAAAACATAAATCTAAAAACAATCTTGGAAGCATTTACTCCTGTAGGATTGAGTCTCCTCAGTTTCGATCTCTTCAACATATTTAATTTTATTCAGGAGTACTGATAAAGAAAGCAATTGATGGTGAAATAAAGGCCTTAAACATTTTCAGTGTGTTTCACCTGGATATATAAATCCAGCAATTTCTTGAAGCTCATCAGGAGGTCAAGGGTAAGTTCTTTCAATGTGAGCCTAACGGCCAAGCAACACAAACTGTTCAACAACTTGAAGCTATTCAAAACTTATGGCTTATCTCCTCATTCCTAAAGATTGACATGTTCCATTATGCACTAATAATGGAAGACACACATTAAAATTTCCTTTTTTTTTCCCCAGCAGTGGGCTTACAACATTAAAAACATGCCACCAGTCAGATCCTCATGGCATTTTTTCCCTTGTTTAGCCATGGTGCATTAAGTTAAATAACTGCATAATTACAAAAACAATAACATGCCCTCTTTAACAGGAGCTCATAATTAAGTTTCTTAATTAGTAAGTGCTGATCACTTTTCAGTTGCTGTAATTAATGTACATGTAGCATCCATAGCTTATTACTGATAAATAAATCATGGATAATAAATCCACAAAGATTTATACTTATTAAAATAGGATGCTTCACATGGGCAACTTCCTCTTTGCATAATTGAAACTGATGCTCGCTGACATGAGGTTCTCAGGCTTTATTTTGACAAGATTTTTAACCATAGTTTCCAAAAACAAATGCTCCCTAGTCAAAAATGGATTATTCTATTCCATGACTCATTACCTCAACATGGACCCTTGGTCCTTCACGGTCGATTTTGACACTGTGGAGATGTCCGTCTGCAAGGTTTCCAATGTCGAGGCTAAAGATATCAGGATCTTTATCCTTGTCAAGTCTGTACCTGACCTGAAGGCTTCCTGAAACAAAAGAAAATAATTCTTATTCACTTTTGTGTTGTCTTGCCTGATTGACCAGTTGACAGATCAATGGCTGTAGAAAGAGGTTCTCCAGCCTCAATTGATTCCCAGTATGTACACAGGCAGGATTACATGAGAGGTCATTGATTCTGAGTGTTGGGATATGTTGTGTGTGAATTGTGTATACATTGTGCTGTGTGCCTATTGTATTGTGCACTCATACATTCTCCATGCTGGGCATCTGAGCATTGCTTAGTATGTGTTTGCTGTTATGTTGATATGTACTTGTGCTTGTGCTGGGCATGTGATGCGTTCTGAAAAACCGAATATTCTTAAAAACCCTCAGCAGGTCTACAAAGTTAAAAATCACTCAACACCAGGCTATAGTCCAACAGATTTATTTGAAAGCATCCGCTTTCAGTGCACTGCTCCTTCACCTGATGAAGGAGCAGCACTCCGAAAGCTAGTGTTTCCAAATAAACCTGTTGGACTATAACCCGGTGTTGTCTGATTTTTAACTTTGTACACCCCATGTACAACACCGGCATCTCCAAATCATGACTCAGGAGGTCTAGCAGCATCTGCTCAGAGACAAATGTCAGCATTCTGCATTTGTGGTCTTTCATCAGACTGTTGTGTTGGTGTGCGTATGTATGTTGTGCTGTCTCTTGCACATTTTGTGTTTTGTTGACATGCTTTGCTGCTGCATGTTTTTCTGGTACTTCAATATGTCATTTTGGCATTTTCTGTGTCAGTGTGTGGTATTGTATTAGTTTGGTGTGTAGGGTACATGTTACTTATTAAGTTGACACATGCTTGTACACGTGTGATCACATGATGACCCGATCAGTCCATTGTGCTTGCATGGTTGAAGGTCTGTGTGGATGAACAATGCCCTTGGCTGAATAATTATAGGGCAGCTAATGCCCAAGGAGTTGGACTGCAATCTCTGGGGAAAACAAAGATAAGTAAATCAGACAGGAGAAATTATTCAATAGATTGTGGCATTGGGACAGTCAGCCTTCAGAAATGAGAAATGGGACAATGAAAATGAGCCTATCCCAAAGATACCTTTGAGACACCCGTAAAAATAAAACAAGTAAAAATTATGATGAGCAAAAGAAAAGAAATGCAACCACTGGAACACAGCTGCCACATCCAAAGGCAAAGAGGTTGTAAAGAATGGAACTGAACTGCAATATTTTAAGATAAGCATGATTAACTGACATAACCTTAAGAAGAAAGTAGCGTATTGGTCTGGATGCCTGAGGCAGGGTGACCCTCAGGTCAAACTACCACTGGTTGTCTCTCTCTAATGGAGAGCAGCCATATGGTTCACTGGGACAATAGCTAGTTTACTGATCAGGAATAATGAAGGTACACTGTAGGAAGAACAATTCTCCCCATGATCTTGGATGGAATAAAGAACACAAATAAACCAATGAAAACCTCAGATAGAAAATGGTTCGTTGTGAAGGATCTAAGAATCAGAATTTAAAATATCAAACAGCAGAATCATTGAATTTAAATTTTGTGGAGTGACAATTAAATGAATTAAAGTAACGGCATCACATTGCCTGTTTCACGGTTCAATAATCTGAGACAAAGATAGACTTTGGTGGTACAATTGCAGATGAAATCCAAATTAGACAGTGAAATTAATGTTAAATATAGGAATTCAAAACTGTGAAAATTTAAGTCTTATTTCAAAGTAATTTAGTAGAAGTAAAATTAGGCAGAAAATGAAGCTTGCTTCAGATAGTGAAATTTAAACAAAACCTTTGAAAAGACCAGGGATGAAGGGACACAGCTAGTGACTTTTCCCTCATATGTCATTTGACAGAGTGGTGTAATAGCACTCCAAAGGTGTTAGCGGATTCCATACTGAAAGCTGGCTGGTCCAGTCAAAGAAAAATTAGAGATAGAATTTTATTAAAAAAGCTAGAATTATATTGAAGAAAAAAAGTTTTGGGAGGATTTGAATGGGAATACTAATATCATAGAATCCGTATAGTGCAGTTAGAGACCATTTGGTCCATCAAGCGATGGTGAAGAGGTCTTGCCCGAAATAGTTCACAAGTTGGCGCAACTTCGAGGGCTGAAGGGCCTGTTTTGCGCTGTATTGTTCTATGTTCTATGAAACGTTGATTCTCCTGCTCCTCAGATGCTGCCTGACCTGCTGTGCTTTTCCAGCACCACACTTGGAACTGATCTCCAGCATTTGCAGCCATCACTTTCACCTATGAACAGCAGGCAACCCATTCTCATAACACCACATTTACACGGCTAGTCCACCTAGTCTGCACATCCCTGAACAGCATGGCCAATCCATCTAACCTGTACATCTTTGGATTGTGGGAGGAAACCGGAACATTCAGAGGAAACCTACGCAGACACAAGGCAAATGTACAAACTCTAAGTACATAGTCACCCAAGGCTGGAATTGAACTTGCATACTTGGCACCATGAGGCAGCAGTATTAATCACTGTGCCACCAGCTGCACTTACATAACATGGGAAAATATCAAATTGATAGGAAGAACAGAAGTGCACAGTAGTTTTTTAGTGGTAACAGACTGGAAAGTGTGGGTGTGCAATGGGACCCAGGTCTCCTTGTCAATAAATTACTGAAAGGTGTAATGGGCTGCAAGGAGGGCTAATGAAATGTTGACCTTTGTCACAAGAGGATTTGAGTACAACAGTACTGAAGATTTGCTTCAATTGTTTAAAAGCTTGAATTGACCACATCTGGAGCACCAAGAGCATTTCTGGACTCCTTATCTCAAGAATTATATTATTGCCATGGTGAGAGTTAAAAGAAGGTTCAACAGACTTGTTCCTGGGACGTTGGGACAGTGCTTTGGAGAGAGATAGGGAAAACTAGGCATGTATTCTCCAGAGATTCAAAGAATGATCCCATTGAAACCTACGAAATACTTGAAGTGAGATCATTCCCTGGTTGGTCTAGAATCAAGGGCTACACTTAAAAAATTAAGTGGATGTCATTAAGGGCCAAGACATGGAGGTTACATTCTCTACCTCCTTTACTCAGAGGTGGAGAATCTTTGAGATTCTCGACAGCAGAAGACTGAGAAGCAGAGAACTTAATTTTATTTTTTATTTTGGTGAAATGCAAGTAGCATTGAGTTTTTTGGGAGGTTTATCTCCATGAGTACCAGCAAATTTTCTTGCCATATCTTACCAAGCTCTGACAATATACCCCATTTCTGTGGTGCCCTTCATGTCAATTCTTCCCCATCTTACCATGCGCCGGTGACAGAGCAACTTGCCATTCAGTAGGTATCTGTAAAAGACCACTGTTTACCATACTCATGCCACATTTCTGAGGCTGCTGGACAACCATTAGCAATCTGGCATTGCCCTCACTCACACAACCACAATGCCACACTGCTCATGACACATAGCCAGACTTTTTATGACAGATGTCATGACATTGTCATGTTAGCGCAGAGAAACACTAAAAAAGGATGAGATAGAGGTCTGATGGCAGAAATATTACCAGAGGAGAGAAAATGGGAACAAGTTATGAATTGTCAAGAGTATGCACTGTACTGCAAGGAAGCCTGCATTATGTCTATCACCAGATTGTCCTCAGAAGTTTTCAGGTATCCCTTTGAAGGAGTTTTAGATTAGGTTAGATTCCCTATCTGATGAAGGGCTTTTGCCCCAAACATCAATTGTCCTGCCCTTTGGCCCAATAGGTCCATACCAATCCTCTGAAGAGTAACCCACCCGGACCCATTCCCCCAACCTTTCTGTACCCCTGACTAACGCACCTAACACTTTGGGCAGTTTATCCAGTATGGCCAATTCATCTGACCAGCACATCTTTGGATTGTGAGAGAAAACCAGAGCACCCAGAGGAAACCCACACAGACACAGGGAGAATGTGCAAACTCCGCACAGACAGTTAACCGAGGGCAGGAATCAAACCCAGGTTCCTGGTGCTGTGAACTGGCAGTGCTAACCACTGAGCCACCGTACCACCCCTATTTTGCTTTTGCATATGTAAAGGAGGGTCATGTTATTAAATCCAAATCAAGAAAAAACGATCTTCATTAGCATGGACAGAAAAGCCAGACCAACCTAGATTATACGATAGGAATTGTGATAAGGCTATTACCGCACAGTGTTTTAATGAAGTAAATTCCCTCCACAAGAGAAGCTAAACATGGAGATATGCAAATTACTCTCCAATTGCCTCTCCTCCTCCACCAGCTGTGCTGTACTTGTAACTCAATAATCGATTCTGTATTAAAATGCATGAAGAGAATCAAGTTGCAGCACTTACTGTTCAAACATATCAGAAAATAAAATGGATAGTGTATTCAAGCGTGTGTGAATTTGTAATTTTCTAATAGCTCTTAATGAACATCAAATACCTCCCTGAAATTTAACTTTACAAGAGTGGCATCATCATAGAATAGAAACCCAGCAGTGTGAATACAGCCCCTTCATCCCAACAAGTCCACACTGACCCTCAGAAGAGTATCCTGCACAAATCCATTCCCCTGCCCTATTTCACTACATTCCCCCGACTAATGCACCAAACCTGCACATCCCTGAACACTATGGCTAATTCACCTGACCTGCACATCTTTGGACTGTGGGGGGAAACTGGAGCACCCGGAGGAAACCCACGCAGACACGGGGAGAACGTGCAAACTCCACACAGACAGTCATCAGAGGCTGGAATGGAACCTCGGTCCGTGGTGCTGTGAGGTAACAGTGCTTACCTCTGAGCTACCACACGATATCCTTTTGAACTGAATGTACATTGTATCCATAAAGTCTTTTGTTACTTTTTTTCCCTTTTATTACTCTCTCTTCATGTTCTTTTTACTACATTTTGAATTATATATTCTAATTTCCAATATGTTTCCTGGGTTTAATATCTGTATATGCCCTTAAGAATTCTTTAATTTGATTGAGCGAACCCGTCTACTCATCAGATTTCTCTATAAGGGTGCTACACTGGAAAAGCTTTCTGACTACAAGGACTGATTCTTTGCCTCAAATCTGGAAACATTAAAAAGGCACACCCAGCAGCAGTGACAATGTTTCTCAAGGGGAGTAGCAGAAGATAGATAAGACAGCTGGTTTACATTACAGAAAATCTTTAATGTACCCAATCATAGCAGTTTCTTATGATGTGACTCCCAACTATGATTGAGGTCATTAGGAATCCCTGATGTCTTCAGAATCTGACCTTCATTCAAGCCCTACAGTCTGGAAGCAGGCCATTTGGCCCATAAAGCTCACACTGATCCTCAGAAGAGCATCTCACCCAGACCCACCCCTTACTCTATCCCTGGAATCCCAATGGCCAATCCGACTAACCTACACATCTTTGGACTGTGAGACAAAACCAGAGCACGTAGAGGAGTACCCACGCAGACATGGGGAGAATGTGCAAGCTCCATACAGACAGGCACCCGAGGGGGGACTCAAACCTGGGTTGCTGGCACAGGGACCACTGAGCCACTGTGCTGCTCATGGTGGGCCTGTTATCTTTTCCAATCACTTCTAGGCCATGCAATCCACTGAAGCATCAAGAAGCAATTTAAAAACGTAACTCCAAGGTTCAAACAAACTGCACCTTAATCCATGGGATATTATGGCGATAACTGGATCTAAGGCATGAATTTACTTTTTTCTCTAAATCCTGCTGAAAGTAAAGCATGGGGCTACAGTAGGCAGTGGAGAGACTGTGCACCACCTCGGGTGATATATGCATAATAAGTAAATAATATGACTTTGGCACAGTTCTGCAGTGCAAGATGGAAATTTCATCACTAAAAGCTTTCTCTCTGTATAATCACCTCCTAAAACATAATCTTTTAATGAAATCTCAACTCCTGACAGTTAGAACTCCCCATACAGTTTAACCGGTAGCAGTAGTTTGGTATCATCATCTAGTCACAAGAGGACATTAAGGATAGCTGGATATGCAGTTGTCATTTAGATAAGATCAATTTTAAAGGGTGTTAATACTGTGCAGATGAAAAAGCTAAAAATAAGTGAACAAATTCCAGTTTAAGTGGTTATTATAGAAGTTCTTAAGAAATGTTTAGAGAATGAAATGCCAGGAAACTTGTGTTTTCTTGATAGACAATGTGTTCTGGCTGAGAATCACTACTGTTTTTCATTTTTGTTCCAGGTTTTAAGTATTCTGTCACTTTGCCTTCCATTAGTTCGTGCCCTCATCACACTGAAACATCAATTATTTGGAGCCATTTTTCAAACATTCATGAGTGGGTGTAATGGCGGCTTTAATCTATTTTCGCTCTTATCAAATGCTGACGGATCTGTTGTAGCCTTTCAGATTATTCTGAATTTTTGCTGGCTGCTTCCTATATTTATAGATTACTTTTGAAAGATTGTGAATCATGCAAACACCACCTCCAGGTGGCGCCGAGGTGGCAAATGTATAATGAATTCAAGTGAAATTGCTACCAGACATCTTTATTATGACAGAGAAAGCAGCGTCTCAACAAATACTACATTCAATGGAATTTCAATTTTTGACTCTATTTCTTTGAAATGATCCCTACTGATGATGTCAGGCTGCATGACAGGAATCATTTTCTTGTAGATTCAGCTCTACTCTGGTGGGACTAAGAAGAACCTTTGGATTCAGATCTTTACATTTTCAAAATGATATTTCTAGGAGGCATGCTGCTTCACAAATTGTTTCCTGTCTGTCTCTTGACCTTGCTTCACTATTTTCCTCAGATTTCTGAAATAACTGCTCAGAAGTTGGCATCCTGTCACCAGCTCACCCCTTATTTACATGTGCACAGTACAATAGGCCCTGACCAGCCATGTCAAAGCCAGTGCCCAGACTGAGAAGACCTTCAGAATCGCCTGTTTTTATCCTTCAGGTAGAGCTCCCTGATTGGCTCGGTTAACAATCCCATAGTCATTGAGATTCACCTGGCCCTGGTTCTAATCATCATAGTTTCCTTCATCGCGATTGTGAGGAAACCAGGGGCACTCTGTCCCTTTGACTGCACCAGGGAGCTTTGCCCACTTCCCTCCTGATAATGAACCTGATTTGGAGCTTGTCCACATTGAACCTGTATTTGCTCATTCACAGGCTAAACAAAGCTTAAGAATGCCTTGAGTCACCAGCACCATTTGCACATGCAGTGGCCATCTTTGCAATACCGTTTGCACATAGATAAGTGACCATATCAATATTCATTGGACATACTTTGTTTTTAAATATCTGAATCTGAACCAGCAAGCCTGTCTCCCTCGATGAAGACTTGTATTAAAGCTCTAGGTAGAGTAAACATCACTGAAAATCAGACTTAGTGCAATACAAATTCACTTAATAACTCTGCAACTAAAAGCTAATCTCAGGAACGGTGAATACAAAACCATCAGCGATTGTTGTAAAAACCCAACTAGTTAACTAATGCTCCTCAGGGATGGAAATCTGCATCCTCACATGGTCTGGCCAAAATGTGACTCTAGACCCACAGCAATGTGGTTGACTCTTTATTGCTCTCTGGGATTGTCCCATAAGTCATTGGGTTCAGTGCAAATTGCAATGGGCAACAAATGTTTTTTTTTTCAACAATGCCTACATTCCTGAATAAAGATAACAAAAACAGTATGGCAAACCAAAGGGAGTTTATGCAATTTATATGAACAAAAACAGCCAGAAAATAGCAAACTCTGAACCAATCAGACTATTGGACAAAACTGCTCACCCTTGTATGTCACAATCTGAGCATCTCCACCCCACCATCTTAGTCTTTCTTTACTTTGGATGAATGCAAAATGTACAGCCGGATCAATGGGCCAAATGGCCTACTCCTGCTCTGACTTGTATGGTTTTATGCACCATCAAGACATAACTCAATTCAAAGTTTCCAAATATTAAGCTTTCTCTGATGATAAAATTGCATATGAAATATTGCTTGAACACGCAGATGGTTCAGATTGGATTATTGATATCCCCTGGAGTATTGTCATATTAGTTCAATCAATGTATTCAAAATAGCTCATAGTACAAACAGTCTTTTGATGGGTTAATTTGCGAGTTGTCCTGAATTTCAATTCACTCATTTTTAGGAACAATAAATGCTGTTGGCCAATGCTTAAGGATTGCAGCCACCCAGTAGATGTCTTGCCTATTTAGACTTTTGTCATGTATTAGGAAAGACAGGGAATACTATCTCAATTTAGTTTTGGGGTATGACATAACAGCTCAACCTTACCTGAAGCACTCACTATGCTTCCTGATCAGGAGCAAGGATCTTGGCTGATTTCTCCTTTTCCTAATGTAAACCTACAGAAGCTAAAATTGGCATCCATAGTGGCATACCAGGTAACTCAGTGCAAGCTGTGCATAGAAATTGGATTTTTCAAACAAGCACAGCTTGGTAACACATTACTTCACTTTTGGGGAGATCATAAAACACCAACTTGTTCAAATGCAAGTAGACACACAAGCTGTGTTATAATAGAGTGCAACTTGTATAAAAAGTGTGTAAAGATTAGTTTCCATTATCTCAACAAATGGATTTAATTTGCTAAATGAGCCTTGTAGTCTATAACCACTGTTTGAAGTCATAGAGTCATAGAGATGTACAGCATAGAAACAGACCCTTTGATCCAACCCGTCCATGCCGACCAGATATCCTAACCCAATCTCGTCCCACCTGCCAGCGCACGGCCCATATCCCTCCAAACCCTTTCTATTCATATACCCATCCAAATGCCTTTTAAATGTTGCAATTGTACCAGCCTCCACCACATCCTCTGGCAGCTTATTCCATACACGTACCACCCTCTGTGTGAAAAAGTTGCCCCTTAGGTCTCTTTTATATCTTTCCCCTCTCACCCTAAATCTATGCCCTCTAGTTCTGGACTCCCCAACACCAGGGAAAAGACTTTGCCTATTTACCCTATCCATGCCCCTCATAATTTTGTAAACCTCTATAAATTCACCCCCTCAGCCTCCAACGCTCCAGGGAAAACAGCCCCAGCCTGTTCAGCCTCTCCCTATAGCTCAAATCCTCCAACCTGGCAACATCCTTGTAAATCTTTTTTGAACTCTTTCAAGTTTTACAACAACTTTCCGATAGGAAGGAAACCAGAATTGCATGCAATCTTCCAACAGTGGCCTAACCAATGTCTTGTACAACTGCAACATGACCTCCCAACTCCTGTACTCAATACTCTGACCAATAAAGGAAAGCATACCAAACACCTTCTTCACTATCCTATCTACCTGCGACTCCACTTTCAAGGAGCTATGAACCTGCACTCCAAGGTCTCTTTGTTCAGCAGCACTCCCTAGGACCTTACCACTAAGTGTATAAATCCTGCTAAGATTTGCTTTCCCAAAATGCAGCACCTTGCATTTATCTAAATTAAACTCCATCTGCCACTTCTCAGCCCATTGGCCCATCTGGTCCAGATCCTGTTGTAATCTGAGGTAAATCTCTTCGCTGTCTACTACACCTCCAATTTTGGTGTCATCTACAAACTTACCAACTATACCTTTTATGCTCGCATCCAAATCATTTATGTAAATGACAAAAAGTAGAGGACCTAGCACAAATCCTTGTGGCACTCCACTGGTCACAGGCCTCTAGTCTGCAAAACAACCCTCCACCACCACCCTCTGTTGTGTAAGAGGATAATTCTTTCTTCTGGCCTCCAGGAAAGTTACTTGTTTTTCAGGTGTGGAATGTGCAAAGGCATCAGCACAATGTTTTTAGGTGATTGCAATCAAGCTAAGAACTTCTCTTTCCTCTGTCCCACTTCTATTCCTGTAGATCAGAGCATTAGGAGAGCTTCTGAGAGCAACCATCCAGGGGTCTCAGGATTGTTCTTTTTGCAGTTGAACCGTAATTGAAATAACACCCAAACCATTTTGAATAAATTCTTGCATCAAAAGTAAATTCCCGGATAGATGTACGGTGTTAGTCATGGCACACAGGAGAGTGCCTTCATCTCTGAGGCAGAAGGTTTGTCTGTTCGTGTTCTGCTCAATTTGTTCCTGCACAAATTCAAGGGCTCAATGCACAACACAAAATCCATCATCACCCAGAGTTGCGATTCTTTTTTGAAAGCAGTACTTTTCACAAACATACTCTGTTTGAATAAAATGTGCCTTGATATATTTAGAAGTATTATTTTAATAAAGTTTGATGAATGCAGTCGAACGTTTTCTCTCTCAAACAGAAACAAAGCATTTTAAATCATAATGTCAATCTCCTGCCTAATCAAACTTTAAGCCGTTGAAGGTAACATTTAATAAAATAGACCAATCTAATACCTAGGAAGGTTGGGTCATGCAGTCAGTTCTTCAATTCACAAGGAAAATCTAAATTTATTGATTATCTTTTAGTTAGGAGGCTTCTAAAAAATTTCAATTCAATTTCTAAAGGTTTCTTGAAGGAAGCAAACACACATCCTAAAGGTGACCCTGGATATTAGGCTAATTTGGTGCAGCCATGTTAAAAAGTGATGTTTTTCAAAACACACAAAAGACTGTGGAAACTCTACCTACATTGGAAGCAAATTAAAATTAAAATTCCACAATATATTGTATCAGTTTCACCAACTTCAGGAGACTTGTTCCAAATCAAAAACAGTCTAATTAATCAAAAAGTTCAGGTCAGTGAAGTTTAAACTCCTGATTGGTATATATTGAGGTTGCATTCACCAGAACCATCTGAGATACCTTGGATAGATGGACTGCCACGACTCGTCCCTATTGGTTTAATCTAAGCAACCGAGTGGAGAAGGAAGCCCACATAAGCTTTATTGGCAACAGAGGATTGATCTTGTTTTAATAGAGTTGATTATTTTTTACACTGCATTGATTAGCTGGTCATGTGATATGAAAGTTACATGATAAAGTCTTGTAAGATGTCAGGTTAGACTTAGTAGTTAGGAAAAAATTAAAGTCACTGTAGTCTTTCCAAACCATAGGGCTGCTCTGTCATTGGAGAGAGAGAGAGAGAGAGAGAGAGAGAGAGACAATGGTACTTTAACCTGAGGGTTATTGCAATTCAGATGAGGGGAAAGGTCAAAAAGGTATGACTCCTGTTATCACCTCATCATATACAGGTATTGAACCCACACTGTTAGCATCACTCTGCATATCGAACCAGCTGTCACCAATTGAGCTAACAGAGCTCCATGGAGTTTCATACTAAGAACATTGGTTAGCTTCATCCAGACATAGTCTTGGTGGGGGCAGCTTATCTCATGTTATCTCTGTTAACCCTTTCACATACTGGCTACCTTATACAACACTGATTACCTGATTCAGATAACTTCACACAGCTCCTGAGAGACGTAAGTTCAAAATGTGATATTCTTGAACAACAATAAAATAACAAGCAGACTGTCATTCACAAAAGATGACAGTGGCCACATTCTGGTTTACTATTGTTCATTCACAGATGAGGACATTGCTGGCTCAGACCAGCATTTCTTGTCCATCCCTAATTGAACAGAGGCCAGATGAGAGTCTACAACATTGTTGTGGGTCTGGAGTCACAGATAGGCCAGACCAGGTAAGGATGGCAGTTTCCTTTCCTAAAAGACATTAGTGAACTAGATGAATTTTCCTCACAATTGGCAATGGTTTTGTAGTCATCACTAGATCCAGATTTTTTTAAATTGAATTCAAATTCTACCATCTGCCCTGGTGGGATTCAAACCCTCGTCTCCAGATCATGACCTGGGTCTCTGAATTAAAATTCTAGCGAAATTCCATTAGGCTGCCCAAGCTGCTCACTATAAAAACTGCATCACAGAGATGGACAGGAATTGAGATGACTTTGCTGAATCAAGAAACAAAGGCTTTGATAAATCAATTAAAAGCTGTTGTGCAAACCAAGTCTGATTCCGCTGAAAATTCTACAAGATCGAGGGGGGTGGGTAGAGTGTGGGAAGATCCCATGATGGACAACTGAACCTGCAGTTGAGGTTCTGATTAAAGACTGGTCTGGCGGCTTCTCTTCTAAACTTACAACAATCTTCACAATCTAATATTCATGTTGGATTGAAGAACAGCCTTTTTTTTCACAATTCTGCCCACACCTCAAGTGGAGGGGGATAGTAAATGGGCACGCAAAGATTAATGAAAGATGTCGATGTTCAAACTAGGAGCGTGAAAGGGCTGGAGTGGTTATAGCACTCATGCTGACTGCAAGCTTCCAGTTCAAATTTTCGCTCATCTTTCTCACTCAGTCACTTACTAGCTCACTTCGGGATGTGGGGACAGCAGTAGGACAATTAAATCTTCAGCCTGTTTTGCTATTTAATTATTTGTTGGTTGATTTGGATCTTAACTAAATTGGTTGTGTACAGCCCTGTTGAGCAAAAATATCTGTTAGTATTTAGTCCTGAAATGTTCAGTTATCCAGCTGGTACAGCACTTGCAGGGAGTGTATTCTGGGCTTGCGTATTCTCTATAATTTCCACAAATTCTATAAGTAAAGAAGACCTCCAAATAAATCAATAGGGCACCCATGGGATCACCAATGTCAGGATTCTTGGCAGAAGCAGTTATGCAGAGGTTAGAATGAGCAGCCCTCCCCACGACCCAGCCCAAGCTTTGGATCCACTATGTGGATGACACCTTTGTCATCATGAAACAGAACAAGTTAGAAGAAACCCACAAACACATAAACAACATTCTTACTGGTATAAAGTTCACCAAAGAGGAAGAGAGCAATAACAGACTCCCCTTCCGAGATGTCACAGTAGAACAAAAAGCCAATGGAGAGCAGCAGACCAGCGTCTACAGGAAAGCGACATACACAGACCAGACACTCAACTACAGCAGCAATCATCCCAACACTCACAAATGGAGTTGCATCAGGACATTATTTAAATGAGCCAAAACACACTGCAGCACCCAGGAGCTACGAGATACCAAAGAAAAACACTGATAAAATATATTCAAGAATGACAGGTACTCGATAAGCATGGTCCACAGATTCTTATACAATAAATGTAAACAAGAAGACACAACATACCCAGAGACTCTAGCCACACTACCATACATTAAAGACATCTCGGAGATGATGACCAGATTACTCCGGCTCCTTGGCATCATGGTAGCCCACAAACCTACCACCACACTGAAGCAACTCTTGATGAATCTAAAGGACCCTGTACCAACAACCAGCAGAATGGACATCACATTCAAAATACCCTGCAAGGACTGTAACAAACATTACATCGGACAGACAGGCAGGAAACTAGCCACCTAGATACATGAGCACCAACTAGCCACCAAAAGACATGACCAACTATCACTAGTATCCTTACACACAGACAAGGAGGGACACCAGTTCGACTGGGGCAATACATCCATCGTGGGACATCGTAAACAAAGACACACACGGGAATTCCTAGAGGCCTGGCATTTAAACCAGAAGTCCATCAACAAACACATCAACTTGGACCCCATTTACCAACCTCTCAGAAAAAGAACTTGAAGTGATATCACCCACCACAACAGACCAAGACAGATAAATAGAATGTTGGACAATACATCAGCGCTTTAATGGGGGCTCACTGATGATGTTAACTAGGAGGAGAAAGTGAGGACTGCAGATGCTGGAGATCAGAGCTGAAAATGTGTTGCTGGAAAAGCGCAGCAGGTCAGGCAGCATCCAGGGAACAGGAGAATCGATGTTTTGGGCATAAGCCCTTCTTCAGGAAAGGGCTTATGCCCGAAACATCGATTCTCCTGTTCCCTGGATGCTGCCTGACCTGCTGCGCTTTTCCAGCAACACATTTTCAGCGATGATGTTAACTAGCATGGTGATAAAACGTATGAGAACAAACCTTTCAGCTCAATGAGCAAACTTACAAACTCAACGGGTTCTTACAGGCAGGAAAGATTTCAGAGAGAGAAGTCAAACAAGAATTATCTGCTGTAGCTTGGAAACCTTCTCTGGGCTGCAGCAGCTTCTTACTGTTGCAACTAGAAGAAACTAGAAAAAACCTGAACTGGGAGAGCTAGACAGTGGGTGGCACGGTGGCTCAGTGGTTAGCACTGTTGCCTCACAGTGTTAGGGACCTGGGTTCAATTCCTGCCACTGGCAACTATCCGTGTGGAGTTTGCACATTCGCCCTGTGCTCCAGTTTCCTTCCACAGTCCAAAGATGTGTAGGTTAGGTGAATTGGCCATGTTAAATTGCCAATAGTGTTAGGTGCATTAGTCAGGGTAAATACATGGGTCTGGGTGGGATGCTCTTTGGAGGGTCGGTTTGGGCTGAAGGGCCTGTTTCTACACTGTAGGTAATTTATTCTTTAATCTAGCCAATCCCCTGCCATTGTTAAACTAGACTCTTGCACAGACATTTTGAGACCTCTGCCTTTATGACCTCTCTTAAAAAAAATCCCAAGGAAAAATAACCTAGTTAAAAGGGCAGCATTGTTACATTTTCAAGGGCTGTGTATTCAAATCTCACCAAGGCCAACAGTGAAATATGAATTCAATAAGATTTGGAATTAAAAAGAAGCTAGCCTAATGGTGATCACATTAATCATTCATTTCAGAGGATATTTACAAATTAATCACCATTACTGTGGCTCTGAAGTCACACAATGGACACGAATGGCAGATTTTACCCCCTGAAGGGTATTGGTTAAGGTTAGATAGGTTTTTACATCATGTCAGTAAAGTTGGGCATGGTGACCACTACCGAGGCTAGCTTTACATTCCAGACCTAGTTAATTGAATGTTAAGTTCCACCAGCTCTGGTGGGAATTGAACCCATGTCCCCAGAAGGCCAGGCAGCATCTGAGGAGCAGGAAAATCGATGTTTCAGGCAAAAACCCTTCATCAGGAATCGATTTTCCTGCTTCTCGGATGCTGCTTGAACTGCTGTGCTTTTCCACTCTAATCTAGACTCTGACCTCCAGCATCTGCAGTCCTCACATTCACCATGTTCCCAGAACATTAGTCAGTGTGTATGAATGACCAGTTCAGTGACATTACCATGACATCACCATGTCCTTCGCATATGCCCAGAGAATGTCGGGAGAATGCCCAGAGTTGAAAAGTGCTATAGAATTGATTCCACTGGCCTGATCAGAGCCTCAGACTTGTTTTAAATACCTCATCTAAAAAATAGTTCTCCAACAGCCTTTTGTACTGAACTAAATTAGGTGCTCAAGGATGATTTCAATTTCACCGCACTGAGAGACAGGTGAGCACATGGAGGTTTTAGCTTTGATCTCTACTCTGTGCTATGATAGCTTCCTCAGCTGGCAATTTGGATATTGATGCAAAACTTCAGCACTTCTGGGATCATCTCCACTTAAATGTATACCTGGCTGTATGTCAAATGAAGTAACTGCATTTGGCTCAGTTACAATGGTCACAATCTGCTGATCTTCCACATTTAGACTCATACATGGATAATGACCAAGAGGAGAGAGAACAAAACAGGGGATAGCATCAAAAAGAAATATAATTTCTCCCAATGAAGTCTCAATATCTCCAAGGAAACTGTAATGAGAGGAGAACATAAATATATTCATAGAAAAGTGTATTATTCATCAACATTCAAAATAGAAAAAAATAACTTGACTGAAACGAAAGGAAGATACACCAGAAAAATAGATGAATTTTGGATTCTTTCTCAGGATTGCTTGCTACAGCTGCCAGCTCCTAAATATAAATCGAACATTTTAAACACAGAGACTGCAGGGTCCTGCATTTTCTCAGAGATGAAGCAACTGAAGAAAAAAACTTATCTGTAGCCAATATATTTTTCAGGAGCTGTCACAGCCAGGACAGGAGATAGTGCTCTTTTTAATCAAGATCTATATATTATAACAATCCTCACTGTGGATTCAGAAGTGCATGATTTTGTTTGCTCTCTAGGATCACACGAAAGGCCTGAAGCGACTGAAAACTCCGCAGTCAATCTCATTAGGGATCACAAAGCAGTTTGTACACTAGATTGTTTTGCCCTCAAAATGTCATACTCATCAGCCAGCAGTACAGCACATCAAGAAGCAAAGATCAGAGAATTTAAAATCAGAATGTGGCTTCTTTCATATTTGAACCAGGCCAATTCGGTTCTACCAAGACTGGAGAATTGTCTTTCCTTGATAAAGAAAATGACTCTGGATTCTCCCTGTGTGCTTGCTTCCAAAAAGATACACTCTGCTTCAAGCAGAGAAGTGTATTTGGCCAAATCTTAAGACTTGTCTTGCATTATTACAATGAACTCACCTTCCAGAACTGCTTCACAGTTCAACAGGAAGACTGAGTAAAGATCGAAAACTGGGAGGAAGTGAGGACTGCAGATGCTGGAAATCTGAGTCAAAATATTTGGTGCAGGAATGTTCTGATGAAGAGCTTATGCTCAAAACGTCGACTCTCCTGCTCCTCGGATGCTGCCTGACCGGTTGTACTTTCCCATCACCACACTTTTTGACAAAGATCAAAAATTGAGGATTAAATGAAATGTATTCACCATGGACAAATTCTGAGATGTCCACTTGTTAATAATCTATTTAGACACAAAATACATTTTAAAAATAACATTTACTTTGAAAACCATATAGTGATACCTTTTCCTGAGAAAGGAAGCATTTATCCTAAACTGATATTTATTTACACAACACCAGGTTATAGTCCAACAGGTTTATTTGGAAGCACTAGCTTTTGGAACACTGCTCCTTCATCAGGTGGTTGTGGAGGTTAAGATCATGCTCACAGAATTTATAGCCAAAGGAGTCCAGTGTCATGTGGATGATACAGTAAACAATCTTAGATTAAAACTTTAATCTTTTATAATGAGATACACTGGTTTCTGTTCTTTGATATGTAAATCCCAGAACTTCTTTTAAATTACATTCTCAAAATAGCTTAATTTTTTAAACAATAGGTGTGAAGTCTGTCTCAGGACTATAACCTGGTGTTGTGTGATTTTGAACTTTGTCCATCCCAGCTGTAATGAGGTCAAGAGTTGAGTGACCTTGGAAGAACCCAAACAGTTTTGAAGGATTGCAGACCATTTGAATCAACACTACCAAGATGGGCTGTTCATGTTTCTGACTGGAGTACATATAACATTTATGACTGAATAAAGGCATGGGGAGCGGATGAATATGTCCATGTGATAAACTGGACTAAGCATTTAGCTGGTTTCAGCTTGAGCGATATACCTAATGTGACATCCATGCTTGTTATATGGGATCCACCACCTCTTGGCTTTTCAACAATCACATTTTCTTGTACCTTCTGAGGACAGCAGGATAATTGATCGGCTTATAAAATGCATGAGACGCATAGGTCATGGTGCGCAGTTATATGCCTAACTTATATTGTACAGCTCGTACAGACACTGTCTCTCCCACTTTAAGGTATAATTGCTGACATATTTTGTCGATTCACTGAAAGAAAAATATGACAAATCTGAAGTTGCCAATCAAATTATTAGTGTTCAGACGTTTTACAAAGGCAGCTTCATCCAAACCAGGGTTGACCAATTACTAAAGGAAAACTGTAGCTATAACGTTACTAAGAAAAATATTTTTCAAGTTTTTTTTCTGAAACTTATCCTGCCTCAACTGTTGGACATGGCTTTAAAAAAAATGCTCGTTTCACAGCAGTTTGACAACTTTCACCTGAAATCATTTTATCCAACGGTTTCCTTGAAGGTCGCAATCACTGCCAAAGACATGTCTGAAGTTGCTTTCTTCTTTAAAGGCATATAACTGTTACAACGTATACTTTACAGTCAATGCTAATTGTATTCTCTTAATCTAAGTGGAGGGCAACATGCCACAATGTGCAACTTGGTTTCTCAGTTTCAGTATCTTCCTCCCAAATGATTTTTAGGACAATCTGACACTTAATGAAAAACCTCAATTGTTTAAAACATCACAAACGCCTTAATACTCCCTTGAAGCAAAGGACGAAAGTCATCGATAACTGTAGATATTGTCATAAACATGTGCCATAAGGACAAAGAAATAATATTCTCATTGTCTTGTTGTCACATACTGTACCAGTTTTGAACAAAGTAACTTTTCTTTATTAGAAACAAAGATATGAAGAGGAAGAAGGTATCATTTCACGAGTTAAGAGCTGAGGCAGAATTCAAGTAATAATGGCTAACAGGATGCAATGAATTGAGAGCGGCTCTGTCGTGAAGTGGTAGTGCCCCTATCTCTGGGCCAGTGGCCTGCGTTCAGGTTCCACCTGCCCCAGAGGTGTCAAAATGGTTGATTAAAATAACTATGATGAATTGGCAGGACTGACAATGAGATGATGTCATGTTCCACTGAGTGTTAGGGAAAAACAGCACTCCCTTAGTGGGGATTTTAAGAGGGTATGGCACTGAGGAGAGATGGCCTGTGAGTCTTCATTGTTTTAGCTGCAGTTACAATGATGGGGGATGATGTAAGGTAGCAATATATTTAGCAACGTGAGAGGCTATTTCCACAGGAGTGTCACCATGCAACATATGTGCCCTCAGAAGCTGTTTGATTTTGGTTTATCTCCCACTACGCCTGCTATGAAAGGCAATTTGTGGCTGGAAGCAATTGATCTGGTGCACAGCTGGGCCTTAAATATGATGCCAGCAGAGGAAATCCTGGAAGGTCCGACAGCCCTGAATAAATCCACTGCTGGCAAGCATAATAACTGTGCCATAGATGCATGGTCCATCCATAATGAGAGGAACTGCAGTGAAGTGTCATGACTCATTAGCGCTCATGATCAGAAATGCTCCTTGAAATGACCCAAAACAGACTCTTGGACAATTTTTGACAAAATCCAGCCTGTTAACTCTCCTTCTCAAACTAGACATGCTGCTAAATGGTGATTATTTCCAAAAGTTCCTGTTTTAATCCAGGATTTCACTATATGCAGTATTTTTTGCATTCATGTATTTTGCAGAAAATGCATTTATCAGCGAAAAGGCTGAATATGTCTCCTGTTCATCACTTTAGTTTATTTTTCACCTAAATGTTGGTGTCGATCAGAAAGATGAATGCCAACCATTGGGTTCAGCTTTGCTGAGTGATTTTTCTTCTCTGTGCAGTCAAGGTCAATCAAGACTATTGTTGAATTCTTCAGATTGATTTTGAATGAGGCTCATATTCAGAGACAAATAAATATTCATTGTGCTGTTGTTTATTGTTGAATGGAAATGCACAGTAGCTTGTGAGTTAATTCATTAACAGGAACTTTAGGCTTATCATCTGAGGTACATGTTTTGATTTCAGTTACATTTTAGAATTTGGTTAATGACGATCTTGCTATTTATAGAATGATGGTGGTGTGTAATCTCAACTGTGAATAAACCTGAAAGCAGGCTGTTACAAAACTTCTTTCATTGATTAAAACCCAAAATCAGTGTGAACTGTTTAGCAACTTATCTTGGATGTAGATATTATTTTCAGAGAAAAATGTTAAAGAGTTTTGCGGATTCATTGGAAGGAAGAAGGCCACGAGGGGATTTGATGGAGACATACAAGGTGATCAGAGGATTAGATAGGGTAGACAGTAAAAGTCTTTTTCCTAGGATGATGATGTCAGCGTGTACGAGGGGGCGTAGCTACAAATTGAAGGGTGCTAGATTTAAGACAGATGTCAGAGGCAGGTTCTTTACGCAGAAGGAACGCCCTACCTGCTAATGTAGTCAACTCAGCCACATTAGGGAGATTTAAACAATCCTTAGATAAGCACATGGACGATTTTGGGATAGTGTAGGGGAACGGGCTGAGAATAGTTCACAGGTCAGCACAACACCGAGGGCCGAAGGGCCTGTTCTGCGCTGTATTGTTCTATGTTCTATAAAAGCAAAAACCACTGGCTCACAAGAATTAATGATTTGAAGGCTTGAAGTGGTATTGCTTCCCAAGTGAGACAATAGTTACTGGCTAAGCAACACGCTTTTTTGGCCTTTTTGGTTTTCATTTTGCAAATACAACAACAAAGAGAAATAGAAAGTGAAATAGAGCAAATAGAAGTGTAATCAAGTCAGTCTATGTCTGTGGTCAGCAAAGTTTTTACAAAGAATTTTGAGGGATAGGATTTATGACTATTTGGAAAAGCATAGTGAGACTAAAGGCAGTCATCATGGCTTTGTGAGGGGCAGGTCATGCCTTACAAATCTTATTGAGTTTTTTGAGGAGGTGATGAGACAGGTTGACAAAGGTCGGGCAGTGGATGTGATGTATATGGACTTCAGCAAGGCATTTGATAATGATCCCCATGGTAGGCTCATTCATAAAGTCAGGAAGTATGGGATACAGGGAGATTTGGCTCTCTGGATTCAGAATTGGTTGGCTGACAGAAGGCAGAGAGTGGTTGGAGACGGAAAGTATTCTGCATGGAGGTCAGTGTTGAGTGGGGTCCCGCTGGGTTCTGTTCTTGGGTCTCTGGTCTTTGTAGTTTTTATAAATGACTTGGATGAGGAGGTTCAGGGTGGGTTAGTAACTTTGCTGATGACACAAAGATTGGAGGTGCCATTGATAATATCAAGGGTTATTGCAGGCTGCAGCATGACATAGACAGGATGCAGAGCTGGGCTGAGAGATGGCAGGTGGATAAATGCAAAGTGATGCATTTTGGAAGGTTGAACTTGAATGCTGAAGACAGGATTCTTGGCAGTGTGGAAGAACTGCGGGATCTTGGTATTCAAGTACATAGATCCCTCAAAGTTGCTACCCAAGTGGATAGGATTGTTAAGAAAGCATATGGTGTTTTGGCTTTCATTTACCAGGGGATACTTCTTGACAGGATTTGTTATTTCTTAACAAGTTTGAAATTGCTGAACATTTCTTTACAAGTTTGAGAATTGTTGACATTACTTGATATTGTTGATAGTGTTTGACATTCATTAACCATTCTTGATGTGTTTGATTCTTTGTCACACTTCCTTGACACGTTTGACAGTTCTTGACAACTTTGATACCTGTTGACTGCTCCTATCTGGTTTGAAACTTCTTGACAGTGCTTGACAGATCTTGCTCTACATGACAGTTCCTGACATGTTTGATATTTCTTACAGTTTCAATAGATTTGGACATCTTTTAAGTACAGGTTTCTTTGCAATTATCAATTGCATAGAATGTCTGACCAACCTTTTCAAAAGTCCCAAATACCTCTCCAGAGATACCTGAAGACTGTACCCTATACCCCGAACCAAGGTACTTGACATTCTCACCCCCAATGATGCCCCAAGACTAGACCTATATGAGTATGTTATCTTCCTTCAGGTATAGCCTGGCTATCCAAAAAAAAAGACCACAATGTTTAAATATGTTTTTAACAAATCTATTGTGCACACTCTGGGTTTGAGAAATGGTGAAATTTCACTTCTATTTTCACAGCTGGTAGTTTAATTGTTCAGTTGCCTTCATGAGGTGTGCATGGGCAAAACCCAACCCACTCCCAATCCTGTGAAAATAGGATGCACTGAGTTCAGCGGCAGGTCTTGCAATTGTGGGCCACTTCCTCCATTTTTGCTGCAATGGAGAGCTGAAAATGTGGTCATAGTGTGAGGTGAGATCCTGACATGATTTACAGATGAGAATCTTGTGACATACATTCACCTTCAATGATGAAAAGTGAATTCGGTGGTGTGTAAGAGAAGCTGCCAATTAATTAACTATCATTCTTGAACAGCCACCGAAGATTATTTCATATGCATATCAGAGGATAATATAAAATAAAGATGTGCATTTATATTTGTTCCTTATATTATTGAGAATGAGAGGGAGATGGCAGCATAGTGATAATGTCACTGGATTTGTAATCTAGAGCCCCAAGTTAAAGTTCCGGGAACGTTAGTATAATTCCTATTTTGGCAGATTCAGTAAAAAGTGAGCCTAATTGTGACCATGTAATGTTTGTTGTGAAAACCAATCTTATTCTGTTTAAAGAAGGAAATCTTCTATCCACATGTAGTATGGTCTATTGCAATGTGGCTGACTCTGAGGTAATAAATGCTGGCCTAGCCAGTGACACCCATTTTCCGTGAATGGATAAGAAAAGAGATGAATGAACAGAAGGTGGGAACAGATATGGATAGTGAATCATCAAAGCAGTGTCATTTTGCGAAATGTGAAATGTAACATCTTCATTTACATCATTTTTAGACTGAAAGGGAATACATTGGGAAGTGCAAATTTTGACAAGTGTTATTCCAGAATTGAAATGTCTAACACTCGAGGGAGAAGGTTCAACAAAGGTTCAAAGGGTGGCACTGTGACTCAGTGGTTTGCACTGCTACTTCAAAGCGCCAGGGATCCTGGTTCAATTCCACCCTCGGTCAACTGTCTGCGTGGAATATACATGTTCTCTCCATGTCTGTGTGGGTTTCTGCTGGGTGCTCCATTTCCTCCCATAGTCCAAAGATGTGCTGGTTAGGTGGATTAGCCTTGCTAAGTTGCCTATTGCATTCAGGGATATATAGGTTAGATGAGTTGCTTATGGGAAATGTAGGGTTACAAGCAAATGGGCCTGGGTGGAATGCTCTTCAGAGGGTCATTTGTTGGGCTGGGTGGCCTGTTTCCACACTGTAGGGATTCTGTGAGGCAAGGTTTTTTTCAAGGAGTGTGGTGGGAGTCTGGAACGTGCTGCCTTGGGTGGCTGTGCAGGCAGTTACAATAGGGGTGTTTAACAGATTTTTTAGGCATACTCATAAATATGCAAGAAATGGAGATATATGGACCAAGGGCAGACAGAAGGGATTAGTTTAATTTGGTATCATGTTCAGCACAACATCATGAACCAAAGGACCCCTTCCTGTACTGTACAGTTCGATGATCTATCCCTTAACAAAATCATAATCCATCTGTCCAAAATTTGAGATCTGCTATTTTATTAAATCTATGAAGAAAAAGGCTCTGATTGTTATTTCTACCCTTAGGTCTACTAAAGTCTTCCTTTCTGATTGATTCCAAATATACCTTCCTCACTTTTTCCACAGTCTACCTAAATCTATTCTCTGTATGCTCATTTTTAATGTAGTTGCATGGGCACCCTGAACTATCATATCATGGCACTAGGAATTTGCTATTTTAAAGGTTTAACTGAATCTTTCCAAAGAAAAGAAATGTTGAGGGCAACTCACAATAATTTGGAGATGCCGGTGTTGGACTGGGGTGTACAAAGTTAAAAATCACACAACACCAGGTTATAGTCCAACAGGTTTCGAAGCTAGTGTGCTTCCAATTAAACCTGTTGGACTATATCCTGGTGTTGTGTGATTTTTAACTCACAATAAAATAGGCTATATAAAATGCATCTTGAGGTAGAGGTATAAGCAAGTATTTCTACTTACTATATCTGCAAAATACTGTAACGAGACATTGTCAGGTTCACAGTAAGGCCAAACTCGATGGGCCAAATTACCTACTTCTACTCCTACGTCTTATGGTCTATAAAACAGTGTAACCTCTTTTCAAAAAACTTGATCAATGTGCTGCCTTAGAAGAGCCATAACTTCCTCAAGTCAACCTTTCCAGGAGCAAAGTTCTTAATGTTTGTCCTCTGTAACATTGAAATTAATTCTGTGGCCCTTCCCAGTTTCAGACTGAACTGGAGCATTCTTAACATTGGCATCCTTAATGTTACCTGAATTGACCTTAGAACCCGTTCATCGCCTCATAACTCCACCCGTTCTCTCATCCCACCTGCATCGTAAATTCTTTTTGACATATTCTAGATTCAACTTTGTCAATGATCTCCAGATTGATTTCTCAACCATGCCCAGCTCCAAAAGGCTCATTCATACCTGGGCTGGCTCTTTCTAAATCTGCATGAAGACCCACACACCCACCATCCTCACCGACCATCCCTCATCCACCATTCTCACCGACCATCTCTCCGTCCTAACTGATTTATATTTCCTTCAACCTTCGATCTCCGCAAATTTTAAATTGTCATCTTCAAATCATTCCTTGACCTTGCAATTCAATAAACCAGATTTTTTTCAAGGTGACAGACACTGAAAATTTCCTGACCCCACAATCAGTCTTCCTTGTTGAGCGACCCACTGAGTGCATTGTTGTGGCGATGGTGGTGGTGGTGGCGGCGATGGGGGGGGGATTGGGAGAGGTGGTAGCTGTTACCTCAGGGGCACTTGGAGGGGCAGCTATGAAGGCCAGGCAAAGGCTGGCAGCATAAAAAAGATTACTAGATGCCTCATTAGCTTTTTTCAACTCAAGACTACATTCGTGACTTCTGTGAGGTGCCATGAACCATGTTTCCTGACAAAATCAACTTAATCAATTTTGTGAGTTGGGTTTGGGGGGGAGGGGAGGGTTAACTATCTTCTCCCACATTAGGGTTGACATGTGCAGCAGTGCAGTGTATGGACTCTTTCTTGCACTTCGGTAAAACTTGCTGGAATTGAGAATCCTGGAAATGGGTTCCAATCACCACTTTAGAGGCCTCCTGACTCTGCAAAACTCTGATACCAAACTCTTTATCTCAAAACTCTCTGGACTTTGGCCTCCTTTTGCTTTTTTTAATCTCCCTACATTCCACCATTGGCAGCCAAACAATAAACTACTTCCCACCTATCCACTCCACCCGCCTCTCTGACCAATCACCATTACCCCACCTCCATGTACCTATGACACTCTCAGCTATCTTCCCCCCAGCCCAACACCCCTCCCATTTATCTCTCTACCCTCCTCAGCTCACAGTCTCATTCCTGATGAAGGTCTTTTGCCCTTGATTCTTCTATTCCTCAGATGCTGCGTGCCCTGCTGTGCTTTTCCAGCACCACACTGTCAACAATAAACCATTTCAGTCTCACTCACATTCATTTTCCTTAATAGTCCTTGGAGGCCAGGTAGAAAATTAAAGGGACTGTTGAGATTGCTAGAATGCATGAGACTGAAGTGAAGCAAGGGGGAGAAAACTGAATTGATTGAAGGTGAAACCAGAAGGGAATAAATAAAATATCATAATGGGAGAAACAAAATGAGACAAACAGTAAAGGACACAGGAAGATGAATAGTAACAGGGAAAGAAAGAGGGTTAAAGGAAGAGTGCAGGATATAGAAAGAAATGAAAGAGAGACAAACTGGAAGCAAAACTGAGTGAAATGGAGGAAAGGTGAAAGATAAAATGGAGCAGAATGAGGGCATTTCCAATGAATTATCTCCAGTTAACCAAATTGCAGCAGTAAATCTTAATGACCATAACAAATAAACCTTCTCAATTGCACTAAATAGTACAATGTTTTATTTACAGGTATTAAATTTTTGATGTGATTCAGAGATATATGTCAACACAAACTTATTATGCATATGCCTCAGGTGAAATAACTAATTGCTATCATAGGCTGTCCTGAACGTGCAACTAATGATTGAACTCTTCAATATAGTTTAAGCAGGGCTATGCCACCAGCTCTGAGCTCCTCCTGCCAGCACTCCAGTTACGACTGGGTAGGAAAAAGCCCAGAAGTGGTCATTAAATGCCCATGCAAGGGTAGTGACAGCAGGGGCACCCTAAGCCTTATCCATTACTTGGGTAATTTTACACGATTATGAGCGTTTGGAGTTCCCTTCCTCAAAAGTCATTGGATGAAGAATCTTTAAATATGATGAAGGCAGAGATAGATAGATTCGTATTACCTCGGGGATGAAAGATTATCAATGTTATGCAGGAACGTAGAACTGAAGTTAAAATCAGATCAGCCGTGATCTTATTGAATGGTGGAATAAGCTCAAAGGCTTGGTTCCTTACTCTTGTTCCTTGTTCGTATATTTGCATGTGCAGATGAGCAATCTCAAATACACATACACACAATAAATACACATAAACAACACCCAAATAATATGCAGAACACACACATACAAAACTGTGAATATGGTGAATAGTGGAACAAATTCTTTAACCAAGAAATTTGCTAGCAATCTACCCGCATTGTTTAGTTTAGTTTATATTTCATTGTATTGAAGTTTGTCTTCATCTCCTTCTGCCCTGGCCTTTATTGGTACAGTTCGTCTTAAATTTAACTATTACAGTCACTTGAGCTCAGAATGTATCTTCTTTCCACTTGCTGGATCATGATTAATTCATAAGGCCACCTGCTTGGGCAATATTTCTTGTTTAAATTTCTCATCCTTCTTTCCAGAATCCTCCACGGGCTTAATCAAAACCAAAAGAATTGTGGATGCTGTAACAAAAACAAAAACAGAAATTGGTGCAAAAGCTCAGCAGGTTTGGCACCATCTGTGATTGAGAAATCAGAGTTAACCTTTCAGGTCCAGTGATCCAAGGTTCTGAGAAAGGGTCACCGGACCCAAAACATTAACCCTGACTTCTCTTCACAGATGCTGTCAGACCTGCTGAGCTTTTCCAGCAATTTCTGGGTTTGTCTCCTTCCTGCCTCATTAACTTCCTCCCACGGAATTCCTCGGAATGATGATAGCTGACAACCTGTCCTGGACTGCCCATGTAGATACAACAATCAAGAAGACACAACAATGCCTCTTCTTCCTCAGGAAACCTGGCATATCCATAAGGACCCTCACCAACATCTACAGGTGCACCAGTGAAAGCATACTGTCCTGATGCATAATGGCCAGAGTACGGCAACTGCTCTGCCCAAGACCATTAGAAACTACAGAAGGTGGTGTGCACAGCCCAAGTCAGCTCAGAAGCCAACCATTTATATGGCTCGCTGCCGCAGAATGGCTGCCAATATCAAAAACCTATCGCAACCTGGTAATGATCTCCAACAACCTCTTCCAACAGGCAGAAGATACAGAAGCCTGAACACACGCACCAGCTGATTCAGGAACAGCCTTTTCCTGGCCGTGATGAATGGATAATGTAGACTCAAACAATGCTGACCTTGCTAACATTGATTTTGCCTAGCGCACGCCGTGTGCAATGTAACCTGTATGCCTCTGTCTCGGTCTTTTTGATCTGTCCATCCTTGCTTCCAATGATCTGCCTGTATTGCTCGTAAATAAAGTTTTACAATGTACCTCGGTACACGTGACAGTAAATCAATCAATCACATCAGCTCAGGTCAAATTCTAGTTTTTTGGCTATCACAAATTTCCTTTGTTTCATTGATGGTAGCTGTGCTTAAATCCTAAACTTGGGGATTTTCTTGTTATATCTTTCTATTTCTCTCTCTCTTGCTCTGTCCTCCTTAAGCTCTAGTATACTGTCCAAGCTTTTCCCAGACCAGTGTCCTGACATCCCCTTATGCAACATGTTAAGTTTCACCTTATACCTTCTTTTGAAACAGTTCACATCGTCATAATTTTGTTTATATTCACTTCTGGGATGTGTAAGTTGCTAGCTGGGCCAGTATTATTGCTTATCCCTAAGTGCCCTCTCATGGTGGTGAGGTGCTTTCTTGAACCGCTGCAGTCTACATACTGTAGGCTAATTCACAATGCCTTTAAGGGGAGAATTCCAGGGCTTTTACTCAGTGACAGTGAAGGAGTAGCGATATATTTCCAAGTCTGGATGGTGAGTGGCTTGGAGGGGAACTTGCAGGAGGTGATGTTCCCATAATATATTAAAGGTGCTAAGGATTACTCTTTACAAAGTCCAGAAAACTTTTTAAATGAGCAATTATTGCTGGTGCTTTTAGTTCATACACTCAAAAGAAATTTTACTATCATTTATGCATGAAATGATTTGATTTAAATATTTTATTTAATGTCTTCGATAAAAAATGAACTTGTTGATTACTGTCCAGTAATGTTTCCGACCATAACTGACAAAGTGGTGAGTATGAGTGCTTTATTTGTTTGATTCTGTTACTTGCAGCTCTATTAGGGCATTCAGTGTGTGTAGTTTATATTAAAGCATTCAAAGTCACTCAGGATTACTTTACTATTTGCGTCCCTCATCTTGAATATTTGACTTCCTAGGGCATTTTCCCATTTTGTGCACCTGTGCAGTACGCTTGAGAGTTCAATAATTTGATCCCCTGCAGATTCACCAGGTCTCTAAATACATGACGGTTGTTTCAGTGATACATTCGAAGCAATCAATTCTGCGTAGCATGCGTCTCCATTATGTCTCTCTACATTCACTGCATTGGGCATGCATTTGTTTATAGATTGTGAGAACTGGAAAACAGAGATTTGGTAATTATTCATTTACAAAGGGTTTTTCATGTGATTGTCTTGTACATAAATGTCAAAAGGTTAATGGAAATTAAGGTCTATTTGCTGTTTACACCTAAGCAAGTGATTTTGGAAAGCAGAATTTAGCAATTTTTAAAGAGCGATATTTGCTATAATTGTTGAACAAATAGATCTGAGAAACCCGATGGATCTAGCCACAACCTCTGGACTGAGCTAGTGGGTGTTTATTCTTCAGTGTGGCCAGAAGGGCTGCTCAAAATGATGAACTTATGAAAAGAGGGACAATAAATGAGGCTTGCTGGGAAATTGAGACAAGTCTTAGCCAAAAGAGACTGTGCTCAAATACACTGAAATAAACATGCTGCAGAATCCAGACTGGCTGCAGCTACAGATAGACAGTATACAATTGACCCAGCAGCTATAGACAATACAATATACACTTGAATTTGAATGGAATGGAATTGACCTGAATGCCATCCCCAGGACAATCGGAAACATGGAGTTGTTTACCAGATGAAGGGTCACCTCACGCCCTTATTTGAAGAAGGATACTGACCTACATGCCACCAACACCTCCACAACTCTAATCAACATGCCAGTATTAGAGTGGTGGTGGAAAAGCACAGCAGATTGATGGCAGAGTGATCCTCGGGCATGATGCCCAAAAGGTTGATTTTCCTGCTCCTCGGATGTTGCCTGTCTTGCTGTGCTTTTCCAGCACAACTCTAATCTTGACTCTAATCGCCAGCATCTGCAGCGCTCACATTCACCTCATTAACATGTCAATGCCTAGTTGGGTTTGATTGAAAAGGGTAATCAAGCCCTGATTGATCCATAGGTGGACATCGAAGACCCTCTCAAAAGGGCGTGAAGACTTCTCAATACCTCGATTATCCGAACACCAATTATCCAAAAATCGGATTATCCGAAGGAGATCTCGAGGTGCGCACAGAAACATTACATCAAAGACGAGTGTCCAAATCTGATCTAATTAAAAGTGCTGCCAAGAACAGTCCTGGACTGATGGGAGCGCAGGCACTGTCTCGAAACGTACAGGGCAAAGGTGGTGTGTGTGTGTGTGTGTGTGTGTGTGTGTGTCCTGTCTCACAGTCTGTGAAAGTCAGAACTCGGAGCTGAAAGCAATATTTGCATCCCTGTTTCAATTACATAGTTTGGAAATGATTGGCAAAGATTCAAACATCAAGATGCCAAATCTGAATCTGAAATCTGGTGTGAAGATCTCTCATCATTCCACAACCAACAGTAACATGAACTTGGGCGACAATAACTGTGAGACAGTCACCTCTTTTCGAGTTTCGGAGGGTCATTGCACCCGAAACATCAACTTTGGTTTCTCTTCACAGATGCTGCCAGATTTGCTGAGCTTTTCCAGCAACTTCCGTTCCTGTCACCTCCTTTAGAATGGCTCACTTCTGCTGCCTATTTATTAAACTTTCAAGACGTGATTCAAGTGGGCAACTTTCCTTCTCAAGGATAATCAGGGAACGGGTAATAAATCTTGGACTTGCCATCAACATTCTGATTCCAAGAACATATTCAAAGAAACAAACCCACCAAGAACAAACAATAAAACATGGCCACAGGCTGCTAATATTTTTTCATATATTTTGGAGACAAAGGATGAGAATTTTCAGTGATCCATAAGTCCTTTCATATTTTACATAAGGGCTGCAAACCCACAGAGAATTAATTCCCTGGATACGACTCTGTCATTACAGGTATTGGAAAGATGAGCTGTTACCATAGCTATGTCTGGGGAAGAAAGCTGCATTAACCTTGAAGAGTCGTCCTTGTGAAGACTGTGCTTGCACCTCTCCAACTCAAGGTCATTCATAAAGCATTAGTATAGCAAGTTTGAAAGGAAAACAGTGATGTAACTGTGTCTTTGAAAAAAAAAAATTACAATTTCAGTGTACAGCAGAAAGACAATACTGGTCGTCCTGCTAAAATGCGTGTTTGTCAATGCGTCCTTGCTGTTATGGAATTTACGAATTGGGGATGTTGTTTTTCAAAGGTGAAAATTTAAAATGTGTCTTAGCAGTAATCTGATTACAGAACCAATACTTTGAGCGCTGTTTCTCAAGCATGATTTATCTATAATGCAGGGTTGCACAAGAACACAATCAGCGTGTTGTAGAAGAATTGACTGGATTGCAGTAACTTTGTTACTGGTTATATACAGGTGAAGCTCCCCTCGAGGTCCTCAATCAAGGAATTTTCTTCTGAATTCAAAATTAGTGCCATGGAAAAGGAACTTCAATTACACAGAGAAAATGGGTAAGGGTTGGGCACAAAAACATCACCCATCAAAGGTCCTTTCTCTGTGCTATGGATCTCTATGATTCTAACCAGCATGAGGAGAAACATTTATGCAGCAAGTTATCATGTCTGACATGCAGTGACTGAAAGGTTGGTTGAAGCAGATTCAGTGGTAGCTTTCAAAGGTGAGTTAAAAGAGGAACGAAACTGTTAAGCGTTGTATGATAACTGTGTAGTGGAACTAACTGGACAATTAATTTAAAATGCCAGCAAGAGGCAAATGTGCTAACTGGCCTCTTTTCATTCTTTACAATTCTAAAATCTGAAAAGCTAATTATTGAACCTGCTTTTCAACCTTCCTCAGTTTTTACCTTGATTAATAAACCTTGCTTGACAAATTGTTTTTTTTTTGGTGTCTTTGTACAATGTTAGCAGTATTCGTGAAGCTTGTAGTTTCTTGGGAGAAACAGGCATTCAGTAGCTGTACTGGCTAGCCATTCATACAGTGCTCATATCTAACATAAAACTGGGCATTCCAGTTCACAGCCACTCAATGTGTGGAACAAACTTTTCGTCATATCTTCATGGCTTATTTTACCAACCACTTAAAATCTGTGCTATGAATCTTCTACCAATGGAAATAGTATTTCCTTGTCAACCCTGTCCATTTCCCTCATGCTGTTGAACACCTCTCTCAAATCTCCTTTCAATCTTCTCCATGGAAAACAGTACCAGTCTCTTCAATCTATCCAAATAGCTGAAGTTTCTCATCCCTGGAGCCATATTTGTGATTTCCTTCTGCACTCTCTCTAATGTCCTTACATTTTTACTAGGAGAAAGTGAGGACTGCAGATGCTGGAGATCAGAGTCCAGAATGTGGTGCTGGAAAAGCATAGCTGATCAGGCAGCATCTGAGGAGCAGGAGAATTGATGTTTTGGAATCATCCTGATGAAGGGCTTCTACCCGAAACGTCGATTCTCCTGCCAATCAGATGTTGCCTGACCTGCTGTGCTTTTCCTGCACCATATTCTCAACTTACATTTTCACTAAATTGTCTCACTCAGAAGCAGACACAATGCTCAAGTTGAGCCTGAATCAGCAATTTATTTATTTACTGAATATAACCTCCTTGTCCTTGCACTCTGTGCCTCATTAATAAAACGTAAGGTATGCTTTATGGATGTCTTTCTCAAGATGTCCTCTTACTTCCAATTAATTTTGCACTTACATAGCCAGATCCCTCTGCTCCTCTACCCTATTTAGAATTATACCCTTTTGTTTGGATTGTCAGTCTGCACTTTTCCTTACAAAATAAATCACTTCACGCTTCATATTTGAATAAGCATTGATGATCAACATTATTTGTATTTATAATTGAGAAAACATGCATTTAATGAAAAAAGATATTTTTAAAAACTTGGTTTGTACAGGTGTACTATTACTATAATGATCTTTGTGGTGAAGTCTGAAACATAAATCGTTAACTTGGCCAGGTAGAAGTAGTCTTATTGCAAGATCGTTAGTTTTTTTTACCTAAAAACTGAAAAGGGTTCTTCTGTTTGTTTATCTTACTCTTTGAATCTGAAACCTGAAAAATAAAAGTAAACACCAACAACATTGCTTCAGAGATCTGAAAGCTTATTGTAAAAATATTATGTCATTTTGGAAAAAATACATTAATTACTTTGTCAACTGTAGAGCAGAGCAAGTGCAAGCAAAAGGGATAAGGTATGAGAATTCATTACCAAATTGGAGATAATGAGAAAAACAAGCACTACTAATGGTGAGACGGTTACTAATTATTGATTGTTTATCATCACTCAGTATTTCTATAATGACTCAAGATACTTTCTCAATACTACATTTCAGGTACTGGCTAAAAATCAGAATAGAAAATAGAAAACTGCTAACATTAGATTTTGTAGATCGATGTTTTATCTTCATGTATAATGGTCTCTCAATTCTGTCTTGTGCCTCTTCATGACACAGATGCTGCCTTAATGTCTCTTACATTCCCATGATGTCCCATACCCTCTTTGTGTCCTCTTGTACAGTCATATAACTTCTCATTCAGTCATTTCTCTGGGCAAACCTCGGAATATTTCTTGAACTGAGCACTACAAGTAACCATCCAACAATCTAATAGCGCTGTCATATTCAAAGGCACTTGACACCACGAAAATACTTTCCTCCACAAGCCCGTATGAAATGATAAACAGCAGTTTGACACCTGAGGGGATTTAAAAATACTTCTCAGTTGGAATACCAAAAACAGAAAATCATTGAACAACTTCTTTAGACACTCATGTAGAGTTCAGCACATTTTTAAACTTAGGCAGACATTCATATTGACACAGATATCAACACAAACTCTTGGAAATGTCAACAATGTAAGCGATTAAAAGGGAAAATACCCAGATATCCTTTTTAAAATCACAGATGCTTCACTTCCATTTGAAATTGATTGATTGTCACTCAGTGAAGTAAAACCAGTTACTTGCGTTTTGTTAGATTAAATGATTGAGCCATTCAGTTTTCAAAGTTAAAGGTAGCTCAATATTTAAATCTTAGTCTATTGCTATTTGTCTCATCATCATTTCACTTTCTCCATTGGAAAAAGTACTGTAATGCATGCCAACAGTTTCACAACAGTGGTCAAAATAATGGTCAAGTTATCTTTGCACAACAGAACTTAATGAGTAATTGCTACATTAAAAATACATCTACAATATACTATAGCTTCTAATAGTGATACGTGAAGGTACCAAACTGATTGCAGACTTATCTATCAAAATATTCCAGACTCTTCAAAGATATCCCCTTGTGGTCATGAAACTGCAAACCTGATTGGGTTCTTTTTTGAACTTTAAAAACTTATATTAGCACATGAAAATAGCTTGAGGAAGATAGTTCAAAAGTATGATGGTTTTCACAATGGCAACTGTGGTTTCAAAGATCATATATAGAGACTTTGTACCAAACACACTTTGGGAAAGGCACTGGATTTACAGTCAAAAATCATAAATTATTTGACTTTCTTGACCTCACCTCCTCCTCTCTAGGGCATGAAGATTTAGCCCTATGGTTTTTAATTCAGAAAAGTTCTGTGATGTAACCAAGAGATCCCGTGAAGAGAGACATAGTCAAAATAGATGAGCTGGTTTAACATTTCGGAGGAAGTAAGGACTGCAGATGCTGGAGATCAGAGTTGAGAGTATGGTGCTGGAAGAGCACAGTCACTCAGGCAGCATCCGAGAAGCAGGAGAATCGACGTTTTAGGCAAAAGCCCTTCATTAAGAATGTTGGGGAGTAGGGGGAGGCTGAGACATAAATAGGAGGGAGGGGTGGGGCTGGGGGGAGATAGCTGGGAAAGCAATAGGTTGATAAATGTGAGGGATGATGGTGGTAAGGCAGAGTGGAGGGTAGAGCGGATAGATGGGAAGGAGGATGGACAGGTAGGACTGTTCAAGAGGGCAGTGCCAAGTTTGAGGGTTGGATCTGGGATAAGGGAGATGAGGAAACAAGTGAAATAGATGTTGATGTCATGTGGTTGGAGGGTCCCAAGGCAGAAGATGAGACATTCTTCCTGCAGGGTGGCTAGGATTTGATGGTGGAGGAGGTGCAGGACTTGCATGTCCTTGGCGGAGTGGAAGGGGAGTTGGAGTGGTCGGCCACAGGGTGTGGGGTTGTTTGGTGTGTGTGCTCCAGAAGCTCCCCACCCCACATTCTGGATGAAGGGCTTTTGCCCGAAACGTCAACTCTCCTGTTTCTTGGATGCTGCCTGACTTGCTGTGTTTTCTCAGTGCCACACTTTTTGACTTTAGTTTAACATGTATTTGACGAAAGATTGACTAGGACACAATATTTTTCTGTCCATTGATTGAGGAAATCTGACCAATCCAACCCATAAGCCAATGACAGCAGTAACCCTAAAGTATCATTAATACCACAGCAGAATATTTCAGATGCTATAAATCTGAAACAGAAAATGGTCGACATACTCAGCAGGTATAGCAGCATCTCTAAAGACAGAAAGAAATCTGACAACCCTTCATCAGAACTGTCAAATAATTCCTATTCTTCAGATAGAATGCTTCCACTATTTACTACTTTTATTTTTTGAGTATCAGGAGTGAATTACTGACAATTCGTCATGTTGCGGTTGTAAAGAACATTGGTGAGGCCACACATGGAGTACTGTGTACAGTTATAGGAAGGATATTATTAAATTGGAAAGGTTTCAGAAATGATTAGCAAGGATGTTGCCGGGACTGGAAGGGTTCAGTTATAAGGAGAGGCTGGATAGGCTGGGATGCTTCTCACTGGAGAGTAGGAGGTAGAAAGGTGACTTTATGGAAGTTTATAAAATCACAAAGGACATAAATAATGTGAATAGTAAAGGTCATTTCCTAAGGGTAGGGAAGTTCAAAACTAGAGGGCATAATTTTAAGGTGAGAGGCGAAAGGTTTACAAGGGACCTGAGGGGCAGCCTTTTCACAGATGGTGGTTCGTATGTGGAATGAACTGTCCAGAGAAGTGGCAGATGTAGGTTCACCTACAACATTTAAAAGACATTTGGACAGATACATGAATAGGAAAGGTTTAGAGGGCCAAACGCAGGCAAATGGGTCTGGTTTAGTTTGGGAAGCTTGCTCAGCATGAATGAGTTGGACCAAAAGATCTGCTCCATACTGTATGTTTCTATATGTGGCTCATCATTGTCTGATTATATCTGATCCGATTGTCGGGCCTAGTCTCCTCTACTCCCTATAAACTTAGGCTCCCTTTTTAATCAAGAAACTATTAAACTCAGCCAGAAGTGGATTCAATTGCTCCTCTCTGCTGCTCACTGGGGAGGATGCTAATAACTACCAATCCTCTGAGTGAGAAGAAAATGTTCCACAAATCTAAATAAATGGGTGGCATTCTCTCAAAATCTACACTTTCATGTCTCCTCAGGATCTCATGTTTTATACAAACATATAAATTAGGAACAGAATAAATAGGTCACTTGGATCCTTGAGCCGGTTCCATCAATGGACACACTCCTAACCTTTTCATCACAACATATTCTCTTCATCCCATAATTGGTTGAAGGAATCTTCTCTGAACTGCTTCCCATGCAATTATTTATGAAGAGCAAAACTGAACACTGATGTGATTCAACCAAAGCTCTGTGTAACTGTAACAGAACCTCCCTCCATTTATATCAATTCCTCTTGCAATAAACACAAAATTCTATTTACCTTCCTACACTCAAAGCAAATACTAGCTCAACGTTTAAATCTCAGTCCAAAGATAACAAAATGATTTTCTATTACATTTGTCTAATACATTACTTCACTTTCTCCAGACAGAAAAGCATTGTAATGCATGCCAACACTTTCACAATGGCAGTCAGAACAATGGTCAAATTATCTTTGCAGAATGGAACTCCATGATTAATTGTTGCATTAAAAATGCATCCACAACAAAAAGTCTAATAGTGATATTTGAAGGTGCGAAACTGATTTTAAATCTCTTATCAAAATATTCTAGACTCCTCAGCAGACATGCCTGTGTGATTCTGAAACCTGATGGTTTTTGTTTTGTGCTTTCACATCAGCACATGAAAGTAGTATGAAAACCATTTTTGATCCATGTACCACAACACCTAGATCCTTCTATTCTGAAGAGTTCTGCAATCTCTCTATATTTAAATAACATACTGCCTTTCTATTCTTCCCAACAAAGCAACTTTCACAAGTTCCCACATATTACACAATTTTCCATTTTTTGCCCACTCACTTTGCCTATTCATATTCCTTTGAAGACTTGGTATATTCTCTGTACAACTTACTCACTTATCTACTTGGTTGGTAAGGTGCCTCAATGGTTAGCACTGCTGCCTCACAGCACTGGGGACCTGCATTCAATTCCATCCTCAGGTGACTGTGTGGTGTCTGCACATTCTCCCTATGTTTCCTCCCACATTCCAAAGATGAATAGGTTAGATGGATTGGCCATGCTAAATTGGCCCATAATGTTCAGGGATGTGTAGGTTAGGTGGATGAGCCATGGGAACTACAGGGACGGAGTGGGTCTGGGTGGGATACTGTTCAGACTGGGCCAAATAGCCTGCTTCTACTCTGTAGGGATTCTATACCTTTATGCCATCAGTAAATTTAGCAACAGATATTCCAGCTCTTCATTCAATTTATTGATACGTACGACAAATTGTTGAAGTGCCAGCAATGTTCCCTGAGTAATCCATTAGTTACATTTTGTACAGCCAACAGTGATACATTTATCCATTACTCAATTTTTATTAGCTAATCAAACCATTATGTAAGTTAACATATTACTCCGGATAAAATTTTATATCTGTGCAGTAACCTGTGATGCATCAGCCATCTTATCAAATGACTTTTGGAAGGCCAATTCTACTACATCTATAGGTTCTTCTTTTCCAGTGTTGCTTGTTACATCCTGAAAGAGTTGTTTTATCTTCATCAAACAGATTTTCCCTTCCACTAAACCATGTTGACTCTTCCTGATTGCATTATGATCGTCTGATATTGGAATACAATATATAATCAATAATAATCTAAATCTAGGGGAAAACCATCTGGACTGTTTCAGATCAGAGTTTCAACAGAGCCTAGAATCACGAATGTTAAATAATTTACAAAATTGTGATGACAAGGTTCAGAATAGAAGTCATCCTCTTGAAGCACAACTGTGCATCTTGTGAGGACAGTTTGGAGAGCAGCATTAATGACAGTCACATGGATCTGGGTCTGAAGTCATGCACAGATTGGATCAGACAGTAATAATATATTTCCTTCCCCAGAATACATGAGTGAACAGAATGGATTTCTATTTGTTAAATTACAATCTGGTAGCTCTGTAGAACCTACTACCGACAGTAGATTTTTAAGGATTCTCTTTCAGGTTTGCTTAACTTGAGGTAAATCCTCTAGCTGCCACGGTGAAAATGAACTCATGTACCTACATTCTTTAGATTAGATTAGATTTAATTCCCTACAGTATGGAAACAGGCCCTTCAGCCCAACAAGTTCACCCAGACCCATTCCCCTAACTTATATTTACCCCTACTAATGCATCTAATAGGGTGAAAGTGAGGACTGCAGATGCTGGAGATCAGAGTCCAGATTAGAGTGGCTTTTGCCAGAAACGTCGATTTTCCTGCTCCTTGGATGCTGCCTACCTGCTGTGCTTTTCCAGCACCATTCTAATCTAATACGTCTAACACTATGGGCAATTTGGCATGGCCAATTCACCTAACCTGCACATCTTTTGGACTGTGGGAGGAAACTGTAGTACCTGGAGGAAACCCACGCACACACAGGGAGAATGTGCAAACTCATAGAACATAGAACAATACAGCGCAGAACAGGCCCTTCAGTCCTCGATGTCGCGCCGACCTGTGAACTATTCTCAGCTCGCCCCCCTACACTATCCAAAAATCATCCATGTGCTTATCTAAGGATTGTTTAAATCTTCCTAATGTGGCTGAGTTGACTACATTAGCAGGTAGGGCATTCCACGCTCTTACCACTCTCTGTGTAAAGAATTCCACACAGACAGTCACCCAAGGCGGGAATCCGAATCCTGGTCCCTAGCACTATGAGGCAGCAGTGCTAACCACTAAGCCACCGTGAGGCCCTTGGTCTAGACCTCTGCATTAATGGTCCAGTAACGTAAGCACAATGCTGCCTTATCCCACAGACACTTGTTGCCTTATACTTAAAATTGTACAATTACATTTGAAGCTTTGCAGGAAGAACATCTGCACTTCATTCAATCTTACCATTTTGGAGTAGTATCACAGCCAAATACTCCTCATGGTAGCTGTCCACGTACAGCAGGATGCTGGGTGCACGTGTCGTTCGGAAGCTGAAAGCCGTGTTCTCTGTGGAAATTGTCCTGTCCATATAGATGGCAGATAAATGCGCACTTAGATTCTTAGCAAGCCCATAAGACTCCTGGAAGTTGTAGATCAGGGACGTTCCAACCTCGAAAATAGCAGAAACCTCTGTGAAAAAAGAGATTGTGTCATGTAAATAAGAATACACAGCAATTTCATTAACTACTGTCTCCAGTAAAATTGGTACCTTTATTCTGAATGCCATAAATATTCCATTTGGAGACTAACAAACCATGATTTGTTTTGAAACTTAATTGTGTCATGAATGTAAATGGTGAGAATCACAGATATAAATCAGACAGATTTCCAGTTTATACCTCTATGGGTATGTTACCATCCTAGCAATCTAAACAGCTTCAAAATGTGATTTGAATTCAATTGTGAAGGTTTCAGAATTTGAATTCAATTAAAAACAAATTGGCAATAGACAGCAGGTGTCAGTACGAGTGAGAATGAAGCTGTCAGATTGTTGTAAAAGTCCAACTGATTCACTGGTTTCCTTTGGGAAAGGAAATCTGTTGCCCTTAGCCTGTTATGAACCGTGCCATAATGATTTACTCTTATGAGGTTTCTACTGTGACTGAGCAGACCATAGAGCTAATCATGAAGAAGACCCTGCTGCTTCTGAAGGTAACAAGAGATGCACAAAAATGCTCCTTTTGCCAGCAATGCCTAAGATGTATTGGGGGATAGAGAATGTCTAAGGGGGATGTCTAAGGGGGATAGAGAAGAACAGAATATGATTTAAATGGAAAAAAAAACTGCAGAAAGCTGGCCGGGGTGGTACTTGTGCATGGAACACAAAAAGCATATAGGTAATAAGGAGGGCGAATGGAATGTTGGCCCTTATTTCGCGGTGGCGGGGGGGGGGGGTGTTGGAGTTTAAGAGTAGGGAAGTCGCACTGCAACTGCACAAGGTGCAGTAGAGGGATCAACTGTTCCAGGGAAAAGGCAGGAAAGTGGACCCGAGGAATGTCGAATCAGATATGATCTTATTGATTGGTAGAGCAGTCTCGAGGGCCCAAACTGCATTCTTCTTATTATGCTCTCACAAACTTAAAATTATGACAATCAAATATTTTATCTCTTCTAAGAAGTTGTCCTCCATCTATAACCTCGCATGCGTGGAGTGGGACAGTGGCTCAGTGGTCAGCACTACTGCCTCACAGCGCCAGGCACCTGGGTTCAATCCTCGGATGATTGCCTGTGTGGAGTTTACACATTCCCCTCACATCTGCGTGGGTTTCCTTCCACAGTCCATATATGTGCAGGTTAGGTGGATTGCCCACAGTATCCAGGGATGTGCAGGCTAGGTGGGTCAGCCATGAGAAATACAGGGATAGGGTGGTTGGGATGCTTTTTGGAGGGTTGGTGTGGGCTTGATAGGCTGAATAGCCTGCTTCCGCACTGTAGGGATTCTAAAACAGTCATCTGTTATTAAAGTGCAAAGTATGTTGCTTGTATAAGAATAAAGATTTTATTTTCCTCCTGCTATAGTGCAAGAAAGATTGAACCTCTGGCACTGAATCCACTCCCTCCTTGGTATCAGCCCTGTTTAGCAGTTGGACGTGTAACCAACCGCTGTATGTATAACAGTACAAGCCTGAATTCAGAGATTTTTGAGTATGTAATCCAGGTTGACACTTTAGTACAAAACTGAAAGAAATGATGAACTGTTAAATTGAGGTTCTCTCTGTCCTCAGATAAAGATGTGAGTATGATATGGCAAAATGATACTATGTTAATACCTGAAGAAGAGCAGGGGATTTCAACTCAATGAAACAATTAATCTCCAGTGATATCTCTCACTCTTTTGTCTCTCCTCTGCTTTCATTCACAAAAGTGTTCCACCTCTCTCACCTTCTTTAAAACTCTGTCTTGTTGTCTCTTATTTTAGTCATTGTTCATGGCTCCTCCTGCTATGGTTCTGTATCAAATACTTGTCTGATTTGTGCCTTTTGATGTTTTAAAGTTAGTTATAAATACAAGTTGTTGTTGTCATTGGATACGCGCCAGCTAAAGATGCATCTCAAAATCTGTTGTGTCTATAAACTTACATGTGGAAGGCTGGTAAGAACAACTAGTCTTCTTACTGATTATTTCCAACCCCTGTCCCGTCTTCTCTTCCTCCAATACTGCCTCCATCCCTTTTTGCCCTTTCTACCTCCAAATCCCTACTCAAGGATAAGTGGCTTCTTTTGCATCATCTTTCAAACTAAGATGATGATGCCGGGAAGGACAAGAACAACAAACATGTGGGAACATCAGAACTTGCTGGTTCGCATTAAAGTCACTCAGCTTTTGTGGCATGGAACTTTATTACCATCCTTTCATTGCTACTGAGTCAAAATACTGGAACCACTTCCTGAAATGTGGGTGCATCTTAGACTGCACTTTAAGAAGACAGATCACCATCTCCTTAACATGATCTCCAATGAATGGGAAGTTAATAATGATCTGCCCAATACCGTGAAAGAAATTAGAGAAACTTCTTGACATTCAATTTAATTGATGAGTAAGTTCATGTTGTTGGTATTTTATTCCTATTTAGTTCATAGAGCCTCCACATTTAACTAAGAGTACAAGTCCAAGGGGAATAGTTACCTCAGTTGGCTGGATGGCTGGTGTGTGATGCAGAATGATACCAACAGTGTGGTTCAATTCCCATATTGGCTGAGCTTACCAGACAGGAATCTCCCTCTCAACTTCTCCCCTTGCCTGAAGTGTAGTGACACTCAGGTTAAACCATCATCAAGGTGGTAAAAACAATGACTGCAGATGCTGGAAACCAGATTCTGGATCAGTGGTGCACCACTGATCCTTAAACCATCATCAGTCAACTCATTCTAATGAAAGAGTAGTCCTATAGTCCGGTAGGATTATGGCATCATTACCTTTACTTTTACAAGTAAATAAATCTTTCACCAGATCACTGAAGTCGTACACTTCCACAATCATTTGAAATAAGGACAAGATAAAAATAACTGAAGTGAATGATCAATTCCTCACCCACTATGAAAAGAAAATTCTGTCCCTTGCAGAAGACTAAGGTCACTCCTGCAAGGTGACATTCAAGTTCCCCCAAATGAGGAAGTACCATTCATTATTCCACTGACACTCTATTGTAACATTAACCACAATATCAGTGTATAACCACAATATCACAATATCAGTAACATTAACCACAATATTTGCCTACCACTTTCTGATCATTGGCCACTGTATGGTGTCTTGCAGATACCAGGGGAATGTCCATGAACTTACTGCAGAAGTGGCTCGATGTGGAAGGTTATAGATTGATAGCCTCTCAAGATAACGAATAGAGTTATTTTTTGTGGGTTATCGCTCAAAAAATATGTAATGAGGGCTTTTATAGGTTGTACTCTTTGTTGCCTAAGCTCCTAGTCCTGAAATTTCCTCACTACAGTCCATCAACTCTCTGCATTTCTTCTTTAAAATCCTGCTTAAATCCGACCCATTGAAGAGACAATATAATTCCTTTTGTATCTCAGTGTCAAACTTGTTGTTTATAAGGCTCCTGGAAACTGCCTACAGAACACATTATTACATTAAGGAGCTACATAGGCACAAGTTGCTTTGAAGACTGACATACTCTGTAAGTGAAGGGTGAACCAACTGTGGCCTATTTATAACATGAACAAACAACATTATACTTTCTTATATAGATCTAGTCGGCTAGTCAAACCCATGGAAAGTATTGGCCAAAAGCCATGAATTAGCAAGACTATTGTCTATGAGCATATACTACTTCTCATTTATATGCAAACCAAATTCACGAATGTACAATTAAAATATTGGCATTTAAAGTCTCAAATTTGCTGTTAGTGCAGTTGCTGCAGCTTTCTACTTTGACTCAAAAGCTGCTGTCAAGTGCTTGTTAGTGGACAACATAATGAAAGCAACGGCACATTGCTGTTTTAGAATTGAGTAATTTTCACAGCAAATGCTACAATGGGGGAATGATGACTTCACTTTATCTTTCAGTGCATATGAAAGAGCAAGTAAGCACAGCTGCTTCTGGCAAAATACATGGAGCACTTAAGATCCTGGAACCAGCAACTTTGAAGATTAAACACATGCAAATAAAAGAGAAAGGAAAAGATTACATTTATATGGTACATTTCACAAAAAAGAGTCAGGCACCCCCAAAGTTATATTTCAGTTAATGAAGAATTTTTGAAGTTCTGGCATTGACAACCATCCTTGAAGTTGAGAAGGACATCTACTCAGAGATATAGGATTTTGCACTAGATCTTCAGATGACTGGAAAAATCAATTCTTCACCCACAAGTCCTTGGGGACATGGTCCATGAAGTAGAATACCTTTTCTTTTAATGTTTGAGTCAACATGGACAGCTCTGGCCAATGTTGTCTGTCAATATTAGTAAAGTATTTCAAAATGTTGTTCAGAGTCAAACTCTTTTATTTATTCATTCATAGGATATAACCATCACTGAAACAGTTGTCAATATCGGATGAGGCTGGCAGTATCTGGTGTTGTAACCTCTGCTGTCACTCCGAGTGGGAGAACGTATTCCTTCTCTGCATCAACCCATTCACCATGATCTATAGATCTCCCTTCACTTTTCTATTTCTCCTTATCTGCCATGTCCAGTATAAGTCTCAAATATCACACAGGGCAGCTCTTGGCTGTTAATGTTTGACTGGGTGCACAACAGCCTTTTGGGGTGGCAGGGTGACTCAGTGATTAGCATTGCTGCCTCACAGTGCCAGAGACACCATTGGGCAACTGTCTGTGACGGGTTTGTATGAGTTTCTGCATGAGTTTCCTCTGGGTGCTCCAGCATCCTCCCACAGTCCTCAAAGATCAGCAAGGCCGCCTTTGTTTGGAACTGCAGAAAATGGGGGAGATACGAAATGAGTATTTTGCATCAGTATTTAGTGTGGAAAAGGATATGGAAGATATATACTGTAGGGAAATAGATGGTGACATCTTGCAAAATGTCCATATTACAGAGGAGGAAATGCTGGATGCCTTGAAACGGGTAAAGGTGGATAAATCCCCAGCACCTGATCAGGTGTACCCTAGAACTTTGTGGGAAGCTAGAGAAATGATTGCTGGGCCTCTTGCTGAGATATTTGTATCATCGATAGTCACAGGTAAGGTGCTGGAAGACTGGAAATTGGCTAACATGGTGCCACTGTTTAAGAAGGGCGGTAAGGACAAGCCAGGGAACTACAGACAAGAGAGCCTGACCTCAGTGGTGGGCAGGTTGTTGGAGGGAATCCTGAGGGACAGGATGTACATGTATTTGGAAAGGCAAGGACTGATTAGGGATAACATGGCTTTGTGCATGGGAAATCATGTCTCACAAAATTAATTGAGTGTTTTGAAGAAGTAACAAAGAGGATTGATGAGGATAGAGCAGTAGATGTGATCTATATGGACTTCAATAAGGTATTCGGCAAGGTTCCCCATGGGAGACTGATTAGCAAGGTTAGATCTCATGGAATATAGGGAGAATTAGCCATTTGGATACAGAACTGGCTCAAAGGTAGAAGACAGAGGGTGGTGGTGGAGGGTTGTTTTTCAGACTGGAGGCCTGTGACCAGTGGAGTGACACAAGGATTGGTGCTGAGTCATCTACTTTTTGTCATTTACATAAAGGATTTGGATGCGAGTTTGCAGATGACACCGAAATTGGAGGTGTAGTGGACAGTGAAGAGGGTTACCTCAGATTACAACAGGATCTTGACCAGATGGGCCAATGGGCTGAGAAGTGGCAAATGGAGTTTAATTCAGATAAATGCGAGGTGCTGCATTTTGGGGAAGCAAATCTTAGCAGGATTTATATACTTAATGATAAGGTCCTGGAGAGTGTTGCTGAACAAAGAGACCTTGGAGTGCAGGTTCATTGCTACTTGAAAGTGGAGTCACTGGTAGATAGGATAGTGAAGAAGGCGTTTGGTATGCTTTCCTTTATTAGTCAGAGTATTGAGTACAGGAGTTAGGAGGTCATGTTGCGGCTGTACAGGACACTAGTTAGGCCACTGTTGGAACATTGCGTGCAATTCTGGTCTCCTTCCTATCAGAAAGATGTTGTGAAACTTGAAAGAGTTCAGAAAAGATTTCCAAGGATGTTGCCAGGGTTGGAGGATTTGAGCTATAGGGAGAGGCTGAGGAGTGACCTTATAGAGGTTTGCAAATTATGAGGGGCATGGATAGGGTAAATAGGCAAAATCTTTTCCCTGGGGTCGGGGAGCCCAGAACTAGTGGGCATAGGTTTAGGGTGAGAGGGGAAAGATATAAAAGAGACCCACGGGGCAACTTTTTCATACAGAGGGTGGTACATGTATGGAATGAGTTGCCAGAGGTAGTGGTGAAGGATGGTACAATTGCAACATTTAAGAGGCATTTGGATGGGTATATAAATAGGAAGGGTTTGGAAGGATATGGGCCGGGTACTGGCAGGTGGGACTAGATTGGGTTGGGATATCTGGTCAGCATGGATCAGTTGGAGCGAAGGGTCTATTTCCATGCTGTACATCCCTATGACTCTATGTGCACGTTAGATGGATTGACCAAGCTAAATTGCCCATAGGCTTAGGTGGATTAGCCATGTGAAAATGCAGGGTCTCAGGGATAGTATAGGTGTGTGGTGTGTCAATGCTGTGGCTTTAAGAAGTGTATTTTTGCTAGTTTCTTTTAAGAGACCGATTTAATGAGAGGTGACAAGCAAACTGTGGTCATGTAAACAGCTTGTGAAGCCTTTTTTGTATTTTAAAAGTTGGAACAATATAGGCAGCCTGGATGGGTGTGGCCAGCTCTCACAGACCAGGATTTCTAGATTTTCAAGCTTTTAGATTCAGAAGCTGCTGGAGTCTTGAAGAAGTAGAAGCTTTTTTATTGCCTCTCTCAGTTACAACTAGAAACTTGGGTTTCTCTTTCTACTGCTGGTGTTGCATGTGAGAAAATCAGTTTTCTGAATTTGCTTTGTGTTTATGGGATGTTACTACACTGGAACAGTTCATTAGTAACAGTTAATGTCTCTATTAATCTGTTAAGTTTTCCATTAGTGTTGTTATTCTAAGTTTTTTTTGTTTTACTGTATTTTAACTATGGGGTTTGAATAAATTGTGGTTTGCTTAACGTTGTATAGTTTGACCTATTGAATTGCATCTGGAACACAGCACTTTACATTTGTCTTTAAAATAAGAAGAGTTTAGGGTCTCAGCTGCCTTCCTAAAAAATATTGAGGGGATCTGGTATGGTCCATAACAGTGGGATGCTCTTAAGAGGGTCAGCGTGGATTTGACAGGCTGAATGACCTGCTCCACACTGTAGGGATTCTTTGATTCTAGTATGATGATGGTGCCAGGAATCATTGGATGCCCTGACAGTGGCAAGTACTCCCAGGAATGGCAAGTGAGGGAATCACGTTGGCATTGGATGAAAGGAGCACCAATGGATCACAGGACTTGGTTGTTTTGGTGAGTGTGTGTTGTTAGACCAAGAGAAGTTACATCGACCCTTTCATGAAACTTGACAGAAATGACAATTAGTTGATTTCTCGTAAAATTCAACTCCATGTCATTTTACTTGGCCGCATTGACAACTGTTAAGTTGACGAACACTGGATATTCATGTGATCATGGCGGTCTGTGAGGTACAATGTAACAAAGGCCTAGCAAAGGGCAGAATTGATAGGAACTTCCCATACCAACCTTGGGTACGAATTTTCCATGAACACGGGCTCTGAGGCAGCAATGGCAGTCATGGGGCTCAGACTGAACTCTAACTTTTTGAGGACCCTTTTGGATTTCCGTTTTTCCTTCTTTCTGTAAGGAGTGGCCTCCTGGACTGCTCTTTGGAGTTCGATTGCTGCCTCAAATAAAAACCGTGAAATGGTCTTGGTCTTTTAGTTGGTTATTGGTCTTTTTTTGTCAAAAAGAAACTGACTTTTCATCAACTCCCCCACCATTCAACTCCTGCACAAAATGCTTTTCAAAACATCAAGAATGCAGTTCCATGCCTTCCACAGCACCTGCAAATAGCTACAAAGTCTATCGGCTACCTTTTATTTGGCATCTGTTTTTAAACAATTACAGAACACCACACTGACAGCAATTATATCCAAGGAGAACCTGTGTACATTAAAGATCCTTCTACAGAGTGCAAATGTAAACTAAACCAGCAAAGCTTTAAAGATAGATTCATTCTATTCTTCTCTCAGAATAAGTGACTTGAGGCCAGGAAGATGTTCCCATAATCGTTAATTCAATCTGAGATGCTTGATTTATGATTTCTCAGTAATTAATTGAAGATCGGTTCTCTCAATAAACCTGTAATAATCATTTCCCCAGCTTTATTGTGGTGCAATCAACACATTAAGGGAATAGTGTTAATGATAATTGCTGCTACAAAACATGACAAAATAGCAGCTTGCTTTTCTGCACAAGTCTGTAACAGAAGTCAGTGGGGAGATGGATTCCTCTCATTACTGTTTGCGGAGACAAAATGGACTTATTGTTGAAACACTCTTTTGTTTGATTTTTCTTGCAAAATGGCTGCAGCATTTTAAAAGAAATTCACAGGAGCCATAATTGAAAAGAAATACATTTGAAAAGGAGGACATTCAAAAACAGTATCTTGCTTGTCGTCCGAGCATTTAATGATCTATATTTGCCTTGGCCTAGATATTGGTATGACTTGGATTTTCAAAAGTTCACATTTGTTTAAAAATCGGTTCCTGATTCTCCTCCTCCCTATATCTCCTTTACTCAGCTCACAGACCCCAGATACCTTAGTTCTTTCTCAATTCTAGACTTGTGTACATTCTCCAGTTTGACTGCTTTACCATGAGCAGACATATCTTCAATTGTCTAGATCCTCTACCCTGAAATTCCCTCTCCAAATTCCTTCAATTTATAGTTCTTCATCATTAAGTCTTTTCCCTCAAATCTCTTTGACAACAGAAAAAGGAAAAAGCAAGGTGATGGAGAATTTTGAATGTGTTTGAAAATGTTTATATTGAACCAACATTGTAGTGGTTAGGGGCTAGGATACACCATGATGTTGGTGACCCACTGTGTTCTCACAAGGATGGCGCAGTGGCATAGTGATTAGAACTGCTGCCAGGGATCTGGGTTTGATTCCTATCTTGGGTGACCATCTATGTGGAGTTTGCACGTTCTCTCCGTGTCTGTGTGTGTTTCTGCTGGGTGCTTCGGTTTCCTCCCCCAGTCCAAAGTGGTGCAGGTTAGACGGATTAGCTATGGTAAATGCGGGGTTATGGGGATATGTCGGGGTGGGGGGGGGGAGGCTGGGTCTGGGTGGGATTCCCTTCACTGGTCAGTGCAGAATCGATGCACTGTAGGGATACCATGATTCATGTGATAGGGTCTTGTGGCATCATGTGCTTCATGGCCTAAGCAAGCAAGAGAGATTGTTGGGGGAGGCGGAGGAGTTTGGACACTGGGAGAATGTCCTAAACAACACTACATCTGGCAAGTTGTCAATAAGGGGCACACAACAAACATTCCCCTTTTGTCAGATATTAAACACAAGTGCAGTCTTCTATACTTCTAAATTCTTATGTTCTCTGGAGTTTAGAAAGATGGAGTTTGGAAGCATAAGAGGAAACTTCATTGTGACATAGGGACTTCTAAAGGGTCATGACAGGGGTTAGGGGCTAGAAGGAGAATGGGGACATGGCCTTAAGATAAGGGAGCTATCATTTAGATTTACAATGAGGAGAAATGACTTCACTCAAGCAGTTGTGAATATTTGTGAATGGTCCATCATTGAGTACATTGAAGACTGGAGTAGACAGACGTTTTAACATCTCAGACAGTCAAGGAACTTAGAGGATGGGGCAGGAAGGTAGAGTTGAAAGCCATCAGTCATGATCATATTAAATGGTAGAGCAAGCTCGATGGGCCGAATGGTTGACTCCTTTTTTTAAATATTCATGTGGTCAAAGATCCCAAAATGTCGCATCGAGGGAGGGGCAAAAGGCTTCTCCTGCAGCCCTGGCCACTATTTATTCCTTAGCCCAGAACAAAGAAAGCACCTTATCTGGTCACTATTTTCATTGCCGTTGGGGGGACTTAGCTGTGAAAAACGTTCCTGCTGCATTTTTCGCGACATTCTCTTTAATGATGTATGCTGCAAGTGAAAAGCAATAGGCATTCAGATAAAAGAAATCATCTATTAAGTCTAATTTGTCAAAAGCTTCTATTCCTCATGGTTCAGTGGTTAACTAATACAAAACAAGAACGGAAAAGGATGAAGATTAGTCTGGAGGAAGGAGCAAGCATCTGGTCAATAAAAACCTTTTCCATCTGTAAATGTGTTTTCTACTTTATTCCACATCACCCCCAAAATATTAAGCATCCTGATAGATCCCAGTTATAGAGTACTTTATCTCAATTACAGTCTGCTCTGTTCATTACCATCTTTCAGTTCTGTTGTTAAGTTCATTCTCACCTCATTTCCACTTTTTTTGCCATCTGTTTCAGGCATCTGAATCTTCTGGTTATAAAATAATTAACAGGAATGAAAATTTCCGAGGACTGTGACTTGGGATAATATGTAAAACACAGGGAGATGGTTGTAAGTCAAACACATACAAATATGGTTTCTTGTATCGACAGGTTTTAATGATGCTGTTAAATAGAAATATTTATAAATACATCAATATGTTTATGAATATATAGAAATAGAAAGATAAGGTTGAGAGTCTCCATTTAAGTTCAAGATGTTGCATAATTACCTTTCTTGCAGAATGGTCCATCATAAGCAGAGGAGGTGCAGTTGCATGAATAACCATTGTATTTCTCTATACATTGTCCTCCATTGTGGCATAGGTTGCCATAGCTTGTACAGTGCCCCGGGCATCCTGGATTAACTCCAGGGGTCATCCTCGCCCGTTCTTCAAGATCAAGGTTCACTCCATTCAGTTGCAAAGCTCGAATGCATCCAAGGAATCCTTTCTGTCTTGAGGCCGTGCCTCCTGTAATTAAATGGCTGGAAATTAGAATGGCACTTCATGTCACGTCAGCTCATAATTTAAAAAACACAATGTAATACAAATAACTTTGCATTCGTTAGATTGTGGAACCTGAAATCATGAAAGTCAAAATAAAGCTCGAAGCCCAGACCAGAATCGAGGCGAGTCCTGGTCGATGGACAGTGTAGACTAGATGGGCTGAATGGCCTGCTTTCATGCTGTAGGGATTTGACGATTCCTTCCCACCAGCACCATAAAGTAGCAGATGCTTTTTCAATTAACAAGAGTCAGCTAAATATCCAAACCAGAATGGGACTGAAAGTTAGAAGGCTAAAGCCTGAAGTAGATGTTGAGATACTTCATGAGATACAATGTATTCTCTTCGGTAATATCACTTCCAATTCTACAGATTCTGTGTTCATTCGATTTTCACATATCTGGGACAGAGATATTGTATGCTATCATTGCAGTGATGGAAAAATTTATATTTTATGCCTTTGTTGACTGAAGCATATTGGGTGGAATATTTTAAAGGGTATAAGTGACATGGGCTGTGGCAGAATTAGCTAACAGGTCAGATGGGGGTATCTCCATATTTGGTGTCTCCCCTGCCATCATCTATGGTTATCATAGTGATGCAGCAGGTTCTCACGGGGCACCGGCAAGTTGTCAGTTAAAGCTTGTTAAGGCACTAGTTGACAAATCACCTCATTAATATCCAGACATTTACTTTAAGATCTAGCTTTTTAGCTTATTATCTTACCAAACTCGCCAAACAAGCTAGACATTGAGAAACCAGAGCAATACCTGGTAGCTTCAACTCGCTGCTTGCTTTGAACGACTTCCTTAGAGTCATAGAGTCAAAGTCGTACAGCATGGAAACAGGCCTTTCAGCCCAACTCATCCATGCCAACCAGGTTTCCTGAATTGAACTAGTCCCATTTGCCTGCATTTGGCCCATATCTCTCTAAACCTTTTCTATTCATGTGCCTGCCCAAATGTCTTTTAAACATTCTAACTGTAACTGCATCTATCACTTCCTTTGGCAGCTCATTCAACATATGAACCACCCTCTGTATGGAAACACTGCCCCTCAAGTCCCTTCTAAATCTTTCTCCTCTAACCTTAAACCTATGACTTCTAGTTTTGGACACCTTTACCCTGTGGAAAAGATCTTTGCTATTCACTTTATCTATGTCCATCATGATTTTATAAACCTCTATAAGGGCACCTCTTAACCTCCAGGGGAAAAAAGTGCTATCCTCTCCTTACCAGGCACCAACATTTCCTGGCAGGCTCGATGTGGACTCCACATCCACTGACAATGGCATTTGATATGTGCTGGCCACAAAAAACTCTCATGGCACACTTCAGATCCAGTTAAAGGATATTATGTTACTTCATTGTTGAACCAGCAACTATCACTGTGTGCTCATGGACCACCCCTCTGGCCTTTTCACTCCCTCTCATAACACATCCTCACTTAGAGCCCATCTCATTGTTCACAGCATACTGCTTTGCCTTGCCTTTCCTTTTAGTGCTTTGCCCATCAGCCACAGATACAAGATTCCTATTATTTGTCATGCCTTGTCCTTTAGCACAGACACAATGGAAGGAAGCTAGTCGTGGTTGTCAGCAGGCTTTAGTCAAGTTAATGGGGATAGCTCAGAGAAAGTGAGGACTGCAGATGCTGGAGATCAGAGTCAAAACATGTGGTGTTGGAAAAGCACAGCCAGTGAGGCAGCATCCGAAGAGCAGGAAAGTTGACGTTTTGAGCATTAACTCATTAAACTCCCTTGTTGGATCCATGCCGCCCCCACCAACCCACCCTCCACTACTGGCACCTTCCCTTGCCACCACAAGAGGTGTAAAACCTGCGCCCACACCTCCCCCCTTAGCTCCATCCAAGGCCCCCACAGATCCTTCCACATCATGAAAGGATTTTCCTGCACCTCCAAACACCTCATCTACTGTGTCCGTTGATCTCGCTGTGGTCTCCTTTACATTGGGGAGACAGGACGCCAGCTTGCGGAACGTTTCAGAGAACATCTCTGGGACTCACGCACCAATCAAGTCCACCGGCCTGTGGCCAAACACTTCAACACCCTCTCCCACTCTGCCAAAGACATGTAAGTCCTGGGCTTCCTCCATGCCAAGTTCTACCCAGTTGACACCTGGAGGAACATCGCCTCATCTTCCGCCTCAGGACCCTCCAACCACACAGGATCGATGTCGATTTCACCAGTTTCCTCATCTTCCATCCCCACACCTTATCCCAGAACTAACCATCCAACTCAGCACGGCGGCACAGTGGCACAGTGGTTAGCACTGTTGCCTCACAGCGCCAGAGACCTGGGTTCAATCCCCACCTCAGGTGACTGACTGTGTGGAGTTTGCACATTCTCCCCGTGTCTGCACTCTGTGTGCTCCAATTTCCTCCCACAGTCCAAAGATGTGCAGGTCAGGTGAATTGGCCATGCTAAATTGCCCGTAGTGCTAGGTGAAGGGATAAATGTAGGGGAATGGGTCTGGGTGGGTTGCGGGTCGGTGTGGACTTGTTGGGCCGAAGGGCCTGTTTCCACACTGTAAGTGATCTAACTCTAACACCACCCTGTTGAACTGTCCTACCTATCCACTCCAACCTCCTCCCTGACCTATCACCATCACCCCCCCCACTTTCATCTACCTATCGCATTCCCCAGCCCCATCCCCCTTCCATTTATCTCTCAGCTCCCTTGGTGCACACCAAGCCCCCACCACATTCCTGAGGGAGAGCTTATGCCTGAAACGTCGACTCTCCTGCTCCTCGGATGCTGGCTGACTGGCTGTGCTTTTCCAGCACCACACTTTTTGACTCTTAATGGGGATGGCCATTGCTCAGTGGGGTTTGGCACTGTCATTTAAGGGCAGCCTCTGATGCCAGTTCAAGGGCTTGAAAATGGTCAGTCAGCTGCTCTGGAAGGTCAGATTCAGGATCCTCCCCACATATCATGCCACCTACCACCGGTGCTGAATCTTTCTGTTCAACTGGGTCAGCTTTTCTCCTGGAATGAGAGATAGGGAGATGAAAGTGGAGATGGTGTAGAGACAACTTGAGTGAGTGAGTAGACAGAGTAGAAGGCATGCAGAGTTAGCAGTGTCCAGGGTTGGCATGGGTGAGAGGGAGTGGAGAAGATGTTGCAGGCATTTTGGCAGCATGCTGACACAATGGTTAGCACTGCTGCCTAACAGCACCAGGGACCCCTGTTCAATTCCAGCCTTGGGTGACCTTTTGTGTGGAGTTTGCACATTCTCCCCGTGTCTGTGTAAGTTTCCACTGGGTGCTCCAATTTCCTCCCACAGGCCAAAGATGTGCAGGTTAGATTGACTGGCTATGCTAACTTGCCCATAGTGTTCAGGGATGTGCAAGGTGGATGGTTTTAGCCATGGTAAATGTAGGGTTACAAGGATAGAAGGGTAGCTAGGTCTGAGTTGCATGCTTTTTGGAGGGCCAGTATGGACTCGCTAGGCCAAATGGTTTCTTTATGCAATGTGGGGATTCTATGTATCTGTGATTGGTGACAGTAGCAGAGCAAGAGACTTGGTACTGATAATAGCAGTGAATGTGAGGTATGAGAGAGAAGATGGGGGAACTATATCTGGCCGAGTACAAGAGGGTCATTAACCTTCTTCCTAAAGTGTTGGTCATTCCTCCCGATAGTGAAGACTGCTTTGATCCAGGTGACCACCTCAGACATGCAGGCATGGTTTGGTGTCGTGGTTTCCACTCCTGATCCGGCGGGGGGGGTGGGTGGGGGGTGGAGATGTTTCACCTCTGCACCATCCTATCCAGCTGGATATCATGACCCTACTTTGGCCCACAAAGTAGGGTCATGATATCCCTCCGTATGCTATATTTGGAGTAAATGGCAGGAAACGGCAGCTCCAGACTGACAGTACTTCCCCTGATGTACAACAGGCCTTTAACGATGGTCTGGGAACAAAGGATGCAGGTGAATTCTGAGATATCCACTGGGTGCCAGATTGTTCTGGGCATAGTGTGTGGTAAGATGGAGCTGGAATTATGGGTGAGAAACACCACAGGAGTGCAGTAACGGTGAGAGAACTTGACAGGGTTAGTGATGAAAAACTCTCAAAAACACTTGGACTTGGGTGAAAAAAATGTTACAGCCTATTGTTTCTTTCTCAGGAACCCTTGGAAACTGGTTTTGAAGTACGAGCTTACAAAGTCATAGTCTTAGAGCACCATAACCTCGCCATAATTATCTCAGGAATATAGAAGAAATTCTAAATGAAGTGCAAGCCACTTTGCACGTGCTCTGCTGAATGAAAGCAGTTCCCTGGTCAAATGACCTTTTGATTTTCATCACAACTGAGACTACATTTTCTATTTGCCATGGTTCACCTGTCTATAGTGTAGGGTGTGCTAAGCTCTCTGTCTGTCGGGACAACTGCAGAGTTGGCAGACATCTTTGATGTTCAGTGGCACCACTATTGTTTGTAACAATAGCATGCTCCAGACTACAGTTGCAAGTGAACTTGCCACTACTCAAGTTCTGCAGAAACAAGGACCCATCTTAATAATCTTCAAAAGTCTAATTAATTATCAAGTGACAAAGTAGTGGGTTCAACATCAGAATGGTGTATCATGATAATGCAATAATGGTGAGAGACACATGATGAAGTAGAGTAAACCAGGAGGGAACAGAAACTTGAACCCAGTATTGAGGGAACGTGTGTAAAGATTAAACTGTATGTATAATGCTCTTTCAGAAAGTTCTTAAAATTCCAGCAGCATTACTTGGGAATTAGTGCCCAAACATGAAGTGGAATAAAAGCCTCAGCTTTGCTCATTCCACTTTCTGAGCCAAAGGGTTGTTGGTTCAAGGACCACTCTGGGATTCTAAGTGCACACTTTCAGTTGACTATTCATGTGCATTTCTAAAGGATTACAATAAATCACCAGAGGTGCACCAATTCGAGAAGATGCCAAACTGATTCACCATCTGACCATTCTGGTATAATGCTAAAGCAAAAATTTGACAGCACTTCCGTTTTCCCTAAGAAGAAAAACGAATTGAATGGGCCAATTTCCATCTCTTAACCAACACAACCTAAAGTGTCATCCACCTCATCAGTGGGACTGAATGCACACAAAAAATAACTGATACTTTCATTTCTACTATACCCAGAGCACTTCAACATGGATATGAAACATGTTTGAACTTTCACAAGGCATGATGGGGCTGTGCAAATAAAATTGTTTTCATTTATACATTTTCTAAAAATGTGATTAAGCCATCAGCTGCAAAAACGTTCTATACTTTTATCAATCCAACAGAGGTCTGGCTTGGGATCCATTTCCTCGTTTCTGTGATATGGGTTTAAATGGAACACTGCTGCTCTTAACTGTAAAAGTGTCAGGTGAGACTTGCAGGCAGTGCACCAAGATCCCTCAGCCTTACATCACAGAATCAGGGCATCTGCTCCCCATTAATATCCTGGTTACAGGTTTCTCCAGCTGTCCTTTACATTGCCCATTTAACATTTATTTTAAATGTGCGTAGTCCGAAAAATAACAATGCCTTTTGAACTGTTCTCAAAGCACAGGACCTTACCCATGAAACTGACCACGAGCAACACCTGATAATGTTCCACAGAGAATCATAGAATCCTTGCAGTGTGGAAGCAAGCCCTTCAGCTCATGGAGGTCACACCAACACCCCTCCCCCACTCTGCCCATGACCCTGCATTTCTCTAGGCTAATCCATATAGCCTGCACAGCCCTGGACACTATGGGCCAATTCAGAGTGGCCAACCCTAAGGTCTGAGGAAGGGTCACTCGACCCGGAATATGAACTCTGATTTCTCTCCACAGATGTTGCCAGACCTGCTGAGCTTTTTCCCAGCGGCTTCTGCTTTTGTTGCAAAGTTGGTTGATCCAGCTTGAGCAGCCATTATTTGTTTCGAGGATGCAGGCGTTAACAAAAAGCTGTGGGAGGTCTTGATTGAGAGAAAATGGAGAAAATGCCTCCAGAGGAAGGAGGACTGTTGGGAATATTGGAACAGATATGACACATTCAGCCACTCATGGAGGGCATGGCTGGTCTCAGACAAATATCCACCTATGCCTTGTACTTACAGGTTGTCTACTTTATACATCTCAGAATTAACCCCAGAGAACAATGAACCAATGTCTCGTTGTAAAAGTAGTCTCTGCTGCCACAAAATGTCTGCACTCATGCTTTGAGCAACCTCTGTGCTGCTTGTTTTCTTTGGTTTGAGCCTACACCCAGGGGCTTTCAATCAAGCACAGACAGCATAGACCAGTTACCAATCAAACACAGAACAACTGAACCACATCATCTATCATTTATGGAGGAGAGTTCCAAACCTCAATCATTATTTGTATGTGGAGTTCCTTCCTAATGGGAGACTTGAACACAGGGATTGGGTGTAAAATAAAAATCACAGAGGAGATAAGGAGGATAATTTTATGCAGAACACTCTTCTGATATGGAATGCACTGCCTTAAAGAATGATGGAAGCATATTTAATTTCAAATTTCAAAGGGGAATTGAATGTACACTTGAAGTGGAAAGATCTATTAGTCAATGGAAAAGAGGATTGGAACTTATTGGAAGGACTTTTACCTATGGTACATGATTGTATCATCACATTATTTCTCAATACCACTGAGTCTATTAACCATGAGGAGAATGTGCAAACTCCACACAGTCACCCGAGGGTGTAATCGAACCTGGGTCCTTGGTGCTATGAGGCAGCAGTGCTAACCACTGAGTGACTATGTCATTCTTGCCAGATACTGATTACAATGCTTCTAATGTTGAGCAAATATCTTAGAGGACAGTTCAATGGCATCAGTAAAGGAATGTAAAGGCACAAAGCATAAAAGACAGAGGGGATGTAATATAGTATCACGGATAGAGAATTGGGTAATGAATAGAAGACAGAGAGTTGGGATAAAAGGGCTGTTTTCAGAATGGAGACCTGTAACTTGTGGAGTGCCACAAGAAACAGTACTGAGTCCACAATTACAACATATATATCAATGACTCAGATGAGGAAAATGAATGTACACTTGCCAAGTTTGTAGATGACACAATAAGACAAATGGTGAGGATGATACCGTGAGTCCGAAGACTAACATAGGCACATTAAGCAAATGGGCAAAAACATTGGTAAATGGAATATAATGTGGTTAAATGTGGAGCTATTCACTTTGGCAGGAAGAATAGATGAGCTGAATATTATTTAAATTGTAAAAGATTGCAGAAAGCTACAGAGCAGAAAGACTTGGGAGTCCTTGTCCATGGATTACAAAGGTTAACATTTGAGTTCACTGGGTAAGGAAAGGTGAACAGAATATTGTTTCAAAGGGAATGAAATGTAAAAATAAGGAGATTTTGCAAAAACTATGCAATGTAGTTTACCGCTAACAGCTTTGGGCCTCTTATAAAAAGAAAGATGTACTATCATTCCAGACAGTCCAAAGGAGGTTCACTAGGCTGAGACTAAGAGAGGAGGAACAATGTTATGAGGAGAAGTTTAGGCTTGCACTCATTGGAATTTAGAAGTACATGAGGCCACCTTACTGAAATATACAGGATTGGTAGATAGGAAAAGGCTGTTTCTCTTTGTGGGGAAAGTCGAAGACTTCTCTGATGTCAGTGCAAAGAGCTGCACATCTAAGTCAAAAATTAGGAAATTTTTTTTTTCTTTCAGTGGGTAATGAATTTACATAGAACATAGGACAGTACAGCACAGGAACAGGCCCCTCAGCCCGAACATGACGTGAAATTAAACTAATCCCTTCCGCCTGCCCTTGGTCCACATTCTTTGCATAGTTATGTGCTTATCCAGAAGTCTCATAAACACCTCTATTGCATCTGCCACCTCCATGACACCAGGAAGCAAGTTCGAGACTCCTACCATCCTCTCTGTAAAAAACACTTGCCCCCACATCCTCTTTGAACTTTCTCCCTCTCATCTTAAATGCATGCCCCCCGGTATTAGAATCTGTGGAATTCTTTACCACAGAGTACTGTTGAGGCTGTGTGGCTATCAAGGCTGAGATACATAAATATTCAATCTGTAAGGGAATCAAGGGTTACGGGTAAATGTCAAAAAGTGGAGTTGCGGATCATCAGATTAGTCATAATCTCATTGAACAACAGAGCAGACTTGATGGGTTGGCTGGTCTATTTATTCTCCTTTATTTTATGGTCAGAGCCAAAAAACATACCAACTCTCTCCAGATTGTAATAAATTGTAGTTAATTGTGAGCTGAAAATGCGTAGCTGGAAAAGCGCAGCGGGTCAGGCAGCATCCAAGGAGCAGGAGAATCGACGTTTCGGGCATGAGCCCTTCTTCAGGAATGAGGAAAGTGTGCCCAGCAGGCTAAGATAAAAGGTAGGGAGGAGGGACTTGGGGGAGGGGCGTTGGAAATGCGATAGGTGGAAGGAAGTCAAGGTGAGGGTGATAGGCCGGAGTGGGGTGGGGGCGGAGAGGTCAGGAAGAAGATTGCAGGTTAGGAAGGTGGTGCTGAGTTCGAGGATTGGGACTGAGACAAGGTAGGAGGAGGGGAAATGAGGAAACTGGAGAAATCTGAGTTCATCCCTTGTGGTTGGAGGGTTCCTAGGCGGAAGATGAGGCGCTCTTCCTCCAGCCGTCATGTTGCTATGGTCTGGCGATGGAGGAGTCCAAGGACCTGCATGTCCTTGGTGGAGTGGGAGGGGGAGTTGAAGTGTTGAAGCACGGGGTGGTTGGGTTAGTTGGTCCGGGTGTCCCGGAGGTGTTCTCTGAAACGTTCCGCAAGTAGGCGGCCTGTCTCCCCAATATAGAGGAGGCCACAACGGGTGCAGCGGATGCAGTAAATGATGTGTGTGTGGAGGTGCAGGTGAATTTGTCGAGAATATGGAAGGATCCCTTGGGGCCTTGGAGGGAAGTAAGGGGGGAGGTGTGAGTGCAAGTTTTGCATTTCTTGGGGCTGCAGGGGAAGGTGCCGGGAGTGGAGGTTGGATTGGTGGGGGGTGTGGACCTGACAAGGCAGTCACGGAGGGAGTGGTCTTTTCAGAACGTTGATAGGGGAGGGGAGGGAAATATATCCCTGGTGGTGGGATCCGTTTGGAGGTGGCGGAAATGACGAATGATGATACGATGTATATGGAGGTTGGTGGGGTGGTAGGTGGGGACTGGCAACAATGTATTTGAGACAATATGCAGTAACATCAATGAGCACAGATTACATGTGTAAGTCTAGTAGCCTTGTAAATAGCTAGTATTGTTAAGAACCTTCACAACATATGTCATAACAAGAACTTGACTCCCTATTGTAAAGGTTACACAGACTCACATTTAGAAAACACAAAGTGCACTGTCATGCCTGACCAAAAATAGTTGCGAGGTTAAATTAAACAGGGCCTTTACATTGTTGGGATTTTGAGTTTCCCTGATGTGCACATCAGGAGCAATGTCCGCATCTCCCAAAAAATCCCTCCCCACCTTTCCATACAAATAGGAACTTAGAATTCTGACTATACAAAGAGAAATCAAGAAAAAAGAAAGAATTATAGATGAAAAGAAAGGGCAGCTTGGTGGCTCAGTGATTAACGCTGCTGCTTCATAGAATCAGGGACCTGGGTTTGATTCCACCCTCGAGCATCTCTCTGTGTGGAGTTTGCACATTCTCCCCGTGTCTGCGGGGTTTCCTCTGAGTGCTCCAGTTTCCTCGCACCGTCCAAAGACATGCAGGCTAGGTGGATTGGCCATGCTAAAGTACCCAGAGATGTGTAAATAAGGTGGATTAGCCAAGGGAAATAGTGAGTTACAGGAGGGGATGGGTCTGGGTGGGATATTCTTCTGAGGGTCGGTATGGACTTGATAGACTGAATGGCCTGCTTCCATACTGTAGAGATTCTATAAAAGAGAAAATAAAGGACACGAAGAAAGGAATGACAATTTATGAAGATTTTTAAAAACTTCCCAGACAAATTAAATTCCTGATGAATGAGATGCCACACAATGTAATTGTTATGTTTACTGCAATAGTAGTTGATAAGCTATGATTAATATCTATCACGTTCTTAAAATGGAACTTATACTTTAAAAACAAGACTGGAAATTATCCATTCTGTACAAGGATTCATAGTTTCCCAACTGCGCCAGAGAAATTAGGAGATCTACCACACAGAAAAACGCCCTTTGGGCAATTGAGCCTTCGCAGTCAAAAACAACCACTTAACTGTTCTAATCTCATTTTCCAGCACTTGGTCCATAGCTTGTATACATTAGCATCTTAAAGGGATTGTAGGAAACAAACCTCAGCACTAAAACATAATGGTGGGCGGCACGGTGGCACAGTGGTTAGCACTGCTGCCTCACAGCGCCAGAGACCCGGGTTCCATTCCCGCCTCAGGCGACTGACTGTATGGAGTTTGCACATTCTCCGGTTTCCTCCCACAGTCCAAAGCTGTGCAGGTCAGGTGAATTGGCCATGCTAAATTCCCCATAGTGTTAGGTGAAGGGGTAAATGTAGGGATATGGGTGGGTTGCGCTTTGGTGGGTCGGTGTGGACTTGTTGGGCCGAAGGGCCTGTTTCCACACTGTAAGTAATCTAATAATTACACTGCCAACCCTTTATCCCAGCTTTCTAGAATGAAATGGGTGCAAGTGCACCATAGACATGACGTTCCCCAGGAGGTCATGGACGGGTAGGGGTGAAGCATAACGAATTTCACAAGCGTAACGAATCTTCAAGCAGCTTGTGGTGATCACCAACTCACTGAGTGTCTCATTCATCGCCACAACTCGCTATATGGTTCACACAGTATTAACAACGAGCACCATCGAAGCGATTATTATTTGGCAGCAAATTCTGGCTCCTGATTAATAACTCCTCGTGCTCTCCTGTTTCACAGAACACATTGTATAAAAAAAAAGTCAAGGGTATGCCAGTGATTCAACCATAATTGCAGTTAACAGTTCCTGACTGCTTTGAACAGCACACCACAGTATGGGAAAGCATTGTATTCCCACTAGATGGTGCTTTGCTCCTTTGATACCAAAGTATGCATCAAAACAATGATTACCTGAAAAGAAAACATGTATCCACAGAGCATTTTCTGTGATCTAAGGACATTCTAAAGTGCTACACAGCCAATGAAGTATAAGTGATGCGTTTCACTGTTGTAATTTAGGAAACACGTTCAACATTTCACAGTTCAACAAACAGCCAAAAAATAATGACCAGAAACTGGAATCAAAAAACCTTTAGCCTCTTAACTGAAAGCGATGCAAGAAGCTGGATCTGAAATGCCAGTTTCCTGTCATTTAAGAGATAAAGCTCGAACTGGATTGGGAGAACACATAGAATATTTATAACATAGGACACAAATACATTTAAATAATGTATTTTTGTTTTGTTTTATATTGATGGATCCTGTATGATGTCTTTCATCAATTCATCACCTCTCAGTATGCCATTCATATCTTTATAATTTTTGAAACAAAGTTCAATAAAGTTAACTCAAAATGTTATAATCTCATACCCATTTCAGTATCATTACTTAGTCTACTCAACCCATGTAACAGTTCAGCAATTTAGGTGGCAGATGAAGGTCAAAACTGACCCTGTGTGAAATGTAAAACCAATTGTCAAGCTCTTCTGAACCTGTTGACAATTGTTCCTGGTAGGTTACCCATGAGCCATTCTGAATCTGTGGTTCTAGCCCAGAGAATGGCATCAGAATGCCTTGGCACAAAGGCACAAACCCAAGCCCTTCTGTCACCTCACATCCATCCATTTTCACTTTCAACCAAAAATTCAGGAGTGGACCTCCTGGCTCATAAGAAAGGAGTTTCCTGATCCTAGAGTGAGAGATGGGAAAAAAAGCAACAAGCCGTATTGGGATGAAATTTCCCAGCTTCAGATGTCTGCAGGGAGGCAACCTGTAAAAATCATTAAAGGCAACAATCAACAGTGGCAATTTTCCTCCAGTTTCCTCCCACAGTCCAAAGATGTGCAGAGTTGGGAGGATTGGCCATGGGAAACGCAGGTTTGTGAAAGATAAGGGTGGGTCTGATTGGGATGCTCTTGGGAGGGCCGGTGTGGACTTGATGGGCTGAATGGCAGGCTTCCACACTGTAGGAATTCTATAATCCTATTTTCTGACAGGTAATCCCTCTCTCCCATCTGGCTTCTATTTTCTTCCACGTTCTCCACGAGATCCTAACTTACCAGATAAATGAAGTTAATTTGACTGAGACAGTTCGTGTCTCTTTCTGTTGCTGGTTCCTAAAGGAGACTGGCATAGCTCCAAACCCAGGCCATCCGGAAGAGAGATTAAGAAATACCGCTATGTGCAAAAAGGTGACAGAAAAATGGATCCACCTGCCCCTCCCCTGCAGAAAGCAGCATGATTCATAATGTTAACTCTGCAAATGGCAGGTTTTTGCTTTACATGGATATTAAAGTATGTGGAGCCAAGATGGGAAAGTGGAGTGAACATACAGATCAGCCATAATCTCACTGAACAGCTGAACTCACTCGAGAGGTTGGATCCATTGTCTGATTTTGAGAGAGCTGCGATTTTCCTATTCCAACAGGAATTTCAACAATCCTATAAGTTGATTTTTGATCACGGCTGCAGACCGTGAAGTGTTATTTCAGTTGCATGGAAATAAATATTTTAAAGCTCAGCTCAATTCTCAGCTACAATGAATAAATCATACATTATCAAGCCATTCTGAATCACTCTCATATCTCTAACAAGTTTTTTTCAAGTGAATGTACAGTTTGAGATAGACTCCTGGGAGCAGTGGAAAACAATCCCTGGTGGCTGTAGTGTTGGAATGTCAAGGATGCTTAGTGAAGAAATGTTGTAATTTGTACAACATGCTTCAATTCAAAAAGCTAGATGCTGAACATTAACTAAATATTACCTGTGCCCCTTTCTAACAAAGTATAAACCTATGCCAATATTGAGATTTCCCCAGGGGATCACAGTTTGTCATATAGTCGTGCTGATCCACTGATCAGTTTGAATTCTGTCATGTTAGATATAAAAAGATTGTTATATGATGGGTAATCCTGCTCTCACCTCTAGCTTCCATTTTCTTCCTTTTCCTCGATCAGAACTCACGAATGGTGACGGATCAAGGCCTGTACTACTCTAGATAACACACACAAATGCATGGAGGTGCAGGGCGGGATAACATCACTGTAGCCCATCTGGCTGGGCTCAATGTTTATGGAAATGGCCAACCCAAAGTCCTTCTCACACATCAAGCCAAACTTTGATCTCTTGGAATGCCTTTCAATCCAATCTGTCTCAGCATCTTTGCATCTCTTGGTGCATATCCAGCCCTTACTTCTCTCTGAACTGAAAAGGTATAGTATTGTACCTCCTTAAGTGCTAAGGTTCAGATGTTTTTGCTCAAGTCTGATCAAAATCTTAAAGGAGTCACAGTTGTGAACACACAAGACCCCGTTCTATGGAGACAAAACGTCCACACATTGCACCTTTTCCATTGAGGAAAGAATGTTGGAGGCAGCCAATTCTTCCCGTCTTCCCACATCAACACTCTGACCAGTGTTCATAGTTGACTGGCCTGGTTAGAATTTAATCAGTTAACTGAGAGTTTGCAGTTTGCAGTCTCTCCATGCCAACCACAGTCTAACCAAACCAAACGTTCTTCTCAAGTTGTACATGTGGTTGTTGCCTTTCTAAAATCGGTTTTATTGTGTTTCAATACTGAAGAATGCAACAGAAAAATGCTTCAACTTCAGGTTTCTCTTTAGAATCATTGAATAATACAATCCTGACAGTGCGGAAGCAGGCCATTCGCCCTATCGAGTCCACACCGACCCTCTGAAGAGCATCCCACCCAAACACCCTCCCCATACAGTATCCCTGGAACCATGTAATTCCCGTGGCTAACCTATACATCCCAGACACTATAGGCAATTTAGCATGGCCAATACACCTAACCTACACATCTTTGAGCTGTGGGAGGAAACCAGAGCACCCAGAGGAAACCCACGCAGACACGGGAAAAATGTGCAAACTCCACACAGACAGTTGCCCGAGGCTGGAATGGAATCCAGGTCCCTGCTGCTGTGAGGCAGTAGCATTGTTTAATGAGTAAAGATGTAATTTCATCAGTCTGTTAAATGGTCGCAGGAGATTGCAAAGTTCAGATCATTTAAAAGAAGTAATGACATTGGGAGAAAAACGTATTTTGTATTGTATTATTGACCTGGATTTGAAACTTCAAAATATTCCGATGACATGAAATGGAGTAGTCAATGATAGGCTTCACAGGCCACATGCAGCCTGGAGAAGTGTCCAGACACCTCGCAAGTGAAACAAGAACACAGGAACATAAACAGAGTAGACCATTCGGCCCATTAAGCGTACCTCCCATTCAATCCTATTATAGCCGATCGAACACTCCAATGTGTTTTACCCAACCCATCCCCCTTACTTTGTATGCCACAGGTAAGCAAAAATCTGTCAATTTCTCTCTACCTTAAACATATTCAAAAAGCAAGCTTTCACAGCCCTCCACTTTGGTGCGTTCCAATCATTCACAACCTTTGAAGTTAAAAGCAAAAACCTCCTTAGCTCCTCAGGTGGCACGTCCCTGAGTTTTATATTGTGCCCCATGTTCTTGGTCTTCCAACTAGGGAAAACATCTGATCTACAACTTGGAAACAAAAGGAAATGTGAAATGATACATTTTGCTGGACAGAGGGAGAGGTGATAGAAAACAAAAGGAGAGGTGATAGCTCTGAAGGGGTGAATCTAAAAGGGACATAGCAACAGAGAAGTCTGAGTGTGTATGCACATTGAAGTGGAGTCAATGCTGTAATGTGGGAATGCTGAAATGTAAGAAATGCAGCCCACCAGTATGCTCTCCCCAAGTCCCGACAAACAGTGATGTGATAATAACAAAATAACCCATTATCACAGGGATTGATTAAGGGATAAATATTAGTTGAGACTCCATGGATAGCACTCCTGCCCTTCTACAAAACAGTGCTGTCGTTTTCGTTTGTGTCCATCTGAGCAGGGATGTGGACATTTAAACATCTCATCCAAAGCAGCAAGAATTATTCAGCGACACACAGATACCTGAGAAAGAATTGATTTGTGTGGTGAGTCGGTCAGTAATTATTAAATGCAATGATAATTGCATCCATGTAAGTTGGACAAGAGCATTTAGAAACAGGGTCATTTTTTAAAAATCAATTTTCAATGTTAGTGCTACAATAATTGCTGGTCGGAGTGTTATATGCATAGTTCTTACGGTCTCACATGATCCTTTGCACATTATCTTACTAAAGCATTTAGTTAATTATTTACTCACCCATGACGTACCATTGAACAAAACAAAGACTGTACACTGTATAACTCAGAGCTAAAAATAGTCAAACATGTTTAGTGTTGTAATAGCTATTCAGTAAGAGTGTTGAAAGAGAAAAAAAGACTTGCATATGTACTGCAGCATTGCTCCAAAGAGCAATGCCTCACAAACAGCGACACGATAATTAGATTACATTACATTAGATTAGATTACATTATAGTGTGGAAACAGGCCCTTTGGCCCAACAAGTCCATACCGACCTGCTGAAGCGCAACCCACCCATACCCCTACATTTACCCCTTACCTAACACTACGGGCAATTTAGCATGGCCAATTCACCTGACCTGCACATCTTTGGACTGTGGGAGGAAACCGGAGCACCCGGAGAAAACCCACGCAGCCACAGGGAGAACGTGCAAACTCCACACAGTCAGTCACCTGAGGCGGGAATTGAACCCGGGTCTCTGTCGCTGTGAGGCAGCAGTGCGAACCACTGTGCCACCGTGCCACCCACATAATGACCAATCTGTTTTAATCATGGAATCACAGAAACAAATCTACAGCAAGAAAGCTTTTTCTCAAATAGTCCTTCACAATGGGGTTTGACTAGAGAAAGCATTGCTTCTATTTGTCCAACAGTTCAAAGAAAGAATCAAAAAGAAAAATTTTCTTTTGGACAAAACCTTACAACACAAAAAGCCCAATCATCAAGTGCCTTTAGTCGATCAGTAACTGTACTCTCTTCCGCTGCAATGTCATTTTGAACACTTAGAAGCAGCAACTAAGTACTTTTCAAGTTGCAGAACTAACTAAACACACGAGGACATTTGTTGGTAGCCAAATTCTGGAAGGCATGTTCTCTCTGGTCACTTCCTCACCAGCATACAGGAGCTATAATCTATACTATCGACAAGATTTACTGCAGCAATTTGCCAGGATTTCTTTGGTACTTCTGGCAAACAAGCACACAGACAGACAGGGGTTACTGGAGCATGAAAAGATCATAACCTCCAGGCTCCACTCCAAATCACAAATCATATTGACAGGAACATCTATCACCATCCCTTCATCCGTGGCCGGGTCAGAATCTTGCAACACCCCACCGACGGCATTATGTGGGCATAAACGCAGCTCACCGATTGCAGAGTCAGCCTCGTAACGCCAACATCCTAACAATGAAGTTAGAAAAGAGTTGGCCTGTGTTTGGTTTAGAAAGGGAGGGTTTGAACGCACTGAAATTAACTTTGTCTGTGGCAGTGCAGCTCAGCCTTGAAAAGAAATGCTGCAAATTGCGCTGTACTGAGGCCTAGTTACACTTGATATCAGACAGAACATAAAGCCAGAAAATATTCCAGCATTGCAACAGCCCACAAAGGCATTGGGTCAATATTGTGCAAGGCAGGTTTTGAGTAGAGTCATAGAGTCATAGAGATGTACAGCATGGAAACAGACCCTTCGGTCTAACCCGTCCATGCCGACCAGATATCCCAACCCAATCTAGTCCCACCTGCCAGCACCCGGCCCACATCCCTCCAAACCCTTCCTATTCATATACCCATCCAATTGCCTCTTAAATGTTGCAATTGTACCAGCCTCCACCACATCCTCTGGCAGCTCATTCCATACACATACCACCCTCTGCGTGAAAAAGTTGCAACATCCTTGTAAATCTTTTCTGAAGCCTTTCAAGTTTCACAACATCTTTCTGATAGGAAGGAGACGAGAATTGCACGCAATATTCCAACAGCGGCCTAACCCAAACTGAAAGGTTTCTTTTCACATAGAAAGTCATGAACCAGATTGTCAAGAGGATGATCAAAGTCCAGATACAAGATTTGCATAAAACCTGAAAGGATAAAAGGTAATTCTTGTATTATTGCATTGGATCGTGAGCATATTTGTGAAAGAGAAAGGAAGATATAGGAAAGAAAGGGAGAGTGGGTGTGGAAAACAGAGACAGAGAGGGAGAATGAGAGCGAAGCATAGGTGGGGTGGGTGAGAGGAGTAGAAATAAAAAGGGAGAGAAGTGAAAATAGGGAAAGGGAGTGGAAGAACAGAAGAAGGTGAGAGAAAAACAATGGGAAGAAATGTATAAGGAATGATTTTAAAATCCCTCAAAACTCACAATTCAGTCATAATCAGATCTGTAACCTTAATTATCACAATAACAACATCACACATTGTCACCTACTTGACAATTATTAAAAACTTGAAGGAATATTTCACAATGTTGAAAATCATTAACAAAGCAAGAATTAATCTATCTTCAGAGAATGAGGCTAAGTATCACACAGCACCAGGTTATAGTCCAACGGGTTTATTTGGAAGCACTAGCTTTTGGAGCACTGTTCCTTCATCAGGTGGTTAAAGACAAAGGAGTCCAGCGTCATGGAGATGTGATACAGTAAACAATCTTAGATTAAAACTTTCATCTTTTATAATGGGTTATGCTGGTTTCTGTTCTTTGATATGTAAATCCCAGAACTTCTTTTAAATTACATTCTCAACACAGCTCAGGTTTTTAAACAATAGGCATCCAGTCTGTCCGTGTCCCAATGCAATGTCAGACTGACAAACCCTCTGTATAGTTTTACATGGCTTCATGCAGGTTTTGAGCAAAATAAAATGTAATGTAATTCTGCCAAATGAAGTCACGTAGCAGTTCAGCAGTGAACTGAGCCTGTTTCATTTATTATGTGTTCCTTGAGTATTTCAATTAGAATTCTGTATGGCTCATGGGCCAAGAGAAACATAATGCTCAGTAGATACACAAGTAAAATAAAAGTGTTTGGGAGACTATGGACAACTAGTGTAACCTAGCTGAGTGTCTGATAGAAATAGATTTGACCACATTGGTAAGTAATTGGGTTAGTTACAGAAACCAGATGCTGATTTCTGGGGAGGTACCTAAGAAGAGGACATAGTCATTTAATGCTTATGACTGCTCTTTTTTTTAAATAAGTTACAAATATTTGCATTATGATTTCATTTAGCATCTATAAGTTCAATTTTTTGATTTGCCTTAGTCCCTTTAAGTTGCTTCCTGTCATCCTTATAGGTAACTATACTCTATTATTGCGGCAATTAATAACAGATTTTTAACTCATCCCTTTTTCATTCATTATGTTGTTTCTAGAATTATGAATTACCGCTGTGTTATCAAATGGTATATTCAATGCATTCATACAAATAGGTTGTGAAATAATGCCTGCATTGGGTGTTGCTTCACCAGCAGTTAAAATGACATCTTGCATTTACATTGTGCTTTTTGCAACCTCAAGACACTACACACCAGGCAATTTTACCTCCTCCTTTTGTAGGATTTTCATTATCATAAAGTAAGAAAGGCAATGTTCAATTTGCACAATGTAAGTTCCCACAAACAGCAATGTGCTTCAGATCAAATGGGGATTGTGGCCAGGTCATTTCCGTGTTCCTTGAAGTAGTGCCATTACATGTTATATGTCTATCTGAGTGCTGGCTGAATCTTAGTATAATATCACCCTGAAAAATAACACCCCTTATAGTGTAGACTCACTCAGTATTATACTGGAGGGCACAGGTTTAAGGTGAGAGCGGAAAGATTTAAAAGGAACCTGAGGGTAGTGCATATGTGAAAGTGTTGGATGCAGATACAGTGACAACATTGAAAGGACATTTGGACAAGTACATGAAAAGGAAAGGTTTAGAGGGATATGGGCCAAATACAGGCAAGTGGGATTAGTTTAGATTAGATTGGATTACTTACAGGGTGGAAACAGGCCCTTCGGCCCAACAAGTCCACACTGACCCGCCGAAGCGCAACCCACCCATACCCCTACCCCTACATTTACCCCTTTAACCTAACACTATGGGCAATTTAGCGTGGCCAATTCACCTGACCCTGCACATCTTTGGACTGTGGGAGGAAACCGGAGCACCCGGAGGAAACCCACGCAGACACGGGGAGAACGCGCAAACTCCACACAGTCAGTCGCCTGAGTCGGGAATTGAACCCGGGTCTCTGGCGCTGTGAGGCAGCAGTGCTAACCACTGTGCCACCGTGCCGTTTAGTTTGGGAAATTTGGGTGGCACGGTTGAGTTGGACTCAAGGGTCTGTTTCTGTGTTGGATGATTCCACGGAGTGCCAGCCGGACTTTTGTGCTCAAGTCCCTGATGAGAAACATGAAACCTCAATCTTCTAGTCCAGAGGTTAGGAGTTTCATCAACTGAGTCACAAGTGACTCAGACAACGAGAACTGAAAGAACTGCGGATGCTGTAAATCGGAAACGAAACAGTGGATGCTGTAAGTCAGAAGTTGCGAAAAACGCTCAGCAGGTCTGGCAGCATCTCAGAGAAATCAAAGTTGACATTTTGGGTCTGGTGAGGCAGGGTCATCTGACCCGAAAACGAGAACATTGATTTCTCTGCACTGCTGCTGCCAGACCTGCTGAGCTTTTCCAGCAACTTCAGTTTTTCTTTCCGACAATGAGAACCCTGGCATGATGCAGACTATACGTTTGAGTAGAACAACAAATAAAGCAAAACTGAATTTGTTTCACAACTCATCACCTCCCTGGTCATATCAAAACACACGGCAGCCAAATGATTAAGTGCAGAATTGCTATAATGTGAACAAACATGATAATCACGTGTCTCTTGTGAATAACTGGTTAGGATTTTTGATAGCACTGGCTGAGTAGAAATGTCAAAAGCTGATGAAAAGTCAAGGACCAGAAATTTGGGGATGAATTTTAATAACAAATTAAAATCAAATAGGATACAATACTTATCACAGCTTTCAAACCTGCCACGGGAAGAGGGAGAAAGAGGGAGATAAAATATGGAATGATAGGTATGTCTGCCTTATATTACCTATTGGGGAAATGCCAGAATCTATGGGTTTAGTTTTAGGTCAGTGATGAAGCAGGCATAGGTGTGTTCAGCAGTACAACCCTAACTCAGTCATAGGCAGCAGTGTCAAATTTTCTCTTCCAGCTATTGTGTGAGTCTAGCAGCACAGTATATTGACCGTGACTCCATGTCTTCCGTGGTACCACAAGCTGGAAGTATGTCACTTTCAGGTAGGTAAAAACAATGACTGCAGATGCTGGAAACCAGATTCTGGATCAGTGGTGCTGGAAGAGCACAGCAATTCAGGCAGCATCCGAGGACAGGCAAAATCGACGTTTCGGGGGCTTTTGCCCGAAACGTCGATTTTGCCTGTCCTCGGATGCTGCCTGAATTGCTGTGCTCTTCCAGCACCACTGATCCAGAGTATGTCACTTTCAGTCTATCTTCAACTGAATGACATGAATATTTGTTAATGTTCCCAAATATAGGTGTTAACAACAGCCAACGATTCCTCTTCAATTCCCTCAGCCGCCCTTACACCACACTCCTGGCAAACCTGGATCCTTCCTCTTCATTCCCATTCCCATGGTTTCAATCAACTAGGTAAAACAAGGACTGCAGCTGCTGGAAACCAGATTCCAGATTAGAGTGGTGCTGGAAAAGCACAGCAGGTCAGGCAGCATCAGGTTTCACCCGGGTCCAAACACTTTTGGAGTGTAGGATCCTCTCAATATCCTGGATAACCTTGGTAGCCCAACCCACCCCTCTCCCCACACCCCACCACACTCCCACCCCTTGCCCTGCACTCCTGCCGCACTCCGAGCTCTTCACCACCCTAACCCCTCAGACCCGTCGATCTTGGATGCAGCATAAGATGGGGAGGTTTTTTTTTATAGCACTGCTTGCGTATCAGGAGAAGCAGATAAACTTCCTTCCACCCCTTCTCTCGTTCCACTCCACTCTGTGGGATTAGATGATTGAATTCCTAGCATCATCGCACCATCTCCTCCATCAGGACTCTACCCCTCTTGAGAATGGGGGACCAGAAAAAAAGCTAAAATACATGATTCCTTCAGCTGAGCTCCTGGAATAAAGCAGATAGCCACCTATCTCTGCCTGGGCCTGCAGCCTCTATCGATGTGTTCCCTTTTAGACACACAAGGCAAAGACACTGAAATAGACTGCCCTCTGAGTGCAGATGTTGTTTAAAAGTGCTGCTAAGTTAAAAATTGCACTTCTGGACATCTCAGCTAAAGGTCTTTTCTCCTGTTAGCCTCATTGTTACTATTAGTACAAAATCAAATACAATACAATTAATACAAATACTTTCACAAATGGGGTTCTGGTCATGTTTTTATTTCTTTGTAGTGTTGTGCCCGACACAGGAGATAGGGTGACATCATTGAAAATGCCCACCGTGATCCACTTTCACTCAGCAATTTTAATACTTGGTAGAAGCCATTTTGTCGCTTGCAACAGCCACCAGAATGGCTGATAAAAAGTAGAAAACCTCAGTGCTGTGAGCAATGCAATGGACGTGCAATTATTAAGGTTACTCAGTGTGCCGTTTGCTCAAAAATAACTGGTACTCTGTAACTTCTTCAGTCAGCCCAGCGCGACTCTGTGCTAAATATTATCTGTTTGAATTGTATCAGGAATGGAGGGTTATTCATGTTGACTGGACTCCCAATAATAGGTATTTTTTAGTTCATTCATGGGATGAGAGTATCGCTGGCTCGGCCAGCATTTATTGCCCATCCCTAATTGCCCAGAGGGCAGTTAAGAATCAACCACGTTGCATTGGGTCTGGAGTCACATGTAGGCCAGACCATTTAAGGACGGCAGTTTCCTTCCCGAATAGACATTAGTGAACCAGAGGGGCTTTTCTGACAATCAACAATGGTTTCATGGTCATCAGTAGACTCTTAATTCCAGATACTTATCAAATTCAAATTCCACCATCTGTCATGGTGGGATTTGAAACCAGGTCTCCAGAACATTATCTAGGTCTCTGGATTAACAGTCCAGCAATAATACCACTAGGCCATCACCTTCCCAGGAGGTACTGTGTTTTCTTTCTGGATTGAGAGTGTGGTGCTGGAAAAACACAGCAGGTTAGGCAGCATCTGAGGAATAGGAGAATCAATGTTTCGGGCCTAAGCCCTTCATCAGGAATGCTTCACTGCAATTTTATCCACCCTCATGTGATAATCCACCTGGTAATGGCATTGACCTCAAATACAGCTTTTCCTTCATCATAGGCCAAAGTGAGGACTTCAGGCTGGAGATTAGAGTTCCTTCACAATGTCAAAGCAGAGCAATTTATTAGGCTGCAACTCACAGCAATGACCTTTGCCAAGAGGCTATTTGTCAAAATAGGACGCATGGCTTCTGAGGAAGGGTCATTTGACCCAAAACGTTAACTCTGATTTCTCTCCACAAATGCTGCCCGACCTGCTGAGCTTTTCCAGCAATCTCTGTTTTTTTGCACTTGAGTCTCATTGGTTGGCATGACTACAGAGGCCACAACTGAGTCTGTACCTCTTCTCATCCCATGTCTGCACACAGTAGCATAACTTTTCAGTGAGATTAGGTTAGGGTTCAGGTGTCTCAGGAGCCAGCAGTGGTGTATAAAATGTCCAACTGTATGAAACTATGCCTTTGTTATCCAGATCCTGAGCTCTGGAATTGATTTTACAAATCTCTTCAGCAGTAATCCTTTGTTATCTCCTTTAAAAATTGGCTGAAAGTCTATCTGTTTGACTAACCTCTTTGTCACCTGTCTCAAAGTCTCCCACTTGATTCTATGTCCATTTTAATCTGTTACTCTTCTGTGAATAACCTTTCTAGCCTGAAGAAACTGTATAATCCAAGTTAGTGGAAATAAGGACTGCGGAAGCTGGAAGTCAGAGTTGATAAAATGTGGACCTGGAAAGGCACAGCAGGTCAGGCAGCATCAGGTCCTGATGAAGGGTCCCAACTTGAAACGTTGACTTCCCTGCTCCTCCGAGGCTGCATAATCTGCTATGCCTTTCCAGCTCCACATTTTATCAAACTTAACCCAAGTGGGAGTTGCTGATGAAAATGAGCCCTGGATGGCTTTCTTTTGATCCATAGCCCAGTGGTACTGAGACTAATCTTAATTTAACAGCTGCTCTCCTGGACTTAAAATGGAGACCTTTGTTGCCTGTAAGGTTTAGGACCGCACTCAGAGTACAATTAACATTCACACCTCTGGTTTGTTGACCATAGAAAACCAAAATGCAACTATGCTTTCTGGGCAGATCATTATGATCTCAGCTCAGGTTAACTGCTTTTAGAATCACGCTCAACATTCTGTCATCATGTGAAACATACAACCAAAATTAACCACACTTTGGCATGTAAGTAACAATCAGTTACATGCCTCTGATAGATCGGGATTAAATAAATGAGACAATAATGGAACAATTCCAGTTGCATATTTTTAGTACAGGGTGCTGAAGTTTTATTGAGCTATCGGGATTATGAGTTGCATGTACTGTAAATAATTTATTGATGCCTCAATTTGATTTGAAACCTGCTTAGCCTTCCCTGCTCCACAACAGGACAGATCGACAGTGCTGATGCTGTGTAAACAGATTGTTAACACATCTCCCTGGTTACACAAAATGTAGAACAAACTTTGCTTCTTTTTTTTTCGACTGGATTCATCCTGCGTGCAAACAGCTGACTAAACTGAACAAGTGAATGATCATTTAAAATGAATTACATGGCTAATGTACAATCATTGTATTACAGACACTGGCCGACAGGCTAATAAAAGTTATACCCAAAGCCCACTAGCCACCTGAATATAGTCATAGAGCCATTGAGATGTACAGCATGGAAACAGACCCTTCGGTCCAACTTGTCCATGCCAATAGACAATAGACAATTGGTGCAGGAGTAGGCCATTCTGCCCTTCGAGCCTGCACCACCATTCATTATGATCATGGCTGATCATCCTCAATCAGTATTCGGGCATAAGCCCTTCTTCAGGCTTATGCCCGAAACGTCGATTCTCCTGTTCCCTGGATGCTGCCTGACCTGCTGCGCTTTTCCAGCAACACATTTCCAGCTCTGATCTCCAGCATCTGCAGACCTCACTTTCTCCATCCTCAATCAGTAGGATTGCTGACCAGATATCCCAACCCAATCTAGTCCCATCTGCCATATCTGGCCCATATCCCTCTATACCATTCCTATTCATATACCCATTCAAATGCCTCTTAAATGTTGCAATTGTACCAGCCTCCACCACTTCCTCTGGCAGCTCATTCCATACATATACCACCCTTTGTGTGAAAAAGTTGCCTCTCAAGTCTCTTTTATATCTTTTCCCTCTCACCCAAAACCTATGCCCTCTAGTTCTGGACTCCCCTACCCCGAGAAGAGAATTTGTCTATTTACCCTATCCATGCCCCTCATGATTTTGTAAACCTCTATAAGGTCACCCCTCAGCCTCTGATGCTCCAGGGGAAACAGCCTTAGCCTATTCAACCTCTCCCTATAGCTCAAATCCTCCAACCCTGGCAACATCCTTGTAAAACATTTCTGAACCATTTCAAATTTCACAACATCTTTCCAATAAGAAGAAGACCAGAATTGCATGCAATATTCCAACAGTGGCCTAACCAATGACCTGTACAGCCACAACATGACCTCCCAACTCCTGTACTCAATACTCTGACCAATAAAGGAAAGCATACCAAACGCCTTCCTCACTATCCTACCTACCTGTGACTCTACATTCAAGGGGCTATGAACCTGCACTCCAAGGTCTCTTTGTTCATCAACATTCCCGAGGACCTTACCATTCAGTGTATAAGTCCTGTTAAGATTTGCTTTCCCAAAATACAGCACCTTGCATTTATCTAAATTAAACTCCATCTGCCACTTCTCAGCCCATTGGCTCATCTGGGAGAAAGTGAGGACTGCAGATGCTGGAGATCAGAGCTGAAAATGTGTTGCTGGAAAAGTGCAGCAGGTCAGGCAGTATCCTGAGGCAGTTACAGGAGAATCGACGTTTCGGGCATGAGCCGTTCTTCAGGAATTGGCTCCACTGGCTCATCTGATCAAGATCCCATTGTAATCTGAGGTAACCTTCTTCGCTGTCCACTACACCTCCAATTTTGGTGTCATCTGCAAACTTACTCTTATGCTTATACCTCTTATGCTCACATCCAAATCGTTTATATAAATGATGAAAAGTTGTGGACCCAGCACCAATCCTTGTGGCACTCCACTGTTCACAGGCCTCCAGTCTGAAAAACAATCCTACACCACCACCCTCTGTCTTCTACCTTTGAGCCAGTTCTGTATCCAAATGGCGAGTTGTCCCTGTATCCCATGAAATCTAACCTTGCTCACCAGACTCCCATGGGGAACCATGTTGAACGCCTTACTGAAGTCCATCTACCGCTCTGCCCTCATCAATCCTCTTTGTTACTCCTTCAAAAAACTCAATCAAGTTTGTGAGATATGATTTCCTACACATAAAGCCATGTTAACTATTCCTAATCAGCCCTTGCCTTTCCAAATACATGCACATCCTGTCCCTCAGGATTCCCTCCAACAACTTACCCACCACCGAGGTCAGGCTCACTGGTCTATAATTCCCTGGCTTGTCCTTACCACCTTTCTTGAACAGTGGCACCACATTAGCCAATCTCCAGTCTTCCGACACCTCACCTGTGACTATCGGTGATACAAATATCTCAGTAAGAGGCCCCACAATCACTTCCCTAGCTTCTCACAGAGGTCTAGGGCACACCTGATCAGGTCCTGGGGATTTATCCACTTTTATGCGCTTCAAGACATCCAGCACTTCCTCCTCTGTAATATGGACATTTTTCAAGATGTCACCATCTATTTCCCTACATTCTATATCTTCCGTGTCCTTTTCCACAGTAAATAAATTGCAAAAGTTTTACATTTTTTCTGTGAAATTTATTCTTTTTTTTTAAATCCAAGCAGAAATTCATTTGAATGCACTAAGTATGGAATACTGAAACAGAAACAGAAATTGCTGTAAAAGCTCAGCAGGTCTGCCAGGAACTGTGGAGAGAAATCAGAGTTTACCTTTTGGGTCCGATGACCTTCTTCAGAACTGCTGGAGTATGGAATGCAATTGTTTCCAGCATATGACCTCAGTGCCATCATTTGCCAAGTTCATAACCTGTTGCTCAGCCAGTGCAAATCCCAAGGCTGGGACTTGCCTCCTTGAAAGCTAAAAATAACCCTCCAGGATCTCGTTTCACAATGAAGACTTTAAAAAGTTTCTCCAACTACTATCCCACCAGCCTCCACATTTGAAGGATCATTCTCCACCATTTCAGAAACTCCAGCAGAACGCCACCACCAAACACATCTTCCCCTCACTCCCCTTGTCTGCATTTCACAGGAACTGTTTCCACTCGAATACTCTAGTCATTCCTCGACCACCAACACCATCTCCCTCTTTGCCCAATACCTTCCCACATAACCCCAGAAGGTGCAACACCTGCCCCTTCCCCTCCTCCCTGCTCACCATCCAAGGGCCTAAACAGTCTTTCCAGGTGAAGCAGCATTTGACCTGTACCTGCTCCAACCTAGTCTATTTTGTTTGCTGCAACCAATGGGTGACCGCTTTGCAGAACACCTCCGGTCTGTGTGCAAACATGACCCCAACCTTGCTGTAGCCGGTCAATTTTAACACAGCGTCCTGCTGGCATGCCCACTTGTCTATCCTCGGCATGCTGCAGTGCTCCAATCAAATCACAGCACAAACTGGAAGAACTACATCTCAGACCAGGCATTTTACAACCTTCTGGACTTTATATTGAGTTCAACACTTTCAAATTGTGACCGCGCTCACATTCCTTCCTTGCCTTTTAGCTTCACTTGTATTCTTTGTCACCATCGTCTCTCCCTTCCCCCTACTCGAGTGGGACTGTCTGTCCTTTCCAATCTGGCAGTTAGAGACACCATTGTTCTGCCATTCTTACATTCCGATCACTTAATCCACAGTATCAGCATCCTCTCCCCCCCAGCACTCCACACTGCACCCCACTCAACTATAGCATAAATGCTGCCCTCTCTACGTTTCACTTCAGCTCTGATGAAGTCTGATCTAAACTCGAAATGTTAGCTTGCTCTCTCTCCATGAATGCTGCCTGACCCACTGTGATTTCCAGTATCCAGTAACCACAATTGTTCTCTATGAACAACAATGCTCTTCCTAATAAGCTCATGGTGTTAAAACCTTCCTCGGTTGGGCACCAATCAATATTGACTGGAATGAAAATAGATCTTATGAAACAATAGGGGTTGGTGAACTGAAGTTGTGGTGGAAGCAATTTAATGGAGCGAAGTTGAGGGGTGTATGTCCTGCATCCAACTGTGCTATTTTTGATTGGTGCAGTGTTCCAATCCTCAGCACTAACTATCAAACCCTTAACGGGAGGAAATCATGCAATCTGAAGAAAATGATCAAAGAGGAATTATTTAAGCACAAAATCAAGTCAGTTTAGATATATTAATCAAGGGAAAATGCATTTAATAGGCTCACAAGGCCATGTCAGTTGACTGCCAAATTGTGATTGAAGCAATATTCTACAGTAAGCACTCTAGAGAGTTATCTCTGGCATATCTGTATTACAGTCAGTGGGAGACAAATGCGGAAAAGCTTTAAGTATGCATTTGCTGTTTTTCACTGATGGGATTACAAAAGTTGAATTTTTTAGGTTTGATCTTGGATCTGACATGGTGCTTTCATGATCATATTCAAATGACTTAAATAAATTTACATAATCATTTCACATCTCAATCCCATTCAAACTTCCACCCAACAATGCTACGTAAACCAGGATGATGTGGACCTTGATTTAATAGAGGCCAAACTGATCTCAATCAGAGAAGCAATTGAGGTGCTGAAATTGCCCTGAAAAGCACTAGACTGGAGAAACCAGTTCCTATTTCAAATACCACCAGAGCAAGGTGGCAAAGGGTAATGTCAGCAGAGTAGCACCTTGCTGATGTTCTGGGAGCTAGATTCAAATTTCACCATTCTGAACACACGAGCATTGTTAATTGTCAAAACAAAAACCTACTTCGTTCACTTTTGTCATTTTGAGAAGGAAATTTTTCTCTTGTCCAATCTGGTCAATGCCATGATGCCAGAATCACAACAATAAAAGTCAAAGAGTTGGGAGTAAGGGGGGCATTTTCAGAATGGCAATTTGTAATTAGTGGAGTGCTGCAGTAGGATCTCAACTATTGACAAGACATAAGATATATTCAAGCGTGTGGTGCTGGAAAAGCACAACAGGTCAGGCAGCATCCGAGGAGCAGGAGAATCGACGTTTCAGGCAAAAGCCCTTCACATTCGGCCCATTGAGCCTGCTCTACCATTCTCAACCCTGTTTTCCTGGCCTTCTCCCCGTAACCCTTGACCTCTTGCTAATCAAGAACCAATCTGTCTCTGTCTTAAGCACACTCAATGATTTGGTTTCAGCAGCCTTCTACAGCAATGAGTTCCACAGAACAGAGATGACAGAGATGAGGAGAAACTTCTTCACCCAGAGAGTGGTGGCTGTGTGGAATGCTCTGCCCCAGAGGGCAGTGGAGGCCCAGTCTCTGGATTCATTTAAGAAAGACTTGGATAGAGCTCTCAAGGATTGTGGAATCAAGGGTTATGGAGATAAGGCAGGAACAGGATACTGATTAAGGATGATCAGCCATGATCATATTGAATGGTGGTGCAGGCTCGAAGGGCAGAATGGCCTACTCCTGCACCTATTGTCTATTGTCTAATCACCACCCTCTGGCTGAAGACATTTACAATATATATCAATAATTTGATTGAGCAAGATCAATGTACACTTCCAAGTTTGTGGAGGACACAACAATTGATAGGAAGGCAAGTGGTGAGGTTGTGGAAAGGTCTGTAGAGGAATACAAACAGATAAAGCAAATGGGCAAAAACCTGGCAGATGGAATATAATGGAGGCAAAAGTGACGTTATATACTTTGGCAGGAAGAATAGAAGAGCTGAATATTATTTAAATGGAAGGAGACTGCAGAAAGCTACAGAGCAGAAGGATTTGGGGTCCTTAGCAAAAAACTAGCATCCACATTTAGTGGGTAACAGGGAAGGCAAATGAAACGCTGGCCTTTGTTTCACAGGGAATGGAGGATAAAAATCAGGAGATTTTTGTTAAAACTATACAGAGCACTAACTAACCAGACCACAACTGGAATAGTATGAACAGTTTTGGGCCCCTTGTGTAAAGAAAATGACACTGGCTTTGGAAGTAGTGTAGAGAAGGTTCACTAATACCAGACACAGAAAGAATGAGGTTAACTGGGTTGCGTCTTTACTCACTGGAATTTAGAAATGTGAGATTGAGGGGGCGAGTTTATTGAAACACATAAGATCCTGAGGGGATTTGACAGGGTAGATACAGAAACCTTGGGACAGTGTAAGACCAGAGGGCATAATCTGAGAATAAGGAATTGTACATTTAAGACAGAATGTGGAGGAATTTCTCTGCTCAGATGTTGTGAATTGATGCTACTTTTTACCACAGAGGGCTGTTGAGTCTGGCTTATTAAGTCTATTCAAGGCAGAAGCTGATTTTCAATCAGTATGGGGATGAGGAGTTATTGGGAAAAAGGAAAGTGGATTTGAGGGTTATTGGATAGCCATGATTTCATTGAATGGTAGAGCTGACTCAATAGGCTGAATGGCTTACTACTGCTCTAATAGCTAATGGTCAACATGGTTGATACTTAACTGCATTCTGAAATGGCCTAGAGAGCCAATTGATTCAAGGATGTACAATAAATGTCAGTGTTTTCAGCAATGCCTACATTGAATACAAGAATAAAGAAAAATAAAAATAGAATGAGTGACTGGTTGGCTCAAGTAGTCAGTTCTCTCTGATCTCTGAGGAAGTGTTTGTGAGCTCAAAGTGCAATCCAGACATTTGAACAGATAATCCAATGCTCTGTGCTCAACATGTTGATGTTGTTTTTGCCTCCAGCAGCGTAATTTACCTGAGTCATCAGTGTTTATGTTATTCCCATAAGAAAGTAGTCATGGATCTCATGGTGTTGAAAAATCCAACAGACGGTAGTTAAGTAAAATGAAAAATACTGGAGAAACTCAGCAGGCTTGGCAAAATCTGAGAGAGAGTAACAGAATTAATGTTTCATGGTAGGAGTCATTTTCAGATGCTACCGGACCTGTTAAGTTTCTCTAGAATTTTCTCTTCATATTTCAAATTTCTGACGTGGAATATTTTGCTTTTATTTAAGATGCTTGTTATAACCAGCTATTACATACAAACATGACATTCACAAGTACATCAGTGTCCGGGCTAAAATTGAGCGAATAAGTGACACAGAGTAAAATGCTTCTTATAATTTGTCAATCTTTAAGTCATCTGAGTTAAGGTGCAGTATATGATCTTCATAGACTTCAGCCACATGCAGAGATGATCGTGGGTTCCTGTGGTTCAGTGGTAATGTCCTGGGATTACATCACATCTGCTCAAGAGGTATGTAATAACAGCTCTTAAGGATGAAGGGCTTATGCCCGGTACATCGATTCTCCTGCTTCTCTGATACTGCTTGACCTGCTATGCTTTTCCAGCACTACACTCTTGACTCTGATTAAAATAACTGCATGCAGACTGACATCTCATCACCAAGTCACACTTTATTCACATGTGCACAGTACATGGTACTGATACAGAACATGGTACACAGTACTATGTTCTGCCTAGCCAATTCAGAGCCAGTCCCTAGACTGAGGGGACCTTCTGACACTCTAGTTTATATCTGTCAGCCACGGCTCCCTGATTGGTCCAGGTTAACAGCCCTAATCAAGGATCTCATAAACAATGAGATCCATACGGCTCTGGTTTCAATCAGTACACTGACTGAGAATTATCACAGGCCACTGACAGTGTCCTCCACTGTTGGAAGTATTGCTTTTCTGGATGAAACTGAGGCCCCAGCTATTCTCTGAGATGGTGACAAAACAGCCAGGTCCAATATCGGAATAAGAATTTGGAAATTCATCCCCTGACACATGTACTTACTTAAATAAGGTTGTCTGGTTAACACGCAATACAATACTTTCCACTGTATCTTGGTATATGTGACAATAATAAATCAAATCATGTATCAGTTATCTTTCAAAATCAATGTGACTGGGAAGAAATCACTTTAATTGCTTATCTGCCTCTTTGTTTTTGGCAGCATGCTGTATCCAGATTGCTTGCTTTTATTAAGTTTCATTTCAAAACTGAAACATTACCCTGATGTGGTATTTCCTTGTAAAGGTGAGCCATCAGTACAAACAAAACAGAAATACTTAGCATTGCTGTACTCTGATATATTGCCTGTCAGATGGTGTCTCTTTCTCACCCCTATCCTATTCAAAATGTACATCAGGGAACTTTGAAAAGTTATTCAAGTAAGTAATCACGGAGCTTAAACCAGTAGTTTATTTTAAAGAAGGAAGGCTTTATCAGAAAGCAATTTCACACAACAGTTTTTATTATTGCTCTAAAACTTTGAACGCCTTATAAATACTTCTACAGGTTAATCAAACTTCATCAAATATCAATCAAATTGTTAAAAATATTTTCAATCTTAAACCAATTTATTTTGCCCAGAAGTGAAGCCTCTCTCAGCTTCCGATAGAATCATAGACTTTTATACTACAGTGCTACTGATCCTGTTTGTACCAGCTCCTGAAAAGGCTACAGGAGGCAATTTTGTTTCTGTAGTTATATAGTTTGACTATCTCCTTTGCAGATTCAACAAGATCGTTTCTGCCATGTCCAGAAAACAAATATCAAATTTAAGACCACAGCAAATTACCTAGAATCTGCTAATTAAAGACACACAGACTGTTGCTGACCCACAAATTGGCCAGAAAACTGTGGAAAGGAAGAGATACTCGAGGAACTGCAAACTGCCACAAATTGCTTGACAATTTGCATCACTCTGCTGTTAGCTTCACAAAAGTGGCATTTCACATTTAACCTCTCCGTTAGCTTCATCATGATGCTGAAGTTGCACATTAATTGTCCATTAAAGTCGTCACAGAAAGTTAATTGAGTAATTAACAGCTTAAGTACCCTTTTAACAAGATGATGATTATTAATGACTGTTCATTAAATTTGCTTGCCAGAAACTTAACAACTGAAAGTGGAGACTCTTGTTCCTTTTGTGAACTGTGAATTGTTGTTGAGATTATGAAAATATAAATTTTAAGAAGAAAATATCTTGGATATTTTTTTCTTCAAACACAATGCTTCTTTACCTGCCTTTATTCCTTTTCTGTACTCGATTTAGCAATGTTTTCATGTTTTCCTTTGTTCAATACAAAAGTAGCAATTAGACACCCAGATTGATGCATCAGTAATGTGGATTCTTTATTTGAAGAGCATTGGAGGGAGTTCAAAAAAGATTCAGTCTGTTAATTGCTGGAATGACGGGGTTATCTTGTGTAAAATAATTCCACCAGGATCCATCAAAGTTTAAAAGAAGGGAAATAACATAAAATATCCAAAGTGAACTTGGTGAGATAGATGCTGAGAGGCTATTCCCCCTTTTGGGAGAGATTAGATTTAGACATCAGAACGTAAGATGGAGCTTGCAAGAATTCCTTTCTCAGATGGTTCTCAGTCTGTGGAATTCTCTTCCCCAAAGGGCAGTGGAAGAAGGGTCACTGAATATTTCGAAGGCTGAACGAGATGGATGTTTGATTGATTAGAGAGTTAAAGGCAATGGGGGAAAGGAAGAAAAGTGGAATTGAGGCCAGTCGTGACCTTATCACATGGCGATGCAGGTTCAAGGGGTCAAATGGCCGAATTTCCACTTCTGATTTGTATGTAAAGTCACTATTGAAGACTATTGTAAAGATAAAGACTATTGTAATGGTGAGCCATCAGTACAAACAAAACAGAAATACTTAGCATTGCTGTACTCTGATATATTGCCTGTCTGATGGTGTCTCAAGTTTTGACTCAAATTTTTCTGCTGGTAGACTGTGACTAATACATTCCATCCTATTGAGGTGGATAATGACTGTAGTTTAAGATATGGACACTTCAAAGTTCATCCATGTCATTTCATAACACCTTAGTCCTTCTTCTAATTATTTCCAACTCGTAAATCTCATTGATTAATGCCATACCCTGTTGCCCTATTTAGTTGCCAAGGTCCCTAATGCTCTTGTTGCATTGTTATCAGGCTTCCGGCAAATGAGTGAGATACAAATTTAAAACCGAGGCATGCAACATCAACAGAGCATGCCACGAGATAATCCATTTCAGCAAAACCTACCCATTTTATTGCTAACTTGCCATGCTTCAGCTCAGATGTGAAACACGTTCCCTGCAAAGTCTGGAAGCTGTCCAGCCCTTCTGTGGAATCAATTCAGTGTTTGCTTTCTATTGACAGTATCAGGCAAAAACCATTAAAAGACATTCCACAAGAGCCTACACAATAAGAACCGCAATGCAGCACAAAATGTCTGCAATTTGAGAGAGGTCACTCAGCCCTTCCATCCATGAGATGGGTGCCGCTTTCTGGCTATGCAAGAGCATTTTGAATTCCTGAACCAATTTACTGAATATCTAAACTATATGGCAAAGACTAATGTCACCCCAGTCTTGCTACACCTTAGGACTGTTCTCACATTATAGAGAAGTGACTGATGATGGTTGTCATAGCATTTGCATGGTCTTGCTAATATGCCAAGGCTTGGGACATCCTTGCCTGCAGCGTATGAGGCAGACAATATTGGCTGAGTCACATAAAGATCTACCGTGTATGTTGCGGGTGGTGTCCCCATGTGTGATGGTAGTTTCCAATGCCTTGCAGAGGTTGCTGTGAGAGGGTTGTGTGGTGTAGTGATCAATATTATCCTGAAGTCTGGGTAGTTTGCTTCGAATGATGGTCTATTTAGGACTTGCTGGTAGTTTGAAGGTGAGAAGTGGAGGCATAGAGGTGGCCTTGGAGAGATGTTCAGCGCCATCGATGGCATGTTGAAGGCTGTGAAGAACATGGTGTAGTTTCTGTACTCCAGGGAAGTACTGGATGATGAAGAGCACTGTATTGGTCCTATCCTGTGTCTGCCTTCTGAGGAGGTTTTTCACTGTTGCCCACAGAACTGGGTCCAAGGCATTGTATATTGGCAAGACCATACAGGTGTTATGATAACAAATGAACAGACACCGTGTGACAGTCGCCAGACAAGAATGTTCCCTTTCAGTTGGGGAACACTTCAGTGGTAAGGAATTTCAGCCTCTGATCTTCGGGTAAGTGTCCTCCAAGGCAGACTTTGAGAAACACAACAACGCAGAATCATCAAGCAAAAACTGATAGCAAAATTCTCTCCCCATGAAGACGGCATCAACCATGATCTTGGGTTCATGTCGAGGTACATGTGATCCCACCACACTGTTCTGTTTGTGTAAAATCTTCCTCACTGTCCATCACATTGATACCTTGTTATGATCTCTCTATCTTAGTTAATTTGTTAAAAATCACACAACACCAGGTTATAGTCCAACAACTACTACAAACCGACCGACTCCCACAGCTACCTGGACTACACCTCCTCCCATCCTGCCCCCTGTAAAAACGCCATCCCATTCTCCCAATTCCTTCGACTCCGCCGCATCTGCTCCCAGGAGGACCAGTTCCAAAAACGCACAACCCAGATGGCCTCCTTCTTCAAGGACCGCAATTTCCCCCCCGACGTGGTCGACGATGCCCTCCACTGCATCTCTTCCACTTCCCGCTCCTCCGCCCTTGAACCCCGCCCCTCCAACTGCCACCAGGACAGAACCTCACTGGTCCTCACCTACCACCCCACCAATCTCAATGTACAGCGCATCATCCGCCGTCATTTCCGCTACCTGCAAACGGACCCCACCACCAAGGATATATTTCCCTCCCTTCCCCTATCAGCATTCCGTAAAGACCACTCCCTCCGTGACTTCCTCGTCAGATCCACACCCCCCACCAACCCAACCTCCACTCCCGGCACCTTCCCCTGCAACCGCAGGAGGTGCAAGACTTGCGCCCACACCTCCCCCCTCACCTCCCTCCAAGGCCCCAAAGGAAACTTCCATATCCGTCACAGATTCACCTGCACCTCCACACATATCATCTATTGCATCCTCTGCACCCAATGTGGCCTCCTCTATATTGGGGAGACAGGCCGGCTACTTGCGGAGCGTTTCAGAGAACACCTCTGGGACACCCGGACCAACCAACCCAACCACCCTGTAGCTCAACATTTCAATTCCCCCTCCCACTCCACCAAGGATATGCAGGTCTTTGGACTCCTCCATCGTCAGACCACAACAAAACGACGGTTGGAGGAAGAACGCCTCATCTTCCGGCTAGGAACCCTCCAACCACAAGGGATGAACTCGGATTTCACCAGTTTCCTCATTTCCCCTCCCCCCAGCCTGTCTCAGTCAAATCCATCAAATTCAGCACCGCCTTCCTAACCTGAGATCTTCTTCCCGACCTCTCCGCCCCCACCCCAGTCTGACCTATCACCCTCACCTTGACCTCTTTCCACCTATCACATTTCCGACGCCCCTCCCCCAAGTCCCTCCTCCCTACCTTTTATCTTAGCCTGCTGGACAAACTTACCCCATTCCTGAAGAAGGGCTTATGCCCGAAACGTCGATTCTCCTGTTCCCTGGATGCTGCCTGACCTGCTGCGCTTTTCCAGCAACACATTTCCAGCTATAGTCCAACAAGTTTAATTGGAAGCACTAGCTTTCGGAGTGCTGGTCCTTCATCAGGTGGTTGTGTACAGTCTTGGATTAACCCCACGGCATGCAACTCTTTTACCTAGCATGTTATTCTAGTCACTTGGTTTGTCTCCAGCACCACCTTATTTTTAATGTTTTGTAATTATCTCTCTGCCTTAATTAATCGGATTAGAGGTCATCCCTCACTGCTATTCAGCTGTTGACACTTTTGACCGTCTGACACTCCTGATCACCTGCAGAGACCTATTATTTGGCCTGTTGACACTCCACTCACACCATTTGTAGGATCTTCTGATCTCTCTGATTATAAATTCAGTGCCTAAGTGCTTCTCTTCAATTCAACTGAAGCAGTAATGCTTTGAAAGCGTGTGATTTCAAATAAACCTGTTGGACTGTAATCCGGTGTCGTGTGAATTCTGACCTTGCCCATCCCAGTCCAACACCCACTCCTCCATATCAAATAAATTATAAAATTGACCTTGCAATCAGATTACAAGGGGAGTGTTATTTATACTGTTTCCTTGTTTGGCAACTTAAAAGGGATAAGGTGTGTAACTCCTCAGCCAAACAAACAAGCAAAGAGCCAGCTTCATTCAGTTGATAGCACTCTCTCAGTTTGACATCTGCGCAATAAGGCAGAACTCAGAAATTAAGCACATCTCTCAATGCTCTATTCTGCTGCAACATCAGACCAACCGTGTTTTGGACAACACTTTAAACCGAGATTCCCCATGCCTGTTCATGTGACAGCATGCATTTTCCAAATGCCTTTAGCAACATCTATCCCAAAACCAAATCACCAAGCCACATACTAAAAAAAGACACCAATCGGCTCATCAAATCTGTACTAACCAAAAACCACTCTAAATCTACACAAGTCCTACACAAGCAATTGGTTCATAGCTTTGAATGCTACCAAATTTCAAATGTTACCAAATAGGATGGTATGGTGGCTCAGTGGTTAGCACCACTGCTTTACAGCACCAGGATTCCAGATTTGATTCCAGCCTCGGGTGACTGTCTGTGTGGAGTTGTACACATTTTCCTTGTGTCTGTGTGGGTATCCTCCCACTGTCCAAAGATGTGCAGGTCAGGTGAATTGGTCATGCTAAATTGCCCATAGTGCTAAGTGCATTAGTCAGAGGGGAATGTGTCTGGGTGGGTTTCTCTTTGGAGGGTCAGTGTGGACTGGTTGGGCCGAAGGGCCTGATTCCTACTGTAGGGAATCTAATCTAAGTGCCCGTCCAAGCACTTTTGAAAGATTGTGAGGTTTCTCACCTCAACTACTCTCCTGGACACTGAATTCCAGGCTTCCATCAACCTCTAAGAGAAATCTCCGCTGAACACCTGATTTTTGCCACAAAATTATGTCTCCTTGTTATCGTCCCCTCAACTAAAGAGAACAACTGTTTTCTATCCACCCTGTCCATGCTCCTTATAATCTTGCAACCTTCATTCAAAACTACTCTCCGCCTTCTCTGCCCCAAAGAAGACAACCCGAGCTAATCCAACCTTTCTCCATAGTTAAAACTGCTCCATCCCAGGCAACATCCTGGTGAATCTCCCCTGCAATCACTCCAGTCTACTCGCATCCTTCGATAGTGAAGTGCTTCATTTGATATTTCTGTTGGCTGATCAGACTGTCAAGTAGCTGATGAATGTGCCTAAAAATAACATAAATTAAAAATGAAAATCAATTATAGAATGGATACCAAGACAATAATAACGTTATCTTTCAGATGCTGCTAACTCTAATATGCCAAATCCAGTATTAATGCCGCTTACTTCTCTCTTCCATAACATCCATTTCAAACCAAAACTTCCCTAATTTTCTGCTTGGGTGACTTCTTCCATTCTTACCTTGGAAATTGGGAATATGATACTTTTCTATTAATATTTCATGTCCAAACCATTTCACCAGCCAATGCTGAATCTATCCCAGTTGTACCTATTTCCTCATGACCTCACCTTGAAGCATGCCCTAACATCTACAGCTTACCAGTCCTCACGTGTAACACATCACTTTCATAACTTCTAACACCTTATAAGCATTTGTTGTAGCAAGGCAATTAGAGTTCCACTGCTGATCATAACCCTAAAATTCTTAAAACAGAAAGTAAAATATTTTTCCGTAAGTAAGTTAACTGTCAGTGCCCACTCAGAAGAAAATATCAGTAAAATCGGTGAAGAAACACAACACTTCAAAATGGGGCTCCTGTATGACTATATTTTCAAATATTACTGCATATCTTACTCATTTTTGTTTTGGAATTAAGAATATCTGCAGGGATCTTTACTTCCCTTTGTCCCTGAATAACATATGCTGTTTCCTGAATCTACAGTCAATCTCTCTGAATTTATTTGTTCCTTAATTGTATTCAGTCCAACATCTTTTATTCTATGTGTCATTTAATGTTGGATTAGGTTTTACATAATCAACAGTGACATCAAAAACTGACAAGTCCACGGTGCCTTCATGCTCCGAAGGAATGGGATTCTAAGGAGAAATTTAAGCAGACAGCCATAGGAGAATACAGCACAGAAATAGACCCTTCATCCAGCCAATCCATACAGATCATAATCCAAAACTAAACTAGTCCCACCTGCCTGCGCTTGACCCATATCCTGCCAAACATTTCTTATTCATGTATTTATCCGAACATCTTTTAAATGTTGTAACTGTACCAGCATCCAACAATTTCTCTAGAAGTTAATTCCATACATGAACCACACTCTGTGTAAAAAAATAAATTGCCCCCACATATTTTTTAAATCTTTCTCCTCTCATTTTAAAAGTATGGCCCCTCATCTTGAAATCCCCAATGCTAGAGAAAAGGCACTTACCATTAACCAGATCAGGTCTATACCTGACATAATTCTGTAAACCTGTATAAGATCACCCCTCAATCTCCAATGCTCAAGTGAAAAAAGTCCCAGCCCATCCAAGCCTCTCATAGAGTCATAGAGATGTACAGCATGGAAACAGACCCTTCGGTCAAACCTGTCCATGCCAACCAGATATCCCAACTCAATCTAGTCCCACCTGCCAGCACCCGGCCTAGGGAAAAGACTTTGTCTATTTACCCTTTCCAGGCCCCTCATAATTTTGTAAACTTTTATAAGGTCACCTCTCAGCCTCCAACGCTCCAGGGAAAACAGGCCCAGCCTGTTCAACCTCTCCCTAAAGCTCAAATCCTCTAACCCTAGCAACATTCTTGTAAGTCTTTTCTGAACCCTTTCAAGTTTCACAACATCTTTCCAATAGGAAGGAGACCAGAACTGCACGCAATATTCCAACAGTGGCCTAACCAATGTCCTGTACAGCTGAAACATGACCTCCCAACTCCTGTACTCAATACTCTGACCAATAAAGGAAGGCATACCAAACATCTTCTTCACTATCCTACCTACCTGTGACTCCATTTTCAAGATTATGAAAGGATTGGACACTCTGGCAGTAGGAAACATATTTCCACTGATGGGTGAGTGCCGAACCAGAGGACACAGCTTAAAAATACGGGGTAGACCATTTAGGACAGAGCTCAGGAGAAACCTCTTCACCCAGAGAGTGGTGGCTGTGTGGAATGTTCTGCCACAGGGGACAGTGGAGGCCCACTCTCTGGATTCATTTAAGAAGGAGTTGGATAGAGCTCTCAAAGATAGTGGAATCAAGGGTTATGGAGATAAGGCAGGAACAGGATACTGATTAGGAATGATCAGCCATGATTATATTGAATGGCGGTGCAGGCTCGAAGGGCTGAATGGCCTACTCCTGCACCTATTGTCTATTGTCTATTGAGCTATAAATCTGCATTCCCAGCTCTCTTTGTTCAGCAACACTCCCTAGGACCTTACCATTAAGTGTATAAGTCCTGCTAAGATTTGCTTTCCCAAAATGCAGCACCTCGCATTTACCTGAGTTAAGTTTCATCTGCCACTTCTCAGCCCATTGGCCCATCTGGTCAAGATCCTATTGTAATCTGAGATAACCCTCTTCGTTGTCCACTACACCTCCAATTTTGGTGTCACCTGCCCATGACTCAAACCCTTCATTTCTGGGAACATCCCATTAATTTTTTTTGTTGAACCCTCTCCAGATTAATAATACCTTTCTTATAACAGGACATTTGGAATGAGGCCTCCAGAAGAGGCCTATTCAACGTCCTGTACAATCACAACATAACAATCCAACTCCTATACTCAAAGGTCTGAGCAATGAAGGCAGGCATGCTAAACACCTTCTTAACTGCCTTATCTATATATGATGCAAACTTGACAGAATTATATACTTGAATCCCTAGGCCTTTCTGTTCTACAGCATTTTCCAAGGCCCTACTTTTACATGTATAACTCCTGCTCTTAAATATCTAGCATTAGAAAATAAACTCATTAACACTAATTTTGTGATTAGTACTGTCAGTAATTTTAGATATCAATCTGCTCAGACATGTTATTATATACCTCTAGAACATGTAGGACTTGAAGCTAGGCTTCCTATTCCAGAGGTAGGGACACTCCCACCATGTCACAAGAGCCCTCCTGTTGAGTATTTTATAATCACACAGCGCTAGTACAGGTGGGACTTAAACCCAGGTCTCCTGGTTCAGAGATTGGGGCACTACCACTGCACCACAAGAGCACCCCTGTTGGTTATTTCATTTTTTAATCTAATTTTCTTAATCACTGTTCAGAGATCTTATTACACAATACAGAAACAGGTGGGACTTGACTTCAGTTCTCTCAGTGCAGCACTACCACTCTGCTACAAGAGAGCCCTTTGTAGATTGTTTTATTAACTGTTAACTCCTATACCTCCTGTCGGTTGTTAGTTGCTATCGTGTCGGTTGTTAGTTGTTATCGTGTCGATGTTAGGAATCAGATCCACATATTTTGTGTAATGTCAAAGCACAGTTAAATTCAATCACAGTCCCCTTTAATTCCTCGTCAGTGGAGTGGAAAAGGCATTGTCACTGAAGACTTCATTTAGATGGTTACCTCAGTACAAACAGCTGACAAACTCTGCCTCTCCCTAATCAAAAGTTAGCTTGGCTTCTGACAAATTGTGATTAATAGAGCAGTTGAGTTTTGCTCTAATTAAGCAGTAACATACGTGTGTGCATGTGTGTGTGTTGAGAAAGGGAATGGCGATTAGTTTGGATGTGCTCCCATTTTTTATTTGACAAGACTATCTTCAATTCCCCACACAATGCATTTTCAATTCAATGCCAGCTGTTAATTGTAACTATCAATATTCTTTCAAAAGAAAACCCTCAGACAGAAGAGGCGAGGATTGAACATTGTGTTTAAAATCCTTGATAATTTTACCTAAGACTCTCGGCACCAAAATATGAAGCTAATTATTGGACTCAGTTCTGAGAGTAAATATAAACTGTCACTTAGATTAATCAAAGACAGTCAGAACGGATTGGGAGGAGGGGAGTTTTGCCTGGAATTTTTGAGGCGATACCAAGCAAAATTGAGGAGGATGGCCTACATGGAAGTTAGCAAAGTACTTGACAAGGTCCCACATGGCACAATGGTTAAAAAGAAAATAAAAACCCATGGAATCGAGAAGGTAGCAAGTTGGATATAGAGTGGGCTCAGAGGTAGGAAATAAAGGGTAATGGGAGACAAGTGTTTTTTTTTTGCAACTGGAAGCCTGTTTCCTGCATGCTTTTCAGGATTTGGTACAAAATCCCCTGCTTTTTTAAGACCATCAGACCGAACCACATAGGTGGCATGATGGCTCAGTGGTTAGCACTGCTGCCTCACAGCACCAGGGACCCAGGTTTGATTCTGACTTGGGGTGACTGTCTCTGTGGAGGTTGCACATTCTCCCCTTGCGTGGGTTTCTGCCGGGTGCACTGGTTTCCTCCCACAGTCCAAAGATGTACAGGTTAGGTAGATTGGTGATGCTAAATTGTCCATAGTGTCCAGGGATGTGCAGGCCAGGTGGATGAGCCATGGGAAATGCAGGGTTACAGGGATAGGATTGGAGGGGTGGCAGGTTAGGTCTGGGTGGAATGCTCTTTGGAGTGTCAGTGCAGACTCAATGGGCCGACTGGCCTCTTTCTGCACTGCAAGGATTCTCTGATTCAGATGTAGTATTTTCAGACCATTGAACCTGCTCCATCTTTCAATGCATTCAAGTCTAACCTGATAATCCTCAACTCCACAATCCTGCCTTTATTCCATAATGTTTGATTCCCTTACAGATTGATACAGGTCAGGGATCAGTGTTGGGACCACAATTGTTTACAAGTTATACAGATGATTTGGAGTTGGGGATCAAGTGTCGTGTGTTAAAGTTTGCAGATGACACTAAAATGAATGTTAGAGCAAAATGTGCAGAGGACACTGAAATTCTGCAGAGGGATATAAATAGGTTAAGTGAGCGGGTAAGCATCTGGCGAATGGTGTATAATGTTGGTAAATGTGAGGACATCCATTTAGACAGGAATAACAGCAAAATGGACTATTATTTAAATGGTGAAAAATTGCAGCATGCTGCTATGCAGAGGGTCCTGGGTGTCCTTATGCATGATGACAAGAAGTTGGTTTGCAGGTGCAGCAGGTAATTAAGAAGGCAAGTGCATTATTGTCCTTCTTTGCTTGAGGGATGGAGTTTAAAATCAGGGAGGTTATGCTGCAGCTGTATAGTGTGCCAGTGAGGCCACACCTAGAGTATTGTGTACAGTTTTAGTCTCCTTACTTGAGAAAGGATGTACTGGCACTGGAAAGGGTGCAGAGGAGGTTCACTGGGTGGATTCCAGAATTGACAGGGTTGGTTTATGAGGAGAGATTGAGTAGACTGGAACCATGCTCATTGGGAATTTAGAAGAATGAGGGGTGATCTCATAGCAACATATAAAATGATGAAGGGAATAGATAAGATAGAAGCAGGGAGGTTGCTTATCTTGGCGGGTAAAACTAGGACTGGGGGCATAGCCTCAAATTAGTGGGGAGCAGATTTACGACTGAGTTGAGGAGGAACTTCTGAACCCAAAAGATTGTGAACCTATGGAGTTTCCTGCCCAGTGAAACAATTGAGGCTACCTCGTTGAATGTTTTTAAGGCAAAGATAGGTAGATTTTTGAACAGCAAAGCAGTTAATGTTGAGAGGGCGGGTAAATGAAACTGAATCCACGAAAAGATCAGCCATGATCTTATTGAATAGCGGAGCAGGTTCGAAAGGCCAGAGAGCCTACATTCAAGGTGGACGGAGCACTTTGAAGATCTTCTGAATCAAATCATCCCATTTGACAGGAATGTGATCAACAACATTCCAAGCTCCTTGGATACTGCCTGACCTGCTGTGCCTTTCCAGCACCACTCTAATCTAGACTCTGGTTCCCAACATCTGCAGTCCTTGTTTTTACCTAACATTCCAAAAAAGCCCGTTGGTGACTCCCTAAGTAAAGTAACAACACTTGAAGACGTCAAGGAAGCCATGAAAACCTTGAAAAACAACAAGGCCGCTGGACTCAATGGAATACCAGCCGAGGTCTACAAAACTGGGGGTAACCTGCTTCATTACCAACTGTATTAACATCTCATCAAGATCTGAATAAATGCAGACATACCAGCAGACTTTAGAGACTCAGCAATTGTTACCTTCTACAAAAGGAAAGGCGATTGATCTGAATGTGGAAACTATCACAGAATTTCCCTGTTAGCAACAGCAGGAAAGATCCTCACCCGCGTCACGAACAACCGGCTTAAGCCTTTAGCCAAGAAGGTCCTTCCAGAAACACAAGCAGTTTTAGATCATCATGCGGAACAATTGACATGATCTTCCACTATGCGACAGCTACAAGAAAAATGTTGTAAACAACTTCCACCTTTGTATAAAGCATTCATTGACTTCACCAAAGCCTTTGACTCGGTATCAAGGGAACTCCTATAGGATGCCCTATCCACCTATGGATGCCCTGAACAGTCCATTCGAGTCCTGAGACTTTTCCATGATGGCATGCTTGCCACAGTCATGGTTAGCAACAGTAACCGTGAGCCTTTTCAAATCAGATCAGGAGTAAAACAGGGATGTGTGCTTGTGCCAACTTTGTTCACCATCTTCACTGCGACAATCATCCACAACATCAAGAATGACCTACCTCCAAGAATTGAACTTGTCTACAGAACGGATGGAGGCCTTTTCAATCATGCCCATCTTAAGTCCAAAAACAAGACACCTATGAGTTCCCTCATCGGGTTCCAATTCGCAGATGACAACAGTGTTGCAGTTCTCTCAGAAAACTACCAACAACAGATTCTGACTGCCTTCAACTGTGCATTCACAAAACCTGGACTTACCACCCAAGAAGACTCAGATCAACTACAAACCATCACCAGTTGACACAAATCGGACAGAGCCATCAATTTCACTTGGCGAAACAACTCTGGAGAATGTGAACGACTTTCCATTTCTTGGAAGTCACCTCTCCTCCAATGTCTACCTTAATGACAAGATCCAAAGTTGTCTTATATGCAATAGAACAGCTGTTGGACGTCTCCAAACAAGAGTCTTTCATGATCGTGACATCTTGACAGACACCAAAATGCTAGTGTACAAAGCAGTGGTGATCCCAATGCTCCTGTATGCATCAGACAACATACCGACGACATCTAAAGACACTTGAAAGGTTCCATCAATGCTGCCTTTGAAACATCTTTAATATCAGCTGGGAAGATAGAAGGACCAATGTCAGCACACCGAATGAAGCAAGAACAACAAACATTGTTCTCAAGAACCAACTAAGATGGTGCGGTCATGTTGTTCGGATGAAGGACGAACGTCTGCCAAAACAAGTCTTCTACTCTCAGCTTAAAGAAGGCAAACGTAAAAGAGGCAGACAACAGAAGAGATTCAAAGACGTTTTAAAAGCCAACATGAAGAAATGTAACATTGACATGAACATTTGGGAAACCAATGCCAAGGACAGGAAAAGCTGGCAAACCATCATCCGAGTAGGAACAGCAACTTCCGAAGCCAACAGACCGGCAGAATTTGAAGAGAAGAGAAGAAAACAGAAAGCGAGGCAGTAACAACCAAAGCCCAATCTGCCATCGGGAATGACTTGTCCTGAATACAGAACTACTTTCAAAGCCAAGATTGGACTCGTAAGCCACCTGAGAGCCCATAAATAGCTCACTGGAACAAAGACCATCATCCTCGACCTCGAGGGATAGCCATGCCTGATCTTACCTGAGGAAGGGTATGCTGGCTTTGGAGACAGTGCAGAGGAGGTTTACCAGCTTGATTTCAGAGATGAAGGGGTTACACTAGGAGAAGACGCTGAGCCGCCTGTGACTGTATTCACGAGAATTTAGAAGAATGTGAGGGGATCTTATAGAAACATATAACATTATGAAAGGGATAGATAAGATAAAGGCAGGCAGGTTGTTTCCGCTGGTGGGTGAGACTAGAACTAGGGTACATGGCCTCAAGATTAGGGGGAGTAGATTTAGGACGGAGATGAGGAGGAACTGCTTTTCTTAGAGAGTAGTGAATCTATGAAATTCTCTGCCCAAGGAAGCAATAAAGGCAGCTTCAGTAAATATATTCAAGACACAGTTGGATGGGTCTTTGCATGGTAGGGGAATTAAGCGTTATGGGGATAATGCAGGTGGGACGAGCTGAGATGATCAGCCATGATCTTAGTGAATGGTGGGGCAGGCTTGACAGGCCAAATGACCTACTCCTGCTTCGATTACTATGAAACTATGGGAGAAGATGCATCAAGCCCTAAATTTGCTGAACTCAGTATTGAATTCTGAAAGCTGTAGAGTTTCCAAGAGGAAAATTAGATGCTATTCTTCCAGCTCACGCTGAGCTTCTCTGGAACACTGCAGCAAGCGTGAGACTGAGATGTTGGCCAGTGGTAATTGTAAAACTCATCGGGTTCACTATTGTCATTTAAGGAAAGAAATCTTATGTTCTCATCTGGTTTGTCTGCATGTGATTTCAGGCCTACAGCAATTCGATTTGATCTAGCAGCGATGCCTATAGCCTAAGAATGGACATAAATTGTCTGTTGAAGCTCAACACTTTTGTTCCATCAAGACTTTTCTATTGTAACACACTTGTGGCAAGCCTCCCACATTCTATCCTCTAAAAAGTTGAGGTTATGTCAATGTCTGCTATCCTGGCCCTAAACGCCGGAAGTCCCTTCTCTTGCTAGCCTGTTTTAGTCCTTTAAAAGGCTCATGAAAGCTACCAATTTAAGCAAGTTTCTAGTCATCTCATATAGCTTTATGTGAGTGGATGTCATGCCTCTGTGAACCTCTTTCAGATACTTCTTTGCATTAAAAGACACCACCAAGTAATTGCTGCATAAAATAGGCAACTTCTCACTTAACTTTATTATTCGGATCAAGTGACAAATCTGAGAGAGTATGTAACCAATTGGTTAATTGCGTGTTGCTTGTTTCTTGCAGCAAATTCCAATCTGTCTGACACAGGTCAATTTTCACTCTCTCGTAATTGTATTTCTGACCTTATTCTCAAAATGTAATTTTGGTCCAGTATGTTTTTCTTTTACGTTTTCTCTTGTTTCCAAATTTGAATCTCACACAGCCTCTCAAATGTATGTCAGAATGGACAGATGACCTCTTCTGGAACCCAAGTGCAGTGCAGTGCTTGGCAACAGACGGATATAATCTGTGCTGACACGTAGGTAACTTTTGTTCCCTTTTTACAATTTAAGCGAAAACTGAGTGTGAGGATTGTGGATGGAAAGCTAATATGACATTCACCTGAGCAACGTGGTGATTGTGTGACCCAATCATCACTGGCAGCCATTGCTGTCATTCCGATTTAAGTGTATTGTCACATGTCACACGAGTTCAGTGAAAAGTTTACAGAGTCGTGGTACAAAACAGGAAAATAAGGAAAACGAAGTTAAAAGTTGAACATTGTAGTCCTTCTTACTAAAAAGTAGAAAAAAAGCAAAGAAACAGTCCAGTGCCACAGTCTGTTAGCGCCTCGCTATGCTGGGATTGGACTCTTCACAGAGCTCGACATTACACTGAGACAAACAGTGCCTGGAGGACCGTCAACTCAGTGAAAGACTTGGAAAAGGAAGCTAGCGCAGAGGCACAACTGATTCAACCTCCATATCTCCGGGATACACCCACCATTCAGCCCCACAGCCCTGTGGCTGAACACTTCAATTCCCTTTCCCACTCCGCCAAGGATATGCAAATCCTGGGCCCCCTCCAAATTCTAGCCAGCCAACGCCTGGACAAAGAATGCCTCATCTTTCCCCTTGGGATCCTCCAACCACACGGGATCAATGCCAATTTCACTGGTTTCCTCACCTCCCCTGCCCCTACCTTATCCCAGATCCAACCCTCCAACTCAGCACCACCCTCCTGACCTGTTTTACCTGTATATCTTCCTTCCTACCTATCTGCTCTATCCTTCACTCTGACCTATCACCATCACCCCCACCTCCATCTACCTAGCGCATTCCCAGCTGCCTTCACCTCTAGCACCACCTTCCTCCCATTTATCCCTTCGGCCACCCCATCATTCCTGATGAAGACCTTATGTTCGAAACATCGACTGTCCTGCTCCTTGGATGCTGCCTGACTGGCTGTGCTTTTCCAGCGGCACACTGTTCAACTCTCAACGTCCACCTGAACAGATGGAGTCAGTGGGGGACGAGCAAGTGGAGGAGGTGGGGATGTGGATATTGCCGAGAAACAACCGGAAAAGGAAAACACACCGGGGCCCACAGACCCACAGCAAAACAGAAAGAGGCAGCTGCATGACGAACACATGAGCAGCTCCTCTGAAGATGAAGATGTGTGGAGGGATGGTCGCTAACAGAAAAAGAGGCACAGCACCATGGAGTGGGGGGAAGGAATGCTCGTTGTCACAAACCCACCTTCCAGCCATGGGGAACTAAGGGGAACCCACAACCCCGCAGCTCCAGGCAATCAAGAGCAGAGCGTGGCAATGCCCCATCAGAATCAGAACCAGGACTTCCCGGCTTTGTTCCCGCCCCGGATGAGTGCAGTTCCAAAAACATTCAGAAACAGTTACTCTCTCCACCAGTGATGCACAAACGCAGCAGAGTGTACCGTCTTTAAGATGCACCACAGAAAGTCACCATGTCTTCTTTTACAGCATCCTCTGTATTCACAAACACAACCATCAAGGAGGACAAGGGCAACAGATACATTGGAATACCATCACCTGTAAGATCTCCCTAACCCACCCACCATCCTGATTTGGAATTATGTCACTGTCCCATCGATATCACTGAATCTAAATCCTGGAACTCCCTCACTAACTCATCATCACCTTCTGAAGGGAAACAAGGTGAACATTGTAAATACTCTACTTAATGATTACATTAAGTATGAGGTATGGTATTACCAGAACCTCCATTTCAGGTTTCTTCCCGGTTAGCTGATGGGAACTGTTTAGAACTGAACTAGTAATTGAGAAGTCTGGGCTAATAATAACGAAGTCCAAGATTAAACCTACCATGGCAGCTTGGGATGACAAATTGTATTAAAGGGACCTAAGGGGCAACGTTTTCCACGCAAAGGGTGAGGTGTGCATGGAATGAGCTGCCAGAGGAAGTGGTGGAGGCTGGTACAATTGCAACATTTAAAAGGCAGTTGGATGGGTATATGAATAGGAAGGGTTTGGAGGGATATGGGCCCAGTGCCGGCAGGTGGGACTAGATTGGGTTGGGATATCTGGTCGGCATGGACGGGTTGGATCGAAGGGTCTGTTTCCGTGCTGTACATCTCTATGACTCTATGACTCTAAAACTAAATAAATCCGAGGCTTAGGTGAGAGCTGTGATCTTCTACACATTAGCAATATGAAAATCATGATGAAATTGTGAAAAACTGACCATTTCTTTTTTCAGCAGAAGAGCTATTCTTTTCCGGCTACTTAAGCTTCTTGGCAAGATGGTGGCAGAGTAAGATGTTCCAACTAGACCTCCTTTATTCTGCCCATTCTTTTTCTTTTTCCTCTCTTTTTTGCACTCCTTTCTGTGTTTTTGTTTTCAGCCAATGGCTTGGACTTATCCAGGGGGAATGGAGGAGCTGGATTGGAGACTGGTATGGGGAAATAGTCCCGGAGTACAGACTAGTAGGGGGAAATAATCCTGGAGTCCGGTACAGGGAAATAGTCCCGGAGCGGAGTCCAGTATGGGGAAATCGTCTCGGAGCAGAGACTAGAATGGGAAAATATTCCCGGAGCAGAGACTGGTACAGGGAAATAGTCCTGGAGCAGAGTCTGGTATGGGGAAAGCAGGTCCTGGAGCGGAGACCAGTACGGGGAAATAGTTCCGGAGTGGAGACGGATGTGGGGAAATAGTCCCAGAGCAGAGTCCACTGAGGGGGAAGCAGTCCCAGAGCAGAAGCCAGGGAGGGGAAGCAGCCCCGGAGTGGAGACCGGTGTGGAAAAGCAGTCCCAGAGCGGAGGTCAGGGAGGGGAAGCAGTGGTAGACTGGAGACCGGTGAGGGGGAAGCAGTCCCGAAGCGGAGGCCAGACGGGGATATAGTCCTGGAGCGGAGATCAGTATGGGGATACAGTCCCAGAGTTGAGATCGGTGTGGAGAAATAATCCCGGAGTGGAGACTGGTATGGGTAAATAGTCCCGGAGCGGATACTGGTATGGGTAAATAGTCCCGGAGCGGAGACTGTTATGGAGGTGTAGTCCTGGAGCGGAGACTGCTCCAGGGAAATACTCCCGGAATGGAGACCAGCACGGGGAAATAGTCCCGCAGCGGAGTCCTGGATTAGAGACTGGTGTGGGAAAGCAGTGCCAGTGCAGAGACTGGTATGAGGAAATAGTCCCGGTGCTGAGTCCGGTAAGGGATATAGTCCCGGAGTGGAGACCGGTACGGGAAAATAGTTCTGGAGTGGAGACTGATACGGGGAAATAGTCCTGGAGTGGAGTCCAGTTTGGGGAAATAGTCCCGAGCGGAGACCGGTACATGGAAATAGTCCTGGAGTGGAGACCGGTACGGGGAAATAGTCCTGGAGCTTGGTCCGGTATGGGGAAATAGTCCCGGGAGGAGACCGGTACGGGGAAATAGTCCTGGAGCTTGGTCCGGTATGGGGAAATAGTCCCGGGGTGGAGACCGGTACGAGGAAATAGTCCTGGACCTTGGTCCGGTATGGGGAAATAGTCCCGGGAGGAGACCGGTACAGGGAAATAGTCCTGGAGCTTGGTCCGGTACAGGGAAATAGTCCCGGGGCGGAGACTGGTACGAGGAAATAGTCCTGGACCTTGGTCCGGTATGGGGAAATAGTCCCGGGAGGAGACCGGTACAGGGAAATAGTCCTGGAGTGGAGACCGGTACAGAGAAATAGTCCCGGGGCGGAGACCGGTACAAGGAAATAGTCCCGGAGCTTGGTCCGGTGTGGGGAAATAGTCCTGGGCGGAGATTGGTGCCGGGAAATAGTCCTGGAGCTTGGTCTAGTACAGGGAAATAGTCCCGGGGCGGAGACCGGTACGAGGAAATAGTCCTGGACCTTGGTCCGGTGTGGGGAAATAGTCCCAGGGCGAAGACCGGTACAGGGAAATAGTCCTGGAGCTTGGTCTGGTACGGGAAATAGTCCCGGGGCAGAGACCGGTGCGAGGAAATAGTCTCGGGGCAGAGGTCGGTGCGGGGAAATAGTCCTGGAGCTTGGTCCGGTATGGGGAAGTAATCCCGGGGCGGAGACCGGTACAGGGAAATAGTCCTGGAGCTTGGTCCGGTATGGGGAAATAGCCCCGGGGCGGAGACCGGTACGGGGAAATAGTCTCGGGGCGGAGACCGGTACGGGGAAATAGTCTCGGGGCGGAGACCAGTACGGGGAAATAGTCCTGGAGTGGAGACCGGTACAGGGAAATAATCCCAGAGTGGAGACAGATGTAGGGAAATAGTCCTGGAGTGGAGACCTGTATGGGAAAGTACTCCCGGAGCGGAGGCCGGTATGGGGAAATAATCCCAGAGTGTACACCAGTACGGGGAAATAGTCCCGAAGCGGAGACCTATATTGGAAATAGTCGCAGAGCAGAGACCGGTATGGGGATGTAGTCATGGAACAGAGACCAACACAGGGAAATAGTCCCGGAGTGGAGACCGGTATGGGGACATAGACTTGGAGTGGAGACTGGTACGGGGATATGGTCCCGGAATGGTGACTTGTATGGGGACATAGTCCCGGAGCTGAGCCCAATGATGGGAAGCAGTCCTGGAGCAGAGTCTGGTATGTGGAAGCAGTCCTGGAGTGGAGACTTGTTTGGGAAGCTGATCTGGAATGGAGATTCATGATGGGAAGCAGTCCTGGAGCGGAGACCTGTGATGGGAAGCAGTCCCGGAGGGGAGTCTGGTATGGAGAAGCAGACCTGGAGTGGAGATCAGCAACGGGAAGCAGACCTGAAGCGGAGACCATGTTGGGAAGCAGACCCGGAGTGGAGACGAGTGATGGGAAGCAGACCTGGAGAGGAAACTGGTGCGGGGGAAGGGAAGTCGGAGCAGAGGCCAGTGCGAGGTAAGTGAGTCTCAGGGAAAACCTACACTGGTGCAGCTGAGAGCCAATGGGGAGCGTACTGGATGCTTGGAGCGGAGTGGAGTGTGAACAATTGTTGGATTGGGGTCTGGCACAGGTGGTCAGATGACATGCATAAGCCCCTGTGCTGAGCTACTGCGAGTAATGCTTATTTGTAATTTGTTTATCTGACTGTAGTGTCTCTCCTTTTAACTATGTCTTATTTCTAACTTATACAATGAATCACTGTAAAGGAATACAACTACTTTCCTTTTTTATTCCTCTTTTTATTCCTCTTTTTCTCTCTAAGATTTCTACCTGGACATAACAGGCGATACAGTAAAACGTTTTTACTGTGCTCCTGTACTTCCGTACTTGAGTAAAAGTGACAATAAAGGATATTTTATTCTTTTCTATTCTAAGCTGTTCAACATTCAGAAGGGAAATACCTGATCATTTGGAACAGGGCTATTGTCTCAGATCTACTTATCCACATATTGTTTGAAAATCAGTTCTCTTAATACAGTAATTAGCTCAGCAGAGAGATGGCCTTAGAGAAAACATGGATACCAACCCTTCCTGGCAAAAAAAAGTGCAGCTCTTCCCTAAATTATTATCTATATTCCAAACGTTAAATTATCATGTTTTGTAACGAGCCAGATTCAACCTGTTTTAGTGGCTGCTGTGGGAATATAAATCCTTCACTGGGAATGCTCCAGATGAAACACTAAGGTGTTGCTATTTTATATTTTGAAGGCAGATTAACTGCATGTCAATAAACCTTGATCCCACAGTTTTTAGGATGACACACAGGGTAACAAAACAAAAAGTGGCAGACTTTCTGATAACTATATTGTCATGTGCTGACAAACTGCTAGGAACCCTTATTGTGCACTTTGGGCATCCTTTAGACTCCTTAACTCAGGCTCTATTAACAGACCTGTCTATGTGCCTTTGAAAGTAACCTGACATATTGTAAAATGTGGACAAATTTCCAGATTTGTGGGCAGAGCTTTGTACCTCCATCTATCAGCAATGTGGAGGTTGTAACAAATTCCTGGAAAAATCTGACAACTGATTCCTGAGTTGTGGGCAGGATTCCTGATTTCTGCTCGACTGTTATTTGCACTTGTCTGCCTGAAAATATTCAATTCATCCTACTTCAGGTTGGCTGCTGCACATTCAAGTGGTTGTCATAAATACTGCAGACAATTTCCAGGAAAATGGATTGGGCAGCAATTGTCTCAGTGACTATCATCACAATGAAAGGCTAATCAATAGAACTCCTGTATGCTAAACAAGAAATTAGACTGAGCAGAGAAATTGATATATGCATCTGCTATTTTACTATGAAGTCAGAGAGTGAGGAATAGTGTCAGATTAGAGAAAAAAAAACCTGTGAGCTAGAAGGAGTAAGATTGCTTCTATGTGGAAGTATAAGATCTCCATTCTTACTTTTCCTTCTTCCTCTCTGTTCATGGGCACTACCCAACATTATTTTCCACAATATCCCGGACAGCCTTGTGGCCATTTCAGTGAAGTCAGTCACTCGGCTTGTGGGTCAGGAATCAATTAGAAACCCAAACTGACTAAGGACACCAGGTTTCCTCTCTTGAAGGTCAATAGCGAAGCAGATGGCGTTTTTATGATAATCCACGGGGTTGTTAGTGGTAGCTTGTTCTTCCATGTTTGACTGAATTTAGCTGAATTTAAACTGACCCCAACTGCTCGGGCAGGGATTTGAACTCACTAACTTCGGGAGAGCTTTGGTAATGAAGCTATGGACTGCTGCTGTGGATTGTGCTTCTTCCATAAACTTAAGCCTGCATTGTTATCCCTTTGTGGATTTGTTGGTTCCCTTCAGGATTGAGTGTCTCTACCACACGCTTAGAGTCTGCTGTGTCTGAAACAAATTGCTACTGCCCTGAATCCCTTGCATCTCTTGATAATCGTTAACGCAGAGTAAGATTCAATCACTTGCAGTGTAAGCAAAAATTGTACTATATTGTTATGAATATATATCATACTCAATTCATCTTTCTAATACAGATTGATAGATTTATTGTTGTCACAGGTACTGAGATACAGTGAAGTGTATTGCTTTGGGTGATACATAGACCGATTGTATCATACAAAGTACATCAGGCGAGCAGAACAGAGTGCAGAATACAATGTTACAGCCACAGGCAAGATGCAGAGGGGAGGGGTCAGAACTAACATTTGAGAGGGCCATTCAAAAGTCTGATAACAGCAGGGAAGAAATTATTCTTGAATCTATTTGTACGTCTATTCAAACCTTTATATCTTCTGACCGACGGAAGATGGTGGAAGAGAATATAACTGTGGTGGGAGGGATCTTTGATTATGCTATTGACAGTCGGTGATGGAGGGAGTGGATGTTTGTGGATATAGTGCCAATCAAGTGAGCTGTATTGTCCCAGCTGGTGTCAAACATCTCAAGTGTTGTTGGAGTTGCACTCATCCATACAAATGGGGAATATTCCATCATGCTCCTGACATATACTTTGTAACGGATAGACAGGCTGGAGGGAGTCAGTGAGAGACAGTGAAGTCTGCAGATTTTCCTGCTCCGTGGATGCTGCCTGACCTGCTGTGATTTTCTAGCAACACACTCTCAACACTGTAGGGTGTCATTGGTCATGGATTAAGAGGTTGCTGTCTCAAGATCTTTGGTGAATTTCTGCAGTGCATTTTGTAGATTGTACACAGCATTGGTACTGAATGTCCGTGATGGAGGGAGGAAATGTTTGTGGATATTGTACCAATCAAGTGGGCTGTTTTGTCCCAGGTGGTGTCAAAACTCTTGAGTGCTGTTGGAGCTGCACTCACCCAGGAAAGCGGGGAATATTCCATCATGCTCCTGACATGTACTTGGTAACTGATGGATATTCTCTGGGAAGTCAGTGATCAGTGATCATTGCACAAAGTGCAGAGTTTCGGGATTGAAGGTGATTTAGTGGTTTGGATCAAAAATTGGCTAGCTGAAAGAATGTTCATCCTGGAGCTCAGTAACCAGTGGTGTGCTGCAAGGGTCTGTTTTGGGACCACTGCTGTTTGTCATTTTTATAAATGATCTGGCTGTGGGTGTTTAAGGATGGATTAGTAAATTTGTGGAAGATACTAAGGTGGGCAGAGTTCTGGATAGTGCTGAAGGATGTTGAGAGTTATAGAGGGACATAGATAAGATGCGGAGCTGGGCTGAGAAGTGGAAAGTGGAGTTTAATGTGGAAAAGTGTGAAGTAGTTCACTTCGGGAGAAGTAACAGGAATACAGAGTATTGGGCTAATGGTAAAATTGGTTAGACCTAACAGCCGTAGAGCGAACTGCCCATCTAAAATCTTGCTCTCAAAGAAATTAGAAGACACTCTAAATCAAAAGGTACCTTTTCCTGTAAAACATACTCGCAGTAGAAAGAAAGAAGATGATCCAGGGAGATCTGCCAATGGAAGATTGAAGACAGCGGAGAAGACAGAGACTGTGTGGACTTGAGATTAAGTTAATGTTATGTTTAATAATTGGAACATTACGTTAATAGGATTATGATCAGTTAGGGGAAAGAGTGTTCGGTTTATTAATAGATTAGTTTAGTGTTCTGTTAGGAAAATAAATTGTTATTTTTCTTTAAATACTGGAAATTAGGAGTTTTCTGTCAGTCACTCACATTTTAACAGATTACGAGGCAAGGCGAGCTTTTCTGGGTGTTTGGTTTTAATTAACAGAGGGGCTCGAGCTCCACGTTGTAACACTCTGGAGACAAAAATCCAGCCCTTAATATTCCTCTTTATGTTCAGTCATGTAAAGTAATTGGTTTTTTGAAATGATGTGTGGATTCTGCTGCAACACTGGGTTTCAATTTCAGATAGAATGCAGGTGTATCCCTGGCTGCCTCTGTCATAGACAGTCAAGGAGATATCCTCTTGAAGAATAGATGATAAGCATGTAGGAGGTGCTTCCAAAACCAGAAAAGCTTTAACAGGAAGTGATCATGACCCTTTATAGTAATGTTTATTATAGCTATCATCCCTATTACCAGCTTACAAGATGCAGGTAACAGAGAAAAGTTAATAACTTAATAAACATTGGTGGCGATCTGGAGTTTCTGAAGCCAGTATGATCCTTCATGTCAGTAAAAATTTATTGTCCTAATATATATCTTCGAATTCAATCTTAGTGCTGCTACTCCTGAAGTTGATTCACATTGTGGGTCTATTTCTTGCTTGGTTAACCTTTACAATTAGACCGTAGGTTACCTGTCCAGCATTCTTCCGTGGAGAGTAACTTGGAAATGGAACTATATCATTGTGGATTCTTAAGCTGTTTTTTTGACATTCACTGATTGTAAGTTGTGGTCCATATCAAAAGGAAGTTCCCCATCTCCATATATTGGTGCAGATTTGGATTCTTAAATTGGGTTCTAGCCATTCCTGTATATTCTATTTAATGAAGGAATGCTATGTTGAGGATACTGGCCTTTCAATGCAATAAAAACAGAAATTCATCTGGCTTATCCTTTTTCTGTGTTAGTCCATATAACTTATACCACCAACAGTGGGTTTCTAGTGGGATAGATGTCTGAAAATTTATTTAAAATCTTATTTGACAATGCTACAATATCACAAAGATATATTCTGTTGTTATTGATGTTACTGCACAATATATGCAGCTAACTGACTGAAAACACATCATTAATTCCATTATATGAAGAAAGGGAGTGGATGTGAGATGGATACCTTTATAAAAGACCAGTGCCTGCATCATTGCATTTGTCTCCCGTGGTAAGAGAGCACACTGCAACCCTCTGTCTGACTGAGCCCCCAACCATTCAGTGCTGTCAGGCAACAGGACCGGGCCTAGTGTGGCTTCCTTCGTGTATCACCGACTGGTCGGCACTACTGATGAGACAGTGGCTGAGTTGGCCACCCACCGAGGCTTCTCTTTCGCAGTGAAAGAGCAGGCTCGCTCGCCCATGTTCGTCCAGCTTGAACAAAGCAAATGAAGATTTCTTTTGTTTTCAGATATAACCTCCTGCCTGTGCCGACAGGGGCCCGGTGGAGTCGTGACCAAGGTTCCAGGGTCTTCTACCCTGCAGCACTCCTGGGTGACCTCACAGAGGGTTACAAAATCATGAGGGGCATAGATAATGTGAATAACAAAGCCCTTTTCCCCAGGGTAGAGGAGTCCAAAACTACAGGGCATACTTCTAAGGTGAGAGGGAAAAGATTTAAAAGGATCCTAAGAGAAAACATTTTCACACTGAAGGTGGTTTGAATGTGGAATGAACTGCCAGAGGAAGTGGTAGCTGCAGGAACAGTTACAACACTTAAAAGACATTTGGACAGTTAGATGAACAGGAAAGGTTTCAAGGGACATGGACCAAATGCAAGCAAGTGAGACTAGTTTAGGTTGGGAAACTTGGTCAGCATGGACAAGTTTGGACTGAAGAGTTTTTTTCCGTACTGTATGATTGTATGACTCTATACCAGAATAGCACATGTTGCGATTCCATGTGACTATCTAAAATGAACAGGACTGTCTGCTCTAAACTTTGAGCTACAATACAACAGAAGGCAGTTCTGACAATGTATAATTCCAAATTGTAGAATCGCTACAGTGTGAAAACAGATCATTTGGTCCTTCTAGTCCATACTGACCTTCCAATGAGCATTCCACCCAGATATACCCCTCTCACCCTATAACCCCACATTCCCCATGGCTAATTCACCTAGCCTGCACATCCCTGGACGTTACAGGGCAATTTAGCATTACGAATCTCACCTAACCTGCACATCTTTGGATGGTGGGAGGAAACCGGAGCACCTGGAGGAAACCCACACAGGTACTGGGCGAACATGCAAACTCCACACTGACAGCTGCCTGTAGCTGAAATCGAACCTGGGTCCCTGGTGCTGTGAGGTAGCAGTGCTAGCAACTGAACCACCGTGTCACCCTGGGACATTAGCTCAATTAGGATGTCAGTGTTCATAGTCAGCAGTGTAAGATGGGTCCAATGAGTCTACAGAGTCTACACTGGGGACAAGTGTACATATTTCCACATGCTTGGACTTGATTATGTTTAGACTTGTTTGTTATCACTTACATTACATAAAATACATACATATTTAAAGGGCAGCAATATGCAAAGTAAGTGATAAACCCTATTCACTTTGGAGAGGATTAAGAATTACATAGAATGTGTATGTTAATGCTTCACATGAGTTGCCTTCTATTTTATCTTATCCTATCTAAGTATCCTGCAAGTCTTTTCTCAACTTGTGTACTTATCTCACTTTTCATCAAATATATCTGTGCTAGCTGCCTTAACAAGTACTTTTGACAGCAATTTCTGATGACAGCCAGTCACTGGAGAAAGAATTCCTGATTGGATTGCTCGTCTCTCTGCAGTTGAGGGCAATACAGTTTGAAAACATAAAACATCTGAGCAGGCCATTCAGCCCATGAAGTCTACTCTCCCATTCAGTGAGATCATGGCTGATCCGATAATCCCCAACTCTACTTTCTTGCACTGTCCCTGTAGTGTTCCCCTTGTTGTTTAAAAATCTTTCTGTATCAGCCTTGAATATACTTAAGGAGCCCACCTCAACAGCCATCTCCAGTAAAGAATTCCACAGATACACTACCCTCTCAGAGAAGAAATGTCTTCTTATCTGTCTTCAGTGCATCATTATGGGTGGCACGGTGGCACAGTGGTTAGCACTGTTGCCTCACAGCGACAGAGACCCGGGTTCAATTCCCGCCTCTGGCGACTGACTGTGTGGAGTTTGCACGTTCTCCCCGTGTCTGCGTGGGTTTCCTCCGGGTGCTCCGGTTTCCTCCCATAGTCCAAAGATGTGCAGGTCAGGTGAATTGACCATTCTAAATGTAAATGTAGGGTATGGGTGGGTTGCGCTTCGGCGGGTCGGTGTGGACTTGTTGGGCCGAAGGGCCTGTTTCCACACTGTAATCTAATCTGTAATCTAATCTAATTACTTATTTGGAGATTATGTCCTGTGATCCGAGATTCTCTCATAAGGGGAAACAACCATTTCATACCTATCTTGTCATCGCCCCTAAGAATCTTGGATGTTTCAATACGGTCTCCTTTCATTCTTTGAAATTCCAATGATTACAGGCCGAACCTACTCAACCTGTCCTCATAAGATAGACCATCTCTCCATAATATCAGCCTGGGGAACAGTCTTCATGTTTCTTCCAATGCTTATATATCTCGCCTTATGTGAGGGGGCCAAAACATTTACAGTATTCCAATTGTGGTCTGACTGATGCCTTGTACAATTTTAGAGATGTCTTCCTACTTTTTTCCTATATTCCCTTTGAAATAAAAGTAAACATTCCATTTGCTTTGCATACAACTCTCTGAATTTAAATGCTAACTTATTGTAACAAATTAGAACTTGCAAATTCTTCTGTTTTGTAGCCTTCTGCAGTCTTTTTCCATTTAAAAAATATACAGCTCTTCTATTCCTCCTGCCAAAATGCACATTTCCCCATATTATGATCTATTTGTCAATATTTTGTGCACTTGCTTAACCTGACTGAATCCGTCTGCAGAATCTTTGTGTCATCATTACTACTTCACTTGCCCTCCCACCTATTTTTGTGTCATCGGCAAACTTGGGTTTCCTCATCTACATCATTAATATATATTCTATAGATATCCATACATCATCAATATTTTTGGCCCCAGTTCTGATGCCTGTGGTACACCATTAGTTACAGATTGCTATCTTGGAAATGTCCTGCTAATCTCCAACCTCTGTCCTCTAGAACATAGATTAGTAGAGCACAGTACAGGCCCTCAGCCCTCGATGTTGTGCCGACCTTTTATCCTACTCAAAGATCAAACTAACTTGCATACCTTTCATTTCATTATCATCCATGTGCCTGGATGTGACACGTCATGTCTCTTATCAGTTATGATGTGGAGGAGCCGGTGTTGGACTGGAGTGGACAAAGTTAAAAATCACACAACATCAGGTTATAGTCCAACAAGCTTATTTGGAAGCACGAGCTTTCGGAGCACTGTTTCTTCACTATCTGATTTTGTGTGATTTTTAACTGTGTCCTATTAGTTAGTTAATCCGCTATTGATGCTAAACCTCCAAAACTTTTATTAAATAGCTGAATATGTATTACGATTTCGGTTTTGGTGTTTCTACATCCCAGGTTCAGTGTCTCTGACTCAAAAGCTTTTACTAAGGATAGATAGAGGTTCCTTCACTTAGTAGCTTCATGAAGTACCTCAGCATGTTTGTAACTGAGTGTAATGAGCACTTAGGAGAATTTGCTCTGGTTGAGGTGATCTTCAAATAGAACCAAACCTGCCAAGGACTATACAAACCTGACAATCTTAATTTGCCCCAGTCAGCAGTATTCTTGCCTCAGAATATTTCATGACCTGGTCAAAGACCCTGCATCTTAACCTGAGCTGACAAGGCACTGACATAGTACACAACTGATACATTAAATGAACATTAAAATAAACCCTTACGTTACAAGTACTGGTAGGTCAGGTAAATGTTAGAGATGTTTTATTGCAAATTAAAGAAGAGTAATAACAGCATTACTTCTTCAATGAAAGCCCAATGAAATGGCACTTCATCTCATTGCTGTTTATTAAGATCCCCAATGTGAGAAACAGCTGCTACATTTGTAACAACGGCACTGCTCTGCAAAATAATTTATTGTATGGGAGATATCTGAAGTATTTCTGAGAAGCAAGATAAGAAGCTAAATAAATATAATTCTTCTTTTGAACAGCCTATCGATATTTCTTTGCAATGGGATGATTGTAGCATGGATATTCTAAATGTCATGCCATTTTCTTTCAAAGGAAGAGTGTTCAGTCAACAACACTGTAGAATACAAATATGAATTTGAAGAAACTTGAATATTGACTCAAATTAATGTAACTGGATATTGAGCTATTAGCTAACATTTGTACTTGTGCTTCTTTTATATTTGGAACATTTACACGTGTCATCTTTATTATCCCTCAGGAGAGACTCAGCCCATCCCTACAAAGTTGAAAGTTAAATTTGCAGTATCATTCTGTGCATGAACCCAAGACAAATGAGATGGACCCACTCTGTATTACATCCTCAGGAGAATTCATACTCTCAACAAACAGTATTTCAACTCCATCTCAAATATCAAAAACTGTAAGTACTACAAACTTTTATCTACCCACCTCCATAACCAGTGCTCCTCAAACATTCCAGAAGATTCCCCCGGCCTCTGGAACTGCTCAGACACCATTAGCCATGCGGCTGGTGCAGCTGCCACGCCCATGCTGATTGATTATGCCACTTCCGCCCCCCATCATGGCCACTCCCACAGCCACTTCCCCACCTCACAATTCCTCATGCATCACACATGACATCAATTCCGCCCCTCACATCATCGTTGATGTCACACTCTCAGTGACTTCCGCCACCCCTACTGCCGTGTCTGCCACCACTTCCGTCCCCACCAACGCCATTCACCTGCATTCTGCTGACACGCCTCCCACAGATCCCACTGTCACCATTCCCGGCCCCCAGAACCCTGAGGGGAACACCACCCCTGCTCATGACTCCACCCACATTCCCCCACCATCACACCCACTCCAGCTACTGTCTCTGCCCCCATTCCCAGCCCCACACCCACGCCAAATCCCAGCTCCCAGCCCTGCCGATTTTTCACCATCCCTCCAGACCTTCCCCTCACTGAGGACGAACGATCAGTCCTCAGCAAAGGACTCACCTTCATCCCCCTCCGTCCACTCATCAATGAATTTAATACACGCCGTGACGTCGAACACTTCTTCCGTCGCCTCCGCCTCCGAGCTTACTTTCACAATCAGGACTCCCGCCCACTTTGCGAGGACCCCTTCACCCATCTCCAACACACTGCATCCACCTGGACACTCCGCGCTGGCCTATTACCTGCCCTTGACCTCTTCATTTCCAACTGCCGCCGGGACATTAATCGTCTCAACCTGTCTACTCCCCTCACCCACTCCAACCTCTCACCCTCACAACGCGCAGCCCTCGAATCCCTCTGCTCCAATCCTGATCTCACCATCAAGCCAGCAGATAAAGGGGGCGCAGTGGTAGTCTGGCGCACTGACCTCTACATTGCTGAAGCCAAATGCCAACTCGAGGACACTTCTTCCTACCGCCCCCTCGACCATGACCCCACCCCCCATCACCAAACCATCATCTCCCAGACCGGTTCTACCTCCTTCCCAAGATCCACAAACCAGACCACCCTGGCCGACCCATTGTCTCAGCATGCTCCTGCCCACTGAACTCATTTCTACCTACCTCGACACTGTCCTATCACCCCTAGTCCAGGAACTCCCCACATACGTTCGAGACACCACCCACACCCTCCACCTCCTCCAAGACTTCCATTTCCCTGGCCCAAACGCTTCATCTTCACCATGGATATCCAATCCCTCTACACTTCCATCTGCCATGACCAGGGCCTCCAAGCCCTCTGTTTTTTCATCTCACGACATCCCCAACAGTGCCCTTCCACTGACACTCTCATTCGTTTGGCCGAACTGGTCCTCACCCTTAACAATTTCTCCTTCAAATCCTCCCACTTCTTCCAGACCAAAGGGGTAGCCATGGGAACACGTATGGGCTCCAGCTATGCCTGTCTCTTTGTTGGCTACGTAGAACAGTCGATCTTCCATAATTACACCGGCACCACTCCCCACCTCCTCCTCCGTTACATTGATGACTGCATTGGCGCCACCTCGTGCTCCCGCAAGGAGGTTGAGCAATTCATCAACTTCACCAACACATTCCATCCTGACCTTAAATTTACCTGGACCATCTCTGACACCTTCCTCCCCTTCCTGGACCTCTCCATCTCCATTAATAATGACTGACTTGACACTGACATTTTTTACAAACCCACCGACTCCCACAGCTACCTGGATTACACCTCTTCCCACCCCACCTCCTGCAAAAATGCCATCGCGTATTCCCAATTCCTCCGCCTCTGCCGTATCTGCTCCCAGGAGGACCAGTTCCACAACAGAACACACCAGATAGCCTCCTTCTTTACAGACTGCAATTTCCCTTCCCACGTGGTTAAAGATGCCCTTCAACGCATCTCATCCACATCCCGTACCTCCGCCCTCAGACCTCACCCCTCCAACCATAACAAGGACAGAACGCCCCTGGTGCTCACCTTCCACCCTACCAACCTTCGCATAAACCAAATCATCCGCCAACATTTCTGCCACCTCCAAAAAGACCCCACCACCAGGGATATATTTCCCACCCCACCCCTTTCCGCCTTCCGCAAAGACCGTTCCCTCCGTGACTACCTGGTCAGGTCCACACCCCCCTACAATCCACCCTCCCATACTGTCACCTTCCTCTGCCACCGCAGGAACTGCAAAACCTGCGCCCACACCTCCTCCCTCACCTCCATCCAAGGCCCTAAAGGAGCCTTCCACATCCAAAGTTTTACTTGCATATCCACCAATATCATTTATTGTATCCGTTGCTCCCGATGCGGTCTCCTCTACATTGGTGAGACTGGACGCCTCCTAGCAGAGCGCTTTAAGGAACATCTCTGGGACACCCGCACTAATCAACCACACCGCCCTGTGGCCCAACATTTCAACTCCCCCTCCCACTCTGCCGAGGACATGGAGGTCCTGGGCCTCCTTCACTGCTGCTCCCTCACCACCAGACGCCTGGAGGAAGAACGCCTCATCTTCTGCCTCGGAACACTTCAACCCCAGGGCATCAATGTGGACTTCAACAGTTTCCTCATTTGCCCTTCCCCCACCTCACCCTAGTTCCAAACTTACAGCTCAGCACTGTCCCCATGACTTGTCCTACCTGCTTGTCTTCTTTTCCTCCTATCCACTCCACCCTCCTCCGTGACCTATCACCTTCATCCCCTCACCTACTTCACCTATTGTACTCTATGCTACTTTCTCCCCACCCCCACCCTCCTCTAGCTTATCTCTCCACCCTTCAGGCTCTCTGCCTTTATTCCTGATGAAGGGCTTTTGCCCGAAACATCGATTTTACTGCTCCTCGGATGCTGCCTGAACTGTTGTGCTCTTCCAGAACCACTAATCCAAAATGAGATTCAGATTTGATAAGAATCTCCCAACAGCGCTTGAGTAAGCATATACTTTTACCCAGTCATTTACTGTCAGGAATGCCTCTAATGAGTCAGCAATATCTATATTCCTGAAAAATGAAGCTGTCAGGAATATGTCTATTTGTTTCTATTACAACCACCTGGATTTCTGCACCCGGCTGATGTTAGCTGCTATCTCACATGATAATTGTGGATCATGAAGATCTATCAATGAATCTTTTATTGCTGCACTCTTTCTTAAATTATTCCAGAGTTCTTGAATTGGACTTTTTTTCTGGAAAACTATTTTTGGATTATTATTTGCATGAAGTTTGGAACAGCATTGCAAATTTATCTGTTATTGATTTCAACTCCTCTCCTCTTCTGCAGATCAACTTGTAGCATTTTGTGCCTTTACTTCATCTCGACTGAAATGCCATTGTAAAATTGGTGGAAAATTAATCCCCTTTTAATTTTGACTGTCATGTTATTCAATTGAAGCCAAACCAGAGGTAATTTCTCCTGGTTTGCTAAGAATTGTCCAATTTGTTGCCTATTTATGACAACTTGACAGTGAATCTATGAGTTTTGTGAGTCTGTTTACTTGAGCTTTAAAACATATTAACTTAAAAATTGCAAGACATTGCTCTCCCCAAAGATGTCTAGAAAAGTTTGGGTGCACTGACCCCAAGTCTAATTCTCTGATCTGCATTCCCATAAGTGTCCCTCCAAGCCTGAGTCATTTAATTTCAAGGCTCATCATTATTGACCATGACTTCAGCATTTTAGATTCTCGGCGCTGACATGTTTTGCTGAAATTTCTCTGCTTGTTCAATTCCCTGTCTTCATGGTGCTCCTTAAAATCTAACTCTTTGATCAAGGTTTAAGCCAACTCTCTGGCGACCCCCTTCTTTGAATCAGCAGCAATTCTTTTCCTGACTGAAATTCTGTGAAATGCTTTGTGATGATTTCACATCAAAAGCCCTTTGTAAATGCAAGCACTCGTTGCATAATTATTGCCAAATGAATGCTAACTACTAATAGAAAGATTCCTTGAAAATCTGGCATTATGTATATTTGACTGGTCTTAAAACTGTAACTCCTTATTTCTAATAAATGGAATAGATCTGTCTTCATTCATATAAAGTCCAACAGTATTCTCAACTGTAAATGTAAAGCTAACTAATTTCAGGACCAAAACTTAGATCTTATTTTGCTTTCTAATCTGAAGAAGCACTACTTATTTAAGAATCAAGTGCATCTTAATATATTGCTGGAATAACTTGTGGAAATTACCTCCTACAGCTTTGAGAATTTGACTCTCAATTGGTTGCATTACACCTAATCTTGTTACACAAGTTTTAGATACTCCAGAGATAACTTTAACCTCACCCTCCTGGCTGAAAGTACAGAAAAAGAAACGTTAAACTCATCCTGGTTGCTGACCTCATGTCAAGCTGCTAGATGTATACCATCCAGGGTTTTGTCACAGGCTGGGAAGTGGGTCAATATCACTTAGAACTCCAGTTTGTTGCCTTTTACTCAGCTGTTGGTAAAGTTAGGGTAGATGTTTACTTTCATCATGACATTAGCAATCCTTTTGCGTTGCTTTTCTGCCTCTTCATCCTTTCACTCCAAGAGTTACAGATAAATGTTTGGAATGGATTAAGAAGAGGTATGATGAAAAAAAGCAATTCAATGCTTGGTTTGCTGTGGGAGAACGATCACTCGAATCAGAAAACCATGGCTGAGCTGCAATGATGATGGCATTAATAACCACTTTAACAAGACGGCTGAAGCATTTAGTTTCTGAATCTGATGACAGGAAAGAAGCAGTGTTTCAAATAATGAAAGAATGTACCATCTTAATGACTGGTCAAAAGTAAAACCATCAGACATGCAACATTAAATGAACTGGCAAATTGCATGCAAACTGGATGATTGAATGATTTGGACAACTATCTGACGAAGGAACAGCGCTCCAAAAGCAAGAGATTCCAAATAAAACTGTTGGACTATAACCTGGTGTTGTGTAATTTTTAACTGGGTGATTGAAGTTATGAAACAATGCTTCACATCAAATTGGAATCCCTGACTGATCATTTCACTGGGTGCATGAAAGAAGATTTTCTGTTGTATAGACTAGTTAAGTGGTTAACTGTATGATTGACAACATAAGATCATAAGACATCGGAGCAGAAGTTAGGCCATTCAGTCATTGAGTCTGCTCCGCTATTCAATCATGGCTGATACATTTGTCATCCCCATTCTCCCACCTTCTCCCCGTAACCTTTAATCCTCTTGACAATCAAGAACCCAACCATCTCAGTCTTAAATACCTGGCCTCCACAGCCTTCTGTGGCAATGAATTCCATAGATTAACCACTCTCTGGCTGAAGACATTTTTCCTTATCTCCAAGCTAAAACTCAAGACTGGAATTACCAATTAAAAATATACATGGAATCAGTGGAGAACAAAAATCTAGATATATGGTGAGAAGTTGAGAAGCTTTGATCAATGGTTCCAGCTGTCCAAATCTGAAGCTAAGGTAAGCATCAAAACAGGAGGGAATTGCATTTCTATGACTTCACCAAATGTTTCTTTCCTCAAACTTTGCATCAAAGATCAGTGGCTAAACCTACATGAGCTGACATGAAATTGTGTACATAATATTTTGAGATCTAGAGAGAAAAAAACCTTAAGCCCTTGTTAGGTGGAGGTGGGTATTACAGATGCTGGAGATTAGAGTCAAGATTAGAGTGGTGCTGGAAAAGCACAGCAGGTCAGGCAGCATTCGAGGAGCAGGAAAATCGACGTTTCGAACAAAAGCCCTTCCTGATGAAGGGCTTTTGTCCGAAACATCGATTTTCCTGCTCCGGATGCTGCCTGACCTGCTGTGCTTTTCCAGCACCACTCTAATCTCAAACAGTTGTTAACCTAATTCCTCAAATTCATACAGTGACTGAGTTGAAATCGTTAGAAATATTGTAGCTAACACTGATTTAAAAGGCAGCGGAACAATGTCCCACATCATGCTGACATTTACGTCTGTATGTTTTGCATTTTATCCTTAACATGCTGAAAAGAGAACACACCAACAGAAAAAAGAGAAAATGAAGTTTTCATGTTGTCTTAGGCAGACAACTTTCATTAAAAAAAAACTAATTCCCTAAACTTGTTACTTTTCTTTCAAAAGTTATTTGATCCTCAGTTTCTGTTTATCTTCTTTCACTTCGACTTGTCTTTTATCTCCGTGTCTGTTGCCCTTGCTCTTTTGCTATTTCACTTTATTCATCTCACGGCATGGTATTCCTTGTTTTATATAGAATTCTGTAAACCTGTTTGCAATATATACATCTTCACAAAATTACTTGACCAGTTCCTGAGATGAGTTTAAGTTTCTTCGAACTTGTCACCATCGCAAGCTTGTTATGTTCCCTGGTACAACCCTGACATTTACATTGCACATCTCGGACAAGATTTTCATCTCAGATATAGCAGACTACAACTGCTGATAGAAAGAATCTCACATGACGTAGGGTCATAGAGATGTACAGCAGGGAAACAGACCCCTTGGTCCAACTCATCCATGCCGACCAGATATTCCAACCCAATCTAGTTTCATCTGCCAGCCCCCGACCCATATCACTCCAAACCCTTCTCATTCATATACCCATCCAGATGCCTTTTAAATGTTGCAATTGCACTAGCCTCCTCCATTTCCTCTGGCAGCTCATTCTATAACCGCACCACCCTCTGTGTGAAAAAGCGCCTCATCTTCCGCCTAGGAACCCTCCAACCACAAGGGTTGAACTCAGATTTCTCCAGTTTCCTCATTTCCCCTCCCCCCACCTTGTCTCAGTCAAATCCCTCGAACTCAGCACCGCCTTCCTAACCTGCAATCTTCTTCCTGACCTCTCCGTCCCCACCCCACTCCGGCCTATCACCCTCACCTTGACCTCCCTCCACCTATCGCATTTCCAACGCCCCTCCCCCAAGTCCCTCCTCCCTACCTTTTATCTTAGCCTGCTGGGCACACTTTCCTCATTCCTGAAGAAGGGCTTATGCCCGAAATGTCGATTCTCCTGTTCTCTGGATGCTGTCTGACCTGCTGCGCTTTTCCAGCAACACATTTCCAGCTCTGATCTCCAGCATCTGCAGACCTCACTTTCTCCACTTAAATACAGATGTGCTTTTAAAACTTGGAATTCAAACTCCGCCATCTGCCATGACAGGATTTGACTCAGGTCCCTAGGACATTATCTGGGTTTCTGAATTAATAGCCTAGCAATAATGCCACTCGACTGTCACCTCCCCATTGTATCCATGGTTTATTGACACTGTATCTTCAAGGAATTTCAAGTGTGCAAAACACATGCTGATTCATACACAAGGTGTCCAAAAGCTTGTTCACTGAGTCAGATCTTAAAGTGCAGACAGAGAGGGAGGAAGATCAAGTGGAACAGATTGTAAGGGCACTGGGCAAAAACAAAGACATTAAAACTCCATTTTCCAGTCCATTTTCAGTTCTGAAAATGATTCACACTGGACTTGAAGCATTAACTTTGTTTATCTCTCCACAGATGCTGCCAGACTTGCTGTGTTTCTAACACTTTCTCAAGTTCAAGTTTACAGCATCTACGGTGTTGTGATTTTATTTTAACTTAGTTACATAATAAAAGGCAGTTTGGTGTCTTCAGCCATAGTTTTAAATTGACACAAATGAAATGACCATCGTGAAACTCAGAGATATGTCTCAGCAAGTTCAGGGAGCATTGAGGCAAGGAAAAGAATTGTTCTTAGTGCATGGGTGATAAAGGAACAGAATTAGACAGGGATCCCAAGTTGAATTGTCAGATGCCAACTCTCACTGCCATTTAGTTTGGCCATGGTGACTGCCACAGTTGGAGAGAGTTGGAGCATCCACTGCAGCTTGCATATGAATGATGACCACTTCAGCAATATACCAGAAGGACAGCCATTATTTGTGTATCTCCACCTTGTGTTTAGCTCTGAAAGAGCCTCAAAAGTTAATACTTGTTTGAATTCAGCAAGTGCCACTCACTATGTTGATGTTGCAGGAACATGAACAAAGAATAGTAAGCACTGGAAGAAGTCAGACCCCAGGATATTAAACTTCTGCCAACATTTCTGGCAGTAATGCAGGTTGTGGTACTGTAATCAATATGTAACCTCAGTAATGTGATAAACTACTGCTAATTACAAGGCTGTTCCAGTTAGACCAGAAAAGTCGCCATCCTCATCCACACTAGACCACTTCCAGTTTGAAATAACACACACACACACAAAATAGTGGGCAGCGTAATGCTGCCAACTGTGGGTCCGTCCTAGTCATGACTTAGCAAACAGTCGCGGCTGGCATGATTTCTAATAAATGTCAAGTGAGAGAAGTTAGACATTGGGCCTTCAAGAGAAAAAAAAGATGAGGAAATGGTTTGTGATAGTCATGAGCCCTACTAATGCTCAACAGAGAAGAATAGGGTTGAACTCAGATTTCTCCAGTTTCCTCATTTCCCCTCCCCCCACCTTGTCTCAGTCAAATCCCTCGAACTCAGCACCGCCTTCCTAACCTGCAATCTTCTTCCTGACCTCTCCGTCCCCACCCCACTCCGGCCTATCACCCTCACCTTGACCTCCCTCCACCTATCGCATTTCCAACGCCCCTCCCCCAAGTCCCTCCTCCCTACCTTTTATCTTAGCCTGCTGGACACACTTTCCTCATTCCTGAAGAAGGGCTTATGCCCGAAACGTCGATTCTCCTGTTCCCTGGATGCTGTCTGACCTGCTGTGCTTTTCCAGCAACACATTTCCAGATCTGTATTTAAGTGTCTAATAATGGCCCTGAATCCATCATTGATTGTTGGGAAAAATAAACTGGTTCACTAATGTCCTTCAGGGAAGGAAAGTGACATCCTTACCTGGTCTGGCCTACATGTGACTCAGGCCCACAACAATGTGCCCTTTGGGCAATAAATGTTGGTCTCGCCAGTGATGCCAACATCCCATGAGTTAATTTGTAAAAGAAAAATTCCAGGATCACTTTTTCAGCTGTCTATTCCTGCAAGGGGTTTTGATTAGTGGACAGGCATACAGACTTTGCCCATTAGCTATATAATATCATGACTGTAAACATAAAAGCTTGCACGTTTTATGAAACTTACTCCTATTATATTTTCAAAATTGAGGAGAGCTGAACGTTGGTCAGAAAATGGGAAGTAAATGACCTTTGGAGTGTATGTCTTGGCTTTAGATGAAACCAATATTTAACAGTCCCTAATGAAGAATCGTGGGCACCGATAAATCAACCACATTGTTGGAACATTTTCTAATTTCAGACCTTGAGGATTCATTTTCTGAGAAAACCCACTACATAGCATATTCTCTATTGAGTTTTCTTTCAAAACATTTTGCAATGTTTAGCAAGGTTTCACAGTAAAGCTAATATTAGAACAGCTGAACATTTGGCTGAAATTACATTCCTGACCAATTGCATATTCCTTTGGAAAATGCAACACACTGACCTGATTGCGTGTCTAGGCCCCATTAGCTTTAAGGCAGATGAAATAAAAATGTCAAGTTCATATTTGTTAAGGCCGACCAATGCTAAGAATTACAGCAATCAATTAATTAACCAACATTTAGTACTGAGTACCAGTGATTTGCTGAGTGAGCAGGAAATGAGTGATGTTAATTCTTTAATGAAAATATATAGCATTCCCACCATTATTACAGATTTAACTGCATTTTCCAGTAACATCATAGCCAAACTCTTCTGATTCAATTAACATAGAAATTAGTTTCATGAGAGATGCACTCAGTGTCAGCTGCTTTTACAAATTCAGTTCATGCCCCTAACCAGACCATGCATCAAAAAGTAATGAGAAGATATGATCAACTTAATAAAAATTGCAGTGCTTAGAATGATAATCTTATGGAAATTACTTGTTGTATTTATTCTTATTGATAGATGGAAAGGGAACAAATATTTTGATACTGATGAAGAGAGAAATTATGAAAAAAGATAACACTGTCATTATAGAGACAAATAGAACATTGATGGAGGGGAACCAGACTCTGGAGATGAGAAAGGATTAGAAAAAGATACTGAATTCTTCATCAGTGGTGACTAGTAATGCTTTCCTGTGTGAGCAATCTCTGCAAAATGATCTTTTCCCCAAATTCCTAGAACAGATGCTAGTAGATGCCTGGCATGATCTCTGACATCTGTTCAACTATTTGATCTCATGCATGATTGCGACTGAAGCACAACTGTCCCCTTGACCTAAAGTCATATAGTCATAGAGATGTACAGCACGGAAACTGACCCTTTGGTCCAACTCATCCATGCCAGCCAGATATCCTAAATTAATCTAGTCCCATTTTCCAGCACTATGTCCATATCCCTCTAAACCCTTCCTATTCATATACCCATCCAGATGCCTTGTAAATCCTGTAATTGCACCAGCCTCCATCACTTCCCCTGGCAGCTCATTCCATACACACACACCACCCTCTGTGTGAAAATATTACCCCTTAAGTCCCTTTTAAATCTTTTTCCTCTCACCTTAAACCTAGGTCCTCGGGTTTCAGACTCCCCTAATCTGGGGAAAAGACATTGGCTATGCCCCTCATGATTTTGTAAACCTCTATCAAGTCACCCCTCAGCCTCCGATGCTCCAGGGAAACAGCCCCAGCCTTTTCAACCTGTCCCTATAGCTCAAATCCTCCAACCCTGGCAACATCCTTGTAAATATTTTCTGAACCCCTTAAAGCTTCACAACATCTTTAAAGGGACTCTGGGAGTGCAGGTCCACTGTACCCTGAAGGTTGCTGCACAGCTGGATAGAGTGGTCAAGAAGGCATATAGTATGCTTGCCTTCATTGGACGGGGTATTGAGTATAAGAGCTGGCAAGTCATGTTAAAATTGTACAAGATGTTGGTTCGGCCGCATTTAGAATACTGTGTACAGTTCTGGTTGCCACATTACCAAAAGGATGTGGACGCTTTGAAGAGGGTGCAGAGAAGGTTTACGAGGATGTTGCCTGGTATGGAATGTGCGAGCTATGAAGAAAGGCTGAGTAGGTTAGGTTTATTTTCACTAGAAAAAAGGAGATTGAGGGAGGATCCGATTGAGGTTTACAAAATCATGAAGGGTACAGACACGGTGGATAGAGACAAGCTTTTTCACAGGGTGAAGGATTCAAAAATGAGAGGTCATGCTTTCAAGGTGAGAGGTGGCAAGTTTAAGGGGGGTACACGTGACAAGTACTTCACACAGAGGGTGGTGGGTGTCTGGAACGTGTTGCCAGCAAAGGTGGTACAGGCAGGTACAATAGATTCATTTAAAATGTTACTAGACAGTTGCATGAGTAGGTGGGGAGCAGAGGGATACAGATGCTTAGGAATTGAGCGACAGGTTTAGACAGTACATTTGGATCGGCTCAGGCTTGGAGGGCTGAAGGGCCTGTTCCTGGGCTGTAAATTTTCTTTGTTCTTTGTTCTCTTTGTTCTTTATCTTTCCTATATCTGGGAGACCAGAATTGAACATGGTATTCCAAAAGTGGCTTCACCAATGTCCTACAATTCAGCTTGGGTTCACTCCCTGCTATCTATTCAGATACTTGTGCCAGACAGTGTCCTGAGCAGATGCCGCATTAAGGACATCCTTGAGTTCAGGTGAAAACGGCCAAACTGAAAGGCTTTGGGGCTCAACACACTCAATGTACAGTCGACAGGTTTGGGCTTGATACAAAATAGGTGAGAAGACAAAAGGTGACTGTGAAAGTCAAGTGTCTGAAGACATACATGGACAGGTTAAGTGAGTGTCCAGATGGAATACATTGTTGGATAGTGTGAGCTGATTCACTTTGGCGGGAAGAAAAAAGGGATGTTACTTAAGTGGAGAAACACAGCAGTAAACTGCAGCACAGAGAGATTAGGAATCTTTGTGCATAAATCACAAACATTTAATGCATTGTTCAGCAAGTAATAGGGAAGACAAATGGATTGTTAGTTTTTACTTCAAAGGGAATGGAGAATAAAAATACTGATATCCTGCTAAACTATACAAGATGCTAGTTGGACCATTCTATAAACTAGTATAAACAGAAGTATGTAAACAGTTTTGGCCTCCTTGTCAAAGGTGAGATATACTGGCTTTGAAGGCAGTTAGGGAAGATTCATTATCTTGATTCTGGGCATGGACAGATTATCTTATGAGGAAATATGAGGAAATGTGCTTATACCCATTACAGTTCAGAAGAATGAGAGATGACCTCACTGATACACAGGAGAAAGTGAGGACTGCAGATGCTGTAGATCAGAGCTGATAATGTGTTGCTGGAAAAGCGCAGCAGGTCAGGCAGCATCCAAGGAGCAGGAGAATCGACGTTTCGGGCATGAGCCCTTCTTCAGGAATGAGGAAAGTGTGTCCAGCAGGCTAAGATAAAAGATAGGGAGGAGGGACTTGGGGGAGGGGCGTTGGAAATGCGATAGGTGGAAGGAGGTCAAGGTGAGGGTGATAGGCCAGAGTGGGGGTGGGGGCGGAGAGGTCAGGAAGAAGATTGCAGGTTAGGAAGGTGGTGCTGGGTTCGAGGGATTTGACTGAGACAAGGTGGGGGGAGGGGAAATGAGGAAACTGGAGAAATCTGAGTTCATCCCTTGTGGTTGGAGGGTTCCTAGGCGGAAGATGAGGCGCTCTTTTTCCAACCGTCGTGTTGCTATGGTCTGGCGATGGAGGAGTCCAAGGACCTGCATATCCTTGGTGGAGTGGGAGGGGGAGTTGAAGTGTTGAGCCACGGGGTGGTTGGGTTGGTTGGTCCGGGTGTCCCAGAGGTGTTCTCTGAAACGTTCCGCAAGTAGGCGGCCTGTATCCCCAATATAGAGGAGGCCACACCGGGTGCAGCGGATGCAGCAAATTATGTGTGTGGAGGTGCAGGTGAATTTGTGGTGGATATGGAAGTATCCCTTGGGGCCTTGGAGGGAAGTAAGGGGGGAGGTGTGGGCGCAAGTTTTGCATTTCTTGCGGTTGCGGTTGCAGGTTGCGGTTATATGTTAGGCTATTTTGGAAGCAAAAATAGGAAGGTGGATTATTATTGGAAGGGTGATAGATTGGGAAAGGCAGATGTGCAACAAGACCTGGGTGTCCTGAAGGTAAGTGTGCAAGTACAGCAGGTGGTGAAGAAGGCAAACGGTATGCTGGTCTTCATAGTGAGAGGATTCAAGTACAAGAGTAAGGATGTCTTGCTGTCATTGTATTGGAACTTAATGAGACAAAACCTAGAGTACTGTGCACAGTTTTGGTCTTCTTACTTGAGGAAGAATGTTCTGACTACCAAGAGAGTGCAGCAAAGGTTTGTGGAATGGCAGGGCTGATGTATGAAAAAAGGTGAGATCGATTAGAGCTATATTAAATGGAGTTGAGAAGTATGAGAGGGGATCTCATTGAAGCCACCAAAATTCTAAACAAAGCTAGACAGAGTACATTGAGGAAGGATGTTCCCAAGGACTGGGCAATCCAGAACCAGGAATCACAGTCTGAAGATATGGGATAGGCCATTTAGGATTGACATGAGGAGACTGGTGAGCCTGTGGAATTCTCTCTCATAGAAAGTGGTTGAGACTAAAGCACTAAATGGTTCAAGAAGGGGATAGATAAGGTTCTTGGGGGTAAAGGAATCCAAGAGTATGGGACATAAGTTGAAACAGTGCACTTGAGGTGGATGATCAATTATGATCAAAATTGAATGGTGGAGCAGGCTCAAAGGGCCAAATGGCTTACTCCTACTTCGATTTTTTTATGTTTCAATATTTCTAATCTAACGCAGCCTTATATATATTCAATGATCAGTCTCCAATGATCTCTAGGAGAGATCACTCCACAGACTAACAGCCATCTGAAAATATTTCCCCTCATCTCCATCTTAAGACATGGGGATGGGGAGAGGGAGAGAGGTCTCTATTGGGTCCTGGGGGGAAGGAGCTTGTCACATTCTGCGTGTTGAAGGTGTGGGGTTTTTGGTTTCTGACTGGTGATGAGGGTTGTTGAGTCAATGTCTGGGTGGGTGTGAAGGCTCTGGGGACCAGAAATTGGGGGCTATATGCGATAAACTAGGTGAGCTGTTTAGTAGCTACTGAGAAATAAGAATAGGTTTTCAATGGTGCAATGTCTCCTGAGTAATCACTTAGTGAAATGCAATGGGACCCTCTGGAGTATCTGATTTAAACGGATACTTTTAGAGGACTCAAGGTGGAGAGGAATTACACAATGAAATTTATCCCACACAATTCCCTCAGCGTCTGCTTTCGTCGGGTCCCTGGGGCAAGTCCCATCAATCATCTGGTCATCGGAAAATCAGGACCCTTGCTTGTAAGCTTGGCCACTTGTTCTAGTCCATACTAGAAAGGGAGTCATCCTTTCAGCATCCACTCTGTGAAATCCTCTCAGAAGCTTTTAAGTTTTGTGAAAATTACCTCATTCATCTTAGCTGCAAAGGACACAAGTCCAATCGTTTCATGTAAATCAACCCCTTCCTCTCAGGAATCAACTGTGTAAATGTTCTCTGTGCTGTCTCTAATGCAGCTATATCCTTCCTTAAATAGAGAGACCAAGACTGTACACAGCTGTTACTGCAGATCGTGACTTGAAAGCAAAAAATGAGGCTGACAGCCCACTGCAGAAATGAAAGACTGGCTCAGTTTTTAAAAATTATTCATTGACAGGATGCGGGTATAGCTGGCCAGTATTTATTGTCCATCCCTAATTGCCCAGAAGGCAGTTAAAAGTGAATTAGAATGCTGCAGGTCTGAAGTCACATGTAGGCTAGACCAGGTAAGATTAGCTGCTTCCTTTCCAAAAGGACATTAGTGAATCGAATGGGTTTTTCCCCAGAAATCGACAATGGATTCACGGTCATCTTAAGTCATCTTAATTCCAGATTTTTATTTAATTCAAATTCCACCATCTGCTGTGGTGAGATTTGAACCTGGGTCCCCAGAACATTATCTGTGTCTCCTGGATTAGTAGTCTAGTGATAAAACTACTAAACTATAAGCTCCCCTTAAGGAGGTCAGAGGTTTCATGTTTTGAATGAGACCTCAAGTTGAGGACCTGTTACCTTCTCCATATAGCTTTTCTGAAGAGGAGAGAAGGAGTTCTCACTGATTTGCTTAACCAATAACATATATCCCAACCATCATTACTGCAGCAGATTACCTGATCATCAACATGTTCTTGTTTTGGATAAATCAACAGCCATGTTTCTTACATCATGACAACAACTTGAACTTAGAAGTTTTCGTTAGCTATGAAATTCTTTCAGGGTTTAGATGAGAGTAGTGCTGGAAAAGCACAGCAGGTCAGGCAGCATCCGAGGAGCAGGAAAATCGACATTTCGGGCAGAAGCCCTTGTATACCCTTGAGTTTAGAAGACTGAGAGGGGATCTGATTGAGACGTATAAGATTATGAAAGGATTGGACACTCTGGCAGCAGGAAACATGTTTCCGCTGATGGGTGAGTGCTGAACCAGAGGACACAGCTTAAAAATACGGGGTAGACCATTTAGGACAGAGATGAGGAGAAACTTCTTCACCCAGAGAGTGGTGGCTGTGTGGAATGCTCTGCCCCAGAGGGCAGTGGAGGCCCAGTCTCTGGATTCATTTAAGAAAGAGTTGGATAGAGCTCTCAAAGATAGTGGAATCAAGGGTTATGGAGATAAGGCAGGAACAGGATACTGATTAGGAATGATCAGCCATGATCATGATGAACGGCAGTGCAGGCTCGAAGGGCGGAATGGCCTACTCCTGCACCTATTGTCTATTTCTGATTAAGGGCTTTTGCCCGAAACATCGATTTTCCTGCTCCTCAGATGCTGCCTGACCTGCTGTGCTTTTCCAGCACCACTCTCATCTAAACCCCCATGAGATTGTTTTGGACATCCTAAAGTCTAAAAGACACCGTGCAGATACAAACCTCTCTTTCTCGACTTGTTTCACTTTAAAAAGGTTCAGTATTTAAATTGGAAAATGTTTTCAAATTAGCTTTCGATCTGCTATTCCCAGCACGAAATCTTCGAGGTATTGAGACTGTCTCCAGGAGTCTTTAAGAGAGATGTTGTGTGCTATCTTCAAAATGCATCAACCTAAGGGCAACTCTCATTTTTCCCTTTTGCATCAAGAATTATCCAAAACAATTTTACGTTGATGCAGAAGCAGCCATGTGTTAAAATGGCAAAACTGTTCACTTGAAGAGTTTGAAAGTCAAAAGCAAACCGTATGTGTCAGCAACAAACCAAATGTAAATGTGCACATATACAGCCTTCAGCAAGTGCATTCTGTGACAAAATATGTGATTGTGGAATAACAGTCAGGGGAAACAAAGTAATGCATTTTATCGAATAAACCTGCCTTACAGGAATGAGAAAATATGATCACTTTAAAATAGACTGGAAGGAGATGAAACACAAGTTCTTCACAAGGATACCTGAGCTAAAAGGGTCAAGCAAAGTTTCTTTTACTTTTAAGTCTTCCATGTGTGTCATGGGCAGTTTAGAAAAACAGGAAGCAAATTCAACCAGTGGTGTAGGAATGTTGGCAATTCTGCTTTGTACACCCCATAGAGTCATAGAAGCATGGAAGCAGACCTTTCAGACCAACTCATCCATGCTGACCAGATATCCTAAATTAATTTACTCCCATTTTCCAACATTTGTCCCATATCCATCTAAACCCTTCCTATTCATATATTCATCCAGATGCCTTTTAAATGTTGCAATTGTACCAGCCTCCACCACTTCCTCTGGCAGCTCATTCCATACACACACCACCCTCTACGAGGTCCCTTTTAAATCTTTCCCCTCTCACCTTAAACCTATGTCCTCACTGCCCCACCCTAGGAAAAATACCTTGGCGATTCACCCTGTCCATGGCCCATTGAGTCAGGAATTTTAGCAATGCAGAGACGTTGGTGTCAACTTGGGCCTCTTTGCAAGAAACACCAAGTATACGGTTGATACCTTTCCAGCATGGACAAAGTAAAATCATAGGAGAGTCGACATGGCCCCCGACTGACACACAATTCATTGTTAGAAGTTTAGTAATGGCATTGCCAAATGTCTGAGAGGATTAGAAGGAATAAGCTCAAATAAAATGCACTTTGCAAAGAGGACTGGATGTCAGAGGGCCAGTCAGCCATTTAACTTCCAGATTAAAAATTTATGCTGTCTAATTGAGCTGTTTTAGTTCCCTTGTGGCTTTCTAATGCCTTTTCAATACATGATTGAGACAATTTTATCGTGCCATCCAATGCCACTGCATCTCCTTTCAGTTTGAAAAAGGTTGTTCGCAGCCTATTAAATCCATTAACTGTGCTTGCTTGTCTTATTATGTAAGAAGTCTCCCTATCTTTTGGAGAACCGCAGGTCAGAGAAGCAAGCAATTTGGGCCTTCAAACCTACATGTCATCTTACTCTATTTGATCTAGTTCCATTCCTGCTTGCTCTGCATTTCCTTTGACAGTTCTTTTCTACAATCTATTGAAACTAATTCCTCACGAAAAGTATTTGTGAAGTCTGCTCAGCCACAGCTCAGGGCAGAGATGAAAAGCTGGAGAGGAGAAACCTTTCCATTGGGTGACAATCCTACATTTGTGTTCTCTCGTGATCATTTAGCATCAATTGAGGGATATCGGCTGTGACTCAGTTAGCACTGTTCCTGCCTCTAACGGCAAACACTGTACTTTGTTCAGGTCTCAGATGAGTGTCTCAGGGCAAAGGGGCAGTTCTGCATTGTAGGAAGTGCTGCTTTTTGGATGAAACGTTAAACTGAGTCCAAGTCAATGTAAAAGCTGACATAGCGGTGTTTTAAAGAAGAGGATTTGCGTTATCCTCCCCAGGGTACCTGGTCGTGATCACACTGTTGTCTGAGGAAGCACATAACTGACATGACTTCAGTGATTACACTTCAAAAGCTCTTCATTGACTGCAAAGCACTTTAAGAGGTTTGGTGGCTACAAAAAGCACAACACAAATATCATTGTCCTTTTTGCATTCGCCCTTCCCAGTCTAGAAGAATAGGGTGCAGGCAAAATTCTTCGAGGATTTGATGGAGCAGATGCAAAAAGGTTGGTTCCCCTCTTGTGGGTGTCTATAACCAGAGGGCATAATCTCAAAATAAGGTGTCGCACATTTCAGACAGAAATGAGGAGGAAAGTGAATCACTGGAATTATTTACCACAGATGGCTGTGAAGACTGGGTGATTAAGTATATTCAAAGCTGGTTTAGTCAGCTACTTAATCAGTAAGCGAATCCAGAATTCTGGGGAAAAGACAGGAGAATGGAGCTGAGGATTATCAAATCAGTCATGACCTCATTGAATGGTGGAGCAGACTTGATGGGCTGAATGGTCTGCTTCTGTTCCTCTGTCTTATGGTCTTCTAGTCCTAAATATCTACCTTAGTATGCCTCTCAGGCCCAAGAAATGTCAGTGTCTTGGATTTCTCTTTGCATCATTAACCCTTTATCATTGATAACACGACAGTGATTCTGGAACAATGCAGAAAACTCCAACAGCAAATTAGCAAAGGAATATAACATTTTGCATTTTGATATTACCTTTCATTACAATGGAATGCCCCAAAGTGCTTTTCAACCCAATGAATTCATTCCAAAGTGATTTTTCTTATTTGTTCATGGTAAGTGGGTGTTGCTGGCTGGACCAGCATTTATTATTCATCCCTAGTTGCCCTTGAGAAGGTGGTGATGAGCTGCCTCTTGAACCGCTGCAGTCCACCTGCTGTAGGTAGACTCACAATTCCCCCACGGTGGGAATTCCAGGATTCTGACCCAACAAGATCATGATGTTCAGAGGCTTGGAGGGGACTTGCAGTGGTGGTGTTCCCATATATCTGCTGCTCTTATCCTTCTAGATGAAAGTAGTCATGGTTTTGGAAGATATTGTCAAAAGATTCAGGATGTAAGCTTGCTTGCTGAGCTCAGCAAGCAAACTTACATCCAAAACCTCAAACTGAGCTACAAATCTTCTCAAAACTTGTTAACACCTATGGCTATTGTCAAACGATCTTTGGCATATTTCTGCAGAACTTGTAGGCAATTCAAACTGCTGCTACTGAGTATCAGTGGAAAGAGTGGATGCTTGTGGAAGTGGTGTTAATCAGCTGGGCTGCTTTGTCCTGGATAGCGTCAAGCTTCTTGAGTTTTGTTGGAGCTGTACCCATCAGGCAAGTGGGGAGTATTACATCACAGTCCTGGTATGTGCCTTGCAGATGATGGACAGACTTTGGGGAGTCAGGAGGTGAGTTACTCACAACAGTATTCCTAGCCTCCCGCAGTCACTGTGTTTATGTGATGAGTCCAGTTGAGTTTTTGGTCAATGGTAACTGTAAGGATGTTGATAGTGGGGGATTCAGTGATGCCAACACAACTGAAAATCAAGGGATGGTAGTTTGATTGTTTCAGATTGGTGATGGTCATTGCCTGGCATTTGTGTAGCGTGAATGTCACTTGCCATTTGTCAGCCCAAGCCTGGATATTATCAAGATGTTGTTATATTTGAACATGAATTACTTCAGTAACTGAGGAGTTGCAAATGATGCTGAACATAATGCGATCATCATTGAACATCCCCACTTCTGACCTTATGATGGAGGGAAGGTCATTAATGAAGCAGCTGAAGATGGTTGGGCTTAGGACGCTAACTGAGGAACTTCTGCAGAAATGTCCTGAAGCTGAGATGACTGACCTTCAACAATCACGACCATCTTTCTATGTACCAAGTATGGCTTGAGCCAGCAGAGGGTTTGCCCCTGATATCCATTGATTCCAGTTTTGCTGGAGCTCCTATTGTCAGGGCATGTAGCCTTTGCAGTGTCCAATGCCTCCAAACATTTCTTGATATCACACGGAGTGAATCGAATTGGCTGAAGGCTGGAATCTGAGATGCTGGGCAGCATTGGAGGATTATCCTCTCAGCACTTCTGGCTGAAGATTCTTGCGAATGCTTCAGCCTTATCTTTTGCATTGATGTGTTGGGCTCTTCCCTCATGGAGGATGGGGATATTTCTGGAGACTCTTCCTCCAGTGAGTTGTTTAATCATTCACCACCATTCATGACCGGATGTGGCAGGACTGCAAAGCTTAGATCTGATCTGTTGGTTGTAGCAGCTTAGCTCAGTCTACCACTTGCTGCTTATGTTGCTTAGCATGCAAGTAGTCCTGTTTGGTAGCTTCACCAGGTTGAAACCTTATTTTCAGATATGTCTGGTACTGTTCCTGGCATGCCCTCATGCACTCTCCATTGAACCACAGTTGACCCACTGGCTTGATGGTAATAGTTGAGTGGGGGATATTTCAGGCCATGAGATTACAGGTTGTGCTGGAGTACAATTCTGTTGCTATTGATGGTCTGCAGCGTGCCATGGATGCACAGTCTTGAATTGCTAGATCTGTTCGAAGTTCATCCCATTTAGTATGGTGATACAGACACACAGCAGGATGGAGGTTATTCTCAATGTGAAGACAGGACTTTATCTCCACAAGGACTGTGCAGTGGTTGCTCTTACTGATAATGTCATGGACAGATGCATCTGTAGCTGACAGATTGGTAGGGATGAGGTTGAGGACGGCAGATTTCCTTCTCTGAAGAATGTTAGTGAGCCAAATTAGATTTTTCCAAAATTCACAATGGTTTCATGGTCATCAGTAGATTCCTAATTCCAGCCATTGTTTATTGAATTCAGTTTCCACAATGTGCTGTGGTGAGAATCAAACCCAGTACCCCAGAACATTAGCTGAGTTTCTGGATACATAGTCTTGTGGTAATACCACTGGTTCATCAGCTCCCCTGAGTAAAGTCATCATTATACTGTAACACTCACATCATGTTTATTCTCTTTATTTTTGGAATGTCAAATAAAAAGGGAGGTCACTGCTTTGAACCAAGGAAGCAGTAAAATATTAGATTAGATTAGATTCCCTACAGTGCGGAAACAGGCCCTTCAGCCCAACCAGCCCACACCGACCCTCCGAAGAGTAACCCACCCAGACCCCTTTCCCTCTGACTAATGCACCTAGCACTATGGGCAATTTAGCATGATGTTTACAATTTGAAAATGGAGATATTAGAACATGTTGTGAATTTATCTACAATATTGCCAATTCAAGCAGTGAATTCCAGACAGATTGGCACTGTCTGTGTTTTCAGGGCAGCTTTCCCCAGAGTCAGGTTTTTTGATTGGTTTTTCAATCAGGACCAATTATGAGCTCAGCAGGGCTCAACACAGTAACAGCCACTTGATTGATTAGGGAAGTTACCAGCATCTTTGGTGTGTGTCCCTAAACAGAAAATATCCATGTCCATCTCTCTCCCTCTCACTCTTTCGCTGCGGCCCTTTTGTTGTTTGGAGACATAAAAGAAAATTCTATGTAGCCATCAATGCTATCTCACTCTGCAAATACTGTGGGGAAAGTAATATTGAGTGGCACAGTGACTCATTGGTTAGCACTGCTGCCTCATAGCGTCAGGGACCCATGATTGATTCTACCTTTGGGCGACTGTCTGTGTGGAGTTTGCACATTTCCCTTATGTCTGCGTGGTTTTCCTCCAGGTGCTCCAGTTTCATCCCACAGTCCAAGGATGTGCAGGTTAGGGTGGGTTAGCCATGGAAAGTGCAGAGTTACAGGGATAGGGTTGGGGGGGGGGGGTGTCTGGGGAGATGCTCTTCAAAGGGTCACGTGGACTCAACGGACCAAATGGTCTGCTTTCACACTGTAGGGATTCGATGAATGGAGGAGTAAACCAACTTTATAAACGCTGAATGGGTGGATTTTCAACCAGTGAATAAGATTGAAAACTGGTATATCCACAAGTTGTGCCATTAGCCAAGAAAGGAGTTGAAAGAAAGGTTCAAGAAGATAAATCTCATTGACATCTGTCATGTGGACTAATGCCTGAATATTGCTCTCCTGATCACTTTTCTCCTGTACACACTGATAATCCTTGTGACATGTCTTGGCTCTTTGTGCGTCTGTCAGAGTTTTAAAATGGGGTAGAGTTTAAGTAAGACAGCCATAAGTCAGCATTCAAGTTTCTTTGTTGCCATTGTTAAGGAACAGCCTGGTTAGAATAAATAATCATGTCCCTATTCATGAGAGAAAAAAAAAGTGTATATTCTTTCAATGTTAATTAGACAATTCAGTGATTTCATCAAATGTTCTCATTTGTCACAAATTACCATATTTGTGCTTATTTCCAGTCCACAACACCTCTGAGTTGTAACCATATTATAATCTTCTTTAACATTCTTTATACCATTGTGTTTTATGCCACTTGGAACAAATCAATGAATCCTTGAATTTTTAAGGGTTTGTTTACTTGTGTAACGATTTGTAATGATCTGTGTGTTGCACACCAAGGGCAATCTCTTCCTTGAAGTGATTGAAGTTGCAACTATTGACCCTTGTCTTGCTTCTAAAACATATCACAGCTATCCCTCATTTTTTTACTTATAGTATGTTCCCAAAAGAAAATATGTAAAATGAAAATCATTTTAGAACATAGAACATTACAGCGCAGACCTTGATGATGCACCAAACTGTGGAACCAATCTGAAGCCTATCTAACCCACATTATTTCATTTTCATCCATATGCCTATCCAATGACCATTTAAATGCCCTTAAAGTTGGCGAGTTGGCTACTGTTACATGTGTTTCACACACCTACTACTCTCTGAGTAAAGAAATTACCTGACATCTGACCTGTATCTATTACTCCTCAATTTAAATCTATGTCCCCTCAGGCTAGTCATCACCATCTGAGGAAAAAGGCTCTCACTGTCCACCCTATGTAACCCTCTGATTATCTTATATGTCTCAATTAAGTCACCTCTCAACCTTCTTCTCTTGAACAAAAACAGCCTCAAGTCCCTCAGCCTTTCCTTATAAGACATTCCCTCCATACCAGGCAACATCCAAGTAAATCTCCTCTGCACCCTTTCCAAAGCTTCCACATCCTTCCGATAATGCAGTGACCAGAACTGCACGCAGCAGCCACACCAGAGTTTTGTACAGCTGCAGCATGACTTTGTGGCTCCGAAAATCAATTCCTCTACCAAGAAAAGCCTTCTTAACAACCCTATCAACCTGGGTGGCAACTTTCAGGGATCTATGTACATGGACATTGAGTTCTCTCTGCTCATCTACACGATCAAGAATCTTACCATTAGTCCAGTACTGTTTACTTCTGTTGCTCCTTCCAAAGTGAATCACCTCAAATTTTTCTGCATTAAACTCCATTTGGTCCCTCTCAGCCCAGCTCTGCAGGTTAACTATCTCCCTTTGTGACTTGCAACATCCTTCACTACTATCCACAATTCCACCGAACTTAGTGTCATCCGCAAATTTACTAACCCATCTGTCTACAAGCTCATCCAGGTTGTTTATAAAAATGACAAACAGCGGTGGCCCCAAAACAGATCCTTGCAGTACACCACTAGTAACTGAACTAGAGGATGAACATTTCCCAGCAACCACCACCCTGTCTTCTTTCAAGCTAGCCAATATCTGATCCAAACCACTAGGTCACCCTCAATCCAATGCCTCAATATTTTGTGCAATAGCCTACCATGGGGAACCTTATCAAACGCCTTACTGAAATCCTTATACACCACATCAACCATTTTACCCTCATCTACTTGTTTGGTCACCTTCTCAAAGAACTCAATAAGGTTTGTGAGGCATGACCGACCCTTCACAAAACTATGTTGACTATCCCTAATCAACTTATCCCTCTCTGAATGATTATAAATCCTATCTCTTATAATCTTTTCCAACACTTTGCCCACAATTGAAGTAAAGCTCACTGGTCCATAACTATCAGGGTTTTGCCTCTACTCCCTTTCTTGAACAAGAGGACAATATTTGCTAACCCTCAGTCTTCTGGCACTACTCCTGTAGACAATGATGATATGAAGATCAAAGCCAAATCCTGCCGCACTTAGAGTATTGCGTGCAGATCTGGTCACCACAATATTGGAAGCAATGGGAAACAATCTCCTCCCTGGTTTCCTAGAGAATCCTAGGATAAATCCCATCCAGCCCAGGGGACTTATCTATTTTCACACTTCCCAGAATTGCTAACACCTCCTCCTTGTGAACCACAATCCTGTCTCGTCTCGTTGCCTGTATCTCAGTATTCTCCTCAACAATATTTTCTTTTTCCAGTGTGAATACTGACAAAGCCTTTGTGCCATTTTCTCATAAGTAAACATTCAACATGAGTGTTCTATGTTCCTGACCTATCTTAACTGATCCAAAAGTCTTATTTTTCCTTATTCCTTACTTAGTATTCTTTTGAATCACTTCTCCCACTTTCCAGTTCTGGCAATCTGCTCAGCACTCCACTTACTTCATTCTATTCACCATATCCCTCACCTGAAATTCCTCGCATATTCTGTCCCCCTCCTTGGCACTCCCCCTCATAATGCAATAAGAAATAGGAATAGAGTAGACTGTTCATCCCCTGCAACCTGTTCCATCATTCAGTAAGATCAGGGCTCATCCAACACTCCTCATATCCACTTTCCTATCCATCCCCCATAACCTTTGATTTCCTTATTGATCAAAAATCCATCAGTCTTAAATTTACACAAGAACGCTCACAAAATTCTTCCTCATCTTAATCTTCTGGAGGGCAAGGTGGAAGCAGCAGAAAGGGGGGTTGACATTAGCATTGTTGGATATTGCATGTCACAGAGTGGTTGCAGATCAACCAGAGTAGATGTCATAAAGTCATAGAGCTCTCCAGCACGTAAACAGAGCCTTCGGTGCAACTCATCCATGCTGACCAGATATCCTGAATTAATCTAGTCCCATTTGCCAGCAGTTGGCCCATATCCCTCTAAACTCTTCCTATTCATATACCCACCCAGATGCCTTTTAAATGTTATAATTATGCCCGCCTCCACCACCCTCTGCGTGAAAACGTTGCCCCTTAGGTCTCTTTTAAATTTTTCCCCCTCACCTTAAACCTTAAATATAGTTGTCAACTCCCCCGCCCCAGAGAAAAGATCTTGTCTATTAATCCCATCCATGCTCCTCATGATTTTATAAACCTCTATAAGGTCACTCTTCAGCCTCCGACGTTCCAGGGAAAACAGCCCCGGCCTATTCAGCCTGTCTCTATAGTTCAGATCCTCCAACCCTGGCATCCTTGTAAATCTTTTCTGAACACTTTCAAGGTTCACAACATCTTTCCAATAAGTGGGAGACTAGAATTGCATGTAATATTCCAAATGTGGCCTAACCACAGTTGCAACAAAACCTTGCCAATTGCATACTCAATACTCTGACCAATAATAATGTGTGAGGATGGTCTGAGAAATGTTGGTGTGATACCATGACAGCAGATTTCCTGGTAGATACTGTGATAAGGTGTAGCATTAGCTGTTGATGTAGCCATATGCCCCTTCATTCACTATGTCATTATCTTTGTCAGGAGCCTCTTACATAGAAGATAGAAGATACTTCACAACCACCTGGTGAAGGAGCAGCACTCCGAAAGCTAGTGCTTCCAAATAAACCTGTTGGACTATAACCTGGTGTTGTGTGATTTTTAACTTTGTACATCCCAATCCAACACCGGCACCTCCAAATCATGAAACATACAGATGCTTGAGCTGAAACTGTAATACAAATCAAGGCTCAGGGTTATATTCTCATTCACAGTATCAATATAAACATATATAGCAGATGGAACACCATTTCATTGTAAAATGTGAACTTGGAAACACTTTTGGATATAAATTTCACATAATTCCTCATTCTAAATCATGGGTCTCACATGGCTCAAGCCAACTCTGGTATGAACTACAACACCAGCCCAACACCAGCCCAACTGGAAGGTCTCCAGTTTTGCAATGGAGCTGGTGTTGTAGGGAAAGCAGTGTGTAGACTCCTGACCTGCCCTTTATTTATAAAACAGGCTCAGTGCAATTTATTGGAATGGCAATGTCTAGTCCACTTCTTCCTCTGGCTGGAGAGTATAGAAGTGGGGACCTTCTTCTAGGCTAAAGGATCGATCATTTCAGAGAGAGGTGAGGAGAAATTTCTTCACTCAGAGGCTTTCGACTCTCTACGGCAGAGAGTTGCTGCTGTTCACTCATTCAGTAAATTCAAGGCAGAGATCGATAGGTTTTTGGACTCCAGAGAAATCAAGGCATATGGTGATCTGACAGGAGAATAATTGGGGTCGAAAGATCAGCCATGATCTTATTGAATGGTGAATTAGACCCAAGAGGCTACATGGACATCTCCCACAGTCTTTTTTAGCTATTTGTTCTAACAGTGTGACATATTCAGGTGAACCCAAATAAAATAATGGAACAAACTGTATGCTAAAATTTCTCAACACACTCTGGACACACATGCTCGAAACTCTCAGGAATACCGGTTTTTGAAGGGCCCCCATTGCTTTTTAAATCTTTCACTGACTATCCATCGTGTCCAGGGGTGTGTTGACTAGATGGATTAGCCCTGGGAATTGAAGGGTTATAGGGATAGGGTATGGGGTGCATCTGAGTGGGCTGCTTTTTGGAGGGTCGGTAGAGACTCAATGGGCCGAATGCCCTGCTTCAACACTATAAGGATTTTATAAATTTATAACCTGGGTTCCTGATCCATTCCTTGAAGTTGCCAGGAATTTTGTTCCTCTAAAAAGCCCTGTCAGTAGCAGAGACTTGTCAAAAGTGCTCACCACTTCCTGCTTATCTGCTGAAGGGGTTAATTGTGGGATAGTCTGGTTCCCCCTGCAGCCATTCTTTGACTTTCTCATGGCCATCCAAACAACAGGGAAATAACAAATTGACTTAAAATCGAGCAATCCATCAACTGTCATAGTTATCAAATATCACAGCATCTAATTCAATCACTGTGCCCACAGACCAGCTGCACATTAATGAGCAACAGGACTAATACCTGAATAACACATATTCAAGTTTATAAAGGTGTGTAATTCATGTAGGAGCCCATATGCCACAACAGTAATGCCTCAATGATTTTCATTAGCTTACTTTCTCCTGAAGTGGTAATGTGGCTCATAGAAACCGTGAGTGACAGACAGTAATAAAGAAATAAGTTAAATATTCCTTCAGCATTACAGATTTAAGGGAGTGGCTTCCACATAGCATTCACTTTGTTCACATGGGTGCCTAATACCAAGAGTTTTGATCAGACTGTACAAATGTACCATGAATCCTAGTAGTTATGGAAACATTTTTCTTTTCCTTGGAAAGCTGAGCACATTACTAGCTCAAAATGGGCACTCTGGATATATTAGCATGCACTTCAAAAACGTTGCACTAAGCAACCTGCAGGCTTCATACTAAAACGAGCAGAACATAAAGCTATGTAGTGAAAAAGCACTGAATACCCATTCCATAATTCTATCATTTCTTACCTTACCTATTGCAAGCAACAAAGACCATTTGCCCAGTGTGTCAATGTAAGATTGATAGAATTACCATTGGCAATATTTTCTCTTAATCATGTGCTTTATAAATAACCAAATGCTTTTAATAGGTAGGTGTTCTCACAAGACAATTGTAAGCTTTGACATGCCTCACTCACAAAATGTCAGTTGCTTTGACAGGGAGCAAAAATGTACCAGGGAATGGAATGTTTGTATTGTGGACTTCTCCTGGTTTGTGCGCTATTAATGTAGGCAGTCAATTGAGAGAGAAAGTGAAAGGGATAATCAGTCAAAGCACTGACGACAGATTAATAGACTTTTTTTTCTGCAGAACAGTGAGCTCCTACCTACAAACAGCTGGCTGTTGAGCTGTAAATGAATGTGTCCATCGGCTGGAGCCTCCTGAGCCACTCGTGGTAGGTGATCTACTCGGAGTGATGCTGCTTTGATATTCCGCTCTGCCTCGACGTAATGCCACTGATTGTCATTCAACGGTGAGGGTGAGTCCACTGCAACTGCAAAAGGGCCGTTCCCCACATCGAGTGAGAAGAGAACTTCCACTGGCGCTGCAAAAATCCACAGGGAACACAACGACATGAGCATCATTCAGCTGGATGGCAATGTTTTCCAATATCTCAACATGGAACATAAATTCTATTCAACTGGAAATTGTCTTTCTCATCGTGCAAGGCTTCTTTTCACAAGGTAAAGTGAAAGGACATCGACTTCTTTCATTTCCATTACCTCCCAAACTTATTCTAAAAGTGGCTATTTTCCCTGGAGTGTCACAGGCTGAGGGGTGACCTTCTAGAAGTTTATAACATCATGAATTGGTTGAATAGTCAAGGTCTTTTCCGCAGGATAATGGATTCAAAACTAAAGGTCCTGGGTTTAAGGTGAGAGGGGGAAGGTTTAAAAGGGACCTAAGGGGCAACCTTTTCATGCAGAGGGTGCTGTGTGTATGGAATGAGTTGCTGGAGGAAGTGGTGGAGGCTGGTACAAATACAACATTTTCAGAGGCATTTGGATGGGTATATGAATAGGAAGGGCTTAGAGGGACATGGGCCATGTGTTGGCAAATGGGTCTAGATTAATTTGGGATATCTAGTCAGCATGGATGAGTTGGGCAGAAGGGTTTGTTTTCGTGTTGTACATCTCTATGACTCTATTACCAATTATGCTCCTTGAAAGGATTTTTCTGTTATCGATTTAACCTGACCAAGATATGGGTTCTGTAAGTTTTGAGCACCACTTTCTCATTCACTCGAGTAATCATTCATTATTACTTGAATTTATTCTTGAGATATGAGCATTGCTGGCAAGGTTGATACAAATCGCTCACGCAGACTGTGAGCTTGTGTGGGATGGAGCCACATGAATGCCAGATGAAGGAATGATAACCTGTCAGCCCAGGCATTAAGTGTCAGTCTTTGTCTTCTACAGAACCAAAAGTCTCAATTTCATGGACCCGTCTTGTTCCATATTCTTGTGCTCCCAGGTGAGCCACTGTGGTACCATGATACTGTCCTACCCTTTGAGCCAGCAGACCCTGGGTTCTAGTCCCACATGTTCCACAGGACACCTCTGAACAGGGTGCTGAGAAAATATCTATTCTTGTGTTTCCTTCTCCTAAGCCATTCCTAAATGTTAACATGAGACTGTATTTCAATGGGATTATCTGACTCTGCACAGGGGCAGATAACCAAAGAACAACATTAATGAGAGCCTGGGGTGTGAGTCTTTCAGCTCTGCTTCTGAAATTGCCAACCTCTTGTGAGGAACAGGAGGGTACACACTTTTATAAGATTGCCCATGTAGGGTGTGGGCAGCCGTTGTTGAGATGAACATCAGTAACTTGGAAATTGTTTTATGTGAGTTTAAAATGTGGAACTCTTGACAAAACAAAGCCATTTCATTTTGGTAACACTCACATTTCATGACCATTCCCTGACTCTCCATCTACCGAGGCTAACTTAAAGATGGGGCAGATTCTATTTTTTTAATATAACCTGTTCAGAATTATGCCTCTGGAACTGGTTGGGCTTGAATCTGGGCCTCCTGGTCCAGGGCAGGTGCACTATCACTGCGCTATGAGAACGCTATTCCTTTTTTATTTAACCTATATTTCTAATCAACCTGTTCAGAGATATTATTAAACACCTCTGGAGCAGGTGGGACTTGAACGCAGGCCTCCTGGGTCGGGGTAGGGACACTACACTGAGCCCATGGGACAGATTTTAAAATTATTAAGAGGTGGGAGTCAGAGCCATGAATGTCACATCATGCCTGAAGGTGGCGTGATTCTCTTGGTTTCACCTCCATCCTGTGATTCCCTACTGTCACCATGATATCCCTGCCCTGGGGCCATTAATAGATCAACAGACACATCCCCTAGGCTTCTGCCTCAATGAAAATCAGAGTGACCACCCCCAATTCCTGCCATCCATGCCAAAAGCCATCTACAATCACTACACTTCACTCATGAACTCAGTGCTGCATTAATGTTTGTGTGGAAGGAAACCTCTCTGTTCTGAATCTTACATTTAATCACATCTGCCTGTTGATTCTTGACTTGTCAATCACTTGAAAGAGTCTGTTTCCAGTGCTCCTGTCTGGTCCCTTCATAACTTCACCTCTTTGAAATCATCCCTCTCGGCTTCAAATAACTATCATTGGTGGAGTTAACTGGCATGTTCAATGCCAATTCTCAAACCATATGCTTCACTTTCAGATTGTAGCTTTGAAATATTAAGAGAATCCAAAACTCGAAGTGGAAATGTAAGTGGTCTGTCACACATGACCATTTTACTCATCACAACAAAGACACTGATGACGATAAGGGGTATTCATTCACTGAAGATTAGTTACAGAAGCAGAAAGGGAGAGGATGGATGAAATGTTCCTAATTATGGGAATGGAATGCTCGTGAAGCCTTGTCAATCACAGCATTTTAGAGTTATTTTGGGTGTCAGATGTGGCTCACAGTGGGTGGATATCTCACCTCTGAGGCTGTCAGGTTGTAAGACTTGAGCACAAATATAAAGGCTGATATTCCAGTGCAGAACTAAGGGAATTCCACACTGCTAGACATGTCATCTTTCAAATGAAATATTAAAATGAAGCTTCTTTCAAGTAGATATAAAATATCCTCTGGCACTATTTCGAAGAAGAGCAAGGAGATTCTCCTCAATATGTTCTCATCAATCAATTTTTTTTAAAAGCAGACAAGGTGATCAATAATACATGACTCTTTGTGGGAGCTTGCTGCACACCGATTGGCTGCCCTATTTGGTGTTTCACAACAGTGACTGAACACAGGAACAGGAGTAGGTCATTCGGCCTATCAGATCTGCTGTTCACTGCCAACATGGTCAACTGAACATGTCAATGTCATTGGCCCAACTGATCCCCATATCCCTGAACTTCAAGTTGTTCATCAGCTTTAATGCACATTGAGACATGGTTGCAAAGGGTGCTAAATAATTGCAAGGCATTTTCATTATTAGGTATGCACTTGCCTAAACAATGAGACGGCAGGTTAAGACAGAAGGAAAATGTGAATCTCGCAGTTCATTCTGATATGGAGCTAGCACTGATATAGCACTTTAGGTCCAATGGTCTTCCCTCTGTGCTAAAACGTCCTTTACTTTGGTGCTGTTGAAGTTTGTCTGGAGATCCGTGTCCCTCAAAATGGTTGTCTGATTTGCAGGCTGTAAGAATGTAGTCTCAAAACTTTGAGCTTCATTGATAGAAGTGATGAACGATATCTGCATTATTGCAGAAATAATACAACTTACATTTAAAACAAGATCTAAAAATAAAATCACAAGGTTAAAAAGTGGAATTGGATGGATTGACTGACTGTGGCTGGCATTCATTTCAGCTGTTCGAGGTCACTTACCAAATGTATTGCCTACCTCTGTGACCTAATGGTTTTAAAAATCTCTTTAAAAACTCTTGTGATGATTATGTTTCACTTGTAGTCTCTGACAGCACCGGTTGTAAAAAGGTTTACATGGACCATAAAGAAACCACTAGGAACCATGGAATTTGCAACTGCAGGGCTTTATCTTAAGCCATCTTTATACTGGCAATTTGGCTGTTGAAGTAGATATTACTGTATTATCAATACCAACAATAAAACATTGACTGGTTGTATCTTTTTTTTTTAGCCAGACTTATTAATGGTCTCAATCGTCTAAAAGTAACAATAAGGTTTAATCAAACTTATTTTAAAATGGAATTTCAAACAATAAGTTGCCAATATTTTATTTAGAAATATCAGTTTGAAATAATAAGATGCATTTACTTTTCTAAGAGAAAATGATGGCTGATTGCTCCAATGCTCAGTATCTGCCATCTAATATTGCTGACATCTTTTCATCCTACACATTTACTAGAATGATACCAGGATTGAAGGATTTTAGATACAAGGAAAGATTAGAGGAATTAGGCTTATTCTCAGAGAAAATTAAGAGGTGACCTTATAGAAGTGTTTGAAATTATGAACAATTTTAACTGGGTAAAGAAAGATATTCTGTTTCCACCAGTTGGTATGTCAGTAACCTTGGGGGGAGGGGGGGTTCATTATTTCAAGATTATTAGCAACAGAGCTAGGAGTGAGATGAGGAGAAACTTCTTTATTGTTTGGAGTTGGAACCCGCTGCCTGGGGGAGTGGTGGAGGCAGATTCTGTAGGACAGAAAACAGAACCAAAGGTATGTTTAAAAGTGATGAAGCTACAGGGCTAGGTTGAGAGGGATGGATAATGGGACGAGCTGGGTCACTCTTGCAGGAGCTTGTACACACAGGATGGGTCAAAAAGGCCTCCTTCCATACTGTAAAATGCTATGATTCTATGAGGGGGGCACTGTCTGCCCTTTTTATACTCCAATCCATGCATACCGAGACGAAGTACCGAGGCCTCAGAACAATGGTGGAATCACACCCTCACAGCTTAAATTGAGACATGTCTGCAACACCAGATACAACACTGATCTATCACTGATTCAAGGGTGTAATGTGCAGGGGTGGGCACAGCTCGGTCACACAGAGAACAACGTGATTGATCTCTAGTGTTCGATCAAAAATAGCTGGATCTTCAAGAAGGATACCTCAGAAGAATGGTGCAGAGATATTGAAGGTACTTGCAAGGGAGATTAAATGTCAATGCATTCAAAGGTTAAGGTGGCTCAGGATCAGGATACATTTATGACAGACAGCAGGAAATATGTCTTTATATAGTTGATAAACCATTGGAGCGCTAGGACGGAAAGGATAAATTCAGCCAGGATAGCAGGCACATTTATGAGACTGGTGGAATGAGTGATAGATAAAGCCAAATGAACTGAAGTGTCTTCATCTCAGACTATTCAAATGTGAAGTAAACTTGCAATGGAAAAAGTGTGGAGTCCTTCCAATTCATCTCTCTGAATCCTTCATCAGCTCTGGCTGATCGATCAGTGCCCGATTCACTGCATCACACAGTCCACCAACTTTGTATTTTGGACACATCAATGCGATCTTGCTCAGTGTCACTCAACACGAGAAAGACTTTATTACCTTTTGTGATTTGATTTAATTAATTGGATTTTGCTGACTACTGACACAGCAGCAGAGTTTCCAGGCAATTACCCCTGTGTGAAACCCTTGCCAACAGATCTCTCTCTCAAATTGCACTCCTGTCAGGTGGTACTTACAGTTCAGTTCGATCCTTATGAAGTCCTTAATGCCAAGGTTCTCCAGGAAAACGCCTGATGCCACAGTTGTTTTGAAGAAAAATGAAATGTCTGCGCTTAGCTCCCCACGGAATGTTGGAAAATGGAGATAGGAGGACTTGGTGTTAAATGATGCTGCATTCCAGTAATTATCTGTATGGGCACATAAATGTACACAGTTGTTTCAAACTGAGGTTGAACAAATAATTTCATTTCTTTTTGAGTCTGGAGACTATCTAAAGATGTGCAATGCGACATATCTGCTGAGGCTAGAGACAGACACTAAAATGGGTATGCACTTCTATACATTTAGATGGAATCACTCGTGTCAGTGTCAGTTCCATTCCTTAGCAATTTTACTTAGTGAACACTTGCTGATGTGTTCGGAGGTAATGGATTCAAGGCTCATGAGTAGAAAGCAGTCTCAGTTATGCAGCATTGCAAGGCATGAGCAATTTCCCGAAAGCGAAAACAAAAACCATTCTTTGTTTAAGCTACACGCCAATGTTTGTGTTATATTTTTCTGTCTGCTCGTTCTGTTGGGAGGTATATTATAGTGAAGGAAAGCTTAAAGGACTCTTTTTAAAATGAATCTTTGTTCATACACATGATCAAATTATGATCAAAAAACTACATTGTTAATAAGGAAATATTATCAAAACTTTTGAGATTGTTCACAGAGGGTAATGAATAGCTGGTGTTGATTCAAAGATAATTATATAATTTAGGGCTCAGTTAATTGAAATCTAGCATAAGAGACATTTTGGAATGACTGCAGGCTACTTGAGAGGTAGGGATGGTTTGATCACTGCAACTTGATCGATTGAAAACCAATAACTGGCTACTAGGAAGAGACAGAAGGGTGAATTGATGAGTGGTTCAGTTGTTAGCACTGCTGCCTCACAGCAACAGGGACCTGGATTCAATTGCCAACTTGGATGACTGTCTGTGTGGAGTTTGCATATTCTCCCCGTGTCTGCGTGGGTGTCCTCTGGGTGCTTTGGTTTCCTCCCACAGTCCAAAGATGTGCAGATTAGGAGAATGGGCCATGCTAAATTGCCCACAGTTTTCAGGAATGTGTAGGGGTGTGTTAGTCAGGGGTAAATATAGGACAAGAGAATTGGTGAATGGGTCTGGTTGGGTTACTGTTTGGATGGTCGGTGTGGATTTATTGGGCCAAAGGACCTGCTTCCACACTGTAGAGATTCTATGATTCTATACAGTTGAACAGCCCAGCCTAGGCTAAAGTGAAGACTGCGGATGCTGGAGATCAGAGTCAAGATTAGAGTGGTGCTGGAAAATCATAGCAGGTCAGGCAGCATCCGAGGAGCAGGAAAATCGATGTTTCGGGCAGGAGCCCTTCATCAGGAAAGCCCTTCCTGATGAAGGGCTCCTGCACAAAATGTCAATTTTCCTGCTCCTTGGATGCTGCCTGACCTGCTGTGCTTTTCCAGCATCACTCTAATCTGTCCAATCATTCCTCATGAGTCAACCCACTCTTTCTAGGTGGGAGACAGTGAGGTCTGCAGATGCTGGAGATCAGAGTTGAGAGTGTATTGCTGGAAAAACACAGCAGGTCAGGCAGCATCCGAGGAACAAGAAAATTGACATTTTGGCCACTCTTTCCAGGTGTTAATCTCATAAACGACCTCTGAACGAGCTCCTTCCTTAAATAAGGAAATCAAAATGGCACACAGTATTTGGGAAGTGGGCTCACCAATATCCTGTATAAGTGAAACACAGCCTCCCTTCATAATAAAAGGTAGCATTACATTAGCCTTCTTAATGTCTGGTTGTACCCACATATAAACCTTTGTGATTTATGCACTAAAACACCTTGATCCTTCTGAGAATTCTGCAGTTGCGCTCTATGTAATAATACACTGTTTTTTTATTCTTCTTGTCATTTGACAACATTGCATTTACTTGCCTTATGTATCAATTGTCAGTCTTTTGCCTACTCACTTAATCTACCTACATTGGTCTACATCCTCATATCTTCACAAACTACATTCTGACTGATCTTTGTGCCATCTGTTAATTTAGCCACCAAGCTCAGATTATGGGGAATCCTTCAATTGGTTCATCCCTTGACATTTGATTGATCAGAAAGAGTTAACTCTGCATGAAATTTCTCTCCTAAACTTTCACATAACATTAAATTGCTTTATAGCTGATGATATATGTCAATAAGCTCAATGTTTTTTGCATCTATAGTCACTAACCAAGTCAAGGTAATGTGATTGAACAATGTATATTGGAACATTGGAGTTACTGACAATGTAATGTTTGTGGTAAAAATGTCAAGTGACATTTTTTTAAAAACAAATTTGCAATTTAATTTCATTATCATCAAGATGAATATCCTGACAACGCTTTTGCAATCAGAATCTACAGAAGTCCTTCCTCAGTATTTCTTGGCCCTGTATCAGAGTTAAAGGTTGATACTGCAAGTGCTTGAGTCCTACTTACTGTCTCCATTGCAACGGAGTGGTCCAAGTCTGTAAGCTGCCTCTGAATCTGTCCTGTTGGTGTCTCCAATTACAAGCTGGGTCAGAGGCAAGTGATCTTTGTATGAAAGAAGACCCGTGTCATTCACCCTGCCAACAATGAGGGAAAGAAACCAAAGAGCTGTGTAAATCTCAGCAACATTAAAAAGTACTCAGCACTTCTTCCAATCAGTAAATGTCACAAAACAAGTGAGGATTTCTTTTTCAGGACCAGGAAAGGTCATTCAATTCAATAAGTCTGCTTCTCTTTGATGGATCAATCTCATTCTAGAAGTTTCCATAATATCGCTTAATTGCCATTCTCCATTGGTACAGATTTGTCCATGTAATCGATGGACCTCAAAGCACTTCACAACCAATCAATTTATCTTTTATGTATAGCCAACGTTGTTTTGTGTAAAAATATAACTGTCAATACTGCGCACTGTAAGATCTCATTAGGCCTGGATTTTCACTGAAAATTCACCAGTTATCGTGAAGTTGAAGTTTAAGGCATTTCAGCACTGTTGCGAATCAAATTCTGAATGTGGGAATGTTTCAAACATCAAAATGTCCTTCTGAACCAGATGCCAAGCTCTGTTTCCATCAGCATTCTTAACTCCTCATTCCCCATGCCAAGCAATTGACCCTCTGAGTCCCAACCATCCTTCACGACTTCATGTCAAGTATATCCCCATCATAGAGTCATAGAGATGTACAGCACAGAAACAGACCCTTCGGTCCAACTTATCCATGCTGACCAGATATCCTAATTTAATCTAATCCCATTTGCCAGCACTTGGCCCATATCCCACTAAACCCTTTCTATTCCCTACCCTACCCCCATAACCTCACATTAATGACAGCTAACCCACCTAGCCTGCCCACTCAGGATGCTAAGGGGCAATTTAGCATAGCCAATCCACCAAACCTTCACAGCTTTGGACTGTAGGAGGAAACCAGAGCACCCGGAAGAAACCCACACAGACACGAGGAGAATGTGCAAACTCCACACAGTCACCCAAGCCTGCAATTGAACTTGGGTCCCTGGCACAGTGAAGCAACACTGCTAACCTCTGAACCACTGAGTGCAGCAGAAATGCACAACAGAAATCTTAAAACCAGAGCTGTCAAATCAAGCATGGGTTCAGATGTTTCACCAAAGTATTGGATTTTTATGCTGTCAAACAAGTCTCATTAAAATTGATGTAACAACAGAAAGAGCCAGAGAAGAGCGGAAAGGCGAAAGTGATAAAAGATTAATGGACAGCTAAACACAAACTGATGGTCAAGTGTAGCCAAATTGTGAGTCTGTGGGAATGATGAAGAATGTGGAGATAAATATTGGGTATTGTGTGCAGCATTGGTCACCTTATTTAGGGAAGGATGTGTAAGCATTGCAAACAGTTCGGATAAGGGGTTCACCAAACTAATACCCGGGATGGACTGGTTGTCTCATAAAGGTTGGATGGGCTAGGCTTGTATCTGCTTGAATTTAGAATAATCAATGAGAACTTGATTGAAACACCAAATCCCGTGCTGTCTTGACAGGATATATGTAGAGAGAATGTTTCCTCTCAGGCGAGAATCAAGAACTAAGGATCACTGTTCAAAATTAAGGGATCAACCATTTAAAACAGCATTGAGGTAAAATAGTTCCTCAGAGGGTGAAGAATCTTTGCAACTGTCTTCCTGCAAATATGGTGGAAGCAGAGATCTTTAAAGACAGAGGTAGAGATAATACAGTTGGTTCTGATATAACGCGATAGTACTATTTTCGTGATCTCACATTATAATAAATCGCGCAGTAGTCACACCATGTAAGCTAATGGGGCTAGAATCACATTATAACCAATACAGGTAAGGAAAGTTCATGTTCTACAAATAACAGTCGAAATTCTTCAATTGCTTTAAAACCAATTCACATTGAAGAAACAGCGTCACAGCAGAACCAACTGCATACTGTTCGTAAGCAAGGGGATGAAGAGTTATTGGGTTAGATGGGAATGTGGACTTAAGGTTGCAATATTAAATGGTGCTGCAGATTCACAAAGCTGAGCAGCCTACCACTGCTTGTTGCTTGTATGTCTGAATAAAAGCTAGAGTGAAGAAAGGAGTCACATTTATCAAGTGATACGTTTTTGCCTTGAATAGAGTAGAGTAGCTTTATTTGTCATTTCTACCATATCCAGACAATAAAAACGAGAGGTGTTTCTCCATGACCAAGGTACTATACGAACACACAGACCACACGAGAGTGTAGTCATACACAGGGCAGCATAAAGTGGAAAGAAAAGTGCAAACCATGCAAGGCAGCATAGTAAGTCCTGACAACACAAGACAATAGGCACAGTAACAATGTAACAATGAATGATCATTAATAAAACATTGTTTTAGCAGCAATTCAAAAAGTTCAAATGGAATAGAGTCTGGTCATACAGTGTTGAGGAGCCTGATGGCTTGGGGAAAGAAACTGTTGCACAGTCTGGCCATGAGGGACCGAATGCTGTGGTATCTTCTGCCAGATGGCAGGAGAGAGAAGAACTTGAATGAAGATGTGTGGGGTCGTCCACAATGCTGTTAGCCTTCTGAATGTAGCGTGAGGTGTAAATGTCTGTAATGGAGGGAAGAGAGACCCCGATGATCTTCTCAGCTGTCCTCTCGATCCGTTGTAGGGTCTTACAATCTGAGACGATGCAATTCCCAAACCAGGCAGTGATGCTTCAGCTCAGGGTATTCTCAATGAACCCTCGGGAGAATGTGGGGAGGATGGGGGAATGGAAGATGGGGTTTCCTCAGCCTGCACAGGAAGTAGAGATGCTGCTGGGCTTCCTTGGCAATGGAGCTAGTGATGAGCGGCCAGGTGAGATTCTTCGCCAGGTGGACACTAAGAAATTTTGTGCACTTCATGATCTCTTCACAAGTGACTAGCTCAATATCGAGAGGTTAAAGGTTCAAAATCATTGGAAAAATCTCAACCAAAGCAAAAGATTTTTCATCCAGAGTTATCAGATTGTGCATGTTCTACCTGAATATTTGGTTTTGATTTGACTTATTATTGTCACATGCACCGAAGTACAGTGAAAAGTTTTGTTTTGTGTGCAGTTCAGGCAGATCATACCATACATGGACATTACATATCTAGTGTGATTGAACAGAATAAGACATACAAGGTTACAGCTGCACAGGAGGTGCAGAAAAGCAAGATCAACATTTGATTTGAAATATGAGAGGTCCATTCAGCAGTCTAATGACAATGGGTATGAACCTGTTCTTGAACCTGTTGTATGTGTGTTTAAGCTTTTGTATGTTCTGCCTGATGGAAGAGGTGGAAGAGATTATAACGTGGGGTGGAACGGGTCTTTGATGATTTTGATTAAATTAGATTCCCTACAGTGTGGAAACAGGCACTTCGGACCTACAAGTGCACACCGACCCTCCGAAGAGCAGACCCATTCCCCTACACTTGCCCCTGACTAATCTACCTAACACTATGGGCAATTTAGCATTGCCAATTCACTTGACCTGCACATCTTTGGACTGTGGGAGAAAACCAGAGCACCCGGAGGAAACCCACGCAGACACGGGGATAATATGGATAAACTCCACACAGACACTTGCCCGAGTCCCTGATGCTGTAAGGCAGCAGTGTCAACCACTGAGCCACTGTGTCACCCCAGGTATGCTTTTCTGCAGTAATAGGAAGTATAGACAGAGTCAATGGATGGGAGTGTGGCTTGTGTAATGGTCTGGTCTGTGTTCACAACTTTATGTAGTTTCTTACAGTGGAGATCATGTTGCGGATGTACAGGACATTGGTTTGGCCACTTTTGGAGTATTGCGCGCAATTCTGGTCTCCCTGCTACAGGAAGGATGTTGTAAAACCTGAAAGGCTTCAGAAGAAATTTACAAAGATGTTGCCAGGATTGGAGGGTTTGAGCGATTGGGAGAGGCTGAATAGGCTAGGGCTTTTTGCCCTGGAGCATCGAAGGCTGAGAGGTGACCTTATTGGAGTTCATAAAATCATGAGGGGCATGGATAGGGTTAATTCACAAGGTCTTTTCCCTGGGTGGGGGCAAAACTAGAAACCAGAGAGCATAGGTTTCAGGTGAGTTGTGCAAGATATAAAAGGGACCGAAGGGCCAACTTCTTCACACAGAGGGTGGTGCGTGTATGGTATGAGCTGCCAGAGGAAGTGGTGGAGGCTGGTACAATCACAACATTTAAAAGGCATCTGGATGGGTATATGTGGAGGAAGGGATTAGAGGCATATGGGCCGGGTGCTGGCAAATAGGATTAGATTTATATCGGATATCTGGTCAAAATAGATGAATTGGATCGAAGGGTTTATTTTTGTGCTGTATATCTCTATGACTCTATAACTCCTGGGCAGAGCAGTTGATATACCAATATGCCGTAATATATGGTGGAAACTGATTCCATAATTAATTTTAAAAGGAATATGAAAAGAAATGTAATGGTCACAGATAGAAGGTGGGAGTCTGGGACAAAAAGATATCAAAGAGCTGAAAGAGACACAATGAGACAAGCGGCCTCCACCTGTGCTGTCAGTTTGATAACTCCATGAACCCTGTTACGGTGCCTTAGAGACAAATTAAGATGTTGGAGCAGTGTTTGATCCTGGTTGGACTTGGGTTTTCAAGCAGAATTTAGATTTGTTGAATGAACTAAGAGATGTTTTGCACAAAAGTGAACCTGAATTTCTTGCAGTCATTCTCAGGTGTATGTATTTCATTTGAAGCCAGTGGAGTTTGAAAAGGCAAAGAATGTTGTAAGATGGTCATAAAGATGTAGTGATGGGAGGGAAGAAGTCATTTTCCATTATTCATCTGGCGGGGTGTGGGCGTCACTGGCTGGTCAGCAATTACGACCCGTCACTAGTTGCCCTTGAGAAGGTGAAGGTGAGCTGCCTTCTTGAACCGCAGCAGTCCACCTGCTGTGGGTTCACCCACAATGACGTTTGGAAGAGTCCTAGATGGTAGATGAAATTATGCTTGAGAAAAAATTGAATAACTTGGGGATGAACATGTCTAATGGCAGCAAAATATAAAGTATTATATCAATTTAATGTAATACACTTGCTCTTGTTTTAGGAAAGATTAACTTTTGTGGAATAACTTTGGTATCTTGACACAATGCTCCAAAATCAAAGTCATCAATCCACACAAGTAACTTTTGTTTCCTCTGCAGATCCCGTTACTTTAATGAGAGACCATTAATGAAAACTAATACAAGAACAACTTGTATTTAGAAGACATTTTATCACAGGAAAATGTTAATTCTTAAAAATTATACTTCTTCAAATCTCTCTCATTGACCATACTTTGGGTCACCTATCCTAATAGTTTGGACCAGAGCAAACCCCCTCTAAATATTCAGAAGATTGTCTAGACCTGAACATTTTCTTATTTTTAAGGTAAAAAAAGGTGTGGCATTCCAAATGCAATTCAATTGGTTGACCTACCAGATTTAAAGCAACAAACATTTTATTCAAACATTATAGTTAAAATACAACACATAAAAAGGAATTGCAATAACTTTACTCTGTTCAAAAACTTACCAGAACAATAGATACAGTGACAATTATTAATTAACAGTTCCAATATAGTACCATCCCATTAACACATGCCTGGCACAAGGCAAATTCATAAAATGGATTGTCTCACATGCAACTCCAATAGCCCAAGAGGAAAAACATCAAGAGGACTCTGAGAGAGCACGGCAGGTGGGAGAGAGGTACTGCAGCTTCCAAACCTCGCTGAGACCCTAGTAACAACAGCTGAAAGCTAAAACTAAAAATCCTGCTTTTGTGGGAGCCTGACCACACCCATTCAGGTTGCTTCTATTGTTCCATTTAAAAAAAAATCTAAGGCCTCACAGGCTGTTTACTCAAGTGGCTCTGGGAGACTGCTCACCACCTCTGTGTTCAAACCTGTCTTCAAAAAAACCCAGGACAAAATACATTATTTAAAGCGACTGAATGGGCTGAGGAGAGGCAGATGGAGATTAATTCAGATAAATGCAAGGTGCTGCATTTTGGAAAAGCAAATCTTAGCCGGACTTATACACATAATGGTAAGGTCCGAGGGAGTCTTGCTGAAAAAAGAGACCTTGGAGTGCAGGTTCATAGCTCCTTGAAAGTCGAGTCGCAGGTAGATAGGATAGTGAAGAAGGCGTTTGGTATGCTTTCTTTTATTGATCAGAGTATTGAGTACAGGAGTTAGGAGGTCATATTGTGACTGAACAGAACATTGTTTAGGCCACTTTTGGAATAATGCGTGCAACTCTGTTCTCTTTCCTATCGGAAGGATGTTGTGAAACTTGAAAGGGTTCAGAAAAGATTTACAAGGATGTTGCCAGGATTGGAGGATTTGAGCATTAGAGGCTGTGGGTGACGTTATAGTGGTTTATAAGATCACGAGGGCATAGATAGGTAAATAGTCAAGGTCTTTTCCCTGGGAGGGCACAGGTTTAGGGTGAGAGGGGGAAGGTATAAAAGAGACCTAAGGGGCACTTTTTCATGCAAAGGGTGGTACGTGTGTGGAATGGGCTGCCAGAGGATGTGGTGGAGGCTAGTACAATTGCAACATTTAAAAGGCATCTGGATGGTATAAGAATAGGAACGATTTGGAGGGATATGGGCCGGATGCTGGCAGGTGGTACCATATTGGGTTGGGATATCTGGTCGGCATGGACAAGTTGGACCAAATGGTCTGTTTCCGTGCTGTACATCTCTATGACTCTATAATTGACACAGTCCCTTACGTTAGAGAAAGTGAGTACTACAGATGCTGGAGATCAAAGTCAAAAAGCATGGCACTGGAAAAGTACAACAGGTCAGGCAGCATCGGAGGAACAGGATAATCAATATTTTGGGCACAAGCCCTTCATCAGGAATATAGGGGAGGGGTTGTGTGGGAGAGTGATTGAGAGATTGGGTGGTGGGGTGGGCATGGAGGGAAGGTAGCTGGGAATGCCATAGATGGATGAAGGTGAGGGCTGATGGTGATAGGTTGGAGCGGAGGGTGGAGTTGATAGGTGGGAAGGAAGATGGGCAGGTAGGACAATTTAAAAAGGTGGTGTGAAGTTGGAAGGTTGGATCTGGGATGAGGTGGGAGGAGGGGACATAAGGAAAGTGGTGAAATCAACATTGGTGCTGTGTGGTTGGAGAGTCCCAAGGTAGAAGATGAGGTGTTCTTCTCCAGGCAAGAGTGTGGTGCTGGAAAAGCACAGCAGGTCAGACAGTTTATCCGAGGAGCAGGAGAATCGACGTTTCGGGCAAGAGCCCTTCATTTGGAATGAGGCTGGGTGCCCCGGGGGTGGAGAGATAAATGGGAAGGGGTGGGGCTGGCTTGAAGGTAGCTAAGAGTGCAATAGGTGGATGGAGGTGGGGTAAAGGTGATAGGTCGGAGAGGACGGTGGAATGGATAGGTGGGAAGGAAGATTGGCAGGTAGGACAGTTCATGAGGACAGAGCTGAGCTGGAAGTTTGGAACAGGGGTAAGATGGGGCAGGGGAAATGAGGAAACTGGTGAAGTCCACACTGATGTCCTGGGGTTGAAGGGTCCTGAGAAGGAAGATGAGGTGTTCTTCCTCCAGGCGTCGGATGGTGAGTGAGTGGTGATGGAGTAGGTCCAAGATCTGCATGTCCTCGGCAGAGTGGGAGGGGCGGTAGGGTTGAATGGTGCGGGTGTCCTGGGGATGTTCTCTAAAGTGCTCTGCAAGAAGGCGTCTAGTCTCTCCAATGTAAAGGAGACCGCATCGGGAGCAACGGATACAGTAAATGACATGTGTGGAAGTGCAGGTGAAACTGTGATGGATATGGAAGGCTCCTTTGGGGCCCTGGACGGAGCTGAGGGAAGAGGGGTGGGTGCAGGTTTTACACCTCTTTTGGCAGCAAGGGAAGGTGTTGAGAGTGCAGGGTGGATTGGTGTGTGGACCTAATGAGGGAGTCACGGAGGGAGTGGTCTCTGCAGAATGCTGGTAGGGGTGGTGTTGGAAATATATCTCTGGTAATGGGGTCTGATTGTAGGTGGCGAAAATGGCAGAGGATAATGCGTTGTATCTGGAGATTAGTGGGGTGGGAGGTAAGGTCTGGAGGGGGTTCTATCCTTGTTGCAGCTGGAGGGCTGGGGTTCAAGGGCGGAGGTGGAGTGAAGTGGAGGAGGTGCACTGGAGGGCATTGTCGGATACATAGAACTGTCTATCATCCAGTTACACTGGCACCATTCCCCACCTTTTCCTTCACTACATTGATGACTGTATTGGCGCCAACTCATGCTCCCACGAGGAGGTTGAACAGTTCATCAACTTCACCAGCACATTCCACCCTGACGTCAAGTTCACCTTAATCACCTCAGACACCTCTCTCCCCTTCCTGGACCTCTCCGTCTCCATCTCCGCTAACCAACTCTACACGGACATCTACATAAACCCGACTCCCACAGCTACCTGGATTCGACCTCCTCCCACTGCCCTTCCTGTAAAAACACTATCTCTTACATCCGGTTCCTCTGTCTCCACTATAACTGCTCCCAGGAAAAGTAATTCTACTCCAGGACATCCCAGATGTCATCCTATTTCAAGGACCGCAATTTCCCCTCCCACGTGGTCAACAATGTCCTCCAGCGCATCTCTTCCACTTCCCGCACCTCCGCCCTTGACCCCCCCCAACTGCAACAAGGAAGGAACGTCCCTTGTCTTCGTGGAAGATGTGCAAATGGGCACAGGTTGTGGAACTTTAGATTAGCTTAATTTTATGCAGCAGAAAAACTAGGAAGTTATCAAAGAAAAAATGTCAGAAAAATTAATCGGTCTTCCCAGGTAACTCAAGACTTAAGTATTTTCAATACTTGTTTTTTTATTACAGTACTGATACAAATAAGCAGTGATTTGGTTCTCAGAATAATATGCTGTATAAGAATAGTGTAGATTTAATGTGAGTATCACTATATGAAGGATAAATAACCCCTTTATCTAATCATTCCCTTAAGCAAAGTGTTTAGAATATTGGCTGAATCAATCAAGACTCCAGCAAAGTTCCCATTAGAAGGCGAGAAGCTGCATGAAGTGTGTGATAGCCTGCTTATTAAATCAGCTTATGAGCTGTTCAGATAGCAGAAAGACCCAGGAGCTCATTAGCTCAACTGACACAAATCAAATGTGCTGTGCACTTTCTAACTCCTTGCGTGAGAAAAGAAAATTGTGTCCTGTTAGTGTGCATTATGCCTTAAACTCTTGATTCATTGGGTTCAAATTGAAATGGAAATTTGAGAAGTATAATCTTTTCAGATTTAATCTGTGTGAACCACATCTCAGGATTGATGGTTCCTCTTTGCTCAATTAACAGTTCAGGCAATGCAAATTCAGTTGTTCCTGCCTGTCTTTTCAAAATATAAGCACCTGAATTAATTACAGTTAAATTCTGCCTCATTTCACCCTTTTACAAATCCCGTTAGATAGCAATGATTGAAAAAACTGCATTCAGACTGGGCTGGGGTGATTATCAAATAGATGTAGCATCAAGTGCTTGCAAATAGAATCACATAATCCCTACAGTGTGGAAACAGGCCACTTGGCCCATTGAGGTCTCACCGACCCTCCAAACAGTATCCCATCCAGACTCACACCTGACCCTATCCCTGTAGCCCTGCATTTCCCACGGCTTATCCACCTAGTCTACACACACCTGGAAACTATGGGCAAGTTAGCATGGCCAATCCACCTAACCTGCACATCCTTGGACTGTGGGAGGGAACCAATGCAGATAAAGGGAGAATGTGCAAACTCCACACAGACAGTCACTGAGAATGGAATTGAACTGGAGTCCGTCATGCTCTGAGGTAGTAGTTTTAACCAATGAGCCACTGTGCTGCCCCAATAAATTGAGTTAATCTTAAGGAACTGGTTTTAGACAACTTGATCTTTCCACTCACTGTATTTTAGGACAGATTCAGTGGGGTGGGGCCTTGTCCAGTGGTAGCATCACTGCCTCTGAGCCAGATGGCCTGTGTGTATTAAACAGGTTGATTAAAAATATGCAGAATAGGTTCAGTATGTCATGGACAAATGGCTAAAAAGAAAGCTTGCAATGGAGGGTAGTGGGTAGAGTTGTCCCTCAAGGATTTGTATATAGACTCCTTGGCCAGGATTTTCTCTCCCCAAGTGGGCAGCATGAGTCAGCAGATTTTCCAGCCAGTTGCACCAGCTTCACGAGACATTCTCCCATATGGGACAATCTTCATTCCGGGGTGAGGGTGAGGGATAGGGAGAGAACTTCTGAATACAGATCAGAATAAGCCTTTAAAAGGCTTGCCTCAATTCTCTGACCTTTGCCCCAGTCTTTTTTGATAAAATCAAAGTCCTCCAGTTCTCACCTCTCACTTTCCCATTTCATCATCATATTTCTATGCTCTATATCAATGTAGTATCAACTCATGCTAACTGATCCCCTATATGTGTTCCTCACACACTCCATGCCAATTCACATATCACATAGGTGCTACAAGGGCAGACCTCAAGAGTATTGCTAAGATTAAATAAATTTAAGGTCTTAATATATCTCATATTTTTAAAAGTATGATTTCATTGTATTTTTAAGAATGCTCCCATTCATGAAAGTCTATTCAAAACAACTAAATCCCTCTTAAGTACTTAATTCCATATAAAAACAAACTATTCATCAAAGCATGCTATAGTTTTAACAACTTATTTAGTGGGTCAATCAAACTGTAAATATTGGGAACCTACTGAGACAATTTTAGCAGCTAAGCATTTATTCAAAGATATTGATAACTCTTGGGGAAGTGTCGGCAAACAGCTATTGAAATTGCTAGAACAAAGTTTTGAATTGAACTGACACAAGCAGAGATTTATTTACATTTTTAAAGGGCTGGGGATTTAAATCACATTACATCATGGTACTCTACAGAACTCATCTGACCCTGACTTTCAAGAAAGAGTTGGATAGAGCTCTGAAGTATAGTGGAATCAAGGGTTATGTGGATAAGGCAGGAACAGGATATTGATTGAGGATGAACAGCCATGATCATAATGAATGGTGGTGCTGGCTCGAAGGGCAGAATGGCCTACTCCTGCACCTATTGTCTATTGCTTATTGTCTATTGTCTGAAGAGCAATTTTTTTTTCTATTCTAAAAATGTTGTGACTCCTATATTGTGTATTAAGACACGTGTAACAGCAAAAATGGGTCTGAACATAAGCTTGAATGGTCCTGCTGAGTTTGGTATTCACTTACTTTTGTCTCAGGCATGTCTTCCCTCGGTCCCTGATCAGAGAAAATGGGATTTGTCAGAAATAGGCCTTGGAAGTTCTTGGAGGAGAAAGTGAGGACTGCAGATGCTGGAGATCAGAGCTGAAAATGTGTTGCTGGAAAAGCGCAGCAGGTCAGGCAGCATCCAAGGAACAGGAGAATCGACATTTCGGGCATAAGTCCTTCTTCAGAAATGAGGAAAGTGTGTCCAGCAGGCTAAGATAAAAGGTAGGGAGGAGGGACTTGGGGGAGGGGTGTTGGAAATGCGATAGGTGGAAGGAGGTCAAGGTGAGGGTGATAGGCCGGAGTGGGGTGGGGGCGGAGATGTCAGGAAGAAGATTGCAGGTTAGGAAGGCGGTGCTGAGTTCGAGGGATTTGACTGAGACAAGGTGGGGGGAGGGGAAATGAGGAAACTTGAGAAAACTGAGTTCATCCCTTGTGGTTGGAGGGTTCCTAGGCGGAAGATGAAGCACTCTTCCTCCAACCGTCGTGTTGCTTTGGTCTGGCGATGGAGGAGTCCAAGGACCTGCATGTCCTTGGTGGAGTGGGAAGGGGAGTTGTTGAGCCATGGGGTGGTTGGGTTGGTTGGTCCGGGTGTCCCAGAGGTGTTCTCTGAACCGTTCTGCAAGTAGGCGGCCTGTCTCCCCAATATAGAGGAGGCCACATCGGGTGCAGTGGATGCAATAGATGATGTGTGTGGAGGTGCAGGTGAATTTGTGGTGGATATGGAAGGATCCCTTGGGGCCTTGGAGGGAAGTAAAGGGGGAGGTGTGGGCGCAAGTTTTGCATTTTTTGCGGTTGCAGGAGAAGGTGCCGGGAGTGGAGGTTGGGTTGGTGGGGGGTGTGGACCTGACGAGGGAGTCATGGAGGGAGTGGTCTTTTTGGAACGCTTGGGAATTCTTGATCTGGATCCCACTCACGTTTTCTGGAGATGTATATGTTTCCACAACTCCATGAAACTTTGGAATCTTTTGGTTTCCATTCAATTCTGGTCTCATTCTTATCGGAAGGATGTTGTGTAACTTGAAAGGGATCAGAAAATATTTACAAGGATGTTGCCAGGGTTGGAGGGTTTGAGCTTTAGGGAGAGGTTGAATAGGCTGAGGCTGTTTTCCTGGACTGTCGGAGGCTGAGGGGTGACTTTATAGAGGTTTATAAAATCATGAGGGGGCGAAGAGAGGGCAAATAATTAAGGTCCATTTCCTGGGTTGGGGGAGCCCAGAATTAGATGGCATAAGATTCCTGAAGAAGGGCATGTGCCCGAAACGTCGAATCTTCTGTTCCCTAGATGCTGCCTGACCTGCTGTGCTGTTCCAGCAATAAAGTTTCAGCTTAGGTTTAGGATGAGAAGGGAAAGATTTAAAAGGAACCTAAGGGGGAATTGATTCATTCAAAGGGTGGTGTATGTGTGGAATGAGCTGCCAGAAGAAGTAGTTGAGGCTGGTATAATTATAACATTTAAAATTCATCCGGATGGGTGTATGAATAGGAAGGGTTTAGAGGGATATGGGCAAAATGCTGGCAAATGGGACTAGATTAATTTAGGATATCTGGTCCGCATGGACAAGTTGGACCAAAGGTCTGTTTCCATGCTGTATATCCCTATGACTCTAAATAACTGATGTTGATCTTGACTCACAAGAGTAACGTCATTGCAGCTCATTGGTTACAGGGGAGTAGAAGGTATAACAGACTGTCAGAATGACAGAAGTAGGTTGGTGCAGACAGCAGATAATAATGGATGGCCCAGTTGTATTGTCATTGGTCTGTTAATCTCGAGACCCAGGTCATGTTTTGGAGACTTTGGCTTAAATCCCGCCATGGCAGCTGGAGGAATTTGGATTCGATAAATGTTTGAAATGAGGAAAAACCCATCTGGTTCATGAACGTGCTTTCGGAAGAAAACTGCCAACTTTATCGGTTTCTGAATAGCTTGAGCTGGTACTCACTGGAGTTTGAAAGAATGGGGGGAGAATCTGACTGAGGTTTATGAAATGCTAAAGGGGGTTTGATAAAATGAATGTTGAACCGAACATTGAACCCTCTTGCAGGGCAGTCTTGAACAAGAGGTTATACATATAGATGGAGAGGAGGTAGGTTCAAAACTGAGATGAGGAGAAACTGCTTCTCTCAGAGGGTTGCGAATCTGTGGAACTCACTGCCCCAGTGTGCAGTGGAGGCACAATCTATCAACAGATTCAAGAAATAGATATGCTTCTGATTAAAAACGGGGTGAAGGGTGATGGGGAGCAGACAGGAAAGTGGATTTGAGACCAGGATAAGATCAGCCATGATCATGTTAAATGACACAGCGGGCTAGAAGGGCTGCATTTTTTCATCCTGCTCCTAATTCCTATGCTCCCATATTGACTAACATGATACTCCAGACCCAATGCGGTTGACTCTTAATGAGGGACAGACAATAAATGCCCTTATCCCGTGAATGAATAAAAGGAAGAGTAATGGATAGTTCAAGTAATAGGTGCAGTTCATTGGAGAGACACAGGTAGGCGTACATTTTAAAAATAAGGGGTGGAAAGAAATATACCTTAAGTTGTAAGATTCATAAAGTGGCAGTGGGGCAGCTCTGGGTGGTTGGTGCAAGGGAAATTGCAAATGCCCAATAAAAATGGTTGGTGCATTCAACTCATGTACTGGAACTGAGAGACTGGAGACCCATTTTAATTCAATCCAGGAATTACACACATTTAAGATCAGGGAGGGAGAGGAAAACAAAAGTGTGGGGTGAGCAATAGCATTAGTAGGGGTTCATAGAATCTCTACAGTGAGAAAACAGGCCATTTGACCCAACAAGTCTATACCGACCCTCCAAAGAGTAACCCACCCAGATCCATTCCCCTACCCTATTACTCTACATTTCCCCCTGACTAATGCATCTAACTTACACATCCCTAAACACTACGGGCAAATTAGCTTGGCCAATTCACCTGACCTGCACATCTTTGGACTGTGAGAGGAAACTGGACACCTAGAGGAAACCCACGCAGACACAGGGAGAATGTGCAAACTCCACACTTGAGGCTGGAATCATAGCAGGGTCCTTGGCGCTGTAAGGCAGCAGTGCTAACCACTGAGCCACTGCGCCAGTGGAGGAGGGGGAGTGAATGTTGGAGTAGGCAGGTAAGACCGGTTTAGTCTGGGATTATGTTTGGAATGGACTGGTTGGACCAAAGTGTATGCTTCTGTGCTGTATGACTCTTTGGCTCTGGTAAGCACGAGCCTACAGTAGTAATTGGGAACATGAATATCCAGTAAGGCAAATTTAGACAGAAGTCCTAGCAGGATGGGCAGCATGTCTGGACAGAAACACATTTAACACTTCAGTAAGGACGATGTTGTAAAAGATATGAAGAAAGATAGAAATTGGCAGCTGAATTTCAGAAAAAATTAAATGAACGGCAGATGCTGGAAACCAGAAACAGAAACAAAAATTGTTGGGAAAACTCAGTAGGTCTGGCAGCAACTGTGAACAGAAAGCAGAGTCAATTTTTCTGCTCCAGTGACCCTTCAGCAGAACTGGTGGTAGTGAGGAAAAGGTTGGTATTTATGCAGAGGATGGGGTGGTGGGAGGATTAAATGATAGGTTGAGGCAAAGCCCAAAGAGGGAGAGAATAAAATTGGGGCTGAATTTCACTTTTTTTTATTAAGTATGAATCTTATCAAGTTTAGTGGAGTGATTCTTGCTGTGAGTTCAAGCAGATTTATTCACTGTATCTCAGCCGACACGTTGCATTACTTGGTGTTTCAGCTCTCATGGTGAGTATCATTTCTGTCTCATCTTACTGTACATCATTCCCAGACTGACAAGGCACTGATGGGATATTCCAGGATTGATGGGAATCACTACCACTGTATTTAAAGGCTGGTGTGCACCTGGAGAAGCCATTTCCAGTCTGGAGCTGCTCCTGCAGAGTTTATGACATTTGCCCTGGATCTGAAAGACAGGGGGCGATCAGCATCATGCATTGTGGGTAAGGTCCTGGAGGTCCAGCTGGACAGGGTGGTGCAGGATTGAAATCTACTCTTCGCCCAGCTGTGAAGAACACAATGTGGCGGCACGGTGGTTAGCACCGCTGCCTCACAGCGCCAGAGACCCAGGTTCACTTCCCGCCTCAGGTGACTGACTGTGTGGAGTTTGCACATTCTCCCCGTGTCTGTGTGGGTTTCCTCTGGGTGCTCCGGTTTCCTCCCACAGTCACAAAGATGTGCAGGTCATGTGAATTGGCCATGCTAAATTGCCCATAGTATTAGGTGAAGGGATAAATGTATGGGTTGGTTGCACTTTGACGGGTCGGTGTGGACTTTTAGGGCTGAAGGGCCTGTTTCCACACTGTAAGTAATCTAATCTAAAACTATAGATCATGCCAGCCTGGTCTGAGGTTGTCACCTCGCTTGAAGACGAATCAGAAGTCTGGACAAATACCAAGCACTGTGGGAAGAAGGTCACTGACCTTTGCACTCCAACAGCAGAAATACCACCATTTCTTTTTGATTGCTTACACTCGCTCTATCTGTGCTGCCGCACACCTTCCTTCCGCCAAGGCTCACGCTCTACCACTCTCATTAATGCACAAAGCACCTTCTCCACTCACACTTACCCACCACAAACTGTGACTCCACCAACCCTCCACGTCTCCTGCTCACTCACTGAGGAAACCTCCCCAATTGCACCATAATAAGTTCCTCTCTCCCATTTCCAGGAGTAAAACAGCTCACCATAGAGCAAAAGGAGTCGAGATGGGTGATGTGCTGCCCATTGTTTAGCTCCTCACCTCTTAAGAGCAGAGCATTTTGATTCTGACAGTCCTAAAAAGGGCATGGACTGGCATCATAGTCTACCCTTGATTTATTGAGCTAGGACTCCTTGAGGAAGGCTATGCTCTTTGACATGACTGAGGTCTGCCAATAATCACAACAGGCTTTGTGACTGTGCTTAAGAACAAGGGAAGGCAGTAGTGGTAGGAGCCTGGCATCTCTGGCTGAGAGGGCAATGTAAAAAGGCAAAGCAATACAAGGCATAGATGCTATACAATCCAGGTTGACTCAGAGTAAATGTGTGCTATTACAGCTAGCCAAGAGTGCTGAGATGTAGCATCGTTCGGTCCATGTGCTGGATTTGTTTCCCTGAACCCAGTGCCCTTGTTGGACCATTACAATGATAGTTGCCAGTGCATTCCAAGCTGAAGGGGGGGAGGTGAGGGGGTGTCACTGGACTTGAAACATTAACTCTGTTTCTCCTTCGATTAGATTAGATTCCCTACAGTGTGGCCCAACAAGTCCACACGGACCCTCTGAAGAGTAACCCACCCAGACCCATTTCCCTCTGACTAATGCACCTAACACTATGGGCAATTTAGAATGGCCCAATATCACCTGACCTGCACATATTTGGACACCCTTCCACAGATGCTGCCAGACCTGCCGAGTCTTTCCAGCTATTACTGCTTCTGCTTGTGTTTATTGATTGGCTTTGGCGACTTCATGATAACTCAAACACATCTCAGTTATTGATATTCCTTGACAATATAGCTCCTGTAATAAAAGACTGTAAATGCTAAAACTGTTTTGGTGGCTGTCATTATAGAGTGAAGACTTGGAATTATGGTGATAGGAAAGGCTTTCACACTGAGGGTTAAATGGACATGGTTTGCATTACTATAAGTGGCTATTGAGACAAAATCTACAGAGTCAGGGAATCCTAAGTATTTGGAAAGGAACAATATGAAATCATATGAAGAAATTATAGAGAAATACATTTAGAATATTTTTAAATTGTATCTCCCATGTTTCAGCATAAAAAAGCTTAAAATTTTCAAGCCATTTTCTATAATTACAAAATCTCATCTCTGCTGTCACTTCTGTGAATTTTCACTCGATGATTTCCACAACTCATTTTATATCAATGCCCTTGTGTATAAACCATGGAATAACAATTGCCTTCTAATAAGTTCTTTCTCTAACTGCATCGGACTAGTGGAAACCTAACAAGTCAGTTATCCGTCCCCAAAGAATTTACTTACGGCATGGATATTTAAAGAAATAACATCAGAAGTCCATCTTGTCTGAAAACAGCAGTGTAGAACAGTCAACATGAGGGTAATTTTAATCTAACTGCAGCAAGTAACCTGTGACATTCATTTTCACTGCTTTAAGCAGAGAGTGAAAGCAGATGGATGCAAGTCTAATATTGCACCCAAATCGTATAACCCCAACCCACCCAGAAAAAGATGAATTCATAGAATTATAGAAACACATAACATAGAATGAGGTCATTCACGCCACTATGCTTGCACTAGCCAAAAAGAGCTATCGACCTAATCCTCTTCATCAGAGCTTTGTCCATAGCCATAATAATAATCATCATTCAAGTGCATATTCCACTGCGTTTTATTCAAACATAATGAGGGTTTCTGTCTCTGTGACCCTTTCAGTGAGTGAGTTTGAGACCTCCATCTCTGTCTGGGTGATTTGAAGTTTGCTAAATGATAGGTAGGTATAAATAGGCACTTCTCAGATTGGAGACAAGTTGAAAGTGGTGTTCTCCAAGGACTGGTGTTGGGACCCTTGCTTTTTCTGATTTATAGAAATGATTTGGAGATGGGTATTGAGGGCAAAAACTCTACACTTGCAGATGATACTAAGCTGGAGAGAACAGTGAATTATGAAGATGATGCTGAGCAACTTCAGAGGGATATTGACAAGTTGGCCAAATGGATAGACACCTGGCAGATGAAATTCCATGCAGTGAAATATGACGTAATGCATTTTAGTGGAACAAACATGGAAAGACAATGCAGCCACAGGGATACAACTTTGAGGGGTGTGTAGGAATAGAGGGATTTCATGGTTCATCTGCATGACTCTCTGAAGGTGGCCAGGCAAGTTGAACTGATTGTTAGGAAGGTTTATACAATCCTTGGGTTTATAAATAGAGCCATAGAGCATAGGGGCAAAGGAGTGATATTACACCTCCCACATGAAGAGATTAAGAGGTGTTCAAATTATGAAAAATTTTGACAATGTAAAGGAGAATATTCTTTTTCCATTGGTTGGTATATCAGTAGCTAGGGGTCAAAATTTCAAGAAGAGAGCTAGGAGTGAGATGAGGAAAATCTTCTTTACTCTGGGAGTTGTTAAAATTTGGAATACGCTGCCTGGGAGAGTGGAGGAGGTGGATTCCATAGGAGACTTCAAAAGAGAGTTGGAGATATATTTGAAAGTGATAAAATCAGAAGGCTATGGAGATAAGGCTGTAGAATAGGATGAGCTGATTAGCTCTTATATAATCTGGTACAGACACAATGGGGCAAATGGTCATTGGTGTGAGGTGATTGTCAGGAAGGGCGGGAAATATATTTTAAACTTCTTACCTTCAGGCCAGCGAGGGAGGAGCGAGCAAAGGACTTCTGGGAAGGGTAAGTAGAACAGTTTATATTTGCGTGGTCGCATTACCTGAGACACTACTCGGGTAGTGTCTGCCACACATCCTCCTCCTCTAACCCAAAGAAAAGTTGTGGGAGCTAGATTGACAAGGTAAGGTAACTAGTTTAGGGCAGTGGAATGTTCCTCCTGCAGAATGTGGGAAGTAAGGGTCACCACTAGTGTCCCTGCTGACTACATCTGTGGGAAGTGCACCCAACACCAGCTCCTCGAAAACCGCGTTAGGGAACTGGAGCTGGAGTTGGATGAACTTCGAATCATTCGGGAGGCAGAGGGGGTTATTGACAGGACTTACAGAGAATTAGTCACTCCCCTGATAAAAGAAAAAGACAGATGGGTGACAGTTCGGGGACAGAAAGGGAACCGGCAGGCAGTGCAGGGATCCCCTGTGGCCATTCTCCTCAACAATAAGTATACCGTTTTGGATACTGTTGGGGGGGATGACTTACCAGGAGAAAGCAGTGGGGCACCTGCTGCTCAGAAGGGAAGGGGGAAGAGGAGCAGAGCAGTAGTCACTGGGGACTCGATAGTTAGGGGGACAGATAGGAGGTTCTGTGGGGACGAGAGAGACTCATTGTTGGTGTGTTGCCTCCTGGGTGCCAGAGTCCATGATGTCTCTGATCGTGTTTTTGGGATCCTTAGGGGGGAGGGGGAGCAGCCCCAAGTCGTGGTCCACATTGGCACCAACGACATAGGTCGGAAGAGAGATGGGAACTTGAGGCAGAAATTCAGGGAGCTAGGATGGAAGCTTAGAGCTCGGACAAACAGAGTTGTTTTCTCTGGTTTACTGCCCGTGCCACGTGCTAGTGAGGTGAGGAATAGGGAGAGAAAGGAGTTGAACACCTGGCTACAGGGATGGTGCAGGAGGGAGGGTTTCAGGTTTTTGGATAATTGGAGCTCTTTCTGGGATAGGTGGGACCTCTACAAGTAGGATGGTCTTCATCTAAACCAGAGGGGTACCAATATCCTGGGGGAAAATTCGCTGAGGCTATTAAGGTGGATTTAAACTAATACAGCAGGGGGACGGGAACCAAAATTGCAGGACAGGTACAGAAGAGGATGAGAGTATGGAGTTCCAAAATCAAGTATCTGACACTGGCAAGTGAGAACCTGGATTGAAGTGTGTGTACTTCAACACAAGGAGCATCCGAAATAAAGTGGGTGAACTGGCAACATGGGTTGGTACCTGGGACTTTGATGTTGTGGCCATTACGGAGACATGGATAGAGCAGGGACAGGAATAGCTATTGCAGGTTCCGGGATTCAGGTGTTTCAGTAAGAATAGAGAAGATGGCAAAAGAGGGGGAGGTGTGGCATTGTTGATCAGGGACAATATTACAGTTGTAGAAAGGATGTTTGGGGACTCGTTAACTGAGGTAGTATGGGCTGAGGTTAGAAACAGGAAAGGAGAAGTCACCATGCTGGGAGTTTTCTACAGGCCTCCGAATAGTCCCAGAGATGTAGAGGAAAGGATAGCAAAGATGATTCTCGATAGGAGTGAGAGAGGCAGGGTAGTTGTCATGGGGGACTTCAACTATCCAAATATTGACTGGGATCACTACAGTATGAGTACTATAGATGAGTCAGTTTTTGTCCAGTGTGTGCAGGAGGGCTTCCTGACACAGTATGTAGACTGGCCAACAAGGGGCGAAGCCACTTTAGATTTAGTACTGGGTAATGAGCCCGGCCAGGTGTTAGACTTGGAAGTAGGTGAGCACTTTGGAGACAACGATCACAATTCTGTTATGTTTACTTTAGTGATGGAAAGGGATAGGTGTACTCCACTGAGCAGGAGTTACAGCTGGGGGAAGGGAAATTACGATACAATTAGGAAAGATTTAGGAAGCATAGAATGGGGAAGGAAGCTGCGGGGGATGAGCACATTAAAAATGTGGAGCTTATTCAAGGAAAAGCTCCTGTGTGTCCTAGATAATTATGTACCTGTCAGGTAGGGAGGAAGATATAGAATGCGTGAGCCGTGGTTTACTAAGGAAGTGGAATCCCTGGTCAAGAAGAAGAAGAAGGCTTATGTTAGGACAAAATGTGAAAACTCAGTTAGGGCGCTTGAGGGTTACAAGGAAATCAGAAAAGACCTAAAAAGAGAGCTCAGAAGAGCCAGGAGGAGACATGAGAAGTTGTTGGCGGATAGGATCAGGGTTAACCCTAAGGCTTTCCATAGGTATGTCAGGAATAAAAGAATGACGAGTGTCAAACTAGGGCCAATCAAGGATAATACTGGGAAGTTGTGTGTGGAGTCAGAGGAGATGGGGAAGAGCACTAAATAAATATTTTTCGACAGTGTTCACTATAGAAAATGAAAATGTTGGCGAGGAAGATACAGAGATACTTGCATCTAGACTGGAAGAGATTGAGGTTCACAAAGAAGAGGTATTAGAAATACTGCAGAGTGTGAAAATAGACAAGTCCCCTGGGCCGGAATTGGTCTATCCTAGGATCCTCTGGGAAGCAAGGGAAGAGATTGCCGAGCCTTTGGCATTGATCTTCAAATCATCATTGTCTACAGGAATAATGCCTGAGTATTGGAGGATAGCAAATGTGGTTCCCTTGTTCAAAAAGGGTAGTAGAGACAACCCTGGTAAATACAGACCAGTGAGTCTCACTTCAGTTTTTGGTAAAGTGTTGGAAAAGGTTATAAGAGATAGGACTTATAACCATCTAGAAAAGAATAATCTGATCAGGGACAGTCAGCACGGTTTTGTGAAGGGTAGGTCGTGCCTAACGAATCTTATTGACTTTTTTGACAAAGTGACCAAACAGGGAGATGAGAGTAAACCAGTTGATGTGGTGTATATGGATTTCAGCAAGGTGTTCGATAAGGTTCCCCACAGTAGGCTATTATACAAAATGCGGAAGAATGGGATTGTGGGAGACATAGCAGTTTGGATCAGTAATTGGCTTGCTGAAAGAAAACAGAGGGTTGTAGTTGATGGAATATGTTCATCTTGGTGTCCAGTTAGGGTCGATGTTGGGTCCACTGCTGTTAGTCATTTTTATAAATGACCTGGATGAGGGCTTAGAAGGTTGGGTTAGTAAATTTGTGGACAACACTAAGGTCGGTGGAGTTGTGGATAGTGACGAAGGATGTAGTAAGTTGCAGAGAGACATAGATAGGATGCAGAGCTGGGCTGAGAGGTGGCAAATGGAGTTTAATGTGGACAAGTGTGAGGTGATACACTTTGGCCAGACTAATCGGAATGCAAAGTTCTGGGCTAATGGTAAGATTCTTGGCAGTGCAGATGAGCAGAGAGTCCATGTACACAGATCCCTGGAAGTTGCCACCCAGATTGACAGGGTTGTTAAGAAGGCATACAGTGTTTTGGCCTTTATTAATAGAGGGATTGAGTTCCGGAACCAGGAGGTTATGCTGCAGCTGTACAAAGCTCTGGTACGGCCACACTTGGAGTATTGTGTACAGTTCTGGTCACCGCATTATAAGAAGGATGTGGAAGCTTTGGAAAGGATGCAGAGGAGATTTACTAGGATGTTGCCTGGTATGGAAGAAATGTCTTACGAGGAAAGGCTGAGGGCCTTGAGGCTGTTCTCATCAGAGAGAAGAAGGTTGAGAGATGACTTAATAGAGACATACAAGATAATCAGAGGGTTAGACAGGGTGGACAGGGAGAGCCTTTTTCCAAGTATGGGAACGGCAAGCATGAGGGGACACAATTTTAAAGTGAGGGGAGATAGGTGTAAAACAGATGTCAGAGGTAGTTTCTTTACTCAGAGAGTAGTAAGGGTATGGAATGCTTTGCCTGCAACGGTAGTAGATTCGCCAAGTTTAAGTGCATTTAAGTCGTCATTGGACACGCATATGAACGTACATGGAATAGTGTAGGTGGGATGGGCTTCATATTAGTATGACAGGGCAGCGCAACATCGTGGGCCGAAGGGCCTGTACTGCGCTGTAATGTTCTATGTTCTATGTTTTCTACTGAAAAGTTCTATCATTTTTTAAACTTCTCAAGCACCCCAATTATTCTAACAACTACATTAAATCCATATTTCCTAGCTATTAACATCTTTCCTAATAGATCCTTCCTACCCACTTGAACTAGGCACTGCATAATTTTACAAATCTCAGCTCAATAATCTGTGTTCAAAAGAAACAACTCGAGACTACCAAATCTCTCATCATAATTAATATTTTCCAGTCTTGGTAGCATTCTTGCAATTCTCCTCTGTATTCACTCCAGTGCAATCATTTTCTTCCTGTAGTACTGTAACCCTAACAGTAGTTAGTGATGTAATTGTGCAGTGAGGTTAACACTCTGTGTTATGAGCTCACACTGCTCTTAAAGATTGCTGCTGGTGACAACTATGCAAAATGAACTTCAGCCTCTCTTGAAACACAAAGTTAATGGAATCGAATCTTTCCTTAAATGTCACTTCCAAGAGAATTCGATATGGAAACAATGAAAGTTAACCGGATTTACATTGGTGGCATAATTGGGTAGCTACATTTGAATAAAAGTAAAATGTTGCAAATTCTGGAAATCTGAAACTGGTGAATAAACTCAGCAGGTTTGACAGCATCTGTATAGAGAGAAACACAGGTAATGATTCAAGTCTATATGACTTATTCATTTCTGAAGACAAAATATTGTTCCTTTCTCCCCAGTTGTTGCCAGACTTGTTGAGTTTCTCTAGCATTCTCATTCTTTGTTTGAAATTACAAAAATTTGGTAATCTTAGTTCAAATCAAAATTTTGACCACACTTGTTAAAGTGGGATACACGAGGAAATGTAGAGTATAAACAAGTACAAACAACTTGTAACTCATACAATCCTTTAATAGTCCTTGAAACATACCATGTGGAAAATGGCCATTCGGCCCAAAATGGCTTTTTTGAAAGGACTATCACACTCCCCTGGTCTTTCCAACTAGTCCTAAACTTTTCCTTTTAACTTATTTGTTTAATTTCCTTTTGAAATTTCATATCATAACAATTCAATTTTATCAAAATAGTACGAAAACTAGACTTTCAGGTCATCTATCATTCATGCTTATGAATGACTTGAAATATGAATTGTAGCATTTTTATGAATATGAATGTGGAAGCTTTTACATTTTTAATTGAAATTGTAATGAGAAAATAAAATGCAATAAAAGAAATAGAAAATACAGTGGTGTAGATAAATTCCTTTTAAATCACTCAGGCTTTGCAATAAAAGACCAGAAAAAATATCCTTAATCTCTTAGTGGCTAATATTTTAGCCACAATTTCAGGAAAAGGGCTCATTCACATGGGATGCAGCCATTCTATGACTCAAGTTGCATTTTGCATAGGAGTTAACACATGAACTTAAAAAAAACAATTTGATAAGGGTGGATTCATTGCTACGGCTTTACAAAAAACAGATTAGAAATGTCCAAACATGGCATAATGGAAAACAAGAATTTCAGTTCGGAAACAACAGATGGGCGTAAAAGGACAAGGAAATTCGTGCATGATTTAATTGCAGTCCTAACATACTTGTACCTGAGTTTCCCACAATCTTTTACGCATAGTAAAAGCTTTAATTCCTCACAAAAATATCTTGACTTCAAGTTGTAATGCTGAGGAAATTTCTGATACCTGTCATTCATCATGAACAGACAAGTAGTTTCTCTGTTAATGGGGAAGCAGTAACTAATGTCGGTTTATGTGATACATGAGCAAGTAGAGGCATTGTGTACCATGGACTTGCTCAATTAATCTGGAGGAGATGAGACACCATGAATTAATGTATATATAACGTATAAACAGAAACACTATGTTGATACAGTACTCCTCTGAAGCACATATTTTAAATATTATGAGGCATTAAACTAAGGGTGATTTACAATGCCACTGAACAGTGTTATATCATGCCTGCTAATGCTTGATACAATTGATGGAAAGTAAAAAAAAAATCCTCATTGAACTAATTATGAATTCAGACCCAACCTTAGCTCAGTGTCTGAAAGAGAGTTGACCAAGCAGAGAGGAATTGTTTTCTTGTGCTGTAGTCAAGCATCTTTCAATGAAATATTGCTCCAGAATATTTTAACCAGTTTGACTACCCAACAGTAGGAAACATTAGGGAGGATTTTTTTTTATACAAACAGATAAATGGAGTTAACTCTGAACATGTCCTGCACCACTGATAATGCCGGTGGTCCACTCTTATCTGAATATTGCAAAGATGAAGATAATGTGGGCAATTTCAATGCCAAATAAGGTAAAGAAATGAAGAGAGAGAAATATTAAGAGAGGTAAACAAAAACATAAAAAGAAGCAGAAGGATAATGTAAAAGGAAATTCAATTTAAATTCTATACTTTTACAGCTTTATTGTATGGTTAATACTCTATATTCCCTCATGTTTCCCACTTTAGTGAGTGTGATTGGTCAAAATTTAGACTTGAATTAAGATGATCAAATTGTTGTAATTTTAATGAAAAAGGGAATTCAACTTAAATTCCATATTTTTAAAATCTCGAACAACAATTAAATTCTAAAGGACTGAGATTTCATATCTGCAATTGCTAGCTTTTAGCTACAGAAATGTAATTTCCCAACCCATTGACGTGGTTGCATCCCACAGATCCAGTCAAATGGTCCGGGAAATTAAGAGTTCAAAATCCTACCATATTGTTTGGTGGTATTTAAATTTAATAAATAAATTTGAAATTAAAATTTGGTGTCTGCAACATAAAACATTGCCAATTGTTAGAAAAACCCATCTCATTCATTAATACCTTTAAAGGAATGATATACCCACCTTTACCTGGTTTGGTGCTTTCAATTACTCTAAATGCCCTCTGAAATGGCCAAGGAAACAAGCAGTTGTATCAAACCATTACAGAAAAGTTAAAATAAATGAAACCAGACAGATCACCTCGCATCAACAGAGACACTGGGAAAGAGATAATGGTGAGCCCAGCCCCATTGGCGTCCTCCCTACTAAGTTCATCATAGAATCTCGACAGTGTGTAAGAAGGTCATTTGGCCCATCGACTCCCTCTAAAACGCATTCCACTCAGACTCACCTCCCCATCCTCTAAGGAGAAAGTGAGGGCTGCAGATGCTGGAAATCAGAGTCGTGAGTGCGGTGCTGGAAAAGCACAGCAGATCAGGCAGTGTCCGAGGAACAGGAGAATCAATGTCAAGTGATTCTCCTGCTCCTCAGATGCTGCCTGACTTGGTGTGCTTTTCCAGCACCACACTGTCAACTCCTCACCCTATAACCCTGCATTTCCCACAGCCGTTCTACCTCAGCTGCATGTCTTTGGACTATGGGAGGTAACTGAAGGAAACCCACTACTGAGCCACCATATCACCCCATTCTGGTGGATTGTAGTAAACTGAGGAGAATTGTCCAATAGAGGAGTCAAACAACAGCTAAACACAGTCACACACACTCATGATGGCTCACTGGTTAGCGTTGCTGCCTCACAATACCAGGGATCCAGGTTCAATAGACAATAGACAATAGGTGCAGGAGTAGGCCATTCTGCCCTTCGAGCCTGCACCACCATTCATTATGATCATGGCTGATCATCCACAATCAGTATCCTGTTCCTGCCTTATCCCCATAACCCTTGATTCCACTATCCTTGAGAGCTCTATCCAACTCTTTTTTAAACGAATCCAGAGACTGGGCCTCCACTGCCTTCTGGGGCAGAGCATTCCACACACCCACCACTCTCTGGGTGAAGAGGATTCTCCTCATCTCTGTCCTAAATGACCTACCCCTTATTTTTAAGCTGTGTCCTCTGGTTCAGGACTCACCCATCAGCGGAAACATGTTTCCTGCCTCCAGAATGTCCAAACCTTTAATAATCTTATACGTCTCAATCAGATCCCCTCTCAGTCTTCTAAACTCAGGGGTATACAAGTCCAGTCGCTCCAATCTTTCAACATAAGTTAGTCCCGTGATTCCAGGAATTGACCTTGTGAACCTACGCTGCACTCCCTCAATAGCCAGAATGTCTTTCCTCAAATCTGGAGACCAGAACTGCACACAATATTCTAGGTGCGGTCTCACCAGGGCCCTGTACAGCTGCAGAAGAACCTCTTTGTTTCTATATTCAATCCCTCTTGTTATGAAGGCCAGCATGCTATTAGCTTTCTTCACTACCTGCTGTACCTGCATGCTTGCCTTCATTGACTGGTGTATAAGAACACTCAGATCTCTTTGTACTGCCCCTTTACTAACTTGACTCCATTTAGGTAGTAATCTGCCTTCCTGTTCTTGTCACCAAAGTGGATAACCATACATTTATCCACATTAAACTGCATCTGCCATGCATCTGTCCACTCACCTAACCTGTCCAGGTCACCCTGTAATCTCCTAACATCCTCCTCACATTTTACCCTGCCACCCAACTTTGTATCATCAGCAAATTTGCTAATGTTACTATTAATACCATCTTCTATATCATTAATATATATTGTAAAAAGCTGCAGTCCCAGCACTGATCTCTGCGGTACCCCACTGGTCACCGCCTGCCATTCCAAAAGGGAGCCGTTTATCACTGCTCTTTGTTTCCTGTCAGCCAACCAATTTTCAATCCAAGTCAGTATTTTGCCCCCAGTACCATGCACCCTAATTTTGCTCACTAACCTCTTATGTAGGACTTTACCAAAGGCCTTCTGAAAGTCCAGGTACACTACATCCACTGGATCTCCCTTGTCCATCTTCAGAGTTACATCCTCAAAAAATTCCAGAAGATTAGGCAAGCATGATTTCCCCTTCATAAATCCATGCTGACTCTGACCTATCCTGTTACTGCTATCCAGATGTGTTGTAATTTCATCCTTTATAATAGACTCCAGCATCTTTCCCACCACTGAGGTCAGACTACCTGGTCTATAATTTCCTGCTTTCTCTCTCCCTCCTTTCTTAAAAAGTGGGACAACATTATCCACCCTCCAATCCGCAGGAACTGATCCTGAATCTTTCGAACTCTGGAAAATGATCACCAATGCATCCACGATTTCTAGAGCCACCTCCTTCATTACCCTGGGATGTAGACCATCAGGCCCCGGGGACTTATCAACCTTCAGACCTAACAGTCTCTCCAACACCAATTCCTGGCAAATATAAATTCCCTTCAGTTCAGGTCCTTCAGCCACTGTTACCTCATGGGGATTGCTTGTGTCTTCCCCAGTGAACATAGATCTGAAGTACCAATTCAACTCTTCTGCCATTTCTTTGTTCCCAGTAATATGTTCCCCTGTTTCTGTCTCTAAGGGCCCAATTTTAGTCTTAACCATTTTTTTTCCCTTTCACATACCTAAAAAAGCTTTTACTATCCTCCTTTATATTTTTGGCCAGTTTACCCTCGTACCTCATTTTTTCTCTCCGCATTTCCTTCTTAGTTATCCTCTGTTGTTCTTTAAAAGCTTCCCAATCCTCCGTTTTCCCACTCATCTTTGCTATGTTATACTTTTTCTCTTTTGACTTTATATGTTTCTTAACTTCCCTCGTCAGCCACGGCCACCCCTGCCTCCTCATAGGATCTTTCTTCCTTTTTGGAATGAACTGATCCTGCATCTTCTGCATTATACCCAGAAATATCTGCCATTGTTCCTCCACTGTCATCCTTGCTAAGGTATTGCACCATTGAACTTTGGCCACTCCTCCCTCATAGCTCCATAGTTCCCTTTATTCAACTGAAATATTGTCACTACCGATTGTACCCTCTCCTTTTTAAATTGCAGATTGAAGCTTATTGTATTCTGGTCGCTACCTCCTAATGGCTCCTTTACTTCGAAGTTCCTGATCAATTCTGGTTCGTTGCACAATACCAGATCCAGAATTGCCTTCTCCCTGGTAGGCTCCAGCACCAGCTGCTCTAAGAATCCATCTCGGAGGCACTCCACAAAGTCTCTTTATTGAGGTCCAATACCATCTTGATTCTCCCAGTCTACCTGCATGTTGAAATCCCCCATAACAACTGTAGTAACATCTTTGCGACAGGCCAATTTCAGCTCGTTATTCAACTTGCACTCTACATCCATACTACTGTTTGGGGGCCTGTAGTTAACTCCCAAGAGGGTCTTTCTACCCTTAGAATTTCTCAGTTCAATTCCAACCTCAAGCAGCTATCTCAGTGGAGTTGTAAGTTCTCCCCGAGTCTGCGTGGAATATATCCGGGTGCTCAGGTTTCCTCCCATTGTCCAAAGATGTGCAGGTTCGATGGATTGGTCAGGGGAAATGCAGGGTTATAGGGATAATGTAGGAGGGCTGGTCTGGGTGGGATGCTCTTCAGAATGTTGGTGTGTGATCAGTGGGCTGCATGGCCTGCTTCCACACTGTCGGGATTTCAAGATCCTGGAATTCCCTCCTTAACCATATTGTGGGTCACCCCAGAGCAGGTGCAAGAAGGCAGCTCACCACCACCTTGTCAAGGGCAACTAGTGATGGGTAATAAATTCTGGCCAGCCAGCAATGCCCACATCCCACGAGTAAATGAAAAGAAAATTTCAAGAAGAAGCAGTCCAGGGAGTCCATACCATTGCCTCTGGACTGTATGAAGTCTTATGGAATCAGGTCAAATGTGGGCAAGGAAACCTGCTGACTTGAACCTGTCTACACCCTGTCCCCACCTCAGCTGAACACCAACTTGAACAAGGGGACAAACTGGAGTACTGTATATATCCATGTATAGATCAATCCCATGTATACGTCGACCCCATATTTTTGGCCAAAAGTATCTTGTGTATAAGCCGACCCCACTATATTGCATTAAATCACATTCATACCAGTAACTCTATTCATCGCTCTTTGTTTACAATAAATTATCTCCATTCATTCATAACTCCACTTACTGCATTTGGTGTACTACAGCACGTTTTGATTCATTCATTCATTCAAACCAGCACTAAGTCGATCGGTACTTATCCCACTTTGTTCACTATGTATCGAAAGGTTAATATTGTTAAAAAGTTAATCATTTTAATTGTGCTATTATATCTGAATAAAAGTGAGATATATTAGTTACATCCCAGTATATCTTCAATTCGTTGACAAATGTGTTAATGTTGCTGAGGTTCATAACATATGAGAGTAAATGGGAGGGAAACTGAAGAATTTAGCAGGAAAGTTCAAGATGGCTGCACATTCAGAACTTAATAAATGCTTCACTTTAAGTGTGCCAATATACCAGGCCATGACCATGTTGAACAGTGTGATTTTGCACGATTTCAATGAATCTTTGACATGTTAAATTTTCGTACAGGTTTCTTGCTTTTATCCGGTAATTACCTTTACCATAATTCATTATGTTCTTCTTTTTTACCCGGGTTTAGTTGTGCGATCAAATTGACTTTTCCTAATAATATGGCATTTCAAACTGCAGCATGAATTCCAGCCCATAAAAACGTGTGCCCATGTATTAGTCGACTTCCTAATTTCAGCTGAAAATAAACCGTGTTTAAAAGTTGATCTATACATGAGTATATATGGTACTTTAACATCTATCACCAAGAGTGGCTCAATAGCACCATCACTGACCAAACCGGTCTAAAAGTCTAATTCCTAAAGTATGTAGGTGCTTGACTGCAGTAGGTGTTGAGGGAACCAAATAAAGGAAAAACATTTCTTATCCTCTACCTCACAAATCTGCCTGTTTTAGATGCATCTGTTCATTACAATATTAGTAGGTGAGACAATGTCCACATTCCTTCAACATTGAGGATACACTCCATTGCATTGTGTGGTGCTACCACCATGTTAAATGCAGTACATTTCAAACAGATCTAGCCACTTAAAATCAGTGATCCATGAGGCAGAGTGAACCATCAGCAACAACAAAATTGTATTCAATTGCAGTCTGTAATCTCATAGCCCAGCATAACCCTCACTCCATCATTAATACCACTCAGAAGGGTCAACACTGGTTCAAGGAGTGCAGAAGGCTAGCAAGGATCAGCACCAGGCATAATTAAAAATAAGATGTCAACCTGGATCTAGCTACACTATCATTATTTATTCCCAGTTCCAGGATTAAGAAACACCATTTTTTAAAAAATTCATTCATACGATTAGAGTATTACAGGTTAGGCCAGCATTTATTATCCAGAGGGCACTTCATAGTCAACCACATCACTGTGGGTCTGGAGTCACATGTAGACCAGACCAGGTGAGAATGGTATTTTCCTTCCCTAAAGGACATTAGTGAACCAGATGGCTTTCTCCAACAATGGATTCATGGTCATCATTAGATTGTTAATTCCAGATTTTTATTGAATTCAAATTCCACCATCTGGCCTTGGCAGGATTAGAACTCCGGTCCCCAGAACATTACCTGGGTATATGGATTAACAACCCATTGATGATACCACCAGGGTACAAAACTCTGGTGCGGCCACATTTGGAGTACTGCGTACAGTTCTGGTCACTGCATTACAGGAAGGATGTGGAAGCTTTGGAAATGGTTCAGAGGAGATTTTACTCGAATGTTGCCCGAGATGGAGGAAAGGTGTCATGAGGAATGGCTGGGGGACTTGAGGCTGTTTCGTTGGAGAGAAGATTGAGAGGCGACTTAGAGTCATAGAGTCATAGAGATGTAAAGCACGGAAACAGACCCTTCGGTCCAAACTATCTATGCCGACCAGATATCCCAACCCAATCTATCCCACCTGCCAGCACCCGGCTCATATCCCTCCAAACCCTTCCTATTCATATTCCCATCCAAATGCCTTTTAAATGTTGCAATTGCACCAGACTCCACCACTTCCTCTGGCAGCTCATTCCATACACGTACTACACTCTGTGTAAAAAAATTGCCCCTTAGGTCTCTTTTATGTCTTTCTCCTCTCACCCTAAACCTATGCCCTCTAGTTCTGGACTCCTCCACCCCAGGGAACAGACTTTGTCTATTTAGCCTATCCATGCTCCTCATAATTTTGTAAACCTCTATAAGGTCACCCCTCAGTCTCCGACACTCCAGGGAAAACAGCCCCAGCCTGTTCAGCCTCTCCCTATAGCTCAAATCCTCCAGCCCTGGCAACATCCTTGTAAATCTTTTCTGAACCCTTTCAAGTTCCACAACATCTTCCCAATAGGAAGGAGACCAAAATTGCATGCAATACCCCAGCAGTGGCCTAACCAATGCCCTGTACAGCCGCAACATGACGTCCCAACTCCTGTACTCAATACTCTGACTGATAAAGGCTAAGCATACTAAATGCCTTCTTCACTATCATATCTATCTGCGACTCCACTTTCAAGGAACTTTGAACCTGCACTCCGAGGTCTCTTTGTTCAGCAACACTCCCTAGGACCTTATCTTTAAGTGCATAAGTCCTGCTAAGATTTGCTTTCCCAAAATGCAGCACCTCACATTTATCTGAATTAAACTTCACCTGCCACTCCTCCGCCCATTGGTCCATCTGATCAAGATCCCATTGTAATCTGAGGCAACCATCTTCGCTATCCACTACACCCCCAATTTTGGTGTCATCTGCAAACTTACTAACTGTACCTCTTATGCTCAATTTCAAATCATTTAGATAAATGACGTAAAGTAGAGGACCCAGCAGTGATCCTTGTGGCACTCCACTGGTCACAGGCCTCCAGTCTGAAAAACAACCCTCCACTATCACCATCTGTCTTCTACCTTTGAGCCAGTTCTGTATCCAAATGGCTAGTTCTCCCTGTATTCCATGAAACCTAACCTTGCTAACCAGTCTCCCATGGGGAACCTTGTCGAACACCTTACTGAAGTCCATATCAATTACATCTACCGCTCTGCCCTCATCAATCTTCTTTGTTACTTCTTTAAAATACTGAATCAAGTTTGTGAGACATGATTTCTAATTGTGACAAAGATGATAATTAGAGGGTTAGATAGGTTGGATGGTGATTGCTAGCACAAGGGGGCATAGCTTTAAATTGAGGAGTGATAGATATAGGACAGATGTCAGAGGTAATGTCTTTATTCAGAGAGTAGTAGGGGCGTGGAATGCACTGCCTGCAACAGTAGTAGACTCGCCAACTTTAATGGCATTTAACTAGTCATTGGATAAACGTATGGATGAAAATGGAAGAGTGTAGGATAAATAGGCTTCAGACTGGTACCACAGGTTGGTGCAATAACGAGGGCGAAAGGGCCTGTATTGCACTGTAATGTTCCATATTCTATGACCCTGTACAAAGGGTGTTCATGAGTAAGGTGTTGGTGGGAGATGAGAGGGAGTTTGGGCGCTGCACAGATTTTGAAGATTTAGATTTACATGGAGGAGTCGCTCATGCCATTGAAAACTGAAGCCAATATTCCAGGAAAGTAGGCAGGCTTTTTAATGTGGCCTTTTTGGTTTTGGCTTATCTCTAACTTTGCCTCAGACTTGCATATTCAAAATCCCAACTATCTAGCTGTTGGTCTTCCATTTGTGCAGCTAGTGGTTTACTCCAATGCACATCACGTTGACTTTTGAAGTGCCACTTCTTGATAAGGTAATGACTCTCTTTCTTTCCATGGTCAGGCCACCATCACTGCTCCTTTCAGTCGAAGATTCTCACATTTGAAAGGATTGAAGGAAAAGTGGTTCAACCCCCACTCACTGCCAGATTTAAAAATAAATTGTTCTGAAAATGGTGAGGGGCACTCCCTCAAAATAAAAAGTGAGGGCGAACAAATCCAGAGACTCTTGGATGAAAAATGAGATAAAAATTAAGCTAAAGAAGAAAAGAATGGGCTTTTGACAGATATCAGGTTGAAAAAGATCAATTGCGAACTAAGGTGGACACACATTTTTCAGGATTAGATGGTGATAAAGCAAATAAGCCAAGCAAGGAGGGATTATAAGAAAAGTAGCCAAAGTAAAGGGCAATCCCAAAGTAATGTGCAGGTACCCAAACAGTAAAGGGGAGGCAAAAGGAGAAGTAAGGCTAAGATGATATTAAATAAATGATTTGTACCTGGAAATGTGATGCTCATAGAGATGTACAACGTGGAAACAGACCCTTTGGTCCAGTTTGTCCATGCTGACCAGATATCCTAGTCCCATTTGCCAGCACTTGGCCCATATCCCTCTAAACCCTTCCTGTTCATATCCCCACCCAGATGTCTTTTAAATGTTATTACTGTACCAGCTCCACCACTTCCTTTAGCAGTTTATTCCATACCTGCATCGCCCTCTGCATAATAAAGTTGCCCTTTGTGTCTCTTTTAGATCTTTCCCCTCTCGCCTTTAAATCTATGCCCTCTAGGTTTGAACTCCCCTACCCTTGTGAAAAGATCTTGGCTGTTCACCCAATCTATGCCCCTCATGATTGTGTAAACCTCTATAATGCCACTCCTCAGCCTTCAACACTCCAGGGGAAATAGCCCCAGCCTATTCCACATCTCTCTATAGCTCAAACCCTCCAACCCCAGCAATATCTTGGAAATCTTTTCTGCAATCTTTAACAACATCTTTTCTACAGCAGGCTGAGGACTTAAATAAATGATTTTCATCTGTATTCAGCAAGGAGGCAATTGTTCCTCAGCCATGGTAAAAGAGGAGAAAACACTATCATTGGGACACATTTAAAATTGACAAGGAAGATGTATTAGATAAACAGTCAGTACTTAACATTGACAAGGCTTTGGGGCCCAATGAAATGTACCCAGAAAATTGAGGAAAATGGGTCTACCGTAGACTTGAGGGAGGTACCAGAGGACTGCAAGTCAAAACAGTTTGATGGGATAATCCTGATCATTCCTAGTCAATTTAATATTGGTGGTGGGGAAGCTTCCAGAAACAATTAGTCAGGTTAGAAATTTATTAAGAAGAGTCAGCATGGATTCGTTAAAGGGAAACCATGTTTAAATAACTTGCTGGAATTTTTTTATGGGATAATAGAGAGTTTTGATGAAGGCATTGACGTTGAAATGGTATACATGGACTTTCAAAAGACATTCAGTACATGTCACACAACGGAGTTGTGAGCAAAGTTATAGCTTGTGGAATACAAAGGGCAACAGTAACCTGAATGTAAAATTGGCTGAGTAAAAGGAAACAAAGAGTAATGGTTCATGCACACTTTTTCAGTCTGGAACAAGTTGGTAGTGGTTTTCCCCGGGTGTTGGTATTAGACCCTTACTTTTTCTGATACATACAAATCATGAAGGTCCTGGTGAACAGAGGGTAGTTTTAATGTTTGCAGATGATAAGAACCTTTGAAGCATCGTAAACCATTAGAATGATGTGGAAGTCCAAAAATATCTTGAGAAATTTATGAAGTAGGCAGACATTGTGGAAAAATGTGAGGCAATTCATTTTTGTCAAGAAGGACATTGAGGGACAATACAGAGTAAAGTGGAGATGGTGGGGGAGCATCATTTCTGAAGGAGGTACAGGCACAGAGAGCCCTTGGTGTTGAGGTACTTAAGTCATTCAAGGTGGCAATACAGCTGGAGAGAATGGCTATTAAAGCATGTGAATCATGGGCTTTATTAATAGGAGCACAGAATACAAGAGCAAGGAAGTTATGGTGAACTTGTATAAAACACTGGTCAGAACTCAGCTGGAATACTGTGTGCAGTCCTGGGTGCCACTCTTTCAGACTGAAGTGAACCTATAGTGAAAGTGCAGAAAAGCCTCACAAGAATGTTCGCAGAGATAACAACATTCAGTTTCAGGAAAGATTGGAGAAGTAGGGGTTTACACCTTGAAGAGGAGAAGGCTAAAAGGATCATATGTTTGAGGAACAACATGTCATTTTCCATTTAAGCCTATTTAGTTCTACAACTTCAGTGCCTAACTGGATGATGTCAGTCCTCCATTTTCCTAATACAAGCCCACTCCTCCTCAGCCTTGTCTTGTTAATTTTGCTCTTTGGGCAGCAAGGTTAGCACTGTTGTCTCACAGCGCCAAGAATCCAGGTTCGATTCCACTTTCAGGTGATATCTGTGTGGAGTTTGCACATTCTCTCTGTATCTGTGTGGGTTTCCACTTGGTGCTCCAATTTCTTTCTACAGTCCAAAGAGATGTGCAGTTTAGGTGGATTGGCCAGGCTAAACTGCTCTGTAGTGTCCAGGGATGTGCCTACTAGGTCGATTAGCCATGATAAATGTGTGTTATGGAGATAGTTAGTAGGTGTTCAAAGTTTGTGAGAAGATTTGTAGCTCGGGTGCTCGTTGCTGTGGTTCTGTTCGCCGAGCTGGGAATTTGTGTTGCAGACGTTTCGTCCCCTGTATAGGTGACATCCTCAGTGCTTGGGAGCCTCCTGTGAAGTGCTTCTGTGATGTTTCCTCTGGCATTTATAGTGATTTGTCTCTGCTGCTTCCGGTTGTCAGTTCCAGCTGTGTAAGCTGGTTCTGGATGTGATGTTCTTCCAAAGGTTGGTAAGGGCTGAATGGCCTCTTTCTACACTGTAGGGATTCTATGATCTTCTGTAGACAGGACTCATTTTCTCCCTTTCATACGCATTACACATCTCCATTTCTCTTTCGTCACAATTAGCAACCCCTTAATCTTTTGTTTTGGGCCTTCACACGACATTTCCTCTCACTCTTCCTCCACCACTGTCAATCATATACAAGCCACCATTTTCCAAACCTTTTCAGTTCTGAAGAAGAATCATGTCAAACTCAAAACATTAATGCAGTTTCTTTCTCTACGGATGCTGCCAGACCTGTTGAGTTTCCCTTTCATTTTCTGTGCCTGTCTACGGCTAAAAGGAGACTTGCTCAATGGTTTCCAAATCTTGAGGCGGTTGGACAGACTCTATGTAAGTCTGAACCTTCTGGGTCGAGCATTCCAAAGATTTGTGTGAACAAATTCCTCCTCATTCTCTCAGGATAGGGAATATATTCATCTTTAAAATAAAATTATTTTAAAAACCTATGAATATTGGAGATCTGAAACAACCAAAAACAGAGACTGCTGGAGAATAAATTAACCTGCCTCCCTTCATAACAGAAATAGCTCACACGCTTTCAAAATAATTGCATTACAAGCAAGTCAAAAATCCAAGCATAGACCAAATTTAAAAAACAACTACAATCTTCTTTGATAAAGTTTTTGGTTATGTAACCTAATACTTTCTTTTGAGACTCGCTGTTATATTTTGTTTGAAAAGGCACCTGTTAAGGATCTGTGTGACTTTTCACTACATTTGAAAAGCATTATGAACATAAATTACTGCGATTGTTGTTCAGAAGGTTCTTAAATAAATACTTGGATAAAATACCGATTTTAATTTATATATTTAAATTAAAAAAATACAGCTAGATATATCTATGAGTTTACAGATTAACTGGATTGTTGCAAAGTGTACACTTGATGGAACAAATGGTCTGTTTTCGATTAGATTAGATTACATTAGAGTGTGGAAACAGGCCCTTCGGCCCAACAAGTCCACACCGACCCGCCGAAGCGAAACCCACCCATACCCCTACATTTACCCCTTACCTAACACTGCGGGCAATTTAGCATGGCCAATTCACCTGACCCTGCACATCTTTGGACTGTGGGAGGAAACCGGAGCACCCGGAGAAACCCACGCAGACACGGGGAGAACGTGCAAACTCCACACAGTCAGTCGCCTGAGGCGGGAATTGAACCCGGGTCTCAGGCGCTGTGAGGCAGCAGTGCTAACCACTGTGCCACCGTGCCGCCCACCATGCTGGACTATTCCATGATCGTATGAATTATGATGTGGAGGTGCCGGTGTTGGACTGGGATGGACAAGGTCAGAAGTCACACCACACCAGTTTATAGTCCAACAGATTTATTTGAAATCACAAGCTTTCAGAGTGCTGCTCCTTCACCTGATGAAGGAGCAAGGCTCCAAAAGCTTGTGATTTCAAATAAACCTGTTGGACTATAACCTGGTGTCATGTGACTTCTGGCCTGGTATGAATCATGTCTTTTTTTTAAGCAAATAAAGTGTGTTCAACAGCCTGCTTCAAGGAAGAAACCCAGAAACAAATCCAAGCATTGTGCGGGGTTTTAACATTTCTTATGTTTCTGGTGATTATCCTTGACGTTAATATTTTTCATTTTGATTTTATTGTAGTGAGTATTCGAGTACAGGAGTATAGTGAAAAGTGTATAATGTCACCACACAAGGCACCATCTTAGGTACAAATACCTAGGTACAGAATCTTAAGAACAAGGTAGAAAGAAAGAACAAAGTTAAAAGTTAAACATTGCAGTAATTATAGCATGGTGTAAAACATATGAAATAACTCATTCTTAATGTAAACCACATGAGCTTGTTGCAAGAATGCGAGAAGAGGAGATGCCGAGGTGCAGGTGTCCTTTTTATTTATAGCACTGCCGATAATTTTTCTATTAAATAAAAATGAGGAGAAGTGTGGGAGGGGCTGCCGGTTAACTTAGCCCTCATTTACGCTGTCACATTAAATCATAAAATGACCTCCTCAGAATGTGAATTGAATGACAAGCTCCAAACTCTCTTTGCACCTCTGTTAGATTGAGGACCTGATTCTAAATTCTGCCTTCATTTACACTGTAGCTGCAGAACAGAAAGAGGCTTCACTGCACAAATCTGCTACAGTTAGTGTGACTGGAGCCTTGAGCAGTTTTAATCTATTCGGCTGGAAGAGCTAGAAATCCAGTGACTGAGAATAATCAGTTTTACAAATTACACACTCTAGTGAGCACCGAGATTTATACATCAAGAACATAAATCAAAGAAACTATTTTAATCCGAGACAGCCACATCATAGGTATTTCAGACACATAGCCCTCCGGGCCTATGCCAAATTCCCATCTATTCTAGTCCTTTCTCCAAACCTTTCTCCCTGTACCATTTGGAAGTTGTCGTATTCACATGTGAATACATCTTCAGCAACGCTGTAACTGTTCACAGTCACTTACAGCTCAAAACGAGAGCATTTGGCCTCTTGTTCACCTACACCTCAGAATCTGTGCAAAAGGAGGTCATTCGGTCCCTAATGCCTGTACCTAGGGCTGGAGGCTGAAAGGTGGCTCAGTGGTTATTACTGATGCCTCACAGCTCCCAGGTTCAATTCCACCCTCAGATGATTGTGTGGAGTTTGCACATTCTCTCCGTGTCTGCAGGGGTTTCCTCCAAGTGCTCCGATTTCCTCCCACAGTCCAAAAATGCGCAAGCTAGGTGGATCGGCCTTGCTAAATTACCCATAAAGTCCAAGATGTGTAGGTTGGGTGCTTTGGCCATGGGAATTGTGGGGTAGGGGAATGGGGATGGGGGACATGTGGGGATGCCCTTCGGAAACCCGGTGTGGACTTGTTGGGCCTAATGGCCTGTTACCACACTGTAGGGATTGTATAAAAAGCCAGTATCCTGTCTTTTACCCATGCCCCTGCACACCATTTCTATCCAAATGCCCTCTTGTGTGCCTTCATTGAACCTGTCTCCAGCAAATTTCCAGGTTGTACTATCCATACCCGAAATACTTGTTGTGAAAAAGTTTTGAGTCTCACATCACCATTTGTACATCACTTTAAGTCTAAGCCCTCTCATTCTCTTTTCTCTTTTTATGAATAGGAACAACTCCTCCCTATCTAATCTATCCTTCCAAATGGCCCACACTATCACTTTCAAAAGAAAGAAAGCCATACATGCTTACTGCACCTTTTAAACACATAATGAAGTGTAGTTACTATGTATGACATAGATCTCAATTAGGCACAGCAGATTCTAGCAAACATGGAGATTTAGATTCAAGTTTCATCTGAAAGGTGGTACCTGTAACTATTGTAACAGTGCTTTGCTAAGGAACATTCTGGAGAAGATCACTCCAGGTTGATGCTACTTATCTGAGCTCTAAAGTCCAATGAATTAGTTGGGATGGAAAAGCAAAATGCAGTTGGTTGTGGATTAGAATGGGGAGGTGAATATCAGCCTAAAATGAATGCTTTAGAGATGATATTGGTCTACAAATCCATAGATCCCTGAAGATGTCAACACAGGTAGACAGGGTAGTGAAGAAGCCATATCGGATGCCTGCCTTCGAGTATAGGAGCAAGGAAGTCTTTTTACAACTTTATAAAACATAGGATAGGATACTGTGTACAGTTCTGTTCGCCACATTATCAGAAGGACACGATTGCACTAGAAAGAGTGCAGGGGAGATTCACCAGGATGTTGTCTGGGATGGAAAGTCTCAGCTATGGGGACAGACTAGATGGGTTGAGTTTGTTTTCCTTGAAGCAGAGGAGGCTGAAGGGGGAATCTGATTAATGTGTACAGAATTATGAGAGGCATAGACAAGATAGATCATGAGAATCTTTTCTCCATGGCAGATGTGCCTAACACCATAGAGTCATAGAATCATAGAAATGTACAGCATGGAAACAGACCCTTCGGTCCAACCCGTCCATGCTGATATCCCAACCCAATCTAGTCCCACCTGCCAGCACCCGGCCCATATCCCTCCAAACCCTTCCTAGTCATATACCCATCCAAATGCCTCTTAAATGTTGCAATTGTAACAGCCTCCTCCTTGGCAGCTCATTCCATACATGTACCACCCCCTGCGTGAAAAAGTTACCCCTTAGGTCCCTTTTATATCTTTCCCCTCTCACCCTAAACCTATGCCCTCTAGTTCTGGACTCTCCGAACCCAGAGAAAAGACTTTGTCTATTTATCCTATCCATGCCCTTCATAATTTTGTAAACTTCTATAAGGTCACCCCTCAACCTCCGATGCTCCAGGGAAAACAGCTCCAGCCTGTTCAATCTCTCCCCATAGCTCAAATCCTCCAACCGTGCAAATCTTTTATGAACCCTTTCAAGTTTCACAACATCTTTCCAATAGGAAGGAGACCAAAACTGCATGCAATACTCCAACAGTGGCCTAACCAATGTCATGTACAGCTGCAACATGACCTCCCAACTCCTATACTCAATACTCTGACCAATAAAAGAAAGCATACCAAACATCTTCTTCACTATCCTATCTACCTGCGACTCCTCTTTCAAGGAGCTATAAACTTGCACTCCAAGGTCTCTTTGTTCAGCAACACTCTCCAGGACCTTACCATTAAATGTATAAGTCCTGCTAAGATTTGCTTTCCCAAAATGCAGTACCTCGCATTTATCCGAATTAAACTCCATCTGCCATTTGTCTAAGATGAGGTTGTTCAGAGGGAATTTGAGACATTTTATTTTCACCCAGGGGCTGGTGGAAACGTGGGACACACTGTCTGAGACGGTAATGGAGATAAATAGTTGTGCAACATTCAAGAATTATCTGGACATGCAGTTCAAATACCAGGGCACAGTAGGCTATGAAATAAGTCTAGGTAAATGGGATTAGTTTGGTTTGATGTTTGTTAGGCATGCTGGGTCAAAGGACCTGTTGGTATGCTGTATAACTCCATGACTCTGTGATCATAAGACAATAAAACATGGGAGATGAGGAAGGTTGTTCAGCTCATCAAGTATGCTCCAAAATCAAATGGGATCATGGCTAATCTCATAATCCTTAATCCCACGATTCTGTCTTTTCCCTTGATTCCCATAATCCTTGATTTCCTTACTCATAATATTAAAAAATCTATCTGTCTCAGGCTTGAATATACTCAACAACCCAACATCAACCATCCTCTGTGGTAAAGAATTCCACAGATTCACAGACCCCCTGAGAAAGGAAATGTCTCCTCATCTCTGTCTTAAATGTGTAACCCTTTATTCTGAGGTTATGCTCTCTGGTCCTTGACTCTCCTATAAGGTCAGGTCATCTAAGGATCGTACATGTTGCAATAAGTTTGCTTTTCAATCTTCTATATTCCAATGAGTACAGGTTAAATCTAGATTAGATTCAGCCCAACAAATCCACACCAACCCTCCAAAGAATAACCCACCCAGACCGATTTCCCTCTGACTAATGCACCTAACGCTATGGGAAAGTTAGCATGGCCAATTCACATGACCTGCACAGCTTTGGACTATGGGACAAAACTGGAGCAGTCAGAAGAAACCCACGTAGACACGGGGAGAATGTGCAAACTCCACACAATCAGTTGCCCGAGGCTGGAATCAAACCTGGGACCCTGGTGCTGTGAGGCAGCAGTGCTAACCACTAAGCCGTTCTGCTGCCCCTCAAGCTGTCCTCATCAATCCATACCTGGGATCAACCTAGTGAACATTCTTTGGACTATCTCCAATGCCAGTATATCTTTCCTTTGGTTAGGGGCCTAAAACTGTTCAGAGTACTTCAGCTGTGGTCTGAGTAGTGCCTTGAATAGTTGAAGCAAACCCTCTCTACTTTTATTCTCCATTCCCTTTGATATAAAGGCCAACATTCCATTCTCCTTCTCTACTACCATCCGAACTTGGATGCTAGTTTTGTGATTCTTGGAAGATGACTATAGATGCTAGTTCTTTTGTGATTCTTGGAATATGACTCCCAAATCTCTTTGTTCTGCAGCTTTCTGCATTCTCTAAGTAGTACTTAGCTCTTCTATTCTTTTTTGCCAAAGTGCAAACCCTCACATTTCCCTTATTACATTCCATCCACTAATCTTTTGCCCAGTCACTTAATCTGCCCATATCCCTCTGCAATCTCTCTGTTTGCCATCCTCCCCACTTGCTTTGCCACTTTTTTTGTCATCTGCAAACTTGCCTATAGTCCATTCACTTTCCACATCCAAGTCCATTCTATATATTGTACATAATTATGGTCCCAACACTGATACCTGCAGCAACCCAATGGTTACAGATTTCCAGCTTGAAAATTGTCAGGTGCAGTTCTTTAATATTGCCACACAATTCTTTTCTGCATTTGATCATGTTAGAATACCCATTTCTCTTTATTTAAATAAATGATTGGAAAATCATGGCCCTATGAGCATTCTAACATAAAACCTCTGCTCATAACTTCACCTGGCTGTCCAATATCAGGGACAGATTTTTTAAAAATATTCACTCATGGGATCTTGGCTACTCTGGCTAGGCCAGCATTTATTGCCCATCCCTAATTGCCCAAAGAGCAGTTAAGCGTCAACCACTTTGCTGTGGGTCTTGAGTCACATGTAAGCCAGATCAGGTAAGGATGGCAGATTTCCTTCCCTAAATGACATTAGTGATGTTTTTTTTATAAAACTTAACAATGGCTTCATGGTCATCATCAGAATCTTAATTTCAGTTTATTTATTGAATTCAAATTCCACCATCTGCAATTGTGGGATTTGAACCTGAACATCAACTGAATTTCTGGATTAACAGCCAAGTGATAATACCACCAGGGCATTGCCTCCATCTTTGGGGCACAGGGTTGAGGTGGGGAATAATAGATAGAGCCATCGAGTCATCAGCATGGAAACAGACCCTGCAAACCAAGTTGTCCCTGTCAACCAGGTTTCCCAAACTGAGCTCGTCTCAATTGCCTATATTTGGTCCATAATTAGAACTGGATTTGTAGGACCACCTTGTATTCTTTAATCATTCATGGGATGAGGGTGTCGCTGGTTGGCAGTATGTACTGCTCATCCTTAATTGCCCAGTGGGCAGTTCAGAGTTGACCACATTGCTGTGGGTCAGGAATTACATGTAGGCCAGAACAGGTAAAGATGGCATTTCCCTTCCCTAAAGGACATTATGGAACCAAATGAGTTTTCCTGACAACCAGCAATGGATTCACAGTCATCATTAGATTCTTAAATTTAGATATTTAATTAATTCAAATTCCACCATCTGCCGTAGCAGCATTCAAACCCGGGACCCAGAACGTTATCTGGGTCGCTGAATTAACAGTCTATTGGCAAACCACTAGGCCACTGCCTCCCCTTCAGTTTCCAAGTAGGCAGTGGAGTGCATAAATCATACTGGATGACCAACTGACTGCCATTCTACCCATGTCTAAGCTATTCCCTAGAACAGAAAGGGGTGAGTAAGGAATCACTTCACCTAACCAGCTTTCGGCTTATTAGGATTTTAAAAATGGCCAATTATTGCACATTTAAAGCTCTCAATCACTTACACAGCCATAAACCTTAAAGCAAGTGGATGAAAATGGATAGGCCATTTCTTGGTACAGTTCTGAGGAAATGCAGGATATCTGTGGGTATGTCATTCAGGGGTATCTCCCTCCAAATGTTGTGCTGTTCCTCCCTGGCAGCCTCCAGAACCCAACCCCTGACCCTCTCCTTACGACATGTGATCCATTCTGGCTCAGGACTTAGTGTGTCCAAATGCCAGCAAAGTTCTCCGCAGTGCTTCCTGCAGTCTGGGCAGGGACCACTGCAGCTTGTGGTGCTGTTTGGATTGTCCCCAAACAATCGGATTGTCCATCAATTCTCAAGATCTTCCTGTCCAAGGACGGGTGGAAGTCTGGCTTCAACAAATCCAGTCTGTCGCCGGGGTGTGTGGGGAAAGGCAGTTTATAAGTTTGTTGTCAGGAACCAACTTTATTTCTGGGTGGAGGTTTGTTGCTGGAATATTACACTCCACCCCTGACTATTGCCCCACAAAATCAAGCTTTGACATTCTCTACAGTGAGGAGAAAATCAGAAAGGAAATCACCTTGGCCCCAAACATCTCTTCATCTTCTAATAAAACCTAGAAGCAAGTTAACCTACCTTTCAGAAATAAAGGGGATTTAATAGGAATTACTCACGGTAATCAATTTTTGAGTTGGGTTTGAGCACATCATAGGGTTTTAGCTTCTTTTGCATTGCTTGCTGTGCTCATACTACACAATCCAGTAATAACCTACTTTATTTTAACCACATTAGTGACCACATTAACAATCAGAAATTCTAAACTTAAGCCATATTAAAAAAAACAAATTGGAATAAAATGAAATCCTTTATCAATTGGTGGCAATGCAGGAATTTTACCACAGCATTGCCCAAAATAAAAATGAGGCTGACCTTCAGACATGTTCTTCGATCAATATCTCCCCAAACCTTAATAATGTTGGACAGAACACATGATCATAAGAGTCAACGAAAGAAACGAAACTGGCACTAGCTTTTTCATTGCATCTTTGGAACCATTTCAATCACTACATTAAAGATTACTTGTCCAATGGAATCAGGGTAAGCTATCAGGGATTTCATTGAAGTTTACATGGATTAATAGCCGTGAGGCATGTCTGAATGCTTGATTGAAACTGATACAGTTTCAAATCCTATGTAAATCCTATTTTATTCCCCCTTGGTTTAAGCAGCAGGACGCTGTGGATGCCTGACAACAGATCAATTTGTGGCATAAGTTAAAATAATTCTTAAAGCTTATGCAACTGGAAGGATATTTTTACACATTGACTGGAAATCTCACGAAAACAATATCTAAGAAGCCAAAGAAGCTCAATGTGATTGTTTGCCATTTAATCTACCAATCTCTTAGATCTACTTTTTGGTTATATCTTTAAAATCAATTTCCCTGTTCCTCAAACTGCTCTTGATCCAATTGGACTGTCTGTTTGAACAGTTTTAGCTGACTTTATTTCAGATTTCAATTATGTGTTGAGCTGAAATGTTTTACCTGATTTCCACCCTTATTTCTAACTGCATCAGTAAGCAGTGCCTCCTGCTGTTGGATCCTTTTAACATGGTGAACCATGAAAGACTCTCCCTTCATTGTGGGAGATTACTGCATGCAAACTGGCTGTTACTTACCACAGCATGACAGTGACCATGTTTTAAATTTAACCCATTAACGTAAAGCACTTCGGAACATACTCAGATTCGAAGGGCAGTTAAGTGTCAACAAAATTGTTGTGATTTGGAGATGCCGGTGTTGGACTGGGGTATACAAAGTGAAAAATCACACAACACCAGCTAGTGTGCTTCCAATTAAACCTGTTGGACTATAACCTGGTGTTGTGTGATTTTTAACAAAATTGTTGTACAGTTGAAGTTGCACAAATGGCAGGTATAAGAGCCTATGATATGAGCTTCACAGAATGTGTTCATGCTAATGGGCATTCTATTAAATTTTAAGCTTGATTCAAAGCGTCAAAGTCATTATCCTATCAGACTAGATACTATGTCTTAAGAACAGCCTTTACTACAGAGATGACATTACATGATGTCAGTGGAATGATTGTCAAGGAGACAATAATGTCACAGTTATGCCATAGCACAGGTGTGTAAGACATTCGAAAATGATTATGTTGTTCACAATCAACAGTCTTTATTTTGTGAAAGTGCATGAATGCCACAATTTTTCTTTTATTCATTCATGGTATGTGGACAACATTTAATGTTCACATTGAGTTACACAGAGGAAAGCTGAGAATCAACCACAGTTCTGCGGGTCTGAAGTCATATATACGACAGACTGGGTGAACATGGCAGATCTCCTTCCCTAAAAGGCACTCGTGAACCAGATGGGAGTTTGTGACAAACAACAATGATTGTTATCAGAATAGCTTCTAATTCCAGAGTTTGCTTTCATTGAAAACAAATTTCACCATTTGCCATGATGGGATACAGGACCATATCCCCAGAACATCAACCTAGGTTTCTTTACTACCAGTCGAGTCACATTAACAGCAGGACACCATCTCCCCATGACTTCAAGTTACTTAGGACAGTCAGAAAGATTCAACAAAATTCTGGAGAGCAACTTGTGCAGAAACAAACTGGTGCCAACCAAAAGAACATAAGAACCAATGCAGGAGTAGGCCATCTGGCCCATCGAGCCTGCTCCGCTATTCAATATGATCATGGCTGATCTTTTCATGGATTCAGTTCAACTTACCCACCTACTCACCATAAAGCTTAATTCCTTTATTTTACAAAAATCTATTTATCTTTGCCTTAAAAACACTCAACGAGGTAGCCTCAACTGCTTCACTGGGCAGGGAATTCAACAGATTCAGAGCCCTTTGGGTGAAGAAGTTCCCCCTCAATTCTGTCCTAAATCTGCTCCCTCTTATTTTGAGACTGTGCCCCCTGGTTCTAGTTTCACCCACCAGTGGAAATAAAAGATTTAACTCCCAGACTCATGATGGAACACAGAAAGAGTCAAGAATCTGGTGAGGTTACCTACAATGGCAAAGAGAAAATGCTTCACATGGCCAAGAAGAAGCAATGGTGAACAAGTCACTGGAGGCTTGTAAGGAACAAAAGAGTCGGTAAGTCTCTGTTATCATTCCCTGCTGTTGAAGGAATGGCCAGACCAAAACCCCAGCCAGTTGGCTCAGAACTGCTTCTCACACTCATTGATCATTGATGAGTGTATGAAAAAAGACTAGATATTCCAGCTTCTCTTTCAGACAATGCATTAGAAAGCATATACCAGGGGTTCTTCTGTATTGTGAAGTGTACAGCCAGAGTTCAATCAGAGGTTTAGTGACAAGAGATCTCAAAAGAAATTGAGGATTCCTACAGGGATCTATGAATCAAGAAGAGCAAGGAATCAATATACAGACGATGCCAACAGTGACACAACATAGAAAAGGGTCATATAGATGACTGACATGAATGAGGCAACTTCAGAACTAATAATCCAAGAATGTAAGCATTCATTATCCCAGCTGCACTACTGAAGCTGACTGTTGGGAACCTAGCAGTCAGGAGTCAGGCACCAATCGGAAAGCTTGCACTGATTTAATAAGTATACTTTTGGCATGGTGAAGGGGCCATCGAACTCGATGAAAGAATTTGTCTGACAACAGACAGCGGACATTTCATGTTACAACCCAAAGGCATCCAGGAGACCTGCCATTTCAGGTTACCCAGCAGATGAAGAGGATGCACTCAGGTGACATAACTGACAGACCTGTCTCCTCCATTTATTTCAACCCCTTTTGAAAGCCAGCTGCAGGTCTGCATTATGGACACATATCTGTATGTGTTGTGTCTGGAGTGTCAGGTAATTGGCAGTCCGCAGAGGCCGTTTTAAATTATCTGTCTCAGAGGGAGTGGGAGCACTTTACGTTGACAGAACTTAAACCCCCACTAGAGTGGAGTTCTGCTTCTGCTGCAAAATGCAGTCTGATTTTTAAAAAATCAAATTAAAGGAACATTGGAATGGCAGAATACATTAAAATATATTCTATGCTGGTCATTGTCATGCAACAAGGGAAGAGCAAAATTAAATGGAACTGAACATACCATTCAGTGGAAGGTAACAAGTCAGAGGGTAAACAGCTCAAATTCTGTCTCTCAGTCTCACTCATCCTTCCCGCCCTCCTTTAGTTAATCCACAGCCTGACAAAACTCAGCATTAACTTGAGATCAGTTCCTGCTTTCCTTTCCCAACCTCTCCCACTGGTTTGAATGTTGGTGGAAAGTTGGCATGTTGGCATTGGGCTTTTAAAGCCACATGATTGAAAATGAGAGCATTAATAACTGGATCTCTTTTGTGAGATAGCTTCACATCCAGCTGTTTGGTTGTTTGTATTTGAAGTGATTAGATTAGATTAGATTAGATTACTTACAGTGTGGAAACAGGCCCTTCGGCCCAACAAGTCCACACCGCCCCGCCGAAGCGAAACCCACCCCTACCCCTACATTTACCCCTTACCTAACACTACAGGCAATTTAGCATGGCCAATTCACCTAACCTGCACATCTTTGGGCTGTGGGAGGAAACCGGAGCACCCGGAGGAAACCCACGCAGACACGGGGAGAACGTGCAAACTCCACACAGTCAGTCGCCTGAGGCGGGAATTGAACCCGGGTCTCTGGCGCTGTGAGGCAGCAGTGCTAACCACTGTGCCACCCACAAAGTGTTTTGATCTTAAAATGCAAAGGGTCAGATGTTGCTGGAGCAAAGAATATTATGGTGCAACTATGTCAGAGAGGTAGGAAATGTTTGAAAGAAAATGAGATTGACATTTTAAAAATCTCTTGAAGGAAGTTACAACACAAAGGAACATAACCCCATTTTTGAACTGCTTACTTTCTGAATCTTTTTCCTAAAAAAGAGAGGTTGTTTATTGCTCATTAACAATTATCATATTGATAGATAGGCACTTATTAAGTATTATGCTCATTTGGCAAGAGTTCAAATGAGTTTTACCAAGAGTGTAATATTTCCCAAGTCTCTAAGGAACTTAGTTTATGTCTGCTTGATATGGGGACCGGGGGGAGGGGGGGGGGGGGGGGGGGGAAAGCAGAAACCTTGCCAGAATCCCTCTTCTGAAACCTTGCTAATCTTCCAAAATCACAGAATCTCAGTATAAACAGACAGCACTCCACTTTCTGGGCCCCCTTCAGTGATCCAACCATGTCACAGATCAAATCAGAGCTTCAGGCCCTAAGGCATAAATGCTAAATCCGTATTGAACACACAAGATGGGAACCACTGAGATAAACTCTGAAGCATTGGAATAAAGCTGGTGAGGCACACCATCATCTCAAAATGTCACAGTACCATTCATCTCTGTCAGCGTCGCAGTTACAGTGGTACTTGGTATCCAAGCAGTTCTCCTCCAATCCGCAGGCACATTTCTGAATGCCTGGCGATGAACCTCCCCAGTAAGTTTGCTTCTCATTGGTCCTCCCAATCCACCAGGTCAATGGGGTGCCACCTGAAAGAAAATACAAATATAACTCGATAACCTGTAGAACTTCAAAGCAAATTTTAGATTTTATGGATTTGGGATAATCTAAGCTTTAGTGGACAACCATAGAAACTTGGAGTAGGTCATTCTGAACTTCAAGCCTACTCCACTATTCAATTTGATTATGGCTCTGTTTCTTTACCATGTTCTTGCTTTCTTCCTCTACCCCTGATGCCATTAATATCTGAACATTTATCTATCTCTTCCTTAAATAAATTCAAGACTTAGCCTCCACAACCTTCTGTGGTAGAGAATTCACAGGTTCACTACCCTTTGAGCGAAGAAAAATGTTTTCATCTCACTCCTAAATGTATCACTCGATATCCTGATACCATGATTCCTGTTTCTCGAATCACCAGGTGGGGGAAACATCCTCCCTGCATCCAGTCTGTTCATCCCTGATAGAATTTTGTATCGTTCAATCAGCTTGCTTCTCATCCTTCTAAACTCTTGTGGATAAAGGTCCAGTTGAACCAATCTCTCCTCAATGACAGCTTGATTTAAAGAGTGGTATCATAGCTCATTTATCTTTTTTGCCTCTAAACACACTGTGCAAAATGTGCTTTGTATTTTTAATCTTTTACAAACATAAACTTTCTTCAAGCATGAAGTGCAGAACCACTTATGATTTTTTATAGGCAATTACAAGAAACTGGAATAGTGCCAGACAGTGAAAATTAAAAACAAAATTGTTGTGATTATATGATCTCTTTATTGTACCAACAAATATAAAGAAATGAGTGTTAAGAGCATTATGTTTGAAAGCACCACTTTATGATGTTTGCTCCAAGATTTTGCACAACTTGTCATCATTAAAAAATAATTAAAATGTGATTTATCATAACTAAGGAAGCAGTATTTGCATTGTCCCTGGGACTTCTTAATTACATTGAGTACAGAAACTGGCCATTTAAACAATTGGTTCAGTCATTGATTATATTCCATATGAATGTGTTCCCACTGTCATTATCTCCTCCTAACAGAATAATCTCATATTTCCATTTTCCTTGTCTTAGCTTCCCTTCAATATAAAACACCATTTTCTGGGTGAAGAAGACTTCACTTGAATTCCCTAATGGGTTTGTTAATAACTATTTCATCTTTCATGTCTCTAAGTTTGAACTCTGTCATCTATGGAAATGCAGAGGAACCTCAATTATCCTACATTCGATTATCCAAATTTCGGATTATCTGGATAAGATTGCAAAGTCCCAATTCTTGTTTAAACTGTGTTATCTGGCATTTAATTATCTGAACATTCGATTGTCCGAATAAAGTACTCCCAGCCTGAGGCATTTGGATAATCGAGGTTCTCCTATACCTCTATCTTTTCCCCTATCAAATCACTCAATCGACTATAAACACCGTTATAGCCGAGCGAAGAAACCATGCCTGTTCAGATTCTCAAGCTACTTAAAACCATTCAGTTCTGCTTTCATCCTTGTGAAACTTCTTGAATTTTCTCCAGTGCTTCTATATACATTTTGGAATACCACAACAAAAGATGTACAAATGTCTATAAGCAGGTATGAACTAAGGTTTAGTCCAAGATGACTGCTATTCAGACTGAATTCTTAGAAACGAACACAGTATTTTAGTTTGCATTTCTGTATGCTTTGTAAGTGAGGTTCACAATCCACAAGTGGTTTGAAAAGAAATACGCTTGTCTACACTTTCTGTTGCTTCTCCAAAGAAATCAATAACATTGGACCAGCATGACCTTCAATTTTGAATCAGCATTCACTATTTGAAATGGTACCGTTGGCAAGATGAAACTTATTTTTATTTTATGAGGTTTGCACTGAGAACACCAAAACATGGCGAGCAATCATAACATTCAAGGACAGACAGCTCCAAGCGAGTTTGAGATCCAATCGCTGCTAAATTTAATCCTGTTTAGGAATTAGGGCAAGGCAAGGTTTTCAATAGAGAACAGTTATAGGCAGCTGGTGACTGACATAGTGAGGGAGAGCAGACAAAGGTGGGCATCCTGTGCTACTGAAAAGGCCAGTACAATTTCAACTCCGGGGAAGACCAAGGCCAGTTGTGTAGCTTGTGAGGGAGGGATAAGTGGAAGTTCTAGGAGTGAGTAGATGCAGCTAAATGTTGGGGCTCGAACTCAAAAGATTTCCCAAAAGCCATGCAACGGTGAGTGGGGGGGGGGCATGCTCAGAAGAAGCCTGTGAATAATTAACACTTCTCATGTAAATGACAGTGGAAATTGAAAAGCTCACAAGCAGCATTTGTTTGGTGCAGTTCAGCAGGATCCCAAGGGCAGTGTTAGCTTAGTGAGGCTCGCTGTCTGTGAATTTGTATCCGTTGAGATTGGTTTCCAGAATCCGGGGAGTAGATAAAAACCACCAGAACAGGAGCAGTCATCAAAGTTGCCCTGGATGGAGTAGCCTTTTCCCTGCTATAGGAACGATGTTGTGAAACTTGAAAGGGTTCAGAAAAGATTTACAAGGATGTTGCCAGGATTGGAGGTTTTGAGCTATAGGGAGAGGCTGGATAGATGGGGCTGTTTGCTCTGGTGCGTTAGTGGCTGAGGAGTGACCTTACAGAGGTTTATAAAATCATGAGAAGCATGGATAGGGTGAAAGCCAAGGTCTTCTTCCCAGGGTAGGGGAGTCCAAAACTAGGGGGCATAGATTAAAGATGAGAGGGAAAAGATTTAGAAGGGACCTAAGGAACAACTTTTTCACACATAATGGGGTTTGTATATGGATCGAGCTGCCAGAGGAAGTGGATACAATTACAACATTTAAAAGTATCTGGATAAGTACATAAATAGGAAGTGTTTAGAGGGATATGGGCTAAATGCTGGCAAATGGGACTAGTATAGCTTAAAATTTCTGGTCAACATGGACCAGTTGGACCGAAGGTTCTGTTTCTGTGTTATATAACTCTACAACTTGAAGAATTGGAATCAGACACAAAGTTTTGTTGATATTCGGAGATCCACAGTGACAGTAATATTGGGGTATTTCTGTGAAATTCATGGTATCTCTCTTCATAATATTTGCTACTTGATTTGCTCTGTGGGATGTTCAGGCATAGTTTATATGTTACCATTACTCACCTGAGCTTAATTTTAGTTGAACATTAGTAAATATATTACAGATAATTTGTGGATAATATTATTACTGTTCTAAATTTGAACAGTAAAGTTCATTGCAGCTTGTTCAAAACTTTGAATTCTTGTGGCCTTATTTTTTTCATCAGAGTTGGGCAATGTCCGTTAGCTCAGTTGACTGGACAGCAAACCAGGTTTGCAATGAGAATGATAAAAAGCAGCATGGATTCAATTCCTGCACTGCCTGAGGTTACCAAGAAGGATTCTCCCTCTCAACCTCTCCCCTCTCTTGATTCTTGGTGACCCTCAGGTGGAATCACCACGAGTCATCGCACTTTAATGGGAGAACAGCCCTATAGTCATTAGGACAATGGCAACTTTACCTTTTACCTGGGTTCTTTCATTTGTCACTTTTAAAGATAAGAGTTTTTCGTCTCTAGCCAGATCATAACTTGGATTTAATGATCTGGACCAAGATTTCTATTGTATGACTGTTATGCAAAGTTGACAAGTTCACAATGGGGCCCTTTGGAGATGAGGTAATTATGGAGGTGACAGAAATTATGTGGCAGGTAACCATCCAAAATTCTGTTTGAATGGACTATGTTGTATATCTGTCATACTGTATGTTGGTAAGGGAAGAAATAGAGGCATATATAAGTAGAAGGGCCTAATGCATATTTATGGCCACACTTCTAAAAATCAGGCAGCCCTGAATACAAATAACACAGGAAAATGTTTTCCAGAAGATGTGGTTCACATCAGTCCTAACTGGTAAATCTTGTAGCTTGCCAGCAAGAAATGATCTTTTAAGGGTAAAAAAATAATGTGAATATTGTTTCAGGAAGAAGAGAAATGCACTGGCCAGTTTGACTGATGGACTATAAGTCATTTCTGGCTCTCTCTTGATATTGTCCCCTTGCCACATCAATTGCTCAGCTCTCTTCGCATTTTCTGAAGCTCCCTCTGTGCTGACCACACCACCCCCAGCCTAATATACTATTCACTGACTTTCCCTGTGTCACACACCACAACAGCAGGTACTATTTCAAGGCTGCAGCATCTAGCAATATTGTAACTCATAGATTAGATGATGGTTTCCATTGTTTCCTTTCTCATCTGATTCTCATAAAGGAAAATCTGCTGAGGCAGAACATGCATTCAATATCGTTCTGCAGTTCTCCATATAAAATGTAAAATTGAGCTCTTTTCGCTCCGTCCCTGGTGGCTAACTGACAATAGAAACACAACAAATCTACTGCAGTAACTGCGCTTATATCAGGGATTTATTTGGTCTTTATGTGTAAATGTCGTGAAGCACATTTTGATGACAATTTTGAAAGAGTTATTTCTTGCCCTTTGTTTTGTGAAACTTCTTTAGCCTGCCTCCTGGCAATAATTTAGTACTGTTTATTTTGTTTTTTCACTGTCAAGGCTATCTCCAGAGAAAGAGCAGGTGTGAGTTGAAAGAAGAAAATCTACAATGTCTTCACGTTTTCTCCTATTTTATGTGATCAAAAAGGGTCAACTGAATGCTTGCTGGACATTCAGCTTCTGGCCAGTAGCTATCACTCAAACATTGTTGAGAGAAATAACAGAACTGAATATCTCACTGCTGTTTATTGAGCTTGCTGAGCTCTTTTTAGCCAATCGATTTTCTACATTGTGACAGGAATTCACTGAAGAAGTAGTCGTTTGCTGTCAAGCGGTTTAGAAAGTTCTGGAGTGGCTTTCTTTGTGTAGAATTTTCAGCTCTTGAAAACTGATAGGGAAGGTGGTGAGGAGGAAACATCATCTGGCGGGTTGGCTTTAGGGAGACAGAGTTGAGAGTGTGTTGCTAGAAAAGCACAGCAGGTCGGGCAGCATGCGAGGAGCAGGAAAATCGACGTTTTGGGCTGGAGCCCTTCTCAGGAGGGCTCATTAGGGAAGTGCTCACTGCATTCCTACAATCACAGGAAATAAGTTCGGGTTGGCAAGGCCGAATATTAACCCTTTCCACCACACTATTAACTGAGTGTTATCAACCAGACTGGACCCTCTCAAAATATGAAGCAGTGGGTCTTAGTCCAAAGCCCCCTGTCCCATGATCCCGAATGCCAAGCACCTTTTCCGGTGGTGATCATCCATCCTGGATGTTTGGGTAATGTTGTTCCTGCAGTAGTCTCAAACTCCAACATGGTGTTGCCACGCTCTAAAGCTGACAGCAATCCAAGGTTGGTAAGTGGTCAGGACTTTCTGCTCCGGAACCCTAATTCCGCTCGAATGCTAAAGCTGACAGCAATCCAAGGTTGGTAAGTGGTCAGGACTTTCTGCTCCGGGACCCTAATTCCGCTCGAACGCTAGCTGGCAGCCTTGGTCATGTGTTTCTGTCCTGTCCTGTCCATCTCCAGTTAGAGTCACAGACACAGTGATGCACAGCGCGGAAACAGATCCTTTAGTCCAACTCGTCTGTGCCGACCAGATATCCTAACCGAATCTAGTCCCATTTGCCAGCCCTTGGCCCATATCCCTCTAAACCCTTCCAATTCACCTACGCTTCCAGATGCCTTTTAAATGTTGTAATTGTACCAGTCTCCACCACTTCCTCTGGCAGCTCATTCCATACACACACCACCCTCTGTGTGAAAAGGTTGCCCCTGAGGTCCCTTTTAAATTTTTCCCCTCTCACCCCAAATCTATGCCCTCTAGTTGTGGACTCCAACATTCCAGGAAAAAGACTTTGTCTATTTACCCTATCCATGCCCCTTATATTTTTGTAAACCTCTATAAGGTCACCGAGGAGAAAGTGATGTCTGCAGATGCTGGAGATCAGAATTGAGACTATGTTGCTGGGAAAGCACACCAGCTCAGGCATCCGAGAAGCAGGAGATTCGATGTTTTGGGGAACACCACATTGGAGTTTGAGACTTCTGCAGGAACAACATTACCCAAACATCCAGAATGGATGATCACCACTGGAAACGGTGCTTGGCATTCGGGATCATGGGACAGGGGGCTTTGGACTAAGACCCACTGATGAATGTCTTATGCCTGAAACGTCGATTCTCCTGCTTCTCAGATGCTGCCTGACCGCTGTGCTTTTCCAACACCACACTCTCAAATGTATGAGGTCACCCCTCAGCATCCGATGCTCCAGGGAAAACAGCCCCAGCCTATTCAGCCTCTCCCTGTAGCTCGAACCCTCCAACCCTGGCACCATCCTTGTAAATCTTTTCTGAACCCTTTCAGGTTTCGATGGGAGGGAGACCTGAATTGCACACAATATTCCCAAAGTGGCTTAACCAATATTCTGTACAGCCTCAACATGATCTCCCAACTCCTCTACCCAATGCCCTTTTCAATAAAAGAAAGCACACCAAACGCCTTCTTCACTATTCTATCTACCTGTGATTCCACTTTCAAGGAACTATGAACCTGCACTCCAAGGACTTTTTGTTCAATGACACTCCCCAGGACCTTACCATTAAGTGTACAACTCCTGTATAAGTTGCCCTCTCAGATGGTTAGAGTCAACCACTAGAATGATTGAATCTCCACAGTGTGGAAGTGGGCCACTTGGCTCATTCTGTCCACAGTGACCCTCTGAAGAGCATCCCATCCAGACCCACCCCTCATCCCTCTAACTTTGCATTTACCATGGCCAATCCATCTAACCTGCACGTCCCTGGACACTGTGGGCAATTTAGCATGACCAATTCCCCTGAGAGTGTGCAAACTCCACACAGACAGTCGCCCGAGGGTGGAATTGAACCCAGGTTCCTGGCGCTAGGTAGCAGTGCTAACCCCTGAGCTACCATGCCACGCATTGCTGTGAGTCTGAAGTCATGCGCAGGACACATGGACTAAGGAAGGCAGATTTCTTTGAAGGACTTTTGTGAACCAGATGGGTTTTTACAACCATCAATGATGTGGTCATCATCATGAAGACTTGCTTTAGACTCCAGGTTTATAAACAGATTTCAAATGCCTCCAGATGTCCAGGTGAGATTTGAACTCACATCCTCAGCATAAGCCAAAACCTCTGGGTAATCATTCCAGTAACACTGCCACTCCACCAACAGCTCTCAGTTTTACAGTTGGAGTTTTGTGCATGTATTTGCCAGGATTCAAAGACACTAGCTTGTTTGTGAACCTACAGGTTTCTTCTCATTTCATCTTTCAATTAATCTGTTCTCCCGATAACAAACTGCAAGCCATTTGAAAATTAGAAACAAAAATCACATTTTTCTGATTATCAACTCAAACGCAATAAGCCAGATGATTGAAAAGAAAAGTCTATTGCATGAACCTGATGGACAGGCAACTCTGAACTGGATTAATCCATGCACTCCTCTCATGGTTCTGATACCATCACTCTCCATGTGCTTTCTGATATTTTGCAGAAAAAAATGACTGAGCCAATTTTCTTTTTTTAATCTAAGCACAGTTTTCCCAGGTTTTAAACATTTCCAGCTACTTTGCATTTGATCCCATCCTAACTCTAAAAGACATCTTCATTTGCTCCCTACTGACTGTAACATCGATGCTCATACAATCAGACTATCAAGTTACTTCCAGTAAAAAAAATGTGAAATATGGTTTTTGTACATTTTTCTCTTTGTCTATGTCAGCACTGAAATGCCAGCTTCTATAAATGAAAGAGACTAAAAGGTTGCATTAATTTTCACAGTATTAGGCAAGAACTTTCGAAAACTGATTGGAGGCAGATGTTTGTAGTTAAAGGGACGGCTGGAAAATGGGAAGCCTTCACAAATGAGATAACAAAATCCAGAGAAACTATACTCCTGTCAGGGTGAAAGGAAAGGCTGGTAGGTATAGGGAATGCTGGATGACTAAAGAAATTGAGGAGAAAGTGAGGTCTGCAGATGCTGGAGATCAGAGCTGAAAATGTGTTGCTGGAAAAGCGCAGCAGGTCAGGCAGCATCCAGGGAACAGGAGAATCGATGTTTCGGGCATAAGCCCTTCTTCAGGAAGGGCTTCCTGAAGAAGGGCTTATGCCCGAAACGTCGATTCTCCCGTTCACTCTTCACTCAGCGAGTCGTTAGTTCATGGAATGCCCTGCCAGTAACAGTGGTGGACACTCCCTCTTTATGGGCATTTAAGAGGGCATTGGATAGGTATATGGAGGATAGTGGGTTAGTGTAGTTTAGGTGGGCTTGGATCGGCGCAACATCGAGGGCCCAAGGGCCTGTACTGCGCTGTATTCTTCTATGTTCTATGTTCTATATAAAGAAATTGAGGGTTTGGTTAAGAAAAAGAAGGAAGTATATGTCAGGTTTAGACAGGATAGATCGAGTGAATCCTTAGAAGAGTATAAAGAAAGTAGGAGTATACTTAAGAGGGAAATCAGGAGGGCAAAACGGGACATGAGATAGCTTCAGCAAATTGAATTAAGGAGAATCCAAAGGGTTTTTACAAATATATTAAGGACAAAAGGATAACTAGGGAGAGGACAGGGCCACTCAAAGATCAGCAAGGCGGCCTTTGTGTGGAGCCACAGAAAATGGGGGAGATACTAAATGAATATTTTGCATCAGTATTTACAGTGGAGAAAGATATGGAAGATATAGGCTGTAGGGAAATAGATGGTGACATCTTGCAAAATGTCCAGATTACAGAGGAGGAAGTGCTGGATGTCTTGAAACGGTTAAAGGTGGATAAATCCCCAGGACCTGATCAGGTGTACCCAAAAACTCTGTGGGAAGCTAGAGAAGTGATTCCTGGGCATCTTGCTGAGATATTTATATCATCGATAGTCACAGGTGAGGTGCCAGAAGACTGGAGGTTGGCAAATGTGGTGCCACTGTTTAAGAAGGGCGGTAAAGACAAGCCAGGGAACTATAGACCGGTGAGCCTGACCGCAGTGGTGGGCAGGTTATTGGAGAGAATCCTGAGGGACAGGATGTACACGTATTTGGAAAGGCAAGGAATGATTCGGGATAGTCAACATGGCTTTGTGCATGGGAAATCATGTCTCACAAACTTGATTGAGTTTTTTGAAGAAGTAACAAAGAAGGTTGATGAGGGCAGAGCAGTAGATGTGATCTATATGGACTTCAGTAAGGCATTCAACAAGGTTCCCCATGAGAGACTGATTAGCAAGGTTAGATCTCATGGGATACAGGGAGAACTAGCCATTTGGATACAGAACTGGCTAAAAGGAGGGTTGTCTTTCAGACTGGAGTGCCACAAGGATCACTGCTGGGTCCTCTGATTCTTATCATTTACATAAATGATTTGGATGCGAGCATAAGAGGTACAGTTAGTAAGTTTGCAGATGACACCAAAATTGGAGGTGTACTGGACAGCGAAGAGGGTCACCTCAGATTACAAAAGGATCTTGACCAGATGGGCCAATGGGCTGAGAAGTGGCAGATGGAGTTTAATTCAATAAAAGCGGGGTGCTGCCTTTTGGGAAAGCAAATCTTAGCAGGACTTATACATTTAATGGTAATGTCCTAGGGAGTGTTGCTGAACAGAGACCTTGGAGTGCAGGTTCATAGCTCCTTGAAAGTGGAGTCGCAGGTAGATAGGATAGTGAAGAAGCCGTTTGGTATGTTTTCCTTAATTGATCAGAGTACTGAGTACAGGGGTTGGGAGGTCATGTTGCGGCTGTACAGGACATTGGTTCGGCCACTGTTGGAATATTGCATGCAATTCTGGTCTCCTTCCTATCGGAAAGATGTTGTGAAACTTGAAAGGGTTCAGAAAAGATTTACACAGATTGCCAGGGTTGGAGGATTTGAGCTATAGCGAGAGGCTGAACAGGCTGGGGCTGTTTTCACTGGAGCGTTAGAGGCTGAGTGGTGACCTTAAAGAGGTTTACAAAATTATGAGGGGCATGGATAGGATTAATAGACAAAGTCTTTTCCCTGCAATCGGGGAGTCCAGAACAAGACGGCATTGGTTTAGTGTGAGAGGGGAAAGATATAAAAGAGACCTAAGGGACAACATTTTCACACAGAGGGTGGTACATGTATGGAATGAACTGCTAGAGGAAGAGGTGGAGGCTGGTACAATTGCAACATTTAACAGGCATTTGGATGGGTATATGAACAAGAAGGGTTTGGAGGGTTATGGGCCGGGTGTTGGCAGGTGGGACTAGATTGGGTTGGTTTATCTGGTCGGCATGGACGGGTTGGACCGAAGGGTCTGTTTTCATGCTGTACATCTCTATGACTTTCATGACTTCAGAACATTATAAGAAGTCAATTAAGTTTTCATGAATGGTAACCACTGTTGTATGCTGGGAGATATAGCAGCCGACTTTGGCACAGTTGTCTTCCACAACTGTGAAATAAAATCCAGGAAGTCTATTTTAAGAGATGTTGGCTGAGGATATTCTGCAGATTGTCCATCTCTCCGAACAATAAGATTTCAGGTTTTTATGACCACCTCATCTGAAATGTATCTCCACCAATGCAGTGCTCTTTCAGTATGGCAGCTCTTAAAAACAAATTTCCCTAGGATGTTTACATAGCTGGCCAGACAAGCATTTCCATTGTCCATCTCTCATCACCCTGGGGAAGCTAGTGGTGATTTGTTGACTTGAACCACTGCAGACCTTGGTGTGTAGAGTCACCCATAGTGCTGTTTAGGACAGAGTTCCAGGATTTTGACCCAATCACAACAAAAGAACAGTGTTACACTTCCAAGTTAGAATGGTGTGTTAACACAGACCTTACCACAAAGTCCATGGAGCAGGATTTGAAGCACTACCTGCTGATGAGATGCATTACTACTGAGTAATGATTGACAGATGGATATAACTTTATTTTGTTCCTATTTATACATTTTCATCCTGAAACTCAACAGTGGCCTTGTCTTCCACTTGACTCAATAAAAAATGTAGCCTTCCATGCGATGATTAATGGTTATAATTAGATTCAGAATGTAAGCCTTTCTGAAACACTACCTGGAGAATCTGCAACCTTATTGACATCTATAACGAAGTAGAAAAGGAAGGTGGGAAAGAGAGCTTTTCTGACTGGATCCAAACCGAAAGATAATTACAATGGCTCATAAGTTAAACACATTTCCTTATGTAACTATTCATTCAGAAGCAAGGTTTGAAAGTTCAGCAAATTCCAGTTCAGGTAGAAATCTCTTCACGGTGCATTGTCTACAGAACTACAGGAGGTACATCTCAAGTAATTTATTACATGTGAAGACTTTCTGAAGAGACACGATTGGTGTCATATCCATGAAAATTCTCGTCTCCTCTTATTTTATTTAAATGAAAGTGTTGTGCTATTTAAATAAATGATCAAAAATTTTTTTTTAAGAAAGTACAAATGTTTACAGTGAGAGATTATTCAAATGGAAATGGTTATAATGAGTTATTTCTGCATTTTCTTTTGTTAATATCTGATGTTTGCTTGGAAAAGATTGTTCAGTATGAAGTGTTTGAAGTTTCTTATCATAAAACTGAATGGTTAGTCTCTCTGATAGATATTTTCAGAGGGTCGCAGGAGTTATTTTCTCAATGAATACTTCTGAATGCATATTACTTTCTTTGCAATTCCACACTTGTTTTTGCTATTCTATGACTCTTTAATCAGAAGCAGAGTTTGTCCTGGATGAATTGGCGTGGAAAGCGCTTTGATTTCATTTAATTTTTGCCACATGCATTTTGTTGCAAATACGGTATTGCATTGTGTTGCCACTCACCGACGCCATCTTGAAACACAGAAAATAAACCAAAACATAGACAGTAAAAGCATTAAGTAAACAAATGCTCAGCCTAGCTAAAAAAAGGCTTGGTCATGGGCCTGGATCTGGGTGCTCCCTGATGCTGAGACCAACACGAGCACAAAACAGTTGGCCAGCCTTGATTCCCTTTGCCACACCAACGCCACTGGAAAAGAGTTACCATTCTTTGGCACCATGTGGCCTTCACTGACACCACTGCCAATGAGTTGGTTGTAGAGCATGAAGGGCGCTAAGAGTGATGGGGAGACAGGAGTGTACATTGGTATTGAGTTGGTATGGAGGATCTGAGAGACAATGAGGAATGGTTTTACGTGTTGTCAGGGTTGAGGGACAAAGGATCTTCCAACCAGCATAATTCAGCACTGATCTGTGGCTCCACGGTCATACAGGGTCTGCTTCCAGGGCCAGAGGACCCGACTCTATTTTACACCCGTGTCTCCAGAGCAAAGAGCTTATGTGTCAGAACACTTGGCATGTATGCCATTCAACTCTCAGATGTAAGAACAGAAGTAGGTCAATAGGGCCATCGAGTCTGCTCAAGAATTAATGAGTCCAAGGTTGACCGGGTAATCCTAAACCCCATTTTCCTGCCTTTACCCATAATCCTTGAATCCTACGCTCTTTAAAAACGTCCCTGTCTCAGTCTTGAATTATCTTAATGGCCCAGTCCTGATAGCCCTCTTCAGAAAGAATGCCACAGATTCACGACCCTCAGAGAAAAGGAAAATCCTTCTCATCTCTCTTAAATAAGTTCCTTCCTTAGAAATTACGTCTTTTGGTCTTCAACACCCCCACAGGGAAAATAACCTCTCCCTATCTACTCTGTCAAACCCACAACAAATCTTATGCATTTCAAACATTTCACTGCTCGAACTCCAATGAATACAGGCCAGGCTTATTCAACCTCTGCTCTTCAGGAAATCCTCCCAGTCTGGACCTCCTCCAATGCCAGGATATCCTTCTTTAGATAAGGGAGTGGAACCTATTCGCAGTTGTAGTCTGGCTAGTACCTTGTAAGATTTTAAGAAGATTTCTCTAGTTTAATACTCCACTCTCTTTGAAATAACAGCTGACATTCCACTTTCCTTCCCTATTTCCTGCAGAATTTGGTTGCTAGCTGTTTGCAATTCATGCATGACGTTCCCCAAATTCCTCTGTGCCGCAGCTTGCGACTGTCTTTCTCCATTGAAGTAACAGTCAGTTCTTTTATTTTTCCTGGCAGTTTCCCACATATATTCCAGATGCCACATTCTTGTCTATTCACCTAACCTACTTATATCCCTCTTTTATATCATCCTCACCACTTGCCTTCCCTAATATTCTTGTGTCTTCTGCAACTATGCTTGAGGTTACCATGGATGAAAAACTCAACTGGACTCACCACATAAACACAATGGCTACAAGAGCAGATCAGAGGCTAGGAATACTGCAGCGAGTAACTCATCTCATGACTCCCCAAAATCTGTCCACCATCTAAGTCAGGACTCCCCACTTGCCTGAATGACTGCAGCTTCAACAACACTCAAGAAGTTTGACATCTTCCAGGACAAAGCGGCCCGCTTGATTGGCTGCATCCACAAACATCCACTCCCAACATCACCAAAGCTCAGGAGCAGCAATGTGTACTATCTACAAGGTGCCACTCACCATCCTGACTTGGAAATATGTTGTCATTCATTCACCATTCACTTTGAGCAATGTGGGTCAACCTACAGCATGTGGACTGCAGCATTTCAAAAGGTCATCTCACCACCACTTTCTCAAGGACAACTGGGGATGGGCATGAAATGCTGGCCCAGCCAGCACCGCTCACGTTCCATGAAGAAATTTAGATAGTATTTCACTTCTGTCGTCCAAGACATTCAAACATATTGTAAATAATCGTGACCCCAACCACTGATTTCTGTGGCACACCATTTTGAAGATACCCTATTTATCTCAATTCTCTGTCTTCTATTATTTGGCCACTCCTCTATCCCAACACTCTCATCTTATTAAACAGCCTAGTATGCTATAATTTAACAAACCCCTTCTGGGAATCCAAATACATGAACTTTTCTTGTTTCGCTTTAATAGATCCTGCTCGTTGCCTCCTTAAAGAATTCATGAAGACCAATGGGAAGGCCGAGTGGTATTATCACTGGACTGTTAATCTGGAGGCCCACCTAATGTTGTGGAGACCAAGGCTTGAATCCTGTCACAGCAGAGGGTGGAATTTGAGTCAATAACAAAGAAAAATCCAGGATTAAGAGTCTAATGATAACCATGAAGCAATTGCCCATTATTGAAAAAATCAATCTGAATCATTTTTGTCCTTTAGGGAAGGAAACTGCTATCTTTACCTGGTCTGGCCTATATATGACTCCAGACCAAGAGCAATGCAGTTGATTCTTAACTGCCCTCTCGGCAGTTTGGGAAAGACAATAAGTTCTGACCTAGCCTTAAAACGGCGGTGCTCGGACCCGACATGGTGCACCAGTTGGAGGACGTTCAGGTATGCGGTGGGATCCCGTCCACGCTCACCCCAGCCCGGACGGAATTTCACATTGGCCCCAAGATCCCGTACTTCCCGTGGGAGCCTGTGCCGCACACCTGAGCCGCCTCTGGAAATTTAATTTTGTTCCCTTTCAGGGGGTAAAAAGGCGGGCCCTGTATAGACTGCTGCTGCACACCGTCCACCTCATCTCCCTCATCCACCGTCCGGACACGCCTTGGCGTGCCCATTTGCCACCGGGCGGTGGGGATCCCCAGTGGAGGGCTCTCTAAGCGGAAGTCCTCCCCCTTTCTCTCGGGGATCTGGGATGGAGGGTGCTGCACGCAGCGGTCCCCTGCAACCGCAGATTGCGGTGGTTCACGGACTCCCAGCCCAACTGCTTGTTCTGTGGCGCTGTGGAGTCCGTGGACCACATGTATATTGGGTGTGGGCGTTTGCACTCCCTTTTTGATTTTCTTAAAAACCTCCTCCTCTGCTTTTGGTTGCACTTCAGTCCCACGCTCCTGATCTTCGGGCACCCAGTACGGAGGAGGGTGGGCAGGTCTGAAGACCTCCTCGTGGGTCTGCTCCTGGGCCTGGCCAAACTGGCCATAAACAGGTCCAGGCAGCGGGCCGTGGAGGGGGTCGTTAGGGCCGACTGCCTGCCCCTCTTCCGCGGTTACGTTAGGGCCTGGGTGTCCTTGGAGAAGGAGCACGCGGTGTCCACCAACACCCTGGAGTTGTTCTGGGAGAGGTGGGCGCCGCAGGGAGTGGAGTGCATTATTTCCCCCTCCAACTCTATTTTGATTTAGTCCCTACCCTCCCCTTCACTGTTTGATCACACAACACTGCCCTTTGATGTGAAGGGCAGTGTTTGTCACTGGCCACTCGGGTGTTTTCCTATCTTCCTGGTGGTGGAAATTGAATAAAGATTCGTGCACCATGTGTCTCTCACTGTGTCTCACACCTGCACACACACACCATGGGTGCTGGGGAACAATAAGCACTACCGCAATTATGCGCTAGTGTGGGGGTAAATAAGAAAAAAAAAATTCTGACCTAGCTAATGAGACCATCATCCTCTGAGTGGATAAATTAGAGAAAAAAAAGCTGCTGATGATGGCATAATCTGGTTTTTGGGATGTTAATTAATTGATAAGGCAGGGCACCAGAGATAAGTCACTCATTATTCCTTGAAATACTAACACGGCATCTTTTACATCCGCCTGAGACAACAATCGAGGTGCTTTCATCTGACAATGAAACATTTCCTCAGTTCTGCACAGGATTATCACTTTTGATGTTTGCACTGGAATGGGTTTGAAGCCACAAATTTATGACTCAGAAACAGCTGTTTGACTGAGTATTGGGAAAAAAAAACCACAGACAACTTCACAAGTCAGACTGTCAACCTGTAATTTCTTCAGTTTAAAGTTGTGGTTTAGATTGATGTATCACACTTTTGAGTCATAAACATCACTGCTCATATAAGTGGAATAACTAGATTAGATTAGAATAGATTAGATTACTTACATTGTGGAAACAGGCCCTTCGGCCCAACAAGTCCACACCGACCCTCCGAAGCGCAACCCACCCATACCCCTACATTTACCCCTTCACCTAACACTACAGGAAATTTAGCATGGCCAATTCACCTGACCTGCACATCATTGGATTGTGGGAGGAAACCGGAGCACCCGGAGGAAACCCACGCAGACATGGGGAGAATGTGCAAACTCCACACAGTCAGTCGCCTGAGACGGGAATTGAACTCGGTCTCTGGTGCTGTGAGGCAGCAGTGCTAACCACCGTTTTGTTATAAAAAAATCTCTCTTTGACATGAGCTCCAAGACAGACCATAGCATCAGAAAGAGCCAAGGATGTCGTGGTAACGCCACTGGGCTAGTAATCCAGCATTCCACCCAAATGTTCAGGGGGCACACAATCAGAAATTGCTAGAAAAGCTTGGCAGATCTGGGGGTATCTGCGGAGAGAAATCTGAGTTAACGTTTCCGATCAAGTGACCCTTACCATTCTGAAGAAGGGTCACTCAACCCAAAACGTTAACTCTGATTTCTCTCCACAGATGCTGCCAGACCTGTCGAGCTTTTCCATCACTTTCTGTTTTTGTTTCTGATTTACAGCATCCACAGTCCTTTGGTTTTTATTTGATATTCTGAGGGGAATGGGAAAGTAGATGGGGAAGTTTGAATTTGATAATATCCAGAATTAGGAACCAACCTAATGGTGGCTGTCATAGAGTTGTCCCGTGGAACCATAGTTAATGCTTAGTAAAAATTCCATTGGGTTCATTCGAGCAAAAAGATCAAAGCCTATTGCACGTTGGCTTAGTGGTTAGCACTGCTACCTCACAGCACTAGGGTCCCAGGTTTGATTTCTGCCTCAGGTGACTGTTTGTGTGGAGTTTACACATTCTCCCTGTGTCTGAGTGGGGGTGTTCTGGTTTCCTCCCATTTTCCAAAAGATGTGCAGGTTAGGTGAATTGGCCAAAACTAAATTGCCCATAATGTTAGGTGCATTAGTCAGGGGTAGATGCCGGGAAATGAGTCTGGGTGGGTTACGCTTCGGAGGGTCGGTGTGGACTTGTTGGGCTGAAGGCCCTGTTTCCACACTGTGGGGAATCTAATCTAATCTTGACCCAGTCTAGCTGATGTGTGATTCCAGACCGACAGCAATGTGGTTGACTCTTAACTGCCCTTTGAAAAGGCCTAGCAAGCCACTCACTTCCAGGGCCATTTTGGGTGGGAAATAAATGCTGGCCTTGCAAGTGGCACCTACATCACATGACCTTAATTAAATTACAACGAGATACTGTGGATGACATTTTGGATGGTAGACTTTATAGAAAGGGGACAGAAACATCTCACAGCACACAATACCAAAATGTTTGAAATGAGTTGCTCCATACTCTCTGGTTCAAACCAACATTTCACATGACATTTGTTGAGGCTATTCTGAAGAAGGGTCACCACTCCCAAAACATTATCTCTGCTTTCTCTCTGCAGATGCTGCCAGACCTGCTCAGACCTTTACGGCAATTTGGGTTTCTGAATTCCGGTGTGTGTAATTAATTCCGGTGTGTGTAACCACTGTGCACGGTGGCACAGTGGTTAGCACTGTTGCCTCACAGCGCCAGAGACCCGGGTTCAATTCCCGCCTCAGGCGACTGACTGTGTGGAGTTTGCACATTCTCCCCGTGTCTGCGTGGGTTTCCTCCGGGTGCTCCGGTTTCCTCCCACAGTCACAAAGATGTGCAGGTCAGATGAATTGGCCATGCTAAATTGCCCGTAGTGTTAGGTAAGGGGTAGATGTAGGGGTATGGGTGGGTTGCGCTTCGGCGGGACGGTGTGGACTTGTTGGGCCGAAGGGCCTGTTTCCACACTGTAAGTAATCCAAGGTTCAGACATTGGAAAATAGCGGGCAGATACAGAGCAAGTCTGGGGGCTCTGGCCCCAGCAGTGGTTTAGGTCAATACCTGAGGGGTGTAAGCGGGCTGGGTGAGGTGCATTTGGGGTTGTGTGAGGGAAGTATGGGGATTATTTGAATAGTTACTCAGGAGATAGATTATGTAATTATGTAACATTTCCTGTGCATTATTTAATTAATTTCATCAGGACCCTCCAGGTTCTCCGATTTAAAGTGAGACAGCTGGAGAGTTCCAAAGGGTTGGACAATGTTGCAGCCGAAACTTCATTCTCCAGGCAATTTCTTTAAATTTCGTTGTGATGGGTTTCTGCAGGATCTCCATGCACAACTCCCATCTACACTGGAATGATGACTGCCTGGCAATTCAAATTAAAAATGCTTAATTGTGCTTCTAAACCTATTGTCAGCCTCAATAATAGAACTCCACCATCAGACGACCCGAACCTATGTTTCCATTCTGTGATCTAAGATCAAATTCCCAGCCTTTATGTGGGTATTTCAAATGAAATTGTAAATGCTTTCAAGAAGTGCAGATCATTTGAATGTTAAAAGTATAGGCTTGAAGTAATCCTTTTCAAAACCCAAGCACCTGTTTTTTGGGAGCATAACAGAAATGGCTGGAAAAACTCAGCAGGTCTGGCAATATTTGTGGAGAGAAAGCAGTACTGCAGTTTTAAAGAAGGGTTACTGGACCGGAACTTTAATGTTACTTTCTCTCCACAGACGCAGCCAGGGCTGTTGAGTATTTCCAGCTGTTTATATTTTTGCATCTGATTTCCTGCATCAGTAATTCCTTGGGGTTTCTTTTGTCATATGCTTGTTGCAATTCGATGTGCTTGGTCAAAATGTTCTGCATGAACATAAGGTGCAATCTGAAAATTTAAACTGTGCACTTTTCAGTGCCTTCAGTTAAATTATTGACCAACGTAGCAAGCGGCAATCACATATCACAGAGCAGGGGGTGTAGAGTCCCAGTAAAACCTGGGGTTCATAACACTGACTGTGAAATAACCACAGCTGGAGACTGTTTCAGGTCGATGGTCCTTTGAAGATTCTTTGACCTGAAGCATTATTTTATTCTTCTCTCCACAGATGTTGACCCACTGTTTGTTGTCCAGCATTTACTGTTATTATTCTAGATAAAAAAATTAATGATTGAATGAGGGCACCACTAGCTAAGCCAGCATACATTGCCTATCCCTAATTACCCAGAGGGCAGTTAAGAGTCAATCACATTACTGTGGGTCTGCAGTCACGAAGTAGGCCAGACCAGGTAAGGATGGCAGATTTCCTTTCTAAAGAACATGAATGAACTGGATGGGTTTTTCTGACAATCGACGCATAGTCGTCATTAACTTCTGAAATTGCAGATATCTATTGAAGTCAAATTCCACTATCTGCCATGGCAGGATTTTAACCCAGGATATTACCTACGTTTCTGGATTAATACTATCACTAGGCCATTGTATTGAACTTGATGTGCAAGTATTTTGTTGCAGCCTCACTGCGGTGGAGATCTGGGTTCTACTTGTGCAAGTTTGGACAGCCTTCACATTTTTGCTGAAATTCATTTGGATAATCAAACATAAACACCTCCCTGAGGCAGCACAATTAGACACCAACAGAAAATCACTGATTATTTTTGGTTTTCATTAATAAGCATCTCTTGATGTTGTTAAGGTGGGAGCATGGTGCTATTTTATTATTACAATTGAAAATTATTTTAATAGAGCAAATAGTATTTTTAATTAGGACTTGCATCCCTCTAACTGTAAGTAGGCCAATTCAAAATCACCAAAACTCGTTAAGCTCGTGCACGCTTGACAATTTCTGAATAATGTGAAAAATAGTTTTAAATTATGCCAGGGCATGAAAAACAATAATGCAATTTGTAACTCCTTCACAAACTGAAAAGGAAGGTGTTGAACTTTGCAAAATGGAACTGAGGGTGATAGCCTGTTTTACTGGAAAGGTGTGGGGATCTGATTGGGCAAAATAAATACCATTGAAAAGAGAGATACATTGCTGAAGCTTTTCACCCTCACTGATCAGGATAAATGCAAGATTGCCAAATTTCATATCGTCACAACAGTTTAGATCGGGGGACAGAAGGTATTTCTGGAAGCCATAGAATCATACAGCAGAGAAACAGATCCTTTGGTCCAACCAGTCCATGCCGACATGATCCCAAACTAAATTAGTCCCACCTGCCTGTGCTTGGCCCATATCCTTCCATGAGGGGCCTGGATAGGGTCAATTGACAAGGTCTATTCCCTGGGGTGGGGGAGAGCAGAACTAGAGGGCATAGGTTTAGAATGAGAGGAGAAAGTTTTAAAAGGGACCTAACTTTTTCATGCAGAGGGTGGTATGTATGTGGAATGAGCTGAGGAAGTGGTGGAGGTTGGTACAATTACAACATTTAAAAGGCATCTGGATGGATATATGAATAGGAAGGGTTTAGAGGGATAAGGGAGAAAGTGAGGACTGCAGATGCTGGCGATCAGAGTCCAAAAGTGTGGTGCTGGAAAAGCGCAGCATCTGAGGAGCAGAAGAATCGACGTTTCCAGCATATGCTCTTCATCAGGAAAAATAGTTTTAAATTATGCCTGTGCGCCAAAAACAATAATGCAATTTGTAAATCCTGCATAAACTAAAAATATTTGAAATGTTGGTTCTCCTGCTCCTCAGATGCTGCCAGACTGGCTGTGCTTTTCCAACACCATGCTCTTCAATTTAGAGGGATATGGTCCAAGTGCTGGCAAATTGGACTAAATTAATTTAGTATATCCAGTCAGCATGGACGGGTTGGACCAAAGGGTCTGCTTCCATGTTGTACATCTCTATGACTCTCTAAATGCTATTATTGTACCCACATCCACCACTTCGTCTGGAAATTCATTCCACAAGCAAAGCACTCTCTGCGTAAAAAAGTTGCCCCTCTGTTTTTTTTTTTAAATTTCTCTCCTCTCACCTTATTAATGTGCCCCCTAGTCTTGAAATCCCCCACTTTAGGGAAAAGACACCTACCATTCACCTTATCTATATCCCTTATTGTTTTATACGCCTCTATAAGGTCACCCCTCAACCTCCTATGCCCCAGTAAAAGATGTCCCAGCCTATCCAGCCTCTCCTTATAACTCAAACTCTCCATTCCTGGTCACCTCCTGGTAAATCTTTCCTGAACCCTCTCCAGCTTAATAATATCCTTCCTATAATAGGGTGACCAGACCTGAACACAGTACTCCAGAACTGGCCTGTATGAGGAAACCCACACAGACATGGGGAGAATGTACAGAACAGGCCTCACCAATGTCCTGTACAACCTCAACATGATTGCCATACTCAAAGGTCTGAACAATGAAGTTGATTGTGTGAAAGGCCTTCTTTACCAGGAGAAAGTGAGGTCTGCAGATGCTGGAGATCAAAGTTGAAACTTTATTGCTGGAACAGCACAGCAGGTCAGGCAGCATCCAGGGAACAGGAGATTCGACGTTTCGGGCACAGGCCCTTCTTCAGGAATGAGCATTCCTGAAGAAGGGCCTGTGCCCGAAACGTCGAATCTCCTGTTCCCTGGATGCTGCCTGACCTGCTGTGCTGTTCCAGCAATAAAGTTTCAACTTCTTTACCAGCCTGTCTGTATGTATGCAGACTACAAAGAATTATATACATGAACCCTTAGATCTCTCTGTTCTGCAGCACTCCCCAGGACTCTAGTTTTAATTGAATAAGTTCTACCCTTGTTTATTCTACCAAAAGCCACTCTGCTTGCCAGAAGCGTTGCCATGGAGAAAGAATTAGGCAAATATGGAAGCCCCAAATGCCTGGATAGTTCCAAGAAGGTGTAAAGCTTGAAGATATTTCCTTTATTTGCTGAGAATGGATATTGCATATGCAACAAAATCATTTGTTGAAGCAGGGGTCACTGGACCCTAAACCCTAACTCTGCTTTTTTTCCACAGATGCTTCCAGACCTGTTGAGTTTCTCCAGTAATTTCTGATTGTGATTTTTTATTTCCTGCATCTGCAGTTCTTTGTGTTTTTGTTTACCTTCGATATGGATGTTGCTGTTTCAAGTAAGTGCCAAAGAATGGGGCAGCACAGTGGGCGGCATGGTGGCACAATGGTTCGCACTGCTGCCTCACAGCGCCAGAGACCTGGGTTCAATTCCCGCCTCAGGCGACTGACTGTGTGGAGTTTGCACATTCTCCCCGTGTCTGTGTGGGTTTCCTCCGGGTGCTCCGGTTTCCTCTCACAAATGTGCGGGTTAGGTGAATTGGCCATGCTAAATTGCCCGTAGTGTTAAATGAAGGGGTAATTGTAGGGGAATGGGTCTGGGTGGGTTACGCTTTGACGGGTCGGTGTGGAATTGTTGGGCCGAAGGGCCTGTTTCCACACTGTAAGTAATCTAATCACAGTGGCTCAGTGGTTAGCACCACTACCTCAGAATGCCAGGGACTCAGGTTCAATTCCACCCTGAGGCAACTGTGTTGAGTTCACACATTCTCCCCATGTCTGTGTGGGTTTCCTCCTACAGTCCAAAGATGCACATGTTTGGTCAATTGGCCATGCTAAATTGCCACACAGTGTCCAAGGAGATACAGGCTAGGTGGATTATGCAATCTCCTTGGAGAACTGCGATGCAGGCTAGGTGGATTATGCAAGGTTACAGGGATGGGGTGGGATGCTCTTCTGAGGGTTGGCATGGGCTGAATGGCCTGCGTACATAGTGTAGGTACTCAATGAACTGCACTGATCATCTTAAATGAGTTAGTGCTGCCCAATTGCAGAACCACATTGAACACTAGACATTGATTAGGGCTTGTTTGAAGTGACATATTTTAATATGGTGACTTGTTGTCCAAGAATGAACAGAATAAGTTCAAGACTTCTGGATCTTTTGTGAATTACCAGGGAAGCTTATGGAGTCAACAAGATTACAAGACAGAGGAGCAGGAACAGACCACTCAGTTCATATCGTCTGCTCTGCCACTCTCTTCAGAGTCTAAAGCGTGGGGTTTAACTCCTCATCCAGGTATGTGACCACAATATCAAGACTGATGAACCAAGTGCAGTACCAGGCACTGCTGCACTATTTTCAGATGAAGCATTAAGTCAAAACCTATCAGCTAGCTCAGATTTCCTGGTCGTCATTTGAAGGACAGTGAAGTTGCAGTTCTGGGCAACATGTCCATCCCTCAGCCAGTACCACCAAGATGGATTATCTAGTCATTTGCTCCATTGCTGCTTGTGGAAGCTTGCCATGTTCAAATTGGTTGCCACATTTCATACACCACAATAACAACTAGAATTTAAAAAGTACCTGCCTATTAGGGGAGATCCTAAAGTTGTGAAAGGTGCTAAACAAGTGCAAAGTCTTTTCATTTTCCTAGTTTGCCGTTCTTCTGCAAATCGTGATTTCTTATTTGCAGATTTTGGTTTTCACAGAAGAATGTGCACTCTACATGTTATGTGATCTTCTTTAACATTTAATCGCATCATCAAAAAAAAAATTCCCCTGCATCAAGCAAATGGATCACTGGGCCATAACATCAGGTTAATAGAACCAAGTTAAAAGGGAAATGAATCATCTTCAGACTGATAGGTCTGACTATATCATCGCACATAAATCCAACTTGGACTTCACGTAATCCTGATAAACCCTCTGGAGCATTGCCCTAATGGTTTATGATATTTTCTATCCCCATTGATTGGATGGCTGACAGTCAGAGGCATTCATTAAACTTGTGCAATATGCACTTTTCTCTTTTAAAGGAGCTTATTACGAGAAATCCTTACGGAAAATCACTGATCAGAGTTGAACTTGCAGGTATCAATATGGAATAGGGCTTTAATCATTTCTGAAACATCCCAGATGAAAACATCCGGAGAGTGCAGATTCATTTCAATGAATTTGTGGAAATGATTCCATTTGCGATGCATCCTGAAGTGCACTTAGGTGCACCTGAAAAATGAACGGACATCACTGACAATTTTAAAAAAAGCAAATTGCAACAAAGATTATTATCAACTGGCCCTCATCCATATTCCCCTGAGCTTTACGTCTGCTTATCTATATTTTGCAGATGGTAAAACCAGAGAATCTTACACCACTGAAGGAGGCCATTCAGCCGGCTTTGCCTGAGCTATCTCTTTCTAAAAAAAGGGTTCAGTTTAACCCCAATCCCCATCTGACTGATTGATTGATTAATTAATTGATTTTTGTCACGTGTACCGAAGTACAGTGAAAAGCTTTGTTTACGAGCAGTACAGCTAGATCATAGTAAGCAAGGATGCACAGAACAAAAAGACTTGGACAGAGTCATATAGATTACATTGCACAGTGCATACAAGAGAGATCAACATTGCAAGGTCAGCATTATCAGAGGTCAGAGAGTCCATTCAACAGTCTAATAACGGCCGGGAGGAAGCTGTTCTTGAAGCTGTTGGTGCGTGTATTCAGGCTTCTGTATCTTCTGCCTGATGGAAGAGGTTTTAGGAGATCATTACTGGATGGGAGTTGACTTCCGTGATGGTCTGGGCTGTGCACACCACCTTCAGTCATCTCCAGTTGTCTTTTGAAATCTCCTATGGAATCTGCAATTCTTTCAGGGTATGCATTCTAGATTTTAACAACAGTTTGTGGAAGATACTTCTCTCCTATCCCTCGAGTTCTACTCCCAATTTTTAGAAAGTTCTGATCTCCAACTACGGATCTACACGACAGAAAAAAACAAGTCTTTTCTCATTGCTCCATCAAAATCCTTTCTTAATGTGGAAGAACTTACACAGGTAACCCTTTAAAACCTCTTTCTCAGTAAACAATGTCAACTTGTCTCATGTCTTTAATTAGGAGAAAGTGAAGGCTGCAGATGCTGGAGATCAGAGCCAAGAGTGTGGTGCTGGAAAAGCACAGCAGGTCAGGCAGCATGATGAAGGGCTTTTGCCTGAACCGTTGATTTTCCTGTTCCTCGGATGCTGCCTGACCTGCTGTGCTTTTCCAACACCACACTGTCAACTCATCTCTTTAAATGCCATGATATTGTAAAATTTAACAAAGGAGCTACTTAATTTGATTTATCGCCTTTTTTTAAAAAAAGTGTCCATTTATCCATTCACTCCTTCTTCTGAAACAAAAACAGAAATTGCTGGAGAAACTCAGCATCTGTAGAGAGAAAGTAGAGTTCAAGTTTCAAGTCCAGTGACCCACCTTCAGAACTGAGGGTAGCTGGGAAAATGGTGGTACATGTGCTGAAGATTGGGGGTGGGAGGAGCAAAGGATAGCTGGAGATGAGGTCCAGACAGAATGAAAACCAGTTGGACAGACAAAGAAATGGATGATGGTTAAGTCTGGGAGAATCAATAGCTGCTCATGAGGACCATTAATGACCGAAATTGGGTTGGTATTGGTAGCTGCCCATGTGACGTCAAGGCCTGGTCTGCGGGGGTTGGGATAAGGACAGAGCAGAGGGGGCTCAGGCCTTAAAAAATATTGATCTTGTAATCGAGTGCTGAAGGCTCCAGTGTTCACAAGCAGAAAATGAGGTGTTGTTCTTCCAGCTTGCGCTGAGCTTCGCTGGGGTGCTGTGGCAATCCTGAGAGAGAGAGAGAGATGTTGGCTAAGGAACACGGTTGGTGTGATGAGATGGCAGGCAACCAGTAGCTCAAGGTCATCATTGTGGAAAGAACGCCGGTGTTCTGCAAAACATCGACTCAGTCTGCGCTTTGTCTCTCCAGTTCTGAACAGACCACATTGTGAGCAGTGAATACAATAGACCAGATTGAGTGAAGTGCAGGTAAAGGGCTACTTCACCTCGAAGTTGTGTCCAGGGCCTTGGATGGTGAGGAAAGAGGAAGTAAGTGGACAAATGTTACACCTTCTGCAATTGCAGGGAAAGGTGCCATGGGGCTGCGGGGAGGCTGTTGGAGTGGAGAAGGAGTGGACTGAGGTGTCCCAGAGGGAATGGTCTCTGCGAAAGGCTGACAAGGGAGGAGAAAGGAATATGTGTCTGGTGGGGGCATCCCACTGAATGTAGCAGATGTGGCAACTAATGATCTTTTGGATGTGGATGCTGGTCGGATGGTTGGTGAGGACAAACATAGGCGAAAGTGAGGTCTGAAGATGCTGGAGACCAGAGTCTAGATTAGAGTGGTGCTGGAAAAGCACAGCAGGTCAGGCAGCATCCGAGAAGCAGGAAAATCAATGTTTCGGGCAAAAGTTCGTTATCAGGACAAAAGTAGACCTATCGTTGCTACGATTTGGAGGTGCCAGTGTTGGACTGGGGTGTACAATGTTAAAAATCACATAACACCAGGTTATAGTGCAACAGATTTATTTGGAAGCACTGGCTTTTGGTGCGCTGCTCCTTCATCAGGTGGTTGTGGAGGTTAAGATCATGCTCACGAATGTAAAGCTAAAGGAGTCCAGTGTCATGGAGATGTGATACAGGAAACAATCTTAGATTAAAACTTTCATCTTTTATAATGGGATATGCTGGATTCTGTTCTTTGATATGTAAATCCCAGAACTTCTTTTCAACTACATTCTCAAGATAGCTCAGGTTTTTTAAACAATAGGTGTGAAGTCTGTTTGTGTCCCAATGCCATGTCAGACTGACAAACCCTCTGTACAGTTTTACAGAGTTGTACATGGCTCCTTTGGCTATAAATTCTGTGAGTATCATTTTAACCTCCACAACCTCCTGATGGGGGAGCAGCGCTCCGAAAGCTAGTACTTCTAAATAAACCTGTTGGACTATAACCTGGTGTTATGTGATTTTTAACTTTATCGTTGCTTTGGAAAGAAAGAAAGGGAGTCAGGGCTGAAGTGTGGGAGTTAGGTCTGACATGGCAGATGGCCCTGTCAACCACAGTGCTCAGTTGAGGAAGAAGGTGGACATTCTGAAGGCTCCCTTAAAGAAGTTGGCTTCATCAGAACAGAGCTGAAAATGTGTTGCTGAACAGATGCAATAGAGACAGGGAAACTGGGAGAATCTAATAGAGTCTTGACAGGAAGCAGAGAGTGAGGATATATCATCAATGGAACTGTGGGAGTCAGTGGGTTTGGAGTGGATATCAGGGGCCAACCTATCCCCAGAAATGGAAACAGTGGAAGGGAAGGGAGGAGTCAGAGATGGACCAGGTGGGGAAGAGAGAAGGGTGGAAATTGGAAGCCAAATTGATAAACTTCTCCACTTTCAGACAAAAGGAACAAGCACCGATGATGATACTGGAGAAATACATAGGACTGGAACAAGGAATATTCCACAAACCCCACAAAGAGACAGGCATAACTGGGGCCTGTGTGGGTACCCATGGTTACCTCTTTGACCTGAAGAAAATAAGAGGAGTTAAAAGAGAACTTGTTCAGAGTGAGGATGAGCTTAGCCAGGTGGACGAGGGTGATGGTGGACAGGCACAGTTCAGGCCTATGCTCCAAGAAGAAGCAGAGAGCCCTGAGACCATCCTGGTGGGCGATGGATGTGTAAAGGGATTACACGTCCATGGTGAGGAGGAGGTGGCTGGAGCCTGCAAACAGGAAGTCTTGAACCTTGTGTAAAGCATCAGAAGAATCGCAGATGTAAGTGGGAAGGGACTGACCAAGAGGTTAAAAATCAGTTGAGATAGGAAGAGATGAGTACTGTGGGGAAGGAATAGGCAGAAACAATGGGTCTGCTCAGGCGGACCTGCTTGTGGATTTTGGGAAGGCGGTAGAAGCGAGTAGTGCGCGGTTGGGAGACTATCAACTTGGAGGCAGTGGGAAGGAGATAACTAGATGAAATGAGGTTGGTGACCATTGTGAACAAAATAGCCTGGTGTTCAATGGTAGGGTCATGTGCAGGGGAGATAGGTCACTGGCGCTTAGCCTCTGTAATGTAGAGGTCAGTCCACCGGACCACACCAGTATCACCTTTTGTCGGCAGGCTTAATTACAAAGTGGATCTGAAAGCACGGACTGCAGTCAGTTCAGAGGGAGGTAGGTTGAAATGGTTGAGGGGCAGAGAAATGGGTAAGGTGACCTATATCAAATTCATACTGGGAGACAATCACCCCTACTTCATAAAAATTAACATGCATGACTTCGACAGAAAAGATCAGGGGTCTATACATTAAAAAAGATAGAGTCTAGCCCTGTTTGCCTGCCACAACTTATCTGATACTGCAATTCACAACCACCTCCTTTGCTATCTCCTGACTATTCCTATGCTGTCCAGGTCAGTCTCCCACTTGTGATAGGGTTAGGGGTAGGATTATAAACAGGAGCTGATGCAAAGTCTTGCCCCCTGTACCTTTTTAGAAGAAAGAAAGACTTGCATTTCCACAGTGTTTTTCAAGACCAATAACACAGTGGAAGGGAAGGGAGGAGTCAAAGATGGACCATGTGGAGAAGAGAGAAGGGTGGAAACTGGAAGCAAAATTGATAAACTTCTCCACTTTCAGACAAAAGGAACAAGCACTGATGATGATACCTGGAGAAATACGTAACAAGTGTCAGAAACCCCATCTCCTGTATTCACGGGAACGCATTGGTTCACAATCTGGCAACATCTTAATTTTAAAATTCCTGTTTTCCAATACTTTTGTGACCCCATTCTCCCCAAATCTTGTAACTATTCATAGAACATAGAATATATAACAATTCGGTGCAGTACAGGTCCTTTGGCCCTCAATGTTGCACCGACCAGTGAAACCAATCTGAAGCCCATCTAACCTACACTATTCCACTCTCATTCATATGCTTATCCAATTATCATTGAAATACCCTTAAAGTTGGTGAGTCTACTACTGTCGCACGCAGTGCGTTATATGCCCCTACAACTCTCTGAGTAAAGATATTACCTCTGACATCTGTTCTATATTGATCACCCCTCAATTTAAAGCTATGTTCCCTTGTGCTAGCCTTCACCATCAAAGGAGAAAGGCTGTCACTGTCCACCTGATCTAAACCCTCTGATTATCTTATTTGACTCAATTAAGTCACCTCTCAACCTTCTTTTCTCTAATGAAAACAGCCTCAAGTCCCTCAGCCTTTCCTCATAAGACTAGGCAACATCCTAGTAAATCTCCTCTGCACCCTTTCCAAAGCTTCCACAATCTTCCTATAATGCTCCCTGAGATATATGTTCTCCTCTCATTCTGGCCTCTTGAACGTCTCTGATTTTAATTTCAGTGCCAATCTTGAATAGACTAGGTCCCAAGTTCAGGACTTCCCATCTTGAACCACATCATCTCTTTCACATCCTTCAAAATGTTCCTTAAAGCCTGCCTCTTTGATTAGAATTGTGCTCACCTGTCCCAAATGTTCCCACAAGGGGAAACAACCTCTCCGATTCTACCCCTTCAAACCATCTAAGAATCTGTTATGTTTCAATCAGGGTGCTTCTCATTCTTATTTCACATAGTACATGCACAACCTACTCAACCTTTCCTTGTAAGACAACTCCTCTGTGCCTAGAATCAGCCTCGTGAACCTTCTCTAGGTTGCTTCCAATGCCAGTCCAGCTTTCCTTAGATGAGGGCGAAAGTGCTCTAGATTTTGTCTAACTGATGCCTTGTATAGTTTTTGTCAAACTTTTTTTTAGATTAGATTCCCTACAGTGTGGAAACAGGCCCTTCGGCCCAACCAGTCCACACCGACCCTCCGAAGAGTAACCCACCCAGACCCATTTCCCTCTGACTAATGCGCCTAACACTATGAGCAATTTAGCATGACCCATTTACCTGACCTGCACATCTTTGGCCTGTAGGAGGAAACCGGCGCACCCAGAGGAAACCCACACAGGCACAGGGAGAATGTGCATACTTCACACAGACAGCCGCCAAAACTGGAATCGAACCGGGGACCTAGTGCTGTGAGGCAGCAGTGCTAACCACTGAGCTACTGTGCTCAGTGGGTAGAGTAGCTTTTATAAGAGAAAGTGAGGACTGCAGATGCTGGACATCAGAGTCAAAAAGTGTGGTGCTGAGAAAGCACAGCCGGTCAGGCAGCGTCCGAGCAGCAGGAGAGTTGACGTTTTGAGCATAATCCCTTCATCAGGAATATGTGGGAGGCCCAAGTGGGCTGAGAGATAAATGGGAGGGGTGGTGTGTGGCGGGGGGGAGGTAGCTGGAGATGCGATAGGCAGATGAAGATGGATATTGATGGTAAAAAGTTGGGGAGGAGGGTAGAGTGGATAGTTAGGAAGGAAGATGGACAGGTAGGACAGGTCAAGAGGGCAGTGCCAAATTGGAAGGTTGGATCAGGGATAAGATGTGGGGAGGGGAGATGAGGAAATTGGTGAAATTAGCATTGATCCTGTGTGATTGAAGGGTCCCAAGGTGCAAGATGAGGTATCCTTCGTGTTGGGTGGCTTGAATCTGGTGATGGAGGTGGCCCAGGACTTGCATGTCCTTGGTGAAGAGGGAGAGGAAGCTGAAGTGCTCTCTCGGACACACGCTCTAAACAACCCCACCGCCTTGTTACTGAACGCTTCAACTATCTGGGATTAGTGGTGCTGGAAGTGCACAGCAGTTCAGGCAGCATCCAAGGAGTAGCGAAATCGACGTTTCGGGCAAAAGCCCTTCATCAGGAATAAAGGCAGAGAGCCTGAAGCGTGGAGAGATAGGCTAGAGGAGGGTGGGGGTGGGGAGGAAGTAGCATAGAGTATAATAGGTGAGTGGGGAAGGGGATGAAGGTGATAGGTCAGGGAGGAGAGGGTGGAGTGGAAAAGGAGATAGGCAGGTAGGACAAGTCCAGACAAGTCATGGGGACAGTGCTGAGCTGGAAGTTTGGAACTAGGGTGAGGTGGAGGAAGGGGAAATGAAGAAACTGTTGAAGTCCACATTGATGCCCTGGGGTTGAAGTATTCCGAGGCAGAAGATGAGGCGTTCTTCCTCCAGGCGTCTGGTGGTGAGGGAATGGCGGTGAAGGAGGCCCAGGACCACCATGTCCTCGGCAGAGTGGGAGGGGGAGTTGAAATGTTGGGCCATGGGGCGGTGTGGTTGATTGGTGTGGGTGTCCGGAGATGTTCCCTAAAGCACTCTGCTAGGAGGCGCCCAGTCTCCTCAATGTAGAGGAGACCGCACCGGGAGCAACAGATACAATAAATGTTATTAGTGGATGTGCAGGTAAAACTTTGATGGATGTGGAAGGCTCCTTTAGGGCCTTGGATAGAGGTGAGGGAGGAGGTGTGGGCGCAGGTTTTACAATTCCTGCGGTGGCAGGGGAAGGTGCCAGGATGGGAGGGTGGGTTGTAGGGGGGTGTGGACCTGACCAGGTAGTCACGGAGGGAACGGTCTTTGTGGAAGGCGGAAAGGGATGGTGAGGGAAATATATCCCTGGTGGTGGGGTCTTTTTGGAGGTGGCGGAAATGTCGGCGGATGATTTGGTTTATGCGAAGGTTCGTAGGGTGGAAGGTGAGCTCCAGGGGCGTTCTGTCCTTGTTACGGTTGGAGGGGTGGGGTCTGAGGTCGGAGGTGCGGGATGTGGACGAGATGCGTTGGAGGGCATCTTTAACCACGTGGGATGGTAAATTGTGGTCTCTAAAGAAGGAGGCCATCTGGTGTGGTCCTCCTGGTAGCAGATATGGCGGAGATGGAGGAATTGGGAATACGGGATGGAACTTTTGCAGGACGTAGGGTGGGAAGAGGTGTAATCCAGGTAGCTGTGGGAGTCGGTGGGTTTGTAAAAAGTGTCAGTGTCAAGTCGGTCATCATTAATGGGGATGGAGAGGTCCAGGAAGGGGAGGGAGGTGTGAGAGATGGTCCAGGTAAATTTAAGGTCAGGGTGGAATGTGTTGGTGAAGTTGATGAATTGCTCAACCTCCTCGCGGGAGCACGAAGTGGCGCCAATGCAGTCATCAATGTAGCGGAGGAAGAGGTGGGGAGTGGCTCCACCCTCCGCTCTGACACATCACCATCACCCCCCCACCTTCATCTACCTATTGCATTCCCAGCCATCTTCCCCACAGCCCCACCCACCTCCAATGTGTCTCTCAGCCCCCTTCACCACCACCCCCATATTCCTGATGAAGAGCTTATGCTCGAAACATCAACTCTCCTGCTCCTCAGATGCTGCCTGTCCAGCTGTGCTTTTCCAGCACCACACGTTTTTACTCAGTTCTTATTTTTATACTCTATTTGCTTTGAAATTAGGGACAAAATTCCACTTGCTTTCTTTGTTACCTTCTGAATGAATATACTAGCTTTTTATGGTTTATGCCTGAGGACTTCCAAATTCCTTTATGCTGCAATTTCCTGCAGTCATTCACCAGGTAATTAATATTCACTTCCCCTATGTCTCCTGCCAAAGTGCATAATCTTACATTTTTACACATAATTTTCCAAGTTTTTGCCCACTCGCTTAACCTACCCATAAACATCCTGTGCCATCTTCAGGACTTGCCTTCCTACCTATTTCATGTCAGCTGCACATTTGATGACAGTGTATTCATTAATATTTATTGTAAATAATGCACATACCAGATTGTACATACAGTAGTCCCCCTGTACCCATGGGGGATACATTCTAAGACTTATCACGGAAGGTTGAAACCATGGATAGGGGCAAACCCATTCATTTACCTTCCTGGCAGCCCCTGGTCCCTGGTTCTGGAAGGTTCCCTGTAATATGCTTGGAGCACGGTAACCGCAGGCAACTTAAACCGTGGAAAATGGTTCTGCGGATATGGGGGTTGCCCTGTATCGCATAATTAGAATTCAGCAGGTTGCTTATGTAACAGGTCACAAGTAAGTAATTACTCTTTTAGCAAATAAACTTATTCAGGTAACATATAAAGATAATGAACTAAAAGTATAGACAGGGGCGACATAGTGGCTCAGTGGTTAGCGCTAGGGACCCGGGTTCGATTCCAGCCTCGGGCGACTGTCTGTGTGGAATTTGCACATTCTCCCCGTGTCTGCATGGATTTTCTCTGGGTGCTCCAGTTTCCTCCCACAGTTCAAAGATGTGCAGGTTAGGTGAATTGGTCATGCTAAATTGCTCGTAGAGTTAGGTGCATTAGTTAGGGGGAATAGGTCTGGGTGGGTTACTTTTCGGAGGGTCGGTGTGGACTAGTTGGGCCGAAGGGCCTGTTTCCACACCATTGGGAATCTAATCTGTTGGGAATCTAATAAATTGCAATCAATCATGCGTCTATCCTTCTTGAAAGTTTATTGACATTGGGGCTTCTTCCTGGATGAGTACACAAAGCAAACGTTTTGGTGACAGCGGTGGTTGAGTCCAGATTCTCTTTTAAGAACTTCCAGGTATCAAGAATGAAGATGTCTGTCTTCGGAACCCTCCACTTGTGGTGAAAGGGCATTCCTCACAAACCTTAATGAGAGAGGCTTCAGAGAAAAGCAAAAGAGAGAACAAAGGCAGTTGCTCCAGGCAGGTTATTTATGGGACCGTCTCTGTCTTCAAATCCAAAACCTTTATTACACACATTAGTTGGGCTATGTGGCCTCTCTTTGAAAGCCTTGCAGACTTAGTAACACCAGTTGAGCAGCTTGTGCTCTTACAAATGGAACATTTCCTCTCATTCCAGCAAGCCCCCTTGCAAGTGCTCTTTCCAAAGAATACAAAAAATGTCCAGTCAGTGACATTCTAAATTAATATTTCAGATAACACATCTTCAGTTGCTACTTATGCATTTTTTTCCAATTAAAGTCACGGCACAGGGAATATGTCAGGGATACTTGTAAGCTTTTTAATTATTCTCTCTGGTTTAAAGGGAGCAGCGACCAGCAGGAATGGACAGACAACAATTTGACAGCACAGAGTTCACCACAAATAAAAGGGTCAGTGAGTTCTGAATTTGAAAAGTAAGCAGAATGCTGCAGTGCCTAGTGCTTTTGGAGCAATTAATGATGGCTACTATCTATATTTTTGATGCAATAATTGTGACAAATATTCACTATAGCTTTATTGGGTATAATGAACAATTGCTTAAGCCTAACATGTATGTTCTAAGACTTAAAAATGCATTATTAGCATGTTATATGGTTTGGTGGATTGCTTGAACTTCGTATCTTGGCAGAGTCAACATTACTTTTTCATGATAGTGACACATAATGCGTTGCAATGCAATTTATAACTTTATAATTTATAACTTGGAATGAAATTCTTTCACATGCACGCACACAAACACACACATAGAAAAAGACAACCACCTGATGAAGGAGCAGCACTCCGAAAGCTAGTGCTTCCAATTAAACCTGTTGGACTATAACCTGGTGTTGTGTGATTTTCAACATAGAAAGAGGCACACTCAAACAATAATATTAATTTCTGTCATCTCTTTGACATAATAAAACATCCCAAGGTGTTTTACAGCGAAATGCAACATTGATCCAAGAAGGAATATTTAAGCAGAAGATAAAAACCTTGGCTAAAGAGTTAAAGAAAATGGAAGTGTGACAGAATGAAGGAGCAATTTAGGAAGGGAAATCAAGAGCTTAGATCCTACGCACCTGAAGACATGTTTACCACTGATGCATTAATTAATAATAGGAATTCACAAAAAACTATTATTACAGCATCGCTCAGTATATAAATAGTCCAACTCAAGATGGGGCAGTGCTTGTCCTAATTCAAGGGAATAAAGCCAATTTAAATGGTTAAGTTTCAGTGGGTGAGCACTTTGGGGATAGTGACCATAACTCCGTAGTTTCAAGTCATTATGAAAGGGATAAGGATTGTGCAGAACTTAATTGTCTAAATTTGGAGAAGGCGAATTTCAACATCATTAAAAAGGAATGTTGAATAAGGAATAAAAACAGAAACTGGGGCTGGAAAATCACATCGATGACTGTATCGGCGCTGCCTCGTGCTCCCACGAGGAGGTTGAACAGTTCATCCACTTTACCAACACCTTCCATCCCGACCTCAAATTCACCTGGACAGTCTCAGATTCCTCCCACCCCTTCCTAGACCTTTCCATTTCTATCTCGGGTGACCAAATCGACACGGACATTTACTATAAACCGACCGACTCCCACAGCTACCTAGACTACACCTCCTCCCACCCTGCCCCCTGTAAAAACGCCATCCCATATTCCCAATTCCTTCATCCCCGCCGCATCTGCTCCCAGGAGGACCAGTTCCAAAACTGTACAACCCAGATGGCCTCCTTCTTCAAGGACCGCAATTTCCCGCCAGACGTAGTCGACGATGCCCTCCACCGCATCTCTTCCACTTCCTGCTCCTCCGCCCTTGAGCCCCGCCCCTCCAACAGACTCCCACTGGTCCTCATCTACCACCTCACCAACCTCCATGTACAACGTATCATCCGCCGTCATTTCCGCCACCTCCAAACAGACCCCACCACCAGGGATATATTTCCCTCCCCTCCCCTATCAGCGTTCCGAAAAGACCACTCCCTCCGTGACTCCCTCATCAGGTCCACACCCCCCACCAACCCAACTCCACTCCCGGCACCTTCCCCTGCAACTGCAAGAAATGCAAAACTTGAGCCCACACCTCCCCCCTTACTTCCCTCCAAGGCCCCAAGGGACACTTCCATATCCGCCACAAATTCACCTGCACCTCCACACACATCATCTATTGCATCCGCTGCACCCGATGTGGCCTCCTCTATATTGGGGAGACAGGCCGCCTACTTGCAGAACGTTTCAGAGAACACCTCTGGGACACCCGGACCAATCAACCCAACCACCCCGTAGCCCAACACTTTAACTCCCCCTCTCACTCCACCAAGGACATGCAGGTCCTTGGACTCCTCCATCACCAGACCATGGCAACACGATGGTTGGAGGAAGAGTGCCTCATCCTCTCCCTGGGAACCCTCCAACCACAAGGGATGAACTCAGATTTCTCCAGTTTCTTCATTTCCCCACCTTGTCTCAGTCAAATCCCTCGAACTCAGCACAGCCTTCCTAACCTGCAACCTTCTTCCTGATCTCTCCACCCCCACCCCACTCCGGCCTATCACCCTCACCTTGACCTCCCTCCACCTATCGCATTTCCAACGCCCCTCCCCCAAGTCCCTCCTCCCTACCTTTTATCTTAGCCTGCTGGACACACTTTCCTCATTCCTGAGGAAGGGCTTATGCCCGAAACATCGATTCTCTTGTTCCTTGGATGCTGCCTGACCTGCTGCGCTTTTCCAGCAACACATTTTCAGCTGGAAAATCTCACCAGATTTGACAGGATCTATGCAGAGAAATCAGAGATAACATTTTGGGTGCAGCAACTCTCCCTCAGAATAGATAAATATGGAGCCAGAATAGCTATTTGCAGGTAAGTCTAAATCTGGAAAGTGAAAGTCTTTTGAACGTGAGAATTCAGGGCCAGCGGGTCCCTCAAAAGGTGACAGGCAAGGATAGCAATTCCAGAGAATCCTTGATGTTATGGGATATCAAGTGTTTGGCAAATAAAAGGAAGCAGGGAGGCCCTTAAAAAAGCATAGCAAGTGTAGGTGGTTCCATAAAAACAAAGTAATTCGGAGAGCAAAGAGGGGCCATATAATATCTTTGGCAAATAGGATCAAGAAAAATTCCAAGACCTTTGTGCGTGGAGCCAGTGGACATGGGTGAGACCTTTCATGAGAACTCAGAGAGAAAGACATTTCAAATGGGATTGTGAGGCTCTAGAACACATTAAGATGAATGACGAGGAGTTACTAGATGCTTTAGCAGGCAGAAAGGTGCATAAAACCCCAGGGTCTCCTATCGCAGGCTGCCACAGGAGGATAGGAGGAGATTTCCTCAGCCTTCTGAGGAAGTAGAGGCATTGGTGTGCTTTATTGACCATAGCAACACTATCTTCTCGAAAATTCTGGAAGCCGAACTGTTACTTCTAATTTATTTTCATCCAAACTTGAGTCTGATTTTAAGATTGCGTATCAGTTCTATGGCTATCAGTATTATAATCACAATGACAGAGAATTTCTGTTATTTTTCATTCTCTGAATTCAGGTCCTTGACCCATCTGTTTTTTTTTTAATCATCTGTGCTGAACTGTAAGGTTTGCCTGTTGTGCCATGTGTGCAGTTGAGAAAAGAGGACACATTTTAATTCTGCACAGAAGCTCAGTTCTTAACCTGTTTTGCCACTTATTGTATGAATACATTTTGTTTATGGTAAGCAAGCTACTTTTGAAGTTATTGAAGGAAGCTTGTTTTGTTTTCTTGGTCAGCAGTAACAAAGGAAACCAAATCATGTATTTTGTGAATTAAGTGTGACATTTACACTTTTAGTATGACTACAGGAGTAACTGGATTTCCAAGCCATTCCTCCTTTTAGAAACGTAAACCTACATTTAATACGTAACTGGACTTCTCCACAATATTTATTTGTCTAATGTTCTGGAAGGGTTTTACAAGAAAAGCAAATTTTAAAATAACTTGTTATGAAAACATAGACTTCTCATTGAGTTTTAACCTGCTAACTCACAAGCATTCTATCTTCAGGAAGCAATGAACATCGTACATATTTGAGTAATAGTCGATCTCATGTAAAAGTCGACTCCCTAGTTTTGGCCAATTGACCTAGAATCTTTCACATATCTCGTGTAAACATTGACCCTAATTCTTCACACATAACAGATCAACATTAATGAGTTAAGTGCGCCAGTCTTCATGTCCCGCTCCAGTCTGCTGGTTTTTCCACTCCACTCTCGGTCTTCCAGTCCACTGGCTGTTGAGTTCTGCTCCAGGTTTTCAGAATTATCATAATTTATTCTTTTTCTTGATTTGTTTAGAGATCAATTAGGCTCCTACTAATGATACGGTATGAATTTTGAATTTCAGCCCCTCAGAAGTAGTATTCAAAAGAGTAGGGCCGATCAGGGATAGCATAGGGAGTTTGTGTGTGGAGTCTGAGGAGGAAGGGGAAGCCCTAAATGAGTTTTTTGCTTCTGTCTTTATGAAAGAAACAAACTTTGTTATGAATGAAACCTTTGAAGAGCAGGTGTGCATGCTGGAATGGTTAGAGATAGAGGAAGCTGATGTGCTGAAAATTTTGTCAAACATTAAGATCGACAAGTCGCCAGGCCCGGACCAGATTTGTCCTCGGCTGCTTTGGGAAATGAGAAATGCAATTGCTTCGCCACTTGCGAAGATCTTTGCATCCTTGCTCTCCACTGGAGTCGTACCTGAGGACTGGAGAGAGGCAAATGAAATTCCTCTCTTCAAGAAAGGAAATAGAGAAATTCCCGGCAATTACAGACCAGTAAGTCTCATGTCTGTCGTCTGCAAGGTGTTAGAAAGGATTCTGAGGGATAGGATTTATGACCATCTGGAAGAGTATGGCTTGATTAAATGCAGTCAACACGGCTTTGTGAGGGGCAGGTCATGCCTCACAAACCTTATCGAGTTCTTTGAGGATGTGACTAGAAAAGTTGATGAGGGTCGAGCTGTGGATGTGGTGTACATGGACTTCAGCAAGGCATTTGATAAGATTCCATATGGCAGGCTCATTCAGAAGGTCAGGAGGAATGGGATACAGGGGAACATAGCTGTCTGGATACAGAATTGGCTGGCCAACAGAAGATAGCGAGTGAAAGTAGAAGGAAAATATTCTGCCTGGAAGTCCGAGGTGAGTGGTGTTCCACAGGGCTCTGTCCTTGGGCCTCTACTGTTTATAATTTTTATTAATGACTTGGATGAGGGGATTGTGTCAGCAAGTTTGCAGATGACACAAAGGTTGGAGGTGTCGTTGACAGTATGGAGGGCTGTTGTAGGCTGCAGCGGGACATTGACAGGATGCAGAGATGGGCTCAGAGGTGGCAGATGGAGTTCAACCTGGATAAATGCGAGTTGATGCATTTTGGAAGGTCGAATTTGAAAGCTGAGTACAGGATTAAGGATAGGATTCTTGGCAGTGTGGAGTAACAGAGGGATCTTGGTGTGCAGATACATAGATCCCTTAAAATGGCCACCCAAGTGGACAGGGTTGTTAGGAAAGCATATGGTGTTTTGGCTTTCATCAACAGGGGGATTGAGTTTAAGAGTTGTGAGATCTTGTTGCAGCTCTATAAAACTTTGGTTAGACCGCACTTGGAATACTGCGTCCAGTTCTGGTCGCCCTATTATAGGAAAGATGTGGATGCTTTGGAGAGGGTTCAGAGGAGATTTACCAGGATGTTGCCTGGAATGGAGGGCTTATCTTATGAAGAGAGGTTGACTGAGCTCAGACTTTTTTCATTGGAGAAAAGGAGGAGGAGAGGGGACCTAATTGAGGTATACAAGATAATGAGAGGCATAGATAGAGTCGATAGCCAGAGACTATTTCCCAAGGCAGAAATGACTAACACGAGGGGTCATAGTTTTAAGTTGTTTGGAGGAAAGTATAGAGGGGATGTCAGAGGCGGGTTCTTTACACAGAGAGTTGTAAGAACATGGAATGTGTTGCCAGCAGCAGTTGTGGAAGCAAGGTCATTGGGGACATTTAAGAGACTACTGGACATGCATATGGTCACAGAAATTTGAGGGTGCATACATGAGGATCAGTGGTCGGCCCAACATCATTGGCTGAAGGGCCTGTTTTGTGCTGTACTGTTCTATGTTCTATGTAATAGTGGACCCCATAAATGTAACCTTAAAAATTAGCCAAAAAAATCAAATTTTTACAGTATCTGTTTTTTACACAAAGCAATTAAGTCAAAAGTTGTTTTGATGACTGGAGCAGTTCGAATCATTAATACATGCAAATTATTTCAAATGATTCTGTTATTTTTGAATGCTGAGCCATTAAGGGGGATTATTGAGGAATGGCTTGGGAATCCAGTTACTCCTGTAGATATACTAAAAGTGTAAATGTCTTATTTAATTAGCAAAATAGACAACTGGTTTTTCTTTGTTACTGCTGATCAAAGGGGTAAAATTCACCTGTTGGGATAAATGTAGGAAATGGTAAATTGCAGACAATAACAGATCACCTCACAAGCTACAAAATAACATTCGTTGCTCCAGTTGGGATAAAAATGAAGTGGTTGCACAATGAAAGAAAATGCCTTGTGCATGTTGAGTGCCTCTTCTTAATGTTCAGCTCTCGGTCAAGAGACGCAGCTTGATGGACAAATGGGAAATTATGTAATTTGTGCTTGAAGCACATTGACTTGAATGTCTGTCAAGGAACAATGCTGATGGTCTCACCTAAATATTTATTTCCCTCACCAGTCAATGAAAGAAACAATGGCTGAAACCTAATAGAGGTTTATACAAGCATGAAGGATGCAGATAATGTGTCTCTCTTGGGCAGGTGTCTTTTCCCTCGGGTTGGAGATTTCAAGCCACAGAGGGCAGATTTTTAATGGGAGAGCAGAAAAATTTAAAAAACACACAAGGGCAATGTTTTTACACAGAGTGGTTCATGTGTGGAATGAACTTCCAGAGGAAGTGGTTGATGCAAGTACAGTTATGTTTAAAAGACATTTGGATAAGTACATGAGTAAGAAATGTTTGGAAGGATACGGGCCAAGCACAGGCAGGTGGGACTGGTTTAGTTTGGGCTTATGGTCGGGATGGATTGGTCAGACCAAAGGGTCTATTTGATGAACTCCAGCCTTATGTTCATGAAGTGGTCATAGGTTCAAGTGAGCAGCACCACTGTGTTCTCCACAGGGTTTAGTTACTACCTCCCTCAAGTCAGTACAGTGTGTGCCTTGGAAAGACTGTGCATGTCATGATGTTACCATGTACCTACTGCCCCTGTCATGCTGGGTGGTAGGGTTTGGAAGATGTTGTCAAAAGAATCTTGACGAGTTGTTGCTGTGATAATAATGACGATGACATTGAATGGCAAGAGGAGATGGCTGGATTCTGGATTCTCACAGATGGTTATTGCCTGGTACTTGCCACTTATCAGCCCAAATCTGAATATTATTCAGGTCTTTTCTCTTGGATAAAACTTGACCTTAGGAAAGTCATTAAAAGTCAGTGGAAGGCAGTTAAGCCTAAGACAATAACCTGAGGAACATTTGCAGTACTGTCTTTGGACTGAGGTGATTGATCTCCAAAAACCACAATCATTTTCCTTTGTGCTAGCTATGATTCTAACTGTGAGGAACTTTCTCTCTGATTCCTATTGATTTCACATTTTTGCCAGGCCTCCTTGCTGATGCACTTAATCAAGGACAGCCAACTTCCACTCATACCAGCAAATCAACTCCTTTGTCCTTGATTGGACAGAGATGATAATGCATTCTGTGGAAGATGTGCAGAAGATGTTTCCACATGTGGGAGAGTCCAGAACAAGGAGTGACAAATGGTCACGAATGAAGTGAAAAGGGAATCCAGGAGAAAGATCTTGACAAAGAGAGTAATTAGGATAAAGAACTTTCTACCACATTAAGTAGATGAGGCAGAAGGAAGTGAAATGAGTTCACAAGAAGCGAGATAAACATATGGGGACAAAAGAAAATAGAAGCCTCTGGTGTAATCTTGAAATAGGAGGAAGTATGTGTGTGGAGTATGAACAGCTGCAGTAACCTATTGGACCCAATGGCCTTTCTCCATGCTGTTGTAATTCTGTGCTGACTGATTGGATTGCTTGCAACTCATTTGAGCAATGGTGCCTGATAGCCCATAGGAGAATTGTTACACATCTGCTAACCCCTCATTTTTTTTCCGGAGAGCTCCACCCATTGCACAAACTTTCCATCCAGTCATCCCAATTCCTTCTCATGTAAAGACACTAGCGTGAATGTTACTGGCCTAATAATTTAAACTCTAGTCTAATGCTCTGGAGAAATGGCAGAATTCAATAAACCTCTGCAACTAAAAGCTAGCCTAATGGCAATCATGTAACTACAGCTGATTGTCTTATACACCCATCTGGTTCACTGATGTTCTCTAAGGAAGAAAGCTACCATCCCTACTTGGTCTGGCTGACATGTGACTCCAGACCCACAGCAATGTGATTAACTGTTAACTGTTGTCTTAACTAATCTCACCTGCCTGTGCCTGGCTCATATCCTTTCAAACATTGCTCATTCATGCATGTATCTAAATATCTTTTAAATGTTGTAACTGTACCTGCAACCACCACTTGCTAGTTTCAGCTTTAGCTTATATTATCATAAATTTTACTGTGACATTTAAAAGTATATGTAACACAAAAGATACAAGAGCAAAATGACTGTCCATGATATTAGCATCTGAATGCATAATGCATTCCTTGCAAATTTCAGCCTAGTTAGCACACAAAACAATACTTTTCACTGTATCTCGGTACACGTGACAAGAGAAATTAAAATTAAAATGATCAGAAAGACTTACAGCACAGAATGATACCATTTGATCCATTGAGAGTATGCTGTTTGTTTTTAAAGCAGAAGTTTGCTCTATGTAAAGATTATATTTTTGTCTTATTTTTTTCTGTATTTTTGATTGAGGACTGAAGTAGAAAAAGCACCGTTTAAAGAGAGCATAGGCTGAATTTGATGGGATTTTTGGTTATGTGCGAGTTGCTTTGAGTTTGCAAGAGTGATTCTTGCCATGAAGCAAAGTGAGCTTTTGTGTCATATCTTACTAAACTTGCAGCATTGATTGATTTTTCTGCTCTTAAGGTATCATGTCTGATGTTCGTTTCATCTTACCATGTACCATTGATGGAGATCTCACTCACTGGAGATTTCAATGTTGATTGGCATGTCTGCCACTGGCGCCATATTTGAAAGGATGTTGTACACTGTCAGTCTGGAGCTGCCCTTCATGGTTCCTGACATTTTCTCTGGACATGGTAGAAAGGAGGAAATCAGAGCTCTGCTTTGCTGGCAAGGTCCTAGAGGTCTTCCTGGACAGGATGGTGCACAGACAGAGATTCCTCTTCCCCCATGATCAGCAGACCATGTCAGTCTGGTGTGAGGGGTTCACACTCAGGTTAAAGTAGTCAGAGCCATTCCCAGCAAGATAGGGAGAAGGCCAATGTCCCTCCCCACTCTGCCTTTGTAAGTGCTACCATCTTCTCTCTGATACATCACACTTGCTCACTACGGCTCCTGGACCCACCTCCCACAAGGCTTATGCTCTACCACTCTCACTAATGACAGCATCATCTTCCCCACTCGCCCGCACCCAGCCCAACCTGTCACAGCACTGCATGCCCTTTGTTGAATTGAATTGAATTGAATTGAATTTATTGTCACATGTACTGAGGCACAGTGAAAAGCTTTGTCTTGCGAGCAATACAGGCAGATCACATAGTTAGGTAGCATAGATAGCAAAGATAGTAAAGGAAATTGTTGGGCTTACTCATGTAATCAGGAAACTTCACCACCTATCACCTGTGCCACCCACTTTCACCTCCCGGAACAGCTGCCCCTCTCTCTCATTCCAGGAGGAAAGAAGTCCAAAATAGGGCAGGACGAGCCAACATGGGTGGTGCACTGCCCATCATTTTTCTCTCACCCTTTATGAGAAGAGGGTCCTGATTCTGAACTGCTATCAGAGGCTATCCCTGATATATTATGTCAGGAGCCCCAAGCGAAGACTATTCCCTTGTCTTGCCTGAGGTTTGTTGACACTATAAGAAGCTTCCTGGTTTTGTGCTTGTGTTAAATGGCATGACGAGACAGAAGTAATAGAAGCCTGGTAGGTCTGGCTTAGGGGCAAAGCACAAAAGGATAAGCAAGGCAGAGAAGCCGTGAGCATCCAGGTCAGATCAAAGTGAGCGAGCATGGTGACAGTTTGGAGATGCAGACTAGTTAAGTCAATGAGCAGCTACATATATGTCCCTTAGAGCACAATTTCTTTGCTGCAACATTACAATGGTGAATGTAGGCCTGAGACTGTTACTCATCTCCTTCTGGAATGTGCCTTTGCAAAGGAAATCTGGAGAGAGAGTTGACATGGTTTTTTGTTGCTGTTCACCCCGAGCAGCTCCATGACGCGTGACTCTGTGGTCTCCTGCCTGTTCCCTGTGACACACACCAAGACAACCATTGACTGTGCCTGGAGGACCATCAACTTGGTGAAAGATGTTTTTTGGTCTGTTTGAAACCTCTTGGTCTTCCAGGGTGAGGAGTTAACCTTAACCGAGTGTTGCAGACTGGCACATTCCAAGACTATGTGCTGACCATCTTCACCTTAGTACCATTGATGAGACAGAGGTGTACCCTCCACTCTGTTTCCTAAAGCCAATGGCCAGCTTCTTCATTTTGCTGATACTGGTATAAAGGTTGTTGCCTTTACAGCATGCCACTAATCACTCAACCTCTTTCCTGGATTTGGTCTCGTCGTTATTTGAGATCCGACCTACAACAGTGGTGTCGTCAGCAAATGTGTAAATGGAGTTGGGGTTGAATATGGCCACACAAACGTGAGTGTGTAAAGAGTACAGCAGGGATCTGAATATGCAGCCTTGCACGGCACCGATGTTGAGGATTATGGTGGAGCAAGTGTTGTCGTCTATTCTTACTGATTGCGGTCTATGTGTCAGCAAGTTAAGGATCCTGTTACAGCCGGATGGAACTGAGACGTAGGTCTCAGAGCTATCATTTTGGCTGTTATGTGGCATTATACTGGAGGCCACATGCACCACATCAGCAGCCCAACCACATCAAAGGGAATCTGACAGATATTAGGTTTTGAAGTCTTAATAATGTCTCTTGGCGAGATTGAAACCAGATATAGGATGAAGCAAAAATCCTTACTGTCCAAAATACTGGACAAGACCCTGGACTTTTCCAATATCTAAAATATTGGGCAAAACCGTGGACTGAAACCGCAGCAAACACACAATAGAATCAGCAGAACGGGGATTTCTGTCTGAGACTGTTGTTCAACCTGGAATTCGAATTTACACCTTCACTCTAAAAGAATACAGTAGTCCCCCACCGTATCCAAGGGGGATATGTTACAAGACCAACCATGGATGCCAGAAACTGCGGATCGTAGCAAACCCATACATTTAAATGGTAAACTTACCTTCCCGGCAGCCCCCTGGTTCCTGGTTCTGGAATGTTCCACGTAATATTTTCGGGCCACGGTCAACCATGGATAACTGAAATCTTGGAAGTCAATTCCACAGATACAACAGTCGCTCTCTATTCAACCGACACTAGCCCAAGCCGTCCTTTACATCTCGGACTACTTAGCACAGACAATATGGGGCTGTCAGAGATACCAGACATTTAACTTCAATCTAAATCCATTCACACATACACTTAACAATCGGGAAAACAAACTGACTTCAAAAGGAAACACCAGAAACACATTGGACAACACAGATTTGAACAGAGAGAATGGTGGGGGTGGGGGGGGCACACAGTCTGTATAACTGCCAGCCCTTCCCTCACCTAAGAGATCCTTTCTCAACAACAAACTTCTGCCCAAAGAGCTTCCCAACAGGCTTCCACCCCAAACAAGCAGCTTCAGAACCAAGAACCACAGAGACCAAACCGAGAACCAGGAACAGGTAGGCCAAACCAAGGGTGTCGTCGGAGCAAAAAGACATCTGAGAGGGGGAGGCCAACCAGAGTTTCCTGAACAAGAGCTACCAGACATAGGCCTGTTCAGAATCAAGAAGCCTTAGCAACCAGGTATATTTCAAAACCCCATTTTCCACACTGGTGAGCTTAAACTCTCAAGACTTTGTCTTCCTTAGTGGTGAACTTAAACTCCCAAGACCCTACGTTTTCTAACCTAACTAGCAGGGAGGTGAAAGCAAATGGTGACAGTGCATTGGGACCCCAAGGGAAGAAAGTCTGATTAAAGATTGTGTAATTAAAACTGCTGTTTTCTGTGTGTGTCAGTGGGATAAGGTTCTATAGTGTCAATCTAGCTAATCGTGTATTTATATATTATTACTGCACTGTGTATTAATTACATATTCACCTGTTGTCATTCACCTGTTTTCTTGTATTATACTTACATTTTGTATTTATAATAAATACAGAGATTCTTTTGCCCTGAAACACCTGTCTACTACCTTCTTCATTTCATACTCTCCAAATTTTAACAAATCCTAACATACGTGGACAACCAGACATTAACAAGTCAGCATAGAGCAGCCTAATTGCTCAACATGAACATTGATAGCAGTTAGTGAAAATTGGCAATCAATCCCTAAATATTGGCTTTGTGCTAATAGTACAGCAACTTGCTAGGTTCAGCAATGACAAGAAATATGTTGTGCCAATTAGCAGGATGGGATGGCATTATTCTTAATTCTAAGTAACTTGTTTGTTCTTCAAAGCGTCAATTGAGAACAGTGTGGGAAACATTACAAAGAAAAATGGAAAATCTTGAAATTATTAGTGAGCGTAGAGAAATGGTGAGGACATTCGAGGCCAAAGAATAGCCCCTTGGTTCAGAGAACATACAGAATTTAACATCATAGTTTATACAAGTAGTTAAATCTTCACCAGATCTTGCAGTCTATTAATCTCCAACAAGCAAACATTGGTATTTCAACTACCCTAATGTGAGTGGTGCTGCAATATTTATTGGTGATTACATTTCATCTATATGGTGAAAAATTAAGGGATTTGTCAATTCTTTGGCTTTCCTTATAGCTCATTATCAACAATTATTCAGGACAGAGAATGTTCAAAATCCCAGTGATAAACAAAATAATTGCTTATCATGCTAAATAAGGCTCAAAGTACAGGATTTGGTTCCGATATTCTGCTTCCTTCCATCCCCTTCTCAGTTCACTGCAAAAAATCTTGTTCACTGTCTTTGCACATTCTTGAATCAGTTACTTGGCAACAAAGCCAGGAGGCAATTTCAGGATATCCAGATCTTCCTTGATTGTCAGCTATGAAAAGGAGAAACGAGATCTTATTACTGGCATCATTGTGAAAAGAAATAGAGTTCACCTTTCGGATCTGGTGACCCTTCCTCAGAAATTCTGAGGAAGGATCAGCGGACCCAAAACATTAACTCAGATTTCTCTCCGCAGATGCTGCCAGACCTGCTAAGCTTTTCCAGCAACTTCTGTTTTTGTTTCTGATTTACAGCACCCGCAGTTCTTTTGGCATTTAGATCCTATTACTGACTGTCTGACGGCTTTCATCGAAACTGTGAGCATGTTTAAAAAAAGGAACAAAAAATTCAACTTTCAAGTCTACCATAACTGGCTTTGCCAGATAAAAAAGGAACAAACCTATTGGGATGGATGTAAATCAAACAGAGAATTGCAGTGAATGTAACATGTGAGATTTCCAGTGCTAAAGGGAGTTTAAGGAGGTAGTTTAATGAATACAACAGAATGCAGAGGAGAGCAGAAAGCTAAGACCACCTGAATGTGAAAGTTGTCTGAAATTGATGATTAAAAGTAATTGACGAGGTGGAGATACTGCCTCATTGTGGAACCCTAATTAAAATGATTAAATAACTCACATTGATTACTCTCTGCCTTACAGAGATTATTAATGCATCCACTTAAGATTTATCTTTACAGCAACAGGCGGCTTGAAACTGTTTGCCTGCTCAGTCTCATTATTTGAATACCCTGTGCAAAGTCAAAAGAAAACGTTAGCTATTAGCGCATGACCAGGCTGGTCCCTTCCCCGTGACTGAGGGCTCTGGGGAGCACATTATAGAGACAACACAGGGAAACGTAAGTTTGAGCAGCTTCAGGAGGACAAAAATGTAATAAATGGTGTGTCTCTACCTCTGGACCAGGACATGGTGTGTCTCTACCTCTGGGTTCAGGTCTCACCTGCGTCAGAGATGTACAATAAAGTTTCTGATCAAGTTGATAAGAAAATATAATAAACAGTAAAGAGCAGGTAAAGGTCTGTAATATTATTTCATGTTAAATAAGTAACTGCAAAGCAGTGTTACCCACTCTGATTGGATGAATTTCTGGAGATTTGCACACTTGACATTTGATTAGATCACATTTGATTACTTGACAGCCTTTAACAATGATTAATCAAGGCAGTCAGTTATATCATATTAGTGAACCCTCCTAATCTCCTTCTGAAATGGCTGTGCACCGAAATGGCTTTGTGCGTGGGAAATCATGTCTCACAAACTTGATTGAGTTTTTTGAGGAAGTAACAAAGAAGATTGATGAGGGCAGAGCAGTAGATGTGATCTATATGGACTTCAGTTAGGCGTTCGACAAGGTTCCCCATGGGAGACTGATTAGCAAGGTTAGATCTCATGGTGTACAGGGAGAACTAGCCATTTGGATACAGATCTGGCTCAAAGGTAGAAGACAGAGGACAGTGGTGGAGGGTTGTTTTTCAGACTGGAGGCCTGTGACTAGTGGAGTGCCACAAGGATCGGTGCTGGGTCCTCTACTTTTTGTCATTTACATAAATGATTTGGATGCGAGCATAAGAGGTACAGTTAGTAAGTTTGCAGAATACACCAAAATTGGAGGTTTCGTGGACAGCAAAGAGGGTTACCTCAGATTACAACAGGATCTTGACCAGATGGGCCATTGGGCTGAGAAGTGGCAGATGGACTTTAATTCAGATAAATGCGAGGTGCTGCATTTTGGGAAAGCAAATCTTAGCAGGACTTATGCACTTAATGGTAAGGCCCTAGAGAGTGTTGCTGAACAAAGAGACTTTGAAGGACAGGTTCATAGCTCCTTGAAAGTGGAGTCGCAGGTAGGTAGGATAGTGAAGAAGGCGTTTGGTACGCTTTCCTTTATTGGACAGAGTATTGAGTACACGAGTTGGGAGGTCATGTTGCAGCTGTACAGGACATTAGTTAGGCCACTGTTGAATATTGTGTGCAGTTCTGGTCTCCTTCCTATTGGAAAGATGTTGTGAAACTTGAAAGGGTTCAGAAAAGGTTACAAGGATGTTTCCAGGGTTGGAGAATTCGAGCTATAGGGAGAGGTCGAACAGGCTGGGGCTGTTTTTTTTCTGGAGCGTCGGAGGCTGAGGGGTGACCTTATAGAGGTTTACAAAATTATGAGGGGCATGGATAGGGTAAATAGGCAAAGTCTTTTCCCTGAGGTCGAGGAGTCCAGAACTAGAGGACATAGGTTTAGGTTGAGAGGGGAAAGACATAAAAGAGACCTAAGGGGCAACTTTTTCACACAGAGGGTGGTACATGTATGGAATGAGCTGCCAGAGGAAGAGGTGGAGGCTGGTACAATTGCAAAATTTAAGAGGTATTTGGATGAGTATATGAATAGGAAGGGTTTGGCGAGACATGGGCCGGGTGCTGGCAGGTGGGTCTAGATTGGGTTGGGATATCTGGTCGGCATGGACGGGTTGGACTGAACGGTCTGTTTCCATGCTGTACATCTCTATGACTCTATGACTCTATTTCAGTCCAGATAAACATATCGGCACAGCAGGCATTGAAGACCAATGATATGTTGGCCTCCATATTGGGGGGTTTCAATTCCTGACACAGGGGTGTCTTGCTGCAGGTGTACAGTGGAGTATTCTGTGCAGTTTGATCTTCTTACCTGATTATATTTTCTGGCTGTGGGACTGCAACAAAAGTTATCTAGACTGATTCCTGGAGTGACAGGCCTGAAGAATGAAGAAAGGTTGGATCGGTTATGACTATATTAATTAAAGTTTAAAATAATGAGAGGGGAATCTCATGGAAACCTATATAATTCGAACAAGAGCAGACAAAGTAAACATGAGAAGAGTGCCTCTGATGACAGAGTCCAGAACCAGGGGTCTCAGTCTGAGGAAACGGGATAGATCATTTAGGACTGAGATGAGAACAACTTTCTTAACCGAAAGAGTGGGGAGCTTGTGAAAGTTTTTGCCACATAAAGCAATTGAGGGTAAAACAGTGAATATTTTCAAGAAGGAGTAAGGTATAGTTCTTAGAGCTGAAGAAAACAGGACAGGATACAGTATTGAGTTGGGTGATTAGCCATGTTCACATTGAATGGTGGAACATGTTTGAAGATTGAAAAGTCTATTCTTACTCCTATTTATTATTTTTATCTGATCTTGTTGATTAACAGAGCAAGCTGGAGTGGCTGAATGGCCTACTCATGCAGTTATTTCTTATATTTTAATGATAAAAATAAATCCTTTTCACTCATTCTCTCTTTCCCTCTTTGGGACAGACAGGACTGACAGATGACAGCTTGCAGGTCAGGGTACTGCTCCTCCTTGTTCAGTTTTTTGATACTTGACAATAATCTTCTGGACGGCATGGTGGCTCAGTGGTTAGCACTTACCTCACAGCACCGTTACCTCACAGCACCTGAGAACTGGGTTTGATTCCAGCCTCAGGCGACCGTCTCTGTGGAGTTTGCACATTCTCCCCATCTCTGTGCAGGTTTCCTCCGGGCACTCCGGTTTCCTCCCACAATCCAAAGATGAGTAATTTTAGGTGAATTGGCCATGCTAATTTGCCTATAGTGTTCAGGGATATGTAGGTTAGGTACATTAGTCAGGGGTAAATGTATAGTAATAGGGTAGGGAAATGGGTCTGGGTGGGATACTCTTCGGAGGGTTGGTGTGGGTTTGTGGGCCTGAAGGGCCTGTTTCTACACTGTAGGGATTCTATGATTCTACACCACATTGATGGTTTCAGTTGGTGAGTGCACTAATTAGAGCTGAGGCAAACAGCCAGGCTAAACAGGGCTAAACCTCAGAAAAATGGTCTGAACCAAGCTGGCAGTAGGCATGTGAAACTGACACCAACATCTTTGGGTTCAGAAGGTGAAGCTGTTTCTAACCATCAGTGGCAAGAGCTTCATAATATTCAGATATGGGCTGAAAATTAACAAATTGCATTTGCACTACCAAATGCCAGATAATAGCCTTCACCACTGAGGCAGAATCTAACCATATTCTCTTGACAATCAATAGCAGGGGTGGCACGGTGGCTCAGTGGTTAGCACTGCTGTCTCACAGCACTAGGGTCCCAGGTTCCATTCTAGCCTTGGGCGACTGTCTGTGTGGAGTTTGCACATTCTCCCAGTGTCTGCGTGGGTTTCCTCTGGGTGCTCCGGTTTCCTCCCACAGTCCAAAGATGTGCAGGTCAGGTGAATTGACCAGGCTAAATTGCCCGTAGTGTTAGGTGCATTAGTCAGAAGGAAGTGAGACTGGGTGGTTTACTCTTCGGAGAGTCGGTGTGGAATTGTTGGGCCGAAGGGCCTGTTTCCACACTGTAGAGAATCTAATCTAATCATTACCATTCTAAATTTCTGACTAGCAAAATGCTGGACTCTGTGACTGAGAGAAAGTGAGGACTGTAGATGCTGGAGAGTCAACGTCGAAAAGTGTGGCACTGGAAAAATACAGCAGGTCAGGCAGCATCCGAGGAGCAGGAGTGTCGATGTTTCAGGCATTAAGCCCTTGATCAGGAGGCTATGACTGACCAATATCTGAACTGGAAAAAAATTGGTGAAACAAGTACCGGTAAGAGGCTGGGAATTCTGCAGTGAGTATTTAACCAGCTAATGCCCCAGTGCCTGCCCATTTTCTGCAAAGCACAAGTCAAGATGCAAGGCTCCCCACTTGCCTGGACGGGTGCAGCTCCAACAACACTCAAGAAACTTCACTCCATCTCTGACAAAGCGGCCCATTTTATTGGCCGGCACGGTGGCACAGTGGTTAGCACTGCTGCCTCACAGCGCCTGAGACCTGGGTTCAATTCCCGCCTCAGGCGACTGACTGTGTGGAGTTTGCACGTTCTCCCTGTGTCTGCGTGGGTTTCTTCCGGGTGCTCCGGTTTCCTCCCACAGTCCAAAGATGTGCAGGTCAGGTGAATTGGCCATGCTAAATTGCCCGTAGTGTTAGGTAAGGGGTAAATGTAGGGGCATGGGTGGGTTGCGCTTCGGCGGGTCGGTGTGGACTTGTTGGGCCGAAGGGCCTGTTTCCACGCTGTAATGTAATCTAATCTAATCTAAAATTGGCAGACGAACTAGCCACTTGAACCTGTGTATGGTGGTGTCAGTCCATACAATGGGGAGGCAACAGCCTAGACTGTTAATCCAGAGACCCAGGAAATATTCTGGGAATCTGGATTTGAATCCTGCTACACAGATGGTGGAATTTCAATTCAACAAAAATCTGGAATTAAGAGTCTAATGATGACCATGAATCCATTATCAATTGTCAGAAAAGCCCATTGAGTCCACTAAGATCTTTAAGGGAAGGAAACTTCCATCCTTATCTGGTCTGGCCTACATGTGACTCCAGATGTACAGCAATGTGATTATCTCTTAACAGCCGTCTGAGAATTTTGGGTTGGGTTGACCACCATCACTGGTGGTCTAACCAGTGATTCCTTGATCCCATGAATAAATACAAGCAAATATATAAAATCTACACAAGCAACTTCAGGTTTCTGCCAAATGCATGAACTTTACAACTTAGATAACCAAAGATGTTAAATGCGCGAGAACATGATTACTGCCTGCAAGTTTCTCATCAAGCCATGAATCATCCTAACTTGGAATTATACCACTATTTCTTCTCTGTTATTTACCTAGCCAGGATACTTGTATCCTATGGCAAAATAACATTAACATCAGAGAATTCTGGAGAAACTCACACATCTACCAGAAACAGAATTGACATTTAACTCTTGTGTGATGCTTCTTCAGTTCTCAGTTTCTCCAGCATTCTCTGTGTTCGTTTCAGATTTCCAGCATTCACAGTATTTATTCAAAAATTGAGATCACCTTTGTTTCCTTCATCACTCAGGAGTATTCCCTCTGCAGATGTTTGTATATGTGGCTGGCAATGTGATTAGACAAAACCTGGGATGTTTGTGGGGTTCGGAGAATCAAACAAATGGTCAGCAAATTGAAAAATGAAGAGAAGATTGTCACTCTCAATTATTTCCTGCTGATATTGGTTCTTACAGTCTCCCTGCTGACTCACACTTGCCACTGCAGACTCCATTTATGAACAGTCTTGGGCATTAACAAGCCAGTAACGAGTCAGTTAACTACCAGGTTGCAGGGTTCCTCACTTCTCTTGTCGCCAGTCAGATTTTCTGATTTAAATTGATAGCTTAATAATTAAACTTACTTGCAGCAGTACGTTAGCTGTTCCTGGCTGCAGCAGCTTGCGAAAGATGGCGAGCTGTAATTTAGAAGTTACCAGTACAGAAGGCAAAGCAGGTGTTACACTTCAAAGAATGATGGTTTCACACCAAACAAAGCCCTTTTGCAGTTATTGTCATGGCAGCTGGCCAATCACGTCTAACAACTCTGCATCTGTTCTCCTCTGCTACAGTGCTAAAACATATGTAAGATGGGACTAATTAGTCTACACTATTAGAAAGAATAAAAACAACTATAACAGCCAAAGTGAAGAATCACCAGATCTTGGAATAACTCCCCAGTCGTGCAAGACTTTCCATTCTCTTGCTGCACTCAATAAACTTGCATTTCTTGCGGCATGACTGTTGATCGTATAGCCATTGTTTTGTGCATTAGTCACAATTGTTTGATAATCTTGACATTAGTTTTGAAGGAATGCAGATAGGCAGAATTAGCATCAATCATAGCTGAAGGTTAATTGCTCCAGAACCCCCAATACTGCACTGAGGGGCCAGTCTAGATAAGATGCTGTAAGTAAAGAACCAAGAGTCAAGAAAAAGAAAGTTTCCTTTTAGAATCAAAATGGGGGTGGTGTGATCTGTTTTGGAACTCAGAAACTGTTATCCCCAGCAAGAAATCCAGTGTACATGAGGTGTGAACACGAACTTTCTTTTGCTGGTTTATTTAGAAATATGCAAAGGCATTTGATAGAAGGTGAGTGTAGGATATGGAACATCTTGAAGTTCGGACATTTCTGTTGCTGTATGCACCATATACAGTTGTCTCCATTATAGCTAAATTAATAAACTGCATTGTGTAAACTGCTAATAAAAAGAGCCATGACTTTTACTGTTGCCTAATGAATCAACATTAGGTGATTTGGTAGCACCTTTAATGTAGTAACACATCCCAAAGTCCTTCATAACAGTCCTTCATTAACACCGAGCCACATCAATGGATATTAGGGCAGAGGATCAAAGTCTTAGAATTATGGAGTTATGGAGATATACAGCACAAAAACAGACCCTCCAAGCCGACCAGATATCCTAAATAAATCTAGTCCCATTTGCCAGCACTTGCCCAGATCCCTCGAAACCCTTCCTATTCATATATCCATCCTGATGCCTTTTTAATGTTGTACAAGGAAATAGGTTTTTGTGCGCATTTTTAAAAAAAATTGTTCACAGAATGTCGGAGCAGCCAGCTGTGCCAGGATTGAGAGGTTGAGAGGTCAAGAAATTTATGGAGGGAATTCCAAACACTAGGCCCCAGGCAATTGAAGGCATGGCCAAAAATGGTGCACTGATTCAAACTGAAAATGTGTAAGAGAGCCAGAATTGGAGGAGCACAGAGGGTTTCAGAGCTGAAGAAGTTTACAGAGATAAAGAGGGATCATGGAAGGGGTCAGAGAGTCATAGAGAACACAGCAAGTAAACAGCCCTTTCGGTCCATGCTGACCAGATATCCCAACCCAATTTAGTCCCACCTGTCAACACCATACCCATATCCCTCCAAAGCCTTCCTATTCATATATCCATCCAGATGCCTTATAAATGATGCAATTGTACAAGCCTCCACTACTTCTCTGGCAGCTCATTCCATACACGTACCACCCTCTATGTGAAAAAGTTGCCCTTAGGTCTCTCTTATATCTGTCCCCTCTCACCCTAAACCTATGCTTGCTAGATCTGGAATCCCCCACCCCAGGGAAAAGACTTTGTCTATCTATCCTATCCATGCCCTTCATGATTTTGTAAACCTCTATAAGGTCACCCCTCAGCATCCGACGCTCCAGAGAAAACAGCCCCTATTCAACCTCTCCCTATAGCTCAAATCCTCCAAACCTGGCAACATCTTTGTAAACCTTTTCTGAACCCTTTCAAGTTTCACAACATCTTTCCGATAGAAAGGAGACCAGAATTGCACGCAATATTCCAACAGTGGCCTAACTAATGTCCTGTACAGCTGCAACATGACCTCCCAACTCCTGTACTCAATACTCTGACCAATAAAGGAAAGCGTACCAAACGCCTTCTTCATTATCTTAGCTACCTGCGACTCCACTTTCAAGGAGCTATGAACCTGCACTCCAAGGTCTCTTTGTTCATCAACACTCTCAAGGACTTTACCATTAAGTGTATAAGTCCTGCTAAGATTTGCTTTCCCAAAATACAGCACTTTGCATTTATCTAAATTAAACTCTGTCTGCCACTCCTCGGCCCATTGACCTATCTTATCAAGATCCTGTTGTAATCTGAGGTAACCCTCTTCACTGTCTACTACACCTCCAATTTTGGTGTCACCTGCAAACTTACTAACTCTACCTCTTATACTCACATCCAAATCATTTATATAAATGATGAAAAGTAGTGGACCCAGCACCAATCCTTGTGGCACTCCACTGGTCACAGGCCTCCAGTCTGAAAAACAACCCTCCACCACCACCTGCTGTCTTCTACCTTTGAGTCAGTTCTGTACCCAAATGGTTAGTTCTCCATGTATTCCATGAGAGCTAACCTTGCTAATCAGTCTCCCATGGGGAACCTTGTTGAATGCCTTAATGAAGTCCATATAGATCACATCCAACATTCTGCCCTCATCAATTCTTTTTGTTACTTCTTCAAAAAACTCAATCAAGTTTGTGAGACATGATTTCCCACGCACAAAGTCATGTTGACTGTCCCTAATCAGTCCTTGCCTTTCCAAATACATGTACATCCTGTCCTTCAGGATTCCCTCCAACAACGTGCCCACCACCGACATCAAGCTCATTGGTTTGTCTTTACCATCTTTCGTAAACAGTGGCACCATGTTTGTCAGCCTCCAGTCTTCCTGCACCTCACCTGTGACTATTGATGATATAAATATTTCAGTAAGAGGCTCAGCACTCACTTCCCTAGCTTCCCACAGAGTTCTAAGGTACACCTGATCAGGTCCTGGGATTTATTCACTTCTATGTGTTTCAAGACTTCCAATACTTCCTCCTCTGTAATATGGACATTTTGCAAGATGTCACCACCTACATTTTATATATTCCATATCTTTTTCCACAGTAAATACTGGTGCAAGATACTCATTTAGTATCTCCCCCCATCTACTGCAACTTCACACAAAGGTCACCTGGCTGATCTGTGAGGGAATTCTGGATCAGTGGTGCTGGAAGAGCACAGCAATTCAGGCAGCATCCGACGAGCAGCAAAATCGACGTTTCAGGCAAAAGTCCTTCATTAGGATGAAGGGCTTTTGCCCAAAACGTCGATTTTGCTGCTCGTTTGATGCTGCCTGAATTGCTGTGCTCTTCCAGCACCACTGATCCAGAATCTGGTTTCCAGCATCTGCAGTCATTGCTTTTACCTGATCTGTGAGGGGCCTATTCTCTCTCTAGTTACTCATTTGTCCTTAATGTATTTGTAAAATCCCTTTGAATTCTCCTTAACTCTATTTGCCAAAGCTTTCTCATTTCCCCTTTTGCCCTCCTGATTTCTCTCTTAAGTATACTCCTACTGCCTTTTTGCTCTTCTAAGTATTCACTTGATCTATCCTGTCCACACCAGACATATGCTTCCTACTTTTTCTTAACCAAAGCCTCAATTTCTTTTGTCATCTAGCAGATTTTGAAAACAAAAATGGAATTTCAAAAATCATTCGAGGGTGAGAAGACTACCAAGTGAAGTAATGTTGGAAACTGTAATCTTACATTTCCACAAGCTACTGAGATTGGCTGATTTCTGCTTTACGAATGATGTGGAGATGCCGGTGTTGGACAAAGTCAGAAGTCACATGACACCAGGTTGTAGTTCAACAGGTTTATTTGAAATCATAAGCTTTTGGAGCGCTGCTCCTTCGTCAGTTAAGGCAGTGCTCAGAAAGTACTCAAAGTGATTTTAAGTAAACCTGGAGAAAGTGAGGACTGCAGATGTTGAAGATCAGAGTCAAAAAGTGTGGTGTTGGAAAAGCACAGTCAGCCAGGCAGCATCTGAGGAGCAGGAGAGTCAACGTTTCAAGCATATGCTGCCTGAGCGGCTGTGCTTTTCCAGGACCTCACTTTTTGATTTTAAATAAACCTGTTGGACCATAGCCTGGTCTAATGTGCATTTTGCTTGAAGAAAATATATAAGTACACACAAAAGACGTACATTGATATAACTCCTTTCGTATCTCCAAAACACCCCAACGTTTTTAAAGATCTTGCACATGCACAGTGAATCATCTGTATTGTAAGGTTCAGGGTCAAACTTTTACATGGCTTCTCCTGATCATCCATTGTAAATTCAGCAAGAACCGCAAAGAAATGGCAGAATTGGATAATTCCTACTGAGTTTTCATCTAACCTCTGTTGAACTCATGATGACAAATAGGGAAACCCCTTCCAGAAATTCCAGCCTGATACCATACTTGTTAAAGAGGGAACTTTGATTCTGGGGATGTTGAAGTACCAATGGAAACTGGATATCATGATGACATGACAAGAACCTTGTTATCACTCAGAATGTCAGCCTTTTCTCTGCTTCCAGTACCTTTTAAACTAAACTGAGGCTGCATGCATTAATTTTAGGAGTTGTCATTGGATGTCACATCACAATCTTTTGCCTGATTGGTTACAAGATAGATCAGATTTAAGGGTAACATGCAGTGACAGAAATGTCATGATCTGGAAACTTGACCTGGAGCGAGCAATACTTTGCTGAAAAGTGGAGTAAAATCTGATCAGTTGATACTTTCAAGGATAGAATTCTGCAGTGTGTCTGGTTTACAGGTGTGACAATATGACAAAGGATTCCTTCCCCAATTTAGTTTGTGAGGATGGTTTTGCACAGTCTCTGTTTCCACAGCCCACATCTAGCTTATATTATCATTAATTTAAAAGTATGATATTATTGATGTCTCTGTACTATTTTGCCTTGCATTTACCTTCAGTTCCATCGCACATAAGAATTGAATATTATAAAATATGCAGAGATCAGAATTGCACCATTTGGTGTCCTTTGAGAAATGGGCCATCCATCTACAAATATGTTAAGAAATGCCATCTGCATCATTGTGCAGCGAGGAAATGTAGCACAGCTGGATCAAAAGTGCCCAACATCTGTCACGCCAAACCATTTTGCTATCCTGTTCACTCATTTCCCTAAAAATGCTCCTTATCTGGTCCAGGTTGGAATGGCCGGGATCAATCAGGCTGCTTCAGCTTTTGGCTTTGGAGCCCCTCAGCTGCAGGTTTTCACAAAACTAAATGATTACAGGCCCATCATTGCCAAGTCTTCTTCATTTATTTGCGATCTCTTGACTTTGAACACTCGTCTTGAATACAAAGATGTAAGAGAGGGAAAGAAATGTGAATTTTTGTGACATTGCTTGTGGTGTTTCTCATATTGTGGCCAGGCACGCTCCACAAGCGTTTCAACACTGAAACATAGCAACATAGAAAATAGAAGTAGGAACAGACCATTCAGCCCTTCAAGCCTGCTCTACCATTCAAAATCAAATCACTGATTATCAAACTCAGTACTTCCACTTGCTTGGTATGCCGACTTATCAACGGAAGTCACAGAGAAGGACCACAGGAACTCTACTTCGCAATTAATGAGTGAAAGAGTTAGAGAGAAATCGCACTGGAATCAAGGAGGGACACACTTTTCATGCTACAATCCACACAACAGATGCTTTGGCTGGAGAATACGTGGAAGTTTTGTCAAGTATGGGGAATGCATTAAGAGTATTGGGGAAGAGATAAGGAGCACTTGAAAGTGCAGGACTGATTGCAGAATCCAAGCAAGAAGACTCCTGTTTCTCTCGGCTCACAAAGGTTTCAAAGAGAGAAAGCTTTAAAACTTGGCCTTTTGTGGCCTGTTGATTCCTTTCACTAAGGAGTGGTAATATGCAAATATTAAAATATAAAATGCAAATATTAACACCAAAGCAGGTGGACATGAGCTCTTTGTGACGACAAAGAGCTTAAGTCCACCCGCTTTGGTATTAATATTTGCATTTTCGTGTTAGTGACATCTTTGCACATTTCAGGTTGAGGTAGAACCCTTCCTATCTGCACTTGGTTTGATCCTGATTCAATTCGATTCAGTGCCTGAATCAGGAGAAAGTGAGGATAAATTTTCCTGATGAAGGGCTTATGCCCGAAACATCGATTCCCCTGCTCATCGGATGCTGCTTGACCTGCTGTGCTTTTCCAGCACCACATTCTCGACTCGGAGCTTGAATCTGCCAATATGACAGGAAGTGGAAATTAAAAATGGCTTTGTGACTGACTTATGCATTGTATGTTCATCTGATCCATTTTGACCACTTTTCAGAAATTTGGAGGAAGTGGGAAAGCAGGTTGCCTGTTAAAATTCAGACGATTATGTTTAGCAAAACAAATAAACAAGTATCAACAAAGCTAAAGATGCACAATAAAACAATAATAACTCTGAGCAAATTTTATAAATGTGCCACAGAAATGTATCTGAATGTATCACAATGTGGTTTGGTAGCTTCCCAAAGACTACAAGAAACTACAGAGAGTCACAAACACAGCCCAGTCCATCACACAAACCAGCCTCCCAACCATTGACTCCATCTGTATTTTCTGCTGCTTCGGGAAAGTAACTAACATAATCAAAGCCGATTATACTCTCTTCCACCCTCTTCTGCTGGGCAGAGGATACAAAGGTTTGAATATACATACCATTAGATTCAAGAACCCCTTCTTCCCTGCTGTTATCAGAGTTTTGAGCAGACCTCTCAAATGTTAATTATGATATCTCTCTCTCTGCATCCTCTCTGCGGCAGTAACACTGCATTCTGCACTGCTACCCTGATGCACTTTGTATGGCACAATATCTGCCAGCATAGCACACAATACAACACTTTTCACTGTATCTCGTAGCATGTGATGAAAATCAATCAATCAGTAATCTGGACAACAGAAATGACTAAAGAAATTTGTTAATTGTTGAATCAGGGAAACAACAGCATTCAATATCTGCAATTTTATGGGTGAGCACATTACAGAAGTGTCAATCACCACTATGAAGTTAAGATTAGATTCCCTACAGTGTGGAAACAGGCCCTTTGGCCCAACCAGTCCACACCGAACCTCTGAAGAGTAATCCACCCGGATCCATTTCCCCCTAACTAAGTGACCTAACACTATGGGCAATTTAGCATGGCCAATTCACCTGACCTGCACATCTTTGGACTGTGGGAGGAAACCGGTGCACCCGGAGGAAACCCAGGCAGACACAGGGAGAATGTGCAAACTCCACACAGACAGTCACCCAAAGCTGGAATTGAACCGGGACCCTGGTGCTGTGAGGCAGCAGTGCTAACCACTGAGCCACTGTGCCACCCCAAAGTTCAGCTATTATATACAGGTTAGCTGCAGTCTGGCCTGACAAATTAAAACAAGCTCAGAAGGCAGGTGCCTCTATGGTTCGAAAAAATGCAACACTGCTGCAGTGTGAATGTTAATTACTGTTACTATTACTTGATATGATAAGCTTTTATGAGGGAAAGAATACAGGAATTACAGGAGCATTGCGAAGAATAAAGCAGAGTTTATGGACAGACGTTTGGTTGTGACACAGATGTTAAAATGAAAAATGGGCAGAGTGGACTTAAAACAATAAATAACTGATGCTAATGTTTTGCATCTTCAACAAAGACTTTGTTAAAGTTAGAAAAGTTAACAATGAAAATAAATCAAGGAATGAGACTTCAAGCTTATAAAATTACTTTTTCAGGGCTAGAAAGGTTGTTCAGAACAAATCATCATTTATCAATCATGGAACTTGCTATTCTAAAAATGCACCAGCCTTACCTTTATTTGCTAGTGCAGAAACTAATGGACAAGTCCTTTAATTCACGCCATTGCAATGCAGAGACTTCATGGCAGAGTCTATCAGTGAAAATATCACCAGTGCACCATGCGGAGGAGCAGTGTTCTCTCCAACAACAACTTCTGGATTTCCATATTTAACTACACATATGCAGAGGCCAGACATTTGTGTCTGATTTACTCTGTCATTACGCTGAACAGTGAAAGCCTCACTAATATTACTAATACCACAAAATCTAGACCTACATGCTCATAATTATAAAATAAATCCAAAAAAATTTCAAGCTGCTGAGTAAAATAGATAATGCAGAAATAAAGTTCCATAAAAAGCTATTAATTGTCTGGAGTAATTTAAAAGCCAATTATAGTACAATTAAAGAAATAAAGACAGCTAACTTTCTGGGGTGCGGATGAGTGGAGATCTTAGACAGATCTCTGTGCTTGGAGTTAGCTAAATGAAATTAAGAAAAAGGTCAGTCAAAATCTAACTGAATGGTGGAACAGCTCAAAGGAGCTGAATATTCTAATTGTTTATCTATAAAACAAACAGTCCTTACCCATTCTTGACTGTGCATTTATTTATTGCACTCCTAAGCAAGTATAACAGGTCTGTGGTAATACTGCACAAAATTATGAACTCATGTGTGTGTCCAATCTCTCCATACACTGTGGCCATACTATACCATAAGACAATTTATAATCTAACCAGAATTAGGAATCACTCACTTACAATGCCTTAATTACTTGTAAACTGAATGAACAGCTGTTGGGAGTTTTAATTTACTTAGCTACTAGGTTCCTCGGCATTAGATCCTCATATGTCACAGTAATTAAACACAACACACGTGGAAAATAAATTTGAGAGCAGATTGTTGTTTAGTGGACATTTCAGTTAATAATGAAACTAAACACAGCTGGGCAGACTGTCACTGTAATCACAGCATAGACATCATTAACTGTGGGTCAGAACATCATATCAGCAATGGTCCTAATACAATCTGCTGATTGTGCAGTTAAGTTACTTGCAATAAGTGGAGAGGAATCTACACATTAATTAACACCAGGGAGTACTGTGTTCAGCAAAGTGTTGCCAGAATCAGATTGAAGCGCTCTGTAAACATATTAGATGCTATTTGGTAGAAGGTGGGTTGTGTAATGAAGTAAGCCACGTACTCTTAATCCCATTGCCAACTGACTATTCAAAATTAGTCCCAATTTCTTATGGGAACAAATAGATTATGCTGCAATGGCAATGAGGCACAGAGCTTAATAGCAGGGAGGTTACACAGGAACTGTATAAAATGTTGCTTAGGCCACAGCTAGAGAATTGTTTACAGTTCTAGGATCCACACGATAGGAGTGTTGTGATAACACTGGCGAAGATGCAGAAGAGATATATCAGAATATTGTCTGCACTGAGACTACCAGTTATGAAGAGAGATTGGACAGACTTGGCTGTTTTTCTTACAGCAGAGGAGATTGAAAGGGGCTATGATTGAGATGTAAAAAATTATGAGGGGCATAGATATGAAGACACTTTTCTCTTTGATGGAGGGATCAATGACCAGAGGAGTAGATTTAATGTAAAAGACAGAAGGCTTAGAGGGTATGTAAGGAAAGTATTTTTCATCCGGAGGGTGGTGGGAATTTAGAACTCACTGTCTATCTGGATGGTAAAGGCATGACCCTCATAATATTTAAGAAACATTTAGAAAATGGAGTTGCAGGTAGACAGGATAGTCAAGAAGGCATTTGATATGCTTTCCTTTATTGGTCAGTAGTGTATTGAGTATAGGAGTTGAGAAGTCATGTTATGGCTGTGCAGGACATTGGTTAGGCCACTTTTTGAATATTGTGTCCTATTCCGGTCTTCCTCCTATTGGAAAGATGTTGTGAAACTTGAATTGGTTCAGAAATGATTTACAAAGATATTGCTGGTGTTGGAGGGTTTGAGCTCCAGGGAGAGGCTGAATAGGCTGGGGCTATTTTCCCTGGAGTGTCAAAGGCTGAGGTGTGACCTTATACAGGTTTACAAAATCATGAGGGACATGGATAGTGTAAATAGACATGGTCTTTTCTCTCAGGTGGGGGAGTACAGAACTGGAGGGTGTAGGTTTAGAGTGAGAGGGGAAAGATTGAAAAGGGACCTGAGGGGCAATGTTTTCACGCAGAGGGTGGTGTGTGTATGGAATGAGTTGCCAGAAAAAGTAGTGGATGCTGGTACAATTACAACATTGACAGTCATAGAGATATTGAGATGTACAGCATGTAAACAGATCCTTCGGTCCAACTTGTCCATGCTGACCAGATATCCTAACGTCGTCTCGTTCCATTTGCCAGAACCTGGTCCATATCCTTCTAAACCCTTCCTATTCGTATGCCCATCAGCTGCCTTTTAAATGTTGTAATTGTACCATCCTCCACCACTTCCTCTAGCATCTCATTCTATACACGCTCCACCCTCCATGAGAAAACGTTGCCCCTTAGGTCCCTTTTAAATTTTTCCCCTCTCACCCTTTCGTTCCAGACTCCCCCACCCAGGGAGTCTATTTATCCTATCCATGCTCCTTATGATTTCATAAACCTCTAAAAGTTCACCCCTCAGCCTCCGATGCTCCAGGGAAAACAGCCACCGGCCTATTCAGCCTCATCCTGTAGCTCAAAATCTCCAACCCTGGCAACATTTAAAAGGCATATGGATGGATATATGAATAGGAAGGGTTTAAAGGGATATGGGCCAAGTGCTGGCAAATTGAGCTACATTAACTTAGGATATCTGGTTGGCATAGGTGAGTCGGACCAAACGGTCTGTTTCTGTGCTGTACATCTCTCTGACTCTATGTGCATTTGTGCTGCTAAAGTATACAAGGCTATGGGCTAAAATATAGGATTAGAATAGGTTGGTCAATGTTTTTGACTGGCGTAGACACGATGGGCTGAAGGGACTTTTGTCTGTCATGTAGATCTCTACGTTCTATGATTGAACAAATATTCAATAACAAAGTGGACATCACTTTTTATCAATACTCCCTCACTGGCTTGGGGTGAACGGATTCCATTGTCACCTCTGCAGTCATATATGGTTGGAGAATTACTTGCTTTGTCCTCTCTTCCTGCTTGTACAACATGATATCACCCAAGAGGTTACTGTTTAGGCCGGTTGGCCCTCAGTGACATTTTCTGGCAACATTGTCACTTCTTTCGCATTTACACTGATGACACCTGATTCGACCTCAACATGACCTCTCTCAACCCCATCATTTGTCTGACTGCTTGTTTGACGTGCAATGCTGGATGAGCAGAAATCTTCTTCAATGAAATGTTGCAAAGGTTAGACTCTGCTCTTCAGCCTGTTACACCAACTCCATTCTCGAGCAACCACTCAATGGATTTCACAGGGGTGCACATTGTACCTCCCCAGGAAGAAAAATTGACTGAAAAGCTGACTGCTACAGTGAGAATACACTGCAGATGGCCGAAGAAAACTCAGGGTCAGAATTCCTTAGTAGCAGCAATCATAATATGATTGATTTTTACCGCAAGCTTGAAAGGAGAAGTTAATCTAATAGGTTATGATCGTGGCTGACTGCAATACTGGACAAATAAGATCCCAGAATTAAACCTGGCTTGACAGATCAAAAAATAAAGTTTCGCAGTTTGGCTATCAATCTCTGAAATCTATTCACAGAAGGTTGCTTTAAAAAGAGAACAGAAGTTTATTACACGGTAAAAAAACAAAGCAAGGGAAGATCATAACATGAGCATCGAAACAAAGTTTCAACCTATTTCCTAACACCATCCATTCCGGAGACTCAATTTCATTGGAATGTCTGTCCAATCTCAGATCTTTAAAACTTTGTTTAACTGAGGCTTTCCAAAATCTTTTTCTTGAACTATAAAGACAATTTTATACTTTCTTTCTGGGTACATTGGCAGTAAACTTTTACAGTTCTAATGGGCTTAACTTTCATACTTCAAACTCTCTTGAAAACTTCTATCTAAACTCTGTGGAGTTCAACAGCCACTTTTTTCTACCTCCTGAACTGAACCCTGGATTCTTCTAAGTTAACATTTTTAACTTCCTGTCTTGAAGCCAAATCTAAACTAAACCTATGTCAACATGCATATGCAATGTGCAATGATTGCCAAACATTGGGTGGTCAAAAGTGGCACAACTAAAGTTCCCCATTTAGTTTAGTTTTGTCTGATTGTGACGAATGTGTTCCAAATGGCACTATTTCTTGAAGAGCAAGGCATTAGTTCCCGCATCTTGGCTGATATTCGTCCATCAGGTAGAACTGCCATTAGTGAATGGATATACATCAGAAGGTTAAATCACATGACCTCCTGATTCTAAGTGCCCCATCCTCACACTCCCACTCTTGTTCACCTGACTCATCCATCCTCTTAGCATTCTGCTTCTTATGGTAACAGGATCGCTTCGTTATACATATGCTTACTATATGCAAATCATATCTTCCCACACCCCTATTCATATTTTACCATCACCAAATACATGTAGTTCCTTTTATCATCTGTTAAACATCAACAAATCACATGTGTTTTCTAACTGATTAGTTTTACATGCAAAGTCCATTAAGAGCAATGCAGTCCATCAAAGGTGAAGGAGTGGGAAGGAGAAGAGGAGAGGGCTAAATATAAATGGAGTTGGATAGGAATATGGTGCACTCTACTTCCTGCATTGCCCACCTCTCTCTAAAAGCATCAACAGTGCTCCACTGATGCTAAACTAACAGCTTCAATGCACATCTGCTGTCCTCAATCATACCTGGAGCATGAAAATCTCCAATCTCAATTATTGGATGCCTAATCAATTTTGTTTTATCTGCCTGATCCAACAGAAGTCTGGAATATATGCACATATTGTGAAGGGACATTGGAAGGGCGTAGGTCAACATAGGTAATTTGAGACAGGGCAAAAATCTGGCAGATGGAATACAAGGTGGGAAAATGTGAAGATATGCACTTTGATAGGATGAATAAAAAAGCAGATTAAACATCTGGCAAATTCCAAGCAGCAAAGGACTCTTAGTGTTCCAGTGCATGAGTCTCAAAAGGTTAGCATGCAGGTGCAACAAATCATTAAGAAGGCTAATGGAATACCATCCTTCATTGTGAGTGGAATTGAACGTAAGAGTATGCATCATGCTTTAGTGCAAATACAGTCTGCAGTTTCAGTCTCCTCTTTGAGATAAAAAACATAAGAAGTAAGAGGAAGAGTAAGCCATCTGGCCCCTTGAGCCTGCTCTGCCATTCAATAAGATGATGGTAGATCTTTTTGTGGACTCAGCTCCACTTATCTACCTGCTTACCATAACCCTTGTTTCTGCTGTTGTTCAAAAATCCACCTTTCCCTTAAAAACATTCAGTGAGATAGCCTCAACTGCTTCACAGGGCAGGGAATTCCACAGATTCACAACCCTTTGGGTGAAGAAGTTCCTCCTCAACTCAGTCCTAGATCTGCTCCCCCTTATGCCCCTCGTTCTAGTTTCACCTGCCAGTGGAAACAACCTCTCTGCTTCAATGGAGGGATACAAATGATTTGGAGGCAGATCAGAAATGGTTAATAAGATTGATATCTGGAATGAATGGGTTGTCTTATGAATAAAAGGTTCGACAGGCAGTTCTGAGGAAAGGACACTGGATTTGAACCAGCTGGAGTTTCTCTACAGCAATTTTTGTTTTCGTTACATATTTCCAGAGCTGCAATTTTTTGTTTTGGTTTCGACAGACTGGACTTGTTTATGCTGATGTTTACTGGAGTGAGTGGTGATATGTTTGATGTGTTGCCACTCACTGGGACAGCATGATATGGAAATCAACTAGGCAAAAGTGAGGACTGCAGATGCTGGAGATTAGAGTCAAGATTAGAGTGGTGCTGGAAAAGCACAGCAGGTCAGGCAGCATCCGACGAACAGGAAAATTGATGTTTCAGGCAAAAGCCCTTCATCCTGATGAGATGAATGGTGTCTAAAGTTTGTGAGAAGATTCGTAGCTCGGGTGCTTGTTCTTTTGTGTGTGTTGGGGTGGTTGCTTTTGTAGTTCAGGACTTGGTCTGTGTGTGTGGCTTTCCTGTATACCTTTGTGGTGAATTCTCCGTTCGGTGTTCTCTGTACCATCACGTCTAGGAATGGGAGTTGGTTGTCCTTTTCTTCACTTGGAGGTCGCCACTGATGATATTACCTAGCCAGGTAATGAAACAACTGGATATCAAACCTACAGCTCAGCGAGCAAACCTACACCCTAAACTTACAACAATCTATGACTCTATGATTAGATTAGATTACATTACATTACAGTGTAGAAACAGGCCCTTCGGCCGAACAAGTCCACACCGACCCGCCGAAGCGAAACCCACCCATACCCCTACATTTACCCCTTACCTAACACTACGGGCAATTTAGCATGGCCAATTCACCTGACCCTGCACATCTTTTGGACTGTGGGAGGAAACCGGAGTACCCGGAGGAAACCCACGCAGACATGGGGAGAACGTGCAAACTCCACACAGTCAGTCGCCTGAGGCGGGAATTGAACCCGGGTCTCAGGCGCTGTGAGGCAGCAGTGCTAACCACTGTGCCACCGTGCCGCCCACAATGACTCTAAGTAAACTGATGAAGTGACATAAACTAGTTTCTTTTCGACTTAAGGTTTTTTTTTACAACAGAGAAGAACAGCTCCTCCCTTTTCACAGGTCCAATGGCTCCTGCACACACTTTCACATCCACAAGCTGCTCAGCGACTGGGAAGATTATGACATCATCATGGGTAGACAGAATACCTTTCTTATTGACAGTTGATCACCGATCCACAAAACAATCAGCAGGTTGTTGCCAGTTGAATCTCCCCTTCATACTCTCTCTCTTCTACCCTCTGCCAGTTCCAAATCTTCTGGAGTAACCTCCCCACTACTTGAGCAAACTGCAGGGTACACGAAAATGAGAAATTGCTGGAAAAACACTGATTATACCCCATGGATGCTGCCACACCTGCTGAAAATTTCCAGCAATTACTGCTTTTGTTTTTAATTTCCAGTATCTGCAGTTCTTTAGTTTCTGAGCAGGATAAACAGCATTTAAAATGTGCGTCAGGAAACTTGTTTTTAAAAAGTACAAACTTTTTTTTCCATAATCCTTGGTTTAAAAACAGACCGATTCCCATTTCAATCCACAATCAAAAATGTAGAAAGATTAAACGATACATGTTTTTACAGAAATAGACAAAATCCTGAGTGGCCTTGACTAAGTAGATGTTGAAAGTATGTTTCCTCCTGCATGTGTGCACAGAACAGGCTGGGAGTGGGGCACAGTGCACACTGTTTATAAATCATGGCTCATCCTTTAAGGACAGAAATGAGGAGAATTATTTCCTCACGGACGGTTTTGCAGTTGAAACTCGTTGTCTCAGAATGCAGTGAGGTGGGGGTCAGTGAATATTTTTAAGGCGGAAAATAGATTTTTGTCAGGAAATGGAATAAAATGTTAATTGGGTTAAAAGGAATGTACAAGTTTAAACCCAAGCAGATCAGTCATGTGGATGGGTCACTGGACCTGAAACATCAGATTTCTCTTCACGGATGCTGCCAGACCTGTTGAGCTTTTCCAGCAATCTGTTTTTGTTTCAGATCAGTCATGATCTGATTGAAGTTAAAAATCACACACCACCCCAGGTTATAGTCCAACAGGTTTATTTGGAAATACAAGCTTTCAGAGTGCTGCTCCTTCATCAGGTAGCTTCATCACCTGATGAAGGTACAGTGCGCTGAAAGCCTGCACTTCCAAATGAACCTGTTGGACTATAAACTGGTGCTGTGTGATTTTTAACATCGTCCACCCCAGTCCATCACCGGCAGCTCCACATCATGATCTGATTGAATGATGAAACAAGTTTGAGGAGCCAATTGGTCTACTTCCTCTCCTATTTTGTATATCATAGTTGAGGTAACAGCTACTATTGTCAATAACATTAGTTAATCAGGAATTGAACCTTGAAACTTCCAGATCTGTGTTACGCAGCTGTGCGGTGCTGAGGTTCCATTATCTAAGCTGTAAATTAACACTCAACTGTCTGACATGCTCAAATGGATCAAATCAAACTCAATTAGCAACCATGAACCAAATAGGGAAGGCAATGACCTGGTGGTATTATCACAGGATTGTTAATCCAGAGACCCAGGTAATGTTCTGTAGACCTGGGTTTGGATCTTGCCATGGTAGGTAGTGGAATTTGAATTCAATAAAATTCGATAGAATTAATAGTCTAATGGTGACCATGAATCAATTGTCAGTATAAACCCATCCGGTTCACTCACGTCCTTAAGGGAAGGAACCTGCCATCCTTACCTGGTCTGGCCTACATGTAACCCCACAGCAATGTGGTTGACTCTTAACTAAAATGCTGGGCAATAAAAGCTGGCCTAGCTATTGATGCCCTCATCCAATGAGTGGTGTGAAAAAACATTCAATAAACATTGCATCAAAAGTCACAAAAATCTTCAGTGATGAAAAGTATTGAATAACTTAAAGTGCAATTATGTACAGAACTGGTTAAAAGTAACCAATACAGTTTAGTTCATTTAGCCCCACAAACATGCTCCAACATTGAGTTAAAACATCACTGATTTGCATCTTATCTCTATGTCCATTGATAGCCTTGTCTGACCAAAAAAAATATATTAGTCTCTGATTGACAATATACTTTTACATAGTGCCTTAAATATTTTGCTTCATAACTTCTGTCAAAAAACTAGAATCTTTTGAACTTGAGATGTTCATGTTGCTAGAATTACAAAAAGAGCTGAGTTGACATTAATTGTGATAAGGTCTCACCACAGGAGCATCAGTGATGTAGGTCAGAGAATGAATTCTAAGTGCACTGACTGAAATGGGAAGTTCTCCAAGTGCTGATTGCAAATTCTAGTCTCTGAAGACAAGGAAGACTGAACATCAATATAAGCCTCGAATTCTGAAATTCAGAAAAAAGATTTCTTCACTGTGAACACAAGTGGTGATTTTAACATAAATATTTCATAACACTGATGATTCAAAAAGCTACAGATAGTCACATGGTATTAGATTAATAAGTAATACCGGGAAACATTTTTCTTAAAATTATTATGGACTGTTCCTGGACAGTGAAGATTTGGAATATGATTGCACTTTGTGGAATTGACTGGAGAAGGGACGTCAATAGAAATTATGATTACTAAAGTGAAGAAAATGTTCCGAGTACTGTGTAGGGAAAAGACCATTGGAATGGGGCAAAAGGGACATTTTTCACAGAAATTGCATAAGCGTTTAAGTCAAATGGCCTCATTCCATACTGTCTGTTTCAGAGATATTCCAGTTGCACTGTAACTTTGACAGAATTGTCACTGAAAGATAGCAGCAGTGTTTTTGCTTATTTGTTATGTTGGGACACATGAAGAATGCTTACAGAAACTTGTGAAGAACCGATGTTAAATATAAATGCAGACTGCAACTCTGACTTGTATTTATATATTGGCCTTCATGACTACAGTATGTCCCAAAATGCAAAGGGTTGCTTTCCTCTTGAAGGAGAGTCGAGGACAAGAGGGCATTATCTCGGAGTTTAGGGTCGCCCTTTTAAGACAGAGATGAGGAGGAATTTCTTCTGTCAGAGAGGAGTGAATCTGGGGAATTCTTGTTTCTTAGAGGACTATGGTGGCTGGGACATTGCGTATATTCAAGGCTGAGACAGATAGATTTTCAATCAGCTAGCGTTATGGAGAAAAGGCAAGAAAGTGGAGTTGAGGATTATCAGATCAACAATGATCTCACTGAATGATAGAGCAGACTCAATGGGCTGAATGGCCAGCTTCTGCTCCTAATAATACAGTTTTGTAATCTAACAACTGATGAAGAATGTTTGTCATGTCCTAGCTGTTGTCACATGGGAGAGACAGCAGGGAATTTACACATGGCAACATGATAACACCTGTTTTATCTGTTTTAGTTGGCTGAAAGATAAATATTGCCAACGAAATTGAGGAAAGGCTCCAGCGCTTGTTTGACATAATGTGGCAACATTTTCAGAGCATTGTTGACGCACTTGCATCCCATGGACAGATCAATGTCCAGGAACATGCAGTTCGGGAAAAAAAGCTCACCACTACGTTCTCAAGGACAATGAGAGATGAGCAGTAAATGCTGCCCTCACCCAAAATGCCGAAATCTCATGAAACAAAAACAAAATTGCTGAGAGGCATGGAGTCATAGAGATGTACAGCATGGAAACAGACCCTTCGGTCTAACCCATCCATGCCGACCAGATATCCCAACCCAATCTAGTCCCACCTGCCGGCACCCGGCCCATATCCCTCCAAACCCTTCCTATTCATATACCCATCCAAATGTCTCTTAAATGTTGCAATTGTACCAGCCTCCACCACATCCTCTGGCAGCTCAATCCATACATGTACCACCCTCTGCGTGAAAAAGTTGCCCTTTAGGTCTCTTTTATATCTTTCCCCTCTCCCCCTAAACCTTTGCCCTTTAGTTCTGGGCTCCCCGATCAAAGGGAAAACATGTTGCCTATTTACCCTATCCATGCCCCTCATAATTTTGTAAACCTCTATAAGGTCACCCCTCAGCCTCTGACGCTCCAGGGAAAACAGCCCCAGCCTGTTCAGCCTCTCCCTATAGCCCAAATCCTCCAACCCTGCAACATCCTTATAAATCTTTTTTGAACCCTTTCAAGTTTCATGACATCTTTCCGATAGGAAGGAGACCAGAATTGCACACAATATTTCAGCCAATGTCTTGTACAGCCGCAACATGACCTCCCAACTCCTGTACTCAATACTCTGCCCAATAAAGGAAAGCATACCAAACACCTTCTTCACTATCCTATCTACCTGCAACTCCACTTTCAAGGAGCTATGAACCTGCACTCCAAGGTCTCTTTGTTCAGCAACACTCCCAAGGACCTTACCATTAAGTATATAAGTCCACTACACCTCCAATTTTGTGTCATCTGCAAACTTACTAACTGTACCACTTATGCTCACATCCAAATCATTTAGTATAAATGACAAAAAGTAGAGGACCCAGCATCGATCCTTGTGGCACTCCATTTGTCACAGGCCTCCAGTCTGAAAAACAACCCTCCACCACCACCCTCTGTCTTCTACCTTTGAGCCAGTTCTGTATCCAAATGGCTAGTTCTCCCTTTATTCCATGAGATCTAACCTTGCTAATCAGTCTCCCATGGGGAACCTTGCCGAACGCCTTACTGAAGTCCATATAGATCACATCTACTGCTCTGCCCTCATCAATTTTCTTTGTTACTTCTTCAAAAAACTCAATCAAGTTTGTGAGACATGATTTTGCATGCACAAAGCCATGTTGACTATCCCGAATCAGTCCTTGCCTTTCCAAATACATGTACATCCTGTCCCTCAGGATTCCCTCCAACCACTTGCCCACCACTGAGGTCAGGCTCACCGGTCTATAGTTCTCTGGCTTGTCTTTACCACCCTTCTTAAACAGTGGCACCACGTTTGCCAACCTCCAGTCTTCTGGTATCTCACCTGTGACTGTCAATGATACAACAATCTCAGCAAGAGGCTCAGCAATCACTTCTCTAGCTTCCCACAGAGTTCTCGGGTACACTTGATCAGGTCCTGGGGATTTATCTACATTTAACCGTTTCAAGACATCCAGCACTTCCTCCTCTGTAATCTGGACGTTTTGCAAGATGTCACCAGCTATTTCCCTACAGTCTATATCTTCCATCTCCTTTTCCACAGTAAATACTGGTGCAAAATATTCATTTAGTATCTCCCCCATTTTCTGTGGCTCCACAAAAAGGCCGCCTTGCTGATCTTTGAGGGGCCCTATTCTCTCCCTAGTTACCCTTTTATCCTTAATATATTTGTAAAAACTCTTTGGATTCTCCTTAATTCTATTTGCCAACGCTATCTCATGTCCCCATTTGGCCCTCCTGATTTCCCTCTTAAGTATACTCCTATTTCCTTTATACTCTTCTAAGGATTCACTCGATTTATCCTGTCTATACCTGACATATGCTTCTTTCTTTTTCTTAACCAAACCCTCAATTTCTTTAGTCAACCAGCATTCCCTATACCTACCAGCCTTCCCTTTCACCCTGACAGGAAAGGACTTTCTCTGGATTCTTGATATCTCATTTCTGAAGGCTTCTCATTTTCCAGCCGTCCCTTTACATGCGAACATCTGCCTCCACTCAGCTTTCGAAAGTTCTTGCCTAATACAATCCAAGATGGAGGACGGGAAAAATTTCTGGCTGCAAGAGCTGCTTCTTCTTTTGAGGTACTTTAGGTGCTGGAGGTGATTTCCTCGAATTCCAGGAGCAGCAATTACTGTTTTATATGCTGTTGCATTGTTTTGGAACTTTGGAAAAAAAAAGTCAAAACAACAGCAGTTTTGAAAGGGAGAAGAGCAGACAAAGGAAGCACATGGTGAGGACAGTGCAGGAGAGAGCGAGAGAGAGAGAGAGAGAGAGAACCTGCACAGTTACTGCCTTTGAAAGGGCAGATGGATCTCCAAAAGGAGGGACATTCAACAGTGCAGCAATAGACTGACAACCGAGATTTTGTGCTCAAGCATTGAGTGCTCAACCAGCTGACTTAAGAGTCAAGAGACTGCTACCAATTAAACTCCAAAGATGCCATCAGCATTTTCTCCCTTGTGTTTTGACAACACCAGGAATGGATCTGAAAGAACACAGAATAAGCTTTCCCTTTATTGAAAGCAAACACACTGTGCAGCTCCCCATTCTAAACATTCACCTCAGGTGTAATCAGTTATTTAATCACGGTTCATATTGTTTACTTGGTCTCCGCTTTTAACTTTTTTCAAATTTAGTATCCTGTTTCATCTTGATCATTCTTGTTTATTATAGAACTTTTTTTTTAAGAGGAAAAGCCCAATCTTGAATGTGAAAAGCAACATTTAAAATGAAAAGCAATGTGGACTCAACCCTTTCAGGAACTAACCATGACACAACAGATGATGTGGACTCCTTTTTTAAAATTCATTCATGGAATGAGGACATCACATGCTGGGCCAGCACTTATTCCCCAGCCCTTATTGCCTGGAAAGCAGTTAAGATTCAACCACATTGCTGTGGGTCTGGAGTCACATGTCGGCCAGACAAGGGAAGGGTGGCAAATTCTTCCCTTAAAGTGCATCAGTGAACCACATGGGTTTTTCTGACAACTGATTCATGGTCATCGTTAGACTCAACTGCAGATTAAAAACAAAATATTAAATTCAAATTCCACCAACTGCCTCAGCAGGATTTGAACCCAGGTTGACAAAACATTATCTGGGTCACTAGATTAATACTACAGCAATAACACCACTGGGCCAGCACTGTGCTATGTCACGTGCACCAAATTTCTAGAGCTCTGCTATTGAATATGCATATTCCATATTGCTTCTGAACTCTTGCTCAGAGCTTTCCAATGAAGAATGGTTATACCTCTCTCATTTCCTATCTCCTGTCACTCAGGGAACTTGTGAAAGAATTGCAGAATGGAACGGTCAAACTAGAGTTACGGGCTTCTGTTTATATCCAAACACGCAATATCCCTCTCAGATCAACTTTCATGGGTTTGTCAGGTAATAACTCACTCTTGCACAGATTGCAGACCTTTCTGATGTCAGATCATATTTGCTCTATACGAAGGGCGAGCTGCTGAAATCATTACAGTATTGATTTCGACATGGCTCTCGAACCTGGGGATTTTGCGTGGAATTTTAAACTGTTGTTTGGTAACTGCCCTTATATTGGCTTTACATTAGTCATAAAGGAGCAAAATGAAAGTACATGTTCTGTTCTTTACTCTGCTAGTTGTGAACATTTTGCTTTTGATTTATTATTCTTGGCGCACAAAGCAAAATACTGTAAAAAAATCTACAGGAGGGGAAAAAAAAGTGCTGTGTGTTACAAAGCAGGTCAGGCTGCATGAATTAAGTATCATGCAAAGTCCAGATCCAAATGCCAAAACTGATGGATCCTTCACCTAAGCTGGCTAGTCAGCGGCATGGCAGAATGAGGGCTGAGAGATTCCTCATAGGAACTCAGGAAAACAGTGGCTCCTTGAATCTGTTGCATGCTGCAATGATATCATTGCTCATGTGTGGTCTACCTCCTGATGTGTACTTTTGCTCCACATCCTCAAAATAACAAAGATCTATCAATAACAAATGCAAGTTAACAATCATTGAAGCACCTCTTTACACAGAAACATTGCCAATTTTGACTCCTGAAAGCCATGGGGGAGTAGTCCAGAAACCCAGGCTAATATTCCGGAGATATGGTTTTGAATCCCACTCAGACAGACAATAAGATTTGAATTCAATTCATTAATCAGGAATTGAAAGCTATTCCAATGGAGACCATGAAACCATTGCTGATTGTCAAAAAAAAATATTCTTGTTCATTAATATACTTTATGGAAGAAAAATCTGCTATCCTCAACTGTTTTGACCTACATGTGACTCCAGATCAACAGCAATGCAGTTGATTCTTAACTGCCCTAAGAAATGGCCTAATTAGCCCCTCAGTTGTATTTAGCTGCAAGAATGTCTGACAAAAAGCATAAAAGCAGAAGTCCACTTGGCATCGACCAATTCCTGAAACAATAGTGGCACCTGTTGATCCTGCAAAGCCTACCTAACTCACAATTGGGAAATTGGGAGGGCTGTCTCTCTCTCTCACACACACACACACACACACACACCCCAAGCATCAGCCTGGGACTGTATTTCTCACAATATTGTACCCTACGATGTTCCAGACATCACTATTGCTATTCCTGGACGTGAGGTGAAAATGTGTTGCTGGAAAAGTGCAGCAGATCAGGCAGCATCCAAGGAAAATGAGGTATATAGAGAAGAGGTGTTGGCTTTGAGGTATGTAGAGAAGATGTGTTGGAAATCCTGGAAAAGGTGAAAATAGATAAGTCCCCTGGGCCTGATGGCATTTATCCTAGGATTCTCTGGGAAGCAAGGGAGGAGATTGCAGAGCCATTGGCCTTGATTTTTATGTCCTCTTTGTCTACAGGAGTAGTGCCAGAAGACTGGAGGATAGCAAATGTGGTTCCCTTGTTCAAAAAGGGGAGTAGGGATAACCCTAGTAACTATAGGCCGGTGAGTCTCACTTCTGTTGTGGGCAAAGTCTTAGAGAGAATTGTAAGGGATAGGATTTATGCACATCTGGATAGGAATAATGTGATCAAGGATAGTCAGCATGGTTTTGTGAAGGGCAGGTCGTGCCTCACAAACCTTATTGAATTCTTTGAAAAGGTGACGAAGGAGGTTGATGAGGGGAAAGCGGTAGATGTGGTATATATGGATTTTAGTAAGGCGTTTGATAAGGTTCCCCATGGTAGGCTACTGCAGAAAATACGGAGATATGGCATTGAGGGTGAGTTGGAGGTTTGGATTAGGAATTGGCTGGATGGAAGAAGACAGAGGGTAGTAGTTGATGGCAAAGTTTCTTCATGGAGTGCCGTCACTAGCGGTGTTCCGCAAGGATCTGTTTTGGGACCATTGCTGTTTGTCATTTTTATAAATGACCTGGAAGAGGGGTTAGAAGGTTGGGTGAGCAAGTTTGCGGATGATACGAAAGTCGGAGGAGTTATTGACAGTGAGGAAGGATGTGGCAGGTTACAGCAGGATATAGAGAAGCTGCAGAGCTGGGCAGAAAGGTGGCAAATGGAATTCAATGTAGCTAAGTGTGAGGTGATTCACTTTGGGAAGAATAACAAAAAGATGGGGTACTGGGCTAATGGTCGGATACTTGGTAGTGTGGATGAGCAGAGGGATCTTGGTGTCCATGTACACAGATCTCTGAAAGTTGCCACCCAGGTAAATAGTGCGGTGAGGAAGGCATATGGCGTACTGGCTTTTATTGGTAGAGGAATTGAGTTCCGGAGTCCTGAGGTCATGATGCAGTTGTATAAGACTCTGGTGCGGCCGCATCTGGAATATTGTGTGCAGTTTTGGTCGCCATACTATAGGAAGGATGTGGAGGCACTGGAACGGGTGCAGAGGAGGTTTACCAGAATGTTGCCTGGTATGGAAGGAAGATCGTATGAGGAAAGACTGAGACACTTGGGGCTGTTTTCATTAGAGAAAAGAAGGTTTAGGGGTGACTTGATTGAGGTGTACAAGATGATTAGGGGGTTAGATAGGGTTGACAGTGTGAACCTTTTCCCGCGTATGGAGTCGGGTATTACAAGGGGGCATAGCTTTAAATTAAGGGAGGGGTAGATATAGGACTGAAGTTAGGGGTAGGTTCTTCACTCAGCGAGTCGTAAGTTCATGGAATGCCCTGCCAGTAGCAGTGGTGGACTCTCCCTCTTTATGGGCATTTAAGCGGGCATTGGATAGGTATATGGAGGATAGTGGGTTAGTATAGGTTAGGTGGGCTTGGATCAGCGCAACATCGAGGGCCAAAGGGCCTGTACTGCGCTGTATTCTTCTATGTTCTATGTTCTATGTTCTATGAAAAGGAGAATCGACGTTTCAGGCATAAGCCCTTCTTCAGGAATGAGGAAAGTGTGCCCAGCAGACTAAGATAAAAGGTAGGGAGGAGGAACTTGGGGGAGGGGCGTTGGAAATGCGATAGGTGGAAGGAGGTCAAGGTGAGGGTGATAGGCCGGAGTGGGGTGGGGGCGGAGAGGTCAGGAAGAAGATTGCAGGTTAGGAAGGTGGTGCTGAGTTCGAGGGATTTGACTGAGACAAGGTGGGGGGAGGGGAAATGAGGAAACTGGAGAAATCTGAGTTCATCCCTTGTGGTTGGACGGTTCCTAGGCGGAAGATGAGGCGCTCTTCCTCCAACCGTCGTGTTGCTATGGTCTGGCGATGGAGGCGTCCAAGGACCTGCATGTCCTTGGTGGAGTGGGAGGGGGAGTTGAAGTGCTGAGCCACGGGGTGGTTGGGTTGGTTGGTCTGGGTGTCCCAGAGGTGTTCTCTGAACCGTTCCGCAAGTAGGCGGCCTCTCTCCCCAATATAGAGGAGGCCACATTGGGTGCAGCGGATGCAATAGATGATGTGTGTGGAGGTGCAGGTGAATTTGTGGCGAATATGGAAGTATCCCTTGGGGCCTTGGAGGGAAGTAAGGGGGGAGGTGTGGGCGCAAGTTTTGCATTTCTTGCGGTTGCAGGGGAAGGTGCCGGGAGTGGAGGTTGGGTTGGTGGGGGGTGTGGACCTGTACACCACCATCCCCCATCACGAAGGACTCAAAGCCCTTCACTTCTTCCTTTCCCGCCGTACCAACCAGTACCCTTCCACTGACACCCTCCTTTGACTGAACTGGTCCTCACCCTGAACAACTTCTCTTTCCAATCCTCCCACTTCCTCCAAACCAAAGGAGTAGCTATGGGCACCCGCATGGGCCCCAGCTATGCCTGCCTCTTCGTAGGATATGTGGAACAGTCCATCTTCTGCAGCTACACTGGCCCCACCCCCCACCTTTTCCTCCGATGGATCGATGACTGTATCGGCGCCGCCTCGTGCTCCCACGAGGAGGTTGAACAGTTCATCCACTTCACCAACACCTTCCACCCCGACCTCAAATTCACCTGGACAGTCTCAGATTCCTCCCTCCCCTTCCTAGACCTTTCCATTTCTATCTCGGGCGACTGAATCAACACGGACATTTACTATAAACCGACCGACACCCACAGCTACCTAGACTACACCTCCTCCCACCCTGCCCCCTGTAAAAACGCCATCCCATATTCCCAATTCCTTCGTCTCCGCCGCATCTGCTCCCAGGAGGACCAGTTCCAAATCCGTACAACCCAGATGGCCTCCTTCTTCAAGGACCCCAATTTCCCCCCAGACGTGGTCGACGATGCCCTCCACCGCATCTCTTCCACTTCCCGCTCCTCCGCCCTTGAGCCCCGCCCCTCCAACCGCCACCAGGACAGAACCCCACCACCCCACCTACCACCTGGTAGCCCCACCTACCATCCCACCAACCTCCATGTACAGCGGATCATCCGCCGTCGTTTACACCACATCCAAACGGACCCCATCACCAGGGATATATTTCCCTCCCCTCCCATATCAGCGTTCCGAAAAGACCACTCCCTCCGTGACTCCCTCGTCAGTTCCACACCCCCCACCAACCCAACCTCCACTCCCGGCACTTTCCCCTGCAACCGCAAGAAATGCAAAACTTGCGCCCACACCTCCCCCCTTACTTCCCTCCAAGGCCCCAAGGGATACTTCCATATTCGCTACAAATTCACCTGCACCTCCACACACATCATCTATTGCATCTGCTGCACCCGATGTGGCCTCCTCTATATTGGGGAGAGAGGACGCCTACTTGCGGAACGGTTCAGAGAACACCTCTGGGACACCCGGACCAACCAACCCAACCACCCCGTGGCTCAACACTTCAACTCCCCCTCCCACTCCACCAAGGACATGCAGGTCCTTGGACTCCTCCATCGCCAGACCATAGCAACACGACGGTTGGAGGAAGAGCACCTCATCTTCCGCCCAGGAACCCTCCAACCACAAGGGATGAACTCAGATTTCTCCAGTTTCCTCATTTCCCCTCCCCCCACCTTGTCTCAGTCAAATCCCTCGAACTCAGCACCGCCTTCCTAACCTGCAATCTTCTTCCTGACCTCTCCGCCCCCACCCCACTCCGGCCTATCACCCTCACCTTGACCTCCTTCCACCTATCGCATTTCCAACGCCCCTCCCCCAAGTTCCTCCTCCCTACCTTTTATCTTAGTCTGCTGGGCACACTTTCCTCATTCCTGAAGAAGGGCTTATGCCCGAAATGTCGATTCTCCTGTTCCTTGGATGCTGCCTGACCTGCTGCGCTTTTCCAGCAACACTATTTTCAGCTCTGATCTCCAGCATCTGCCGTCCTCACTTTCTCCTCGAAGAATTTTATTCCTGGACGTGTCCTGTTCACCTTACAGACTACCAAATGTGGCAGCATAATACTATATGGGTGGAAGGGATTGCCCGAGGAGTACTCAACAAGTACTCCAGACCCATGATATTTTTGGTAGTCGGTCAAACATGGGCAAGGGATGATCAAGCTAATGGTTCTGTCTCAGCTGGTGAATCAGTTCTCCTCATTGTTGAACATCACAAGTAGGAAGCACTGTGAGTGGTAAAGGGACAGAATGTACCCTTCAATGTCCATCACCAATTGCACCTTTACTGACTGAGCTGGTCAAATTCTAACGGACATATCTCTTGATGTGTCTGCAACAGGTAGTGTAGAAACCAACAACAGGGAGAACATACCTGATTTTTTTCCCTCACCTATCCACCTACAACAGATCCAGCTGCCCATGACAATACGGTTAGGTGTGACAATTTCACAAAACTAAAGAGATGAAGTCTGGCTTTCACATTAAGGATTTCTTTGATCATGTTGCGAGGCACTACCACTGTGTTGAATAGAATAACCTTTGATCAGATTTCACACATTTTTTTTCGATTAGATTACTTACAGTGTGGAAACAGACCCTTCGGCCCAACAAGTTCACACCGACCCTCCAAAGAGCAACCTACCCAGACCCATTCTCCTACATTTGCCCCTTCACCTAACACTACGGGCAATTTAGCATGGCCAATTCACCTAACCTGCACAATTTTGCACTGTGGGAAGAAACCGGAGCACCCGGAGGAAACCCATGCAGACACGGGGAGAATGTGCAAACTCCACACAGACAGTTACCTGAGGTGGGAATTGAAGCCAGGTCTCTGGTGCTGTGAGGCAGCAGTGCTAACCACTGAGCCACCCATTGTCACCTGGTTGAAAATCCTGGAACTGCCTCCTTAGCAGCACTGTGTGTTCACCTACACCAAACAAACTGCTGCAGTTCAAGAAGTTAGCTCAGCGCCAATTTCTCAAGGGCAATTGGGGATGGTCACTAAATGCAGGGCTCACCAGAGATGCCCACATCCTGTGAATGAACAAAACAAAAATTCCATGCCACCAGTCCAGGATTCATAAACAGGGTAGATACAATCTACTTAATTTTTTTTAGATGAGATTCCCCACAGTGTGCAAACAGGCCCTTCAGCCCAACAAGTCCACACCTACCCTCCAAACAGCGACCCACCACCTCCCAACCAATGCACCCAACATGACAGGAAATTAGCATGGCCAATTCACCTAACCTGCACATCTTTGGCTTGAGGGAGGCAATCCACGCAGACACAGGGAGAATGTGCAAACTCCACACAGATAGTGGCCCAAGGCTGAAATTGAACCTGGGCCCCTGGCACTGTGAGGCAGCAGCGCTGAGCCAAAACTCTAATCAAATTACTTGACAACTTTTTGAATTTCAGGTATCTTTCTTATAAATCTGCAAAAACCTCAAAGGGCAAAATATTGTTCCCCAGGTGTGACGGCCAGAACTATTCTCTCCTCCAGATGCCCTTTAATTAAGGTGTAAAGATAATACTTGTTTATGTTTCTGTACTTACGATTTGTAGATTGAAATGGGAAAAGGGTTTTTTGAAAAAAAAATGAAAGATCATGGCAGGAACCGCCGCACTGTTTGAAGCAAGTTACTGTAACTCATTGCTTGTGTTATTTACACTGCTGCTTGTTCAAGCAGTATGGAGAGGTTACTGCAGATCAACTGGAGCCAGGGAATATGTAAGAAGGGAATTCAGCTGGCACCAAGTAGCTGATAGGTCTGTGGAGTGATGACCGCCTGGCAACAATTATGTGATTGGCTCCCATATTGTTGAACTGCTAATGGGGGACACAAGATAGCCAGAAGCCTTCAAAATTCTGAAAAGGGAGATGGTGTCATTTTTATCTGTAGGAAACAACAAACAACTAAAGTGTGATGGAAGGCAGTTCATTTTCCCTCCTCAGTAATTGTAAGCTGTTGCTTTGAAATAATAAGTCAGAGACCTGATGAGTTGTGATGAAGTTGCTCTGTGCCTTGTTCAAGCAAATGAAAGTAGTTCGAAAGTTTGAGGAGCAGCTAGTCCTGGCAAGCCAGAAGGAACATCTCAATGAAACCTGGGGACAGGAACCATTCAACTGCCTTCCCAGTCTTTCAATCCACCCATCACACCATTTCCTTGAGTGTGTATGTAACAGGAGGGAAAATTTTATAAGGGGGGATAGAGTTTTAAATTGTAGACTGATATTTTAATCTTTCATAAAAGTTGACCTGTAACTGGATTCTATTTATTTCTAATAAGCAATAATTCTTCCATTAGATTCCTTACAGTGTGGAAACAGGCCCTTCAGCCCACACTGTCCCTCCAAAGAGCAACCCACCCAGACCCATTCCCCTACACCTAACACTAGGGGCAATTTAGCATGGTCAATTCACCTAACCTGCACATCCTTGTGATGTGGGAGGAAACCCATGCAGACATTGGGAGAATGTGAAAACTCCACACAGACAATTGTCAGAAGCAGGAACTGAACTTGAGTCTCTGGCACTATAAGGCAGCAGTGCTAACACTGTGCCACCATGCTGCCCCTCTGAGGTACTGAAACTTGGTCAGTGTTTTCTTTTAATCTGCATCTATAATCTATAGTAAACTGTATAGGATGAGTCTGGGAATAGCAGAGCTTGATTTTCATTGTGGTACCTGAGTGAAGTGTGACAAGGGCTTTGAACAGCTTTAGCCTAATTTTTACATCTCTGTATTCAATCCTCAATATATAAAGCCGACAATTCATTGTAATAATTGTGATGAGAACCAACAGCTATGTTGTCTCTACAGGCATGTTCGTCCTGCTGGTCCAGTCCAATTTGTTTTCCCTTTTGCCAGCTTCTGATTTGCCCTTCAGGTATTCAGCAAAAGGACAAGAGGCTGTGATCAGTGCTATAACAATGGCCATCCTTGTCAGCTTGTTAAAATAAGATGTGATGCTTGGGCACTAGCCACTGGTGGCCGGGATGGAATGCTGTTACCAATCCTCCTTGCTTTGCTACTCTAAGGTTTGTCTATAGTGGAGGATTGACCACAAATCAATCCCCGCACAAGACGCTCTAGAATAACAGGATACAGTTTGTTACATTTCAGTAACTCGATACAAATTACATTGATGGGCCGGGTCCTGGCAGGTGGGACAAGATTGGGTTGGGACATCTGGTTGGCATGGACGAGTTGGACCAAAGAGTCTGTTTCCATGCTGTACATCTCTATGACTCTATGACTCTTAGGCTTATTAACTATTAGCAAACAGACACATGTTTCCACCAGGAGACCGTGTCTGACTGCTGTCTACCTCAGCTGACTCCAATTACCCACTGCATTCACTGACTATATTACATATCAGAGTGGGTGGAGCTTCAGCCTCGCTCATTGGTTAACCCTTTCATATCATTACTTGCACAACAGTTTGGATTTGAATTTCACTGGAAATCAAGCTTAAATAGTGGCCTTCAAAAGGGAACTGAACAGATACTTAAAGGAGAAAAAAGTGCAAGATTACGAGAAACGAGTTGAGAAGTTCGACCAATTCAAAAGAGACAGCACAGACTTGATGGATCATGACTCTATGATGTATTTTCAGCATGAAAATAATCTCACCAATTATTCCATTCTACGTCTTTTTTTTATACTGGTGAAGCCTGGGGAGATTCAGTAAAGTATGGGAACATGACCTGATTTTGTTTAGAACATTCTATCTTATGCCTTTATACACGAAGGAAGCATAACAAGAATATTAAAGCAGAACTTTCAATATTAGTTTTACTCTTTCTAATTAATAAGTGGCACGTTCCCTTCATTTTCTGCAACAACTGCATTCGACGTGGTGCTAATCTGACCGTTCCAGCTAATTGAGGTGGAGATAGAGAGAGAGAGGAAGAAATATGTAGAGGTGTAATAATTGCAAGCACAGCCGAGGGAAGATGCAGCACATGTAGAATATTCAGCTGAGCTGGTTTAGATATTCAAGAAATTCAGGATGTCTCACCCTCTGCTCCTCCCACTGTGAAAATGACATTAACCAAATGTATTTTCCAAAGATAGAGAGATTTCACAGATACCTCCTGAAACACAGAAACATAGAAGATAAGAGCAGGACGAGGCCATTCAGCCCTTCAAACCAGCTCTGTCATTCATTAGATCGTCCATTAGCCTAATCCTGCTTTCTCCCCATAAACTTTGATCCCATTCACCCCTAGTGCTATATCTAGCTGCCTCTTGAATACATTCAATGTTCTGGCATCAACTACTTCCTGTGGTAATGAATTCCACTCTTTGGTGAAGAAATGTCTCCTCATCTCCGTTCTAAAAGGTGTATCTGGAATCCTCAGACTGTGACCCCTGGGTCTGGACATACCCCTCATCGGGAACATCCTGCATCTAACCTATCTCAGAGCATGTGAGGACTGCCGATTCTGGAGAGTCTGAGTTGAAAACTGTGGCACTGGAGCTGTGCTTTTCCAACACCACACTTTTTTGACTTTAGCCTGTCTAGTCCTGTTAGAATTTCAAGCTGAGGAATAAACACATGATGGAAACACACAAGGGTGTGGTTTCCATGGAGTGGATGCTTGTTACTACAGTGGGTCGTGGGTTTGGTTTCCAGGTATGGACCACACCGCCATGAGTGCAAACTGACCACAACAGGAGCACAAATCTCAAATGCATTTGTTGGCAATGGGAGTGGGGGGCCAGGGAAATGATGGGTGAAGTGTTGGCTGCAAATTATGTCCCTTGAGCACAGATGAGAATAATGACAATCCATCATGCAGGGATCAAGAGTCTGAAGAACCGATGGGCCTATTCCACTCTGTAGTTTTCCAACAAATGTTGTGGTTTGGGTTGAACCATCGTCATGGTTGTTGATTTGGATCAGAGTTTTGCATTGATTGGCAAACAATGGGAGACAGTGGTACAGTGGCAACATCACTAGATGAATATTCCCAGATAAATGTTCCGGGGACATGGGTTTAACTTCCATCAGAACAGATGGTGAAATCTGAACTTAGAAGAAATCTGGATTAAAAAGTGACTCAATGGGGTTTGCATAACCACCACGGATTGTGGTAAAAAAGAAACATTAGGTTCATCAATGCCCCATTACGGAAAGGAAATCTCAGCTCTGACCAAGGTCACTGGACTCAAAACATTAACTCCGTTCTTCTCTCCAGAGGCTGCCAGACATGTTGGGTTTCTCCAGAACTTTCTATCCTTGTTTGTAAAGGAGATCTGCTGATCTGGCCTACATGTGGTTACAGTCCCACAGCAATTTGGTTGACTCTTCATCACCTCTGGGCAATTAGGGATGGGCAATAACTGGTGGCCTAGTCAGCAACACCCACATCCTGTCAATGAATTTTTTAAACAGTAAGAAGTTCAAACCAATGCAAAGGTTGATAATCCCACAACAATATCAAACATCGGTCCTGCTACTCTTGTTTTAGTCTTATGTTCAGTATTTTTAGCTTTGCTAATTGATTTCTAAACCATTTTGCTCCACCACCGTAGCTCAGTAAAGTTCATTGAGACAACTTTGAACAACAGAAGACAAAGATGAAACAGTTAACTTATTTCAAAAGTACATTTCATGTGACAGGGAGTTGATCACATGGGAGTGAACATAGGCTGTGAGGCAACAGAGAATAGAGCTTTCAAATGAAGTCAAAAGACACATGGGTTCTTCTGAAGTGCAGCACCCTCCATTCAATATTGTGGTCAAATACATTTATATAAGTTGAGAAACTCTGCATTATTTCATGCTCAGTCTGCAAGGTGGGATATAGCTCCATCCCAAATGGCTGATAGATGATGGTGACTGAGACAAATAGATCATGCTGCATTAATATTGGACCATGTGACTTGCAGTGCAGTGATAAAGCACCCCATTTCACAGCAAGTTGCCAGCATATATTCTGATAACAGCGAGCAACCCAGTGAAATATGGTTAATGCATTCATTTTCAAACCTATCTCAATATGATTTTCTGCTTGCAAATAAATATTTTGTTTTTTCTGATCTTTCTCAGGTTCTAAAGTCATAGAGTCATAGAGATGTACAGCATGGAAACAGACCCTTCGGTCCAACCCATTCATGCCGACCAGATATCCTAACCCAATCTAGTCCCACCTGCCAGCACCCGGCCCATATCCCTTCAAACTCTATTCATATACACATCCAAATGCCTCTTAAATGTTGCAATTGTACCAGCGTCCATCACATCCTCTGGCAGCTCATTCCTTGCACATACCACCCTCTGCGTGAAAAAGTTGCCCTTTAGGTCTCTTTTATATCTTCCCTTCTCACCCTAAACCTATGCCCTCTAGTTCTGGACTGCCCCACCTCAGGGAATTTATCCTATCCATGCCCCTCCTAATTTTGTAAACCTCTATAATGTCACCCTCAGCCTCCGACACTCCAGGGAAAAGAGCCCTAGCATAGAGTCATAGAGATGTACAGCATGAAAACAGACCCTTCGGTCCAACCCGTCCATGCCGACCAGATATCCCAACCCAATCTATTCCCACCTGCCAGCACCTGGCCCATATCCCTCCAAACCCTTCCTATTCATATACCCATCCAAATGCCTCTTAAGTGTTGCAATTGTACTAGCCTCCACCACATCCTCTGGCAGCTTATTCCATACACGTACCACTCTCTGCGTGAAAAAGTTGCCCTGAGGGTGGTACGTGTATGGAATGAGCTGCCAGAGGATGTGGTGGAGGCTGGTACAATTGCAACATTTAAGAGGCATTTGGATGGGTATATGAATAGGAAGGGTTTATATCTTTCCCCTCTTACCCTAAACCTATGCCCTCTAGTTCTGGACTCCCCAACCCCAGGGAAAATACTTTGTCTATTTATCCTATACATGTTCAACCTCTCCCTATAGCTCAAATCCTCCAACCCTGGCAACATGCTTGTAAATCTTTTCTGAAACCTTTCAAGTTTCACAACATCTTCCCGATAGGAAGGAGACCAGAATTGCACACAATATTCCAACAGTGGCCTAACCAATGTCCTGTACAGCCGCAACACGACCTCCCAAATCCTGTACTCAGTACTCTGACCAATACTGAAAAGCATACCAAACGCCTTCTTCACTATCCTATCTACCTGTGACTCCACTTTCAAGGAGCAATGGACCTGCACTCCAAGAGATTTAAAATGGGGGAATGTTAAGCAAATTTGCAGATGACACCAAGATTGATAGCATGGTTAATATTGAAAAAGATGGTTGTAGGTTACCAGGAGATGTAAGTGGGTTGGTCAGATGGACACACCAGTGGCAGATGGTATTTAACCCAAATGAGTGTGAGGTGATGCACTTTGGAAGAAGAAACAAGATGAGGGAGTATTTAATGAATGACAGGATGTTGGGTAGCTGAGAGGGATTTTGGAATAATTATTCACAAATCCCTGAGGTCAGCAGAGCACGTGAATAGCATAGTTCAGAAGGCATATGAGACATTTGCTCTCTTCATTCCTGATGAAGGGCGCCTGCCCGAAGCGTCGCTTTTCCTGCTCCTCAGATTCTGCCTGACCTGCTGTGCATTTCCAGCACCACTCTAATCTTGACTCTAATCTCCAGCATCTGCAGTCCTCACTTTTGCCTATTTGCTTTCTTCAGTCAGGCTATAGAATATAAGAGCAAGGACGTAATGTTAGAGTTGTACAGGACATTGGTCAGGCCACAGATGGAGTACTCTGTGTAGTTCCAGTCACTTCACTATAGGATGGACGTGACAGTACTAGAGGGAGTACAGAGGAGGTTTGCCAGGATAATGCCTGGGACGGAGAAATAGAGCTATTAGGAGAGATTAGATCAGCTTGGTTGGTTTTCTCTCCAGCAGAGAGGGGATATGATTGAGGTTTATAAGATTATGAGGGGCATGGACAGGGTGAATAGAGAACAGCCATTCCCCTTGGGCGAGGGGTCAATCATGAGGGTCCATAGCTTTAGGGTAATGAGCAGGAGGTTCAGAGGAGATTTGGGAAAAATCTTTTTCACTCAGAGGGTAGTAGGAATCTGCAATGATCTGCCTGGGAAGGGAATGGATGCTGTAAATATTACAATCTTCAAAAAATATTTGGATGAGCACTTCAAATATCATAAAGTGTCAAGCGTATTCCACAAATGCAGGAAATTGGGATCAGTGCGCCTTTAATGGTAGTTATGTCAGTGCAGACCTGATTGTCTGAAGGGCCTTCTCTGTGCTGAATGAATCTATGAATCAAGATGGATAGATTTAAATTCAGCGACCAAGCAAAACAAAAGATCCTCCATTATCTCACCTGACAACAGCAATCTTAACCATCTGGCCCTGTTAATAAATGATGGTCAATCATGTGATATATTAGCAACTCGATAATTACAAATCTGGACCTCCTCCAGTTCCACAGAGTAATGTTCATCGACCATCATCTATCTTATTCTGAAATATGGATCATCAAACAATTAGGAGCACTCTTCCAGGTGCTATTTGTTACCTGCATGTCTTCTTGCTCATAAATAACATCCAAGGACAATTTTGCTCAGATAAAGTGTCCTGGACAGAACTACAATTAACCACCATTTCTTTGTTATTAGTTTCCCTGCAGTGTGGAAACAGGTCCTTCCACCCAGCAAGTCCACACCAACCCTCCAAAGAATAACCCACCCAGACCCATTTCCCTCTGACTAATGCACGTAACGCTATGGGCAATTTAGCATGGCCAATTCACCTGACCTGCATGTCATTGGATTGAGGGAGGAAACCCACGGAGACACACGGAGAACGTGCAAACTCCACACAAACAGTCACCCGAGGCTGGACTCGAACCTGGGTCCCCGGTGCTGTGAGGCAGCAGAGCTAACCACTGAGCCACTGTGCCACCCTTTGCATGTTATTAAGTATGTATTATACGTTCGAGCAAACCTATTAGGGTAGAGCTTCTACATTGAGCACAAACTGTGTTCCAAATTACTTACCCGAATTACTTAGCCATCCATGAGTTCCCTTATTTGCATGCTATGAAATGCAACTAATGCTTTGTACTAATATGCAGTGATTTAATTACAATGTAACTTGAAAAATCACTTCCAAAAACATCCTTTGATACATTGAAGACAATACAAAATTATTTTTTGATTTGATTGGGGTTGTTAGTTTTTAAACAAAAATTAGTTCAAAATGTATCAATTTGTTCCTTGCTCCCAAAAAAGGAAAACCACCTTGGAGACGAACAACTGAGACCAATCAGTGGGTGCTGATTGTATTTACAGGTAGGTTTTAAGGAGTTTCTTAGAAGACAGAAAGGTATCAAGGTTAAGGGAATGAATTACAGAGATTATAAACTGGGCAGCTGCAAGCATGACCATCTGACTTTGGGATGCAGGAACCCAGATTTGCAAAAGTGGTCAGAATCAGGGCAACAGAGATATCTGGAAGGCCGAGAGATGGTAAGGGAGTTCGGGGGAGGTTTGGCCAAAGGAAAAAGCTGAAGACTAGAAAGCAAGTTCTTAATTTGAGCCATCAATGGAACTCACTGTCTGAATCCACAATCATTGGGGTTTTATGGCTCAGAAACAAAAACAGAAATTGCTGGAAAATCCCAGCAGTTCTGGCAGCATCTGTGGAGAAAAATCAGAGTTAATGTTTCAGGTCCAGAGACCCTTCAGAACTGAAATATTAACTCTAATTTCTCTGCAGCGATGCTGCCAGAGCTGCTGGGATTTTTCAGCAATTCCTGTTTTTGTTTCTGATTTCCAGCATCCACAGCTCTTTTTTTTCATTTCATGATCCAAATAAGGGGTTAAACAGAAAAATCCTGATTCTCCGAGTTATCCACATCACTGCAACTGATGATCAGTGCAAATAAAATTTCAATATTTCTGCTCTATGCTCTTTTCCTTAAAATACTCCTTCAGAGTCAGTGACTAATTTTGGGAAATGATTTTAAAGACAATCCTTGGTGAACTTAAAATATTTATACAATGGATAAATACATCAGGCTAAGAGCTGACAATATTATGCTGGCCTTGGCCTATGAAATTTATTGTCTCAGTTCATAGAAACTGCAGCCTAACATAAAATTAACCATTATCTTCTAACAAGGAAGTATAATAACAGATGTTAGCCGGAACAGAGGATCTGCAAGATGACTGATAACCTCAGCATAGACAGCTGCCTCGCATAAAGGACATCCATGATACCCTTAGCAGCTGTGATATAAAAGGGTCAGTATAGCCGTGGGTGGAAGGTCACTTCTGAGCTATAGAACAATTCATTTTGTTGGTCACCTCACATCTGATCAACGCATGATCTACTACGTAAAACCCTCTGGGTTGTATTCCTGACAAGGATTGTACATTGTGAATATCAAGAATATTGAAACCGCATCTCAACATGGAACATGTGTAGGGGAGAAGGTTATTTCTATTGCACTTGGTGTAACTTGAAGTTGAAATGTTTTGCACCCTTGGGACAAGCTTAACAGGTAAAGTATACGGTATTTTCATTGCACTTTTGTGGCATCGGCATCACTGGCTGCCCAGCATGTATTGTCCATCCTTAGAACATAGAACATAGAACATAGAACAAAACAGCACAGAACAGGCCCTTCGGCCCACGATGTTGTGCCGAACATTTGTCCGAGCTTAAGCACCCATCCATGTACCTATCCAATTGCCGCTTAAAGGTCGCCAATGATTCTTACTCAGCCACTCCCACAGGCAGCGCATTCCATGCCCCCACAACTCTCTGGGTAAAGAACCTACCCCTGACATCCCCCCTATACCTTCCACCCTTCACCTTAAATTTATGTCCCCTCGTAACACTCTGTTGTACCTGGGGAAAACGTTTCTGACTGACTGTCCTTATTTACACTTGAGGAGGTGGTGAGCTGCCTTCTTGAATTGTTACATTCCATGTGCTATGGGTCGACCAAAATGTCCTTCAGGAGAGAATTCCAGGAGTTTGACTCAGCGACACTGAAGGAACAGTGATATATTTCTAAGACAGGATAGTTGGAGGTGGTGATGTTCTCAATATTAGAAGTATTAACAATTTTCCTGAGACACCTAAGAATGGAACATTAGATTAGATTACATTACAGTGTGGAAACAGGCCCTTCGGCCCAACAAGTCCACACCGACCTGCCGAAGCGCAACCCACCCAGACCCCTACATTTACCCCTTACCTAACACTACAGGCAATTTAGCATGGCCAATTCACCTAACCTGCACATCTTTGGACTATGAGAGGAAACCGGAGCACCCGGAGGAAACCCACGCAGACCCGGGGAGAACGTGCAAACTCCACACAGTCAGTCGCCTGAGGCGGGAATTGAACCCGGGTCTCTGGCGCTGTGAGGCAGCAGTGCTAACCACTGTGCCTCCGTGCCGCCCACCCCCACGTGTTACATAAAGGTGAGTTGAACTCGATTGCACATACAATAAATATTATTACACTGACTGGAATTTTAAAGTCAAAATATTTTATAATGCATTATGTCAAATTTTATGAGGAAAGTATATTTTTGGGTAAAAATGCCCAATCTAAGATCGAAGGTTAAGATTGTATATTTGTTTGCTGACTAAAATATTACTACTTAACACTTTATAAAGTCCAATTGACTACTGATTTCAGAGAATCCCTACAGTAGAGAGAGCAGCTATTTAGTCCAGTAAGTCTGCATTGACCCTCTGGAGAGCATGCCACCCTGATCCATCCCATTCCCGTCACCCCACATTTACCATTGCTAACCCACCCAGCCTGCACAATTTGGCATGAGCAATCCACTTAACCTGCATATCTTTGGACTATGATGAGGAGGTGCCGATTTTGGACTGGGCAGACCTAATACAGCCCCTTGGTTACGTGAAGTGATGAAGGAGCAGCGCTCCGAAAGCTTGCAATTTCAAATAAATCTGTTGGACTAGAACCAGGTGTCGTGTGACTTCTGACCTCATTTTTGGACTATGGGAGGAAACCAGAGCATCCGGAGGAAACTCACACAGGGAATGTGCAAGCTCCACACAGCCAGTCGCTTGAGGGTGGAATCCAAGCCAGGTCCCCAGTGCTGTGAGGCAGCAGTGCTCACACTGAGCCACCGTGCCATTTCTGCCATATATATGGCAAGATAACTAGGTTTCTGAATTAGTAACACGATTAGAGTTAGATTCAAGGAGGTAGACCTCCACAGTTTCCACGCTCTGAAGAGGGGATCACAGCCATACTCACAGCCCTCATCCAAATTGGGCAACAGCCAGAGAGAATGGTCTTTAGTTGGGGCCTTTAATTATTCAAATTGGATGCCCATGCCAGTACACGGCTTTCAGTGAAAGCTGTGACTGCATCACAGAGCCACCCTGTGACATTTTAGCAGCTCGAACCCCCAAACCATTTTCATGGATAGGTAAAACACCAGCCGTGGAATCCTTGCTGGGATCTGGTGCTCATGTACAGACTTTGTTCTGGTATCTTGTCTTAAAAACCTGCTCTCATGTCAGACTTCACAATGTGAAGCTGAGAGGAAATGTCTTCATGCTGAGAGTATAATTCAAGTGACAATAGATTGTCACCTTGGTAATCTGTTATGAGAGACCTTGACTATGCAATCACAAGGAAGCAAACATCATTTATTAAAAGCCAGCAATCCAACCTCTATCATTCCAATGAACAATATCTCTCTGAAAGCTTTATCACACGTTTTTTAAGTAAAGATGTGTTCGCTCTCCATTTTTAAATGAACTCTTTATTATTAATTATTTCCTCACAAGACACTTCTCTTTTCATTCAACATGAATGTGCAGGCAGAAACTCCACATAAATAAGTTCTTGCCAATACTCAGAGAGATATTTTTACCTTATTAATTCATGGCACCTGGGCATTGCTTGGCTGGGCCAGCATTTGAAGCCCATTCCTACTTGCCCTTGAGAAGATGGTGGCAAACTGCCTTCATGAACCTCCGCAGTCTTTTTCCTGTAGGTAGACCCACCATGCCATGAGGGATGGAATTCCAGGATCTTAACTCAATGTAACTGAAGGAATAGTGATATATTTGCAAGCCAGGATGATGAGTGGCGAGAAGTGGAACTTGCAGGTTGTGGTGTTCCCAAGTATCTGCTGCCCTTGTACTTCAAGATGCAAGTGATAGTGTGTTTACGGAAACTTGGTGAATTTCCACAGTGCATTTTGTTGATGGTACACATCACTGTTACTGAGCATCACCAGAGGAGGGAGTGGAAGCTTATGTGTATGAAATTGCTTGCAAGAGTTCACTGATTTCACACTTGGTCAAATGATGTCAAGGTCTGTCACTCCCACCTCATCTTTGGAATTCAACTCTTTTGTCCATATTTGAGCCAAGGTTGTAATGAGGTCAGGAGCTGAGTGGCCCAGGTGGAACCCAAACTGGCCGACACTGAGCAGGTTATTGCTGAGCAGGTGCTGCTTGATAGCACAGTTGATGACATCATCCATCACTTTACTGATGGTTGAGAGTAGACGGAAGGGACGGTAATTAGCTGGGTTGGATTTGTCCTGCTTTTTGTGTACAGGCCAGATTTGGGCAATTATCCACATTCTCAGAGAGTAGTAAGGGTATGGAATGCTTTGCCTGCAACGGTAATAGATTCGCCAAGTTTAAGTGCATTTAAGTCGTCATTGGACAGGCATATGGACATACATGGAATAGTGTAGGTGGGATGGGATTCAGATTAGTATGACAGGGCGGCGCAACATCGAGGGTTGAAGGGCCTGTACTGTTCTGTTATGTTCTATGTTCTATTCTCGGGAAGATGCAGAGGTTGTAACTGCACTGGAATGGCTTAGCTAGGAATGCGGCAAATTCTGGAGCCCGTGTCGCCAGTACTTTTGTATGGAATGTTGTCAGGACCCTTTATCGTATCCAGTGTCTCCAACGGTTTCTTGTTATCACATGGAGTGAATCAAATTGATTAAAGACTGGCTTCATGTCACTGGAGGAAGCTGAGATAGGTCATTCAATTGCCAGGCTTGGCTGAAGATTGCTGCAAATGTTCAGCCTTATCTTTTGCACTGATGTACTGAGCTCCTCAATCATTGAGATTTTTCAAGACTTTTATAGAGGAAAAGGAAGTACAGAAGGGAGATAGGAAATAAAGAGTGATTGTATTCTAAGGAAGCAATGCGCCAAAACGAGTATGTCACACTTAGCTCCTGAGTTTAGATCAGAGTAGTACTGGAAAAGCACAGCAGACAAAAGCCCTTCATCAGGAATAGAGGCAGGAAGCCTCCAGGGTGGAGAGATAAGTGGGGTGTTTTTTTTTCCTCAGTGAGGGGAAGGTCTGGGGGGGATGGTGAAAACTCGGTAGGGCTGTCGGCAGAATGCAGGTGAGTGGCATTGGTGGGGGCGGAAGTGATGGTGAACACGGCAGTAGAGGGGGCGGAAGTCGCTGAACGTGTGATGTCAGCGATAACGTGGGGGGTGGAAGTGATGTCACATGTGGTGCATGAGGAATCATGAGGGTTGGAAGTGGCTGTGGAAGTGGCCAGGATGGGGGCGAAAGTGATGTCATCGATCACCGTGGGGATGATAGCTGTACCAGCCACATGGCTAATGGTGTCTGAGCAGTTCCAGAGGCTGGGGGAATCTTCTGGAATGTTTGAGGAGTGCTGGTTATGGAGGTGGGTGTGTAAAAGTTTGTTGTACTTACAGTTTTTGATGTTTGAGATGGTGTTGAAATACTCTCCAACCTGGAGGCTGCCTGCCTCTATTTCTGATGAAGGGCTTTTGCCCGAAACGTCGATTTCCCTGCTCCTTGGATGCTGCCTGATCTGCTGTGCTTTTCCAGCCCCACTCTAATCTAGACTCTGGTTTCCAGCATCTGCAGTCCTTGTTTTTGCCACACTTAGCTGCTGAGCCTGCTGCACCATTCAATTAGGTCAAGATTGATCTGAAGGGAGGCATCCAGCGGAGGAAAAGGTGGGGGGTGGGGCCAGTGTAGTTGCGGAAGATGGTCTGTTCCACATATCCTACGAAGAGGCAGGCATAGCTGGGGCCCATGCGGGTGCCCATGGCTACTCCTGAAGAAGGGCTTATGCCCGAAACGTCGATTCTCCTGTTCCCTGGATGCTGCCTGACCTGCTGCGCTTCTCCAGCAACACATTTTCAGCCAAGATTGATCTGAACCAATGTAATTTCCCAGCTTTTGTTCCATACCTCCCAATATTTATAACAAACCACAATTTACTAATCTTCACCTGCTAAACTTTGATTGAAAATCCTACTGTGCCACTGTGCCGAACAACATTCAGAGGTGGGCGAGCTCTCAATTTCTACATCTCATGGGAATTGGAGTTTCCTGATTTCACCTCTAAGAAGCTTAACCCTGATTGTAACATTACCCTTTGTATTGTGGATTCTCCACTGGAGGCAATACCTTCCATATAGTGACCCTACTGAATTCATTTACCATTTTGAAGACTTCAATTTGAACAGTTCATAAGCATCAAAACTCAAGGGAATATATCTTCATGCAAGTTCATCTATTAACATATATAATCTGTGACTCAGTGCGTCACACACTTGCCTCAAACCAAATGGATGTAATACCCATTCCAGAGACTTGCAACTAAAAACCGAGTTTGACACAGTACTAAATGAGCTTTGCAATGTAGGAGTTAATGTCTTTCAGGTGAGATGGCAAACCAAGGTACAGTCTGTGCTTTCAACTGGATGTTACATATCTGATGGCACTATTCTGAAGATGATCTCGTCTAGCATCAGAGGTAAAAATGTTAGTTCGACAGTGGTACAAATATACTTTTCTGGGAGAAAGTGAGGACTTCAGATGCTGGAGATCAGAGTCAAAAAGTGTGGTGCTGGAAAAGCACAGCAGGTCAGGTAGAATCTGAGCAGCAGCAGAATTCACATTTCGGGCATAAGCCCTTCATCACAAATATTGTTCTGGTCTGAGTATTATTTCAACTGACACATCATAAAACTCCAACAACACTGATTATTTGAAAATGAAAATACATACACATATCTAGTTCTCGCTCAATTGCACCTTAATTAACGTATAACCTTCACCTCAGGAATTCATACTAGACTACTCAATGCTAATGACATGCAAGAGTCACCTGGTGTCCTGTCCAATACATATTCCCAGCACAACATGAAAACACAGCTTATCTGCTCATTATCACCTTGCTGTCTATGGGAGTTTTCTGTGTCCAAACTGACTGCTGCATTTCTTGCATTACAACAGTGACTGCATTTCTTAAAAACATAATTGGCTGTAAAACTATTTCGGATGACCTGGAGTCACAAAAGGCAATTACTGTAAATCTTTCTTTCATTAATGTAACCCACTAAGCATTTACATTATTCTGGCAGGTCAATACTGAACCTCAAAGGTGGGAAGTTTCATTCTGAGATTGGTTGTTTAAAGCTGAAATCTGTTTTCTAAACAGAATCTGGCCAACAGTTTGTGCAGTCGAAGAATTCCATCCTTACTTTGTTTTTTTTTTAAATTCCAGCATCTTTGAATTAAAGGCCTTTACCTTTTTCATTTATTTTCCTGGCTACTCATTTTTGGCATTGTATGTACATGGGCACTTTTAAATTGCCAGGGGATCTGACCAGATCCTCCAAGGTAGATGAACACACTTCTCATTCACTGGTCATTAGTGAGGCCACATACTGTGTACACTATTGTTTTCCACTTTTGAGGAAGGTTGGAGATGCGGGAAGCAGTTCAGGTGAGGTTTACAACATTAATATTTTGATTATCGGTTGTCTTATGAGAAAAGGTTTGACAGGTGAGGTCTGTGTCCTCTCAGGTTTGGAAGACCAACCAGCAACTTGTTTGAAACATACAAGATCCTGAAGGGTCATAACAGGGTGGAATCTAGAATGAGGGGATCACTGATTAAAAATAAGAGATCACCTATTTAAGTCAGAGGTGAGAACATCACAACACCCACAAACGGAGCTGCAGCATGACATTATTTAAATGAGCCACAACGTACAGCAGCACCTAGGAACCATGAGCAGCAGAAGAAAAATACCTGTACAGCGTATTCAAGAATAACGGGTACCTGACAAACACAGTCCACTGATTCTTAAACAAAAAACCCAAATAAGAAGACACAACATGCCCAGAGACTCTAGCCACACTACCATACATCAAATACATCTCTGAGATGACTACCAGACTACTCCGACCCTTGGCATCATGGTAGCCCACATACCTACCAATACACTGAAACGGCTACTGGTGAGCTTAAAGGACCCGATACTAACAACCAGCAAATCGAATGTCATTTACAAAATACCATGCAAGGACTACAACAAACACTACATTAGACAGACTTGCAGAAAAGTAGCCACCAGGATACATGAACTCCAACGAGCCACCAAAAGACATGACCCACTATCACTTACATACAGATGAAGAAGGACACTAGTTTGACTGGGACAACGTATCCATCCCAGGACAGGCTAAACAGAGACACAGAAATTCCTAAACGCCTGGCATTCAAACTGGAACTCCACCAATAAACACACCAATTTGGACCCCATTTACCAACCTCTGAGACAAAGAACCGACAATGATATCATCCACCACAACAGACCAAGACACATAAATAGAAAGTGGGACAGAACACTAGTGCTTCACCGGAAGCTCACCGATGATGTTACCTGGTGTGGTGATGAACCGTCTGAAAACAAACCTGCCAGCTCAGTGAGCACTCATACAACCAGAACATTTCTTCACATAAGGGATCATGAGTGTTTGGAGCTCTGTTAATCAAAGATTCTAAATGCAGAGTCTCTGAAACTTTTTAAGATATGGAAGTGGCAGTTAAACTGGAATGGACAAAGTCAGAATTCACACCACACCAGGATGTAATCCAGCAGGTTTATTTGAAATGACAAGTTTTTGGGGCATATACCCTTTGTTAGGTGAAGTGCCGAAGGGGCAGCATGACGAAAGCTTGTAATTTCTAATAAACCTGTTGGTCTGTAACCTGGTTTCATGTGACTTTCAAATCTTTTAAGGCAGAGTTATCTTTATTCTTACTAATCAAAGATGATCAACAAGAAGGCAGGCTTGAAATTACAAGCAGATACTTTTTATTCATTCACAGGATGAGAACATCATTGAGGGGTGACAGCAGCATTTGTTGCCCATCTCTAATTGCTCAGAGGACAGTGAAGCGTCAACCCCATTGCTGCAGGCCTGGAATGACATGTAGACTAGACCAGATAAGGATGGCAGTTTTCTCCACAAGTGGGTATCAGTGAACCAGGTGGGTTTTCTGACAATTGGCAATGATTCATGGTCTCCTCAGACTCTTAATTTCAGATGGTTTTTTTAGTGAACTGAAATTCCATAAGACCATAAGACCAAAAGACATAGGAGTGGAAGTAAGGCCATTCGGCCCATCGAGTCCACTCCGCCATTTAATCATGGCTGATGGGCATTTCAACTCCACTTACCCGCATTCTCCCCGTAGCCCTTAATTCCTTGTGACATCAAGAATTTATCAATCTCTGCCTTGAAGACATTTAGCGTCCTGGCCTCCACTGCACTCTGCGGCAAAGAATTCCATAGGCCCACCACTCTCTGGCTGAAGAAATGTCTCCGCATTTCTGTTCTGAATTGACCCCCTCTAATTTTAAGGCTGTGCCCACGGGTCCTAGTCTCCCCACCTAACGGAAACAATTTCTTAGCGTCCACCCTTTCCAAGCCATGTATCATCTTGTAAGTTTCTATTATATCTCCCCTTAACCTTCTAAACTCCAATGAGTACAATCCCAGGATCCTCAGCCGTTCCTCGCATGTTTGACCTATCATTCCAGGGATCATCCGTGTGAATCTCCGCTGGACATGTTCCAGTGCCAGTATGCCCTTCCTGAGGTGTGGGGACCAAAACTGGACACAGTACTCCAAATGGGGCCTAACCAGAGCTTTATAAAGTCTCAGTAGCACATTGCTGCTTTTATATTCCAACCCTCTTGAGATAAATGACAACATTGCATTCGCTTTCTTAATCATGGATTCAACCTGCATGTTTACCTTTAGAGAATCCTCAACTAGCGCTCCAAGATCCCTTTGTACTTTGGCTTTATGAATTTTCTCACCGTTTAGAAAGTAGTCCAGGCTTGTATTCTTTTTTCCAAAGTGCAAGACCTCGCATTTGCTCACACTGAACTTCATCAGCCATTTCCTGGACCACTCTCCCAAACTGTCTAGATCCTTCTGCAGCCTCCCCACTTCCTCAGTACTACCTGCCTGTCCACCTATCTTCGTATCATCGGCAAACTTCACTAGAATGCCCCCAGTCTCTTCATCCAGATCATTAATATATAACGTGAACAGCTGCGGCCCCAACACTGAACCCCGTGGGACACCGCTTTTCACCAGCTGCCATTCCGAAAAAGAATCTTTTTTCCTAACTCTCTGCCTTCTGTCAGACAGCCAATCCTCAATCCATGCCAGTAGCTCACATTGAACACCATGGGCCCTCACCTTGCTCAGCAGCCTCCTGTGTGGCACCTTATCAAAGGCCTTTTCGAAGTCTAGATAGACCACATCCACTGGGTTTCCCTGGTCTAACCTACTTGTCACCTCTTCAAAGAATTCTAACAGGTTTATCAGGCATGACCTCCCCTTACTAAATCCATGTTGACTTGTTCTAATCCGACCATGCTCTTCGAAGAATTTAGAAACCTCATCCTTAACGATGGATTCTAGAATTTTACCAACAACCGAGGTTAGGCTAATTGGCCTATAATTTTCCATCTTTTGTCTTGATCCTTTCTTTAACAATGGGGTTACAACAGCGGTCTTCCAATCATCCAGGACTTTCCCTGACTCCAGTGACTTTTGAAAGATCTCAACCAATACCTCCGCTATTTCCTCAGCCACCTCCCTCAGAATTCTAGGATGTAGCACATCGTGGCCAGGAGATTTGTCGATTTTAAGACCTTTTAGCTTTTCTAGCACTATCTCTTTTGTAATGGCAACCATACTCAACTCAGCCCCCTGACTCCCTTTAATTGTTGGGGTATTACTCATGTCTTCCACTGTGAAGACTGATGCAAAGTACTTATTAAGTTCTCCAGCTATTTCATTATCTCCCATCACTAGGCTTCCAGCATCAGTTTGAAGAGGCCCAATGTCTACTTTTGCCTGTTGTTTGTTTCTTATGTATTGAAAGAAACTTTTACTATCATTTCTAATATTACTGGCTAGCCTACCTTCATATTTGATCCTCTCCTTCCTTATTCACAGGAACAGGCCCTTCGGCCCACTATGTCTGTGCTGACCATGATGCCATTCCAAATGAATTCCATCTGCCTGCACACAGTCCATCTCCCTCTGTTCCCTGCCTGTTCATGTGTCAGTCCAAGTTAAACATTGCTATATATCTGCTTCTGCGGCCTCTCCTGGCAGAACACTTTCCACACATCTACCACCCTTTGCATAAAGAATTTGCCTTGTACATCTTCCCTCACCTCACCCTAAACCTATATTCCTATAACTGATATTTCCACCCTGAGGGAAGAAGAATCAGACTATCCATCCTATCCATGCCTCTCATAATTTTATAGACTTCTATCAGGCTGTCCCTCTGCCTCTGACACTTTTACAATCCAAGCTTGTCCCATCTCTCCTGAAAGCTGATACACTCAAATCCGAGCAAAGTCCTGGTAAACCTCTTTTGCTCCCTCTCCAAAGCCGACATATCCTTCTTATAGTGTGGGGACCAAAACTGCGCAATGTGGCCTCATTCAAGTTTTATGTAGCTGCCATATGACTTGTCAGCTTTTAGACTCAATGCCCTGAACCATGCCGTTCATGTTCTTTACTATCTTATCCACTTGTGTTGACACTTTCAACTCCAATTTTTGTGTTGTCTGCAAACTTACTAATCAAATTGCCAGCATTTTGATCCAAATCATTTATGTATATTACAAACAACACAGGGTCCAGCACTGATCCTTGCAGAACACCACTGGTCACAGACCTCCAGTCAGAAAAATACCCCTCCAACTACCCTTTTTTTTCTATGACCGAGCCAATCTTGTATCCTGGTTACCAACTCACCTTACAGCTCATGTGACCTCATCATCTGGACCAGCCCACCATGAGGGATCTTGTAAACGCTTTAGTAAAGTCCATGTAGACAACACCCATTGTCCTCCCTTCATCAACTATATTAGTCCCTTCCCCAAAATCTCAACCAAGTTTGTGAGCCAACGCCGCCCCTACACAAAGCCATGGGGAGCGTACCTAATAAGTCCACTCTTTTCGAAATGCAAGTGAATCCTATTCCCAAGAATCTTCTCTACTGATTTCCCTGCCACAGATGGAAAGTTTGCCAGCCTATAATTTCCTAAATTATCCTGTGCCATTCTTAAACAAAGAAACAGCAATGGTTAATCTCCAGTCTTCTGGGACCAATCTTATAGTTAAAGAGGATACAATGATTTATGTCAAAGCTCCAGCAATCTCCTCCTTTGCCTTTTCAGTAATCTGGGTTGCTACAATCTTAGCTGAAAATGTGTTGCTGGAAAAGTGCAGCAGGTCAGGCAGCATCCAAGGAACAAGAGAATCAATGTTTCGGGCATAAGCCCTTCTTCAGGAAGGGCTGAAGAAGGGCCTGAAGAAGGGCTTATGCCCGAAACGTTGATTCTCCTGTTCCTTGGATGCTGCCTGACCTGCTGCGCTTTTCCAGCAACACATTTTCAGCTCTGATCTCCAGCATCTGCAGTCCTCACTTTCTCCTGCTACAATCTTACCAGACTACAGGGCCACTCTCCCATTCAGAGAGAGATTACTGGTGGTCGGAGGGTCATCATATCTCAGGCGAGGGAAGGAGCTGAGATAGAGTACTTCTTAGTAACCTCAGCCAGTTTTGGAATTGAACCCAAACTATTGGCTTTGCTCTATGTTACAAACTCAACAGTCCACCCAACAGAGCTAAATGACCTTTAAATTGCTACATACAAGATCCCTCTACTGGTTCATTAAGCAATCTTATTTCTACAAAACTCTATGTTAGTGCAGCTGCTGCACATGTCAAGTACTGCAACTGCTCTTGAAGTACAGTGCAGTGATTGAAGGAAGTCAAACTGCCAATTGTTGTGATTTTGGCTTCCTCAAAGCTACATCTTGTAATGGCCAGAAATCAAAAACATTAGCATCCTCCCATCTGTAGATGCTAGAAAGTTGTGTTCCATTCATTATAATTATCTTTGCTTCACTAAATTATGTGGAATTATTCAGTGATTTATATGCACTGGTTTGTGAAAATAGTGACAGAAATGTTGGAAAAAATTTGGACTGGAAAAGACTCCACAGTGTATAAACTATTCACGGAAGCTTCTAGTTTCCGGTCATGCTCCCTTTTTCCTGATATTTTATATCGTGGAGATTAAACCAGTGTTTATGCGTGTAACAGGGTTTATTTATAATTCTTTAAAATGTCTGCTCCATGCCTCAGTTCTGGCTTCCAGCTCTTTCTATAGCTTTGTTACTTTTCTTTGAATACACACCTAGCCTAACCAATCAAGCACAATAAGAAACAGTCTCCCAAAATCAAACAAAAGAACATTTTATCATCACCTCTAGTTTTTCCTTCAGGTTTTCCAATATCAAAGGAGCAAAATGATAAGTTAGCCTCAATGTTTCAGTGGCCATCAAGATTGTGATGTTGGGTCCACATTAAGACCATAAGATTCTCTGACCCCTTTGCATCTTTTTGAACACAACCCTGTGGAGATGGGATTTCAGGCAATGGACCCTTTGGTATTTCTTTGACTGCCACTGCTTACATCTCATGGTGTTGGACTGTGGCACAGGGTAATGTTAGTTGAGGTAGTTTGCTGAGATTAATCCTCCTTTTTCCTCATTGTGTCTAATGATGAAAGGATGCAACTCTGTGCAGTCTTTCCAGAAAAGTCAGTGTTCTCAGTTTAAAAAATGGTTTTGTGCATAATAGCAGTTCATACAATTAAATAACTAGTCAGGCACCATTACTGGAACTCTCACGGGCTGTTCTGAATACAGTAGATCTGCTTCCTATGAAAACAAGTGTACTATTTCACCAACACTCTATACAACAGACCTGATGTGCTTTAGTTTAAATTTCCACATTTTGCCCTCACCTCTTCCATATCTGCACTCCTGGTCCAGGAAGGTTTGTGTGAAGACACTGAGAGTCATGCTATAAATATGAACCCTTGAAATAAATAATTCTCATCATTGGGTGCATTCTAGATCATTAACCAGATGATGCCCATTGAGTTCCTTACTAATAGCAAATTTTTCAAATCCCGATTTCTAGTATTTTATTCTCATGTATCACACAGCAATTATTTCACAGGGGAGGTGATGGCTTAATGGTGTTATCACTAGCCTGTTAATATATTAACTCAGTTAACATTCTGGGGATATGGATTCAAATCCTGCCATAACAAATGGTGAACCTTGAGATCAATTTTTTTTAAAATTCTGGAATTAAAAATCATGGAACCATTGGTGATTGCCAAAAAACCCATTTGGCTCATGAATGTCCTTCAGGAAAGGAAATTTAGCAGGTATGTAATTCCAGACTCACAGGAATGTGGTTAACTCTCAACCGCCCCCTGAAATGGCTGAACAAGCTATTCAGTAGTACCAATCACTATGAAGTTTCAGCAGAGAAATGAAACTGTATGGATGATCTGGGATTGATGTCGGCACTAGAAAAGACAACAGCAGAAACAGTCCTGCAAAGTCCTTCTTACAAACAACTGGGGGCGAGTACCAAAATTGAGAGAGGTGTCCCACAGATTAGCCAAGCAACAGCCTGTTGCAGTGCCGCTCACAAAACATACCTTCAGACAATTTCCCTGACATCACTCATTGGCAAGAGAGCTGGGGACACAGTGGTGTACAGTCAGGAATCCTCAATATTGACTCCAGAGCACATGGTGTCTTATCCTTTCAGGTTTAACATGGGCAAGAAAACTGCCTGCTAATTATTACGTACCTTTCTCCCTCGCCTGACCAATCAGTACTCCTCTGTGTTTAACAATAGTTGGATGAGGCACTGAAGCTGGCAAGAGTGAGAAACATGCTCTGAGTGGGGGAATTTCAATGTCCCACCATCAGCACTACAGATTCAACTAGTCAGGTCTTAGAGGGCATAACTAATAGACTGGGTCTGCAGCAGGTGGTGAGGCAACTAGCAAGAGGGAAAAACATCTTTGACTTCACCTTTACCAATCTACCAGCTGCAGATACATCTGTCCATGACGGTATTGGTAAGAGTGACCACCACACAGTCCTTGAGGAGATAAGGTGCTGCCTTCACATTGTGAATACCCTCCATCGTACAATATCACCGTGCTAAATGGGACGGACTTCGAACAGATCTAGCAACTTAAGACAGGGCATCCATGAGGTGCTGTGGACCATCAACAGCCATAAAATATCTGGAATTAAGAACTTAATGATGACCATGAACCCATTGCCAAATGTTGGAAAAACCCATCTGGTTCACTAATGTCCTATGGGGAAGCAAACTGCCATCCTTACCTGGTCTGACCTATGTGGTTGACTCTGAACTGCCCTCTGGGCAATTATGGATGGACAATGAATGCTGTCTAGCCAGCAATGCCCTCATTCTGTGGATGAATAAAGAAGAAACAAAATCTTCAGCTAGAAGCGTTGAGTTGATGACCCATCTCGGCCTCCTCCTGTGGGTCTCCGGCATCATTGATATCAATCTCCAGCCAATTCAATTCTCTCATTGTGATGTGAAGAAATGGTATAATGGATGCTGCAAAGGCCAGGGGCCCTTGCAATATTCTGGCAACAGCACTGCAGAATAGTGCTCCAAAACCTGCTGCTCCCCGAGCCGAGTACAGCAGGAGCCCCAGCACCTACACAATGATGTAGAAAATTGCCCACATGGATATCCTTTGCCAGTAAAGCACACAAAAGCCAGGACAGCGCCAACCCACCCTACAAAGCAACTCTTAGTAATCAGTAAACCTAAGGAAAGTGCCATCATCAGTGCTACCAACGAGCACCAGCTCAGCTAAAACCTGCTCAATGATGCCCAGTTCCACCATGGGTTCCACCATGGCAACTCTACAATAGCTGCAATAACACTCAAGAAGCTTGACACTATCCAAGACAAAGCAGCCCATCTGACTGGCATGCCATCGACAAGCATCCACTCCCTCCACCACTGACGCCCAGTTGCAACAATGTGTACTGTCTACAAGATGCACGGCTGGAATTCATCAAATCCTCAAATAGCACCTTCCAAACCCATGACCACTTCTCTCTCGGAAGACAAGGGCAGCAGACACATGAGAACACCACCACCTGCAAGTTACTCTCCAAATGACCCACCATCTTGGCTTGGAAATATATCGTCTCTCCTCCGCTGGTGCTGGGAGAAAGTGAGCACTCCAGATGCTGGAGATCAGAGTCAAAGAGCTGGAAAAGCACAGCAGGTCAGGCAGCATCTGAGGAGCAGGAGAATCAATGTTTCGGGCATAAGCCATTCATCTGGTATGGGTAGGCATCCTTGGAACATGCAGTTGGATCATAATCAACGAGGAGAAAGTGAGGACTGCAGGTCAATTTGCAATATCCAGTATACCATTTCTTGATATCACATGGAGTGAATTGAATTGGCTGCATTCCTGATGAAGGGCTTATTCGTGAAACATTGACACTCCTGCTCCTCGGATGCTGCCTGACCGGCTGTGCTTTTCCAGCATCACACCCTTGACTCTGATCTCCAGCATCTGCAGTCCTCACTTTCTCGTAGTTGATTTTAACCTTACTGTGAAGCCTCTTCCAAGGATGCCTACCTTGAAGAAGTTCACCTCCTCCCTCGACAGCATTCCTGATGAAGGGCTTTTGCCCAAACTTTAACTTCAGTAGCGTTGGGTCAAAACCCTGGAGTTCCCTCCCTAAGGGTATTGTGGATCAACCTACAGCACTTGGAGTGTTGCGGTTCATGAGGCAGCTCACAACCTTGTCAAGGGCAGTTGGGGATGGGCTGCCAGAAGTACCCAAGCCCCATGAACGAAGAAGAAAAAACACAAATTGTTTGTGAAAGAATAGTCCAATGTGCAAAATCTTTATTCAGATTCTCTTTTGTCATTGTCCAATTTTTATTTTGTATCAGGAGACAATTGACAAAGGTACTCAGTACCTTGAATACCGATCCATTTAGTCTCAAGAACTAAAGCATTGTTAGGAAAATTATTTTAAACTGAAAAGTGGATTCTTACTTTCAACCTTTTCTGCTCAAATGTTTAGCTTCAATCCTTTATTAAATCATAGTTTTGGAGAAATTAATTTATGTGTTTTAAGACCAAAGACTACGGTGAGGGTCTGAGAAGTCACTACAGATTCAGAAAGAGAGCCAATAACAATCCTCTTTAAATTTGTTTGAAGTTTATACAATCATAATCGAAATGACTGTGAACATTTAAAAAGTAATTTTGAGTTAAGCTCCGGCCAACAATAGGGAGTTTGGAAATCATTAGTGCATTCCAGAACATTGTCATATGCAATATTGTTATCAATGATGTACGTGGTTCGATTACCCTTTATCACTCAATAGTTGGTTGTTAGGTACACTGAAAATAAACCAAAGCTGTCAGACACAATGTATTTTTTTCCAAGGGAAAAGAAGGCACAATCAGGTAATTTATTATTTATTCTTTGACTGGAACATGTTCATTACAAACCACATCAATCATTCCTTGTTCTTGGGACAAGTCTCAAACGTTGATCCATACCCTGTGAAACTGAAAGGCTGTTGGCAGACTGAAATACCAAGCTGACACAATAATTAGCGACTGTATGACATGTCTTACAAGGCTTGGTACTTGACTTATGCCAAGTACAGAATCGCCAGCATTTTCAATATGGATCCATTTTTCATTACACTGAACCATGTCAGCACGAATCCAGCTGTAATGAATGACTTGGCACCAAAATCTTTCATCTGACACATGTCACTCAGTGTGCCAGGTAAAGCAAAACAGCGAGCTTTCGATAATTACTTGGGTAAAAGGTTCTGTTTATCTAATTTGTCTCCCATTGTGTTCAAATTGTATGCAATGCAAACCTGAAGCTTGGAGCACAAGTACAGCGATATATATTTGTTTTTTGTCAAAAGCATCTGGGATGTCTTGGTTAAATTAACCCACAGAAATTCTTCTTATGTGAGACTACTGATACCATGTGAGGAAGAATACCCACATGGCATGCCAGGCAGAGGTTGGGCTCAACCTTGAGTAGTTTGATTTATTATATATTGCTTAACGGCTAGCTACATTGCATCTAAGACAGATGATTGTCTCTTGTAGGACATCAGGCACAATTTGAGAGTCAGTTCATAATACAGCTACTAAAACATTCTCGCACAACACTGGTAATCGGCACAGAACTCAACAACTCTCTGGAAACTCTGGAACAACTGGTCAGCAACTCATGTCCTTGTATCCTAATCGGCAGAGCATATCTTGTGATGTCAGTCAATCCTTTCAGATGATAAGTACAACATCCTCGATTTAATATTTAATTTAGTTCAATACAAGCATGACTGATCTTCCCCAATTCTACCATCTTACTGCCCACTGTCGTTATCCTTTTTGATTTCACGAGAGGTCAACGATCTCAGTTTTATTTAAGTTACTAGTTATGTTTTTTTGGCAAAATCGGAGCTCCTTCAATCCCGCTTACAGATGTTGCAAATTCTGCTCATCTCAGGTTACCACGTCAACTGCTCAACCCAGATGAGTATCTCTTAAATACATGCAAATCCAGGTTCCATCACCCCCCAATTGCATAATTAATCTATATGACATCTTGGACAGGCTCAGAAAGAAAAGGAAGCGTAAGATATTAAAAATAACATTATGCCTCAGTTGACCTCATTGCCCTTTGACCTAATGCCATTGCCCCCTTGAGGTGAGACTGTAGCATTTGACCAAGTGTAGTAACAGAGAGCCTTGGCAAAAATTTAAATCAGAGGGAATTGGGGGGGAAACGTGTCCACTCGTTGGAGTCACACCTAGCACAAAGAGAAGAGTTTCACTTGTTGGACATTTATCTTCTCAGTTCAGGACATCATCCGAAACTTCCTCTGAGTGATGTCCTATAATTATCTTCTGCTGCTTAAGCAATGACCCTCATAAGATGAAGTGGGGACATTCACTGGTGAAAGTACAGTGTTTGGAACCATTCATACATCCTCAGATATGAAAGCAGTCCGTATGAAGAAAGCCCGAGACAACGCTCAGACATGGCTTGATAAAGCAGCAAGTAATATATGCACTGCACGAGTGCTGGACAGTAACCATCTCCAAAAAATGATAATCAAACCATCTTTCTTGATTTTGAATGGCATTACCACTGCGGAATCGCACACTATCAATATCCTAGGGTTACCAATAAACAGCACTGTAAATGCTTTGGCTGCAAGAGGTGGTCAGAAGCTGGGGATTGTGTGTCAAATTATTGATCTCCTGACTCTCCAACCTTTGTCATGTACAAGACCAATTCACGAGTTTGGTGAAATACTCTCCACTTCTCTGGATGAGTGCAGCACCAACAACACTCAAGATGCTCAGTACAATGCTGGATAAAGCAGTCTGCTTGATTTGCACCCCATCCGCTACTTTCAACATTGAATCCCTTCACCAGTGACCCATAGAGACGACCCATAGAAACATTAGTGTGTTATAATTTCAAGTCCCCTTCAACAACAACTTCCAAACCTATTATCTAGAAGGACATGAGCAGCAGATACATGGAACATCACCGCCTGAAAGTGCTCCTCAAAGTCACTCACCATCCAGACTTGGAATGATATTAACGTTCCTTCGGTATCACCGAGTCAAAATCCCAGGATTTGCTTTCTAATAGTGCTTTAGGTAGACCCAATGCTACATGGACTACAGCAGTTTAAGAAGGTGACTCCCCACCTCTTTTGGAGCAGAAATTAGGAATGGGTAACAAATGCTGGCTTAGCTAGTGATATCCACATCCTGTCAAAGAATACAAAAATCCTCCTGTTGGTCTCCAGGCCTCTGTGTTTTCATAGATTGAGAAGTATGACTGCTGCATTTCCATTGATTCTCTTTTGAGACTTTTTTGTTGATAACAATCATTAATGACAACTCTCCATCTGATCTTTGCCAGGTAGAAAATTGGAGCTTAGGATGGAATCATCTTTTGGCTGCTTTTTCAGAAGTCCCAAATGTCTACACTCTGCTTATTTTAGCAGAAAGTGTTTTTGCACAGTCCCTGAAATCACCGCCGACTAGCTACATATCCAAACAAGAAAGAATGAAAGCAGGACCTGTATTTTGATGTTGTGCTTTGCATAACCTCTGAACGTCCCAAAGCGCCTTTCAGTTGATGAAGTATTGATGAAGTGTTGTAGACCAGGAAATGCAGCTGCCAATTGGCAGTCAGTAAAATCCCAGAGTTTCAAACGTGATAATGGCTAGACAATCTGTTTGGGCAGGCAGCTAGCTCGCTGTATATTCATCAGAACTAGTCATTACGGCATTCTAAAGCACCCCTTGCACCTCCTGCCTGTGTCTTTCTTGTGATTTATTGACTGCTACCTGTTAGTAGAAGCTACCTCCCCCCACACCTGCTTTCCCAACAACCCCCCCATCCCCACCCCCACTACTCACACTGTGGCAGTTCTAATTCAACAGTGGAATGCAGAAAACAAGACAACATTGGCAATATACGTTTTATTCATTCAAGGGAAGCAAGCATCACTGAGTGGGTCCACTTCTTAAATTTTCTTTCCTTTATTCTTGGGATGTGAGCATTGCTGGCTGGCCAGCGTTTATTGGCACTCCCTAGTTATCCTTGAGAAGGTGGTGATGAGCTGCCTTCCTGAACCACTGCAGTCCACATGCTGTAGGTAGACCCACAGTGCCCTGAAGGAGGGAATTCCAGGATTTTGACCCAGCGACACAGAAGGAACAGCAATATAGTTCCAAGTGAAGATGGTGAGTGGTTTGGAGAGGAACATGTAGGTGGTGGCGTTCAAAGTATCTGTTGTCCTTCTGAATGGAAATGGTTGTACATTGTTTTGGGAGCCTTGGTGAATTTCTGCAGTTCAATTTGCAGATGTTACACACTGCTACCAGTGAGCATTAGTGATAGAGGGAATGGATTCTTATGGATGTGGTGCCAATCAAGTGGGCTGCTTTGTCCTGGATGGTATCAAGCTTCTTGAGTGTTATTGGAGCTACACCCATCCAGGCAAGTGGAAAGCATTCCATCAATGTCCAGACTTGACTGCATAGGTGTTGGATAGGCTTTGTGGAGTCAGGAGATGGGTTATGAGCTCCAGGATTACCGGTCTCTGAGCTGTTCTTGTATCCACCATCCTTATAATACTAGTCCAGTTTCTGGTCAATAGAAACTCCCAGGATGTTGATAGTGATGGTAACACCATTGGATCTCAAGAAGCGATGTCTAGATTGTCTCTTATTGGAGATTCCTGATGAAGGGCTCATGCCCAAAACGTCGATTCTCCTGCTCCTCAGATGCTGCCTGACCGGCTGTGCATTTCCAGCGCCACACTCTCAGCTCTTATTGGAGATTGTCAATGCCTAGAATGTTACTTAAAGTGGATCACTGGATATCTGGGAAAAAAAAAATGGCTGGTGAGGTAGGCTTGCTCTGAGACCTCAAGTCTGCCAGTTAAGGTGGCAGAACCATTTCTGGCATGAAATATGGCCTTCTATTGTGAAAATCTAATTTCCACGTAACTTGGCGATGGAGACGGGATTACAACGTGGGATAGATCCCACTTCTGAAGTCCCAGGGTTGGTTGGGAAATCCTGACTCTTATTTTATAAGTCATGTGCTATGCTGCTCTAGGAAAGAGGAGGCTGCGATGTGATCTGATAAATTAAAATAATAAAAGGGTTTAATAAGGTAGGTGGAGAAGAGCTCCATCCAACTGAGTGAAAAACCAACATGAGGGACTTAAGCCCTAATGGAGCAATCATTCTACTTCCCAGTTTCTGAGTCAGTTGGGAGGTCAGGGAGGATCACATGAACATTCTGAAAAAAGGTAAGGTTGCCAATGAATAGGAAGACAGATTGAATTACAAGGAATCACCAGGATTTGGATTTCTTAAACTGCAGAAATTGCGGGATTGGAGAGAGATGCTCTTTCCTGGAAGCCCATTTTTTCTTCAAGATATTTGATGATCCACTTTCAGTAACATTTGCGCCATCCAAATGTCAGACCATGATCATCTCCGAAAAGGACCATCGGCCCTTAACATTCAATGGAGTTACCATCACTGAATTCCCCACTTGCAAAACCCCAAAGGTTATCAATGACCAGAAACTAAAGTGGTCTATATAAGTGGCTGCAAGAATAGGTTAGAGGTGAGGAATTCTGTATTGTGTAACTCATCTCCTGACTCCCAAAGCCTGCCCGCCATCTATAAGGCTCCAGCAGGGATGAAGTTGGGTAGAAATGTCCCTCATGTTGATTTTTCACTCAGATGGATAGATCTCCTCTCCACCTACCTGGAGTTTGGTGGAACACTCTCCATGTGCCTGATTGTGAGATTGGAAGGACAGCTACGAAGTATGCTCTTCTAAGGACAAGAGGAAGAAGCCAGCCTCTCCAAAAATGGCTGAAAATGGTCAAAGGTGTCAGCAGCAGAAAAGTATGTTCCTCAAACTACAGACAGTGCACTGAGAATCCAGAACCCAGTAGGGTATGATAGGTGAGTAGTGTACCATTTTCAGGTGCCAAGTCCCACACTAGTTCACACCTTGCATAAACTGTCCTCACATCAACACATCATAGCTACCTACCTCTCACTTCTGATAGATCGCATTCGCAAACAAATAAACACTTCCATGCACCCTCAACCTCTTGCAACTGAGCCTCTCAATTTTCCTCTCCAACTGGGGCGTTTCCCTCCTCTCCATGCCATTAAAAGCCCTCAAAACCCTCTATGTAACTCTGAGTAGATAAAGACAACACACTACTTATTGACAGGCTCAACCCCTCTGGTGATGGATGGCAGCTGCCATGTTGGGATAGGTTCCTTGTCAAACATTGGCAATATCTGTCCATCTGCTTTACTGGGTGGGGCGGTCTTGTTGCAGAATACAGTTGACACTCATCTTCAAGCACTGACACTTAGACCTTACCCATATGTTATCATATGGGTAAGGAAGTGTGTTGGTGAGGGTTGTCTTGTCTCCTTTCAGCTAAAGATCAGCATCCATGCCATTTGTTTTGGGTGGTGGTGAAGGTGAATGAGGAAATGACACTTGGTGTCACTGCTGGTACAGATATCAATAGTGTCATGTCTTCCCTGGCCTTTTGTCAGAAGTGAAAAGGTGGAGATTCTTAGTCTGAGGCGAAGACTAGTAGTAGGGATGTGCAGAAGTTGAGTGAAGGGCAAGAGATGTGAAGTCTCTTTCAAGAATTCAGCATTTGCCAGTCAAACCACTTTGAGCGAAACACTGCTGTGAATAGCAGTCCCTCATTGGTTGGGACTTGACTGGTCTTCGCAGCCTGTCAGTCTTACTGTGCTGTGTGCTCACCCTGTCACCCTGCTGAGCTCTGAGCACAGTATGGACGCCATATGCTATGGGGAAGGAAGGAAAGAAGGAAAACTCAGGGATTTCCTCCTGGACTCTGAACGCATCCCGAGAACAGCCAAAAAATCATGAGATAACTGAATCAATGTCGCTTTCCCAGGCACTGCCAACCTACACACTCCAGAACCTGCCATGACTGAGCTGGGGGTGGTCTGCCCAGGGTTATAAATACATGCTTGTTACCAAAATTTAGGATTTCAAGGGAAATTTTTTTTTCCAAGAGAATAGTATGTGGAACTGCCGATCACAAGGAATAATTGAAATGACGGTGTAAATGAATTTAAGCCGAAGACAGTAAGTGCAAGAGAGAAAGAGAAGGGTTACAGTGATGGAGTATGAGGAGGTTTATGTGAGAATAAATGCCAGTTCATTTAGGCTGAGTGCACTGTGTCTGCAGTGTAAATTCTGTATAAAATTGGACACTTCTTGAAGCTTGTGTACATCAGGTGGTATCTTAATGGATTCTTTTATTAGTGTTTCAAGATTTCCACCATCGTTGCCATGGAAGAATAGAGCTGTAACCTTGCGAACCTGATTCCATACCGAAGCTGTTGGAGTATTTTTGAAAGAGAATGTGAATTTAAAAGCACACATGCCAATCACCTAATGTCCCTGCTACTGGCACAGATTTGTGGATAGTTGAGCCATTGTGTTACTTTAGCTATAGGTGCGACTTCAGCATAATGTGAATGAACATAAAGTGAAAGAACATATCATTCCAAGCCACAGAGGAAGAAAAATATCACATTAAACATTTGTATTTTAATGAGGAGACAGGTCTACATTTCTGAATTGAAGAAATTTAATAAGGGATAAACATGAGGGATGATGATGTGTATGTTGCATGGTTTCATTGTCCCATTGATGGTTGTATTGATAAATATCATGGAAGGCAGACCTTCAATACAGAGAAACTTATTTTCACTAACAGTGTTTAGTTTGCAAAATATTCAGCCATTACTTAAGGCCAACTGAAGCTCCATTGTCATGGATTAATATGATGACTGTTAGTATTGAAAAGCAATTTCAGATACAGATAATTCAGCATGAAAATCAGCTGCAGTCCCTTCAGATCACAGTTTTAAATTAGTGCAAATTAAACTCTCATACTGCTTTCACAGTAAGTCTTTATGAGGGTTATAGATTGCAGTCTCCATAGCTTAAAAATAATAGCGGCATTGTGACCACCTCAGAGTGCCATCAGTCATAGACTGGTTTGTGTCAGGGAACTGTTGGAAAGGAAAGTTTGAAAGATACAGGTACAACCTATACAGGTTACTACACTCTATACAAACCTATACAGGGTACCACACTCAGGTTACCACACTCTTACTTTCACAGCGTTAATGTGACACCTCCTGCTTGGCTGTGTCACTTGTATGCCAATTTATCTGTTATCGCAGGGAGGCAATAGCCTCTTTGTATTATCGCTAAACCATTAATCAAGAGAATCAGGGAATGTGCTGGGGGAGCTGGTTGAAATCCTATCATGGCAAATGATGGAATTTGAACTCAATAAAAATCTGGAATTAAGAGTCTAATGATGGCTATGAAAGCTATTGTCAGAAAAACCCTTCTGGTTCACTAATACCCTTTAGGGAAATGTTTTTCCAAGTATTCATTCTTTTACATGTTGTTGACATCACTGGTTAAGCCAGCATTTATTACCTACCCTTAATTGCCCAGAGAGCAGTTAGTTGTCGACCATGTATTGCTATGGATCTGGAGTCACGTGTAAGCCAAACCAGGTAAGGACAACAGTTTCCTTCCTGAAAGGATTCAGGTAAAGACAGTCTAACACTCAACAGTGGTTCCATATTCATCATTAGATGCTTAATTCAAGAGTTTTATTGAATTTAAATTCTACCACGGCAGGATTTGAACCCAGGTCCCTGGAAGAATATCAAGGCTTGTGCATTAATAGGCCTATTGACAGTACCAATAGGCTACATTCATATAGACTATCACATATGAATGAATTAAAGGCATGTACAGAAACAACGAATTCTACAGCAAACAAAAGCGTGTATTTAAAGAAAGCTTTAAAAGAAAAACAACCTTTCATAAACAAACACAGAGGAAACTCAACAGATCTGGCAGGTCTGTGGTGAGAAACATCTCGCATCCAGTCTGACTCTTCATGCTTGACTCAAAATATTTCTCTCTGCTTCTCTCTCTCTCTCCATGGAAGCTGCCAGAGCTGCTGAGTTCCTCCAACATTTCTTTTGCATGCTTTGTCCTGGGAGAAGAGGAAGCTCTACCTTTGCACCATTCTGTCCAACAGGAACCATGCAGGTCACCTGTAGACTGACAGGGCACATCAGGTGACACAGAAGCAAGGGATGCCAGTGAATTCCAGGAAATCCGTTGAGTGGCGAGGCTTTCTGTGAATAGTGCATGGTAGGTTGGAGTTGGAATCAGATGTGAGGGTAGCTGTCAGGGCAGGGTAGGAAGTTAATGAGGCAAGTTAAGGATGTGCCCCTAGGGGAGGTGATGGGCTACTGATATTACTGCTAGACTGTTAATCCAGAGGCCCAGGTAACATCTTAGGACAGGGGTTCAAATCCTGCCATGGTGGAATTTCAGTTCAATTTAATAAGAAGTCTGAGAATTAAGAGTCTAATGAATTGATTTTTGGGAAAGATTCATCTGGTTCACTAACATCCTTTAGGGAAGGAAACCACCATCCTTGTCTGTCCTCTATGTGACTCCAGACCCATAGCAATGTGGTCGACTCTTAACTGGGCATTAGGGATAGGCAATGAATGCTGGCCTAGCCAGTTATACCTTCATCCTGTGAATAAGTTTTAAAAAATGTTTGGTAAAATAAGGAAAGAAAATGACCTGGGCCTCATGGTAGAGATCCCTTCAAAACATTTGGCATAACTCAGACAGTCAAAATAATATAAGATTCATCCTAAAGTCTATAGAAGTCTTTTTCACTTTTAAGATCAGAATTGGAAATTGTTAGAGCTTTGGAAAATCAGGATAATATAGATTTAATTTACTTGTGCACCATTTTTATAAACCCATTTATTAATTTCTAGAAATCTCTGTCTCCATTATTAAATGCTACATCAATCCATTTCTTTGAATAACCATGCTGTGATAAGTGAGCTGGCAATGTTCAGGAACTAAAAAGAGCCAATAATGATTTAATATCACTTGACATACCTACAACTCCAGTCAATTAACAGATGTTGGATTTACTTCAAACACAAAATAATTTAGTATTTAATCACTTTTAAAGAAGCCAGCAATTGCCTTAAATACATTCTTGATTTTGTAATTTATGGGTTAAACAGCCTGTTTCTCAATGTAATAGAGTTAATCAGCCCAGGGCCCTGTATTAAACAGCCCATTAGGCTGCTTAACTCAAAAAAAATCACTCTGTAAAATACAGTAAGGTTCTCTTTACTCAGTGATCCAGTGGTGTAAATCAATATTAGGTGAATATTTTGTGCCATGATGGATCCTGGAGTCATTTCTTATACAATGGGAGACAGTTTGGACTTGGCTGATGTTATAAAATGTGTAATATTAAGTCGGCCACCAATTGCACATCTCTCTCCTGTTTAACTCTTTGAAGACATGGGGCCAAGCTATACAAAGGAAGGCTGATCCGATATCCCTCATTTTAACACCAATACTCCAAGTCATAGAATCATACCGCGCGGAAACAGACACTTCAGTCAAATCCGCCCATGTCGACCATGTATCTGAAACTGAACTAATCCATTTGCTTGAGTTTGGTCCGTAACCTTCTAAACCTTTTGTGTTCGTCTACCCGTCCAAATAGCTTTTAAGTGTTGCAATTGTGCTCGCCTCTACAACTTCCTCTGGCAGCTCATTCAATACATGCACCACCCTTTGTGTGAAAATGTTGTTCCTCAGGTCACTTTTAAATCTTTCCCCCTCACCTTAAATATATGCCCTCTTGTTTTAGGACTCCTTTACCCTTGGAAAAATACCTTACCTATGCCCCTCATGATACTATAAACCTCCATAATGTCACCACTCAGCCTCCAATGCTGCAGGGTAAGCAGCCGCAGCCTATCCAGCCTCTCATTGTAACTGAAACCCTCCAGTCCTGGAAACATCCTTGTAAATTATTTCTGCACCCTTTCCAGTTTAACAATATTGCTCCTGTAGCAGGATTACCAGAATTGTTTGCAATATTCTAAAAGTGGCCTCACCAATGTCTTGTCTAACATGACATCCCAACTCCTACGCTTAATACTATGACCAATGAAGGCAAGTGTGCCAAACATTGTCTTCACTTCCCTTTCTACCTGTGAAGCCACTCTCAAGGAACTTGGAAGCTGCACTCCTAGGTCCCTCTGTTCAACACAATCCCCAGGGCCCTACCATTAACTGTGTAAGTCTGGACCTGGTTTACCTCACCAAAATGCAATACTTTGCATTTATCTAAATTAATCTTGATGTGCCATTTCTCAGCTCATTGTCATCCCCAAACTTACCAACCTTACCTCCCATATTCTCATCAAAATTGTTTATAGACATGATGAACAACAAAGGACCCAATTATCTCTCTCAGTACCTCAATATTACCGATTCCAAATTCATCTCCCTGAAAAGAGCCACAGATTAGATTTTGTACAAGGATAAGAAACCAAAAGGGAAAGCTCCATTAAAAAACCCCAGAAAGAGCTGGAAAAGCTCCTCAGGTCTGGCAGCTCTGCAGAGAGAAAGGCAGAGTCAAAGTTTTAAGTTCAGTAACCATTCATCAGACCATTTCTGAGGAGCTTGGAGTGGCTTGATTATCTGATAGCCATTTGATATGTTAGGTCCAAATTATTGATCAGGAAAAGAATATATCCACCTTTTTAAGCTAATGGTCAATTAGGTAGCTTCAGATTTTGTGCGTAAGTGCAAAATGAGAAATGGTGGATGGCAGCACATTTGTTATCCTTCTGATTTCTGTCTGAATTTGACTTCAAAATTCACAAATTGACATGATGTATTGAAGAACAGATTTCCAATGATAGTAACTGGACCTCGTCAAGTGGGAATGAACTCCACTCAACTGCCTTTGCTTTGATATTTAAATTACTGTTGAGGGCAAAATTACAGTCAGCAGCTAAATGTTAGAAAATGTTCAAAGTGAAACTTCAAAAATAATCAAAATTTTATGGGGAAGGGCTTATTCATCAGTTCAAAAATATGTGCCTTGTCTTCAGTGTCCACCACTCCGTGCGAAACTTGTATATTTACAACAGAAGCAAACTGTGCCTTGTTGCCCTTTATTTGAGCCGTGGTGTTATAGAGGGCAATGTTGCTCGAGGCCTGGGCCAATGATACTACAGCATGAGCTCAAATCCCACTATGGTAATTGGGCAATTTCAGTTCATTTAATTGGCTAACTCTAGAATGAGTACTTACTTTCCCTGATGGTGTACCATGCAATTGTCATTGGGAAAAAAAAATCAGCTTCAGTGCGTTCCTTTGAAACCAAGAAACTCGCTTCTTAGCCGAGCCTGGACTATGTGTGGCTTTAGATTCAGGACAATGTGATTTGTTCTTCATTGCCTTCAGAATTCACCTGGCAACCCACAAGTATGGGCAGCTGCTGCCAAGGCGCCGTGTGGAAAGACCACCGTGTAAGGGCATTCAGTAATTGGGTCCCACTATTCCTGAAGAAGGGCTTATGCCCGAAACGTCACGTCGATTCTCCTGTTCCCTGGATGCTGCCTGACCTGCTGCGCTTTTCCAGCAACACATTTTCAGCTCTGATCTCCAGCATCTGCAGTCCTCACTTTCTCCCACTATCAGCCAAGAAGTTGTCTATAAATAAAGAGTATGGTGAACATCAAAGGCTTAGTTTGCCATCTGTAAGTAAGAAGAGTATAGATCTGAGTGTGTTCATTAACTGTCCATGTACCAAAGATATATTTTCTATGAATAAAGTATACTTTTGAAATTAAAAGAAAAGTGGCTCACTTTCTTAAGGGCCATTAAGAATGTAAAATAAATGCCAGTGGCACGCCCTGTGTATGAATAAGAAAACTTCTAAGCTCACATACATCCACGTACATCATTTACAGTGACCAATCATTGGGAGATATCTGTAACTCCAGTTCAACAAGCTTGGGGCCATCTTTAGATTAGATTCCTTACAGTACGGAAACAGGCCCAATGGCCCAACAAGTCCACACTGACCCTCTGGAGAGTAATCAAACCAGACCCATTCCCCTACCCTATATACTCCTGACTAACATGCCTAACACTAAGGGAAATTTAGCATGGCCAATTCACCTCACCTGCACATCTTTGGATTGAAATCACCCAGACACAGGGTGAATGTGCAAACTCCACACAGACAGACACCCAAGGCTAGAATCGAACCAGGGTCCCTGGTGCTGTGAGGCAGCAGTTCTAACCACTGAGCCACCCCAAAAAGTTGAGAGTTTCTTGATAGAGAGGACAGGCAATGCCTGTTCCATGTATAAAAACATACACACATACAAATTATGAGCAGGAGCTTGCTCTGCCATCCAGTGAGTTCCTGGCTGATTTGACTGTGGCCTCCAATCTACTTCATACCAACTCCCTTGTCAATCAACAATCAATCTAACTGAGCCACACAATGTTCAATGACCTTGCCTCCATTGCCCTCTGGGGATAGGAATTCCAGGCCTCGAAGGGAACAAGAAATTTCATCAGTATTGAACATGGGAGACTCTTTTGAAGAAAAAGATCCCTTTTTAAACTCTGATTCAGTATGTGGATGTACCCACTTACTCTTGGGAAATAAGGCAGGGGAGATGAGTGAGGTGTCAGTGGGAGAGCACTTTGGGGCCAGTAACCATAATTCTATTAGATTTAAAGTAATGATGGAAAAGGATAGACCAGATCTAAAAGTTGAAGTTCTAAATTGGAGAAAGGCCAATTTTGATGGTATTAGGCAAGAATGTTTGAAAGCTGATTGGGGACAGATGTTCGCAGGTAAAGCGATGGCTGGAAAATGGGAAGCCTTCAGAAATGAGATAACGAAAATCCAGAGAAAGTATATTCCTGTCAGGGTGAAAGGAAAGGCTGGTAGGTATAGGGAATGCTGGATGACTAAAGAAATTGAGGGTTTGGTTAAGAAAAAGAAGGAAGTATATGTCAGATACAGACAGGATACATTGAGTGAATCCTTAGACGAGTATAAAGGAAGTAGGAGTATACTTAAGAGGGAAATCAGGAGGGCAAAAAGGGGAAATGAGATAGCTTTGGCAAATAGAATTAAGGAGAATTCAAAGAGTTTTTACAAATACATTAAGGACAAAAGGGTAATTAGGGAGAGAATAGGGCCCCTCAGAGATCAGCAAGGCGGCCTTTGTGTGGAACCGCAGAAAATGGGGGAGATACTAAATCAGTATTTTGCATCAGTATTTACTGTGGAAAAGGATATGAAAGTTATAGACTATAGGGAAATAGATGGTGACATTTTGAAAAATGTCCATATTACAGAAGAGGAAGTGCTGGATGTCTTGAAACTTGATTGAGTTTTTTGAGGAAGGAACAAAGAGGATTGATGAGGGCAGAGTAGAAGATGTGATCTATATGGACATCAGAAATTCATTCGACAAGGTTCCCCATGGGAGACTGATTAGCAAGGTTAGATCTCATGGTGTACAAGGAGAACTAGCCATTTGGATACAGATCTGGCTCAAAGGTAGAAGACAGAGGGCAGTGGTGGAGGGTTGTTTTTCAGACTGGAGGCCTGTGACTAGTGAAGTGCCACAAGGATCGGTGCTGGGTCCTCTACTTCTTGTCATTTACATAAATGATTTGGATGTGAGCATAAGAGGTACAGTTAGTCAGTGTGCAGATGACACCAAAATTGGAGGTGTACTGGACAGCGAAGAGGGTTACCTCAAATTTCAACAGGATCTTGACCAGATGGGCCATTAGGCTGAGAAGTGGCAGATGGAGTTTAATTCAGATAAATGTGAGGTGCTGCATTTTGGGAAAGCAACTCTTAGCAGGACTTAATACACTTAATGGGAAGGTCCTAGGGAGTGTTGCTGAACAAAGAGACCTTGGAGTGCAGGTTCATAGCTCCTTGAAAGTGGAGTCGCAGATAGATAGGATAGTGAAGAAGGCGTTTGGTATGCTTTCCTTTATTGGTCAGAGTATTGAGTACAGGAGTTGGGAGGTCATGTTGCAGCTGTACAGGACATTGGTTAGGACACTGTTGGAATATTGCATGCAATTCTGGTCTCCTTCCTATTTGAAAGATGTTGTGAAACTTGAAAGGGTTCAGAAAAGATTTACAAGGATGTTGCCAGGGTTGAAGGATTTGAGTTATAGGGAGAGGCTGAACAGGCTGGGGCTGTTTTTCCTGGAGTGTCGGAGGCTGAGGGATGACCTTATAGAGGTTTACAAAATTATGAGGGGCATGGGTAGAGTAAATAGGCAAATTCTTTTCCCTGGGGTCGGGGAGTCCAGAACTAGAGAGGGGAGAGATATAAAAGGTGAGGGGTGAGAGGAGAAAGATATAAAAGAGACCTACGGGGCAACTGTTTCACACAGGGAGTGGTACATGTATGGAATGAGCTGCCAGAGGAAGTGGTGGAGGCTGGTACAATTGCAACCTTGTTCTAGTTCCTCCAACAAGGGAAAAGATCCCTTTTGCAGGCAACTTGTCAAGTCTCTTCAGGCCCTTATATATCCCAATAAAATCACATTCTTCTAACTCTTAGAATGGCTACAGTGTGCAAACAGGCCATTCAGCCCAGCGAGTCCACATTGTCCCTCCAAAGAGTATCCCAACCAAACCCACCCTGCCCTATGCCTGCAACCCTGCATTCCCCATGGCTACTCCACCATGTGTTTGGTGGAGGAAGCCCCCATACACATGCACACAGGGAGAACATGCAAACTCCACACAGTCACTCGAGGCTAGAACTGAACCTAGGTCCCTGACACCGTAAAGCAGCAGTGATAACCACCGAAGACACGGTGCCACTGAGCTTCAACTGATATCAAGCCAGATTGTCCACCATGTCCTCATAAGGCAAGGACTTCATTGAAGGAATCAGTTGGCTAAACCTTTTCTGAAATGATTTCAACTGATTTGTATGATTTTGAAGCAGGGAGACCAAAAGGTACACAGGACTCCAGACATAAAATTGACTCTTGATGGGGCAGATGGTGTACCAGCAGGAGATCAAGGCTCTTTCTTTCAGAGATGGCCCACCATCAGGCAGGCCTCTGGTAGATCTTCCCCTAGAGTGAGGACCCCTGGGGTGGAATTCCACCAGGTGAGTGCTACCAGAGCTGCAGATGAGTCCACAGCCACTTCTGGATGAACGTTCCTTCAGGAGCGGGGTGAGTAATTTGTGAGGGAAAGGAGGGAAGTGAAGAGGTGTGGGAGGGGCCTGGAGGGGCTCTCAGCAGACAACCTCTGCCTCATCTCCAGCTCCTTAATCAAGGACTCATTACTTTTGGCCATAGGTCTGTCCAGCCCAGAACCCAGTGAGATCACACCTGGCTGACCAACGGTATGGTGCATAGTGACAGGCCTCCTTCATAGCTGAGCTAATAGCAGAAGTGGGGGAGGTGGGGAGGAGTAGATTGAGGGCTGAGATCCCCTGTGGTCTGTAATTGGCTGCAAATGTTTGATTTTGCTTTTGGTTTTCTGTTGTCTCACATACAATGAAAAGTTTTGTTTTGCGAACAATACAGGCAGATCATTCCATTCAAAGTGCATAAGGGTAACAGAACAGAGCGAGGAATACAATGTTACGGCTGCAGAGCAGGTGCACAATGAGTGAGGTTGGCATTGAGTTTGTAATTTGAGAGGTCCATTCAGAAGTTTAATAACAGCAGGAAAGAAGCTGTTCTTGAATCTGTTGGTGTGTGTGTTTAAGCTTTTGCATCTCCTGCCCATTGGGGTTGGGGGGCGAGATCTTGATGATGCTGGCTGTCGTTCAGCTGAAATGAGAAGTATAAATGGAGTCAATGGATAGATCAACTGGTGGTGAGGTGGATCGGTCACTCCTGGGCTATTCCCTATTCCAACACAGACATAATGTGACTGGAAGAAAGTGAGGACTGCAGATGCTGGAGATCAGAGCTGAAAAGTGTGTTGCTGGAAAAGCGCAGCAGGTCAGGCAACATCCAAGGAGCAGGAGAATCGACTATTCGGGCATATGCCCTTCTTCAGGAATGAGGAAGGTGTGCTAAGCAGGCTAGGATAAAAGGTAGGGAGGAGGGACTTGGGGGAGGGGTGTTGGGAATGCGATAGATGGAAGGAGGTTAAGGTGAGGGTGATAGGCCGGAGAGGGAGTGGGGGCGGAGAGGTCAGGAAGAAGATTGCAGGTCAAGAAGGCGGTGCTGAGTCCGAGGGTTGGGACTGAGATAAGGTGGAGGGAGGGGAAATGAGGAGGCCGGAGAGTGGGTGGGGGCGGAGAGGTCGGGAAGAAGATTGCAGGTCAAGAAGGGACTGGATGCAGCAAGCAGCATGCAGGGCTTTTGTGGATCCCTACCTGTCTTTAAGTCTGCCAGGAGAATAAGATCTGGTTTGAGTTCTCGGCAACACCATGTGCAATGACAGAAAACCTTGTCTACTTTTATTTTCTGTCATCATTCCAATAAACAACATCATTCCACTTACCTTCTGACCTGGGAGATGGTTAGCTCAGTTGACTGGTTTGTAATGCAGAGTGAAGCAAAATTGTGGACTGATTGAGTCCTGCACTGATTGAGGTTACCATGGAGGCTGTGATGGACCCTTAGGTTAAACTCACCACTGATTGTCTACCCTCTAAGGAGAGAGCATCTTTATGGTACTCCGGGACTATTATGAGTTTACCTTCTTAGCCACTTGCTATGCCATTTCATGTATCAAGTTTGCAGACTTATTTTACTCCCTTGGCCAGCTTTTCTAGAGGTCTTTAGGTTTGCAAGTATGTAGGAATGTAAGATCGAGCTGAATATCTCTTCAGGTCAGGAATTCAAGAGGGCATTGGATTTTTCAGAAAATATAAACATGGTGCAAGGGTACGGGGAAAGGCCAGGAGAATTAAACTAATTCATTATGCTCATTTGGAGAGCCAGTGCAAACATAAGGGGCTGAACGGCCTTCTGCAATGTGATTTTGAGAAAGTACTTTACAAGTAACAAATAATATGTGCTTACTGCATTTTAAATAAATATTAGCCATAGATTTTGTGTATTTTTACACTTATCTGAAAAGACCAAAAGATGCAGCCTCCTGAAGACACACTTCCTGACTTCCACACAATAATCAAAGAAATCCTCTTTTAAATAACAGACCCAGATTATATGAATTGATTTGTGTGTAAGGTAAAATAAACCTTGTGCAATAAAATCTAAAAGATTGCCCTCAGGATATATTAAAGTATCTATGCCACCCACATGCCAGCTGCCATTTCTAATTATGTTGGGGAAACATCTGTGCAGGAAGAGAGGATGCTGAAATGGTTCAAAGCAGTGAAGAGTAAAGCAGAGGCAGCACAAAGGAAGGTGAACATTTGAACATCTATTGAAATTACGATGTTTGATGGTCAAGAGAAAATATATTCAAAAAGAACAACTATCCTTACAGATTCCAGCTTTGTTGAGAACAGACGATCATTCAGGTACGGCTGTGGTGTAATGAGATTCATGTCCATCATGATAGTCATAGAGCTTTACAACATGGAAACAGACCCTTTGATCCAACTCATCCACGCCGACTAAATATCCTAAATCAATCTAGTCCCTTGAAACACTTCCTGTTCATGTACCCATCCAGATGCCTTTCAAACGTTGTAATTGTACCAGACTCAACCACTTCCTCAGGCAGGTCTCTTTCCATACACGCACCACCCTCTGTGTGAAAATGTTGCCCCTCAGGTCCCTTTTAAGTCTTTGCCCTCTCACCTTAAATCCGTGCCCTCTAGTTTTGGACTCCCCTACTCTGGGGAAAAGACCTGGACAATTCACCCTACCTATGCCTCTCATGATTTTATAAACTTCTAAAAGGTCACTCCTCAGCCTCTGACTGAACACAGAGAATAGTCTCAGCCAAGGCAGCCTCTCCCTATAGTTCAAGACCTCCAACTCTGGCATCACCCTTGTAAAGCTTTTCTGTACCCTTTCACGTTTCACAACATCTTTCCTATAGCATGGAGCCCAGCACTGAATACAGTATTCCAGTGACCTAGCCAATGATCTGTACAGCCGCAACATGGCCTCCTAACTCCTACACTTAATGCACTGACTAATAAAGGCAAGCATACCAAATGCCACCTTCACTAACCAGTCTACCTATGATTCCATATTCAAGGAGTACTCTAAGATAACTGATTCCGTGACATTACAAAGAGACAAAGCCACCAGTCTAGAATGGGCGTTTGAAGACAGAGATTTTAGACAGGGCACTGGAGATCTCCATTGTATTGCCTGATATGTACAGGTGTAAATAAAGGAAGGGCTACGATATATAAGGAGTTGAACAGTCTTACTTAGAGATAATAGGCAAACAGCATCAGGAACATTGCAAGTGTAGGCACCCATAAGCTGAGATAATCCGAACTGGTATCTCCATATGGAGGTAGCAATGTTTAAAACATAGGATACAGTAACAGTCATTGCCCACACTGCTTTGCACTGATAGCATTTGGTTTGGATAATGCATGGAGTTGGCCAGTGTTATCTGCAACAGACATTTTGCTTCAATTGCACAAATTCAAATGAAAGCAACACAATGGTATCTTTAGTTCAGTTTCCAATTAATTTCGAAGAGAAAGCACTGTTTAATCCTTTGTGATGAAGTCCTTTATCTTCATACATGTTATGGTGTCGAGTTGGTACTCAGTGAACACAGTAACATTTGAGGAAACAACAGTTCTGACATGTTGCTACATTTTACTGTTCTAAAATATGAGTTACGTCAAAATTTGCCTTGTTATTTGGAGTGCGGCAGAGGGGGGAGTTGGTGGTTTGTTGCCTGGTTTTCAAGAGGTCACTCAAAAATGTCAAGAGCAGTCACTCTTGAGTGAAGTCAGAAGCCAAAGAGAGAGACAGGGCAGGTTCCATGTAGAAACTGCACTGGGTTGCTGGCTCTGTGTGACCACAAGCAAGGAGGAATTCCAGGAAGAAGTAGAAAGTTAAGTGTTAGAGTTAAGACTTAGAAGACGATGTATGCAACTAATGGTTCAGGGCAGCAGAGACTGGGGATCTGAAAGCCTATAGACAGGAATTGCTCGTTACAACTGAGTAAGATCAGAGTTCAGGGAAAAAAAATCCGGAGGCAATACTAGCTTGATGTAACTAACCTTCTGTGAAAAATAACAGTGTTTTGCATTTGCCAGGGTGCAGTTTCCAGGTAGCAAGGTTAGATCTCATGGAATACAGAGAGAACTAGCCATTTGGATACAGATCTGGCTCAAAGGTAGAAGACAGAGCGTGGTGGTGGAGGGTTGTTTTTCAGACTGGAGGTCTGTGACCAGTGGAGTGCCACAGGATCGGTGCTGGGTCCTCTACTTTTTGTCATTTATATAAATGATTTGGATGCAAGCATAAGAGGTACAGTTAGTAAGTTTGCAGATGGCACCAAAGTTGGAGGTGTCGTGGACAGCGAAGGGGGTTACCTTAGATTACAACAGGATCTTGACCAGATAGGCCAATGGGCTGAGAAGTGGCAGATGGAGTTTAATTCAGATAAATGCGAGGTGCTGCATTTTGGAAAAGCAAATCTTAGCAAGATTTATACACTTAATGGTAAGGTCCTAGGGAGTGTTGGTGAACAAAAATGTGATTGCTTCGCCGCTTGCGAAGATCTTTGCATCCTCGCTCTCCACCAGAGTCGTACCTGAGGAATGAAGGGAGGCAAATGTAATTCCCCTCTTCAAGAAAGGAAATAGGGAAATCCCTGGCAATTACAGACCATCAGTCTCACGTCTGTCATCGGAAAGTGTTAGAAAGGATTCTGAGGGATATGATTTATGACCATCTGGAAGAGCATGGCTTGATTAAAAGCAGTCAGCACGGCTTTGTGAGGGGCAGGTCATGCCTCACAAATCTTATTGAGTTCTTTGAGGATAGTACCAAACAAGTTTATGAGGGTCGAGCGGTGGATGTTGTGTATATGGACTTCAGTAAGGCATTTGATAAGGTTCCCCATGGTAGGCTCATTCAGAAGGTCAGGAGGAATGGAATAGAAGGAAATTTAGCAGTCTGGATACAGAATTGGCTGGTCGACAGAAGACAGCGAGTGGTAGTGGAAGGTATGTATTCTGCCTGGAAGTCAGTGGTGAGTGGTGTTTCACAGGGCTCTGTTCTTGGGCCTCTGCTCTTTGTAATTTTTATTAGTGACATGGATGAAAAGATTGAAGAATGGGTTAGCAAGTTTGCAGACAACACAAAGGTTGGAGGTGTCATTGACAGTATAGAGGACTATTGTAGGCAGCAGCGTGACATTGACAGGATGCAGAGATGAGCTGAGAGGTGGCAGATGTAGTTCAACCTGGATAAGTGCGAAGTGATGCAATTTCAAAGGTCGAACTTGAAAGTTGAGTACAGGATTAAAGACAGGATTCTTGGCAGTGTGGAGGAACAGAGGGATCTTGGTGTGCAGGTACATGGATCCTTTAAAATTGCCACCCAGATGGACAGGGTTGTGAAGAAAGGATATGGTGTTTTGGCTTTCATTAACAGGGGGATTGAGTTTAAGAGCCGTGAGATCTTGTTGCAGCTCTATAAAACTTTGGTTAGAGTGCACTTGGAATACTGTGTCCAGTTCTGGTCGCCCTATTATAGGAAAGATGTGGATGCTTTGGAGAGGGTTCAGAGGAGTTTTACCAGGATGCTGCCTGGAATGGAGGGCTTATCTTACGAAGAGAGGTTGACTGAGCTCGGATTTTTTTCATTGGAAAAAAGAAGGAAGAGAGGGAACCTAATTGAGGTATACAAGATAATGAGAGCACAGATAGAGTTCATAGCCAGAAACGTTTTCCCAGGGCAGAAATTGTTATCACGAGGGGTCATAGTTTTAAGCTGTTTGGCGGAAAATATAGAGGGGATGCCAGAGGCAGGTTCTTTACGCAGAGAGTTGTGAGAGCATGGAGTGCTTGCCAGCAGCAGTTGTGAAAGTGAGGTCATTGGGGATATTTAAGAGACTACTGGACATGCATATGGTCACAGACATTTGAGAGTTCCTACATTAGGTTTACCTCACATGAGGATCAGTGGTCAGCACAACATCGTGGGCTGAAGGGCCTGTTCTGTGCTGTACTGTTCTATGTTCTATAAAAAGACCTTGGAGTGCAGGTTCATAGCTCCTCGAAAGTGGAGTCACAGGTAGATAAGATAGTGAAGAAGGCGTTTGGTATGCTCTCCTTTATTGGTCAGAGTATTGAGTACAGGAGTTGGGAGGTCATGTTACGGCTGTACAGAACATTGGTTAGGCCACTGTTGGAATATTGCGTGCAATTCTGGTCTCCTTCCTATTGGAAAGATGTTGTGAAACTTGAAAGGGTTCAGAAAAGATTTACAAGGATGTTGCCAGGGTTGGAGGATTTGAGCTGAGGCAGAGGCTGAACAGGCTGGGGCTGTTTTCCCTGGAGCGTCGGAGGTTGAGGGGTGACCTTATAGACATTTACAAAATTAGCAGGGGCATGGATAGGGTAAATAGGCAAAGTTGTTTCCCTGGGGTCGGGGAGTCCAGAACTAGAGGGCATAGGTTTAGGGTGAGAGGGGAAAGATATAAAAGAGACCTAAGGGACAACCTTTTCACGCAGAGGGTGGTTCGTGTATGGAATGAGCTGCCAGAGGAAGTGATGGAGGCTAGTATAATTGCAACATTTAAGAGGTATTTGGATGGGTATATGAATAGGAAGGGTTTGGAGTGATATGGGCCAGGTGCTGGCAGGTGGGACTAGATTAGGTTGGGATATCTGGTCAGCATGGACGGCTTGGACCAAAGGGTCTGTTTCCATGCTGTACATCTCTATGACTCTATGACTGAGGAAACACAGCTCCAGGAGCGGCACGGTGGCTCAGTGGTTAACACCACTGCCTCACAGCGCCAGGAACCCAGGCTCGATTCCAGCCTCGGGTGACTATCTGTGTGGAGTTTGCACATTCACCCTGTGTCTGTGCTGGTTTCCTCTGGGTGCTCCCACATTCCAAAGATGTGCAGGTTAGAGATGTGTAGGCTCGGTGAATTAGTTAGGGAAAATGTAGAAGAAAATGTACATAGGTGTAGGGGAATGGATCTGGGTGGGATAAAGTTCTGAGGGTCAGTTTGGACTTGTTGGGCCAAATGGCCTGGTTCCAGTAGGAATTCTAATTCAGCACATGGGTCATGTGAATTGCCATAACATGAACAGTCATTGAGACAGCTCATGACAGTGTGACAGTTGAAAGAATTTCAAGGCCAGATCAATAAAAGTGAAAAATCAGAATCACTGGCAAGGTTTTAATGAGATTTGGTGAGCCACAGTGTCACTATTGGCTAGTGGAGAAATCTGAGGGACATGTCTTGACTACAATTGTTATTGGATGAATTTTGTGGGTTATGATACCTGATCTCATATTTGCCTCAATTCAATTCTGTGGTGTTAGAATACAAGTTAGATCTATCTTTGCACAGCCTAAAACTTTGTTTTTTGTCAATAATTGTATTTTTTGCATGAGTAAGTTTTATTTGTAGGAAATTAGATAAACTGTCAACTGAAGAAACCTTCAGATACCAAATGAGATACAATCTAAAACTCATATGATTGTCCATATTCCCACTCCGTCCACATTTATTATCACCGGTGGAGGAGTGGATCTAAAAAATGAATCAGTGCAACCTTATGTCCTCAACTGTAATACTTTTAAAAATTAAGTTTTCCAGGAGTAGCACAATTGAGTTTTCAATTATATTACCAGGGCATCGCAATAATAAGGCAAAAAAAAAGCTATGACTGCTGGAGATCTGAAATCTAAAACAATAGCACTGAAAATACACAGCAGATCACAAAGCTGCTTAGAGTTCCACCTTCAAGATGCTTCCTCTCTGATCAAGCTTTTTGTAACCTGGGCTAATGCCTCCTTCTTTGACTGGATGTCAATTGACTGGATGTCAATTTAGCTGTCTAATTGATTAAATCATTTTACTATGTTAAAAGAACAGCAGGTTATTGTTGTTATTTTCAATTAAAGACATGAAAGAGAAAGAAAGCTGAACACGAGGGGCATAGATAGGATAAATAGACAAAGTCTTTTCCATGGGGTGGGGGAGTCCAGAACTAGAGGGCATAGGTTTAGGGTGAGAGGGGAAAGATATAAAAGAGACCTAAGGGGCAACTTTTTCACTCAGAGGGTGGCACGTGTATGAATGAGCTGCCAGAAGATGTGGTGGAGGCTGGTGCAATTGCAACATTTAAGAGGCATTTGGATGGGTATATGAATAGCAAGGGTTTGGAGTGATATGGGCCGGGTACTGGCAGGTGGGACAAAATTGGGTTGGGATATCTGGTTGGCACAGTCGAGTTGGACCAAAAGGTACATCTCTATCACTCAATGACCTTATGACTCTATGTTTAGTTGGCCCTTCATCTGACCTCTTGTGATGTAAACTTCAGTTCCAATGAAGGGCTGAACTTAAAGGTTCCAACTTTCTTCCTCGTTTAATATTATCTGAGATTTTTGCATCATCCTCCTCCTGATGCCAAGCTGAACTGGATGGAACTCACTTTGTTTAACTCTACAGACAACACAGAGTCCTTAAGTCATACAGCAGTAGAATCTGGAAACAGACCCTTTGATCTAACTCAACCATACCAATCTAGTCCCATTTGCCAGCATTTGGCCCATACCCCTCTGAACCCTTTCTAACCACAAACACATCCAAAAGCCTTTTAAACTTTTTTTTAAGTTTTATGGAGAAGCAGAAAGCATTCCAACTTGCAAAGCATGCATGAGATTGACCTTCTGGATGAAAATAACTCATATAGTGGAGGAGAAGTGTTGTGTAGTCAGTTGATGCATGAGCTTTCCTTCTGTTTTCCTATTGAATCTAGATCTTACAGCCTGCATATAACCAGGACATAGCTGGAAGCAAAAATGTTGTCTTTAATGTCTCGATATGACTACATACTGGCATGAATAATGTATCACTTGATTTCTGTTGAACATGACTCATTTTAGTCAATATGGGATCAAACAATAATTCAAAATGGGAATTGCTAAACAAAAATGATGCTACGCTGACAAATATAGAGCAGATAAATGAACATGTAGCCACCTTCCAGAATTAAAATAGATCTGGCAAAACAGATTTTCTATAATTTAGGGAACAATTGGCCTTGGTATTTGGACAGCTTATTCAATAATGGAATCTAACCACCATGAAATAATTGGAAATTATTGACAACAGCTGAAATTGCAAACCAGAAGTTAAGGACATGAAAATGTTGAGGGTAATTACAAGAGAATGAAAGATGCGAATTGTGAATAGTTGGGAGTGCAGAATTCTTTTGTTTTATTCATTCTGGGAATGTGGGTGGCGCTGGCCAGGCCAGCAATTATTACCCACTCTCTCAAATGCCATTGAGTAGGGGGGCCTGAATTACCTTCTTGAAGTGATGCACTTCGTGTTCTGAGGAAGACTCACTCGACCCAAAATGATTTTGCTCCATAGATGCTGCTGCACGTGCTGAGCTTTTCCAGCAATCTGTATTTTTGTTGCAGTTTATGTGGTGTGGGGACACTCACCGTATTGTTTGAAGTGGGTTCAGTGTTTTGGCCCAGTAACAGTGAAGCGATGTAACACCAAGTCGTATCATGTGGGTATGATTTGAATGGAACATTGCACATGATGGTGTGCCCATGTATTTGCTACTCTTGCCCTTTTAGACAATAGAGGTCATGTGCCTGGATAGTGGAAGATGTTATATATTCAGTCCAGAAGCACCATAAGCTGTCCAACATAGTTGAATCCTCAGCAGTCCTGCCTCTGATTATAAAATCTATGGGCTAAGTCCCACATGACCACATAACTCCAGTGATAGTTGAGGAAGTTGCATTTCAGATAAGATGCTACAACAGAGGACTGCAGTCTCTCAAATAGATAGAAAACAAAATTGTTTTGAAGAAGGAAATGGGAGTTCTTCAGGGTTCTTGCATTTTAAAAAATATTTTTACTAATATCACTATTTTAAATAAAACACTTTTTAGTTCTTTACATTCGTGCTTGTGGGACCTCTCCATATGAAAATCAGGTTCTGTGTTCTCTATTATGAAAGTTCTTAATTGGTCTAATTCTCTATATGGTCACCCCTCAGCCTCTGAAGGTCCAGGGCAAACAGCCTCAGCCTATCTACCCACTATACCTATAACTATAGCTCAAACCCTCCAACCCCAGCAACATTCTTGTAAATCTTTCCTGCATCCATTCAAGTTTCATGAAATCAAAATCCTGTCTGGCTGTCATGGAATAATGTTGAAGAAGAGATAGGGAGATAACACCCATTATTTATCCCTCAATCAACAGCATTATGGCAAAGTATTGTATATGGTCATTCTAACATTGCTGTTTATGGGAGCTTGCTGTGTGTATTTTGGTTGTTGTGTTTCTTGCATTACAACAGTGAACACAATTCAAAGATACATCAATGGCTTCAGAAAATGCTTTGAGGCATCTGCTGCAAAAGAAATGCACGATATAATGTTCAAGTTATTTCATTCTTTAGAAACGAGATGTGATTTTGCATTGTCACTATGATATGAGGTACAAATTGTCCCTTACAATTGCAACTCCACAGCAATCTATGTTTTCCTCGGTTGCCCGAGCATCATTTATAAATCTTTCAACAAGTGCTCAGTGCAGATGAAATGGTCACATTCTGCTAAAGAACTGTTGTCCATGAAGTAGAATGCACCAATTGCTAATTAGTGTGGGTTTCTGCAATGTCGAACTGAGATAAGATCAGGACCTGCATACTGGCAGGTATGGTATACACTGCCTGATGCCCACGCAAAAAAAAACGCAAACAATCATTGGCACAAATGTTTCATGGAGAAAACCACAGGTCATGAAAGTAAAGCTGAACACACATTAATACAGTTATTTGTACCTTACACACATTTGTTGCTGCAGATAAATGAAGTTTGTAGTTGATTATATGATTAGAGATGGGGGATCACAAAATATCTTTAGTGGGGTGTATGGTGGCAAATATACTGAGGTTTTGAACAATTTTGAAACAGTTGCTGTACAGGGAAGTACAAAAGGATGCCACGGCATGAACCACGTAAAAAAAAGAAACAGAGTAGCAGAAAAATACATACGATTTGTTTTACATAGCACCTTGTCATGTTAAATTGCCTCAAAGCACATTCCAGGAGACTTACTCACAGTACATGCAGCAGGAGAAAAATGGCAAGTAAGTTCCTAGCATTTGCTCATCCTTTTTAAATTGTGACAAGGTAAATAGAATTATGAGCGTGTGGACTTCCTTTTAAGCCACCAGCACATTGTTCAATAGACCCAATTGATTGGCTTATCCAGAGCACGATAAAATATGGTAATTGGTGTTCAAAAGGACAAGCTCACCAGGGGACAGGGTCCTATGGTGCAAGTGGTAGTGCCCCTACCTCTGAATCAGAAGGCTTGTGTTCAAGTCCTATCTGCTCCACAGGTGTGTAATAACATTATTGGATGAGTTGATTATAAAATATCTACCGGGAGACTGAGGAGAGAAGCAGTGATCATGCCCTTGCCCCTGGGTCAGTAGACCAAGGATTAGGTACCACCTGTCCTGGATGTATAAGCCTGAGCAGGTCGATTGAAATAACTACTAGGAGAGCCCTTGTTCCATATATTTGGTCCCTTATTTCAGGAATGATATAATTTCGTTGGAGGCAGATCAGACAAGGTTCATTTGGCTGATCCCTGGGATGGAGGAATTGTCTTATGAGCAAAGGCTAAGCAGGTTGGCACTTTATTCACTGGAGATTAGAAGAATGAGAGATGACATAATTAAAACATATAACATTCATAAGGGGCTTGACAGGGTAAATGCTGAGAAGATGTTTCCCCTCATGGGAGCATAAAGGACCAGAGGACATTGTCTCAGAATAAAGGGACGCCAATTTAAAACTGAGATGAGGAGGAATTTCTTCTGTCAGAGGGTTGAGAGCCTTTGGAACTCCTTACCAGAGACAGCTGTGAGAGCAGAATCCTTGCATATATTTAAGGCTAAGACAAAGTCTTGATTATTAGGGGAATCGTGGGTTATGGAGAAACTGCAAGAAAGTGGATGTGAGACGTCTCGGATCAGCCACAATCCTATTGGATGATGAAGCCGGAATGAGTAGCCTATTCTTATTTCTTATGGTTGTCACAGTGCTGCTTATGGGAGCTTGCTATGCACATAATTGTTAGCTCATGTATCATTTATGTTCACCAAAAAAGCAAACAAGTGTTTGGTTTAATTTTACTTGTTGAGAGATGGCACCTCGACAATTCAGGATCAATATAGTATCTAGCCATCAGCCTGCAGGATACAATTAATGTCCTTGAGAAAGCATCAAAACTATTGATATATTGTGTGATTCTAACTCCCACAAAACCTTTTCTGTTATCATTGGGCTTGGGGAATCCTCAGGGCAGGGACCACTCCCCCTCTCTTGGCACCAATGTGTGTGTGTGTGCATGTATGTATAGGGAGCGTTTTATAAGGATGTTAGAGTTTTAAAATGTAGTGTTACAGGTCAACAGTTCATAGTTGTTTACCTGTAACTATAGATATCCTTAAGTACAAACCCTAGTTCATACTTCCTGTTTAACCTGGGTGTAAATAACCGAGCTGCATTTGCAATTTTCCAATAAAGGGGCAATTCCTGAGCCTAGGGAAGAGTTTAAAAAACATGGCTATTTCCTTTAAAAACCAGATATAGAAATCATCAGAGTTTCCAATTTGGCTAAAAATTACATTCAAATTACAGCTGCTTTGAGAAGTTTTTTTTTCAAAAGTTTCTACTCAAACCTAATTGCATATTGATGAATTTAAAATCTGGACTGAACACCACAATTGGTCCATTTTAAATTCCAATTACTTTTTCAAAAATGTTACTCTATAACATATGTATCCCTGACATATTTAAACACTACTTTAGTGCAGTTTAATAAATACAATTGAAGGAGTTCATCTTCAGAAAAGGTACGTTCTTTTCTAAATGTCAACTCATGAACAACCTGTTTATAAATCACTCAAACCGATTTTACAAATTACAGCATAAAATTGGATATTTATGTAGGATAGAGGAACTATTTTCTCAGTAAACTTAATAAAAAGTTTTGAAGTTTTTAAGAGGCATCAGCTGATGCCCTTGCACCCGAAAGAACTAGCTTAATATTTCAGACTCTTGAAAGAACCAAATAGTGGGAATTTGTAAAATAACTTGTGTGGTAGGTAAACAACAAGTGCTGGCAATCACAGCAGGTCAGCCAGCATCCATCGACAGAGTGCAAGCTAATGTTTTGAGCTGTGATGACTCTTCATCAGAGCTAAGGCTGGCTGCAAGGTCAATTTTATTTCACGCAGTGCACAGATTTGGGAAACTAAATTTGCTTCAGTAATTTGTGCTCGAAATTCTGGAAATATTTATGGAAGTTTTACTGATTTAAAACGTTTTGCACCAAAGAAAATGATGCAAGCTCTTTTTTCATGATTGAGATAATGATCCTATGTGATTTTCATTTGCCCTGATTTTGCTTTCTTACTTGCATTTAGGTATTCCCACCAAAAATTAGATTAGATTACTTACAGCGTGGAAACAGGCCCTTCGGCCCAACAAGTCCACACCAACCCTCTGAAGAGCAACCCACCCAGACCCATTCCTCTACATTTGCCCCCCTCACCTAACACTATGGGCAACTTAGCATGGCCAATTCACCTAATCTGCACATTTTTGGACTGTGGGGGGAAACCCACGCAGACACAGAGAGAATGTGCAAACTCCACACAGACAGTTGCAAATTAAACCTGGGTCTCTGGTGCTGTGAGGCAGCAGTGCTAACCACTGTGCCAGCGTGTTGTGTATGGATTGAAGTCACTCTTTACTGCATTATTTCCTATATACATGGCAAGTAAGTCCTGCTGTACTTTTGCTTTTCTGATGAGTGAAAGGCAAATGACAGTATAGATAGTAGACGGTCTAAGAGCAGGACAACTCGATGCTACAAGTTTTCTGTAATCACGAAGTATGATTAGACAATGCAAGAAAATGTGAACATATGATATATTTGGATAAGCATAATCATGTGTGGATAATACCATGATTGGATAATACAGTCATGTGTACGAACTTGGAATCCAAGTTAAGCGAACACTAATATGAGTCAGAAGTCACATGATACCAAGTTATAGTCCAACAGGTTTATTTGAAACTGCAAGCTTTCAGATTGTTACTCCTTCATCAAGTGAAGTGGAGGGAGGCTCACAGGCAGAGAGAGAAATAATTGCAAGTTAATTCCAGTTAATAGTACAAATGGTGCAAGTGGAGTGTCAGCAGATCGAATACTAAGGTTTTGCAGACTTCATTAGTCTCTCTCATAGGTCATCCCTTCATTTGCTATTCAGCTATGGATGCTTTACTCACACCATCTGACACTTTTGATTACCTGTAGAGACTTGTTATTCAGCCTGTCAACACTCCACTCACACCACTTATACTATCTTTTGACACTCTTAATTACATGGAATTATCATGCAATTATCTATCCACTTATAAATTCCTTGCCTGTGCACTTCCCTCCACTTCACCTGACCAAGCAGCAGCACTCCGAAAGCTTGTGATTAAAATAAACCTGTTGGACTATAATCTGCTGTTGTTTGACTTCTGACTTTGTCCACCTCAGTCCCACCAACGCCTCCACATGACTAATGTGAGTGAGTCAATGTATACATTTTGACTGGAAGCTTGTTGTCTGCAAAATCAGTTTAAAATCTTTGTTCTTGCAAAGAAAGATTTGAGCTGAGTACAATTTTTCAATGTATTCCCTTGCATGCATGAATAAACTTTTAAATCAAAACAAACCTGATTCTCGTCAGCTTGAAGTCGAAATAAAGGGTTAAGAACGTGGAACATGGAACACTGAACAGTACAGCACGGGGCCTTCGGCTCTCGATGTTGTGTCAACACTTTCTCCTACTCTAAGATCAGACTAACCTACATACCCTTCAATTTACTATCATCCATGCGCCTATCCAAGAGTCGCTTAAATGTCCCTAATGCATCTGATCCTACTACCATCGCTGACAGTGCATTCCACACACCCAACACTCTCTGCGTAAAGAACTTACCTCTGACATCTCCACTAAATCTTCCTCCAATCACCTTAAAATTATACCCCTCATGATAGACTTTTACACCAACGGAAAAAGTCTCTAGCTATCCATTCTATTTATGCCTTTCATCATCTTGTACACATCTATCAAGTCACCTTTCACTCTTCTTCACTCCAATGAAAAAACCCTAGCTCCCTCAACCTTTCTTCATAAGACCTGTCCTCCAGTCTAGGTAGCATGCTGGTAAATCTCCTCTGCACCCTCTCTAAAGCTTCTACATCCTTCCTATAATGAGGCGACCAGAACTGAATACAATATTCCAAGTGTGGTCTAACCAGGGCTCTATAGAGCTGCAGCATAACCTCATAGTTTTTAATCTCAATCCCCCTGCCAATGAAAGCCAACACACCATACACCTTCTTACCAACCCTATCAACTTGGATGGCAATTTTGGACGTGATCTATGGCAAGGTCCCTCTGTTCCTCCACACTGCCAAGGGTCCTGCCTTTATACTTGTAAGCTGCATTCAAATTCGACCACCCAAACTGATAGACCTCATACTTTTCCGGGTTGAACTCCATCTGCCAGTTCTCAGCCCAACTCTGCATCCTGTCAATATCCCGTGGTAACCTCCAACAGCCCTCCACACTAACTACAACTCCACCAACCTTCGTGCCATTGGCAAACTTACCAACCACCCTCCCACTTCCTCAGCATCTTCTAAGCCAGCGATCACTATGATCTTGAAGGACAAGGGCAGCAAACACATGGAAGCATTGCCACCTGCAAGTTCCCCTCCAAACTCCACACTCCAAACTGTTAAATTCAGCCTTTCATAAGATCTAGCTTAATACTGGAATGACACTGCCTAACTGAACTAAATGTCAGTATGTTTGTGTTGTTTGTGGAAAACGAACCGCTGGCCAACCCCAACATTAGAAGCTGATGAGTTAGACACCCTTCATCTTTAACTTCTCTTTCTATCGAAACATGATTGGTGAAAATAAAGGCGGGTTTCACAGGGATCATGTAATGCTGCACTTTACCTGTCAAAAGATGAGTAAATGCAACAGGATGTGTGGTAATTATGCATTTATACATACACTTTACTCCCCAGCATCTCAAGAGAGGTCAGTAACAAGACCACAACATTTGTTATTCTCACTTAGTAGTTCCTTCTTCACGATGTGACAAACAAAGGCTTTATAGTATCAATCAGCGGCCATGAGTTGAATTGGAATATGAGCTCTTGAAGTAAAGCACAATAATGATTATGATTTTAGTTGAATCATCTATCATTAAACAAACAAGAGCTCTAGGAATGACTGATAGGTGAATTATATAACCTCATAGAATTGCCTCAGGAGGGACAAAATAAAAATGAACAGCAAACTCATTTAACCAGAGAGCAAGTAAATGAATACTAATAACTACCATCCTCTCTCATTTCTTTTCGCTGTATGGAGTCTCTTCACTTCAACGTCTGGTATCTTTTCTATAGTGAAAAAGTTTGGAGTTGTCTCCACGGTATTTTCAGGTTTCTGTGTGGCTGCACACAATGAGTTTTACAGGCAAGTGTGTTAACGACTACAATTGGGAAATAATTATATTAGATCCCCTTCAGCCCACACTGACCCTCCAAAGAGTAACCCACCCAGACCCATTTCCCTCTGACTAATGTACCTAGCACTATGGGCAATTTAATATTCACCTGACCTGCACATCTTTGGGCTGTGGGAGGAGACCAGAGCACCCAGAGGAAACCCATGAGGAGAATGTGCAAACTCGAGAGACAGTCGCCTGAGGCTGGAATCAAACCTGGGACCCTGGTGCTGTGAGGCAGCAGTGCTAACCACTGGGCCACTGTGCCAGATAGGTGGGAAGGAATATGGATATGTAGGACAGTTCAAGAGGGCGGTGCCGAGTTGGAAGGCTGGATCAGGGATGAGGCGGGAGGGTCCTGTATGCTGTTGTAACTCCCGACTGTGATCTCCAGCATCTGTAATCCTCACTTTATCCTATTAATCTGTCATGCCAACACCAGGGATATGTTGGACAAACACCCCAAGACCACTCTGTCCCTCTAGGTTTCCTCATGTCATTCACTGAGCATTGGCTTGTCATGTTACTACTTCATAACTACATCATCCTCAAACTTATTAGGGTTAAGTTCAATCTGCCATCACCCTAGGAATCAAAAGATACCAAATGAACAGCAAATGGCAACATGCACACATACTGATGGCAGAACATTTAAAAGGCAACTGGATGGTATATGAATAAGAAGGTTTCAGAGGGATATGGGCCAAGTGCTGGCAAATGAGACTAAATTAATTTAGGATATCTGGTCGGCATGGATGAGTTGGACAGAAGAGTCTGTTTCCGTGCTGTACACTACTATGACTGTAACTGCATGACTTTAGAGACAATATCCATATGCATGTACAAAGACTGATGAAAATGGAGCTAATGAGAATTGACAAACAGTTTGCGACCATGAATACGGTTAAGGGTATAGATGAAGAGGAATTTGTTAAGTGTGTACAAGATTGCCTTTGTGTGGAGTCGTGGAAAATGGGAGAAGATACTAAACGATTATTTTGCATCAGTATTTATTGTGGAAAAGGATACGGAAGATATAGAATGTAGGGAAATAGATGGTGACATCTTGCAAAATGTCCATATTACAGAAGAGGAAGTGCTGGATGTCTTGAAATGCATAAAGGTGGATAAATCCCCAGGACTGATCAGATGTACCCTAGAACTCTGTGGGAAGCTAGAGAAGTGATTGATGGGCCTCTTGCTGAGATATTTGTAACATCAATAGTCACAGGTGAGGTGCCGGACGACTGGAGGTTGGCTCACGTGGTGCCACTGTTTAAAAAGGGTGGTAAGGACAAGCCAGGGAACTATAGACCAATGAGCCTGATGTCTGTGGTGGGCAAGTTGTTGGAGGGAATCCTGAGTGACAGGATGTACATGTATTTGAAAAGGCAAGGACTGATTAGGGATAGTCAACATGGCTTTGTGTGTGGGAAATCATGTCTCACAAACTTGATTGAGTTTTTTGAAGAAGTAACAAAGAGGATTGATGAGGGCAGAGTGGTAGATGTGATCTATAGGACTTCAGTAAAATGTTTGACAAGGTTCCCCATGGGAGGCTGGTTAGCAAGGTTAGATCTCGTGGAATACAGGGGGAACTAGCCATTTGGATACAGAACTGGCTCAAAAGTAGAAGACAGGATGGTGGCGGTGGTGGTGGAGAGTTGTTTTTCAGACTGAAGGCCGGTGACCAGTGGAGTGCCAGAAGGATCGGTGCTGGGTCCTCTACTTTTTGTAACTTATATAAATGATTTTGATGCGGTTATAAGAGGTATGGTTAGTAAGTTTGCAGATGACACCAAAATTTGGAGGTGTGGTGGACAGCGAAGAAGATTACCTCATTTTACAACAGGATCTTGATCAGGTGGGCCAATGGGCTGAGAAGTGGAGTTTGATTCAGATAAATGCGAGGTCATAGAGATAATACAGCATGGAAACAGACCCCTCAGTCCAACCCATCCATGCCGACCAGGTATCCCAACCCAATCTAGTCCCACCTACCAGCACCAGGCCCCTGTCCCTCCAAACCCTTCCTAATCATATACTCATCCAAATGCCTCTTAAATGTTGCAATTGTACCAGCCTCCGCCACTTCCTCTGGCAGCTCATTCCATACACATACCACCCTCTGCGTGAAAAAGTTGCCCCTTAGGTTTCTTCTATGTCTTTCCCCTCTCACCCTAAACCTATGCCCTCGAGTTCTGGACTCCCTGACTCCAGGGAAAAGACCTTGCCTATTTACCCTATCCATGCCCCTCCTAATTTTGTAAAACTCTATAAGGTCACCTCTCAGCTTCCAACGCTCCAGGGAAAACAGCCCCAGCCTATTCAGCCTCTCTCTTTAGCTCAAATCCTCCAACCCTGGCAACATCCTTGTAAATCATTTCTGAACCCTTTCAAGTTTCACAACATCTTTCCGATAGGAAAGCAAATCTTAACAGGACTTATACACTTAATGGTAAGGTCCTAGGGGGTGTTGCTGAACAAAGAGACCTTGGAGTGCAGGTTCATAGCTCCTTAAAAGTTGAGTTGTAGGTAGATAGGATAGTGAAGAAGGCGTTTGGTATGCTCTCCTTTATTGGTCAGAGCATTGAGTACAGGAGTTAGGAGGTCATATTGCAGCTGTACAGGACATTGGTGAGGCCACTGTTGGAATATTGCGTGCAATTCTGGTCTCCTTCCTATTGGAAAGATGTGAAACTTGAAAGGGTTCAGAAAAGCTTTACAAGGATGTTGCCAGGGTTGGAGGATTTGAGCTTTTGACCTTCAACTTGACTGAATGTGCCTCTGCATTTCATGTGGCAGCTGTTAACCACATTACTTGAAAAGCTTCCTATCCCATTCACCTTAGCGCTGACTGGGCTGAACAGGATAGGACACTCTTATCATTAATTATTCATCACCTTCCTTCTCTACATCACCCTCCACAACGTCCATTTAATTGTGCACAAGGACCTCACCATCTAATGCTGTTTGATGGATGATAGGACCAATGTCATGATATTGAATGGAATATAATTGATTGATGATGATAGCTTGACTTTTCAAGAAACCTCCTATCATAATCTTGCCCTTCTAAACAGATATATTGATAGCATAGCCGTTAGCAACAAATCACACCTTGGCCCGTTACCCAGACTCTTCACAAATTTGACATCTTATTTGATCTCTGCTTTCAACCCTGTAAACACAATATCGTTAAGACCCTCAGCATCCTTCTCCATTAAATAATTCCTGTCTGCACCTTACTTCAACTCAGCTATTACTAAAAACTTCATCCAGTTTTTGTTCCCTTGCCCTTGACTATTGGAGTGATGTCCCTGGCTGAACTCCCACCTTGCACCTCACATAAATCTGAGCTCATACAAACCTGTGCTGCTGGGACCCAAGCATTGCCTCAAAATTCAAATTCTTGTCCCTGTTTTCAAATCCTACCATGACCTCATCCAAACCTATCTCTGTAAATTTCTCCCATACTTCATCCCTCTGTCCCCTTGCTGCTCCACAAATTTGAAGCTCTTGCACATCCTTAATTTTCACCACTGTACAAACTGAGGCAGTATTGCAACAAACAGCCATCAAGCATGGTAAGCAGGAGTCACAGAATCCCTGCAGTGCAGAAAGAGGCCACTCAGATCATTGAGTCTGTTACCGACCCTCTGAAGAGCATCCCACCCAGACCCAGCCCCCATACCCCATCCTTGTAACTTGGACTACCATGGCTAATCCACCTAATTTGCACATCCCTGGATGTTACAAGCTAATTTACCACAGCCAATCTACCTCAGTCTTCGGGCTGAGAGAGGAAACTGGAGCACTAATAAGAAAACCATGCAGTTATGGGGAAAATGGGCAAACTCCACACAGATTGTGGCTCGAGGGTGGAATCAAGCCCGGATCGCTGGAACTGTGAGGCAGCAGTGTTAACCAGAGTGCAGTTGCCATTGTGTGGGCTGTGGGAAAGGAGACTGGACAGGAAGCCCTCTTGCTTTCATTCAACCTGGCTCACAGAATTTTCGCTGGTGAAGACAGCCTTCCAAGGTTCTCTCTAGGGTCCACTGAGATGAGGGGGTATGGCTATGGTGGTGGGGTACAAGGCCCAGGAACATCTTGAAGGATGTTTAATAGAAAGTAGATTTGAGGATTCTTAGGCACTGAAAGGTAATATTGGAGGCACTTTAATGATGCTGGAGGTCAGTAAGGGAATTGGGATGGAGGTGGGCAGGAGAGGGTGTGGGGGCAGGGGAGCAGCTTCATAGAATAGCCACATTTTGGGGAGGTGCCACCTTGGTTTCACTGAACCCAGGAAGCTAATATCAGCATTTTCAAAAATCCTAGCAATTGAGGCTCAGATCTCTTGCTGGCATTTATCATTGAAATTCTTGAAAATCAGATAGTCGTTGAGATGGGCTCTGTGGATAGCTCAGCTAGGGACAGTCCCACTTTAGAGGTCTCAAGTGAGAAGGCAGACCCTTTGGCACAAAGTGGGGCCTTCCAACGGGAAAATCCCATTTCCTGGTATCCTGATCCCATTTCCTGGTATTCTGGTGATGGTAGTGGGATTACCACACAGCATTAATCTTGCCTCCAAATTCCTGTCTCTGATGGCAAAACCCCAGCCTGGTGTGCCTCCATGTCATTTTTCTTCAGTAATACCTCCTGAGAAGCTGCTTTTCTGTGTGAAAGTTTCTATATAAATGCAATTTTCTTTATTCTTGACATGGTTGGTCTCACTGTCACTCATTGCCCATCGTCAATGCAACTTGAGTCACAGAGATTTACAGCTTGGATACAGGTCTTTTGGCCAACTTGTTCACACTGCCCAGTTCTCACAATTAATCTAGTCCCACGTTCCTGCATTTGGTCCATAACCCTCTATATACATCCCATCCACACACCTGTCCAAATGTTTCGAAATGTCAAAATTCTACTCTCCTCCGCCACTGCCTCTGGCAGCCTGTTCCAGACACTCACCACCCTCTGTGTGAAAAAATACCACCTATCCACCATTTTGTATCTCTCCCATATCACAAAGAAGTTAAGTCAACCCCACTGCTGCGGATCTAGGAACATAATGAGGTCAGACCTGTTAAGGATGGCAGATTTCCTTCCCGAAAGGACATTAGTGGATCAGATGGAGCTTTTCAAAGATAAGCAACAGTTGTTACATATTCGGCACTATTTGACCAGTTTTTCCTGTTTAATTCCAGATTTTATTGAATTTGAACTTCACTATGCGCCATGATGGGATTGTAATGCCCACCCCCCCCCCCCCCCCCCCGAGCAATACACTTGGGTTCTACATTACTTGGAGAAAGTGAGGACTGCAGATGCTGGTGAGTCAGAATCAAAAAGTGTGGTGCTGGAAAATCACAGCCAATCAGGCAGCATCTGAGGAGCAAGGGAGTACGTTACTGATGAAGGGCTTATGCCCAAAACATTGACTCTCCTGCTCCTCGGATGCTGCCTGACTAGCTGTGCGTTTTCTGAATTACTTGCTCGAGTGACATTATGCTATGTCACTGTCTTCCCATTAACTTGTGATTGCTTTCGCGAGTCAGGTAAAGGATGAGCTGAAACTCTGTTAAGTGAATAATTACCACAACATGTCTTAACCTGCAATTTGTTAGAAGAGTGATATAAGCTTTGCTCTTTGGCAGCTTTGTGACTTCCGCCAAGCTAGAAAATCAGCAGATTAAGACCATTAAAGGCTAACCCTGCTGCTTTGATGGTCCTGCTGTATAATGCCTGGATGTCGTCGTTAAAACAGGCATGAGAGAAAAGTGGTTAGTAAACCCCAACTTAGTGAGTCAAGTAGGGGCAAAACTGTGGTAATACTGTAATGTTTTATTTTAATTCACCTGTGGGACATGGGCATCACTGCCTGGCCAGCATTTGATGCCCGCCCCTAGTTACCCTTGAGAAGGTGGCGGTGAGCTGCTTTCTTGAACTGCTGCAGTGCACCTGGTATAGGTTGACCCACAATGCCATTAGGGAGGAAATTCAAGGATTTTCATCTAATGACAATGAAAGAAGGGTGATATACTTCCAATGATAAGTGAGTGGCTTAGAGGGCAGCCCTTGCAGCTTGTGGTGTTCCCATGTATCTGCTGTCCTTGTCCTTTTAGATATAAGTGGTTGTGAGTTTGGAAGGTGCTGTATGAGCATCTTTACCAAATTTCTGTACCGCAACTTGTGCAAACAACACACCATGTGTCAATGGTGGCAGGAGTGGATGTGCGTGAGTTATGTTTGTAGATGGGATTTGTGGAGTCAGGAGGTATTCCGAGACTCTGACCTGCTCTTGTTGAGACTATGTTTATGTAGTGAGTCCAGTTGAGTTACATGTCAAAGGTAAGTCCCAGCACGTTGATAGTGTGGGATTCAGGATGGGAACACCACTGAATATCAAGGGGCCATGCTTAGATTGTCACTAACTGGAGATAGTAGTGTCTGGATAATGATGTGTGTGAATGTTACTTGTCACTGACAGCCCAAGCCTGGTTATTGTTCAGGTCTTGTTGCACTCTAACCAAAGGAAACAAATAATCCAACAAGTGTGCAGAACTATTCAAACAATGTAAAGGTTACAAAAAATTACAAATGTAGTACTAAAACTGAATAAAAGAACACTAACATTGGATATAAGGAAAAAGTAAATAAATTTTAGTTATCGTATCAGAAAAACATAACATGATGTATCAGCACTTTGGAGTTGCCAAAAATGTTCACCATTAGCTCCAGCAAATTCAACAATGCCTGTCCAATTATAGGCTTACTTCAAATATTTTCACACACATCCCTTCATAAAACTGTCTATCCTAACAAGATATACTGAAGAAGTTTTAGAGGACATTGCTATGTATAGAACATTTAAATTGGTTGGAATCATGTGAGATAAGCATAATTATAGCTCAGCAGGATGGAGAAAATTTGTATACTTACTGAAAATCACACAGCTCAGACATCCTTATCAACATTAACCCTTTCCTTCTTTACTTTGAGGAACACCACGTTCGTCATTGAATCACCTGTCCATTATTAGATTAGATTACTTTACAGTGTGGAAACAGGCCCTTCAGCCCAACAAGTCCACACCGACCCGTCAAAGTGCAAACCACCCATACCCCTCCATTTACCCCTTACCTAACACTACGGACAATTTAGCATGGCCAATTTACATGACCTGCACATCTTTGGACTGTGGGGGGAAACCGGAGCACCCGGAGGAAACCCACGCAGACACGGGGAGAATGTGCAAACTCCACACAGTCAGTCGTCTGAGGCGGGAATTGAACCCGGGTCTCTGGCGCTGTGAGGCAGCAGTGCTAACCACTGTGCCACCGTGCCGCCCTCAAAGCCAGCTTCCAAAGGCCAAAGATGAAAACATTCTGAATACTTACATGATTTGTCATAGACAATCCAATATACAAAGATATATTTTAATGTAAAACTGAGCATTATGAAATATATAAAGTGGTTATAAGAGAAAGATAACATACTGGAACACTAAGTAGGTCAGATAGCATCAGTGGAGAAACATTTTAGGTTAATGAGCCATTCTGAATATTGTAAAAATGCTAGGTTGTTAATAAGTTTGTCCAATTGAGCTGGTCGGCCATCAGGATTATTGAAATGGAAATAGGCCATTCAGCCCACTGGACCTACCTCATTACCTCATCATTCAATATGATCATGGCTGGTCAGGTATTTCAATGCCTTTTATCTAGCCACCTCCATATCTCTTTATACTATTGAAGATCAGAAATCTATCAATCTCTATCTTAAAAATACTCAGTGACTGAGCTTCCACTGCCCTTTGGGGTAGAGAATTCCAAGGATTCACAACCATCTGCATTAACAAAAATCTCCTCAGTTTGGATCTAAGCAGCACCTCCCGTATTTTCCAATGGTGCCTACTGGTTCTAGACTTTTGAACCAGGGAAACATTTTATGTGCATCTATGCTTTTAAGCACCTTGTAAATTATAATGGAATCACTTCTCATTCCTCAAGATTCTGGAGAATATCAGGCCAGTTTTCCCAGTTTTTCTTCATAGGACAGTCCTGCCATCCTTTCTGAAGAAGTGCCATACCTCAAACATTGACTTCTCCATCTCCTGATGCTGCCTGGCTTGCTATGTTCTTCTAGCCTCCTGCTTATCCTTTAACAAGTCTGGTGAACCTTTTGTTGTATTCTCTCTATGGCAAAGATCCCATTCCTGATGCAAGGAAACAAAAACTGTATCCCACAATCCTCCAGGTGCAGACTAACCAAACTCCTGTATAACTGAAGCAAAACTTCACAACTTCTGTACCCAACTCCTCTTGCACTAAAGACTAACAATTCGTTGAATCATCCTAACAGCTTGATGCACCTGCATGTTAGCCTTCAGTGACTTTTTGACAAGGGCACCTAAGAATCTAGATTTCTTTGTACACTTATACTTTTCAACTTTTTTGCCATTTAAAGAAATACTCTGCACATCTGTTTCTTCTCCCAAGGTGGATAACCTCAAAGTTTTCCACATTATATTCCAATAACCAGGTTCTTGCCCTACACCCTCTAGGCCTGTCCAAGTCTTCCTGAAGCCAGTTTACATCTTTCTCATACCACACATTCTCACTTAAATTTGTATCATCGGCAAATTTGGAAATAGTGCTCCCTCTAAATCATTGGAGCAGGGCCCAAGCAATGGCCCTTGTGCTACCCTACTAGTTACAACACGCCAATGGTCTGTTTATTTCTCATCAAGAAAACTGAGAATGCTGGAGAAACACAGCAGCTATGGTGGCATCTATTGAGAGCAAACTGAGTTAATGATTTATGTCGGTCACCCTTCATCAGAACCCTTACTTCTCAACAGAACCAGCCTTATTCTTGCTGTGTGTTTCCTGTCTGCTAGCCAATCATTAATCCAAATGATTACATTACTTCCTGTTCCACTTGCTTACATTTTTCTTGCCAGTTTCCTGTGGGAACTTCACCAAAAGCTTTTGAAAATCCTAGCTATACTATATCCATCAGCTCTCCTTTAAGAATTTGGTCAATATCATTGTTGAGAAACTCCAACAAGGTCGTCAAACATCATTTCCTATTTGCAAAACCATACTGACCCTGCCCAACCAGATTGTTATGACCCCAGTGTCCATTGATTCCATCCTTTCTATAGATTCTAGCTTTAACCCTACTACTGATGTAAGGCTAACTGATCTGTAGTTCGATAATCTCTCTCTCGTTGCCTTCTTAAATTATAAGGTGATGCTTGTTACCATCCAATCTGCAGGAATCATTGCAGAATCTGTAGAATTTTGGGTGATAATCACCAAGACATACATTTTTTCTACAGCCACTACCTTCAACACTCTTGGATGAAGACCATTAGGTCCTTGGGATTTATTAACTTACAGCACCATTAGTTTCTCCACTACCATTTTCTTACTAATAGAACATAGAACATAGAAAAATACAGCGCAGTACAGGACCTTTGGCCCTCAATGTTGCGCAGATCCAAGCCCACCTAACCTACACTAGCCCACTATCCTCCATATGCCTATCCAATGCCTGTTTAAATGCCCATAAAGAGGGAGAGTCCACCACTGCTACTGGCAGGGCATTCCCTGAACTCACGACTCGCTGAGTAAAGAATCTACCCCTAACATCTGTCTTATACCTACCACCCCTTAATTTAAAGCTATGCCCCCTCATAATAGCTGACTCCATACGTGGAAAAAGGTTCTCTTGGTCAACCCTATCTAAACCCCTAATCATCTTGTACACCTCTATCAAGTCACCCCTAAACCTTCTTTTCTCCAATGAAAACAGCCCCAAGTGCCTTAGCCTTTCCTCATACGATCTTCCTACCATACCAGGCAACATCCTGGTAAACCTCCTCTGCACCCGTTCCAGTGCATCCACATCCTTCCTATAGTATGGTGACCAAAACTACACACAATACTCCAGATGCGGCCGCACCAGAGTCTTATACAACTACAAATGTTGATTTCCTACAACTCATTATTCTCGTGAACCAGTTGAATCTGTAATTCCAGGAGATTTCTAATCCTGTCCTCGGTGAAAACAAACATAGCAATCATTTACTTTCTCTGCCATTTCTCTACTCACCATTACTTATTCTCCTGACTATGACTGCAATGGACCCATACTCACTTTAACCAAATGTTTTTCTTAAAAATACTGATATAATCTTTAATGGTCTTTTGCTTTTTTTGGCAAGATTTCATTCATGTCAAAGAGTGTGGTGCTGGAAAAGCACAGCCGGTCAGTTAGCATCCGAGGAGCAAGAGAATCGATGTTTCAAGCATGCGCTCTTCATCAGGAATGAGGCTTTTGGCCCAAGGGTGTTGAGAGATAAATGGGAGAGAGGTGGGGCTGGGGGAAGGTAGCTGGGAATGCGATAGGTAGATGAAGGTTATAGGTCAGAGAAGATGGATTGATTAGATTCCCTACAGTATGGAAACTGGCCCAACAAGTCCACACCAAACCTCTGAAGAGTAACCCACCCAGACCCATTCCCCTATATTTACCCCAATTAATGCACCTAACCTACACATCCCTGAACACTATGGACAATTTAGCATGGCCAATTCACCTAGCCTGCACATATTTGAATAGTGGGAGGAAATCTGAGCACCCAGAGGAAACCCACACAGAAAGGAGGCAGGAATCGAACGCAGGTCCCTGGAACTGTGAGGCAGCTATGCTAACCACTGAGCCACCGTGCCAAATAGGTGGGAAGGAAGATAGATAGGTAGGACAGTTCAAGAGGGCAGTACCAAGTTGGAAGATTGGATCTGGGATGAGGTGGGGGGAGAGAAAATTAGGAAACTGGTGAAATTCACATTGATCCTATGTGGTTGGATGGTGCCAAGGCAGAAGATGAGGCGTTCTTCTTCCAGTCGCCAGGTGGTTAGAACTGGGTGGTGGAGGAGGCCCAGGACTTGCATGCCCTTGGCAGATTGGGGGTGGGGGAATTGTGGGGACAAGGAGTTAAAGTGTTATATTCTATTCTACCTTTGCTTGTTAGTGTTTGGTCCTCCACTAGACCATATGAAACAGGATAAAAACGGGGTAAAAACAATGACTGCAGATGCTGGAAACCAGATTCTGGATTAGTGGTGCTGGAAGAGCACAGCAATTCAGGCAGCATCCGAGGACAGGCAAAATCGACGTTTCGGGCAAAAGCCCTTCATCAGGAATAAAGGCAGAGAGCCTGAAGCATGGAGAGATAAGCTAGAGGAGGGTGGGGGTGGGGAGAGAGTAGCGTAGAGTACAATAGGTAGGTGGGGAAGGAGATGAAGGTGATAGGTCAGGGAAGAGAGGGTGGAGTGGATAGGTGGAAAAGGAGCTGGGCAGGTCGGACAAGTCCGGACAGGTCGAGTTACTGGAGGTTAGAAACTAGGATGAGGTGGGGAAAGGGGAAATGAGGAAACTGTTGAAATCCACATTGATGCCCTGGGGTTGAAGTGTTCCGAGGCGGAAGATGAGGCGTTCTTCCTCCAGGCGTCTGGTGGTGAGGGAGCGGCGGTGGAGGAGGCCCAGCACCTCCATATCCTCGGCAGAGTGGGAGGGGGAGTTGAAATGTTGAGCCACTGGGCGATTTGGTTGATTGATGCGGGTGTCTCTGAGATGTTCCCTAAAGCGCTCTGCTAGGAGGCGTCCAGTCTCCCCAATGTAGAGGAGACCGCATCGGGAGCAACGGATACAATAGATGATATTAGTGGATGTGCAGGTAAAACTTTGATGGTTCCGCCACCCCTACTGCCATGTCTGCCACCACCTCCGCCCCCACCAGTGCCACTCACCTGCATTCTGCTGACACGCCCCCGACAGACCCCACTGTCACTATCCCCACCCCCCAGAACCCCGAGGGGAACACTACCCCTACTCATGACTCTACCCCCATTCCCCCCACCATCACACCCACTCCAGGTACTGGCTCCGACCCCACTCCCAGCTCTACACCTACACCAGCTCCCGGCTCCCAGCCCTGCTGAGTTTTCACCTTCCCCCCAGACCTCCCCCTCACTGAGGACGAACGATCAGTCCTTAGCAAAGGACTCACCTTTGTCCCCCTCCGTCCACACATCAATGAATTTAATACACGCCGTGACATCGAACAATTCTTCCGTCGCCTCCGCCTCCGAGCTTACTTTCACAATCAGGACTCCCGCCCACCTTCCGAGGACCCCTTCGCCCACCTCCAACACACTACATCCACCTGGACACCCCGCGCTGGCCTATTACCTGCCCTCGACCTCTTCATTTCCAACTGCCGCCGGGACATTAACCGCCTCAACCTGTCGACCCCCCTCCCCCACTCCAACCTCTCACCCTCACAACGTGCAGCCCTCCAATCCCTCTGCTCCAATCCTGACCTCACCATCAAGCCAGCGGACAAAGGGGGCGCAGTGGTAGTCTGGCGCACTGACCTCTACATCGCTGAAGCCAAACGCCAACTCGAGGACACCTCTTCCTACCGCCCCCTTGACCATGACCCCACCCCCCATCACCAAACCATCATCTCCCAGACCATACACAACCTCATTATCTCAGGAGATCTCCCACCCACAGCTTCCAACCTCATAGTCTGGGAACCCCGCACTGCCCGGTTCTACCTCCTTCCCAAGATCCACAAGCCTGACCACCCTGGCCGACCCATTGTCTCAGCATGCTCCTGCCCCACTGAACTCATCTCTACCTACCTCGACACTGTCCTATCCCCCCTAGTCCAGGAACTCCCCACATACGTTCGAGACACCACCCACGCCCTCCACTTCCTCCAAGACTTCCGTTTCCCCGGCCCCCAACGCCTTATCTTCACCATGGATATCCAATCCCTCTATACCTCCATCCACCATGACCAGGGCCTCCAAGCCCTCTGTTTTTTCCTCTCCAGACGTTCCCAACAGTACCCCTCCACCGACACTCTCATTCGTTTGGCCGAACTGGTCCTCACCCTTAACAATTTCTCCTTAGAATCCTCCCACTTCCTCCAGACCAAAGGGGTAGCCGTGGGCACACGTATGGGCCCCAGCTATGCCTGTCTCTTTGTTGGCTACGTAGAGCAGTTGATCTTCCGTAATTACACCAGCACCACTCCCCACCTCTTCCTCCGCTACATTGATGACTGCATTGGCGCCACATCGTGCTCCCGCGAGGAGGTTGAGCAATTCATCAACTTCACCAACACATTCCACCCTGACCTTAAATTTACCTGGACCATCTCTGACACCTTCCTCACCTTCCTGGACCTCTCCATCTCCATCAGTGACGACCGACTTGACACTGACATTTTCTACAAACCCACCGATTCCCACAGCTACCTGGATTACACCTCTTCCCACCCTACCTCTTGCAAAAATGCCATCCCGTATTCCCAATTCCTCCGCCTCCGCCGTATCTGCTCCCAGGAGGAGCGGTTCCACCATAGAACACACCAGATGGCCTCCTTCTTTAGAGACCGCAATTTCCCTTCCCACGTGGTTAAAGATGCCCTCCAACGCATCTCATCCACATCCCGCACCTCCGCCCTCAGACCCAACCCCTCCAACCGCAACAAGGACAGAACGCCCCTGGTGCTCAATTTCCACCCTACCAACCTTCGCATAAACCAACTCATCCGCCAACATTTCCGCCACCTCCAAACAGACCCCACCACCAGGGATATATTTCCCTCCCCACCCCTCTCCGCCTTCCGCAAAGACCGTTCCCTCCGTGACTACCTGGTCAGGTCCACGCCCCCCTACGACCCACCCTCCCATCCTGGCACTTTCCCCTGCCACCGCAGGAACTGTAAAACCTGTGCCCACACCTCCTCCCTCACCTCCATCCAAGGCCCTAAAGGAGCCTTCCACATCCATCAAAGTTTTACCTGCACATCCACTAATATCATCTATTGTATCCGTTGCTCCCGATGCGGTCTCCTCTACATTGGGGAGACTGGACGCCTCCTAGCAGAGCGCTTTAGGGAACATCTCAGAGACACCCGCATCAATCAACCAAATCGCCCAGTGGCTCAACATTTCAACTCCCCCTCCCACTCTGCCGAGGATATGGAGGTGCTGGGCCTCCTCCACCGCCGCTCCCTCACCACCAGACGCCTGGAGGAAGAACGCCTCTTCTTCCGCCTCGGAACACTTCAACCCCAGGGCATCAATGTGGATTTCAACAGTTTCCTCATTTCCCCTTCCCCCACCTCATCCTAGTTTCTAACCTCCAGTAACTCGACCTGTCCGGACTTGTCCGACCTGCCCAGCTCCTTTTCCACCTATCCACTCCAACCTCTCTTCCCTGACCTATCACCTTCATCTCCTTCCCCACCTACCTATTGTACTCTATGCTACTCTCTCCCCACCCCCACCCTCCTCTAGCTTATCTCTCCATGCTTCAGGCTCTCTGCCTTTATTCCTGATGAAGGGCTTTTGCCCGAAACGTCGATTTTGCCTGTCCTCGGATGCTGCCTGAATTGCTGTGCTCTTCCAGCACCACTAATCCAGCATATGAAACAGGAGTAGGTTGCTCCATTATTAAACAGGATCATTGCTCATCCAACATTTCTCATGTCTATTTTTCTACCCTTTCTCCATAACCCCTGATTCGCCAACTGATCAAGAACCTATCTACCTCAGCCTTAACATTCATAAGGAGTCTCCTCCCACAGATGTCTGTTCAAGGAATTCCAAAGACAGATTCCCCACTGAGAGAAGAAATTCCTCTTCATTTCAGTCTTAAATTGGTGCCCTTTTATTTTAAGACTGCCCTCAGGTCCCAAGCTCTCCCATGTGATAAAACATCCTCTCAACATTTACTCTGTCATGTCCCATAAGAATCCAATACATTTCAAATACGATCGCCTCTCATTCTTCTAAATTCCAAAGATTAGAACATATGAACAAAGGAAAAGGTGTAGGCTTTTCAGCCCCTCAAGCCTGTACTACCATTCAGTGAAATCATGGCTGATCTGTGGCCGATCTCCATATACTTGCCTTTGACTCATATTCCTTAATTTCAGAATGAACAATTGCTCTAGCATCAATTGGAGTAACCTACGCTCAGTAGACAATCCCTCTATAGCAGTGATTATCCGATGAAACCTTCTCTGAGAAACCTCCAATTAAATAATACCTTTTCTTAAATAAAGGGATCAAAATGTCTCTCAGTACTCCAGATATGGTCTCAATGGCACCTTGTATAGTAATACTATTCTAACATTCCAACTCTCTTGAAATAGCAGCCAATATTCCATTAGCCTTCTTGATTATGTCCCATGTCAGAGTCTTACTTGGCTGTATTCTAAAAAACTTCACCATGCTCAGATATAATGCTATTTCTGGTAAGTTTATAAGTCTTTTCATTTAATTACACACAGTCCTGAGCTTCCTTTGTTTTTCACCATTGAATTGAATTGAATTGAATGTATTGAACTGAATTGAATTGAATTTACTGTCATGTGTACCGAGGCACAGTGAAAAGCTTTGTCTTGTGAGCAATACAGGCAGATCACAGAGTTAAACAGCATAGATAAGTAAATAATAGGTAAACAGCAGCAAAACCAAAAACAGAGATACAGGCGAATGTTAAGAGTTTGTGAGTCCATTCAGTATTCTAACAACAGTCGGGTAGAAACTGTTATGAAACCAGCTGGTGTGTGTGTTCAGGCTTCTGTGCCTTCTCCCCGATGGTAGAGGTTGTAGAAAAAAAATTGCCAGGGTGGGATGGATCTTTGAGAATGCTGGCAGCCTTTCCTTGACAGTGGGCCGAGTAGATGGATTCTATAGATGGGAGGTTGGCCTTTATGATTGTCCGGGCCAAGTTCACCACTCTCTGTAGCCGTCTCCGATCTTGAATGATACAGTTGCCATACCAGGAAGTGATACATCCAGACAGAATGCTCTCAATGGCGCACCTATAAAAGTAGACAAGGGTATTTGCCATCATGCCAAATTTCCTCTGCTGCCTGAGGAAGAAGAGACGTTGTTGGGCCTTTGTAACCAGTGCGTCCACATGAAGAGTCCAAGAAAGCTTGTTGTGGATGACCACTCCCAGGAGTTTGACACTCTACACTCGTTCCACCTCTGTGCTGTTAATGTGTTGGGGAGCATGAGTAACATCCCACCGAAAGTCAATAATGAGAGACCTTTTTGAGTTTTTGCACCTTGAAGGAACATACAGCTGCTACAACTCATGTAATAGCTGTTTAAAGAAAAACTATCCATTAAAACGTATGGTCATACCTTTCAATGTATTTTCCCAGTCCACCTCACAAGGTTTGTTCCTTATTCCTTTATTCAAGTTTAATTCTCTTACTTGAGATGGAATACTCTCACTTTCAAATATGATGTAAAATGTTATCATATTGTGATAAAAAATCCCTCAAAGTTCTTTCACATTGAGATTACTAAATAGTTCTTATTCATGACATAATCCTAGAAGTAAATATTAGAATTAGAATTCAATATATTGTCATGCGTACTCAAGTACTGAGGTACATGAGTACAATGAAAAGTACACAATGTCACTAGTCCCAGCATCATCTTGCATACACATACCTAGGTTCAAAATCTTAGGTACAAAGTAGAAATGTAAAGAAACAAAGTTAAAAGTTAAACATGACAGTCCTATGTAGTTTTGAGTAAAAATATTAATATGTGCTGGCAGAAACAAAGCAGCAAGACTTTGAATTGGGTCATTAGAATTCTGCTCAAAAGAACAATCCCTAGCACACTCCAGAAACTCATCCTCCACAGTTTTAGTGTTCACTTGGTTTAGCAAGTCTATATACAGATTGAAGTCATCCACGATAACTGTGCTTTGCTACATGTGCCTCTCCTGATCACTATCATGCCTCAAATTGCCACTGTGACCAGTAAATAACACCAACCAATTTCTGTTTCCCTTATTGTTTCTTAGTTCAACCTATGCAAGTTCCATTTATTCTTTTGATTTGATCTCATCCTTATTATTGGTGTAACTTCACCTTTTTTTTTTCTTGACTGTCCTTCCTAAACATCAAACATCCATGATTATTTAATTTCCTGTTCTAGCACTGTGGAGCCACATTTCTGCATTAGCAATCCATGTATTTCTATTTGTATCTTTATTATGTCTACCTTGTTGAATGCAACATGCATTCAGGTAGAATTCCAATATCTTTTTATTATCATTCCATTTTCAAGGCATACCCGATGCTTGACTTTGTTTCTCATGTCTTCGAGACTTTTTATGACTTGCTGTTACCAACGTTACCATCTTTGAATTTGGGCTTCCCCTCAGGTTCCCATACCCCTGACAACTCAGCCAATATCACTTAGCAAGTTTCCCTGTGACGATATTGAAATAACTTGACAGAGGTTGGTATCCCATCACCAAGTCATCCTTGATTTACATGTGGGGAGTCCTTGACACTGATCCAGCTCCCTCAGAGCCAGCTCTCAGAGTGAACAGGATGTCTGACATTCCTGTTCTAATCAGTTTCTCCGATTGGATCAGATTAATTGCCCCAATCAGTGAACTCAGATTCGATGAGTCCACCTGGCTGTTCTCATTACAACCACTACAGATATCAGTCACAGTCCCATTAATTCGCAACACATTCAGGTTTGTACAGGTTCCTCCTCCCCTAGTACCATTCCAAGTTCCTCATGAATCTGATTGTATCTGTCTATACCAATTTGCCAGCTGGAAATACAATCAATCAATCCATCTGTTTTAGTAGGACAAAAAAAGGTTAAGAAAAACATTTTTTTGCAATTAATGTACTAGAGATCCATGTTGAGATTTTAAAAGATGAGTTGGACCAGCTTTTATCATTTTCAAGTTTTACTGGTTTATCCTTCTGACATTCAATAAATAGATGGACAAATGTTAAAAAGGAACACAGTGAACACAAATATATTGAGTCCAAAACTCATGAATTTGGGATAAATTAATCTTTGCTGTTCCTGCATTCGAGGTAGGAATTTGTGAAAATGGGATGCTAAGCAATAATAATAATGAAAAATTCCACCACAGCAGTTGAGTCAATCTACATCATTCTCACACAATCAACAACATTACAGAATAACCAACCGTCAACACAATTTTAACAGAATTGTTAAACAATTCTCATATATGAATCTGAATATACATCTTCACAAACAAAACATTTCTTCCTTGGGCTATATCCAGACTGTGTACCAAAATCAGTTGAAAATCCATGCATAGGTTTTGTTTACAAACTACCAGGGAGTGGAGAGGGAGACGCAACCTCCTTAACCTTCAAAGGCAGATGTAATTGTTCATTGTGATAGCATCTATTGTTTCTGTTGAGTTGGTTTCCTCGATTCTACCAACCATTATACAAGGCAGTGTTCCTTGACCTCACTTCTGAAAAGCATTTAAAACTCTTTCCCCCAGACTCTCCCATAAACAGAAATGCCACTAATCTTATCAATGCTTTGTAAAATCCTGAAAATCTCAATCAAATTATCCCATAGCCTTTTATATTCCAAAGGATACAAGCCTCAAGCATTACGTGATCACAGCTTTGTACTTAAGTCCAAATAAAACCGAGTAGAATCCAGTTCTGTATCCTTTCAATATTACATCTATGTCACTCCTCTGATCGCCTATTCAGTTTACATCAGATTATCTGTATTTTACATATACAGAATAATTATAAGAAAACCACATGAAAACAAATGACCTTGAGCAAACCATCATCATGAATTCAACTCCAGAAATTCCATTTCAGTGTAATTCCACACAATGTCGACCTCGCACTTACCAGGTGTGTTTAAAAGGCGTGACTTTCTGCAATGGTAAGACACTTCCTGCTCGCAGTAGTCCATGTTGTTAATCATGGCTTGTAATTGTTCCGAGTTAGCTGTGTAACTCAAATGCACGAGATGAGGCTTGCCAGAATTGGAGGCTTGGACCTTGGTTAGCTCTGTGTTGTTGTGCTGCGTCACTGTCCATGTCTTGTCTTCTGTTAAAAAGAGTAAAAAATGACATCTAAACAAAACACAAAGCAACAGCATTAACCTCCCTAATCAAAAACTATACAGACAATAACTTCAAGAGCTCATTGAAGCTGCAGTTAGGGCTTTGACACAGGAAGCTCCCTCCATCTCTTCCATACCATGATATATTCAAAGACCGGTGTCAATAAACACGTTTAATAAATAATTAGCATGCTTGCAGACAAAAATATTTTGTTTTGTGTAATATTTGAGTCCTAGATTCTCGGATGAGCTCACCAATTTTCAATAAGCAGAGTGCACAATGTATAGTGGTGTGAAAATCGAGATGAATGGTTATTTGGGGATTTGAATTTATTCTTAGGAATTTATCTCTTTCACTCTGAATTCATCCTTTCAACATGTGAATAATTATTTCTGTGTTCAGTTTTACAACCAGATCCAATGCAATTTTCCCTTTCAGCTTGGACAGAGTGGTGCTATTCATCCGAGATGGTCACTGAAGAATTATCGAATAAATGGAGATGTAAGAGATAAATGTTCTTTGTGACATGATTAATTGGTCTCCATTCAAAGCAATTGTAGTTTTATGCCCTAAATTATAAAGAGGACAAAAAGAGTTAACTAGGTTTCTAAAAAGAACAGAGAAACAAGAGCTGTCCATTCAGCCTCGGGCATTTGATCTACCATATCATTAGATCATGACTGATCTGTATCATAGTCCCAGTTATTTGGTTTTGTCCTGTAACACATGATGCCCTTGACTAAAAACAATCGATCATTCCTCGTCTTGAAATTCACAAATAATCGACAGTCTCAATTGTTCTTTTAGGACAAGAGTTTCAAAATTCCACTACCTTTCCTCTGAAGAATGTTTTTTTTATTCACTCACAGGACATGGTGTCACTGGCTGGCCAGCATTTATTACCAAACCCCCACTTGCCCTCAAGAAGGTGGCGGTGAGCTGCTTTCACGAACCACTGCAGTCTGTAAGTAGACCCACAATGAAGTTAGGGAGGGAATTCCATGATTTTGTTCCATTGACACTGAAGGAACTGCAATATATTTCCAAGTCCAGATGGTAAGTGGATTGGAGGGGACCTTGCGGGTGCTGGTGTTCCCAAATATCTGCTGGAAGTGCTTGTGGTTTTGGAAGCTGTTGATAGAGATCTTTGGTGAATTTCGACAGTACTTTCTGTAATTATTACAAACTGCTGCTACTGGGTGTTGGTGGTGGAGGGAGTGCATGTTTATGGATATGGTGCCAGTCAAGTTGGTTGCTTTGACATGAATGGCTTCAAGCTACTTGAGCAGAGTTGTACTCTGTCGAACAGTGTGGTGCTGGAAAAGCACAGCCAGCCAGGCAGCATCCGAGGGGCAGGAGTATCAACATTTCAGGCAGAAGCCCTTCATCAGGAATGAGGCTTGTGGGCCAAGGGGGGGCTGAAAGATAAATAAGAGGGGGGTGAGGCTAGGGGGGAGGCTATTGGGAATGGGATAGGTAGATGAAGATGGGGTTGAAAGTGATAGGTTGGAGAGGATCCTTGTAAGGGGAGGAGGAGAACTTCTTCAAGGTAGGCATCCTGGAAGAGTACTCTTTTGAGCAAGTGGGGAGTGTTCCATCATATTCCTGACGTTTAACTGTTGGGCAGACTTTGGGGAATCAGGAAGTAAGTTACTTGGTGCAGTACTCGGTGCTTCTGACATGCTCTTGTAGCCATTGTGTTTATGTGGTGAGTCCAGTTGAGTTTCTTGTCAATGATAACCCCCCAGGATATTGATATTGAGGGATTCCATGATGGTAGCAGCATTGAATAGAAGTGGTCAGATTGCCTTTTATTGGAGATGGCATCTGTGTGGCACGAATATTATTTGCCACTTGACAGCCTAAACCTGCATATTGTCCAGACCTTGTTGCATTTGCACATGGACTGCTTCAGTATCTGAGGAGTTGCAAATGGTGCTAAACATTGTACAATCATCAGCAAACATCCCCACTTCTGACCTTATGATGAAGGTAAGATGATTGATATCATTAATGAAGGAACTGAAGAAGGTTCAGCCGAGGAGACTAACCTGAGGAACTCCTGCAGAGAAGCGCTGAAGTTGGATTGATTAACCTCCAGCTACCCAAAACATCTTCCTATGTGTCAGCAGTTTTCCCCAATACCCATTAATTCCAGTTTTGCTCAGGCTTGATGTCACACTCAGTCATGTGTGGCCTTGATGTCAGGTGCTGGCAGTCTCTCCTCACCTCCAGAATTCAGCTCGACGGTTCATGTATGAAGCAAGGTTGCAATGAGGTCAGGAGCCTGATAGCTCTGGCAGAACCCAAACTGGGCACCAGTGAGCAATGTTTCCTTACATCACTTCGAAATGATCCAGTTCTAATATTGAGGTAATGTATCCTTGTTAACTCCCCATCCCATGTCCCACCTCACCAGAGGAAATAGCTTCTCTCAATCTATTGGGGAAAACATGCTGGAAATCATGGCCTATTATTCCTGAAATCATCACAAAAGTTGTAGATTTTAAAATAAGTGTATAAAATTCCCCAAGTTACCTGATTTTCAAGCAGAGTTAATGAAAAACATGGTTGAGGTATTTATCCACAACAAGAATTACTATTTATTACAAGCAAGCAAACTCTACTTACTGGTCAACAATTATAAAACATGCAAAACTACTGATAAAGCAATAATTGTCGGAAAGTTCCCTCTTTTACACACACAAACACACACACATATGCGCGCACACACACACAAACAAATAGGAGAAATGAGAATTCTGAGAACAGAAAATCTGGGAACACAGTTCACTGGGCCCTCTTCATAGACTCCCTACAGTGTGGAAGCAGGCCATTCAGCCCAATGAGTCCACACCGTCCCTGTGAAGAGCATCCCACCTTGACTCAACACGCTCCACTTATCGCATCTGCATCACTCCACATTTCCCATGGCTAACCCACCTAGTCTGCACATCTTTGGACACTTCAGGGAAATTTACCATGACCAGTCCACCTAACCTGCACACCTTCGGAGTGTGGGAGGAAATCAGAACACTGGAGGAGACCCATGCAGACACAGGGAGAATGTGCAAACTCCACACAGTCAGCCGAGGCTGGAATCAAACCTGAAAAAGGTAGGACTTGAATCCAGACTTCCTGGCTCAGAGGCAGGGATACTACCACTGCATCCCAAAAACTTTATTGTGTTTGTCAATGTTTTTATTTAATGTGAAGAATGGAATAGGTGGTGGTGATCAATTGACTGAGCACAAAAATCACAGAGAGATCCTGTGAGGGCAGAAAGAGATGGAAGACTGTGAAGTCAAAGAACAAAGAAAATTTACAACCCAGGAACGGGCCCTTCGGCCCTCCAAGCCTGAACCGATCCAACCCTACTGTCGAAACCTATCACCCACTTCCTAAGCATCTGTATCCCTCTGCTTCCCACCTACTCATGTATCTGTCCAGTAACATCTCAAATGAATCTACCGTGCCTGCCTCTACCACGTCTTCTGGCAATGCATTCCAGACACCCACCACCCTCTGTGTAAAGAACTTGCCACGAGTATCCCCCTTAAATTTTCCACCTTTCACCTTGAAAGCATGACCTCTCGTTATTGAATCCTTCACTCTGGGAAAAAGCTTGTCTCTGTCCACCCTGTCTATACCCTTTATGATTTTATAAACCTCAATCAGGTCCCCCCTCAATCTCCTTTTTTATAATGAAAACAAACCTAATCTACTCAACCTCTCTTCATAGCTAGCACCTTCCATACCAGACAACATCCTCATAAACCTCTGCACTCTCTCCAAAGCATCCACATCTTTTTGGTAATGTGGTGACCAGAACTGTACACAGTATTCTAAATGCGGCCAAACCAATGTCTTGTACAATTTTAACATGACTTGCCAGCTCTTATACTCAATACCCCGTCCAATGAAGGCAAGCCTTCTTAAAAATCACACAACACCAGGTTTAATTGGAAGCATACTAGCTTTTGGAGCGATGCTCCTTCATCAGGTGATTGCAATCCATATATGCCTTCTTAACCACTTTATCCACCTGTGCAGCAACCTTCAGGGTACAATGGACCTGCACTCTCTGCCCATCAACTTTTCCCAAGGCTCTTCCGTTCATTGTATAATTCGCTCTAGAATTAGTCTGGCCTAAATGCATTACCTCACATTTGTCTGGATTGAAATCCATATGCCACTTTTCCATCCAACCCTCCAGTCTATCTATATCCTCCTGTATCCTTTGACAGTCCCTTATGATTTCTGCTACTCCACCAATCTTTGTGTCATCTGCAAACTTGCTGATCATACCAACAGTGCCCTCTTCCAGATCATTTATGTATATCACAAACAACAGTGGACCTAACACTGATCCCTGTGGAACACCACTGGTCACCTTTCTCCCATTTGAAGAAACTCCCTTCAACTACTACTGTCTGTCTCCTACTGCTCAACTGGTTCTTTATCCACCTACCTAGAACATCCTGCACACCATGTGACTTCACTTTCTCCATTAGTCTACCATGGGAAACCTGATCAAACGCCTTACTAAAGTCCATGTATATGACATCAACAGCCCTTCCTTCATCTATCAACTTGGTCACTTCCTCAAAGAACTCTATTAAATTGGTAAGGCACAAAACCATGTTGCCTATCACTGATAAGCCCATTCTTTTCTAAATATAAATACAGCCTATCCCTCAGTACCCTCTCCAGCAACTTTCCCACCACTGAAGTCAGGCTCACTGCTTTATAGTTCCCAGGAATATCCCAGGGGGACAACATGAGCAACCTTCCAGTCCTCTGGCACCTCACCTATATTTAAGATATCTGTCAGGGCCCCAGCTACTTTCTCTCTCACCTTCCTCAGCAACCTGGGATACATCCCATCGGTCCTGGGGATTTGTCCACCTTAATAACCTCTAGCCTATCCAACACATCTTCTCCATACTAATCAAACATCTATCTCTTATCTCAAGATTCATCATGTTCCTCTCCTTAGTGAACACTGATGCAAAGTAATCATTCAGAATCTCACCCATTCTCTCAGGTTCGACACACAACCTTCCTTCATTATCCTTTAGTGGATCAACCCTTTCTTTAGTTACCCGCTTGCTTCTTATTCTGCTTAATTCTGCTCACTAAAGCTGTTTCATGACCACTTTTAGCCCGCTTGATTCCTCGTTTAAGACTTGTCCTACTCAAAGTTTGTGAGAAGATTTGAAGCTCGGGTGCTTGTTGTTGTGGTTCTGTTCGCCGAGCTGGGAATTTGTGTTGCAGACGTTTCATCCCTTTTCTAGGTGACATCCTCAGTGCTTGGGAGCCTCCTGTGAAGCGCTTCTGTGATCTTTCCTCCGGCATTTATAGTGCTTTGAATCTGCCACTTCCGGTTGTCAGTTCCAGCTGTCCGTTGCAGTGGTCGGTATATTGGGTCCAGGTCGATGTGCTTATTGATTGAATCTGTGGATGAGTGCCATGCCTCTAGGAATTCCCTGGCTGTTCTCTGTTTGGCTTGTTCTATAATAGTAGTGTTGTCCCAGTCGAATTCATGTTGCTTGTCATCCGCGTGTATGGCTACTAAGGATAGCTGGTCGTGTCGTTTCGTGGCCAGTTGGTGTTAATGGATGCGGATCGTTAGCTGTCTTCCTGTTTGTCCTATGTAGTGTTTTGTGCAGTCCTTGCATGGGATTTTGTACCAATGTAGAGCAAAACCAATGTAGTGTACAAAATCCCATGCAAGGACTGCACAAAACACTACATAGGACAAACAGGAAGACAGCTAACGATCTGCATCCATGAACACCAACTGGCCACGAAACGACACGACCAGCTATCCTTAGTAGCCACACACGCGGATGACAAGCAACATGAATTCGACTGGGACAACACTACTATTATAGGACAAGCCAAACAGAGAACAGCCAGGGAATTCCTAGAGGCATGGCACTCATCCACAGATTCAATCAATAAGCACATCGACCTGGACCCAATATACCGACCACTGCAACGGACAGCTGGAACTGACAACCGGAAGTGGCAGATTCAAAGCACTATAAATGCCGGAGGAAAGATCACAGAAGCGCTTCACAGGAGGCTCCCAAGCACAGAGGCTGTCACCTAGACAGGGGACGAAACGTCTGCAACACAAATTCCCAGCTCGGCGAACAGAACCACAACAACTTGTCCTACTCTTCCGATATTTCCCCAGGGCTCATTCTGTTCTTAGCTGCCCAGACCTTATGTATGCTCCCCTTTTCCTCTTGGCTAGTCGTACAATTTCTCCTGTCATCCACGGTTCACAAATCTTGCCCTTCCTATCCTTTGCCTTCAACGGGACGTACCTATCCTGCACTATCTTTGAAAGCCTCCCACATCTCAAATGTGGACTTTCCTTCAAATAGCTGTGTCCAATCCACATTTCCCAGCTCCTGCCTAATTTTCATATAATTGGCCTTGGCCCAGTTTAGTACTCTTCCTTTAGGACCACTCTCATTTTTATCTACAAGTATTCTAAAACTTACAGAATTACACTGTTCCCGAAGAAATCACTCACCGCAACTTCTATCACTTGTCCTGCCTCGTTCCCCAGTACCAAGTCCAATATAGCCCCTTCTCTCATCGGGCTATTGACATACTGGTCTAGTAAACTCTCCTGGACGCTTCTTACAAATTCTACTCCAATCAGACCTCTGACGTTTAGTGTATCCCAGTCAATGTTGGGAAAATTAAAATTTTCCATCACCATTACCCTGTTGCCTCTACATCTTCCCATAATCTGTTTACCTATTTGTTCTTCTACCTCATGCTCACTGTTGGGAGGCCTGTAATACAGCCCCAACAATGTAACTGCACCCTTCTTATTCCTCAGCTGCACCCATAATGCCTCACTACCCAACACCCCCATAGACTCCTCTTTTAGCACAGCCGTTATATCATTCCTGATCGGCAATGCAACTCCACCTCCCCTTTTACTTCCCTCCCTGTCATGTCTAAAGCGTCTAATTTTTTTTTTTAGATTAGATTACTTACAGTGTGGAATATATCCTGGAATATTTAGTTGCCAATCATGCCCTTTCTTCAACCAAGTCTCTGTGATTGCAATAATGTCATACTCCCAGGCATCAATCCAAGCCCTAAGTTCATCTGCCTTACACATTATACCCCTTGCATTAAAGTAGATGCATTTCAGGCCACCAGTTTTTTTGTGCTCACCTGTTCTCTGCCTACTCTTCCCCTTATTAGTGCTATCTTCATAATTCTTACAGTCTCCAGTCTCTACCTCGCTGCCTACTTGTTTTCTCTTCTGGTTTCCAGCCCCCTGCCACATTAGTTTAAAACCTCCCCAACAGTAGTAACAAAAACTCCCCCAATAAACTGTGTCAAAAACTGAAGGTCAATTAGTTTTCTGTCTCAGCAAGGTTCAGATACAAATTTGACACATCGTCCTAATTCTTATGTTGTTAAGAAATGTGCATGCTGAATGCAATTTTATTCCTTAAATGTGTATATGTGCTGGCAATATCCAAAATAAAATTAGTACTCTTTCAGTATGTTTCAGGTATAAATATATTTCCACAAATCTTGGGGTAGGGCACAAAGGAAAATTGTCCCCGATGTTTGTGATAAATTTTCTAATATTCAAATCATCTCACAATTACGAAGTGAGTTTCTGCTTTTCTCTCAGCAGAATGTTACAGGCAACATGCTGCTTTTTCACTTCCACAGCATGTCTGTGTTGTGCCAACATACAGCACCTCCCCTGTCCAGCTCACAGCCTGGTTAAAAACAAAAGGGTGCATAGGAGAGTAGTGGTAAGAGACCAAGGAATGCTGGGTCTCTGAATCTACCCTTAAGATCCATGATTTGAGACCAAACAAACTGCAGATGTTGGGATCCAAGGTAGACAAGTAGACGGCTGGGAGAACACAGCAAGCCAGGCAGCATCAGGAAGTGGAGAAGTCAATGTTTCCACGATAGCAAATTGAGGACAAGCAAGGCTACGTTCTTTCTGATAATCCACACCACATGGCAGCGTCCAGCAGACAATGGAAACCATTATTTAATAATGAATGCCAAAGGGAGGGTGTGATGCATCTCTGAGACTTTTCCTCAACAGGAAACCTCAGGAAGTGAGTGTGCTTTTTGCAGGGGAAAAGGCATGGTGGGAACAGATTGAATTGGAACTTTGGAAAGGAAATTAGATATATTAATCAAGACAAAAAGTTCGCAGAGCTTTGGGGAAAGACTGGTGCTAGCGTGGGACTTTTGTAAAGATTTAATGTGGTCAGCTGAGTAAGTTCCTTTTGTGCTGCAACATATCCTGGTCTGAAAATGTAAGTGGGTCAAACTTACACCGGCGGAGAAGAGATTTAATAGTTGAGGTGGGGTGAGGAACATGGTAATCCACAGGAAGAATCCTTACCATGTTTGACCTGAAGCCATGAGACTTACTGAGGTCCAGAAATCCCAGGGAAAGCCCATCCTCACTGTGCTTCCACCCCTGATGGACAGGACACATGCAAGGGTTGTCATAGTGATGTTTGAACATTGTGAGGTCTGATATCACAAGGACAACTATGTCAGGCTTGAAGGGTCTGTGGGATAGCTCTCTGAATTTTGGCTCCCAGATATCTGTATGAAGGACTTTACATGGGTGACAGGACTGTATATACTGTTGTTCTTTCCGGTGCCTTGGCAGTGTTCAGATTAATTTCTTTCGTCAGATATTGTAGTGACTGGTGAGGGCAATATTGGCAGCATGGTAGCTCTGCTGCCTCACAGTGCAAGGGATCCGGGTTCGATTCCAGCTTCGGGCAACTGTCCTTGTGGAGTTTGCGCATTCTCTCCGTGTCCGTTTGGGTTTCCTCCAAATGCTCTGGTTTCCTCCCATAATCCAAAATTGTGAAGGTTAGGTGGATTGGCCATGCTGAATTGCCTGTAGTATCCAGGGATGTGCAGGTTAGATGGATTAGCGATGGGCAATGCTGGGTTTAGGGACAAGGTAGGGGAATGGGTCTGGATGGGATGCTCTTCAGAAGGGGTGGTGGGTACTTGATGGACCGAATGGCCTGCTTGCACACTGTAGGGATTCTATGACTGCTGCGGTTCTGGTGTCAGATTCAGTGAAGATTAAAGATTTTCTTTTCCTTAAGGATATTCGTGAATCAAAGGGGTTTTGTGGCAATCAACACTGGTTTTATAGTTGACAATACACAATAGACAATAGGTGCAGGAGTAGGCCATTCTGCCCTTCGAGCCTGCACCATCATTCAATATGATCGTGGCTGATCATCCTTAATCAGTATCCTGTTCCTGCCTTATCTCCATAACCCTTGATTCCACTATCCGTGAGAGCTCTATCCAACTCTTTCTTAAATGAATCCAGAGACTGGGCCTCCACTGTCCTCTGGAGCAGAGCATTCCACACAGCCACCACTCTCTGGGTGAAGAGGTTTCTCCTCATCTCTGTTCTAAATGGTCTACCCCATATTTTTAAGCTGTGTCCTCTGGTTCAGGACTCACCCATCAGCGGAAACATGTTTCCTGCCTCCAGAGTGTCCAATTCTTTAATAATCTTATACGTCTCAATCAGATCCCCTCTCAGTCTTCTAAACTCAAGGGTATACAAGCCCAATCGCTCCAGTCTTTCAGTGTAAGGCAGTCCCGCCATTCCAGGAATTGACCTCTTAAACCTACGCTGCACTCCCTCAATAGCCAGAATGTCTTTCCTCAGATTTGGAGACCAGAACTGCACACAGTAGTCCAGGTGTGGTCTCACCAGGGCCCTGTACAGCTGCAGAAGAACCTCTTTGCTTCTATACTCAATCTCTCTTATTATGAAGGCCAGCATGCTATTAACCTTCTTCACTACCTGCTGTACCTGCATGTTTACCTTCATTGACTGGTGTACAAGAACACCCAGATCTCTCTGTACTGCCCCTTTACCTAAATTGATTCCATTTAGGTAGTAATCTGCCTTCCTGTTCTTGCCACCAAAGTGGATAACCATACATTTATCCACATTAAACTGCATCTGCCATGCATCTGCCCACTCACCTAACTTGTCCAGGTCACCCTGTAATCTCCTAATATCCTCATCACATTTCACCCTGCCACCCAGCTTAGTATCATCAGCAAATTTGCTAATGTTATTGCTAATACCATCTTCTATATCATGAACATATATTATAAAAAGATGCGGTCCCAGTACTGATCCCTGCGGTACCCCACTGGTCACTGCCTGCAATTCCAAAATTGAGCCGTTTATCACTACTTTTTGTTTCCTATCAGCCAACCAACGTTCAATCCAAGTTAGTACTTTGCCCCCAATACCATGCGCCCTAATTTTGCTGACTAACCTCCTATGTGGGACTTTATCAAAAGCTTTCTGAAAGTCCAGGTACACTGCATCCACTGGATCTCCCTCATCCATCTTCAGAGTTATATCCTCAAAAAATTCCAGAAGATCAGTCAAGCATGATTTCCCCTTCATAAATCCATGCTGACTCTGACCTATCCTGTTACTACTATCCAGATATGTCGTAGTTTCATCCTTTATAATAGACTCCAGCATCTTTCCCACCACTGAGGTCAGACTAACTGGTCTATAATTTCCTGCTTTCTCTCTCGCTCCTTTCTTAAAAGTGGTACAACATTAGCCACCCTCCAATGCACAGGAACTGATCCCAAATCTATCATACTCTGGAAAATAATCATAAACGCATCCACGATTTCTCGAGCCACCTCCTTCAGTACCCTGGGATATAGACCATCAGGCCATGGGGACTTATCAACCTTAATAAGTCATTAGACTAGTTTTTCATTCCAGATTTATTACAGCAAATTTCACCATCATCCTCAGTGGAATTTGAACTCATGTCCCCAGACCATTAATCTGGATCTCTGAATTACTAACCCTGTTGTTAAACAAGGAATTTTTCCGAAAGTATTTAAATACTGTGAGCATTGAACTGTTGAATTAAGACTGACTGTAAAACAATGGTCAGCCTAATTCCTTCAGTCAACCTCATTAACAAATTTAATGCTTCATATACTTCGCGAACTTTAATGTATGAGTTCTGCATGAGAAAGATCGACAAATGCACCATCCCTTTTAGGAACCAATGATCGGTATATAATAACACAGATTTATAATTAGAACTTTCACTTTGTGGATTCAAGAGTGAAATTTTCAATAAGCAGATAAAGTTAGGAAGTTTGAAGTGTTAAAGCAATAATCATTAATATAGAACAATCTGATTGAAATGTGAAATCATATTATGGAATGTAGGATAAAATGGATTGTCACATGGAGGGAATAGTGTTCAAGCTAATGGGATGGACTAGCAAAAAGAAAAACAAGTGGCAGCATATTCCCCTTTTCCCAACTAAGTATTGACATGGCCCTGTTCGGTGAACACTAACCCTTCACCTCATCAGCCAAGACAACTCACGTGATCACAGGCTAATCGGCTGATAGTCTTGCTGAACAAGAGGCTGCTAGATGCTAAAGACTGCCAGTCGAGGCTGAGTCCTTGGGAGATCCAGTTACAGCAAGATTTTTATATTCTTGTTGCAAGATTGGAGTCACAGGGAGAGAAGGGCTGAGGAGGGTTAGGGGCAAGGAATGGCGAGGCCCTACATCCACACCTCCCTTGCCCCAAGATTGCATACAATGGAGGCCCATCGAACTGCTGGGGGTGTGTTGGGGTGGGGGAGGGGTTGTTCTGTTTTTTCCCCTTTGGGAGAGAAGACATTGTTCTCACCCATTTGGAAGCTAGGTAATCACATGGTGAGTTAAGCCATTTAGTACCCATTAATTGACCATTTAAGGGCCTTAATTGATTGCAGGAAGAGAAGATCATGCATGGAATGTCTTAAACAGAAGTTAACTCGAGAGGTAATATAAATATCTTGCCAGGCCAAACTGGCTTAATTATTTCCACTTCGAGTCAGAGTCTACAGCATGGAAACAAATCCTTTGGTCCAACTAGTCCATGCTGACCATGTTTCTAAACTAACCTAGTCCCACTTGCCTGCATTTGGCCCATATCCCTCCAAACCTTTCATGATTTATCCAAATGTCTTTTGAATGTTGTAACTGTACCTGCATCCCCCATTTTCTCTGGCAGTTCATTCCACACATGGACCACTTTCTGTGTATAAAGGTTGCCCCTCTTGTCCTTTTCGAATCTTTCTCGTCTCATCTTAAAAATATGCCCCCTAGGTTTGAAACCTCTCACCCCAGGGAAGATATCCTTGGCATTCATCTTATCTATGCCCGCCATGTTTTTGTAAACTTCTATAAGGTCATTCCTCAACCTCGTATGCTCAGTGAAAAAAGTCTCAGCTTATCTGGCCCATTTTTATAACTCAAACCCTCCAGTCCCAACAACAACCTGGTAAATTTCTTCTGAACCATCTCTAATTTAATCATATCCCTCTTTAACAGGGCAACCAGAATTGCACACTACTCCAGAAGAGGTCTTACCAACACCCTGTACAACCATAATTTCCCAACTCCTGTACTTATCATTGGTGGAAAGTGCCCCTCCCAATGACACTGAGCTCAAACCATAAGATGTTTGAAGCCTTGGTTAAATCTGCAATGCTTAGTTTTAAGTATTGCTTGACCAATCTCTGGGCACCTGGAATGAATTAATTTGAGGTGCAAAATATAATTGAGCACATACTTATCCTCTTCGACAGGAGGATATCTGCTGGCCTTTCTTGATCTGTGTAAAAGTGACTCAAGTGCCTAACTAAGTGATTCCTCTCCCTCTATCCCACCCAAGCCAAGGGGTTTCATCTTTGCTGCATCTATCCTGTTGAATCCTGGAAGAATCTTGTATTTTCTACTCAACTTGGAGGGTAAAAGGTTTATAAAGGTTCCTGCACGGCACTGAGTCCAACTTTGAACCTAACAAAACTCAATGATATCTGTCTTATTTCTCATTTCGTGACAACGGGACAATGTTAGCAGCCTTGATTTTGAAGTACACTTGCAAGCTAAAAAGCAATTCTGTTTGTATCAATACATATGTGCATGTAAAGATATTAATTCCTGTTTGTACCATAAATAGATTTTACATTAAGTACAGGAGTTGGGACATTATGGTTGTACAGGATGTTGGGAGGCCTCTTTTGGAGTACTATGTGTAGTTCTGGTTGCCCTGTTACAGGAAGGATATGAGTAAACTGGAGAAGGTTCAGAAGAGATTTACCAGGATGTTGCTGGGACTAGAGGGTTTGAGTTATAACAATTAGCTGGACAGGCTGGGACCTTTTTAAAATGAGCATAGGAGGTTGAGGGGTAACCTCATAGAAGTTTTTTAAATTATGAGTGGGAAAGATAAGGTGAATGGTAGGTGTCTTTTCCCTAGAGTTGGGCATTTCAAGACTCGAGGGCATATTTTTAAGCTTAGAGGAGAGAGATTTTAAAAAAGACATAAGAGTTGATTTATTACACAAAGACTGGTTTACATGTGGAATGAACTTCCAGAGAAAATTATGGATGCAGGTACAGTTACAATGTTTAAAAGACATTTAGATCCGTACATGAATAAGAAATATTTGAAGGGATATGGGCCAGAAACAGGCAGGTGGGACTAGTTTAGTTTGGGATTATGTTCAGCACAGACTGGTTAGACCAAAGGGTCTGTTTCTGTACTGTATGGCTCGAAGAAAACTCTAAGAAAACTATGGTGTGCAAAAAACCTTTGTTCTGTCGTTATATTTTCCCTAAGATTACTTGTATGAAAAAAATATCTTTTGCTAATTTCCTTTTGATAAAATAATTTCAACACACATTCAATTGCATTAACATTTAAAGCCAGATAATTGATACAATATATGACTACAAATTATTTTCACCAATCATTTTGCCAATGGCTTAATATTCATGAGATTCAATACTAAAACTGTAATAAGGAATATTTTTCATACTTCAGAATTACAACTGGTACAATGACGACCTTAAAACACATTAGTTTACATTCCATGGCAACATGCCCTGAGACCTATCTGTAAGTACTTATAACTGACTTTTACAAATTTAGTTTATTTGATTTTGTATCTTTTGTCTATTCGACTGACTGAAATAAAATACTTCACACAGTCGGAATAACAGGCCAGATTTTCCACTGATTGGTAATCTCTCACAGATTATCTCTCTGGCCCTTTTATTTTCTGAAAATAGGTAGCTCCACATTTCAGAGTGGGCTTTCCATTAAAGGCTGTATCAAATATGATATAAACCTCTTTCACACAGAGAGGGTTAGGAACCTGGAACGTGCTGCCAGGGTTGGTGTTGGAGGCAGATACGATAGGGGCATTTAAGGGACTTTTATACAAGCACATGAATATGCAAGGAATGGAAGGATATGGACCAGGAGCAGTAGAAGGGATTATTTTAATTTGGTGTCATCTTCGGCGTAACACTATGAGCTGAAGGGGCCGTTCCTATTATGTTCTATGAATGTTCTATATTCTTAGAACTGTCTACTGAAAGCGGTCAGCTGTCACCACTGTCCACTGCACATAATATTTAGAGTCCAAACAGCCACTTAATACAGCTGCTGTTAAACCATAAATACAAAAGGTAAGTGTGGTGTCATGGTGCAGGAAAATTAGGGCACGAGCTGGGTAAGGGAGGAGGATGGATGGTGGGACTGATGCCCAGTGGTAAGCTGATGGGGTGCCAAGTGGGTAGAATGCAAAGTGGCAAGGTAAGTGATTCAGTATTTAGTGAGGGTTGAAACGATTGAACCCAGATAGGGGTGATGTTTTGGTAGATGTCAGGCGGGTGAGGGGGGGGGGGGTTGAGTATAATGGATGGGAGTGCGGAAGCATGTCCCAGGTTGGAGAGAGGGGGTTGAGGTCAGGTTGGGTCTAGCAGAGTGTAATGTGCTGGGTCGGGTTGGGTCAGGTGGTGGGGATAGAGCGGGCAGATGAACGAGTGTCAGGGTGGGTCCAGCAGTTAGAGGTCACCAGGTTAGGAAAGGTGCCAGGTTGGGTCCTGTTGTGAGGATGGGGAGGATGGAGGAAATGTCCACCCTAGTGATTATTGTATGTGCAGTCAAATTGAGTCTACACTTCAGCATGAGGCAGGTTTGCTCTCAAAGTTCTCTTCATGCTAGCACCACCTGACTGGTGCTTGGCTCATTAGAAGCTTTAAAATCATGGCTTCTTTGTGTCACATTAAGTTTGGCCCTGTCCATAAGACCGTAACACATAGGAACAGAATTAGGCCATTTGGCCCATTGTATCTGCTCCAAAATTTGACCATGGCTGATATGTTTCTCAGCTCCATTCTCCTGCATGCTTCCCATAACCCTTGCCCCCCTTACCAATCAAGAACCTAACCAATTCTGTCTTTTACACACTGAAAGACTTGGCCTCCACAGATATCTGTGGGAATGAGTTCCAGAGATGGACCACCTAATGACTGAAGATATTCCTTCTCAATTCTGGTCTCCTTCCTATCAGAAAGATGTTGTGAAAATTGAAAGGATTCAGAAAAGATTTAGAAGTATGTTGCCAGGGTTGGAGGATTTGAGCTATAAGGAGAGGCTGAACAGGCTGGGGCTGTTTTCCCTGGAGTGTCGAAAGCTGAGGGGTGACCGTATAGAGGTTTACAAAATTATGAGGGGCATGGATAGGATAAATAGGCAAAGTCTTTCCCCTGGGGTCGGGGAGTCCAGAATTAGAGAGCACAGGTTTAGGGTATAAATAAGATATAAAAGAGATGTAAGGGGCAACTTTTCCATGCAGAGGGTGGTACGTGTATGGAATGAGCTGCCAGAGGAAGTGGTATAATTGCAACATACCACTGCACAGACCAAGTCACCCATCAGAAGGTGGTAGTGATCTGCCTTCTTAAACCACTGCAGCTTGTAGGGGGTGTGTGCACCCACAGAGCTGCTAAGCCTGGAGACTTGGCCTAGCGCACTGAAGGAACAGCTAAATATTTCCAAGTCGGGATGGTGAGTGGCATGGAGGGGAACTTGCAGTTGCTGGTGTTCCCATATATCTACTGCCCTTATCCTTCTACATGGAAGTGGTCATGAACTTAGAGGGACGAAGGAACTTTGGTGAAATCCTGCAGTGCATCTTGGAGATGTTACATGCTGTTGTTACTGAGTACCGCTGGTGGAGAGATGTAATGACATTCAAGTGAGCATCTCAGTCTTTTGCTGCAAAAGACAGCGAGGTTTACATTTGTGGAGGACCTTTGAGTTCCTCAGGATGCTCTCAAAACCAATAAAGTAATCCTTCTGAAGTGTAGTTGTCAATGTATTGCAGGAAATGTAGCAGACAGTTTGCACAGCAATTATCCTCATAATCAGCAATGTGACAATCATCAGATTATCTGTCTTTGAAATGATTTTTGAGGGTTGGTATTGACCAGGTCACTGTTGTATGGCGGTGTAATTGTCTGAAAGGCTCAATGTCTACAACTGCCTTAAGCATTTTTGTAATTTAGACTTGGCAGCAGAATGGTTTAGTATATCAAAGGATCAAGATCTAGCATTCAGCTCCTCATGGACCCTGCAATAATATGTATTATGTCAATGTAACCTGGAAATAGTTATCAACATGCAAAAACTACTTCCTGTTCAATACACAAGCCTCTTCTAGGTAGACCAGGATGTAGGTTTCCTCGACCACTCTAGATTAAACAGACAACAATGATCCCAGGGGTAAAGGACTTGTCATTTGAGGAGTAGTTGAGGACTCTAGGTCTGTTTTCAATAGAGTTTGGAAGACTGAAGGGGGTATCTCATTGAAACTTAAGAATACTGAGAGGGCTGGATAGAGTGGATATGAAGAAGATGTTTCCACGAGTAGGAGAGACTGTGACCCCAGGTCATGGCCTCAGAGTCAACCATCAACCCTGTAGAGTCATAAAGTCATAGAGATTTACAGCATGGAAACAGACCCTTCGGTCCAACCCATCCACGCTGACCAGACATCCCAACCCAACCCAATCTAGTCCCACTTGCCAGCACACGGCCCATATTCCTCCAAACATTTCCTATTCATATACCCATCCAAATGCCTTTTAAATGTTGCAATTATACCATGCCACTCACCATCCCGACTTGGAAATATTTAGCTGTTCCTTCAGTGCGCTAGGCCAAGTCTTAGAACTCCAGGCTTAGCAGCTCTGTGGGTGCACACACCCCCTAAAAGCTGCAGTGGTTTAAGAAGGCAGATACTACCACCTTCTGATGGGTGACTTGGTCTGTGCAATTGCTGGCCCAACCAGTGACACACACTCCCACTGAAGGAATTTTCTAAAAGTGTCAAAGACAATAAAAGGGGGAATGTAGCAGTTTTCAAAATCAATTCAAGGGAATAAATTTAGATAGGATATCCAGTCAATTAACCCTTTCATTGACTCCTCTCACTCATGCTAGCCTCATTAGAAGCTGATTAAAAATCTGGGCTTTTTTGCGTCAAGTCTGGCCCAACCCATAAGACTCTGAGATGCATGAGTGGAATGAGGCCATTCGACCCATTGAGTCAGCTCCACCATTTGACCTTGGCTGATATGCTTCTCAACCCCATTTTGCTATTTTCTCCTCACTTATCTGTGATCCCTTACTTATCTACTTCTGTCTTAAATGCTCTCAGTGACATGGCCATTTCAGGATCTGCAGTGCATTCCATACTGCATGAACATGATAGTTTGCTCAGTGGGAATTTTAAACACCCAGGCATTCTTGTGGATTTGATTTGTCCCAAACCAATGATTTCCTGTGGTTAAACCAATGGCTGGAAATTAGTCTCCAATCTAGTTTCAGTCATCGCCCCATCATTCAGTACAATCCACTCCATCACCCACAACTCTCAACAGTTAGTTGATTAGCTTAATATTCCAATTAATTGTAAATTAAAAATGAAAGAGGTTATTGGCTGCATTTTGATATACCTGTTGAGTGTCACAATCCAGAGTGTGAAACCAACCTGAATTTGGATTAATTGTCCACTTTGGGCTGAATAGGACCTTTACTTAGTTTAAATGTCTGTCAAGGTTCACAGAAGTTTTCTGTCTAGGGTTTAATGTGACCTCTCACTGGCTGCACCAGCAGCTATCATTGTAATGCTTTGGCAGGACAATGCATGCTCTAGTACACACACTCAGCTCATAGAAACAGTTATCAGGATGTTGCCAGGAATGGAAGGTTTGAGACACAAAAATACACTGGAAGGACTTGGATTTTTTCCACTGGAGCTTCGGAAGTTGAGGGATGAACTTATAGAGGTTTATAACATCAAGAGAGGCATAGATAAGGTGAATAACAAGGGTCTTTTCCCTCGGGTGGGGGAGTTTAAAACTAGGGGCCATATTTTTAAGATGAGAGGAGAAAGATTTAAAAAGGACATGAGGTACACCTTTTTTACACAGAGATTGTTTATATGTGGAATGAACTGCCAGAGAAAGTGGGGGTTGCATGTTCAGTTAGAACATTTAAAAGAGATTTGGAGGAGTATGTGAATAGGAAGAGTTTGGACCAAGCGCAGGCAGATGGGACTAGTTTTGTTTGGTTGGACTGAAGAGTTTGTTTCCATGCTGTATGACGTATTCAATGACTGGTCCAGACTGCATCACCGAGCTCTTTGTTCACTGTCATGATGCTTGCTGACTCTGAATCTACCTGGATGCTCACAGTGTCCCTGCCTTGCATTGACTTACTGTGATGGTTTCTGCCTTTTGCCCTGTCAATCAGAGATACTGGATTGTTGTCTTGCCTTTCCATTTAGCAAAGACTAAAATCCAGGAAAGTTTCCATGGTTTTCAGCAAATCTCACTCAAGTCAAAGGGAACAGCTTTCACTCAGAGTCCTTGGCATAACAAACCAAGAGCAGTCTCCAATACCAGTCCAGTGCCTATTTGTGACAATCAAAGTCAGAATACTCACCTCATAAGGAGTGAGGAACGAGATAACGGGCAGCATACCACTCCCCTTGGTGCAGGCAACAGTGATAGTGCCTGAACCTCGGTGGGAGGTGGGTTTAGTAGCAGAGATAGAAGTTTGCATCAGATACAGATAATAAACACATTTAGCATGCTTGCCTTCATCAGTCAGACCTTTGCATATAGGAGTTTAGATCAGAGTGGTGCTGGAAAAGCACAGCAGGTCAGGCAGCATCCGAGCAGCAGGAAAATCGACGTTTCGGGCAAAAGCCCTTCATCAGGAACCAGTTTCCTGATGAAGGGCGTTTGCCCAAAATGTCGATTTTCCTGCTCCTTGGATGCTGCCTGACCTGCTGGGCTTTTCCAGCACCACTCTGATCTAAACTCTGGTTTCCAGCATCTGCAGTCCTCACTTTTGCCCCTTTGAATGTAGGAGCCAGGACATTATGTTGAGGATGTACAGGACATTGGTGAAGCCTTTTCTGGATTACTGTGTCAAGTTCTGGTTGCCCTGTTATAAGAAGGATATTCTCAAGCTGGAGAGGGTTCAGAAGAGATTTACCAGGAGGTTGCTGGGAATGGAGGGTAAAATTTATAAAGAGAGGTGGGTAAGCTGGCACCTTTTTCACAGAAATGTAGGAGGTTAAGAGTTGTTTGACTCTCTGAGTGTGAGACATCAGAGAGAAGATGGCAGCACTTAAACAAGTGAAGTGAGAAGGTCATCTTAATAGAGCATTCCTCCAGATGAGTAAGAATACTCTTCCCTAGGTGGCAACTTCAGAGTAGGCTGGTATGGTCTGTGTATTTGGTCCAACTGTGGGAGGAGGAAGTCCCATGTGCAGCAATGACTCCAGGACTCTACTCTCAAAGCGGGGTGCTGTCTTCCTGCTGTGTGCCATGGCTGGGAAAAAATATCAGGGGCATCTCTGGACTGACGGTGCTCGACTGGGTGCACAATGGGCTTTTAAAGATGGCACAGGCACAAGTGTTTTGGTGCATATCCACCGAGCAGCGCGTTGTTCTGGGAGGGGATGTGGTAAGATGGCATGGAAATCGAAGGGGAGAGATGCCATACGGGTGTGGTCGGTGATTAATGAGGTGAGAATGGTAAGATAGGGTGAGAGCATATGTTAGACCTCATGGTGGGAATCCCTCCAAAAAAATTACCGTAAACTGGACTTAGCCAAAACAAAAACCCTAAGTTTCAGCCTAATGTATTTTTTGGATATCTTTTTACTCCTGCAGCTTTCTATCTTGGTCACTGAGATGCAGTGAGTGTATGGCCTGCCACTTTTACCTGAACTCACCTGTTGCTCTTTGACCCTGCAGTGACCCCCAACAGGAGGGAATTCTCCCTCAAGATCAGGAAAAGTCTTACTTCCAGGATCCTAGAGGGTTGATATTGATATTCACTTGACAAGGGTGGTGCGTGTATGGGATGAGCTGCCAGAGGAAGTGGTAGATGTTTTGTTTTGTTATTCATACACTATGGCTGGTGTAATCATGACATGCAAAAAGGCATCTGGATGGATACATCTGTAGGAAGGGTTTAGAGGGATATGGGACAAATGCTGGCAAATGAGACTAGGTTAGTTTAGGATATCTGGTCAGCGGGGATGACTTGAACTGAAGGGACTGTTTCCATACTGTACATCTCTATGACTATGGCTGTACCAGCAGCAAGCACCACCGGTGACTCCAAAATTCATGTCATATATCTTACAGCAACGTGCCTTTACATAGTGCTTTTAATGTAGTAAGACATCTGAAGAAGCATTGTCTGACACAATCTTTCTCATCCTTCTTGACGTTTTCTATAGAACTTAAAATTAATCCTCACCCAACCCTCTCTTCTTAAGCTCCATGTAAACTGCTTTCCAACTTTTCCTCCTTCCATGTCTTTACTTTGCTGAAGGTCAGATCAAATCTGGTGTCATGTATTTGAACTCATTCTTTGATAAAATTCAGTAATGATTTCGCTCTCTTTTTTTCCCTCCAATCCAAAGAAAGTTTAAGATCTAACGTTGCCGTCACCTTGCTTCCTGATCTCATCTTCTCATCTGCTCCTTCTTAACCTTGCTGGAATTCTGCAGACATCTTAATCCATTACATGGGCTTCTCGATCAGCAACATTTGAACGTACAGCAGTGTGCAACTGTTCTCTCTTGCCAGTGAGGTGGTTACTGCCAGTCATCTGTATGCATGTTTAAAGTAGTGCTCAGAATCTAAATCACACTTGTTTTGTATTGTTGCCTCCAAGCTGCAGTGGATGTTTTGATATGTCATATTTTTTTTGAAGATAGGAAGCAAAGTCGGATATCTGATGCAGCTTGTCATTTCTACATTATGTCAAAGAAAAAGACTCTTGTTATAGAGCCTGTAGCCATCACTCATTATTCCCACTGACATCAATTAGCAAGGAAGAGTGCAAACTACTCTCCTAACGTATGTCTCCAGCTAATTACATGTCATGTTCCAGCGCAGCATATTACATGTTGATAAAGATTCAAATAGTCATGGCTGTCCTTATTGGTGAGCTTAAGTTAAAAAAAAACAAAGTCCATGGGGCTGGACTCTGTCAGAGTTAGAAGGAGTGAAACAGAACTGATAATAGAATGTGGATGCATCACTGAAAAGGCTGGAGTTTGTAGCCCATCCCTAATTGCCCTTGCTAGGTCACTTTAGAGTTGACCACATTGCTGTGGGTTTGGAATCGCACATCAGTCAGACTCAATAATAATGACAGATTTTAACAACATTAGTGAACCAGATGGCTCTTTACAACAATCAATGATAGTTGTCATGATCACCATGACTGAGGCCAGCTTTATATTCCATATTTTATTTAATCAATTTAGATTTCACCAGCTGCCATGATTTGAGATTTGAGCTTCTGTCCTCAGAGCATCAATCTAGGCTTCCAGTTTATCAGTCCAGTGACCACTCCAATGTTTCCAACGCAATGATAATTGCATTTTAAGATCAGTGCAAGAAAAGGGAAGCGTGATTTCAACATTGTGGTGATTCAAGTTGAAAGTGTCAATTTGCTTCTGCACACTTGCAGTTTTATAGGAATAAGGAATGAAATTTGTGAGAATACTGAGCAAGTTTAAGGAGATTTCTGGAAGGGTAGAACAGTTTCTCCACTACAGATAGTCTTCAACTGTGGCGTGTCAGCAATGCTGGCATGTAAGATGCAGCCTCAAATGAGGCTAATAATCAAATGTTGAAGTTGAAATATTCAGAATCTCTCAGGAATTATAATGAACTTTGCTGCACAAAATAAACAACTTTGATATCTGCCACAAAACCAGAAATTGCTGGAAAAATTCAGCAGGTGTGTGGAGCGAAAGCAAAGTTAATGTCTCGGGTCTGGAGAATCTTCTTCAGAATAGATAATTACCCATCCATAAGATTATGTTTTAGTCCTTTCGGATTTGATTTAATTTGATTTATTATTGTCACATGTACTGGGACACAGTGAAAGGTGTTGTTTTGCATGCTTTATCGGCAGATTGAACTATACAATATGCATCAGAGTACCAGAACCGAGTGCAGAATACAGTGTTACAGCCAGAGAGAAGGTGCAAGAAAGAGAGAACAATGTCAACATTTGACAGGTATGTTCATAAGTCTGATAACAGTGGGGAAGAAGCTGTTCTTGAATCTAATGGGATATGCATTCAAACTTTTAGATCTTCTACCTGATGGAAGAGTATGGAAGAGAGAATAACCATAGAGGGAAGTGTCTTTGATTATGTTGGTTGTTTTCCAGAAGCAGCAGAAAGTATAGATGGAGTCAATGGGTGGGAGGCTGGTTTGTGTGATGGACAGGGCTGTGTTCATGACTCTCTGTAGTTTCTTGTGGTCTTGGGAAGAGCAATTACCAAACCTCGCTGCGATACATCCAGATAGGATGCTTTCTATAATGCATCTGTACAAATTGGACAGTGTCTTTACAAACATGCCAAATTTCCTTAGCTTCCTGAGAAGTAAAAACATTGTTGTGCTTTCTTGACAGTCGTGTTGACACAGAGTCATAGACATATACAGCACAGAAAGAGACCTTTCGGTCCAACTCATTCATGCCGATCAGATATCCGAACCTAATCTAGTCCCATTTGCCAGCACTTGTCCCATATTCCTCAAAACCCTTCCGAGTCATATACCCATTCAGTTCCATTGTAATTGTACCAGCCTCCATTATGTCCTCTGGCAACTCACTCCATATATGCACCACCATCTGTGAAAAAGCTGTCCCTCAGGTGCCTATTAAATCTTTCCTCTCTCACCTTAAGCCAAGCCCTCTAACTCTGGTCTCCCCCATTCTGGGGTAAAGTCTTTGGTTATTCACCTATCCATGCTGCAAGGTGTAAAAAGGGATATCTATCTGTTTTGAGCCTGTGTTGCACTTTTGCTAAGACCAATATTACCTCTTCACTCAATTAGAATGTAATTTGAAATCAGTGAATGACTCTAAGCAATGATTGCATCAGAGCCCAGAATGTTAGCAGAGCTAAAGCAGGCAGTCTTATTCTGGTATCCTCCAAAATCATACTTGACCCCATTTTCACATTTACATTATGCCTTATTAGCAAACATCTACAGCTGTATGATAAATACACAAGCAGACTTGCAAATACATAGAGCCTCATGACACTCCACAAGCAATGAATCACTTTTGAAGGTGAATCACTGTTGTAAAGTAGGAATGTGATTTCAATCATTGATATATTTTCAAGCTGAATTAAGATTGCTGCATTTAGGAACAAACCTCAAGTGAGCTTATCTACACGTGCACATTTTTATTCTAGATTTAATTCCAGATTTAGCTGCCCAGGGTAATTAAATTTCAATTACTTTTCTTCTTGGCAACAACTCGAGATACATTTCAGCATTCTGAAAAGTGACTTCCCTTTCAAATCATGAAACAGGCAGAAGGTTTCCTTCAGGCCAATGTCAGTCCACAAATGACTTGTCTATTGCTTTTTGGATCTGGCTGAAAAGTAGCATTCCTGACTTGCATAACCTTGCCCCTGCCATAATCATTACCTTGTCACAGCAGGAATCTCGGTAAGAAGTCAATGTCAACTCCGGTAGCATCAGAATAGTCATGAGGGGCCCCTACGTTTTTCGGCATCAATGAACAACACATTTATAGAATTCCTGCAAAACTGTCAGAAGGCACTTCACAGGAGCACTGACAAACAGAATTTGACATTGAGTCTCATCTGGAGATGTTAGCAGGGATGGCCAAAAACTTTAAGGAGCTGACTGTCCTCGTTATCAACCTGTCAAATGCAGCGGGGGTGAAATCCTCAGTTGAGGAACAAAGAAGACATGTCACAGGCAATGCACTGGAAAGTGGCATCATTGCATCTGTGGAGACACAGGCAGAGAAACCGGGAGAATGGAATGAAGTCATTTTAGGAAGCAGAGTATGAGGAAGTGCAGTCGAGGTAACTGTGAGAGTGAGTGGGTTTGTGATGGATATTGGTGATCAGATGATCACCAGAAATGAAAACAATGAAATCCAGAAAGGGAAGGAAGAGTCAGAGATGGACTAGGTGAAAGAGGGATGGAAATTGGAAGCAAAATCAATGCATTCTTCCAATTCTGGATGAGAGCAGTAAGGAGCACCAAAGACATCTATAAAGACCGTGTCTTTCCTTTATTGTTCCTGTGTTTCTAATTGTGGACTGAAATGAGAATGGGATTGTTTTAAAAACTGAGGGTTGTTGGAGAATTGTTACGTATTTTGTGAGTACCATTCACCCAGCAACTTGGTTGCTGACAAACGGGAGCTGAGTGGATGTGTATAGGTGGAGCCTTGGATGGTACAATTAGTTAATTGTTCTGTGAACTAGTGACTGGTTATCAATAACAAAGGTCATCAGTTGCCGTCAGCTATGTGATTGGTTCCCAGGTAGCTGAACAGCTCGGGTGTAAACAAGAGAAGCCTTCAGACCACTATCAGCTTAGGGGATCTCTCTGTTGTTTGCAGTAAAAGCCAAGTTAAGCTTAAAGAAAACCAAATTATCTTTATTTCAGCAGCTACTGTAAGCTATGCAAATAGACAAGGTCTTTTCCCTGGGTTGAGAGAGTCTAGAACTAGAGGGTGTAGGTTTAGGGTGAGAGGGCAAAGACTTAAAAGGGACCTAAGGGGCAACTTATTCATGCAAAGGGTCATGCATGTATGGAATGAGCTGCCAGAGGAAGTAGAGTCATAGAGTCATAGAGATGTATAGCATGTAAACAGACCCTTCGGACCAACCCATCCATGCCGACCAGATATCCCAGCCCAATCTAGTCCCACCCGTCAGCACCCGGCCCATATTCCTCCAAACCCTTCCTATTCATATACCCATCCAAATGCCTTTTAAATGTTGCAATTGTACCAGCCTGCACCACTTCGTCTGGGAGGCTGGTACAATTACAATTTTTGAAAGGCATCTGGGTGGGTATATGAATAGGAAGGGTTTAGAAGGATATGGGCCAAGTGCTGGCAAATTAGACTAGATTAGGTTGGGATATCTGGTTGGCATGGACGAGTTGGACCAAAGGGTCTGTTTCTGTGTGTGTACATCTCTATGACTTTGTAACAACTCCTTTAAATCATCTCACTTTCCCCAAATCAATGGTGGGTCCCTGTTATGTTTCTCTATGTGGGGTGTGTGGAACATTCCTTGTTCCAGCATTTCTAGGGACCCATACTCACAGCTCTTGCTCTGAAACAGTGATGGTGTATCATGCCTCACGATGAAAGCATGTAGGAAACCAATTCTAGTTATGCCTGGAGTCATCATTAATGTTAAAGATTTGAAAATGTGCACAAAATTCCCAAATTTACCTGACTTGCAGATCCAAGTTGACAGACAGCCTGGACCAGGTTTCTGTACTTAACAAAAATGACTAATCAGTCTCAATAAAAGCTCCACACAAAGGCCGCCTGGCTGATCTTTGAGGGGCCCTAATCTCTCCCGAGTTACCCTTTTGTCCCTAATGTATTTGTAAAACCCTCTGGATTCTCTTTAACCCTATTTGCCAGTTATCTCATGTCTCCTTTTTGCCCTCCTGACTTCCCTCTTAAGTATACTCTTACTGTCTTTATACTCTTCTAAGGATGCACTCAATCTCTCCTGTCTAGATCTGACATATGCTTCCTTCTTTTTCTTAACCAAACTCACAATCCCTCTACTCATCCAGCATTCCATACAGCTACCAGCCTTTCCTTTCACCCTAACAGGAACACACTGTCTCTGGACACTTGTTACCTCATTTCTGAAGGCTTCCCATTTTCCAGCCATCCCTTTACCAGCTTTTGAAAGTCCTTGTCTAATACCGTCAAAATTAGCCTTCCTCCAATTTAGAACTTCAACTGTTAGATCTGGTCTATCCTTTCCATCACTATTTTAAAACTAATAGAATTATGGCCACTAGCCCCAAAGTGCTCCCCCACCGACACCTCAGTCATCAGCCCTGCCTTATTTCCCAAGAGTAGGTCAAGTTTTGCACCTTCTCTTGTACGTACATCCACATACTGAATCAAAGTGAGAACAGTTCAGTCAAGTGAGGGAAGGTAGTGATGGTTGGAATCTGTTCAGGCGTCTTTCCAAGGTAGAAGTGGAGAACTGTCAGACCCATCCTGGTGGGTAATGAACATACAGAGGAATTGTACCTCCATGGTGAAAAGGGGACGAGATCAGGAAATGGGAAATTGTGGATTCAACAAAAAGTATCAGAAGAATCATGAATGTAAGTGAGAAGAGGTAAAATATGTTCAAACCAGGAAGAAATCATTTAATTGGCAGGAATGGCCTCAAAGAATGCATCTGACTCTTTGTAAATTTTGGGAAGGTGGTAGAAGTAGGTTTCGTGGGGTGAGAGGGCTAAGAGATGGGAAATTGTGCTGGGGGGAAGATCATCAGAGGTGATGAGGTCAGTGACAGGCGTGGAAACAACAGCTTGATGTTCAATGATGGGGTCGTGGTGCAGGGGGAGATAGGAAGAAGTGCCTGAGAGTTGGCATGAAGTCTTCGCAGGGTACAGGTCAAGGTGCCAGGTGACAACAGCAGCACCCCTTGTCAGCAGGCTCGATAACACAGTCAAAGTTAGATTTGAGTAAACAGTCTACAACAAGTTCAAAAGGTTCAAGTGGGTGAGGATATCAGAGAAGTTAAGGCTGCTGATGTTACATCATTAACGCTCAGTGAAGAGATCAAGGGTGGATTGAAAGCCAGAAAGAGGGCTCCGTGTGGTGGCACAGCACTGGAGATGGCAAAGCGGCACATGTATCGATGAGTGGACTCTTGTCCAAAGAAGTGAGCACAGAAGCAAAGGCAACGGAAAAAGTGTTCATATCATGTTGTGTCTAAAATACATGGAGGTGGCAGCACAACTAGATCAAGCTCAGTCCTTTGCTGATCACATATCATTCAGTACCAGTGAGGAGAAGGTCAGACAGTACAATGAATACACAGCAAGAGGTGAGATTAGAAGATGGGATGCAGTCAGATGGTATGGGAAGTAGAAGAATCCAGAGAGGCATCATTCCTGGTGGAGGCTTTGGAGCATGCGTTCTTTAATGCTGAAGACAAAATATTCCTTGTTAAACTATTGAATGAGAAAGAATGAATTGAAATTGGGGACTGGGATGGCTTTTACATAGTGTAAGGCAGTGCTGATGAAGAAAGAAGGTGAAAGTATGCATATTGCTCTTTATGATACTCAGCATGGATCCCAGGATGCAGTAGACGCAGCTTTCAGAGGAGATACCTGCAATCTTGTCTGGTTTTGAAACATAAAGGATGGATCTTCACTTCGAGACTGTGTGGGGTAAGGCACAGCCAGAGACAGTCGGTGAGGAAGAAGCTGTGGCTGTGAAATCAGCTTTAGGCAATTATTTTATCAAATACATGAAGGGAATTCAAAGGGAGATGGTCAAGAACAAGCAAGGGACCAACTTATACCGCTGATGGGAGGGTTGGTAAGTGAAGGACACTTGGAGAGGAAGGATAACAACAAAATACCACACCAATTGCAAACTCAAAGCAAAATTAAACAAAGTGTTGGAGAAACTCAGTAGGTTTCCATTTTTTGTTCACTTGTGACTGAGCCAGCATTTTTATTGTCTATCTCTGGTTGCCTTTGAGAATGTTGTGGTTAGTAACTAGGGGCAGGCATAGAAATACTGCTCAGCCAGCAATGCTTGTATCCCACAAGTGAATTAAAGCAACCTAATGAGGCTAACAGTCTTTGTGGAGAGAGAAAGAGTTAATATTTTGAGTTCAATTTGACTTTTCTGCAGTACTGGACCGGAATGACCATCTCTCAACAGCTTTGAATGTAAGGATCTCCCTCCTCAAGTAGCATAGAATCCCGACAGTGTGGAAGCAGGCCATTCTGCCCATCGAGTCCACACAAAACCTCTAAAGAGCAGCCCACCCAGACCCACCACCCTATCTCATTCCTGTCACCCTGCATTTTCAATGGCTAACCAACTTAACCTGCACAACCCTGGACACTAGGGGTGATTTAGCATGGCTAATCCACCTAACATGCACTTCTTTGGACTATGGGAAGAAACCGAGCACCCAGAAGAAACCCACACAGAAACAAAGAGAATGTACAAATTCACACTGACAGTCACGCAAGGATGGAATCAAATCTGGATCTATGAGGCAGCACTGCTAACCATTAAGCCACCGTGTTACTCCATACTCCGGTTTTGGTCTCGCCAATGTCCTGTCCAGTTGGGGAAGACATCCCCCACTGCATCCTCTTGCAATGAAGGCCAGAATGCAAATTTTAGTTACTTCAACTTTAGATGAATGTAAGCAATGTTGACAATTGCCACCAAAAGAGAGAAAACAGGCCTCATTGTCCCATTGCCATCCTTCTTATTGATAAATGTAAAAGGTACAAATGGGCGGTTTTCATTTTCATCTCTTTGAGGCGAGTGCAATCTCAGTGAGACACTGCACTGACATTGCTTGTCACACTTGCTGCTCATCATGTACAATCAGAAAATATAAAAGTGTTCAGACATTTGCTAGATTAAATCTTGACTGCTATGACAGTCCAATCCTTTCTGTGCAGCCATACAAGAACCTTAAAATAACAATGGGTCGCAGAAAATTGAAGAAAATGTGATGTTACTGACATCAAATGGATATGTAATGTTGCTGAATTGTTTCACGAAGAACTAATTTAAAAGTATCTTTTTATCTATTAAACAGTAGAGTTTTGCAACATTACTGTCCCATCAGCAGGACAGGGAAATATATTCTAGTTTGGTTCATTGAGTCAATATGCTGCCATTGAATGAATACTTCCCTTTGGCTTGTCTTTAACGAACAGTTTGTTTTGATGCCATTCCTTTGATAGTTTCTTCCTGATTTTGGAGCAGCAAAGGCTGAAATTGTTTCTGTACATTTCCCTCAAAACTTGCACTGGCTCTGCTGTGGAAATTATCAACATTAAAATGAACAATCGCCAACTATCAGAGGAATTATATTAAGCTGATGTCCTTAAAAGCATAGATTGACTTTGACGCCTTTTATGAATTTGTAGCTTTTCCCATAACTCAGAACAATAGACAATACGGGGTCAGAAGAACAGAGGATGTAAGAGCAGAAGTGAGCCATATAACTAATGAGCCTGTTCAACCATTCAATACAATCAGAGGTACTCTTGGACTTCCAGCCCACTTCACTACCTATAACAAACAAAGGATTGCTGGAGATCTGAATCAAAAACAGAAATCATTGGAGAAACTCAGCAGGGTCTGGCATCATGTGTGGAGAGAAAACAGTTAGTATTTTGATAAAGGCAAATTACTGCGGATGCTGGAATCTGAAACCAAAAGAGAAAATGCTGGAAGATCTCAGCAGGTCTGGCAGCGTCTGGAAGGAGAGAAAAGAGCTGACATTTCAAATCTAACTGACCCTTTGTCAAAGCTTTGTCAAAGCTACCAGACCTGCTGAGATTTTCCAGCGTTTTCTCTTTTAGTTTCAGTTAGTATTTTGAGTCCAGTGACCCTTCTGAAGGGACAATAGCTATGGAAAGGTGGTATATATGCTGCTATCAGGGATTTTGAGAGGGAGGGGATGGTGCGAGCAGATAGGCGGACATGATAGGGAATATGATCTCATTTTGCAATCAGGAGCTCTGCAGCCTCCAGGACTCAATGTCAAGTTCAACAATTTTAAACGCTGAACACCCCCAACTATGTCCTTCACCTACCCCACATCCTAGGCTCTGTCATGACGTGGGCTGATTTCATCACAGACAACCTATTTTCACCAATTCATAGTCCCCATTGTCAGTTTTTCCTCCTCCATGGCTTACTATCAACTGCCCGTTTGTCTGCCTAACTTTTTCGCTTTCTCTCTTTCTGTCTGGGCTCTGCCTCCATGAATCTGCTCATTCCTTTTCTCTATAGTGGGCACACTGCAATAATTATATGGACAATGTGATAGCATGGACAGTCACTGGAAAATCAAAGCATTTTCCTTTCCTCTTCCTGATGATTTTCAATAATTTAAACTCTCACTAGAGTCCTGCTGTGCTATTCACTAATGCCATCTATTTAACAGTTACAGAAGCAGATGCCTTTGTGCAATGATATAGAATGGTGTTTGTGATGACAGATGCATGCTTATTTTATCAGGGATACAATGGAGAACAACCTTTGCCAAGTTAAAACTCCATGTTACTTACTGCTTTGCCCTTTTGGCTTGCTTGGTTTTTCTCCTCAGCTTTCCCAGTCTAATCTTGTCTCCATCTATCCCCTTCCTACATCTTGTTGCATTGTCTCTTTCCCATTTCCAATTCCTCTTCCCATAATTTTCTAACTTACTTCCAACATTGCCTTTCCCCTTCTATCCTCTCCCTTCCCAGTTTTTTTTCCAGCCTCAATCCCTCATTACATTATCCTACTCTCCAATATTGCCATCTTGTTTTCCCAATGTTACCTTTGCCATTTCCTCTGAGTTTGCTACTTTGTATTTAATCAATTCCAGTCTCTTTGTGTTTGAAGAGATTATACCTTCTGTAAGTGAAACTCATTTGGAGAATTGGAAATGAGACAGTAGACCAGTGGTGGTGATGTTTGTTCAGGTTAACTACCCTGTGAATGAAGAATTTTCTCCTCACCTTAGCCTGAAATGGCCTACCACAATACTGAAACTGTGACTTCATGTTTTGAACCCCACTACCTGGGGAAACATCATTCCTGCAGACTCCTAACAGAAGTTTAGAGGTTTCAATGAGATCCCTCCTCATTCTGCTAAACAGCAATGAGTATTGGCCCAGTTGATCCAGCTGTTCATTTCACATGACAAACCTGCCATCCCAGAAGTCAGTGTGGTGAACCTTCACTGCATGCCCTCAATGGAAAGTGTATTTTTTTCTTCAGTAAGGAAGGTGTAGTCAAACAACTAAGAAAGCATCAACATTGCTAGGGAAGGTAATCTGCTAACTTTACCCTGTCCGGCTGACATGTGTCATCAGACTCAGTATCTGTTCATTTTCCCTCATAAATTTCTCTGTTGATTTTTATCATGCCAATGTAGGTAGCCCTGAATTGCCCTCTGAAATAGCTCACAAAGCCATTCAGTTAAAGGGTAATTAGGGATGAGTAACAAATGCTGGTCTCATCAGTTATGGACTAGTTAAAGTTGCATCCACATCCTATGAAAGAGTAAAATATAAAACTTATTCCAATTCATACTTCCAGTATTAGTGGAGGGGTGGAGTGGTGACAATGTCACTGGACTAGTGATACAGAATCACTGGTTAATTCCCTGAGTACAGGGGTTCAAATCCCACCGTAGCAGTTGGTGAGATTTGAATTCAATGAAAATTTGAAATATAAAGCTAGCCAATGGTGACCAAATAATCTCTGTTGATTGTTACTAGTTCATTATCGTTGCTTAGAGAAATCGCTATCCTTACCTGGTTTGGCCTACATGTGACTCCAGACTAACAGTAGTGTGGTTGAGTCTTAACTTTACACAACAATAGAATGGGCTATAAATGTTGATCAGGCCAATGACACCCACATCTCAGGAATGAATTAAAATATAAACAAACAAAAATAATCAAATAGTGTATTGGAATGGATGGGGTCTTTGAAGGGTATCTGAAACACCGTGCTTGAAGTGTTGTTCATAGAGGACAATGGGGACTGGATAGAGTATGGGCTGTCAGATTAGCGAAAGGGGGATGTTGCAAACTGACAAGAGGCACAGAATAGTTGACATTGGCAAGGGATGGCAGGGGCTGCATGTTCACATTCACAAAGTTGTTACACAGGAAATAAGTGTGACTGACAGGAAGCTCATGTTAGACAGAAGACATAGTTCATTCAACAATATGATTAAAGTGCAATGTACATTATCTTTACACATGGCACTAAAGGACCTGAATTCTCTGCTTCAAATTAATCCATAGATCATGTAGCTGGTAATGTTTTCTGATATTTTGCATATCCGTTGAAGTCAAACACTCAAAGGACCAACATTATCCACATTGTTAACCTTGATATTGTAAATAATGCTTCGGTTCAATTAAAAGTGAGAGAAAAAAGGTGCCAGCTCACCTGTCATGTTGCAGTACACAAGAAGGGGTTCCAGTGGGCCGCTGCCATCTGGGTCAATGGAGAAAAAGTCAGACATCTGCCCTTTGTGCCTGTACGCTTCACATGACTTTTCATACAAAGCTGCAAAAAAAAAACAAGAGCATAACAGACAATAAACATCTAAGATCATAATTCGAGCTTATCAAAGAAATGAAAGGCAAGAGGCTTTCACCAGAGCTGGAGAGAAGAACCTGCTCTCCTGTTGTCCAAATGGCCCTGAAACTCAGACACCAGGTTTGGTCCCTGGTTTGATTATTAGTTGTCCTGACAAGAAGAAGGAACTTGCAATTTGTATATTTTGAACACAGAGAAGGCTCTGAACAGTCTGGTGTTTGATAGCATCTGTGCTGAGAAAAGGGGAGTGAAAACCTCAGGTCAATTTGGTTGGAAGTTCATCAACCAGAAAGGTCAATATAATTCCTTTCCCTGCAAGTGTTGCCAAAACAGTAGGTGGTTTCTAGTCCCTCTGGTGTGATTCACACTATCAAACTTCTTTTTTTTAATGTATTAATGTAATACCTTTCTTGGCCTTAGGATGTCCCAAAGTGCTTCATATCTAATTATGCTCTTTTGGAGTGTATTATTGTTGAATTGTAGGGAAATACAGCAAATCTGTGCAGACTAAGGACTCGCGAGCAACATTTGGATAAATAAACCGATCAGCTGCTTTCCCGATAGAGAAGTAAAAGAATTGGCCAGGGCGTTGGGAAGAGTTTTTGTGCTCTTCATCATATAGGGTTGTAGAATCTTTGACATTGACCTGAAAGGTTGAATAGGGCTGCAATTTAGCACTACTTCCGGAAGACAGCAGCACGGCATTCCCCTGGCAGTGCAGTGAAATCTCAGCTTAGACAAAAAGCTCACATCTTTAGGATTGGAGTTGAACTCACAACCTTCTTGACACACGAGGCAAAAGTGCTACAGCTGAGAAAAAGATTAATGGAATTTATACGCTTTTGTAGGAAATACAAATTTCAAGCGTTAAATCACTTTTGGCCCATTTGGCTCACATATCCATTTTTACATTTGTATTAACTCTGAATCCTTCTCTCTAAGCTGCATTGCTGTTCAGCGGTGCCATGTATGCCAATCAGCATGTCAATGCATTTATTTTTGCATGTGCAGTTATTGCCACGCACAGACCTGAGAGGTCTGCACATTGCGACGAAAATAATTAAGAGAATGTAGACCTTCAGTTAAATGTATAATTTCCCTCACCTTATTTTTATGAATTATTAATTTACCCACTATCTTTTATCTATAGTACATACTCATGTAAAAGTTGAATTATTGCAATAATTTTTTCCAGGTCAGAAGACATCAGAACAGGATAGCTTTTGAAGTGTTGGCATTTTGAAATCCAAGATAAACCTGTTGAAATCAAATATGGAAAAACCAACAACACTACAAAATGCACATTCACAAGGACATTAGAACATAATAACCAGGAGCAGGAGTAGACAATCCTGCCCCTCAAGCCTGCCCTGCCATTTAATATAATCATAGCTAATCTCATCTTAGCCTCAATTCCACTCTCCTGCCCGCTCCACATTACACTTCAATCTGTCACTAATTAAAAATCTGTCTACCTCCTCCTTAAATTTACTCCACGTCCCAGCACCTATCACATTCTGGGATGGTGCATTCCACAAATTCATGTAATTTCAAAGAATTTCTCCTCATCTCTGTTTTAAATCTGCTACCCCTTATCCTAAAAGTATGACCTCTAGATTGCCCCACAACTGGAAATATCCTTTCTATGTCTACTTTGTCAATTCCCTTTAGCATCTGAGAGACCTCTTTTGGATCGTCCCTCAGTCTTCTCGCATTGAGTGTGTATCGGCCTAAACTGCTCAATCTCTCTTCATAAAACAAATCTCTCATCTGTGGGATCAATCCAGTGAACCTCCTCTGATCTGCCTCCAATGCAATTACATCCCTCACCAAGTTAGGGGTCCAAAATTGTATGCAATAATCCAGATGTGAACTCATTAACGTCTTAGACAGTTGCAGCAACACCTCTCCATTTTTTAATATTCTATTCCTTTCGCAATAAAAGCCAAAGTTCCATTTGCCTTCCTTATGACCTGCTGCATCTGCATGCTAATTTTCTGTGAATTATGTACAAGTACACCCAGATCCCTCTTCACTAAAGCAATCTGAAGTTTCTCTCCATTTACACAATAAGTTTACTTTCTGCTCTTATGAATAAAATGGATAACTTCACATTTATCAGCTTAAATTCACTTAAACTCCATCTGCTAAATTTTGTCCATTCACCTAACCTATCCATAGTCATGAGTAAATTTCTTATTTCTTCATTACAACTGACTGTCTGACCTATTTTAGTGTCATGTGCGAAGTTGGCTATAGGACTTTCTTTTATCACTGCATCTAGGCCAGGAACATAGACTGGAAATAATTAAGACCCAAGGACTGTACTCTGATGGCATTCCACTAGTTACATCATGTAAACCAGAAAAAAGACCCATTTATCTCAACTCTCTGTTTTCCGTTGGTTAGCCAAACCTCTATCTCAGCTAATACATTACCCCAAGACCCATGCGATCTTACTTTTTGTGTAAAATGTCTTCTGGAAATCCAGATGGACTACATCTACAGGATCAAACGAATTTGCTTCTTTCCTCGTTCTACCTATATTGTTGGTACCTATGTGGTCAATAACAATGGGAACTATCCGGTCCTGCTTCAAATTCAGATGAGATATCCTCAACCCAGGCACCAGAATGGCATCATAGCGTTTGGGACTTTGTATTCTGGTTCAATTATTACGATTCCTAATCTGATCATTATATAATTTAAATAAATAAATAGAAAATTTAAATGTATAACTGTTTCAAGCATTTATGAATACTCATTATCAGGAGCAGTGAAATCAAATCAATAGTATCTTCAAGATTATATTTTGAATCTGAAATTTTTGACTTGATTCCCTGACTCTTGAAGATGTGGAGGTGCCGGTATTGGTCTGGGGTGGACAAGGTCAGAAGTTACACAACATCAGGTTATAGTCCAACAGGTTAATTTGAAATCACAAGCTTTTGGAGCACAGCTCATTCACCACCTGATAAAGGAGCAGCGCTCTGAAAGCTTGTGATTTCAAATAAATCTGTTGGACTACAACCTGGTGTCATCTGACCTCTGACTCTTTGAGAGTCCTTGACTCTTTAAGCTATATCGTTTTGTTTTCTCTTATTCTTAAATTATTAAATTGGTGCCAAAGTGAAGCTTTTCACTGTATTTTATTGTATTTCACTGTAAAATACACAGGACAATAAACAAAATTAATTCAGTCATGAAAAACTGGAGTCAACTCTGACATGAGATACAGTGAAAGTTAGAGCTTTGCTTTTAATAAAAATCTGGGGGTTGACTTTTAAATGTGCTCGACTTTTAAATAAAGATTATATAACAGTTCTCTTGTAATACATTTGTACTTTAAAATACATAAGAATAAAGTTTGCTGAAGTTACTGTTTACTTCAATAATTGGCTGGTTTAGTCTTTTTTTCTATAAAGCCAACAGTATAAATTTATGTGAAAATGGCAATTCTAGAGTATTGATTCCATTGAAAATCCAATGAGCAAAACGCAAATCATTTGTTCAGATACAGGATTCTATGTTGTTGACAATCCACAGGGAGAATCACTGATCAATATATTTCATGGGTAAAGAATTTTTCAGCTGACTGGGCTGGCTATGGACAATCAAAGGAAAAGAACAGTTTATAGGATAAACTTTGTGTTCAAGCTTTTTCTTAACTTATTCATATAATTCAGGCATCATTGGCTGGGCCAGTTTTTATTGCCCATCCCTAGCTGCATTTCAGGAGGTGGTAGGAAGCAAACCTCTTGAACTGGTGATGCCATGTGCTGCTGTAGGCAATGGCACAATGCACTGGGAAGAGGAATCCAGGATTTTGATCCCGTGACACTTAAGAAATAGGTGATATATTTTCATGTCCGGATAGTGAGTGGCATGGAGGGGTACTTGGTGCTGATGGTGTTCCTATGTATCTGCTGCCCTTGTCCTTTGAGATGGATTGCGGTTGTGGATTTGGAAGGTTCAGTTTAAGCGTCCTTGGTGAATTTCTGCAATGTATCGTGTGGATGATCAATACTGATGCTGCTATGTAGCAGTGGTGGAGGGAATAGACATTTGAGCAGCTTCTGCCAATCAAGCAGACTGCTTCATCCTGGATGGTGTCAAGCATCTTCAGTGTTGTTGGAGCTGCACTCATCCAGGTGACTGGATCACATCGCACTCCTGAATTGTGCCTTGTAGATGGTGATCAGGTTTTGGGGAGTCAGGAGGTGAGATACCCACTTCAGGATTCCTAGTTTCTGACACTGTATTTCTATAGTGAGTCTGGTCATGTTTTTGGTAATAGGAACCCCCAAGATGTTGAAAACGGGAAAATTCAGTGATGGTAACAGCCTTACATGTCAAGGGGCAGTGGTAAGATAATTTCTTATTGGAGATGGTCATTACCTAGCATTTGTTTGACACAAATACTACTTGCTACTTTTCAACCCAGGTCTTGATATTATGCAGGATGTTGCATTTGAACATGGACTGCTTCAGTATCTGAAGAACATGAATGGTGCAGAACATTGTGCAATCATCTGCAAACATCTCCACTTCTGAGCTTATGATGGAGAAAGGTCATTGATGAAGCTGCCTAAGGTGGTTCAGTTCAAGATACGACCCTGAGGAACACCTGAAGATATATTCTTGGAGCTCACAAAACTGACCTCCAAAAAGCACAAACATCTTCCTTTGAGCCAGGAATGACTTTAACCACCAGAGAATTTTCCTATTGATTCCAGTTTTGTTCAGGACTCCTTAATTCTACATTCAGTCAAATGCAGCCTTGATGTCAAGAGCTGTCACTCTCATCTCACCTCTGGAATCTAGCTCTTTTGCCCATATTTGAAACAAGGCTGTAATGAGGTCAAAAGTTGAGTGGCCCTGGACGAACCCAAACTGGACATCACCGAGCAGGTTGTTGCTGAGCTGGTGCTGCTTGATTGCAATGTTGATAACATCTTCCATCATTTTACTGATGACCGACAGTAGTAACTGGGGTAGTAACTGACTGGGTTGGATTTGTCCTACTTTTTATGTACAGGACATACCTGGGAAATTTTCCACATTGTCAGGTAGATGCCAGTATTGTAACTGTACTTGAACAGCCTGGCTAGGGGAGCAGCAAGTTCAAATACTGACCCAGCTAGTGATGTTCATGTCCCACGAATAAATAAAAACAAACCCTGACTAGGAACTATTTTGCCTTTCTTTCAATGTGTCTTCTTGAAAATTCTGAAACACGCTTTCTGAGCAGCACTGTGGATATCCTTGCACCCCAGAGTTAAAAAAGGCAGCACGCCATCAGCTTCTCACAGGCAACATGAGATAGGCAGCAAAAATGCTGCTTTAACAAGTCATACTCACTGCTCACAAACAAATACAGACAAGGAGAAAAGCATGATTGGCCAACAAGTTGACTCTGACTGCCTTGAGACTTTGACACAAAGGTTCAGAAATGCTTTTTACCAATATTGACATTCGGTACCATTTAGTGACAGTAACATGTTTCAGTATTTCAGTTGTAAGCTTGAAAGGAAGAGACTCCACTTTAAAAAGAGTATGTTGGATATCGACGTAAAATTTCTATTCTTTCTTTTGCCAGAGCATAAATTGAATGCAACTCTCCATCACTGTTGAATGCTGATAGTGCATTCAAAGCTAATGTTGGGTTCTGACTTATCCTGAAAATGGAACCAAGAAATCCCAAATTCAGCCCATGAAGTCATGATAGATAAGGCAGCAAAAATAAAATGCAATTTACATATATACCTATCATGAGGGGCATATATTGTGTGAATAACCAAGGTCTTTTTCCTTGGGTGAGGGAGTCCAAAACCAGAGGGTGTAGGTTTAAAATGAGAAGGGGAAGGGTGTGGATGTAGATTATATTCCCGACAGTGTGGAAACAGGCCCTTCAGCCCAACCTGACCCTCCGAAGAGTAATCCACCCAAACCCATTTCCCTCTGACTAATGCACCTAATACTATGGGCAACTTAGTATGGTCAATTCACCTGACCTGCACATCTTTGGACTGTGGGAGGAAACCGGAGCACCCGGAGGAAACCCAGGCAGGCACGGGGAGAATGTGCAAACTCCACACAGACAGGTGCCCGAGGATGGAATCGAACCTGGGTCCCTGGCGCTGTGAGGCAGCAGTACTAGCCACTGAGCCACCGTGCCACCCTAACGTGATGGTTCCACTGTAGGTTTGCTTGCTGTGCTGCAAGGTTCATTTTAAGACATTTCGTCACCATACTAGGTAGCATCTTCAGTGAACGTCCGAATGAAGCACTGGTGGTGTAGCCCACTTTCTATTTACATGTTTCAATTTCCTTGTGCTGGTGATGTCATTTCCTGTTCTTTTTCTCAGGGGATGATAAATGGGATCAAAGTCAATGCGTTTGTTGATAGAGTTCCGGTTGGAATGCCATGTTTCTAGGAATCCTCATGCGTGTCTCTGTTTGGCTTGTCCTAGGATGGATGTGTTGCCCCTGTCGAAGTGGAGTCCTTCCTCATCCATATGTAAGGATACTAGTGAGAGAGGGTCATGTCATTTTGTGGCTATTTGATGTTCATGTATGCTGGTGGCTAATTTTCTGCCTGTTTGTCCAATGTAGTGTTTGTTACAGTTCTTGCAAAGTATTTTGTAAATGACATTTGTTTTGCTTGTTGTCTGTATAGGGTCTTTCAAGTTTATTAGCTGCTGTTTTGTGGGCTACCATGATGCCAAGGGGTCTGAATAGTCTGTCAGTCATTTCCGGGATGTCTTTGATGTATGGGAGAATGGCTAGGGTTTTTGGACATGTTTTGTCTGCTTGTTTGGGTTTATTGCTCAGAAATCGGCGGACTGTGTTCATTGGGTACCCGTTCTTTTTGAATGCACTGTTTAGGTGATTTTCCTCTGCTCTGCATAGTTCCTCTGTGCTGCAGTGTGTGGTGGCTCATTGAACCCAAGGAAACTCAAACATGTTAAAAGAAAGCGGGCTATACCACCAGTGCTTCATTCAGAGGCTCACTGAAGATGTTACCTGATACAAAATGTCTGAAAATGAACCTTCCAGCTCACCTAGCAAATGTACATCCAGAAACTCAACCTGAGCTACAAATCTTCTCAAAACTTGAGAAGGAGAAGATTTAAAAAAGACCTGAGCAGTAACATTTTCATGCAGAAGATGGTGTGTGTATGGAACGAGCTACCAGAGGAAGAGGTGGAGGCTGGTACAATTACAACATTTAAAAAGCATCTGGATGGGTATATGAATAGAAAGAATTTGGAAGGACATAGCCAAATGCTGGCAAATGGGACAAAGTCAGATTAGGATGTCTTGTCAGTGTGGATGAGTTGTACCAAAGGGTCTGTTTCAATGTTGTATGACGGTGCAGGTTAGGTGGATTGGCCATACTAAATTGCCCTGTAGTGTCCAGGGATGTGCAGGTTAGGTGGATTAGCCATGGTAAATGTGGGGTTAAAAGGGATAGGGTGGGGTTTGCATCTGGGTGGGATGCTCTTTGGATAGTCAGTGCTGACTCAATGGGCCAAATGGCCTCTTTCTGCACTGTAGAGATTCAATTATTCTAATTTCTTCTCTACATACATGCTCTCCTTCGCATACACGTTCTTCTGGCATTGAGTACAAACATGAATTAATTTTCCCAGAATAGGCTGTTTGGAGTGATGGTATTTATGATGGTCTCAGCTATAAGCCTCCCATTTTTTGTGCTGTTTTCTGCAGTTAAATGTGTGTATACTCTCCATTGATTGTCAGTGATGTGTTCTGTGCAATATTGTTTTATGCAGCAATGATGAGAAATAGAACAAAGAACATGGGGGCACATCAAATGGATTTTCATGTTGTGTGGTAACGTGTACGATGCTAGTGTTTAATCCGTAAGCTTCTAAATAATTATTTCGCAAACTGGAAAAAATCCCAAAACCAACATGAAAATAAATTTGAGTGCACCCATATTTTTTGTTCTATTTCTCATCATTGCTTCACAAAACAATATTGCAGAGAGGATATCACTGCTAATCTATGGACACTCTACGCACATTGAACTGAAAGAAATGGGAGGCCTATTACTGATACAAAAGCCACTTGGAACTCTGATACTTGGTTGCCTTGGCAAACAGGGCCAGGCTAATCAACATGGGTGGACTCACAGATTGAAGTAAATTTATTTTAATGCTATTATGGACCGGACCAAACCCCCTTAAAATATACTAAAAGATAGCCTAGACCTTAACTATTTCTTATATTTAAAGTCAAGTGTAAGGCATTGTATTCCAGGTGTAGTTTGCCAGTATTGGTTTTGCTGTAGCCTTTCCTTTCAGTGCTGTGAGTCTGTCTGCCGGCCTGCTTCCACACAGACATAAGCTTCTTAAACAATCTGTGCTCAGCAAAGGATTTCGTTTTATCCCTTTACATGCCAACCTCAATGAGTTTTGGAATTTTTCAGAAAATGAACTGGTAGTTGGACACAAGCACCAAGCAGTGATAAGTCAAGTAACCCCACAGAAGAAATCAATGGGGTAGAACAGGTTATAACAGAAAACAAAAAGCCAAACACATTCTTTGGGGAACTAAGTGACCCAGACATAGATTTTTGGTCACTATTGCTACAGGTGTGACTATGAGCAGGTTGTGTACCATGGTCAATGGAACACTCTATAGCTGGCAGCAGAGCAAGCACATGGTTCACAAAGCGCAGCACATAGGGTTTACAGCATCCTACAATCAATTCTCCAGTACAAATGGCACCAGATAGGTGAGAACATGTGCTCAGTCAAAATACAGAATTCTCCCCATTCAACATGAATGCATGTCTTCACCTCAATCTTCTTTAAATGGCAGATGCAATCAAACTAGACAATCTAAGAAGCAAAAACGGAAATTTTTGGGAAAACTCAGCAGGCCTGGCAGCATCTGTGGAGAGAAATCAGAATTAATGTTTCAGGTCATAGAGTCATAGAGCAGATCCTTTGGGCCAACTTGTCCACGCCGACTGAGTTCCCCAATCTAAACTCTCCCATTTGTCTGCATTTGGTCCATGCCCCTTTAAACTTTCCTATTCATGTACCTATCCGAATGTCTTTTAAGTGTTGTAACTGTATCTGCATCTACCACTTCCTCTGGCAGTTCATTCTGCATATGAAGGATCACTGGTCCTGAAATGTTAACTCCGATTTCTCACCACAGATGCTGCCAGACTTGCTGAGCTTTTCCAGCAATTTCTGTTTTTGTTTCCGATTTCCAAAGTCTACAGTTCTTTGTTTAGATAATGTAAGAAACCACTGGTTTAGTGAGGGCCAATCATGGACCAACAAGTCGAGAAACATTTAGATACTGAACAGCCAGTCATGGGACACCTGGTCAAAGGACAATGAGAAGATTTCAAAATGTTCTCCAGACTCAGGGCAGAACAGGAAGAGAGCCAAAATCAGAGATTACAGAGGAACCTCGTTTATCTGAACGACACGGGTGGGGAGTACTTTGTTCGGATAATTGAATGTTTGGATAATCAAATGCTGGATAACACCACCTAGCCAAGCATCAGGACCTTACAATCTTGCCGGATAATCTGAAGTTTGGATAATCGAAAGCTGGATAATCGAGGTTCCTCTGAATTTCTGCTGGCAAATAAATTTGTTTCATGCTGTTCACAATATGAAAACTTCCACAGTCACCAAGTCAGAAACAGTTCAGACTACAAGGATCAGCAAAGTTCGTGAGGAAACACAGCAATGAGATAGCCAATTGGTGTTGTACTGGAGGTAACTGATGAATCTTCACCAGCAGTAACTCCTTCTGCAACACAACTGGGTGAACAAATAGTTATGACAGATAAGTCTGGTGTCACATGTTGAGTGGATTCAAAAAATGCAAGTTCAAGCAGAGATTTTGATTTCCTTAATTTCCCCAGGATACTTCAAACTAATGTGGCAGGGAGATGGAAACCCGAGCAACAGGCATCATGGGGAGTGTTTGATAAGATGGGAGCGGCAAAATCAAGAATGTCTAGTAGGAAGAACAGACAGGGCCAGGTTAATCCGTGGGTGGACTCAGGGATTGAAGTAAATTTATTTTAATGCTATTATGGACCGGACTAAACCCCCTTAAAATATACTAAAAGATAGCCTAGACCTCAACTATTTCTTATATTTAAAGTCAAGTGTATGGCATTGTATTCCAGGTGTTTTTTGATTGGTTAAACTACTAGGCTTGAAGCAAAACACACTTTTTCTTACACTATAGTCAAAACAAACAAAGGACGAATTCAAGTAACTTAACTCTATTAGAAAATTTAACAGAACAATAGATTATGTAACTACAAAACAGTAACTATTCCAATCTAGTAACATCACATCAACAAATCCATGGCAAAGGCACATTCAGTAAAACAGACAGTCTCACATGCAATTTGCTGGTCCAGGTAGAAAGAACATCGAGAGAAAACTGAGAGAAAGAGAGAGAAAATTCAAGTGTTTTGCTGTAGAAGGGAAAGATTTACAGCAGCTTCCAAATCCAAACAGCTACTGAAAGTTAAAACTAAAATCCTCGTTCCATGGGAACTTGACACCACCCATTCAGGCTGCTTCTATTATTTCAACTTTTAAAAAAACTTAAGGTCTCACAATCTGTTTATTGTATTGGCTTGGAATAGACCATTCTCTCTCTGTCTCAAACTCTCTTCGTAAAAGAAAACAGGACAAAATACACCTCCTAAAGCTATAGTGTCTTCATAATGCAAGGAGGAGAACAGATAGGGCGGATGAGTTTAAAGCCTGGATTCATATATGAGATGATGATGATGTGGTAACCATTACAGAAACTTGGTTGAGAGAAGGACAGGACTGGCAGCTCCATGTTCCAGGGCTTAGATTAGTTTAGATCCTCTACAGTATTGAAACAGTCCACTTGGCCCTAACATGTCCACACCGACACTCTGAAGAGTTACCACCTAGACCCATTCCCCTCCCCTATATTTACCCCTAGCTAATGCACCTAACACTTTGGGCAATTTAGAATGACCAAATCACCTCACCTGCACATCTTTGGACTGTGGGTGGAAACCGGAGCACCCGGAGGAAACCCACACAGACATGGGGAGGATGTGCAAACTCCACCCAGACAGTTGCCCGAGGCAGGAATTGAACATGGGTCCCTGGCGCTTGGAGGCAGCAGTGCTAAATACTGAGCCACCTTGCCATCCTTAGATGTTTCTGCTAGGAGAAAATGAGGACTGCAGATGCTGGATATCCGAGCCGAGAGAATGGCGGTCAGGCAGCATCTGAGGAGCAGGAGAATCAACATTTCGGACATAAGCTCTTCATCAGGAATGAGACTTGTGGGTCAAAGTGTAGACAGATAAATTGGATGGGGGTGGGGTTGGGAGGAAGTTAGCTGAGAATGCGATAGGTAGATGTAGGTGGGGGAGAAAGTAATAGGTTGGGGAGGAGGATGGAGTGGATAGATGGGAAAGGTGAGGGACAGGTCAAGATGACAGTGCCAAGTTGGAGGCTTGAGACTGGATAATGTGGGGAGATGGGAAATGAGGAAACTGGTGAAATCCAAATTGATCCCATATGGTTGCAGGGTCCCAAGGCAGAATAATGAGGCGTGCTTCTTCCAGGTGTCGGGTGGTAACTGTTTAGCGGTGGAGGAGACCCAGAACCTGCATGTTCTTGACGGAGTGGGATGGGGAGTGGAAGTGTTCAGTCACAGGGCAGTGGGGTTGGTTGGTGCGGGTGTCCCAGAGATGTCCTCTGAAACGATCAGCAAGTTGGCATCCTGTGTCCCCTATGTAAAGGAGACCACATCAGGTGCAATGGATGCAGTGGATGTCATTGGTGATGGTACAGGCAAATTTCTGTCGGATGTGGAAGGATCCTTGGGGGCCTTAGATGAATGTGAGGGGAAGGAGTAGGTGCAGGTTTTGCACTTCCTTTGGTGGCAGGGGAAGTTGACGGGAGTAAGTCTGTTTGGGGGTGGTGAGAGAATGCTGATAGGGGTGGGGAGAGAAATATATCTCTGGTGCTGGGGTCCATTTGAAGGCAGCAGAAGTGCCGGAGAACGATGCAATTTAATTGGAGGTTGGTGGGGTGGAAGGTGAGGACCGGGCGGGGGGAGGTTGGGAGGTTCTGTCCTTGTTGCATTGGGAGGGGTGGAATTTGAAGGCAGAGGAACGGGAAGTGGGTGAAATGCACTGGAGGGCATCGTCAACCACGTGGGAAGGGAAGTTGCGACTATGGAAGAAAGAGGCCATCTGGGACTTTCTGAGGTAGAATTGGTCATCCTGGAAACAGATGTGGCGAAGGCGGAGGAATTGGGAATAAGGGATGGCGTTTTTAGAGGAGGTAGGGTGGGAGGAGCTGTGGGAGCTGGTGGGCTTATAGTAGTTGTCCATGGTTAGTTGATCGCTGGAGATGGTGATGGAGAACCGCAGCAGGTCAGGCAGCATCCAAGGAGCAGGAGAATCGACGTTTCGGGCATAAGCCCTTCTTCAGGAATCATGCCCGAAACGTCGATTCTCTTGCTCCTTGGATGTTGCCTGACCTGCTGCGCCTTTCCAGCAACACATTTTTCAGCTCTGATCTAGAGCATCTGCAGTCCTCACTTTCTCCATGGTGATGGAGAAGTCCAGGAAGGGGAGGGAGGTGTCTGAGATGGTCCAGGTGAATTTGAGGTCAGGGTGGAAGATGTTGATGAAGTTGATGAACTGTTCAACCTCCTCGTGGGAACACAAGGTGGCACCGATACAGTAATCGATGTAGCGGAGGAACAGGTGAGGGGTGATGTTGGTTTAACTGTGGAAGATGGACTGTTCCATGTACCTGACAGAGGCAGGCAGAGCTGGGTCCCATGCAGGTGTCCATGGCTACCCCTTCAGTTTAGAGAAATTGGGAGGATTGGAAGGGGAAGTTGTTAAGGGTGAGGACCAGTTCAGCCGGAACAGATGAGGGTGTCAGTGGAAGGGCACTGGTTGGGATGGCGTGAGAGGAAGAAACGGAGGGAGGTCCTGCCCTCACAAGCACGGCCCTCCACACCAACCCGAACCTCACCATCAAACCCGCAGACAAGGGGGCACTGTGATAGTTTGGCACACCAACTTCTACACTGCTGAAGCCAGGCGCCAACTCTCAGACATCTCCTCCTACTGTCCCTTGACCACGACCTCACCTCCAATCACCAAACCATCCTCTCCCAGACCATCCACAATCTCATCACCTCTGGGGCTCTCCCATCCACAGCCTCCAACCTCATCGTCCGCAAACCCCACACCGTCCAATTCTATCACCTACCGAAGATTCACAAGCCTGACCTCACTGGTCGGCCCATTGTCTCAGCCTGCTCCTGTCCCACCAATCTCATCTCTGCATACCTTGACACTGTCCTGTCTGACTTAGTCCTGAAACTCGCCATCTAGAATCAGGACACCACCCATGCCCTTCACCTCCTCCAAGGCTTTCATTTCCTTGGCCCCCAACGCCACATCTTCATCATGGACATCCAGTCCCTGCACATATCAATCCGCTACGCCGAGGGTGTCCAAGCCCTGTTTCTTCCTCCACCATGGATATGTAGGTCCTGGGCCTCCTCCACCGCCGCGCCCTCACCACCCGACGCCTGGAGGAAGAACGCCTCATCTTTCACCTCAGAACACTTCAACCCCATGGCATCAAAGTGGATTTCACCAGTTTCCTCATTTCCCCTTCCCCTACCTCACCCCAGATCCAACCTTCAGCACTGCCCTCATGACCTGTCCTACCTGCCTATCTTCCTTTCCACCTATCCACTCCACCCTCCTCTCTGACCTATCATCTTCATCCCCACCCCAATTCACCAATTGTACTCTATGCTACTTTTTCCCCACCCCCACTCCCCTCTCATTTATCTCTCCACTATGCAGGCACCCTGCCTCTATTCTTGATGAAGGGCTTTTGCCCAAAATGTCGATTTTCCTGCTCCTCGGATGCTGCCTGACCTGCTGTGCTTTTCCAGCACCATTCTAATCTAGATTCTAGTATCCAGCATCTGTAGACTTGTTTTTAACTATGGAAAAGGATAAGTCTAGTGCTTGGGTGAACATGCTAAATTGGGAGAAGGTATTAGGCAGGGACTGAAAAAATTGGATTGGGGGAAGTTGTTTGAAGATAAATCTACATTGACATGTGGGAGTCTTTTCAAAGTCAGCTGACCAAAGTTCTGGACAAATTCTTTTCCCTTGGATCGGGGAGTCCAGAACTAGAGGGCATAGATTTAGAGTGTGAGGGGAAAGATATAAGAGAGACCTATAGGGCAACTTTTCCACGCAGAGGGTGGTACATGTATGGAATGAGCTGCCAGAGGAAGTGGTGGAGGCTGGTACAATTGCAACATTTAAGAGGCATCTGGATGGGTAAATGAATAGGAAGGATTTGGAGGAATATGGGCTGGGTGCCGGCAGGTGGGACTAGATTGGGTTGGGATGTCTGGTTGGCTTGGACGTGTTGGACTGAAGGGTCTGTTTCCATGCTGTACATCTCTATGACTCTATGTTCCTGTAGGGATGAAAGATAAAGAAGACAAGATTTGGGAACTTTGAAAGATGAGAGATATTGTAAGTTTAATTTACAAAGAAAACGGAAGTATATGTAAGGTTCAGGAAACAGAAACTAAACAAGGTCCTTGAGGCATATAAATGAAGCAGAAAAGAATTTTAAAAAGAAATTACATGGGCTAGAAGCAGCCACGAAACATCCTTGGCAAGTAGGATGAAGGAGATTCTCAAAGCATTTCATGCATATATTAGGAAGAAGATGGTGATTAGGGAAAGGGTAAGCCACAACATGGAATTTAGATGTGGAGCCTGAGGAATTAAGGTGAGGTCCTTAATGTGTATTTTACATTGGTATGCGTTAGGAAAAAGGCATGCATGATGATCAGTTTAGAGAGGGCTTTGTTGATATTCTAAGGAATGTCGTTGTGAAGAAGTAAGTGGTATTGGTATCTTGTAAAACATTAAAGTAGATAAATCTCCAGGCCCTAATGGGATCTATCCTAGAATACTGATGAAGGAGATTGCTGGGGCCTTGACGGAGATTCTTCCATCCTGTTTAGCCACTGGCAAGTTCGCAGACACTGGGGAATGGCCAATGCTGTTCCGTTATTTAAGGAAGGCAACAGGAATAATCCAGGAAATTATAGGCCAGTGACTCTTAGATCAATGGTAGGGAAATTACTACATAAGATTCGTGTTTTGTGCTAGATCAAAACCCCTCAAAATATTCAGAAGATTATCTCGATCCTAATGTTTCCATTTTTTGTTGGGAAATTTAAGGTGTTTGCATTCTGGATACAAGTCAATTGGTAAAACTACCAGATTTCAAGCAAAACACATATTATTCATCCACTATCATTAAAATACAGCAAAAGAAAGAAGAAATTGGAGTAAATTAACTGTTGGAAAACATAACCGGATAATAGATCCAGTGACTATTACTAATTGCCTGTTCCAATATAGTAACATGCCATAAACACACCTTGGCACAAGGTAAGCTCAGAAAGCAGGTTGTCTCACATGCAATTCTTACACCTTGAGTGGAAAAACATCCATACAGACCTCAGGGAGAGAGAGTGCAGCAGCCAGGAGAGATACATTGCCTTCTAACCCTGCTGAGACCCCAGCAACAACTGCTGCTGAGAAATCTAAAAATCCTGGTTCTGTGAGAGCTCGACCCCACCCATTCAGGCTGCTTCTTTTGTTCCAACTTAAAAAAAAAGGGCCTAACATGGTGTTTATTCTAGTGGCTTTGGTAGACTTCTCATCACCTCTGCCTTAAAACCTCTGTTTGAAGAAAAAAACAGGACAAAATACATCTCTTAAATAAATACACCTCTCAGCAATGTCACATTCTTTGGGACAGGATTTACTTACTTTTGGAAAAGCACGGACTTATTAGGATTAGTCAGCATGGCTTTATGCAGGGGAGGACTTGGCTAAACTCATCTGCATTTTTTTAAAAATGGCAAAAATGATTGATGAGGGTAAGACAGTGGATATTGTCCACATGGACTTTACTAGATCATTTGACAAGGTCTCTCTTGATAGGCCGATCCAGAAGACTGAATCATATGGAATCAATGATGAGTTCGCAGGTTAGATACAAAATTGGCTTGGTCATAGAGACAGAGAGTAGTTGTGGAGAGATATTTCTCTGACTGGAGGCCTGTAACCAGTGATGTTCAACAAGGATCAAAGCTGCTACTTCTGGTGTTATATAAAGATACTTAGATGAAAATTTCAGTGATTTCATTCGGACGTTTGCAGATGATATGACAATTGGTGGAGAAATGGATAGTGACAAAGGATGCAGCTGAATGTAGATCAGCTGGAAAGTTGGGGTGAGAAATGGCAGATGGAGTTTAATCTGGACATGTATGAAGTGATGACTGTTGGGAGCAGGGGGGGCGGGGCGGCAAATGTAAAAGGAAAGTGTACTGTAAATGGCCGCAGCTTTAGGGGCATAGATATACAGAAGGATATTGGGGTGCAAAACCTTAACTCTCAGAAATTGGCAACACAAGTGGAGTAGGTGGTAAAGAAGGCATATGACACGCTCATCTTCATTGCTTGGGGCACTGAGTATAAAAGTTAGCAAGTCACCCTGTTACTTATAAGACTTTGTTTAGGCCACATTTGGAGTACTGTGCACAATTTGGTTCACCATATTACAGGAAGAATGGGGAGGCTTTGGAAGGGATGTCGCTGAGATTTGCCAGGATGTTGTCTGGATTGGAGTGCATTAGCTCGAAAGCCGGGTTGGAGGATTTAAAGGAGAAGTGCAAAAAATGTTTTATTACACAGATTGTAGTAGGCGCATGGGGAGTTTTTGAAGCAGGTACAACATCAAAGTTTAAGGGCCATTTAGACAAACACAGGCACAGAAGTAGAAGGATCATGTCTATGCCGATGGGACTAGTTGAGAAGAGTATCATGGTCAGCACAGACACGGTGGGCTGAAGGGCCTGTTCTTATGCTGTACTGTTCTATGTTTGATGCTGCCCTTCCTAGGAAGAACCTTCAGTAACAGTGATTCTGAAGTAATTCTCAACAAGCAGAATTGGGGAAGTAAACACGGTTATTTTATTCACACTGCAATTTCTAAGGCTGAAGGAAAGAGTCTCAGCAAATCACCGTGTCAAGACTACACACATCAATACATTTTTACCAGACTATGCGCAATAACATTTGACTGACAGACAATGAATATGTGATGTACACAGCTCCATGGAGCCACCAATGAGAAAAAGTGTTCAAAACCAGAATATAGCCCTTCAGAAATTGCTGTTTCAGCGATACTAGAAAGAAGAAAGTGCCTGTTTTAAAAGGGCAACTGGCCTCTACAAAGGAAGCACATGGTATCAAAGTTCTTCCAATGTTGCAAGAGAGCCAATTGCATGTTACAGCTTGAAAGACATCCTCTGTGAAGAGAAGCCCAAGTAATAAAGAGTCCTTTCAATGGAACCTTTCGACTTCACTCTGTCAAAAAAAAATAGAATTAAACCAGAGACTTACCAATCTTTTAAAAGTGAAGAGAATTTGAGAAGTTGAAGATTGGGGTGAGGGTGGATGGGGGATTACAAAAATAATTATATTTGCAAATATATAAATGTCCATAAGGGAAAAAGAAGGTAAGCAGCATGGGGACTTGTTGGAAGAACAGCTTAGGATCTCAAAGGAGACCAACCAGCCAGGTCTTCTTCATTTCCTCTGTATCAATGTCTATGATGTTATCCAATGTGTGCAGGAGGGTTTCCAGACACAATATGTAGATAGGCCAACAAGAGGTGAGGCCACATTAGATTTGGTACTGGGTAATGAACCTGGCCAGGTGTTATATTTGGAGATGGGTGAGCACTTTGGTGATAGTGATCACAATTCGGTTACACTAACTTTAGCGATGGAAAGGAATAGGTATGTACCATAGGCAAGGGTTATTGCTGGGGGAAAGGCAATTATCATGTGATTAGACAAGATTTAGGATGCATAGGTTGGGAAGGAAACTGCAGGGGATGGATACAATTGTAAAATGGAGCTTAATCAAGGAACAGCTACTGCGTGTCCTTGATATGTATGTACCTGTCAGGCAGAGAGGAAGTCGTCTACAAGGATGCCGTGGTTTACTAAAGAAGTTGAATCTTTTGTCAAGTGGAAGAAGAAGGCTTGTGTTCGGATGAGATGTGGAGGCTCAGTTAGGGCGCTTGAGAGTAATAAGTTAGCTAGAAAAGACCTAAAGAGAGAGCTAAGAAGAGTCTGGAGGGGACATGAGAAGTCTTTGGCAGGTAGGATCAAGGAAAACCCTAAAGCTTTCTACTGATATGTCAGGAATAAATGAATGACAAAGTAAAATTCGGGCCAGTCAATGTCAGGAGTGGGAAGTTGTGCGTGGAGTCCGAGGAGATAGGAGAGGCGCTAAAAGAATATTTTTCATCAGTATTCACACTGGAAAAAGACAATGTTGTTGAGGAGAATACTGAGATACAGGCTACTGGACTAGACAGGATTGAGGTGCACAAGGAGGAGTTGTTAGCTATTCTGGATAGTGTGAAAATAGATAAGTCCCCCAAGCTGGATGGGATTTATCCTCGGATTCTCTATGAGGAGGTTGCAGAGCCTTTGGCTTTGATCTTTATGTCGTCACTGTCTACAGGAATAGTACCAGATGACTGGAGGATAGCAAATGTTGTCCCCTTGTTTAAGAAGGGGAGTAGAGACAACCCTGGTAATTATAGGCCAGTGAGCCTTACTTTGGTTGGGGGAAAGTGTTGGAAAGGATTATAAGCAATAGGATTTATAATAGTCTAGGAAGGAATAATTTGATTTCGGATAGTCAACATGGTTTTGTGAAGGGTAAGTCGTGCCTCACAAACCTTATTGTGTTCTTTGAGAAGGTGAACAAACAGGTGGATGAGGGTAATGTGGTCGATGTAGTATATATGGATTTCAGTAAAGTGTTTGATAAGGTTCCCCACGGTAGGCTATTGCAGAAAATACGGAGGCATGGGATTGAGGGTGGTTTAGCGGTTTGGATCAGGAACTGGCTAGCTGAAAAAAGGCAGAGGGTGATGGTTGTTGGGAAATGTTCATCCGATCTGTTTTGGGGCCACTGCTGTTTGTCATTTTTATAAATGACCTGGAGGAGGATGTAGAAGAATGGATTAGTAAATTTGCAGATGACTTTAAGGTTGGTAGAGCTGTGGACTGTGTGGAAGGATGTTGCAGGTTACAGAGGGACATGGATAAGCTGCAGAGCTGGGCTGAGTGGCAAATGGAGTTTAATGTGGAATGGTGTGAGGTGATTCAATTTGGAAGGAGTAACAAGAATACAAATTACTGGGCTAATGGTAAGATTCTTGGTGGTGTGGATGAGCAGAGAGATTTCAGTGTCCATGTACATAAATCCTTGAAAGTTGCCACCCAGGTTGATAGGGTTGTTAAGAAGGCATATGGTGTGTTAGCCTTTCTTGGCAGAGAGATTGCGTTTCGGAGCCATGAAGTCATGTTGCAACTGAACGAAACTCTGATGCGGCCGCACTTAGAGTTTTGTATACAGTTCTGGTAGTCGCATTATCAGAAGGATGTGGAAGCTTTGTAAAGGGTGTAGAGGGAATTTACCTTGATGATGCCTGGTATGGAGGGAAGGTCTTACGAGGAAAGGCTGAGGGACTTGAGGCTGCTTTGTATAGAGAGAAGGTTGAGAGGTGACTTAATAGAGAGAAACAAGATGATCAGAGGATTAGATAGGGTGAACAGTGGGAGTTTTCCCTCAGATGGTGGCGGCTAACATGAGGGGACAAAGCTTTAAATTGAGGGGTGATAGATATAGGACAGATGTCAGAGGTAGTTTCTTTAATCAGAGAGTAGTAGGAGTGTGGAATGCACTGCCTGCAACAGTAGTAGACTCGCCAACTTTAAGGGCAATTAAATGGTCATTGGATAAGCATATGGACGAGAATGGAATAGTGTAGGTGAGAGGGGCTTCAGATTGGTTCCACAGGTCGGTGCGACATCGAGGGCCGAAGGGCCTGCACTGCGCTGTAATGTTCTATGTTCTATGTCTATGTTCTAATGTAAGTTGTACCTAGTTTCTGTAAACTTTTTAAAGGATGTATTTTTACAACTTACATCATGTTTGATTTTGTTTTCCAAAAAGAATTTTGTAGCTTAAAACTACATTCTGCATTTCTTTCTTCTCTAGTTTTTATGATGGCACTCATCAACCTGCTGATGCACAAAAAGGTAAGCAAAAAACAAAACAGCAGGGTACTCATGGTAGTACAGTGCAACTGTCACTGGACGAGGAATCCTGCCAGCCTGTTTAATGGGGTATAAGGGTCTTGTGACATAGCTGGAAATGTGTTGCTGGAAAAGCGCAGCAGGTCAGGCAGCATCTAGGGAACAGGAGAATCGACGTTTCGGGCATTAGCCCTTCTTCCTGAAGAAGGGCTAATGCCCGAAACGTCGATTCTCCTGTTCCCTAGATGCTGCCTGACCTGCTGCGCTTTTCCAGCAACACATTTCCATCTCTGATCTCCAGCATCTGCAGACCTCACTTTCTCCTCTTGTGACATAGCCCCTACCTCTGGTCCTGAAGATTCAAGATTCACGCCTCATCTGCTTCAGAGAATTGTAACTGCAGGTTGATTCAACACAAAAACAACAGGATAAAAGATCATGTGGTAGTGATCCTAAATCTGCGGCAGGAGGCTTGGGTTCAAGTCCCACCTTTTCCAGAGGAGTGTAATAACTGACTGTCTGTGTGGAGTTTGCACGTTCTCCCTGTGTCTGCGTGGGTTTCCTCCGGGTGCTCCGGTTTCCTCCCACCGTCCAAAGATGTGCTAAATTGCCCGTAGTGTTAGGTAAGGGGTAAATGTAGGGGTATGGGTGGGTTGCGCTTCGGCGGGTCGGTGTGGACTTGTTGGGCCAAAGGGCCTATTTCCACACTGTAATGTAATCTAAAATCTAATCTAATCTAATTTCTTATTGGTTGTATAAAAGATATCCAGATACAACAGGAGCAGTGATGACTGTATTCATTTAAATGGCATCTGGATGGACATATGAATAGGGAAGGTTTTAAAGGATCGTGGCCAAATTCTGGCAAATGGGACTAGATTAATTCAGGATATCTGGGCAGCATGGATGAGTTGGACCGAAGGGTGTGTTTCCATGCTGTACATCTGTTTGACTCCATGATTTTCCTTATAACGCAAACCCTCCAAAGTCTTGGTAAAACTCTTGTAACTTTTTCTGCACCCTTTCCAATTTAATAATATCCTTCCTATAGATTGGTTGGAGTGATTTATGGGCCACCATATTGTAGTGGTAGTGTGGGACAATGCATTAATCAGGAGGTGAGAAAGTATGTTGCATGGGTCGCTGAGTAATCATCGATTAGAAATGTCTTCATTCAGACTTGGCAAACCAATTAAGCATTAAAGCTGTGCAGGGTGAGTTTCTGGACTGTGTTAAGGATGGGTTTTCTGTGTAACACAAGGCCATAAGATGTAGGAGCGGACACAGGCCATTCAGCTCATCAGGTCTGCTCTATCATTCATTGAGATTATGGCTGATCTGAAAATCCTCAGCCCCACTTTCTGCCACTCCCAATAACCTTGATCCCCTTGCTGATTAAAAATTTATCTCACTCTTAAATATACAGTCAGCTCTCCTATAACATGATGGTTGTGTTCTTATGCAACCCCACATTATAGAAAAATCAAGCTTTCGAAACTGTGCTTAAATAATGGCACTGTAATCATGTTACAGCCAACACACATTTTAAAAGTTTGCACTTTAGAAACTTTGTCAATCACGTTACAGTGCATTTGCATTGACAAAACATTCAACATTATGGCAGAACGACCTGTATTTAATAATGCCATTTCATCACATCTTCTATGGCAAAGATTTCCAAAAGTTCACAACCGTCTTGAGGAAATACATTCCCCCTCATCTCTGTATTAAAATTGTGATCCTTTGTTCTGATATTACGCCCACTGATACTAGACTCTCCACAAGGGGGAAACAACCATCAGAATAGTATTCTGAGGGCCTAACTCAAGGACATATTATTTTAGACCTCGTTTTATGTGATGAAAAGGGGTAATTAACGATCTTGTTGTAGAAAAACGTTTAGGGATAAGTGATCATAATATTATAGAATTTTACATTAATTTGGGAAGTGAGGTAGTTCATTCTGAAATTAGGATGTTAAAATTTGATTAAGGGAAATTATGAAGGCACAAACTGGCTGAGGGAGATTGAGAAAATACATTAAAGTTCCATTACATGACTAACAGCAACTTTACATGCTGTCAAAAATGTCAGTCAACTGTGGCTAAAAAGGAAGTTCAGGATTGTACAAGATTAAAAGGATAGGCTGACAAAGTTCCCAGAAATAGGAGCAAGTCTAATGGTTGAGAGGTTTTAATATATGTTAATATAGTCTTGTATAAGTAAGAAATGCCTTGGGTTTGTTTGGTGGATAGAGTCAAGCTCCAATGTTTGTTTGTTTCTTCATATGCTAATACACAGAGCTGAACCAATTTAATGCCTATGTATGGAAAGATATTTTAATGAATCAAGTATATTTTTGAAGTAAAAAAAGATTTTAGAATACAGCAAAGGAGGATGAAAGAAATTGATAAAAATAAGTGAAACTTGAATATGAATACAAACAAGCAAAATACATTGCAAAGTGATTGTAAAAGCTTCCATTTATGCACAGAAAGAAAATATTTGGATAAAACGAATATGACAGATAGATTCCGGCAAATTTATAATGGGGAATAGAGAAAAACAAAGACAAATGGTTACTTTGTGTCTGTTTTCACTGAAGAAGATACAAGAAATCTCCCAGAACTAGGGATCCGACTTGTTCGGGAGAATAAGGAGTTGAAACGTATTAGCATTAGTTAGAAGATTATACTAAAGAAATTAATGGGGTTGAAAGTTGATAAATCCCAAGGGCCTGATATCGTAAGAACCAGTAAGAGGACCAGGAGTAGGCCATCTGGCCCTTTGAGCCTGCTTCACCATTCAATAAGGTCATGGCTGATCTTTTAGGAACATTTACTGCAGTAGTGTCAACTACACTGGGCAGGGAATTGCACAGATTCACAAGCCTTTGGGTGAAGAAGTTCCTTCTCAACTCAGTCCGAAATCTGCTCGCCCTAATTTTGAGACTATGCCCTCTTGTCCTAATTTCACCCGCCAGTGGAAACATCCTCTCTACATCTATCTTATCTATTTCCTTCATAATTTTATGTTTTGATAAGCTCCCCCCTCATTCTTCCAAATTCCAATGAATATAATCCCAGCCTACTCAGTCTCCCCTCATATGCCAAACCCCTCAACTCTGGAATCAACCTAGTGAAAATCCTCTGCACCCTCTTCCATTGCCATTACATCCTTTCTTAAGTAAGGAGACTAAAACTGCATGCAGCACTCCAGGTGTGGCCTCACCAGCACCCTGTACAGCTGCAAAATAACCTCCCTGCTTTTAAACTCAATCTCTTTAGCAATGAAGGACAAAATTCCATTTACCTTCTTAATTACCGGTTGTACCTGCAGACCAACTTTCTGTGATTCATGCACAAGGACACCCCGGTCCCTCTGCACAGCAGAATTCTGCAACTTTTTACCATTCAAGTAATAGTTCTTTTTACTGTTATTCCTACCAACATGAATGACTTCACATTTACTAACATTGTATTCCATCTGCCAGACCTTTGCCCACTCACTCAATTTATCCATGTTCCTCTGTAAAGTTTCACAGTCCTCTGCACACTTTGCTCTGCCACTCATCTTAGTGTCATCTGCAAACTTTGACACCGTACACGTGGTCCCCAACTCCAAATCATCTATGTAAATTGTGAATAATTGTGGTCCCAACACTGATCCCTAAGGCACACCACTATTTACGGATTGCCAACTAGAATAGCACTCATTTATCATATAGTCCACCAATCCTCTATCCATACTAATACTTTACCCGTAACGCCATGCATCTTTATCACATGCAGCAGCCTCTTGTGCAGCACTTTGACAATATTCTACACCCTGGAGTATTGAAGGAGATGGCTGTGGCAGGCTTACCATGCTGAGTAGCCTACTCCCATTCCTATCTTCCTCAGTTGATTTGCTTTGTAATCTGCCAAAATCCACTAAAATACAGGTTGCCTTCAACATTGTTCTTTGATGTCAAGTAACAACCAAATCAAAATTACGCTGATACATAAGCAAAGTATTTTGGATACTTGAGATCTGAAGAAGACACCATGGTGGGAAGATCGAGCAGATGTAACAGGATCTATGGACCTAGAAACAGAGTTAAGACTTCAAATCTAATGTGATTCTTCTCCCGAGCTCTCCAAGTCATATGTCATCAGGACCCCATTGTTTTGACCAAGAGCCAAAGCGGACTCGAAACATTAACTCAGTTACCTCCTCGCAGACGCTGCCAAACCAGTTGAGTTGCTTCAGCACTCTCTGTTTCTGTTCCTATTTATATTCTTTAAAAACCTTGCATGTTTGGAGATAAAATTATACGTAAAGACCATAAGCAGTCAGTCACTTGGTGCACCAGAAAGCTTTGCTGAAAAATGCCTAGGGAAACATACAGATGGGAATCTCAGCTCTGTGATTCTGCAGTTACTGGTTTGTCACTGGAACTTTCTTTCAAGAAGCACTGCCTGGTATCATGCAATGAATGCCATGTGGTTCTCCGGTTATTGCTAGTAACCTGGAATCAACCAGGTTTTGGGGTGGCACGGTGGCTCAGTGGTTAGCACTTCTGCCATCCAGCACTAGGAAACCAGGCTCAATTCCAGCCTCAGGCGACTGACTGTGTGGAGTTTGCAAATATTCTCCCGGTGTCTACGTGGATTTCATCCGGGTGCTCCGGTTTCCTCCCACAATCCAAAGATGTGCAGGTGAGGTGAATTGGCCATCCTAAATTGCCCATAGTGTTCAGGGCTATGTAGGTTAGGTGCATTAGTCAGGAGTAAATGCATAGTAGGGAATGGGTCTGGGTGGCTTGCTCTTTGGAGGGTTGGTGTGGACTTGTTGGCCCAAAGAGCCTGTTTCCACACAATGGGGATTCTATAACCCTCGGGCTGTGTTTCTGTGTACCAGTCAGTGCCAGTGATAGCTCAACAAAATTAATACAAACATCAGGTGCCAATCTAGTGTCTGCAGGATTACAAAGGTAATGTTCCAATATCATCCTTTAAAGAAAGCAAGATTCTTAGGACCCTGCGAATTGCGATTTTATGATAAATGAAATTAGTTTAGTGTGAAAACATTCCGCACAGAAAGAACCCTGAACTGTGAAATGTAAATCAGGGTGCAAAGACATTATTTCTTGTTTCCCTGCTGCATATCATGCAAATATCATGAAATATGCTTTTACTACAGAATCTTCAAGAAAGTGATGTTGTTTTTTTGGGGTGCTCTGGTCTTCAACCTTTTTGGCTTTCTTAAGAGTCAAGTTATCATAGAAATTGCACAGTTTATAAAAAGTAATGTGACGCGGTATTGAACATCATCAGCAGTTACAGGACAAAATCTCATCAGCTGCATTCTAAACAGCTGGCTTTCGGAGCCAGAAGATGATTACTGTACCTATATCGTTCCATTCATCACTCCCTCAAACCAGAACCAGAATGAAGTAATGTCCCAGATATAAAATCTACGTTTAAATGAAACCTGTAAAGCTAATTTCTGGGGAAGAATTCATCTTAGTGACATCAGTGTGCACATGGCTTCAAGCTTATTCTCCTCCTTGTTTCCCGAAATTTTTGACTCTCTTGTCAATCAAGTGAAGATAAAGGAATCACTCCCTTCCAATTTATGCATTTCATGTGACAAAAAATGTCAAAAAAGCATCTAAAATCCTGCTTATGTTTTCACTCTAAAAGGAAAATCTTATTTGGTTATAATTGTTTAGCTCAAATGTGCATTTTTCTGGGATACAGCTACAATTTTAGATGGGGAATTCCTGTACTCGAATGATGTTTGCAATGAAATGATGCACTGTCAATCAGCTACTGAGCATTGGATACTCCAACGCGTCTAAAACTTGCATCACTTTTGCAAGGAGTGGAATAGCAAAGTGATTAAAGGGTGGCACGGTGGCTCAGTGGTTAGCACTGCTGCCTCACAGCACCAGGGTCCCAGGTTCAATTCCAGCCTCAGGTGACTGTCTGTGTGGAGTTTGCACATTCTCCCCTTGTCTGCGTGGGTTTGCTCCGGCTTCCTCCCACAATCTAAAGATGTGCAGGTCAGGTGAATTGGCCATGCTAAATTGCCCACTAGTGTTACTGTTCGGAGGGAAATGGTTCTGGGTGGGTTACTCTTCAGAGGGTTGGTGTGGACTGGTTGGGCTGAAGGGCCTGTTTCCACACTGTAAGGAATCTAATCTTATTAATTAAACAATCCACAGAATCTGAGATCAAGTCCCAGTGTAGTTGGATTAAGAGATTTTGTTTAATTAAAAAAGAATTTGGATATGAAAGGCTGGTATCATGATAACTGACATTTCAGTCAACTCTACATCCCGCACCTCCGCTCTCAGACACCACCCCGCCAACCGTAACAAGGACAGAACACCCCTGGTGCTCACCTTCCAACCTACCAACCTTCACATAAACCAAATCATCCGCCGACATTTCCGCCACCTCCAAACAGACCCCACCACCAGGGATATATTTCCCTCCCCACCCCTTTCCGCCTTCCGCAAAGACTGTTCCCTCCGTGACTACCTGGTCAGGTCCACGCCCCCCTGCGATCCACCCTCCCATCCTGGCACTTTCCCCTGCCACCGCAGGAACTGTAAAACCTGCGCCCACACCTCCTCCGTCACCTCCATCCAAGGCCCTAAAGGAGCTTTCCACATCCATCAAAGTTTTACCTGCACATCCACCAATATCATTTATTGTATCCGTTGCCCCCGGATGCGGTCTCCTCTACATTGGGGAGACTGGACGCCTCCTAGCAGAACGCTTTAGGGAACATCTCTGGGACACCCACACCAATCAACCACACCACGCTGTGGCCCAACATTTCAACTCCCCCTCCCACTCTGCCGAGGACATGGAGGTCCTGGGCCTCCTTCACCGCCGCTCCCTCACCACCAGACGCCTAGAGGAAGAACGCCTCATCTTCTGCCTTGGAACACTTCAACTCCATGGCATCAATGTGGACTTCAACAGTTTCCTCATTTCCCCTTCCCCCACCTCACCCCAGTTCCAAACTTCCAGCTCAGCACTGTCCCCATGTCTTGTCCTACCTGCCTATCTTCTTTTCCACCTATCCACTCCACCTTCCTCTCTAACCTATCACCTTCATCCCCTCCCCCACTCACCTATTGGACTCTATGCTACTTTCTCCCCACCCCCACCCTCCTCTAGCTTATCTTTCCATGCTTCAGGCTCTCTGCCTTTATTCCTGATGAAGGGCTTTTGCCCGAAACGTCGATTTTGCTGCTCCTCGGATGCTGCCTGAACTGCTGTGCTCTTCCAGCACCACTAATCCAGAATCTGTTTTCCAGCATCTGCAGTCAGTGTTTTTACCTCAATACAAATCAGACAGCTTCGAATGGGTGTGACCAGGCAGTGAGGGGGAAAATTGTCCCTTTTGTCAGTTGAACCATTCAATCATTATTCAGGCTCAGCTAATTCTTTCTGCATAAATCTTTAATTTCAAACCTTTTCTTTTAGCTTTCCATGGGGTTTTCGATAATATTTCCCAACCACAACACAGATTTTTCAATACTGTTGAATAGTTGCATTACTGTGGTTTCAACGTATTTGAAGGAGTTAGTTTCCACCGGCATGTCACTGTGTCAACCAGACAGACTGTCCAATGTCAAGACAGAAGTTAAAAAAGCAGAACTTCCAAGCTCAGCTCAAAATAAATGTGCAAGATAAACTTCAACAGTTGATAATCCCTGTTATCTCTGCTCAACATATATAGTGTGTCGGCTCTCTATCTGTCTTTAGCAACACTTCCTGTCTTTTAGCCTCTGACTCAATACATACTGAAGCATTAATTCGCGAGATTTAAAGGTAGAATAAGCTTCTGAAGCATTTTACAAGAAGGACATGTGTTCTCACATCTTCAACAAACCGATATTGTGTAGGAAACACAAACTGAGGCTATCTGGGAAAAATCTTGAATGACTGAATATGACTTTGAAAGGATTACTTTATTCTTTAGCTCTAAATGAGGCTGTTTTCTTTCCCTCAGATATATCTTCACAGGTTTGGTGTGTAATTTCAATGGTCTCAACACTGTCACACTGATTTAAATCAGTGTTGATGTTGACAGTGTTTTGTTCGCACTTAATCTGCATAATAGAAAACAGTTCTGAAAGTATCACTATCTCATGTCAGTAATGAGTAGCACAAAGACTAAGTTTTAGAAAAAAAACACTGCCCGTGTGCATTCTACCCAAATCAACTCCTATTTCTTGTGTTCTTGTATCATTTGTATGCCAAATTGCTGCAAGTGGCTAATAAAATAAGTAATTGTGCAAAGAAAGAAGTGTAAATTAGAATCAGTGAATTCTCCAGCAAATTAGACTCAGAAAGAGATGTGAAGCGATAGGGAACTCAGATGGTTATGGTTTTGAATCCAGCTCAGCCACGATCTAATTAAAAACTGGAATGAAACATCTAGTCCCGCTCCTCCATCTGTCCCTATTCTCTGCTGAGGGTCACATGATCAATCACCAGGTTGTCCAAGGCAACAAGTTTCGAGCAGACCAACAAGCATCTTTCTTGATGGTTGATGGTTCTCCGGGCCCATTCAATGTTTGCTTTCGTGTGCACCCCAGGAACAGACCAGAGAGCACAGAATCACGGAGCTGCATCACACTGCTGCTCAGAATGAACTCAACAAAGGCCAGTGCATCTCTCTCCACACCTTCTTTCCAAAGGCATATTCCAGAAGGAGATATGTGACAGTGTCTTAACCACCATTGCTGCTTCCAGGACAGCTTGTGGTGACACACAGAGACCACACATGCAGGAAAGATCTGATGGGTAGTGCTCTTCTCACCACCACTCAAGCGATGTCTTGGTGTTTGTTGGAAAATTCTGGCAATGAGGCTTTCTGCTAAATGACTTTGACAACCTGCTCAGGGAACCACCCGACAGGATCCACCCTCTCCTTTTCCCAAAGGGTCTCGAGGACACTACGTGCTAACCACTTCCTGATGGACTTATATTCAAAGGTGTTTTCATTTCCAGATATATCAATGAAGGACAGATGATACAGAATGGTCCAACTACTTGGAGCATTCTGCAGCATTGAGACCAATCCCATCCTTAGCAAAACTGGGGACAGGTAGAACTTCAGTATGTAATGACACTTGGTGATTGTGATCAAGGGCTATACAAATTTGATGCAAATAGTGTCTGCATGAGTACGATATGTATTGAGTTATTGCAAATTAGGGAATGTCAAATTCTGATGTTTGTTGTTTTTGAATGCAGAAACTTTAGTACCTGTGAAATTAGATAAAGAACCTTTTTTTATGAACAGAGTATAATTTTGCAAAAATTAAAATATCAGATTGTCCAGTGCTGAGTGATCTGAGCTGGTTGACTTCCTCAAAACTTTAAAAAACATCCATGACCTCAAGACATTCCAAAGTGGTTAACAGCCAATGAGTCCAATGTTCCAATGCAAGAAATATGTATGCTAATTTTTATTCAGCAAGGTCAACAAAAGTGACACCATTCAGGTCAATGCACCCCACTTGATTGGCACCATACCCACAAACATTCACTCCCTCCACCACAGGCAACATCTACAGGATGTATTGTAGAAACTGATTCAGGTGCTTTCAACAGCACTTTCCAAACCCACAGTCACCACCATCTAGTGAATAAGGACAACAGATACAAGGGAGCATCACCATCTGCAAGTTCCCCTCCAAGTCACTCACTATCCTGACTTGGAAATATTTCACCATTCCTTCACGTTTACTGGGTCAAAATCCTCAAACTGCCTCCATAAAGGCACTGTGGGTCTACCTACACCAAATAATACATGATCCTAACTGAGAGTATTTGAGTACAGTAGCAGGAATGTTACAGGTCCTTGGTGAGACCACATCTGGAATATTGTGGGCAGTTTTGGTCCTTATCTGAGAAAGGATGTTCTGGTGATGGAGGGAGTGCAAAGAAGCTTTCCTAGGCTGATCTCTGGGATCACAGGACTGACATATGAAGACAGGTATATTTCCCTCCCATCCCCTATCAGCATTCCGTAAAGACTACTCCCTCCGTGACGCCCTCGTCAGGTCCACACCCCCCACCAACCCAACCTCCACTCCCGGCACCTTCCCCTGCAACCGCAGGAGGTGCAAGACTTGCGCCCACACCTCCCCCCTCACCTCCCTCCAAGGCCCCAAAGGAAACTTCCATATCCGCCACAGATTCACCTGCACCTCCACACACATCATCTATTGCATCCTCTGCACCCAATGTGGCCTCCTCTATATTGGGGAGACAGGCCGGCTACTTGCGGAGCGTTTCAGAGAACACCTCTGGGACACCCGGACCAACCAACCCAACCACCCTGTGGCTCAACATTTCAATTCCCCCTCCCACTCCACCAAGGATATGCAGGTCTTTGGACTCCTCCATCGCCAGACCACAACAAAACGACGGTTGGAGGAAGAGCGCCTCATCTTCCGCCTAGGAACCCTCCAACCACAAGGGATGAACTCGGATTTCACCAGTTTCCTCATTTCCCCTCCCCCCACCTTGTCTCAGTCTAATCCATCGAATTCAGCACCGCCTTCCTAACCTGCAATCTTCTTCCCGACCTCTCCGCCCCCACCCCAGTCTGACCTATCACCCTCACCTTGACCTCTTTCCACCTATCACATTTCCGACGCCCCTCCCCCAAGTCCCTCCTCCCTACTTTTTATCTTAGCCTGCTGGACAAACTTTCCTCATTCCTGAAGAAGGGCTTATGCCCGAAACGTCGATTCTCCTGTTCCCTGGATGCTGCTGACCTGCTGCGCTTTTCCAGCAACACATTTTCAGCATATGAAGACAGGTACATTGTTGTCATTTCGAGGACTGAGGGGGGAATTTCATAGCAACCTATAAAATTCTAACATGACAAGACAAGGAAAATGCAGCAAGGATCAGGGGTCACAATTTATGTGGGATATACCATTTTGCACTTAGATGGGGAGAAATCTCTTCACCCAGAGTGGTGAGTCTATGGAATCCTCTCCCCAGATTGCATGTTTCCAAGAAGGAGTTAGATATAATTCTTCAGGATAAAAAGATCAAAGATATTCGGGAGAAAGTGAGAATAGAGCGTTGAATTGGATGATCAGCCACAATCACACTGAACGGGTCTCAAGAGCAAAATTGGCCTGCTCCTGTTCCCATTTTATATGTTTAACTTCCATGCAATAACAGAGAACATATCAAAACTCCAAACGCACATCACAAATTTTGCTGCTCTGGGTCTTGATCAATTCAGGTCATTCTATTGTGAACCAATTTAGTGTTCACGCCCTCCCATTGTTTTTCAACTCACATCTACGCTCTCTGTTTGACCAGTTACAGCAATAATAAACAGAGTCACCATTAACTCAGGAGCTCACTTCCACAACTGCATACAGAGCAGGCAAGTGGCAAAGCGCCAACCAACAGTTATCGGATTCTTGGCCCTATATTACCTCCCTAACCAGGGAAGATGGTGGCATCGTGGAAATATCACTGGATTCATAATTTGTGAACCATGAACTGGTATTCGGTGGTTATGCACACAAATCCGATCATGGTAGAGGGTGGAATTTGAGTTAAACATAAACTGGATTAAAATGCCTCATGGGAACCAATGTTGATGGTTGTAAAAACAGGTGTGCTTCACTAACGTTGTCAAAGGAAGGAAATTTCCTGTCGTTATCTGGCGTGGCCTACATGTAACTTGTTATGGACTAGGCCTGACCCTCAAAACATTTTTAAGCAGGTAACTTTGCTATTTGTTTTTGGTAAGTGTATGGTGGATATTCCCAGAGTGAATTAGCTGGATTGACTGCGAAGTTTTAAACAAACAAAATTTATTTACAAAATTACAGAATGAAACACAGACAACAGAAAATAGAAAACCGGATAACTTGTCCTATCTAAACCCGACAGGCTATTCTGACTAAATGATGCTGTTCCAAACATACTTGCAACAATCCCCATAAACAGACCCCTTAGCACAAAGATTAAAAATGACACAAAAAGCTTACAAGTTTGATGTCAGAGGAGAGAGTTCAACAGCCTTTTTCACACATCCCCTGCTGCAACTAACTCTAATCTAACAAAGGCTAGTTACACAGCAAGTTGGCTGCTTCCCTTTGATTATACCTTTTTTTAAAGATATGAAAGTTTTAGGACGGAGACATTATCTGTTAGGGGTAAACAAAATGGCCCCAATGAACCATTCAAACTTCTGACATGATAGAACCTTGGGTCATTTGGAACCTCTCTGACAAAAAAAAAATTAACCTTGTCAAAGGAACAGGTTCATCACAGACTCCAGGCCCACAGAAATGTGCGTCAATCTTAACTACCCTCTGGGGCAATTAGGGATGGCAAATAAATGTTGGTCTAACTGGCGATGATCACACCATTTGAATGAACAAAACAAAATAAAGTGAGTGGAAGGGCAGAGAAATAGAGAGATCACTGGGAAAAAAAATCAACTCACCAATCACTGTTACAGAACCCATTCTTTTCTTGTCTCAGGCAATCATCTCAGAATCCAAACCATGAAAAGTGGCATTCCTTTTATTATTGCTGCACTGGAGTATCAATCATTGTGACAAGATTAACCCAACCCAATATCACTTGAGAAATCAAGCAACATTCCTGAGAAATGTTTCATAGTCAAAGATGTGATTTGAGGGAGTTACTGACAGATCCAGGTGTCTGCCAACTTGTCACATGAATTGAAAATGAATCCTCCTGCACACATCTCAATTTTCTGTCTCTGACTTTGGATGAATGCTGCAATGTGTTGGACTTCTCGATCTGTTAGTTACACACTCACGATAAAAACTGTAATCACCACTGGATGAAGCAATCACAGATTCCATTTCTTTTTAAAATTACCTCCTAATGGTTTTCATGTATGGCGTTGTGTGCTTACAGTGATTTAATGGCAGCATTTTTCTGACTCAGCAGGTTGGAAGCTCAAGTCCCCCATTCCAAAGATGGAAAAGCAGTTTTTAGGCGGTATTCAGAATGCTATACTTTCAAAGGCACCAGCTATGAAATAAAATGTTACATCATGGTCACATCAGTCCTCAAAGTGATATTTTGAGGATGATCAGGGAAACTCTTCACATGTTCCGGCCAATACTTATCCCTCAAAAAGCATTGCTAGAACAAAATGCCTGATAATTTGGTGTCAGAGAAAATCTGTCTGTCATTGGCTGGAAATGCTTTTGCACAGTTTGCCTCTGAAATATTTTATGCGACAAGTTGTCAAAAGCACAAACTAATCCCACTGCACCAGGAGAAAATGGAAGATGGAATTAACAACGTTGAATTAACATGACGACAACGTAAGGTATACGGGTGAATTCAATGTCAAAACAGATTAGAAAAGGAAAAAAAAAGAGAGCAAGAAAGATTGGATTAAGAGAACAGAAAACACTACAAAAAGAAAATTACTACAAAGATTGAATTTTACATTTTTACAAAGTAAATCAACAATCATTCCATACAAATAGTAGTTGATTTTCGGTGCCAAAGAGGGTGATCAGAAATTACTTAGATTAGATTATTTACAGTGTGAAAACAGGCCCTTCGGCCCAACAAGTCCACACCGACCCACTGAAGCGCACCCACCCAGATGCATTCCCCTACACCTAACACTACGGGCAATTTAGCATGGCCAATTCACCTAGCTGCACATTGTTAGACTGTGGGAGGAAACCCACACAGACACGGGGAGAATGTGCAAACTCCACACAGACAGTCGCCTGAGGTGGGAATTGAACCCGGGTCTGGGGTGCTATGAGGCAGCGGTGCTAACCACTGTGCCACCGTGCCGCCCACGGTAAATTATTAACACACACGTTGAAAATGTTTATTGGGCTGGAGTTTTTTTTATTTACTCATGGGATGAGGACGTTGCTGGCAAGGCCAGCATTTGTTGCCCATCCCTAATTGCACAGAGAACAGTTAACCACATTGCTGTGGGTCTGGAGTCACATGTAGGCCAGACCAGGTAAGGACGGCAGTTTCCTTCCTGACGGACATTAGTGAGCCAGATGGGTTTTTCCAACAATCAGTAATGGATTCATGGTCATCATTAGACTCTTCATTCCAGATTTTTGTTGAATTCAAGTTTCACCATCTGCCATGGCAAGATTCAAACCCAGGTTCCCAGAACATGCTGTGGGTCTCTGAATTAACAATCCAGCGATAACACCACTAAACCATTGCCTCCTCAAGGAATAGACAAAATCATAACTTTCTTTACTAAGTTAGTTTCATATCTCATAGAATCATCATGGAATTCAATCAGTGGGGAAAGACCCTCCGAATAGCATCCCATCCAGACCCAGAATCCCACCCTATCCCCGTAACCTCACATTTCCTCACATATCCATGGACACAGTGGGGAATTTAGCGTGGCCAATCCACCTAAGCTGCACACCTGTGGACTGTGGGAGAAAACCATAGTACCCAGAGGGAACCCATGCGGATACAGGGAAAACATGCAAACTCCACACTGACAGTCATCTGAGGGTAGAATTTAACCCAATTCCTGGTGCTGTGAGGCAGCAGTGCTAACCACTGAGCCACCGTGTCACATTTAGAGTATCTACGACCACATCACACCATTCAATGCATATCAATGTTGAGACAGAGTGTCAGATGCCATTTTACTGAGGCTAATGCTCCAGCAATATACATCTGACAAATGGCAACCTTGGAATTTCCCTATTCTACCACACACCGACCCATTGTCTACTTGCTGCAGCATTTGTGCATAAATAAGAGCTAAGTCCTTAGCCTCATCAGGTCTTTGACAGTGAATTATAGTGACCTATCTGGTCGCTTTGCTATTTCATGGCATGGTGATCACCCTTCAAAACTACTTAAAGCATTTACAGACAAACCAAGATTATGATAGGCACTATATAAGACAAGTTGTATCTTTTGTCTAACCATTACAACTGGAGAGAAGATGGAAGATTTTTTGTTTGAAAAAGCAATGAACAACAAATACTCAGACCTGTGAACAACACATGGATCATCTTAACAACCTTGGTAGAATCTATCCTCTCTTGTGTCAAATTATCATCTCTAAATTTAAACCTCAAATGTCTTTTGTTTTGTTTTTTTTATTGCTAACTCAGGCTATCATTGTGAAAAAGTAAAGCCAACAACGTCAATTTAAAACTGAAGCATCCTTTCTCAAGAAGACATGAAAGAAAGGCAAAGTGAGTCAGAGGGTTGTTTACGTATTCAGTGATCTTACCCCCAGGGCCCCCAGATGTCCACTTATTTTGAACAACGTGCTTTCCCCCCACTGTCATCCAGACATCCCTCCACCGCACCACATTCATTCCCCATTCCACTGCTCTAAACCACAACCCCCAAACGCAATAAAGGCAGAGACCCCTTGTCCTCACCTACTACCCAACTAGACCCCACCATCAAGAACATCTTCCCCTCCCCACCCCACTCTGCCTTCCACAAGGCCGGTTCCCTTTGCCAATCCTTGGTTTGTGCCACTCTCCCCACCAGTGCCCCCAAACGCCCAGGTACTTTCCCCTGCAAAGATGCAAAACCTGCCGGCACATCACCTCCATCACCTCTATCCAGAGCCCCAAACAGTCCTTCCAGGTTAGACAGAGGTTCACCTGCCTCTCTTCCAACCTCATTCCTGATGAAGGGCTTTTGCCCGAAATGTCGATGTTCCTGCTTCTCGGATGCTGCCTGACCTGTTGTGCTTTACCAGCACCAGTCTAACCTTGACACTCTTCCAACTTAGTTTACTCCATCAGGTGCTCCCAATGTGGTCTTCTCTACAATGGGGAGACCAAACCTAAACTTAGGTAATGGTTCACTTGCATCTCAGCCAGGCCTGCAGGAGCCAACCAGACCTCCCAGTCACCACCCATTTTAATTCGTCTTCCCACTCCTTTTCTGACAAGACCATTCTTGGCCTCCTTATTTGTCAAATGAATCCAACCACAAACTGGAAGAATAACACCTCATCTTCTGCCTGGGCAGCCTACAGCCCGGAGGACACAACACTGAGTTCTCCAATTTCAAATAACCTCCCTTCCCATCCCATCCTTCCCGTCCATTCCTCTGATTGATCTTTCCGTCCAGGCACCTACCAGATTCATTCCTCACATTGACCAACCAGGTCATGCCCTCTACCTGTCTTCACCTATCCCCATCTCACCACCCTGCCACCTTCCCCTTTATCTGCAGCTCCCCCCCCCCCATATGCACCCCAGTCCTGAAGAAGGGTTACACCTGAAACGTCGACTTCCCAACCTCCTCATGCTGTCTGGCTTACCGGCCTGGTGTTCTCCCTGTCTCCTGCTTGTCTATCCCAGGAATAATGAGGCTGTGATGTTGAAGAAAGGTGTCTCACCATTACTAATAGAAAGCTAGGTGAATGCTGCTAAGGAGGCATTAGCAGTAGGGTGATGTTGGGGAGGCGAAGGGGATGCAAAACTAGAAGGCATGGTTTATGGTGAGAGGGGAAAGATTTAAAGAGGACCCAACGGGAAACAATTTCACACAGAGGGTGGTGCATGTCTGTTGCCAGAGGAAGTTGCCAGAGGAAGTGGTGGAGGTGGGTACAATTGAAACATTGTAGTTAGCACTACAATGAGGTTTGATTCCAGCCTCAGGTGACTGTGTGGGGTTTGTATGTTCTCCCTGTGTCTTTGTGGATTTTCTCTGGCTGCTCCTGTTCCTCCCACAATTCAAAGATGTGTAAGTTAGGTCATGCTAAATGTGCGTTGTGTCCAGGGATATGAAGATTCGGTGGATAAGCCATGGGAAATGCAGGGTTACAGGGATGGGGTGGAGATGATGGGTGATGGTTTTCATAAGGTCAGTGAACACTTGATGGGCTGAATGTCCTGCTTCTGCACTATATGTTTCTGTGACTCTAAAAAGCATCTGGATGGGTGTATGATTGGGAAGAGTTTTGGCGGATATAAGCCAAGCACTGGCAAATGGGACTGGATTAGTTTAGGATATCTGGTCAGCATGGATGAGTTGGACCAAAGGTTCTGTTTCTGTGCCATATAATTCTACGAGTCTATCAGAGCCAAATCTGAAGCCGACAACATTTCTTTTTCATGCTTTTCAGTTTGCTGATCGAATTACTTCCATTTCAGGTTTTAGGAGCTCTCGGTTGTCTTTTTATAATGAATAATGGAGTTATTTTTCAAGCACTGCTGCTTTGGTTGATAAGGGCACTTCACAGTGGGAGTGAGAAAGCTGCTGGGTGTGCATCTGTCAGAGCCATGAAAGCTACAGGGCATGTAGATGCAGGAAAGCTTTGATGTGCGCACTTTTTCTTGTGTTTTCAATCAAACGCAGTAGTTTCCATCTGATAGTATTAATTTTAAAAACACTGTTGCAACAGTTTTCTTCGGTGCATGGTGGCACTGAAAGGTGATATTTATTCTCTCATTCATTGAGACCATCAAATTCAAGGAGGTAAATAGCAAATCATAGGAACAATCAAGTTTTGTTTTCCAGAACTTGAAAAGAAGTTGCATTCAGTTGAAGCTTTTCCTTTTGCACTCACCATGATATTTTGTAAGAATGATAAAGTATAGAGGGAATAACACTTTATACTGTATGAAAAGAGAGTAGATCTAGTTTGGCAAGTGCCCTTTGATTGGTAGAAACTTCATATCTATTACAACTCAAAACTGGAGGAGAAACATCTCATCTTCAAACTAGGCACCTTACAACCTCCTGGGTTCAATATTGAGTTCAACAAGTACAAATGTTGAACCCATTCTTTCCCTTTCCTTTAGCTTTGCTTGTTTGATTCTCTGTCACCATGCCCTCTCTCCCCTCTCCCCAACCCAGTGGGACTGTCTGTTTTCTCCAGTCTGGCAGGTAGACACACCATTGTTCGGCCATTCTCACATTCCGATCACTAATTTGATCTATCAGCATCCTTTCTCTCCCAGAACTCCATCCCCACCCCTGACACTATAGCATAAATGATGCCCCCTCTACACTTTATTTCATGTCTGATGAAGAGTCACCTAGACTCGAAATGTTAGCTTGCTCTCTCTGCATGGATGCTGTCTGACCTGTTGTGATCTCCAGCATTTTTGGTTTCCAGTACAGATTCCATCATCTGCAGTAATTTGCTCCTATTTCCTATCTATGAATATTCTGATGAGCTCCACACCCAAAGCTTGAATAAATCATGTCTTCTTTATGGGTAGCACAGTGGCTCAGCAGTTAGCACTGCTGCCTCACAGCACCAGGGACTCAGGTTCAATTCCTGCCTTGGGTGACTGTCTGTGTGGTGTTTGTACATTCTCCCCGTGTCTGCGTGGGTTTCCTCCCACAATCCAAAGATGTGCAGGTTAGGTGAAACGGCCATGCTAAACTGCCCATAGCTTTAGCTGCATTAGTCAGGATAAATATAGGATAGTGGAATGGTTCTGGGTCGGTGTGGATTTGTTGGGCCAAAGGGCCTGTTTCCACATTGTAAGGAATCTAATCTAATCTTTCAGTATCTAGTCAAGACCATTGAGTACAGGAGTCAGGACATCATGTCAAAGCCGAACAAGACATTGGTGAGGCCACATATGAAGTACTGTTTACCATTCTGGTCACCCTGGAAAGGGTACAAAAAATATTTGCAGGGATGTTACCAGAACTGGCAGGTTTCTGTGATAAGGAGAGGCTGGATAGACTGTGAATTTTTGCCTGGTGCAGCATTTGGCTGAGGGGTGACCCATATAGTGGTTTATAAAATCATGAGGGTCAGAGATAAGGTGAATAGCCAAGGTTTTTCCCTTGGGGAGGGGAGTTCAAAACTAGAGGGCATAGGTATCAGGTGAGAGGGGAAAGAAGCAATGTTTCCACGCAGAGGGTGGTGCAGATATGCAATAAGCTGCCAGAGGAAGGTGGGTAAAATTACAACATTCAAAAGACATTTGGATAGGTACATGTATAACAAAGCTTTATAGGGGATATGGGCCAAATGCAGGCAAGTAGGACTAGTTCAATTTGGGAAACCTGGTCAGCATGGATGAGTTGGGCTGAAGGGCCGAATTCCATGCTGTATGACTCTTTAATCCATGAATATCAATATATCACAGTCCTAGCACAGGAAGGAAGCTTTTACGTCCATTAAGTCCACATTAGCCAATCAAGTTGCTATCCAGACTAATTCCATTTCCCAGCTCTTGTAGGTTAGAGCACTTCAAGGGCAAATCCAAGTGCTTTTTAAATGTTGTAAGGGGTTCTTTCTCTACCAATCTTTCATGGACTGAGCTCCAGAATCCCAGCACCCTCGGGATGGGGGTGGGGGGTGGGGGTCATTATTTCCCCCAAATCCTTCAATATTTTACCTTAAATCTATTCCCCTTGTTTAACCAAAGGGAGTAGGTGTCTTCTCCATTCTGTCTCGACCCATTACAATTTTATGCACTTCATTTCACTCCCTCCTCGGTGTCTTCTGATCCCAAACATAAAGCCTCACCTGTCTAATTTTTTCTCGCAGCTAAGAATCTCTAACCCTGGCAACATCCGATATAATTTTATCTATAATATCTCCGATGTCATTAGATTCTCCCTTTTGTGTGATAATCAGAACTGCAAGCAGTGCTCAAGCTGTGGCCTAACCAGTATTTAATGCAATTCTAGCACAACTTCCCAGCTTATACATTCTACGCTCTGGTTATTAAAGTCAAGTATCCCATATGTCATCTGAATCACTTTATCTAATTCTTCATTCATCTTTGGGGACCTGTGAACAAGCATCGAATGTCCCACTCTTTCTCCACAGCTCTCAGTATCCTACCAGTTACTGTCATTTCCTTACCTTGTTTAGCACCCTCAAATGTACTCCCCAACAGCTCTCCAGACTCATTTCCATTTGTGATTATTCTGTCTCCTGATATTTTCCTTCAGCTTTCTCTTTTATTATCTACCACACAGACAAGCATCTAAATCTTGTTCATCAGACCCAAACATTCAAGTCCAAATTTGTGATGTACACTACAAAAATGAAGGGAAATAGTTATTGAATCTTGTAAAATCCACTGCAAACTGTAAATGAGTTTTAACAAACAACCCATTACCCTTTGTCTCTTGCCTTTAGCTGATTTGGATCCAACTTGCCACTGCTCCTTGGATCAAATACAAGAATCCAGAGAAAGTCCTGTCAGGGTGAAAGGGAAGGCTGGTAGGTATAAGGAATGCTGGATGACAAAAGAAATCAAGGGTTTGGTTAAGAAAAAGAAGGAAGCATATGTCAGGTATAGACAGGATAGATCTAGTGAATCCTTAGAAGAGTGGAAAAGAAGTAGGAGTATACTTAAGAGGGAAATCAGGAGGGTAAAAAAGGGACATGAGATAGCTTTGGCAAATAGAATTAAGGAGATCCAAAGGGTTTTTACAAATGTATTAAGGACAAAAGGGTAACTAGGGAGAGAATAGGGCCACTCAAAGATCAGCAAGGCGGCCTTTGTGTGGAGCCACAGAAAATGGGGGAGATACTAAATGAGTATTTTGCATCAGTATTTACCTTGGAAAAGGATATGGAAGATATTGACTGTAGGGAAATAGATGGTGACATCTTGCAAAATGTCCAGATTACAGAGGAGGAAGTGCTGGATGTCTAGAAACGGTTAAAGGTGGATAATTCCCCAGGACCTGACCAGGTGTACCCGAGAACTCTGTGGGAAGCTAGAGAAGTGATTGCTGGGCCTCTTGCTGAGATTTTTGTATCATCGATAGTCACAGGTGAGGTGTCGGAAGACTGGAGGTTGGCAAACGTGGTGCCACTGCTTAAGAAGGGCGGTAAAGACAAGCCAGGGAACTATAGACCGGTGAGCCTGACTTCAGTGGTGGGCAAGTTATTGGAGGGAGTCCTGAGGGAGAGGATGTACATGTATTTGGAAAGGCAAAGACTCATTAGGGATAGTCAACATGGCTTTGTGCGTGGGAAATCATGTCGCACAAACTTGATTGAGTTTTTTGAAAAAGTAACAAAGAAGATTGATGAGGGCAGAGCAGTAGATGTGATCTACATGGACTTCAGTAAGGCGTTCGACAAGGTTCCCCATGGGAGACTGATTAGCAAGGTTAGATCTCATGGAATACAGGGAGAACTAGCCATTTGGATACAGAACTGGCTCAAAGGTATAAGACAGAGAGTGGTGGTGGAGGGTTGTTTTCAGACTGGAGGACTGTGACCAGTGGTGTGCCACAAGGATCGGTGCTGGGTCCTCTACTTTTTGTCATTTAAGTAAATGATTTTGATGCGAGCATAAGAGGTACAGTTAGTAAGTTTGCAGAATACACCAAAATTGGGGGTGTCGTGGACAGCGAAGAGGGTTACCTCAGATTACAATAGGATCTCGACCAGATGGGCCAATGGGCTGAGAAGTGGCAGATGGAGTTTAATTCAGATAAATGCAAGGTGCTGCATTTTGAGAAAGCAAATCTTAGCAGGACTTATACACTTAATGGTAAGGTCCTAGGGAGTGTTGCTGAACAAAGAGACCTTGGAGTGCAGGTTCAAAGCTCCTTGAAAGTGGAGTCGCAGGTAGATAGGATAGTGAAGAAGGCGTTTGGTATGCTTTCCTTTATTGGTCAGAGTATTGAGTACAGGAGTTGGGAGATCATGTTGTGGCTGTACAGGACATTGGTTAGGCCACTGTTGAAATATTGCACGAAAGTTTGGTCTCCTTCTTATCGGAAAGATGTTGTGAAACTTGAAAGAGTTCAGAAAAGATTTACAAGGATGTTGCCAGGGTTGGAGAATCACAGCTACAGGGAGAGGCTGAACAGGCTGGGGCTGTTTTCCCTAGAGCATCGGAGGCTGAGGGGCGACCTTATAGAGGTTTACAAAATTATGAGGGGCATGGATAGGATAAACAGACAAAGTCTTTTCCCTGGGGTCGGGGAATCCAGAACTAGAGGGCATAGGTTTAGGGTGAGAGGGGAAAGATATAAAAAAGACATAAGGGGCAATTTTTTCATGCAGAGGGTGATACGTGTATGGAATTAGCTGCCAGAGGATGTGGTGGAGGCTGGTACAATTGCAACATTTAAGAGCATTTGGATGGGTATCTGAATAGGAAGGGTTTGGAGGGATATGGGCCGGGTGCTGGCAGGTGAGACTAGATTGGGTTGGGATATCTGGTCGGCATGGACAGTTTGGACCGAAGGGACTGTTTCCATGCTGCACATCTCTATGACTCTACCACCCTAAATAGGAACAGGAATAGACCATTCGACCCCCCAAGCCTGTTCTGCTATTTACTGACATCATGGCTGATCTGTGATCGAACTCCATCCACCCTTGACCCATACCCCTTAACATGTTTGGCTTAAAAAAAATTCACCTCAGATTTAACATTAACAACTGATCCAACATCCACCACCAATTGTGGAAAAGAGTTCCAAACATCTACCACCCATTGTGTGTAGAAGTGCTTCTGTGCATCTCTCCTGAAAGATCTCACGCTAATTCTCAGACCATGCCCCCTTGTTCTGGAATCTCTAACCAGTTTACCTTTATCTGCCCTGTCTTTTCCCATTCGTATCTTGAAGGCTTCGATCAAATTACCCCTTAACTTTCTAAATTCCAGAGAATGCACGCAGACTTCTCCTTCTGTGAAGACACTTATCAAAGCCCTACTAAAATCTGTAGAGATGACATTAAATGCAGTACCATCCTTGACAGTCCCTGTTACCTCCTCAAAAAATTCCGACATGTTAGTCAGACATCATCCCTTAATAAATTGGTGTTGACTGTTTTTTATTCAACCTTAACTTTATAATGATGGTTATTTTGTTCCTCAGTTTCTCCCTCAATAACTTTAAAACTGACAAGGTTTGTAATTGATGTGTAATTACTTAACCTGGTACCTTGCTCTTTTTTCAAGCAATGGTCCAATTTTGGTGGTTCTCCAGTCCCCTGACATAATTCCTGTAGCCGGACAGAATTGGAAAATGATGGTCAGAACCTCTGACACTCTATCTCTCGCCTTGCCTCACAGCCAACAATTTTGACATTTCGTGTGGATCTGTAAATTCATCCAATTTCAATGTTATCAATTCTCTTATTATTACTATAAAAATAGAATGTGCTGGAGAAACTCAGCAGGTCAGGCAACAGCTGTGAACAGAGAAGCAGAGTTAATGTTTCGAATTCAACATGGCTCTTCTACCAAGAGCTGCAGTCTGTGCCTTTACCTATTATTGCTGTCTTTCTTACGAATTAATATCATTTAAGGGGTGGCACGGTGGCTCAGTGGTTAGCACTACTACCTCACAGCACTAGGGTCCCAGGTTCCATTCTAGCTTTGGGTGACTGTCTGTGTGGAGTTTGCACATTCTCCCCGCGTCAGTGTGGGTTTTCTCTGGGCGCTCCAGTTTCCTTCTACAGTCCAAAGATGTGCGGGTCAGGTGAATTGGCCATGCTAAATTGTACATAGTGTTAAGTGCATTAGTCAGAGGGAAATGGCTCTGGATGGGTTACTCTTCAGAGAATTGGCATGGATTTGTTAGGCCGAAGGGCCTGTTTCCACACTGGAGGGAATCTAAACTTAGCTAATATTTCACACTTCTTTCTGATTCGAATACCTGCACTGCATCTCTTTTTTTGTGAAGACACTTGCAACTTATTCAGAGTCACACCAGCATCCTCTGTCTCCACATACAGGCAGCTCTTATTGTATTTAATATATTAATCAGCAATAATCTTCCTCTGGTTATCCTCTTATCTCTATATATTTATTTTAAAAATCTATCTTTGCTTTCCTAATTTTCTTCTAAATTTCGGCACCAATACTTTTCACACGTCTCTCGGTTTCTGAAATGTGCTCTCAGTCAATATTGTAAGCTTCCCATTTCTTTCTTATTTCCTCTTTCAATCTGCTTCACATTCAAAGGCTCAGGATTAGTCATTTTCTTGATGGGAAAATACTTGCTCTGAACCCTTACAATCTCTTTCTTCAATGCCTCGCAATGGATTGGCACTATCTTCAATTAAATGTTTCCAGTCGAATTCAGCTTAATCACAATTCAGTTTCAAAAAATTAATATAACAATGGAATGATGTTGTGCAGAAGAGAATGTGATTGCTTCACCGCTTGCGAAGATCTTTGCATCCTCATTCTCCACCAGAGTCGTACCTGAGGACTGGAGGGAGACAAATGTAATTCCTCTCTTCAAGAAAGGAAATAGGGAAATCCCTGGCAATTACAGACCAGCCAGTCTCACGTCTGTCGTCTGCAAGGTGTTAGAAAGGATTCTGAGGGATAGGATTTATGACCATCTGGAAGAGCATGGCTTGATTAAATGCAGTCAGCATGGCTTTGTGAGGGGCAGGTCATGGCTCACAAATCTTATTGAGTTCTTTGAGGATGTTACTAGACAAGTTGATGAGGGTCGAGGGGTGGATGTGGTGTATATGGATTTCACCAAGGCATTTGATAAGGTTCCCCATGGTAGGCTCGTTCAGAAGGTCAGGAGGAATGGGATGCAGGCAAATCTTACTATCTGGATACAGAATTATCTGGTCGACAGAAGACAGCGAGTGGTAGTGGAAGGAAAGTATTCTGCCTGGAAGTCAGTGGTGAGTGGTGTTCCACAGGGCTCTGTTCTTGGGCCTCTACTCTTTGTAATTTTTATTAATGACTTGGATGAGGAGATTGAAGGATGGGTTAGCAAGTTTGCAGACGACACAAAGGTTGGAGGTGTCGTTGACAGTATAGAGGACTGTTGTAGGCTGCAGCGTGACATTGACAGGATGCAGAGATGGGCTCAGAGGTGGCAGATGGAATTCAACCTGGATAAATGCGAAGTGATGCATTTTGGAAGGTCGAATTTGAAAGTTGAGTACAGGATTAAAGACAGGATTCTTGGCAGCATGGAGGAACAGAGGGGTCTTGGTGTGCAGGTACATAGATCCCTTAAAATTGCCACCCAAGTGGACAGGGTTGTTCAGAAAGTATATGTTGTTTTGGCTTTCATTAACAGGGGGATTGAGTTTAAGAGCCGTGAGATCTTGTTGCAGCTCTATAAAACTTTGGTTAGACCACACTTGGAATACTGTGTCCAGTTCTGGTCACCTTATTATAGGAAAGATGTGGATGCTTTGGAGAGGGTTCAGAGGAGGTTTACCAGGATGCTGCCTGGAATGGAGGGCTTATCTTACTGAGGTTGACTGAGCTCGGACCTTTTTCATTGGAAAAAATAAGGAAGAGAGGGGACCTAATTGAGGTGTACAAGATACACCTTGGGCAGCACGGTGGCACAGTGGTTAGCACTGCTGCCTCACAGCGCCAGAGACCTGGGTTCAATTCCCGCCTCAGGCGACTGACTGTGTGGAGTTTGCACGTTCTCCCCGTGTCTGCGTGGGTTTCCTCCGGGTGCTCCGGTTTCCTCCCACAGTCCAAAGATATGCAGGTCAGGTAAATTGGCCATGCTAAATTGCCCGTAGTGTTAGGTAAGGGCTAAATGTAGGGATATGGGTGGGTTGCGCTTCGGCGGGGTGGTGTGGACTTGTTGGGCCGAAGGGCCTGTTTCTACACTGTAAGTAATCTAAAAAAATAATGAGAGGCATAGATAGAGTTGATAGCCAGAAACCTTTTCCCAGGGCAGAAGTTGTTAACACGAGGGGTCATAGTTTTAAGCCGTTTGGTGGAAAGTATAGAGGGGTGTCAGAGACGGGTTCTTTACGCAGAGAGTTGTGAGAGCATGGAATGCGTTGCCAGCAGCAGTTGTGGAAGCGAGGTCATTGGGGATATTTAAGAGACTGCTAGACATGCATATGGTCACAGAAATTTGAGGGTTCGTACATTTGGTTTACTTTACATGAGGATCAATGGTCAGCACAACATCGTGGGCTGAAGGGCCTGTTCTGTGCTGTATTGTTCTATGTTCTATGTTCTAGAAAGGCAGGAGATGTCTTTGGGATGAAACAATCGAATTGATTTTTAACGTATATTCCAAATGACTGCAGCTCTGTCCATCAAATAATATTTCTTCTTGTCACTTTTGAAGATTTTACCAATCACTTGAAATCTGTACAGAAGCCTGACAAAGGTGAAAGAACAGGATGTGATACAGAGAGAAGTATTAATACAAATGGAGACATCTATACCTTTGTCAGTTACCAGAACTCTCCTATTTCTTGAGTTAACAATTACAGAAGTTTATCCTTGGAGAGGAAGTCATGTTCTTGTTCTTTATTGAAATGAAAGCATTATTGCTAGAAAGTTTCAAACATAACACTTGTGTTTTGTGCATATGCAATAGAAACGCATTAGCTATGAAAGGTGTTTAGGGTAATTGTCTTTTTTATCGTGCCAATTTAAATACAGTAGTGTCTGGGAAATTTCTGCCACTTTTGTGCGTTATTACTTTACATCTATTTCAAATGGGCAGACAACAGCGATATCCAATTCCTTAGAAATAATTGAAAATAATTACAAACATAAGAGGAAGTCCACTTTGTAGACATAAACATTTGCAAAGGATATTTTACAACAGTGAGAAGAAAGGACATTTTTTACTAAGTTTCAGTACAAACGTGCATCTCTGCTTTGCAATGCTGTGAAAACAAAGTTAGAGTTGCAGCCTCACGTTTACAGGACCAGCAACATAAGAGTTCACAAGTTCCAATCTCTGGATTTAGGACATAAATTTCAGAAACTCTCATAACTTTCACATAATAAAAGGTGAGGTGATATTGTGAAAACTTTCCACTTGATTCCGAATCCTTACTTTCTATTTCCTTCCATTCCTCCTTACTGCAATGTTTCTCCCTCATTTCTGTTCAATATTCATCTTTGCTTCCAATGAAAAAACAAAGAGGTGTGTGAATATGAAACTCAAGAAGGCAAGGAAAACTGAGTCAGGGTGAGAGGATTGACCATAAATATCTCAGTTGAAACATGCTTGCCATGTAATTATGGTAAATATTATAAGATGCTCAAGCCTACCAGAACAGATTGATGCTTATTAGTACATAATTTGACTACTACTGATATCAAAAGACAAGGTGTTGGAACTTTTCACTTTGAACTCATCAGGACCAAATCATAAGAGTATGAAATCTCAACAACAACCTCATCGGTGCAAGCCATAATGCACCTAAAGCATGTCTCTCTGTGTTTTTCCAGCGAGATATGACTAAACTAACCAACGCCTGATTCACGCCATGCTCAACAGCAAACTATTAATCGCTCACTCTATGTTTTGAAGTAAATTAATAACTGAGCCTTACAGAGGGTCTTGAAGAAACTGTAATGTTGTAAGAATTCTTCAAAATTCCCCAAGACAGGCAAAACACGAAGACAAGTCCAAGATAGTGATGAACTGCCGCTGAAACAAGTTAGGAAGATCACAAAATTTTGATAGTGCAGAAGGAGGTCAACGATGCATCGTGCCTACACTGGCTCTCTGTGTATTTTGCTTTAGTGCCAAAATCATGCCTTTTTCCTATAACCTTGCAAGTTGTTTGTATTTCGATAATCATTCAATGCCCTCTTCAATGCACTGGGTGAACTTATGTTTTCAATGCATGTTTTCAGGCAGCGCATTTTCGACCCGAATCACTCACAGAGTGAAGAAATCACTCTTACTCTCCCAGCCTGATGTGGCAGTACCCCAGTCTGGTGTGGCAGTACCCCAGCCTGGCCTGGCAGTCTCTCACCCTCACCGTTGCCTCAGCATGCTCTCCCAGGGTCACGATCCTCAATGTGACTCCTGATGCAGTCTGAAGCTGAGATTCAGTGCAGCTGGAAACTAGGTGTCAGTGTGGTCTGGGTTGGAAGACTCAGACCACACTGAACTTCTGAACTTTTCTGAACTTTTATTTCCAATTTTTAAGATCTTGTACCTAAGATTGCGCTGTCAGTGGCGATGTGTAAACTTTTCACTGTACCCATTTGAGTACATGCGACAATAAAGCTAATTCATTCATTCAAGGAACGAGTCCCAAATTCTACAATCTGTCCAGATAACTGATCTCTCATTCATGAACCATTCTCCAAAACATCTTCTCCAATGTATTCATATCCTTTCAAAAACGCCTCACCCTCTGAGGTGTCACCAGTGTCCTGTAGAGATTCAGAATAAACCCCTGGTACTTGTAGTCTGTGCCCGCATAAATGAAGTCTATAATATTGCATGCGTTATTAAAGCTTTTCCACCACAAATCATTACTTGTGCAGTTATTTCACAGATTTTTGTACCCCTGCATATCCTATAGAAAAGGACCTTTTATTTTGTTCTTCCTCGCCATGACCACAGTGGTGACAAGAACCTGTCAGAGGCTATGAATACTGTGGCAAGTAAGTCACCTCCTCACTCCCTAAAGCCTGTTCACCATCTACAAGGCTTAAGTTAGGAGTGTGATGGAACATTCCTCACTTGTGTGGATGAATGCAGCTGCAATAACATTCGAGAAGCATAACACCTTCCAGGATGAAACAGCCCGCTTAACTAGCACCACATCCTCAAGCATCCACTCCCTCCACCACTGATGCTCATTAGCAGCAGTGTGTATTATCTACAAGATGCACTGCAGAAATTCACCGAATTTCCAGAGACAGTACCTTCCAAAGCCATGACCACTTCCAACTAGAAAGACATGGGCAGTAGATACATGGGAACACCATCACCTGCATGTTTGATTAGATTACATTACAATGTGGAAACAGGCCCTTCGGCCCAACAAGTCCACACCGACCCGCCGAAGCGCAACCCACCCATACCCCTACATTTACCCATTACCTAACACTACGGGCAATTTAGCATAGCCAATTCACCTGACCTGCACATCTTTGGACTGTGGGAGGAAACCGGAGCACCCGGAAGAAACCCACGCAGACACGGGGAGAACGTGCAAACTCCACACAGTCAGTCGCCTGAGGCAGGAATTGAATCCGGGTCTCAGGTGCTGTGAGGCAGCAGTGCTAACCACTGTGCCACCGTGCCGCCCACCTCAGTATTCATTGCCACAGTATTCATAGCCTCTGACAGGTTCTTGTCACCACTGTGTTCATGAGGTGAATCCATTTGAGTTTCTGGTCAACAGTAAACCCAGGATGTTGATGATGGGGAATTCAGTGATTTAATACCAGGCCTTGGAGTGGAGATCCCCAGGAGTCAGAATTGGAAACATTGCTTTTTGTTTACAAACATACAACTGATGTATATTTTGGTGTGCAGGGGACAATATTACATTTGCCAACTTTACCAACTTTACCAACTTTACCCCTCAAGCCACTCACCATTCTGACTTGGAAATATATGGCCATTCTTTCATTATATGGAGGTGCTGGTGTTGGACTGGGATGGACAAAGTTAAAAATCTCACGACTCCAGATTATAGTCCAACAGATTTATTTGGAATTACAAGCTTTCAGAACGCTGCTCTTTCGTCAGGTAGCAATTCTTTCATTGTCACTGGGTCCAAATTCCGAAATTCCTTCCTGAAGGTTGACCTACAGTATACAGATTGCAGTGGTTCAAGAGCAATGAGGGATGAACAAAAAATGCTGGTCCAGCCAGCGATGCCCACATCATGGGTGAATAAAAACAATTCCATCATCCAACCTTAAAAATATACATTTACCATTTCTCCATGTTTCCCATTCCTCATGCAAATTTGTATACATGCTCCTTGTACTTTGGGAGGATATTCTTGCAAGACTATACAATTAAGTTATTTGGTAGAAATGATAATTCACAAAGGGATTATCACATGTTGGGATTGTATTGTAAGCCTCCCAGTAGCCAGCAGGAAATCGATTTGTAAGTATCTCTGGAGATCTCATCTATGTGTAAAAATAATAGGCTTGTAATGGTCAGGGATTCTAACTTTCCAGACATAGATTGATTTGTGTTGTTACAGTAGTAAGGGCTTAGATGGGGAGGAATTTATCAAGGGTGGACAAGAAAACGTTCTTATTCAATATGTGGATATACCTATTCAAGAAAGAGCAATACTTGACCTTCTGTTGGGAATTAAGGCAGAGCAAATGACTGGGGTGTCAGTGAGGGAGCACTGTGAGGCAAGTGATCATAATTTTATGAGTTTTAAAATATGGAAAAGGATAGATCTGATCAAAAAGTTAAAGATCTAAATTGGAAATAAGGCCAATTTTGACAGGATTAGACAGAAACTTTCAAAGGTTGATTGGGGGAGGCTATTCGCAGGTAAGATGATCGTTGGGAAATGGGAGGTCTTTCAAAATGAGATAACAAGCGTTCAGTGTGCTCCTGTTCTTGTGAAGGGCAAGGCTGGTAGGTGTCGGGAATGCAACATAATTGGAGAAATTGAGGTTTTGTTCAAGAAAAAGAAGAAGGCATATATCAGCTATAGACAGCTGATTCGAGTGAAACTCTAGCGGGATAAAAGGGCAGCAGGATTATATATAAGAGGGGAATTAGGAGAGCGAAAAGGGAACATAGGCTTTAACAAATCAAGTTAAGGAGAATCCAAAGAGACTCATTTGCAACAGAATAACGAGGGAGAAAATAGGACCCCTTAAAGGTCAACATGGCAGTGTATACATGGAACCGCAGGAGATGGGTTAGATACCAAACAAATATTTTGCATCAGTATTTTCTGCGGGGAAGGACATGGAAGCTAGGCAACTTTGGGAAATAAGTAATAATGTCTTAAAAAGAGTTAATATTATGGAACAATTGGCACTGAAGTTGGATAAATCCCTGGGATCCGATCAGGTATTTCCCAGAACTTTGAGGGAAGCTAGGGAAGAGAATGCTGGGCTGATAAGAGGCAGGTGGATTCAACTTGGAAAAGTGTGAAGTGATCCATTTTGGAAGGTCACATTTGAATACAGAATACAGGGTTAAAGGCAGGATTCTTGGCAATGTGGAGGAACAGAGGGATCTCAGGGTCCATGTCCACAGGTCCCTCAAAATTGCCACCCAAGTTGACTGGGTTGTTAAGAAGGCGTATGGTGTGTTGGCTTTCATTAGCAAGGGGATTGAGTTTAAGAGCAGCGAGGTTATGCTGCAGCTCTATAGACCCCTGGTTAGAACACACTTGGAATATTGTGCACAGTTCTGGTCACCTCAATATTAGAAGGATGTGGAAGCTTTCGAGGTGGTGCAGAGGAGATTTAGCAGGATGCTGCCTGGACTGGAGGGCATGTCTTATGAAGAAAGGTTGAAGGAGCTAGGGTTTTTCTCATTGGAGTGAAGAAGGATGAGGGATGACTTGACAGAAGTGTACAAGATGATGAGAGGCATAGACAGAGTGGATAGCCAGAGACATTTTACCAGGGCAGAAATGGATATCTAAAGGGTGCATAATTTCAAGGTGATTGCAGGAAGATTTAGGGGAGATGTCAGAGGTAGGTTCTTTACACAGAATGGTGGATGCATGGAATACACTGCCAGCAGTGGTAGTAGAGTCAGATACATTCAGGACATTTAAACGACTTTTGGATAGGCACAAGGATGATAGTAAAATGAAGGGTATGTAGGTTAGTATGGAGTAGGATAAAAGGTCGGCAGAACATTGAGGGCTGAAGGGCATGTACTGTGCTGCATTGTTCTATGTTCTATTTTCTATTTCTCCGCTTTTTCCCCATAATTTTTGATCCCCTTGGCAACCAAGAATATATCTATCTCTGTTTTAAATATACTCAACGACCTGGCCTCCACAGCCCTCAGTGGCTAAGAATTCCACGGATTCACCACTCTCTGGCTGAATGAGTTTCTCATTGTCTGTTCTAAGGAGTATTCCCTTTACTCTAACGCTGGGCCCTCGAGTCATAGTCTCTCATGCCAACAGAAACATCTTCCCAAAGTCTACTCTGTCCAGGCCATTCAGTATTTTGTAAGCCTTCAATCAGATCATCACACTGGGGATCTCTGCCTTCCATGATCAACAATGTCAGGCAAAGATTTAGTCTTGATGTGAACAACCACATCCAGTCCAGGATTTGGTCACAACACAAAACCATCTCTATTGTCCCGACAAAGGGTTTCAGCCTGAAATATTGACTTTCCTGCTCCTCTGATGCTGTCTGACTTGCTGTGCTTTTCCAGCTTCACATCTATTAACTCTGGCTTCCAGCATCTGCAGACCTTACAGATTTGCAATAGACCTTATGTCTATTGCAAATCGTTATTGCCCTTTTATTATTACACCACCTCAGAGGTCATGTGTGAGAGAGAGATATGACGTGCCACAGAGACAACATTTCAATTTGTAAATCACTTATCATTTTGCAATATAGTAATGTCTTGGTCATTTTTCTCTGAGGCCAGCCTGCACAAAATCCACTAAATTGAGACTGAATTCCTCACCTCTAAATTCAACAATAGCTTGCATGTGCCGTTACTATAATACAATGTCTCACAGCACCCCCTTGTCACCCAAAGAGGGCAGTTTTACAGAATGGCATAAAGCAATAAAGAGAGGTGGACAGACAGAAAGGTTAGGGAGTTCAATCAAGAGTTGAGGAACCAGTGAGCTGAGGGCAAAAGAAGGGAGCAATTAAAAATCAAGGCAATTCAAGGACAGAGATTGAAATGAGTATGATATCACCATTATAACTCTTCAAATATACCTTTGGGACAAATGCAATTTGCTTAAATGCTGAGGCAGGGATAAAAATCAAGGTAAATATGCCAGTGAAAGTGCCTTTTCTTTTGCACTTGGCAGTTCTGTGGGTCGAGTCACAGGAGTGATAGTTGCTCCCTTGTTCTCGCTGTTCATGCTGTCAAAATTAGTCACCAGTGACCAGAACTACAAACATATAAGCACCTTTAAAATACAAGCTGAGACAGAGCAAAATAGCCTCAAGCATGACAAGAACAACGCCCTAGAGAGTCACGCGGAACAAAACCTCGGCAAAACCAGTTATTGATTGCTCAATTAACTTTTTCTTTTAAAAAGAAGAGAGCTAGATCAATATCTGTTTAATGCTTAAGTACTGTCGGGATAAGGCTAGACCTGAGGGTGGTGGGGAGGGTTTAGGTACAGACGGAGATACTTGGAGTGTTAATTTTAACTCAACTTAATAGACGCTAGCCCACAGTGAAGCAAACCACTTTTGTGCTTGAAAGGATAATGTATTCAGTTTTGGAGAATGATATCCCTGCAGCGTTCTCCCAATATTACTCTCAGATCACTGACAGGTGATGGTTGCTGGTACAACGAACCACACAGAAGGTCATCTTCAGAATGGATTCAAATCATTTACATTGGCAATTGTGATTCCATTATGTCAGTGTCACCATTGTATGCTGCACCGTTTAACCAGTTGAGGAAGCCATTGATTACTCAAACACCAAGGATTAAATGTAAATAAACTAAATTTACTCGAGGAAGCTGAGAGGGTCAGCTGAAAAGTTACAGCCACACCATCCAGGCAGAAGGTTAGTAATGGTCTTCTTCATGTAAATGAGGGTAGAATTTTGGAATTTCTTTTACACAAATGTCAAGTGATGCTCAATCAATTATGAAACGTAAAATTCACATTGATGATTTGCTGTTTTCCAAAGGGAATAAGGGATAAGAGGCAACCTCAAGTATTTGTGAACCAGAGAGGAATGTGAAGTGGTGAGGGACAGACCAGCTATTAAACTCATTGAATGGCAGACAGGCCTCAGGGGCTAAATGGGCTCCTCAGATGTTATTATTTCCATTCCACAAATCAATGCCCTGACCAGACACAACGTTACAACAAACAGTAGAATTTAGTTAGAAACCTTGAGGATTGTTCATTAATTTCCAAATTTGGGCTATAGGGTCAGTTTCAATTTGCTGCAGTTTTCACGTATGTTGGACAAACAGAATTCATTAAAAAAGAGCATATCTAGAATGTCATTTCTGGGTGGAATTAGAAATTATAGTTTGTCTATTAAAGAAATCACTAGGCAGGAGTGTGGGACTGAGGTTTTCAGATCAAAAAGGCTTAATGGGCCCAATGGCCTATTTCTACTCCTAAGCCTTATGGTCTTGTGTCAGTGGTAATCTCATTGGGCTAATAATACAGAAACCATGATAGCTACTATCATGGGTTTAAATGCCACCATGAAAAATGGTGCAAGTTGAAATCAATAAAAAAGTTGGAACTAAAACTGGACTAAAGCCAAACATGCAATCACATGTAAGGGATGGCATAAGGGATGGCATGGTGGCTCAGTGGTTAGCACTGCTGCCTCACACCACCAGGGACCTGGGTTCAATTCCCGCCTCCGGCAACTGTCTGTGTGGAGTTTGCACATTCTCCCTGTGTCTGCATGTGTTTCCTCCGGGTGCTCTGGTTTCGTTCAACAGTCCAATGATGTGCAGGTTAGTGGGATTAGCCATGGGAAATGCAAGGTTATAAGAATTGGGCAGGGTTCTTTGGACAATTGCTGTGGACTTCCACACTGCAGGGATTCTATGATTCATTGTCAACTGTTTTAAAAGCCTATCTGGTTGACTGAGGTCCTTGCAGGAAGCAATAATGCCATGCTTTCTCAGTCTGGTCCACAGGTGTTTCCAGATCCACAGTGACTGCCCTCTGGGCAATTAGGAATGATCAGTAAATGTTGGCCATAGCCAGTGATGCTCACATCCTGTTAACAAAATTTAAAAGTCTTGAAACAAATTGCTTCAGCACTAGCGATTTTTCTTGATTTTATTATTTCATTTGGTTTTCCAATTCTGACGTGAAAAATATTGGACTTGATGCAGCAGGTCCCCACTACCATAAGAAGCTTCAGAAAATGCTTTACATGGGATGAAGTTGAGGGCATTTCTTTGTAGACAAATGTGACAAATATTCAGTGAAGGGCAAGCCTTTTAAAAAAATCAGGAATAAAAGTGGCTGGTTGAATCTCTTTTTCAAGCAATGTTTGAAAGTAAAATGATGGATATCATTTGGAGAAGATTCTCAGGGACTTGGATTTTCAGAAGAATGGGCTTATTATAATAGTGTGGCTTTATGCGAGTGAGGCCAGAGTTTCATAAATTTAGGCCACCAGCATTCTCAAAGATCCATCCCATCCTGGCAATGTTTTTCTACAACTTCCATCATCGGGGCAAAGATACACAAGCCTGAACACATGCACCAGCTGGTTTTGAAACAGTTTCTACCCTAATGTTGTTAGAATACTGAATAGACTCACAAACTCTTAACATTGCCTAAACCTGTGTTTTTTGTTTTTGCTGGATGTTAACAATCTTTTTACTTATCTATGCTACTTAACTCTGTGATCTGTCTGTATTGCTCGCAAGACAAAGTTTTTCACTGTGCATCGGTACACATGACAATAAACTCAATTCAATTCAACTTGATTGAGGAAGTGACAAAGATAGTTGATGAGGGCAGGATGGTGGATGCTGTTTACATGGACTTTAGCAAGACCTTTGATGAGATCTCTCATGGCATGCTGACAAGAAGATGAAGTCACATGGGATCCATGGTGAGCTGGGAAGATGGATATAGAACAGGCATGGTCATAGAAGACAGGGAGTAGCAGTGGAAGGGTACATTTCTGACTGGAGTTCTGTGGCTGATGGTGTCCTGCAGGGTCCAGTCCTGGGGTCCTGGTATTTGCAAAATGTACAAATGATTTGGAGAAGAATGTAGGTGGCCTGATTAGTAAGTTCGCAGATGACACAGATACTGAGGAGGATTGCCAGAGTATACAGCAGGATGTAGTTCGGTAGAAAGTCAGGCAGAGAGATGGCAGATGGAGTTTAATTCAGACGAATGTGAGGTGATGCACGTTGAAAGATCTCATGCAAGAGGAAAGTGGACAGTAAATGGTAGAACTCTGAGAAGCGTGATACAGAGGGATCTAGGTGTACAGGTTCACAGTTCACTGAAAGTGGCAACACAAGTATGAGTATAGCATGCTTGCTTTCATCAGTCAGAGCAGCTGTACATAAACTTTATTTGGACCTTGTTTGAAATATTGTGTATAGTTCTGGTTGCCACACTAGCAGAAGGATGTGGAGGCTTTGGAAAGAGTACAGAAACAGTCTATCAGGATGTTACCTGCATTAGAGCATGTGGAAAGTTAAAAATCACTCAACACCAGGTTATAGTCCAACAGGTTTAATTGGAAGCACACTAGCTTTTGGAGCAACACTCCTTCCACCTGATGAAGGATCGTCGCTCCGAAAGCTAGTGTGCTTCCAATTAAACCTGTTGGACTATAACCTGGTGTTGTGTGATTTTTAATTTTGTACACCCCAGTCCAACACCGGCATCTCCAAATCATGACTACTATAGGGCATGTGAGGAGGCATTGGGCAAACTCTGTTTGTTTTCACTTGAACTTCAAAGGATAAGGGGCGACCTGATATAAGTTTATAAAATTATGACAGGCATGGATAGAAGGGATAGTTGGAGTTTTTCTCTCAGGGGCGAAATTTCAATCATTAAGGGACAGAGGTTTAAAGTAAAAGGGGGTAGATTTACATCAAATTTGAGAGGCTACTTTTTACATAAAGAGTCATAGGTGCCTGGAACGCATTACCATGAGATAGTGGAGGTGGTTAAATAGCAACATTTAACAGGGATCTTGTTGATACATGAATAGGCAGGACTAGAGGGATATGGCCTACAAGGGGGGATTAATTTAGAAACGCGTCATGTGTCAGCACAGGCTTGATGGGCTGAAGGGCCTGCTCCTGTCCTGTTATTCATTTGTTGTGAAGACACTGGCTAGACTCATCAAATAGTAGTGTGGATCTTGGTGGGGTGGGGGGGGGGGAGTACTGAAAAGCAGGGATGTGAATCTCATACATATTTAATGGCGGGCATCCTCAGCAAATTCTGTTGTCTTCTCTTGCATTTTTAAATTAACACAATCAACAAAGAACGTATTCTGAATCTGCAAATTACTGCTTAGGATTTATCAGTTAACCGTCTCTAGGATAAGAAAAAAAAAACAATATATTCCAAACTGAACATATCAGTAAAATGACTTAGCTTCCAGTGGACTGGGAAAATTAATTCCCTTTATCTGTTGATCACATGATAAATTATTTTAAAAAAACATGAATCAATGCCAAAGTTTCAGGTGCTCCATGATAAGAACATCTCAACAATTTCAGTTTTTCTTGAGCATGCATTAATCCTACAATATGTGTTCACTTGCTGTGAGTCAGAGGCATCTCTTTTAACTCAATCCCTGCCTTCCAATGAGATATTAACCCATAGACTAGAGTTTAGAAGGCTGAGAGGGGATCTAATTGAGACGTATAAGATTATTAAAGGATTGGACACTCTGGAGGCAGGAAGCATGTTTCCGCTGATGGGTCAGTCCTGAACCAGAGGACACAGTTTAAAAATAAGTGGTAGGCCATTTAGAACAGAGTTGAGGAGAAACTTCTTCACCCAGAGAGTGGTGAGTGTGTGAAATGCTCTGCCCTAGAAGGCTGTGGAGGCCAAGTCTCTGGATACTTTCAAGAAAGAGTTGGATAGAGATCTTATCAAGGGTTATGTGGAGAAGGCAGGAACAGGATACTGATTGAGGATGATCAGCCATGATCATAATGAATAGTGGTGCTGGCTCGAAGGGCAGAATGGCCTACTCCTGCACCTATTGTCTATTTTGCAGAATCAAGCAGCCAAAGATTCATGAGTAATTTTCACAGAGAGAACAAGATTCTACTATCATAAACAAAACAAAACTATGGCTGCTGGAAATCTGAAACAAAATAGAGATTGCTGAAGAAACTAAACAGTTCTTACAGCATCTGTGGGGAGTCGAAAAGTGTGGCACTGGAAAAGCACAGCAGTTCAGTCAGCATCTGAGGAGCAGGAGAATCAACATTTCAGGCATAAGCCCTTCATGGACTTATTCTCCTGCTCCACAGATGCTGCCTGACCTGCTGTGCTTTTCCAGTGTTATACTTTTCAATTCTGATCTCCAGCATCTGCAGTCCTCACTTTCTCCCAGCATCTGTGGGGAGAAAACAGAGTTAACAGAGTCTGACAAAGTCACTTCAATCGAAACATCAACTCTGTTTTCTCTCCACAGATGCTGCCAGACGTGGTGGGTTTCTCCAGCATTTTCTATTGTTGCTTGTCATGAATTGGGAGTTAACAAAGGGCATGCTGACACTGGGTACACAGACATGAGATGGCCGCTGAGCCATAAATTGGTCACGAAGCACACAAGATGGCTGTTGAGCCATGGAAAAGTACAGCGAAACATACACAGATACTGCCTGAGGCTAATCGGATACCAGCACAATGGACACAGATTATAGATAATTATTTTAAGGTGGGTGGGAGAGAGAATACACATCAGTAATGTCTACTGCCCCCCGAAGAGTCTGAGTACAGCCATCAACTTCAATAGAAATATTAACTACCTGCAACTGCTTGTATACAAGTGTTAATACCCTAGATTTGCATTAATGGAAAACAATCTTCCTACTCAGGAAGAACAACCACAACCAATTACAGCAGCAATGGACTTCTGCGTAGCTGCTGAAACTGACAATGACTCTGTAACATTCCTCTGAAACTGGCAATGACTCTGTCATGTTTTCTGTAAACAAACCATGCTGCACAAACGAACACTCGATATTTGGACCATTATACCAAGAAATGTATAAACTATCGTGACGTGTGCTTCGAGGGTGAGAGAAGGCTGCAGCGGACAGCCATGCTGCTAGACATCTCTCTCTCTCTCTCTCCCCCAGGAACTTCAATTTCTTTGGACAATAAACTTTGTCGTTGAATCCCGATTCTGACTCTGAGACTGGTGACTTTCCCCACAACAGTCGTTCTACTGTCTCTCAATTATAATTCTTGCCTTATTTCTCTCTAGAAGGATAAGGGCAATAGATACATCAGAACATCACCAGCTGCAAGTTCCCCTCCAAGCCATTCACCACCCTGACTTGGAAATATATCACCATTCCTTCACTCAGTCAAAATCCTGGAATCCCCTCCCAAAGAGCATTTAGGTCTACCCATAATAGGTGGACTGCAATGGTTCAAGAAGGCAGCTCACCATCACCTTCCCAAGGGCAACTAGGGATGGGCAAGAAATGCTGGCCCAGCCAATGATGCCCACGTGTTGTGAGTGAATAAAAAAGTAACTAGTTGACTGGTCACTGGATTCATTTTCTGCTTTTAGATCTCTGCATAGATCAGCTGAATATGAATTGGAGCAGCTTTATTGTTGTGTACTCACCTGAGTAGAGTTAAAGTGTTTACAACTTAGGTGCCATTTTAGGTAGAAAGATACTTCATTACAGATACTTAAGTACAGATTCTTTGGTATAAAAATAGAAATATTAAGAAATAAAAAGTCCAGCAAAGGAATAAACATACAAATAAAAAAAAATAGGAAGCATGCAATTTATAATCCTTCTATCCTAATGCACACAACACTAGTCCATGCCAGACCTCACCTAGCTGCATAACAACAATTGCAATAACATCAATTGTCCATCATCTTTGTTCTACATAAATGTATGACAAGTCATGTCAAGAGGAGAAGAGCAAATACTGATTTCTTGCACAAACTGATACAACCAATAACTGCACTGCAGGAAGTAATTTCATACATTGTGAGGCATTTTCTAACATCTTGAAAGAGAAATGAGGGATTCTATAAATGTAAATTCAATCTTTTGGGTAAGAAACTTGAGGGCAGGGATGGTGCAGTGGCAATGTTCTGAGGACCTGGATTAGAATCCCATCATGGCAGAGGATGCATTCTGAATTCAACAAAAAAAAAATCAGGAGGTAAAAAATGCTAGCATAATGGCAATCAAGCAACCATTGTCATCAAAACCATGTGGGCCTTCATTCCCTTTAGAGGAGGAAACCTGCCATCCTTACCTGGTCGGGGGCACATGTGAATATGAACTACCATCTGGATAACTCGGGATGGATAATAATGCTTTGTCTAAGCAATAATGCCCATATCCTATGAATTATTCTGTAAACAGACTTTAGTTAGTCCATATTTGGGTACTGTGTGTGGTCCAGGTGGTCACACTACCAGACGGATATGGAGAGGTTACAGAAATAGTTTACGAGGATATTGGCGTGCATTAGCCATGAGGAGAGATTGGACAAACATGGTTTGTTGTCACTTGAACTTCAAAGGATGAGAGTGATCTGATAGACAACTGCAAAATTACGAGAGGTATGGATAGAATGGATAGTTGGAGTCTTTTTCCCCAAGATAGAAATGTCAATTACTGTAATCAGGGGCAAAGCTTTAAAAGAAAAGGCTGTAGGTTTGAAGGAGATTAGATAAGATTTCCTACAGTATGGAAACAGGCCCTTCAGACCAACAAGTCCACACCGACCGACTCCCACAGCTACCTGGACTACACCTCCTCCCACCCTGCCCCCTGTAAAAATGCCATCCCATATTCCCAATTCCTTCGTCTCCGCCGCATCTGCTCCCAGGAGGACCAGTTCCAAAAACGTACAACCCAGATGGCCTCCTTTTTCAAGGACCGCAATTTCTCCCCCCCGACGTGGTCGACGATGCCCTCCACCACATCTCTTCCACTTCCCGCTCCTCCGCCCTTGAGCCCCGCCCCTCCAACCGCCACCAGGACAGAACCCCACTGGTCCTCACCTACCACCCCACCAATCTCCATGTACAGCATATCATCCGCCGTCATTTCCGCCACCTCCAAACGGACCCCACCACCAAGGATATATTTCCCTCCCCTCCCCTATCAGCATTCCGTAAAGACCACTCTCTCCGTGACTCCCTTGTCAGATCCACACCCCCCCACCAACCTCCACTCCCGGCACCTTCCCCTGCAACCGCAGGAGGTGCAACACTTGCGCCCACACCTCCCCCCTCACCTCCCTCCAAGGCCCCAAAGGAAACTTCCATATCCGCCACAAATTCACCTGCACCTCCACACACATCATCTATTGCATCCTCTGCACCCGATGTGGCCTCCTCTATATTGGGGAGACAGGCCGCCTACTTGCGGAGCGTTTCAGAGAACACCTCTGGGACACCCGGACCAACCAACCCAACCACCCTGTGGCTCAACACTTCAACTCCCCCTCCCACTCCACCAAGGATATGCAGGTCTTTGGACTCCTCCATCGCCAGACCACAACAACACGATGGTTGGAGGAAGAGTGCCTCATCTTCCGCCTAGGAATCCTCCAACCACAAGGGATGAACTCGGATTTCACCAGTTTCCTCATTTCCCCTCCCCCCACCTTGTCTCAGTCAAATCCATCAAACTCAGCACCGCCTTCCTAATCTGCAATCTTCTTCCTGACCTCTCCGCCCCCACCCCAGTCTGACCTATCACCCTCACCTTGACCTCTTTCCACCTATCGCATTCCCAATGCCCCTCCCCCAAGTCCCTCCTCCCTACCTTTTATCTTAGCCTGCTGGACACACTTTCCTCATTCCTGAAGAAGGGCTTATGCCCGAAATGTCGATTCTCCTGTTCCCTGGATGCTGCCTGACCTGCTGCGCTTTTCCAGCAACACATTTTCAGCACCTAATACTATGGACAACATAGCATGGCCAATTTACCTGCCCTGCACATCTTTGGACCATGGGAGGAAACTGGAGCACCCAGAGGAATCCACACAAACACAGGGAGAATGTACAAACTCTACACAGACAGTTGCCTGAGACAGGAATTGAACCCAGGACCCTGGCACTGAGAGGCAGCAGCGCTTACTACTGAGCCACTGTGCCAACCGTTCTGAGAGGGAAGTTCTTTTAGACAGAGGTTGGTAAGAGCATGGAATACACTGTCAGAGGCAGTGGTCAAGGGAGATACAACAGCAACATTTCGAAGGCATTTTGACAGATATAGCATAGCGCATACAGGCATTCGAGGGGTATGGATCCCATAGAGGCAAAAGGTTTTTAGTTGAGAAGGCATTGTGTGTTGGTGTAGTTTTGTTGAGCCAAAGGACCTGTTCATGTGCTGTACTGTTCTTTGTCCTTAGTAGGTTGAGGTGGGAGATACTGGGACTGGCACTAACAGAGGGTGAGGTGATGGGTCCGGAAACTGTGGAGAGGGTGTTAGATCCTGTTGGAGTGTGGAAGAAATCTGATCCCAAGGGTAGAGGGGTTGCACCATGTCCAGCAGTAAAGGGGAAGTGTTGTGTCCCTGGATTGAGGGGGAAATGTGCGGTGCCAGAGTGCAAAGGCAAGTGTCACTTCAGCATCTCAGACATGTCAGGGTGGGAGGAGAGGTATTTGCGACTCTCAATGTTAGGGAAGGGTAGATGGCCAGATCAATAGTTACTCAGGAGTTCGACCAGCTCTTGAATTGTTTAACTTTTCCTAAGTAAATATTTACTAAACTGAGGAGAAACCCTTTTCCCTGATTTAAATGGATTCTTTTGGAAGGTCCCGCACGTAAGGGGAATTGCCCAGTGGAATCTTCAATTTCCCAGGCAATTCCTTTGGAATATGATGCTCTGGGAATTCCACAAGGCCCCCATGTGTAACTCCCATCTGAACTTCAGAAATATATGTCTGAGCATTGGGAGATCCGGGACTTTTATTGATGCAATGTAACTGCAAATCTTTGTTTTTCATGCTATGTTGGTGCATTGTGCAAATGGCACACCATATACTGTTCAACTGTATAAGCACTGTGTTTCATTGGTTAATCACGTCAGTGATTACAGTCCAAAATTTCTTCAATGGTTGGACTGTGCTTCAGGATTACCTGAGGTTGTGAAATGCTCTATCCAAATATCTTTCTTTCTGCCATAAAAGATCATTGAGACAGGCCACCACCATCTGCAAGTTTCCTCTTGGAGACTTGGAATTACATTTCTGTTCTTTCACCTCTGCTGTTTCAAAATCCTGAAACTCACTTGCTACCATAAGACCACAAGAAATATGAAGACCTTTCAACTGGACTATGGCTGACACTCCTCACTCCTCCCAGCATCCCTTGTGCCCTCACACCTCAAGGATGCAGGACCTGCAAGGATGAGGGGAGATCTAATTGAAACTTACAGAATACTGAATGGCCTGAGTCGATATTGGGGAGATGTTTCCATTGGTAGGAGAGATCAGGACCTGAGGGGACAAACGTAGAGTAAAGGGAAGACCTTTTAGAATGGAGATAAGGAGAAACATCTTCAGCGAGAGAGTGATGAATTGACAGAAGGCTGTGGAGGTCAGGTCATAGAGTGTATTTAAGATGGAGATAGATACATTCTTGAGTATCAAAGGGATCAAGGGTTACAGGAAGAAAGCAGGAGAATGGAGTTGAGAAACTTATTAGCCATGATTGAATGGTAGAGCAGACTCAATGGGTTGAATGGTCTAATTTCTGCTCCTATGTCTTATGGTCTTATGGGAGGCAGCTCTTCTCGAGAACAATTAGGGGTGAGCATAAATGCTGGCCTGGCCAGTGATGACCACAGCCAATGACAATTCTAAAGATTTTTAAAAACTTGTTTTGATGAAGCAAATTGAATGAAAATGCAATGAATGTAAATCGGATAGTTGAGCTTTCATGGTTCACCTTCTAATTGACAGTATTGATTATTCTGGAGCTGGATCACAACTGGGGGAGGGGGAAGTGGGGTGGGGGGCAAGAAAGACAAATGCAAACATTGCTAACCATACCTTCAGGCTGCCAGGACTCAGCCAGCATGCCCTCTCTCAGGTGGGCCTTTTGAGACACAAAGTACTCACAAATAAGGTGGACCGTAGATTTTCCCCTTCAGAACAAATTTGCCAGTGCCCTGGAGTGAGAGTCTGAGTTTCTACTACACCATATATTCCATGTGTTGGAGTCCACACTCACCCACAGCCTTGATTCCTTCTAAAGGACAGTATTCAGAGCAGGTTCTCTTGCACAGGTAACTGAAATGCCTTCACCCGAGCTTGGAGATGGGAAGGTGGGTTTAATTTCAAAGTTTCTCCTGATTTATTACGGTTTCTGGCAATTTTCTAGTCTTATGTGCTATAGTGGACCATAATGGTCTAGCCATTCAGCTTTTATTTCTCTCCTGCTTTGACTATTCCAGTTAAATATCATTGTTTTATTGATGGGACGCTCTTAACAATCCAGTTCAATTATCCATCTCATTTATAAAACACATTCTCATTTCTCCAAACAAAATTAAACCAAAATCAAAAATAAATTGCCTTGCAATTGCATGTTACCCGGGGCCAAGCTTTTGTCTGTGAGAGCAAGTGTGGGTGTGGCTCTGATTCCCAGTTTGAGGCCATCGAGACTGGTTGACACCCCATTACAACAACCTTTAAAAATGGCCATTATTTTTTTGTCTAGGGTTGGGGGAATGGCTGGGTCCCAAGGTAAGATGGGAGGTAAGCATAACTGAGGGACAGCAGCACTGTAGCCAAATTATAATTAAAGTTTTAAACAGAAACTTTCCCTACTACACTTGCCCCCTCAGACTCTATGCTCTATCCATGCCAAAATATGGCAAATCCTTGTTGCCCCCTCTATCATGTGTTACACGCTGGTAAAATCATGAGAGGCACAGATAAGGTGAAGAGCCAAGGTCTTTTCCCCAGGTTAGGGGAATCCAAAACTAGAGGTTTAAGATGAAAGGGGAAAGATGTACAAGGAACCTGACTGGCAACTATTTAATACAGAAATTGGTGCACATATGGAATGAGCTGCCAGAGGGAGTGATAGAGGCAAGTACAATTATAACATTTAAAAGACATTTTGACAGGTACATTGATAGGAAAGGTTTAGAGGTAAATGCAGGCAAATAGGACTAGTTGAGTTAGGTAACCTGGTCAGCATGGACAAGTTGGGCTGAAGGGTCTGTTTCCGTGCTGTTTGACTCTATAGGTACCAATCGAAACGGCTGCTTACACCCAAGATAATTGAATGCCAAATTATAATTCGCATCCACCATCCTTTCCCATTCAGTTTCCATGCCAATAGACCAACAAATTTCAAGGAACTTTAAAACAAAAATATTCTCTGCATTGGCTTTCCAAAAATACACATTTGACCAACGGGTTATTGTTGATGACAATAGTTCAGACTATATCATGGGTGTGTTGCTCTGAAATTCTGGCATACAAAGTCAAGTCACTAATCATGCTCTCAGAAGTCTTGAAGACATAGTTTGCAATCTTGAGATAGAAACATAGACAACAGAAGCAGGAGGAGGCCATTGAGCCCCTCGAGCCTGCTCCACCGTTATGATCATGATTGATTGTCTAACTCAGTAACCTCATCCTGTTTTCTCCCCATAACCTTTGATCCCATTTACCCCAAATGCTATAACTAGCTGCCTCTTGAATACATTCAATGTTTTGGCATCAACTACTTCCTGTGGTAGTGAATTCCACAGGCTCACCACTCTTTGGGTGAAGAAATGTCTCCTCATTTCCATCCTAAATGGTCCACCCCAAATCCTCAGACTGTGTCCCCTGGTTCTGGACATGCCCACCATCGGGAACAGCCTCCCTGCATCAAGATCCCCCCTCATTCACCTGAACTCCAGTGAAAACAATCCTAACCTTGTCAGCTCTTCTCATACCACAGTTCTTTTAATATTCTCTTAATTGCTTTTTCAAAAGGACAAATGGGTTGCGCCATGAGCTGATGGAGAAGATTTTCTTTTCAGAAATAGAGCCACCTGGGCAACTTTATCACATCAAGCTTTCTTCCAAGTTGATTTACTCTGAATGGGCCCTTTCCAACTTAACTTATTCTAAGCATGCAGCCTTCCAACTGAATGAGATAAAATAAGAACTTCTCCAAGCTGGTCACTGGTCAAACAGTCCCACAGGGTCTACAGGAAATATACAGTTATAACCAGTCATGTGCTTCCTAGGAGGCATTGTTAAAAAGAGTCTGCAAAATCCATTGTGAACTTTCAATGATCTCTTTCAAAGAAAGCACTCTAAGTATATTTACAAAGTTTCTTTTACCAATCTTTCAAAACTTAAGTCTCTCAAGCAAAATTAAATATTAAGCACCTTCATAACAATTTAAGTTTTCAATAACCTATATAAGCAAACATTTCATTGAAGCGCATAAGACTCAATGTCAACAAATATCTCACTTAAGTGATTAATACCTTGTGCCAACAGACATATAACTTAGACACGTAATCCCTTCTCTCAAGAAACACTTCCATTGAGTAAGACATTGGAGATGTCCAGCAATAGGCACTCCATTGTGAAAACCATTTTTTGGGAAGTTAGACAGGCAGCACAGCACCAGTCCCATAATCCTTTGTACGGAGAGATACTCTGAAACAGCTGACACTTCTGTTAAAGTCAACTTTTCTTCCACTTATCCATATTTGTTTACACCCAAGAAGCATTTCACAATCCCGAAGGGTACGTTATCTCTACCAAACGTATTCCAGAACTAGATTTAAAGGGGTATCTTCCATCTCCAAAAGGTAGTATAAATAAAACATTCCTCTAGACCTCACCCCGCATATCCCTCACTTTTTCTCAGCTTGCCACACTAACCATGTCCCACTATGTGACCTAATGCCTTCTACCTAGTAACTATGGCCCTTCACGTCTCTGTGCCAACTTAGTGACTGCTCCCATCCACCACCCTTTCCAAATTCATTTCAAGTCACTCACAAGAACTCATGTGTAAAACAATCGCTATATTATTATAAGTTCTATATTGCAGACTACGCTCAATTAATGAAGGCACTCATTCATAATTACACATCTTGTCTCATATTGACACTTGACAAATTGAACAGATGTGACTAGTTTATGCACGTTGTACTGGCACTCTTCCCCACTGGTGACAGTCTCAACAGGACCTGATGGATGACTGCCCTCTCCTCCTGCAACTCTCCACACTTTTCCCCCTCACGGAGCCCCAAAGTATATGTGACACACATCCTTCAAACGTCACCAGAACCTTGTGCCAAAGTTTATACCATAGGGGTACCTCAAGGCTCCAAAGAGTTACCCATATTATCCCAATGTTATGCACTAACAACAGACCTACTCTTACAATCTCCACCCACCAAGGTCTCCAAAATCAGATTTCAATTGAATAGCTGGGTCCGGACGGAGGGATGTGAGAGACAGTGTATGAGCACATGCAAATAAGTGTGCATGTGGGTATGTGAGAATGTTGCTGTGTGTGAGATAATGTGAGAGAGTGAGTGTGCGTTTGTAATTGTGGGTGAGAGAGTGTGTATGAAGATGTGTGTGCAATAATGGTGGGTGTTAATGAGAAACAATGCACGGGTGTATATTGATGGGTATGAGAGACTATGTGGTTGCAAGTGTGTGTGAATGTGTGCATTGATGTGAGTGTGTGTGTGTGGTTGTACACGTGAGATACTTTGTATTGTGTGAGAGTCTATATGTGTGTGTGTGTGTGTGTGTGTATACAGGTGAGAGGTGATTGCATGGAAAGGGGTGCATGGGCACCCTCAGACTGAGAGGGAGAGACACACACACACAAAGGCACACATACACACAAACATAGTCTCCCTCCCCTCCCCTCCCTAAAACCTCTCCACACTGGACTGGGACCGGAGGAAAGCCTTGGCTGAAATCTGCTTCTGAACCTATCTTTTGTGTGAATTCTGCTGAGGCCAACTCAGAGTGTGCACCACCACAGACAAATGCACAATGAATTAAACTCAACCTCATTCATCACCATTCTCTCCTCTATCCTTGTGACCAGAATTTGGGACTGAATCTGCCTCTCTGAAAAGGCAAAACCACAGTTAGCTTGACTACTTGGCTGCCTTTTTAAAAGCCATTTTTATTGATTACTCATCTTTTAAAATGATGAATTTATTGCTTTGATGTTGATTTCTTTTGCTCAGCAGGCTTTTGTTTATATTCCTCAACTTTTCTTTTGATTAATGTTGTACCAAACTCAGTCTCAGGCAACTGATCCTGGGTTCCTTGCTGAAAGAAACAAGAGACTCACAAAAAGTCTGATTGCTTTTTGTAGGGCTGATGAAAAGGGTTCTTTTTTTATTCCAGCACAACTGGGAAATGCTGCAATGCTCATTATGTCTGTTGATACTGGTGCAGTAACAAAGGTCAGTGACCTTTTGTCAGAGCATCCAAATGCCATCCTCTCGCCACATGCTGCCTGGCCTGCTGACTAACTGTAGCATTTTCTGTTTAGATCCAGATTTTCAATAACTGTGGTACTTTATTTCTATTGCATGTGCCAGGCTGCAGATGTGTAAGTGTGGCATGATTCAATTTAAAATGGGAAAATATGCGTCACTCAGTGCAAAGTCTAATCATAGAGTCATAGAGATGTATACACAGAAATGACCCTTCCATCCAACTCATCCATGCCAACCAGATATCTTAGAGTAAGCTAGTCCCATTTGCCAACATTTGGCCCATATCCCTCTTAACCCTTCCTATTCATATACCTATCCAGATGCCTTTTAAATGTTAAAAATCACACAACACTAGGTTATAGTCCAACAGGTTTAATTGGAAGCACTAGCTTTCGGGGCGTCGCTCCTTCATCTGGTGGTTGTGACACAACCTGGTGTTGTGTGACTTTTAACTTTGTACACCCCAGTCCAACACCGACATCTCCAAATCATGACTACTATCGACACCTTTTATATGTTGTAATTGTACCAGCCTCCACCACTTCCTCTGGCAGCTCATTCCATACACACATCACCCTTTGTGTGAAAAAATGTACTCTAGAGGAAGCTCTTCAATCTTTCCCTTCTCAAATTAAACCTACGTCTTCTAGTTCTGGACTCCCCCACCCAAGGGCAAAGACCTTGACTATCCTATCCATGCCCCTCATGATTTTATAAACCTTTTTAAGGTCACTATCAATGTTCCAGGGAAAATGGCCCCAGTCTATTCAGACTCTCCCTATAGCTCAAACCCTCTATCCCTAGCAACATCCTTTCAAGTTTCACAACTTTCTTCTGAAAGCAGAGTGACCAAAACTGAATGCAGCATTCCAAAAGTGGCCTCACCAATATCCTGTTCAGCTGCAACATGACCTCCCAACTCCTTCACTCAATGCATTGACAAATAAAGACAAGTGTAAAAATGCCTTCTTCATGTTTCTATCTTTTGCATGTTATTGCCTAGGGAGGTGATGACCTAGTGGTATTATCACAAGACTATTAATCCAGAGACCTTGGTAATGCTCTGGGGAACCAAATTCAAATACTACCATAGCAGATGATAAAATTTAATATATTTCAGTGGAAAAATCCATCTGGTTCACTAATGTCTTTCAGGGAAGGAAACTGCTGTCCTTGCCTGGTCTGGTCTACATATAACTCCTGCTCGAGGCAATTAGGGATGGGGAATAAATACTAGCCCAGCCAGTGTTGCCCTCCGCTCAGGACCTAGTTCAATAAACCAGAGTTGGTTTCACAATATGAATAACCAAATTGTGTGTAATTAACTGACAAAGCAGTGGTTATAAATTACATCATTTGAATCATGAGTTTTCGAGCGGATTTATATATATATAGAAGCATGAAGTACAAAAGTTAAGACGTTTTGCTAAACATACATCTAATAATTTATGGGGAATGGATGCAGTGTGGTGAGAGGGAATGCAGGGTTTTGGAGGTCAGAAAAAATGGGAAACATGATTTTTCATGCTTTCCAAGATAATTTCTCTCCCTGGTCCTTGTTAAAAGTATCTTCTTTGCTGCTCGAATTGACTTCACTGAAGTGAGCCATAATTGCTCTTCCTGAGTCAACCCACACAATATACTCCCTAATGATTGCTGCAGCACCCTTTACCCTATTATCCCTGAAATAATAAGGCGATTCGTTCTGTCATTGAACTCTCGCTCTTCAGACTTGCTATTTTACCACCTTTGGCCTTTCCTTTAAAAGCTTCTTTCAAACCAACCTTTTCAATTATCCAGCTCATGCTGCACTCTGAATGTTCTTGCCTCCCACTCATCCACTCCCACACCAGAGAAGCAATTACATGGTCCTTTATGCTGCGGTGATGGGTGAGAGTGGAGGGAAGTGGTGAGGTGGGGGGAGGGGTGGCTTTCAACATTTCTGTGACTGTTTCTTTCTGTTAAAAACTTAGACTTAAGTTTATATGGTGCCGTTTGTGAACCCAGAAGACCCAAAACACTTTGCAATCAATGAAGTGCTTCTCAATGTAGTCAATGCTATAATTTTGAAAATGGTGTGGCCAAATTGCACATTGAAGTTCCTACAAACAGCAAGGTAAAAAAATGAGCCACAAATCAGTGTTCTTCTGCTGATGACAAATAGACACCACGGATATTTCTTTAGCTCCTCTCCAAAATAGGGCAATAAGATAATTCACTTGAGAGGCCAAATGGTGCTTTCATGTAATGTATCTGTGAAAAGAACATAGAAACATCAAAACTTGGAGGAGGAGTAAGCCATTCAGCCCTTTGAGTCTGCTCTAACATTCAGTGTGACAGGAATATTCTTCATGAGACAGAAGACCTGGTTCAATGGAGCGTGCAACACGGCATACCTAAAATGAGGTGTCAACTCGGTGAAACTACCAAACAGGAATACATGCCAAACAGCATAAGCAGCAAGTGACAGAGCTAAGTGACCCCAAAACTAACAGATGAGATCGAAGTTCTGCAGTCTTGCCACATCCAGTCATGAATGGTGGTGAACAATTAAACAACTGACTGGAGGAAGAGGCTCCACAAATATTCCCATCTTCAATGACTGAAGAACACAGCACATCACTGCAAAAGATAAGGCATTCGCAGCAATCTTTAGCTAGAAGTGCCAAGTGGATGGTCCATCTTGGCCTCCTTCTGGAGTAGTCTCCAGCATCAAAGATACCAGTCTTCAGCAAATTTGATTCACTCCACGTGATACATTTCTATTAGGGCTTTAACTCCAGTGAGTGTCTCAACCTCGACTGCTCTGTCATTGAATTCCCAGATACCTATCCATCAGGTGAAAAAGTTAATCTTCAACTCCTCTCGAACCATTTCATCAGTCACTTTAAACCTATGTGTCTGGTTATTAACTTTTCTGCCATGGAATATGTGTATTTCCTATCCATTCTATCTACTTTTTTTTAATGTATCAGTTAAATCTCTCCTCATTGTCCTCTGCCCAAAGAAAACAATGGAGTGAGTGAGTGAGTGAGTGAGTGAGCGAGTGAATGGATAAATGAAAGAAAGACATTTTCCACCTCTGGGAATATCTGAATAAACTTTCTAGTGTGACCACTTCCAACATATATATGGTGTTAAAGCTGTAGTCTAAATAGACCAAGTTCTTAATTCGTCTTGTGCAGGAAGTTGTCACCCAGATGTGACACTTCACTCCAGGTCAACATTCAGAGGAAGAAAGCAGGGAATAGAGTAGAGTATCGGACTGAAGAACTCAAGCTCACAATTTCATTATCTGTCTCAAAACTGCATTCATCAACATCTCAGCAGTTACTGCAAGGGACAGGTCAGACCAACACAAATCAAGTAATGAAAGACCATCAATACGATGGTCAAGAAAGTACAATAATGCCTCTACTTTCTTGGGAGGCTAAGAAAATTCAGCATGCACAAGGTCTCTTACTAATTTGTATAGATGCACCAAAGAAAGGATCCTATCTGGATGCATGATTTGCAACTGCTCTTTCTGAGACCACAAGTAACTACAGAGAGTCAAGAACACAGCCCAGTCCATCACACAAACCAGCCTTCCATCCAATGACTCCACCTGTACTTCCTGCTGTCTGAGGAAAGCAACCAATAGAATCAAAAACCCCTCCTACCCCAGCTATCATCGCTTGCACTCTCTTCCGTCATGCAGATGAAATAAAAGTTTGAATACAAGTATGAACAGATTCAAGAACACTTTTTTCTCCACTGTTATCAGACTTTTTAACAGACCTCTCAAATGTTAATATCGATCTCTCTCTCTCTGCACCTTCTCTGCAGCTGTAACACTGTACTCTGCACTCTATTCTGCTACCCTGAAGTAGTTTGTATTAAAACCATAAGACACAGGAGCAGAAATTAGGCCATTTAGCCCATCGAGTCTGCTTCACCATTCAATCACGACTGATAAGTTTCTTAACCACATTATTCCACTTTCTTCCCATTACCCTTGATCTCCTTTACAATCAAGAACCTATCTATCTTTGTCTTAAAAAATACTCAATGACCTAGCCTCCACAATCTTCTCTGGCAGTGAATTTATGCTGATACCATAATGCTAGAACAAACTCTGCCTGAGATCTCGAAAGAAATGTCAGAGTAAGATACATGTTGATATACAGTGAGAAAACTAGAGAGAAAAAGAATAACAGATTGAAGGGGGAGATATAGAAATACAATTACAAGAACAGGAAATATTTTATTTGCGTGTAATATCATGTGATATTAGCTAGTAAGTGGTATTTAAGTTGGATAAAGGTCTGTCATATGCTATGATCAATTATAATTTAAAACAAGATTTATATTCACACGGTAGTTCATAACCTCCCTAAGAAACAGCTTAAATGATAAGAGCAATAAGTATACAGCTAAAACAAGAAGAATTTTTTTATAAAGTATTTCACTTTAAAAACAAGTTAGTCAGCTTTGTCCCATGTTTAGAAGGGCTATTGTGCGACTTGTCAGTCCACAATAGAAATATAATTCAAATCTCCTTCAACAATTGGGAACTGATTACATTCTCCTGTCCAGAACCAGAAAGGAGAAGCCACAAGCATCAATCTGTGGACTCAACAATATGATGAAGGTTGACAATTGAATTGAGTAATGGTCACATGATTCTTATGAAATATAGGCTAGCATTTGTGCGCTTTTTAAATGTGCTCTTGGGATGTGGGCATTGCTGGCTAGACCAGCATTGTACATTCCTAAGTGGATCATGACCTCCCTCCTTGAGCAACTAATCAGCATACGTTGTTGCTAGGACAGTTGCTCTAGGATTTTGACCCAGCAACCCTGAAGTATCAGTGATACAACTTCCACGTCAGGAGCATACATGGCTTGGAGGGAGATTGGAGGTGGTTGTTCTTCCCTGGTTCTGCTGCCTTTGTCTATTTAGAAGGGATTGGTCACAAGATTAGATACAGGCAACAGGTTTAGGAGGTGCTGCCAGAGAAGCTGGTGAATTACTGTAATGCATTTTGTGCATCGTATGCACCACTGTGACAATGCATATGGTAGACAGAACAATGTTAGAACACAGAACATAGAACGGTACAGCACAGAACAGGCCCTTCAGCCCACGATGTTGTGCCGACCACTGATCCTCATGTATGCACCCTCAAATTTCTGCGACCATATGCATGTCCAGTAGTCTCTTGCTTCCACAACTGCTGCTGGCAATGCATTCCATGCTCTCACAACTCTGTGTAAAGAACCCGCCTCTGACATCCCCTCTATACTTTCCTCCAACCAGCTTAAAACGATGACCCCTCATGTTAGTCATTTCTGCCCTGGGAAATAGTCTCTGGCTATCGACTCTATCTATGCCTCCCATATTAGGTCCCCTTTCCTCCTCCTTTTCTCCAATGAAAAGAGTCCGAGCTCAGTCAACCTCTCTTCATAAGATAAGCACTCCAGTCCAGGCAGCATCCTGGTTAACCCCCTCTGAACCCTCTCCAAAGCATCCACATCTTTCCTATAATAGGGCGACAAGAACTGGACGCAGTATTCCAAGTGTTGAAGATGCCAGTCAAGCTGGCTGCTTATCCTGGAGGATATCCACCTTCTTCATGCTGTAGGAACTACATTCATCCAGGCAATTTGAGAATATTCCACACTCCTTACTTGTCTCTTGCAGATGGTGGACAGGCTCTGGGGAGACAGGAGATGAGCTAATCACTGCAGAATTCCAAGTCTCTTATCTGCTTTAGTAGCTGCAGTGTTTATATGGTGAGTTCAATTCCATTTCTGGCCAACTGGTACCACTAGGATGTTGATAATGGGGGATTCACTGATGGTAATGTCATTGACTGTTAAGGCACAGTGGCGAGATTCTGTCTGGTTGGAGATGGTCATTGCTTGACATTTCTGCGGTGTGCATGTTATGTGCCACTTGTCACCCTAAGACTGGATACTGTCCAGGTCTTGCTTAATTTGGACATGGGTTGCTTCACTGTCTGAAAATGTATTTATGGTGCCAAACATTTACAATTCAATGAACTTCTCCACCTCTGACCTCATGATGGAAGGAGGATTGTTGATGAAACAGCTGAAAGTGGTTGGGGCACTACATTAAAGAACTCCTGCAGAAATTAAAAATCACACGACACCAGGCTATAGTCCGACAGGTTAAATTGGAAACATTAGCTTTTGGAGCGCTGCTCCTTCATCAGGTGGTCGTGGTCCACAACCACCTGATGAAGGAACAATGCTCCAAAAGCTAGTGTTTCCAGTTAAACCTGTTGGACTACAACCTGGTATTGCGTGATTTTTAACTGTACACTCCAATCCACCACCGGCATCTCTAAATCATGACAACCATCCTGCAGAGATGTCCTGGTGCTTCAATGATTGGCCTCCAACAACTACAAGCCTTTTTTTTATGCCAGGTCCCATCACAGTTTTTTCTCTAATTACAAAGTACTTCAGTTCTGCTAGGGCTCTTTGATACCACTGGCAATCACTCTCACCTTTGGAGGTTAAATCTTTCGTCCATGTTTGAATCAAAGCTATAACGAGGTAAGTACCCAGGCAGCTGTACTAAGAATCAATCTGCAGCTTATTGCTGAGACATTATATTAACTGATAGCATTATTAATGACCCCTTCCATCATTCTTCTGATGACAAAGCCCGGAATGGTAACTGCCTGGATTGGATTTGTCCTGCTTTTGGTGTATAGTACATAACTGAGCCATTTCCACATTGTCAGGTAGATGCCAGTGTTGTAACTGTACTGGAAGAGCCTGGCGAGGGCTGCTGTAATTTCTCAAGTACAAGTCTTCAATACCATTACTGGAACGTTGTCAGAGCCCATAGCCTTAGCAATATTACTGTCTTAAGACTTTGTTGATATCGTGGATTGAATGAAATTTGATAAAGACTGGCATCTGTGATGCTGAGAATGCAGGACGGGGATAAACAGCAAATCCTGTGTCAGTCCACCAGTAAAAGCTAATGTTTAATACCTTGTGACAAAATTATTTAAAAGTGATTAATTCCTGTGAATTGAAATCACTGTTGTCATAGAATCCCGTCAGTGCAGAAAGAGGCCATTCAGCCCATCAAGTCTGCACTGACTCTTCAACGAGCATGCCACCCAGACCGAGCCCTCTACCTTTGCCCCATAACCCCTCTTTCACCATAGCTAACCCACCTAATCTGCACAGCCCTCGATACAATGGGAAATTTAGCATGCAAAAAGTGAGTACTATAGATGCTAGAGATTAGAGCCAAGAGTGTGGTGCTGGAAAAGCACAGCGGGTCAGGCAGCATCTGAGGAACAGGAAAATCAACGTTTCAGGCAAAAGTCCATGGCCAATCCACCTAACCTGCACATCTTTGTGGGAGGAAACTAGAGCATCCAGAGGAAATGATACAGACTCCAGGAGAACATACAAACTCCATACAGATGGTCACCCAAATGGAATCACACCTGGGTTCCTGGTGCTAAGAAGCAACCAGCGTGTCACTGTGCCTCACATTTGTTAGATATCATGGAGCCATTTAATAGAATCAAACAACTTAGAAGGAAGCCATACATATCATCTGCCTGCACTGGCTCTCTGAAGAAAATATGAACTAATTCACTTTTCAAAGTTATTACTGCATCTGCGTCCACCCCCCTTTCAGCCAATGCATTTCAGGCACAACAATATAAGATGAGAAAATGAAAATTAAAATGTCTGTCTGGATGTTGTCAAACTTTATTGACTAAGACATCAATTGGTCTTCATATAGGGTTATAACGTATTAATCATTTTTTTCACCTGGAGATCCATCTTGGCTTACTATTCTTACCCAAATATTGGCGTCTATTTTTAAAAAAGTATGTAATCATCATGACACAAGTATATCAAATATCACCAGATTTTCAAGTCCTGAAAATGGAACCTGAACCTTCAACTTACTGCTTCTGATAGGACAGTACCACCAGTTCGATACTGTTGCAAACAGAGTCATGTTGCATTGAGGTTCCAGGTTGCTTTCAGACAAACCACAACCCCAAACCAATTCTGAACAATCATTTGGTCTTGAAACGTTGAATCTGTTTCTCTCTCCACAAACTCTGCCTGACCTGCCTAGATTTTTCAGCACTTTCTGTTTTTGTTTCAATGCAATAATGCTTTTAATTATGGCTCACAACAGACTAACCTATTTAAACTTGAGTGAAATTATTAACAAAATAACTCTTACAGCTCTTATTACAGTACCAGCAAATCACAAATTCAAATCAACAGATTTCAAGAGCATGGAAAGCTTAGAATACATATACATAAATAAATATAATGCTTTTATTTAAATCAGTTCCATTACTTTTTAATTCAGAATACAAAGGTCTGATATATTTTGTAAACTTTCCATCATGAGTAATTCATTAAAATCCTCAGGTTTAATAATAAACTCAATTATTCATATGCTTAAATATATTAGTGTAGAATTTTGAGCACTTCAGTGTGGCACTGAAATGCTGCTATATACTTTTAGTGCAGTTTTGCTGTGATACCTGTATCTGTATTGAGATGCACGTGCCACATAATTTGTTGAAGTTTTGTTGACAACAAAATGAATCATTGCTTTTGTTTGCTTAGACGACTTCTCATAGATGCCAACCATTACTTGATTGTTCCATTCTCACTTCCCTGGGTCATACAGTCATATCATTTTAGAGATGCACAGCATGGAAACAGACCCTTTGGTCCAACTCGTCCATGCCAAATAGATATCCTAATCTAATCTAGTCCTACTTGCCAGCACTTGGCCCATATCCCTCTGAACATTTCTTATTCATATACCCATTCAGATTCCTTTTAAATGCTGAATTGTACCTGCCTTTACCACATCCTCTGGCAACTCATTCCATACAGGCACCACACTCTGCTTGAAAAAACGTTGCCCCTTAGGTCCCTATCTTTCCCCTCTCACCCTAAACCTATGCCCTCTAGTTCTGGACTCCCCACCACAGGGAAAATACATTGTCTACTTATCCTATCCGTGCCTCTCATGATTTTATAAACCTCTATAAGGTCACCCCTCAGCCTCTGACACTCCAGGGAAAATAGCCCCAGCCTATTCAGCCTCTCCCAATGACTCAAATCCTCCAACCCTGCAACACCCTTGTAAACCTTTTCTGAACCCTTTCAAGTTTCACAACATTCTTTTGATAGGAGGGAGACCAGAATTGCATGCAGTATTCCTAACTAATGCCCTTTACAGCCACAACACGACTTCCCAACTCCTATACTCAACACTCTGACCAATAAAGGAAAGCATACAAATGCCTTCTTCACTAGCCTATCTACCTGTGACTCTACTTTCAAGGAACAATGAGACTGCACTCCAAGATCCCTTACCATTAAGTGTATAAGTCCTATTTTGATTTGCTTTTCAAAAATGCAGCACCTCGTGTTTATCTAAATTAAACTCCATCTGCCACTCCTCAGCCCATTGACCCATCTCATCAAGATCCCGTTGTATTCTGAGGTAACCTTCTTCGCTGCCCACTACACCAACAATTTTGGTGTCATCGGCAAACTTACTGACTATACCTCCTATGTTCACATAGGAGGAATATGGTCAGATAGTCAGAAGACTGTGAGTCCAAGAACCACTCTAGAAACATAAACACCATGATCTAGGCTGGCACACTGTGACTGGAAAACCATCAACTAATGAAAGACTCTTTTTGGTCTGCCCAAAACCTGTTGGTTGTTCAGTGTAAAGAGTTGACCTGAACCAACTGTTGCAGGCCGGGACATTCCAACATCCAGGATTACGTGCTCAGGGATGCATAACAATCTGGGAGAGCTGCTGCCAAGGCAAAATGGGGAAAGACCACCATTTAAGGTCTTTCTGCCAATGTATAACAAGGGATTTTTCAGTTGTCAGAGATGCCTCAAAATATATGTAAATACATGAGTTGAAAATACCTTTGTCTTTGCAATTGCAGGGAAGCCCTGAAGAACGTTCAATTTCAGTGCCTTTTTTACCCTCTCCAAAACCTGCATGGAATTGTTTAATATTTTTTGTAAGCATCTAGATAATTTTTATGAATAAAGTATATTTGTGCCAATAAAAACGTTCTGCCCGTGTCAGTGAAACTGTGGAAAAGATTGGAAAAAACATCAACAGTTTAATATTTTGTATTTTTTTCTGTGCAAAGTCTTGATTAAGAACCTTGTAAATGATTATAATTTATGAATAAAGCATATTTTTGAAATTGAAAACAGTACAGTACTGTCCAAGTGCTGCACTGTCAGAGCTGCCATCCTTCAGATGAGATGATAAATCAAGGTTTTGTAAGACCTTCCAGTTTGATAAGAGATCCTTCAGCACTATTTTGAAGAAGATAAAGGTCAAAATTTATCATTTAATTGACATCTGACAGATTATCTGGTTGCCAGTGCATTGACACAACTGGGAGGTTCCTGTGTGCAAATATGTGCTGCATTTTCAACTTTTCAACATTCAGAAATGGATTTTGTTGGCTGTTAAGTGACTTAAGGTTGCCTTGTGAGATTGTGATAAATGCTAAATGAATGCAGGAGCTCTTCCTGCGTGAATCTCAAAAGCTAAAAAACAACACTGCAAAACACAGTAATTTTGAATAACAGCAAGGGATGTCTCACCACAAATTACTTGTGAAATATGGTTACTATTAGTTATGAAGATTCCCACTTGAATTTTGCTCCAGATTGGCTCTGCATTTGTGTGTGCGTAAAACCAGATTAAATTAGTAGAAGCAGCATCCCAGTGAACAGCTTGTGTGTACTGGCTCGGCAGAGTGTTCCTAGAAAACCCTGTGACCATAAAGAAAACATCATGGCTGTGACATTCAAATATAGTTGTGCAAACATATTGACAACATTCTACTCAAGGAACGGGAATCAACACCTCACTCCAGGCTTCCAAATTCATTCATTCATTCACAAAACATTAATTAACACTGCAAAAACTGACTCAAAAAAAATTAATGTCAGAAATATGCATAATGAAATGGTGTAGAAAAAATAATATTGTGAGCCAGAATTTGGGGAGGCGATGGCCTAGTGGAATTATTACTGGATTATTAACCTGGAGACCCAGATAGTGTTCTGGGGACCCAGTTTCAAATCCTGCCACGTCAGATGATGGAATTTGAATTCAAGGAAAATTTGGAATTAAGAGTCTCTTGATGACTACTGTCAATTGTCAGGAAAAAAACATCTGGTTCACTAAAGTCCTTTCGGGAAGGAAACTGCCATCCTTACCTGGTCTAACTTACATGTGACTCCAGACCCACAGCAAGATGCTTGACTCTTAACTGCTCCCTGGGCAATAAATGTTGGCTCATCCAGCCGCTCCATCATCCCATGAATTAAAAAAAAGGTCCTGAGAGGCTGGGTCACAAAACTCTGTACAATTTTGTTGGGACAGGACTGATGTGAAATGAGAGGAGTGAGCTCTGCGATTAAGTGAATCAATACTAAATTATATTCCCTGATCAATCATACTTTAACTTTTGTTTTTTTCCACAAGTGATAATGGTATTACCAATGCTTTGGTTGCTTTGAAAGCAATAGACGTGCTTCAAGTGACTGATGGAGCTAGTTGATTTTTTTGAGAGGATTTCTGTTCTTTAATATCAGGAAAGCTATTGTTTTATGAACATTATTAAAGTGGGAAATAGGTGACTGAGTGAGAATTTGACCACAGCATACACAAAAGCAATGTAACTGCATTAAAGCTACTGCAGCATATTAGAAAGGATGATCGTAAAAGTATATGGAGATAGGAGGATTACAATAGATAGTTCCATTTATCGACCAATGTACTGATACAGGCACAGTGAGCCTCTGTGTGGTAGCGTAATGTATATGATTTAATCATAAAACATGATGTTGTGATATTAGGACAAGGAGATACAGATTCAATTTGTTGGAATGGTAAACTTAATTCTTCACACAAAGAGTGAACACGATTAACAATGTGGAAGACCTTGGAAGGTCTTAGCCAACATTGCAATGCTGGAAAAGAGTGACTGGTGAGCTCCTAAGTTCTCTCTGAATAAATTAGTAGAAATACAACGTATGGACTCGCCACATTTCTGAGCACACTGGTTCTGTGTGAATGAATTACTGTCTGGTTAACTATCAGAGAAGAAGACTGAGGTTCTCAACCTTTTTGGGTTTTAATGTCACAGGTTACAGTTAATGAGGAAATACATACCTGTGTTATTTAGCAAAGATTTAGATTCAATGTTAGGATGATTGAATTTTCTGCTGAGGATTACTAACTCTTTGACCAATAGGCTTATGTAGAAAGGTGCATTAACTGCCAACCTATGAGTTGAACAAGTTTAGGGGTTTGGGTGATACCTCTCCTTACGAGAGGTAACTTGGATGATGGAACACATGACCAGAATTTCTGTTTTTTTTTCCCTGAAATAGCTCCAGCTGTTTCTTTTAATCAGTTTTATTTTTTTCTCTCAGGGCATAGGGAATTGGTTCTTAGCTTTCTGAGGCAGCATCTACTCTTATTGATTCAAGTCTATAACAATTAATAGGTTAGTTATGCTAAGCCTTTGGGCCACTGGTCTCCAATGGGTAACATTATATTAGCTCTAATGTCTCGTTTCACCTTGCAGAGTGAAATAGAATTTTTGTACTTTCCCCTTCAATATTATTGTCTGTTTGTCACAACATATTAGCCAGGGACCTTTAGTATAAAAGACCCACACATCAAAACAAAAGGTTCAAAGGTCTACCAGATACTCCGTTGTTCCCATTTCTTTGCACCATTAGTTAAACTTTGATAAAAAAAGAGGAACTGCAGAGTGTGCAGTAATATCACACAAAATGTTGCAACGGTGCAATGGGTTCGTACATTAGGTTTGCCTTACATGAGGATCAATGGTCGGCACAACATGGTGGGCTGAAGGGCCTGTTCTGTGCTGTACTGTTCTATGTTCTATGTTCTATGAAAGTATATGAACACCACCATAGTGTCGCAAATTTACAAGTATTAAAAAGGAAAACCTTTCAATGAGCTGTCTCACATAGTGCAATGCCTTTTCAGTAAGAGGATATGCAACCTCACCATTAAATCACCAAAAACTATGCAAGCACAAAAGCTTTGTTAAGCAATAGAATACCATTACAGTGTAGCCATTGCTATAGTTTAAATATATCTCTGAGCTGTAAGGAACAGACAGATACCTGAAAGGTAGCCTTGATTCCAAGATCCAGGACTCCAAGATTGTAAGCTCAGAAATTCCTTACCCAAAACTAAGTGTCTTTCAATCTCTCTCATCTCCTTTAAGATGTATCTTTCAACATTCCCCTTGAGTAACCTTTCAGTTATCAGCCCTACTGTCTTCTTAAATTAAGTGTTCTTCAGTGTCAGTGTTTACTTGGTAACGCTCCTGTGAAATGATTTTGGATTTTTTATTATCTCTAAGGCATTATATAAACACAAACTGTTGTTATTGTTGACTGCATCCATGGTGAAACACACAGAGAGTAGATGGTTCCCAGTTGCCCTTTCAAACGTGATGCAGAGTCTGCCTGGATGGACAAGCTGCCCTCCTTTCAGCTTGAGTTACAAATGCAATGTTGAGTTCCAGCCGCTTCATTGAATTTTCCAGTTCATTTGATGCAGTGAACATGTTATCAGATAGCAACATTGTATGAAACATCTACTAAAGAAAACAAATGAACCTTTACCTGACAGCAGGAAGAGAAAGGAACGATACTTCAAGGATGTATCTTCCTCGTGATCAGAATTCAATCCATTCAATTAGAATTGGAAAATGTGAATCACAGTTGTTCGAATCAAAACACAATTTAAAGTGCACTAACTGTTCTTTTTGCATAAGAAAGCCAAACACTGCAACTTCGTATTGTGCAGAGGTAATTAAGGGACACTTACAGCTGTGACAAGTTTCTCCTGTATAGCCAGTCCCGGCGCAATCACAGTAAAAGGTACTCCAGGACTGAGAGCATTCCCCACCGTGCTCACAGTAATTCGGTAAGCACCTGTAATTACAAGAGGTTCAATCTTGGTTACAACAGTGTCACAAGTATCAGAACAAGTCCTACTGGAAAATCAGATAATTTAAACAGAGAACACACTAGATGCTCTCACTGGTAAAATAAAGTTAAAAATCACACAACACCAGGTTATAGTCCGGCAGGTTTATTTGGAAGCACTAGCTTTCGGAGCGCTGCTCCTTCATCCGCAGCTACTTGATGAAGGAGCACTGCTCTGAAAGCTAGTGATACCAAATAAACCTGTTAGACAATAACCTGATGTTGTGTGATTTTTAACTTTGTCCACCCCAGTACAACACCAGTTCCTCCACATCATGGTAAAAGAAAGATAACATTGGACAGCATCATGGAAACATCAGTTGTCTTTCAAATTATCCAAGATTTTATATTGTCCAGAGTTTGAGTCAAAACCTTTGATTTAACTTCATGAAAAAATATATGCTATTTTCAGATCTAAAGTTGTGAAACAACAAGAAAACTTTGTTCATAAAATTTGCTCCAGATTTTGCTCAGACATTAACAGTGTTTGAATGGTTCACAATAATCTGTAAATTGACGAGATATTTGGAGGGAAGTTGAGATAGCCCTATGATTGTGAGGTGTTGTCTGCTGGCTGATTTGGTGCTGTTCCATTGCCATCTTACACTTTTCACACATTTTTTTCACTAACTTTGTTAGAGAAGCGAACTCAAGTAATTATTGGCAATCTAACTTTGGAGTCTTAGAATCAGAAAGACATACAGTTAGCGAGTTTTGAGAAGATTTGTAAGCTCAGGTTGAGGTTCTGAATGTAGGTTTGCTCGCTGAGCTGGAAGACTCGTTTTCAGAGTACCATACTGGGTAACATCATCAGTCAGCTTCATCCGGAGGCTCACTAATGATGTTATCTAGTAGGGTGACAAAACATCTGAAACTGAACCTTCCAGCTTAGTGAGCAAACCTACATCCATACAAACAGTTTTTCTGGCCCATTGTATCTGCACCTGTCATCAAACATCCACCTATTCTAATCCCATTTCCCAGCACTTTGCCTTCTTTGTGATGTCATTTCCAGAACTCATCCAAATATTTCTCATGAGTCTCTTCCACTCCCTCTTCCACCCTTTTCGGCAATAAGTCTCAGATACCACAATGCTCTGGATGATTTTTTTCCTCCAACAAATCCCCCCTAAACCTCCTGCTCCTTACCTTCGAACTGTGCCCCAAGGTTATTGACCCTAAGAGAAAATGGTTTTCCCTATCTACCCTGCCTCTGCCCCTCAGAAGCTTGTGCACCTCAATTAGAAGACCCACAGCTTTCTCTGCTTTCAGGAAAATCTATCTACTCTCTCTTTTCAGAGCTGAATTGCTCCAGTCCAGGCAATACAGAATCAATGAATTATAGAATTTTAAGCCACAGGGCAACGTTGAATATCCAAACAACATGGGCGGGGAGTATTTTGTTTGGATAATTGAATGTTCAGACAACCAAATGTTCAGATAACACAGTTTACCCAAGCCTTGGACCTTGAGATCTTGTTCTGATAAACTGAAATTTGGATAATAGACGTTTGGATTACTGAGGTTGTTCTGAATTTGGCCCATGCCTGTACCAGGTCCTAAAAGAGCTATCCAGCTAATCACATTCTCGAGATTTATCTCCATAGCCCTCCAAGTTCATCAGTTTCAAAGAGAAATCCAGCTCTCTTCTGAAACCTCTGATGGAATCCATCTCTACCACTCTCACAGGCAGCACATTCCAACTCTCTGAGGAAAGAAGTTTCTCCTTATCTCACTTCTAGCTCTCTTGCTGACAGTTTTAAAATTGTGATCCCTCGTTCCTGACATATCAATTAGTGGAAACAGAATATCCTTCTTGAGCCTGTAAAAACAATTCAAAATTTTGAACACATCCAAAAGGTAACGTCTGAATCTTCTCTGCTCCAAGGTGAATAAGCCCAATTTCTCTAATCTTTGCTTTTATCCAAAATCTCTCATTTTTGGTATCATTCTTGCAAATCTCTTTTGCAATTCCTCCAGGCCTAAACATCCTTCATTAAATAAGGAGCCCAGAATTGACATTATACTCCAAATGTGGTCTTAACAATGATTTGTAGAGGTATAGCATTATTTCCTTGCTTTTTAATCGACACTTATATTTATAAACCCAAGGATCCTATAAGCCTTCTTAATAGTTGTTCCAACTTCAAAACGTGTGATGCTGAAAAAGCACAGCAGGTCAGGCAGCATCTGAGAAGCAGGAAAATTGACGTTTCGGGCATACGTTCTCCATCAGGAATGCGGCTGAGAGGTAAACAGGAGGAAGGGGGTGGGGCTGGGGACAAGGTAGCTGGGAAAGCAAAAGGTAGATGCAAGTGAGGGATGATGATGATAGGTCAGAACAGAGGGTGGAGCGGATAGGTGGGAGGGAAGATGGACAGGTTGCACAGTTTAAGAGGAGCCAAGTTGGAGGATTGGATCTAGCATGAGGTGGGGGAGGGGAAATGAGGAAACTGGTGAAATCAACATTGATTCCATGTAGTTGGAAGCTCCCAAGGCGGAAGATGAGACATTCTTCCTCCAGGCATCGGATGGCTAGGATTTGGCGGTGGTGGAGGCCCAGGATTTGCATGTCCTTGGCGGAGTGGGAGGGGGAGTTGAAGTGTTCGGCCACAAGGCAGTGGGGTTGTTTGGTGCACGTATCCTAGAGATGCTGTCTGAAATGTTCTGTGAGTCGGCATCCTGCCTCTCCAATGTAGAGGAGACCACATTCGGAGCAATGGACAAAGTAGATGAGGTGTTTGGATGTGCAGGAAAATCTCTGCAGGATGTGGAAGCATCCTTTGGGGCCTTGTACAGAGGTGAGGGAGGTGATCTGTGTGCAAGTTTTACATCCCGTGTGGCAGCAAGGGAAGGTGCCAGGTGTGGAGGGTGGATTGGTGGAGGGCGTGGACCTAACAAGGGAGTCGCGGAGAGAATTGTCTCTGTGGAATGCTGAGAGGGGTGGGCAGGGAAATATATCTCTGGTGGTGGGGTCTGACTGTGGGTGGCAGAAATAGCTGTTTCAACTTGCATGGTTATCTTCAGAGTAGTATGTATGTGAACCCTGAGGTCCCTCTGCTCTGTATTTGCCTCAAAATTGTATCATTGAGCCTGCATTGTACCTCCATGTTCTTTCTTTCGAAATGCATAACTTCACATTTCTCTGAATTGAAATTCATCTGCCAGGTGTCTGTCCATTTGGCCAACATGTCAAGTCCCTCTGAATTCACCCACAATTCACTATTCTCCATAGTTTAGCATCACCTGCAAATTTAGAGATTTTGCCCTAAATACCCATCTCCAAATCATTTATATGAAACTGAAAAAGCAAGAGTCTCAACATCCATCCTGGGGGAACACCACTTTCAACTTGTCTCCAGTCTGAGAAATATTCATCTCCAACAACTCTTTGTCTCCTATGTTTTGGCCAACCTCTAATCCATGCTGCCAAGGACCCAACAGTCCCAAACATTTCCAATTTGCTAATCATCCTGCCATGTGGCACTGTATCAAATGTTTTCTGAAAGTCAAAATATACAACATCCACAGCACTACCCTTGTCATTTGCCTGTGTCATTTCATCAAAGAACTCTACTAAATATATCAGACCTAACCTGCCCTTGACAAAGTCATATTAACTGTCTCGCATTAACTTATTTTCCTCAAACTGTGAATGTCTCTTTCCTGTATTATGGCCTCCATCTATCTTCCCACTATTGACACCAAACTGACAGTTTTGTCATTTCCTGAGTTATCCTTTGTCCTTTCCTCCAACAACAGCGCCACATTTGTAATTCTCCAGTCCCTGGGACTAATCTTGTGCTCCGGAATACCTAGAAAATTTCCGCCAACTGCTCCACGATTTGCTCTCTCAATAATCTTGGATGTGTCCCTTCCAGGGTTGGCGATTTCTCTTCCTGGAGTACTGCTAGCATTTTTAGCATCTATTCATTATCTATCACTATAACTGCTCAGTTGATCAATGTGATATTACTATGGCTTTAAGAGGTTATTTTGTCATTTATTCTTGAAGAAAAGTTTCAAGGTAGGGGTTATGGGTAGTCAACACAGAACCACAAGAGTAAAGAGTTTGTGAGGCTTTGTTTTTTTGAAAGGTTGAAACAATAGAAGCAGCCTGAATGGGTGAAACTCTCACAGAACCAGGATTTTTCATTTCAATAGCAGTTGCTGTTAGGAAGAAGTGGAAGTTGTTTTCTTTTTCCTCTCTCGGTTCCAGGTAAAAGCTGGAGTTTCTCCTTCTGCTGCTAGAGTTGCATGTGATACAATCTTTTTTTCTGAATTTGCCTTGGTAAAATGAGTATTTATGGGATGTTACTGTAGAACATAAAACATAGAACATAGAACAATACAGCACAGAACAGGCCCTTCGGCACACGATGTTGTGCCGAACATTTGTCCTAGCTTAAGCACCCATCCATGTACCTATCCAATTGCCACTTAAAGGTCACCAATGATTCTGAGTCTGCCACTCCCACAGGCAGTGCATTCCATGCTCCCACCACTCTCTGGGTAAAGAACCTACCCCTGACATCCCCCCATACCTTCCACCCTTCACCTTAAATTTATGTCCCCTTGTAACACTCTGTTGTACCTGGGGAAAAAGTTTCTGACTGTCTACTCTATCTATTCCTCTGATCATCTTATAAACCTCTATCAAGTCACCCCTCATCCTTCGCCGTTCCAATGAGAAAAGGCCTAGCACTCTAAACCTATCCTCATACGACCTATTCTCCATTCCAGGCATAAGCCTACCATGGAACCTTATCAAATGCCTAACTAAAATCCATGCACACTACATCCACTGCTCTACCCTCATCCACATGCTTGGTCACCTCCTCAAAGAATTCAATAAGACTTGTAAGGCAAGACCTACCCCTCACAAATCCGTGCTGGCTGTCCCTAATCAAGCAGTGTCTTTCCAGATACTCATAAATCCTATACTTCAGTACCCTTTCCATTACTTTGCCTACCACCGAAGTAAAACTAACTGGCCTGTAATTCCCGGGGTTATCCCTATTCCCTTTTTTGAACAGGGGCACAACATTCGCCACTCTCCAGTCCCCTGGCACCACCCCCATTGACAGTGAAGACGAAAAGATCATTGCCAACGGTTCTGCAATTTCCTCTCTTGCTTCCCACATAATCCTAGGATATATCCCGTCAGGCCCGGGGGTCTTGTCTATCCTCAAGTTGTTCAAAATGTCCAACACATCTTCCTTCCTAACAAGTATCTCCTCTAGCTTACCAGTCCGTTTCACATTCTCTTCAACAATATGGTCCCTCTCGTTTGTAAATACTGAAGAAAAGTATTCAAGACCTCTCCTATCTCTTCCTACTCAATACACAGTCTCCCACTACTGTCCTTGATCGGACATACCCTCATTCTCGTCATTCTCATGTTTCTCACATACGCATAAAATGCCTTGGGGTTATCCTTGATCCTATCCGCCAAAGATTTTTCATGGCCTCTCTTAGCTCTCCTAATCCCTTTCTTCAGCTCCCTTCAGGCTATCCTGTATCCCTCCAACGCTCTGTCTGAACCTTGTTTCCTCAACCTTATGTAAGCCTCCTTCTTCCTCTTTACAAGACATTCAACCTCCCTTGTCAACCAAGGTTCCCTTACATGATCATCTCTTTACTGCCTGACAGGTACATACATATCAAGGACACGTCGTATCTGTTCCTTGAAAAAGTTCCACATTTCCACGACATCCTTCTCTGACAGCCTATGCTCCCAACTTATGCTCCTCAGATCCTGTCTTACAGCATTGTATTTACCCTTCCCCCAATTGTAAAACCTACCCTATTGCACGCACCTATCTCTCTCCATAACCAAGGTGAAAGTCACAGAATTGTGGTCACCATCACCAAAATGTTCACCCACTAACAAGCCCATCACTTGTCCCGGTTCATTACCGAGTACCAAATCCAATATGGCCTCCCCTCTGGTCGGACAATCTACATACTGAGTTAGAAAAGCTTCCTGGACACACTGCACAAACACCGCCCCATCCAATCTACTTGATCTAAAGAACTTCCAATCAATATTTGGGAAGTTGAAATCGCCCATGACTACTACCCTGTGGCGTCTGCACCTTTCCAAAATCTGTTTCCCAATCTGTTTCTCCACATCTCTGCTGCTCTTGGGGGGCCTATAGTGAACACCCAACAAGGTGACTGCTCCTTTCCTATTTCTGACTTCTGTCCATACTACCTCCAAAGGCAGATTCCCCTCGAACTGCCTTTCTGCAGCCATTATACCATTTCTAATTAGCAACGCCACCCCCCTTCCTTTTTTACCACCCTCCCTAATCTTACTGAAACATCTGTAACGAGGAACCTCCAACAACCATTCCTGTCCCTCTTCTATCCACGTTTCCGTGATGGCCACAACATCGTAGTCCCAGGTACCGATCCACGCCTTAAGTTCACCCACCTTATTTCTGATACTCGAACTGTAGTGGAACAATTAATTATGAATAGCTGATGCATCTATTATTTGGTTGAGCATTTCAATAGACTTATAACTAAGCCAATTCTTTTCTTTATTGTTTATTTTTTATAGTGCAAAAAAAAAGTGTGTTTTGCTTCAAATCTGTCAGTTTGGCCAGTCGAATTGTATCTGGAATGCAATACTTTACACTAACCTTTAAAATAAGAAAAGTTTAGGGTCGAGAATATTTTGAGGGGGTTTGATCTGGTTGATAACAGTCAACACAAATATTTCCAACTGGGCCATTGCCACCACCTTTTAATTCAGTAATGACAGAAGCAAATATTTAATCTAGTTCCTCTGCTGTACCCTTTGCTTCAGTGAGCAGCATACCTCGTTTGTTGTTATGGGCTTCACTCTATTTTTTGCTAATGCCTTGCTGCTAATATATTTGAAGAACATTTTACTATTTTAGTGAAACCTGTCATCTTTTCCACATGCTTCCTCTTAGCCTTCCTTATTCCAGCCTTAAGCTTTCTCCTGCATTTGAGATACTCTTCATGATGTCTATAGCTCTTATTATTCAGGTATGTATGACATGTCTCCTTTCTCTTCATTGTTTTCTCATTGATAATATCTCAGTGAATCTCTTCTGCATCCTCTCTGACGTAATCACATCATTCTACAGTGTAGTCACCAGACATACACACAATACTCCAGCTGTGGCCTCACTAATTCTAAGTGCTGCTTAATAGGACTATCTCTGTGAATATTTAGTGCAACAAGGCAAATGACTCACCTCTTCATTCTCCAGTGGGTTTCCATAACCTACAAGCTTCAATTCAGGATTATGATGGAACACTCTCCACTAGATAAGGGCAGCAAAAACAACTCAATAATTGCACCATCAGTCAGGATGAAGCAGCTCAAATAATTGGCATACCATCCAACACAGTAAACTGGAGTAGAAGTAGGCCATTTGGCCCTTTCAGTGTGCGCTGCTATTCAATATAATGGTGCGGCACTGTGGTTCAGTGTTCAGTTTTGCTGCCTCACAGTTCCAGGGACCTGGGTTCGATTTCAGCCTTGGGCAGCTTTTTTTGTGGAATTTGCACATTCTCCAGTCTGTGTGGGTTTGCTCCCAGCTAAGTGGATTTAGCCATGGGAAATGCAGGGTTACAGGAATGGAGTAGCAGGGTGGGATGGTCTTGATGGGCTAAAGGGCCTGCTTACACACCATAGGGGTTCTACAATTATTACTGATCACCTGACTCACTGTCTCTGTTCCAAATTTCTCCCTATACCTTTTGATCCCTTTAGTCCAAATGAATGAATGATGCCCAGTCCTTGAAAACATTGAATATTTTTGCCTCAAATGGATAGGGTAAATAGGCAAAGTATTTTACCTGGGGTGAGGGAGTCCAGAACTAGAGGGCATAGGTTTAGGGTGAGAAGGGGAAAGATATAAAAGAGACCTAAACTTTTTCACACAGAGGGTGGTACGTGTATGGAATGAGTTGCCAGAGGAAGTGGTGGAGGCTGGTACAATTGCAATATTTAAGAGGCATTTGGATGGGTATATGAGGAGGAAGGGTTTGGAGTGATATGGGCCAGGTGCTGGCAGGTGGGACTAGATTGGGTTGGGATATCTGGTAGGCATGAACGGGTTGGACCGAAGGGTCTGTTTCCATGCTGTACATCTCTATGACTCTATGACTCTAAATGCTTTCTGTGATAGATGGGCTCACTACTCTCCAACATTTAGTCCCTGTAATGTGTACCGTGGCTGCAATAATCACCATTTACAAGTTGAATCACAGCAATCTGAGAGGCTCCTTCAGTAGCAATTACAAACTGGTGACCGCTGCCACGTAGACGGACAAGGGCAGCAGTCACATGTGAATACAAAGCTCCCATCCAAGTCAAACCTTCCTGATATGGAAACATATTGTCCTAGCCATGGCGCCAGAATTCTGGAGGTGGAAATGAATAAATTCATTCTACCCACTGGTCTTTTCCTCTACCTAGCATACAGAAACTGCCATAAGAATAGCTTTTAACCAAAACACTTCTTCTGAAATAATCTATCTATTACACTCAGGCAATCACATACGAGACAAAGTGCTATGCTCAGTTACATACCTGACACAATGCCTTTTTCTTCCTCTCTCTCCAATGACCAATTTGTGCCATTCATTTCAATAAAATGTGGAGGTGCCAGTGTTGGAGTGGGGTGGGCAAAGTCAGCAGTCACACGAAGTCAGGTTAAAGTCCAACATGTTTCTTTGAAATCACAAGCTTTTGGAGCGCTGGTCCTTCATCAGGAGAAGTCAACCTTCACCTGAAGAAGGAGCAACACTCCAAAAGCTTGTGATTTTAAATTAACCTGCTGAGCTATAACCTAATGATGTGTGATTTCTAACTCATTTCAATTACACGCTATAGGAGGATTATACCAACCATAATAAAATCCGATACATTCTATCAACATTTCCCAGTCGGGCTCTGTTTTGCCTGTCTCTTAATCTATTACTATCAATTTCACGGAAAGTAGCAGTCCATTTTTCCTTGGTGACTGCTGAATAATGTGCTTGCACTAAGTCGTTTTTCTCATCATAACCATCACTTCTCTCTTCATACTCTAGTTCAAGGACTCTTACATTAGTCATTCTTCTTGCCCAACTAATTTTGCACATGCCTGTAGGACCATTACTCAAACGTCTCTGATCCTTCCATTACTTTAGTATTCAAGGTCTAATTTTACAGCAGCACTACAGCATGCATAGATTTAAACATCCTACTTAACACCCTCTGATCTTATAATTGTACAGAAACTATACTTGCAATCCCCAAACTGGACTCCAACCAAGTAATCACCAACTCATTTTTTTTAAAAGCTGTCGGATGAAATCTTACTGCAAAAATAAACCATGATAAATGAGCAAAATGGTTATTAATACTCAAAACAGCACATTAGTTCAGATGATTGCGAGGTATCCTGTGAGTACCGAACTTGCTCACTGGACTTCACCTGTCTGTGTTTGTGTGACTAAAATGGCACCTCACTCGAGTGTGTTCCAATGGTTTTAAGAATTTGCTGTATACGCAGCCAAACTGCCTACTCAAGTTACTACAAAAAGTTACGGTTGGTAATTAGGAAATGTAAGCACAATATGAACAAGGTCATAATTGCTAATAATGTTAAAAATTGCATGCACACTGTCAAGCATACACATACACACACACTCACTCACTCACTCACTCACTCACTCACTCACTCACTCACTCACTCAAATGTACACACACAAACACATATAAGGCTGTGGGGTGAATTGGCATTCGCAGATTTGTATTTGCAAATACTTTCTATTTCGTTCCAAAAGCACACAATCTGTAGGCAATCAGTCCATACGAAAGTTTATCAATTCCTACTTTGGAAGTATAACTGGTCTGACTCAAACTCTAACCTTATACCTTTAATGTATTATCTGAGCTGAGCTGTCACCTTTTATTTAATGAACCCTTATATCGGGAATGTGACTTGAAAGAAGTTTTGGTATTTACAACTTGATGAATCAAAACCTGCAACCCATTCCAAGTGATTAAGACTTAATGACAATCTAGGTTTGTTCAATGCATCGTATCAGTTGTAAGACACTTTGATTTTTTTATTTTAAATTCTGTGTCCTGTGATCCTGCCCTACTAGCTACCTGACAAAGGAGCAGTGCTCCGAAAGCTTGTACTGGCAAATAAACCTGTTGGACCAAAACCTGGTGTTTTGTTAATTTTTAACTTTGTCCACCCCGATCCAACACCAGCACCTCCACATCGTAATTGCTAATGAATTACCAGTCTAAATATCTGGTCCAAAAGAGGAACAATTGACGTTATTCATTTTTATTCTTGTAAGCAATTAAATCTTTATGGAGAATTTTTTTAAAAAAATCTAATTTATTTTTATTTAAATTACTTTTTATTGTGTCAGATTTTTTTCTCCCTCACTTAAGCAAACCTTTCCTTCTTTTTCTTCATTTCTCGTTCTACACATGATTGGATTTAAATTCATCCAATTTCCTCCTTTGCCAGCCCCAGATGTTATCCAGCTCTAAGAAAATGTGGTTAAAAATCACACACCAGGATTTAGTCCAACAGGTTTAATTGGAAACACTAGCTTTCGGAGCACCGCTCCTTCATCAGGTGACTGTCAGAAAACGGGGATAGCCTTTCGAAATCTGAAGTACAAAGGGACCTGATTTGATTTGTTTTATTGTCACATGTACCTAGATACAGTAATAAATCAAACCATGTTTGGGATTTGGGATTTGGGATTTAGGATTTAGGTGTCCGAGTTCAGGATTCTCTTAAGGTTAATTTTCAGGTTCAGTTGGCAGTTAGGAAGGCAAATGCAACGTTTGTACTCATTTCAAGGGGATGACAATACAAGAGCAGAGATGTATGGACAAGGCTGTATAAGGCTCTGTTCAGAACTGCATTTGGAATATTGTCAGCAGTTTCGAGCTCCCATATCTAAGGAAAGATGTGCTAGCATTGGATGGGCAAAAGTGAATACTGCAAATAGAGTCATAGAATCATAGAGGTGTACAGCATGGAAACAGACCCTTCGGTCCAACGCATCCATGCCGACCAGATGTCCCAACCCAATCTAGTCCCACCTGCCAGCACCCGGCCCATATCCCTACAAACCCTTCCTCCTCATATACCCATCCAAATGCCTCTTAAATGTTGCAATTGTAACTGCCTCCACCACCTCCTCTGGCAGCTCATTCCATACACGTACCACTCTCCACATGAAAAAGTTGCCCCGTAGGTCTCTTTTATATCGTTCCCCTCTCACCCTAAACCTATGCCCTCTAGTTCTGGACTCCCCAACCCCAGGGAAAAGACTTTGCCTATTTAACCTATCCATGCCCCTCAGAATTTTGTAAACCTCTATAAGGTCACTCCTCAGCCTCCGACCTCCAGGGAAAACAGCCCCAGCCTGTTCAGCCTCTCCCTGTAGCTCAGATCCTCCAACCCTGGCAACATCCTTGCAAATCTTTTCTGAACCCTTTCAAGTTTCACAACATCTTTCCGATAGGAAGGAGACCAGAATTGCACGCAATATTCCAACAGTGGCCTAACCAATGTCCAGTGCAACTGCAACATGACCTCCCAACTCCTGTACTCAATACTCTGACTAATAAAGGAAACCATATCAAATGCCTTCTTCAATATCGTATCTATATGTGACTCCACTTTCAAGGAGCTATGAACCTGCAAGCACTCCCTAGGTTGCTGGAGATTAGAGTCAAGATTACAGTAATGCTGGAAAAGCACAGCAGTTCAGGCAGTATCCGCTAAGTAGTGAAATCAACGTTTCAGGCAAAAGCTCTTCATTAGGAAACCTTCGTCAGCACAGAGAGGTTCAGAAGAATGATCTTGGGATGAAGGGCTTGACATTTGAGGAGCAGTTGAGGTCTCTGAATTTGTACTCAGTGGAGTTTAGTGGAATGGAGGTGCGGGATCTGATTGTATCTGACAGAATACTGATAGACCTGGATAGAGTGGATGTGCAGATGCTTCCACTAGTAGAACAGACTCGGAGCCAAGGGCACAACCTCAAAATAAAGTGATGTCCCTTTTCAATTGAGATGAGGGAGAAATTCTTCAGCCAGAGGATTGTTAATCTACTAAATTCATTGTTTTTAAGTCAAATATAGGTGGCTTCTTGATTGCTAAGGAAATCAAGGGTCAGAATTAGAATCCCTACAGTGTGGAAACAGGCCCTTCAGCCCAACAAGTCCACACCGACCTTTCAAAGAGTATCCCACCCAAACCCATTCCCCATTACTCTACAATTACCCTGACTAATGCACATAACCTGCACATCCCTAAACACTATAGGCAATTTAGCTTGGCCAATTCACTAGCCTGCACAACTTTGGACTGTGGGAGGAAACTGGAGCACCTGGAGGAAACTCATGCAGACACAGGGAGGATGTGCAAACTCCACACAGACAGTCACCTGAGGCTGGAATTGAACCCAGGGGCCTGGCGCTGTGAGGGAGCAGTGCTAACCACTAAACCACATTGCCGACTGCATCACAGCACCTCCAGTTATGGGGAGAAGGCAGATGAATGGGGTGAAGAAAGGTATCAGGCATTATTGAATGGTGGAACAGACTCGGTGGTCCGAATGGCGTCATTCTGTTTCTAGGTCTTATGGTCTAAATTGTGTATTGATGCATTACTTTTACAATTTCTGAATTTAACATGCCATGTGTGTTCCTTTGTGGTCATGGGTGATGCCTGGGTTCAGCAATCCAAAAAGTACCCACTGCGTGAACCGCTTTGAAATATTTCACCATCGTCATGAGGGAAATACAGAGAAACTCTCTGGAGTCTTCTTAAAGTTTTAACCATTTTCAAACTCCTCAAATGGTTAATCTTTTGTCAAATTCACTCATGACATTATAGACCATTAATCCTTTAATAACCTTTTTAGACTATCAATCAAAATGTGAACAGTGCCTCCAGGTTAAAATACAGCTCTGAATAAATATTTAAAGACACAGAGAATAAGTCATAATTAACTCAGCTATAATAATAATCCAAATGTGAAAAAAATGTTCTTAATGCGACAAAAGCAGATGATCTTTTGCCTTATAAACTGAACCAAATATCCTATCAATAAAAGCATTCGAGGAGCAGGCGAAACATTGTATTTCTTCATGTTAATTTTAGATTAGATTACATTCCCTACAGTGTGGAAACAGGCCCAACCAGTCCACACCGACCCTCCAAAGAGTAACCCACCCAGACCCATTTCCCTCTGACTAATGCACCTCACACTATGAGGCAATTTAGCATGGCCAATTCACCTGACATGCACATCTTTGGAGTGTGGGAGGAAACCAGAGCACCCGGAGAAAACCCACACAGACACGGAGAGAATGTGCAAACTCCACACAGACAGTCACCTGAGGCTGGAATCGAACATGGGATCCTGGTGCTGTGAGGCAGCAGTGCTAACCACTGAGCCACCATGTTAATGTTATTGAAGTTTTTGTTTTCAATTTTAAAAGGACTCTAGGCATTTAATTCACTTTTGATTATTACACAATCTCTTCAATAATCTACTTTAAAATACAGCATTCAACATCATGGAGCTGAGAGAACAATTGTTTCTTAATGTGTGCGTTTCTGGCCTATCAGTGAAACACATCTGCTTGAATATACTGACAGGGCCTACATTTAAATTTGTTTATCAGGTGAAGCAACATTCATGTATGATCAGTCACAAACAGCAACTAAACCATTATAAGTGAGGAGCAGCTGTTTTAATGCTTTTTTAATGATTATGTGTTTTTTGGAATCTAGCCATTGGTTTACATTTATCAATCATGTATGGGCCTTGATAATTTATTAAACTGAAGTGGTTCATGCTGATGCAAAACAAAGCAGATATCTCGATTCCCTATAACAATAGCCTTCCCTTTCTATATATATGGAACAAAAGCTTCTACTCGACTTAACTGAGTCATAGCTCTCAATATGAGTATATCTTTTGTATTAACTTGGAAGAGGGGGTGTTTCGGTGCAGTCGGTTGCATTTCTGTATAAGACCATAAGACATAGGAGCAGAAATTGTGCCATTCAGCCCATCAAGTCTGCTCTGTCATTCAATCATAGCTGATAAGTCTCTGAAACAGAGGCCCAAGGTTTCAGTCCTATCTCAAACCTTGATGGCTGAGGAATGTGCATTCATATTGTGGCCAAATGTGTTGCATATCAACCTGCAATTCTTTCCTAATGGCAAATGGCGAGAGAAGGATAAATTCTTGGTCAGCCATGGCACAGAAAGAAAGTTGAAGCCTTGAGCATCATGATCCAAAGCTACCATGTGTACAAGATTGCACATTACACAGTAACTTTGACTCCCTCATTACCCACTCCATCGAACATATCATCACCTTGAAACCTTCATTAACGATAAATATTCTTGCAGAATCATTAGTAAATGCAGAGCAAGAAATCTCCAGTTGCCAGCATGGTAAAGAAACACCTTCATTGAAAAAAAACAAGAGGATAAGTTCAATTCATCAAATGACCATCAGATGACCACTAAGGAGAAAGTGAGGACTGCAGATGCTGGAGATCGGAGCTGAAAAATGTGTTGCCGGAAAAGCACAGCAGGTCAGGCAGCATCCAAGGAGCAGGAGAATCGACGTTTCGGGCATAAGCCCTTCTTCAGGAAGAAGGGCTTATGCCCAAAACATCGATTCTCCTGTTCCTTGGATGCTGCCTGACCTGCTGCGCTTTTCCAGCAACACATTTTTCATTCTGTCACTAATAATGTCAGTGGGCAGATCCTGTCTTTCTCAAGAATTTTTCACTGCATAGAATCCCTACAGCATGGAAACTGGCCATTTAGCTTAACAAACTCACACCAACCCTCTGAAGAGTATCCCACCCAGACCACTTTACATTCCCCACGACTAATGCACCTGACCTACACACTCCTGAACACTATGGGCAGCTGACCTCACCTGCACATTTTTGGACTACAGGAGGAAACCAGAGCAAACCCACACAGACACATGGAGAATTGTGCAAACTCCACATAGTCACCCAAGGCTGGGATCAAACCCAGTTCCCTGGTGCTGTGAGGCATCAGTGCTAACCCCTAAGCCATGGTGCCATTGCTTGAGTTATCTTCGCCTTCACTTAGATGATCCATGCCATGAGGAACTCTAATATGAAATTATAAGAAACTGTTATATAAAGTCATTCGGCTTCAAGACGCTGTTCCTCCATTCAATAAGAATTTGGCTTATCCGATTGTGGCTTCAGGTTGATTGTACTGACTTCATTGATCAAAAATCTGTTGAACTCAACCTTAAATCTGCTGGATGATCCATCCTCCACTGCTGTTTGTGGAAGAGCATGGTCAAGCTTAACAAGCCTTTGACAGACAAAGTTTTCCCTCATCTGCATCTCATATGGGAGACCTATTATTTTGAAACGTACAGGTTGTTCTGCTATAACGCATGTTTTGTTAACACAAATTCGCTACAACATGATTGATGAATTGGGAACACTGTCTCTAAAGAGTGAATTTTTAAAGCGTGTGTTGGGTATAATGTGATTCCGACCCCATTAGTTTAACTGGCGCTGCTGTTACGCTGCAGGTGTGAACAGCGAAATGAGTCAGTAGGGACCCAAAAATATTGGCACCATCATCCAGTCATGAAGAGTGCCCTGTGGAGGGAATCCACCCCACCCCTTCCACTCAAAATAATGTCTGCCTTTTCTGTCAGTTTTTAATGCATTTTTTTAATGAGTGGTTGCCAGGTTAGTTCAGGCTACCTCCCAGTTGCTTACATTAACACTGCATTATCTCAGCTGCTCTGAGGCTTTTAATTGACCCGTCAGCTTCAACACCATGTCTACCTCCTTAATGTGGATCAGAAACCAGTCTCCATGACAACTAAGGGCACTCTGACATGAAAACCTTAACATTGACCAGGAGGTGGGTTGCTAACTTGAACACGATCCTTACCCCCATTCCCATCGCTGTTGTCAAAATTCAACCATGTGACTTGCATGTCACGCACAAGAGAATGATTTGTTTTTGACAGATTCTCTACAGTATCTACAACAACATGTATTTAAATAGCACCTTTCATATAGGAAAGTACTTCAAGGCACTTCAAGGTGTGTTATCAGCTAATGTTTGACTCCAAGTCACATAAGGAGACATCAGGATCAGTGGCCAAATGCCTAGCCAAAGGGAAGGCAATGGCCTTGTGGTAATATTGCTTAGATTATTAATCCAGAGGCCCAGATAACATTCTGGGATCTGGTTTTGAATCCCTCCATGGCAGTTCGTAGAATTTTAATTCAATAAGGGTCTAATAATGACCACGGAACCATTGTTATTGTTAGGAAAATCTCATGTGGTTCACTAATGCCATTGAGGGAAGGAAATCTGTCATCCATACCTGGTCTGGCCTTCATGTGACTCCAGACTCACAGCAATGTGGTTGACTCTTAATTGCATTCAGGATGGGCAATATATACTGGCCTAGCTAGTGATGTCCACATGCATGAATGAATTAAAAAAAAGCTGTTAAAGGACATCCGAATGCAGAACAGAGATGGTCAAATGCAGAACAGAGATGGATGGGTTTAGAAATACAATTCCAGACTTAGGGCTAGAAAGCTGATATTTGTGTGGTGCTCTCTGAACATTTACTCAGATTAGATACGGATATCTACTGATTAAATGCTATGAATATTACTTGTCCCTAGTAATCAATCAGGACATTATTTGTTTCCTTTTACAATCAACATTCAAGTAATTGTCATTTAAAGCCTTTAAAATGGAATCCTGTTAAATCTCTGTCTATTGATGGTATCAACAAGATAGATTCTCTTAAGCACATCCAATTACTGCAGTTTATCCATTCAATGAAGACTTGTCTTTTCATGTTGCATCAGTCTCCGCTGAGACCCTGTTGAGTTCAATCGAAACACGGACACAGGAATGAGTTGAAGTGGGTTTCCTTAGCTGGTGTTAAGTCAGGACATCATGCTCGAGTATGTCCACTTTGCTGTTTAAAACAAACATGTTTTCAAACTAGGTCCCATGTGGGGATCAAAGTTGTCTTTCAATTTCTGGCTGCCTTCAGATTTTCGCAGTGTGAACTTTCACGTTATCTGTTAATGTGGTTTAAAACGGAGAGTTCCTTTAATAAGGACAGAGTAGATAGAAAGTAGCTGTTCCCCTTAGTTTAATGGTCAATAACAAGGAGGAATAGTTTTAACGTAAAAGGCAGGAAGTTTCAAGGGGATTTGAGAACATAAGAACTTGGGGCAGGAGTAGGCACTTCAACCACTTGAGCCTCTTCCACCATTTAATACAATCATGACTGATCTCATGTCAGCATCAACTCCACTTTCTTAGCTGCTCTCCATATCCTTTCAAACCATGACTCATTAAAAATCCGTCTATTGCCTCCTTACCTTTGCTCAATGTTCCAGAGCTACCACACGTTGGGGCAGTGAATTCCACAGATTCACCACCTTTTGAGAGAGGTAATTTCTTCTCATCTCCATGTTAAATCTGCTTCCCCTTATTCCTATGCATGGATGGCACAGTGGCTCAGTGGTTAGCACTGCTGCCTCACAGCACCAGGGACCCTGTTTCGATTCCAGCTTTGGGTGACTGTCTGTGGGGAGTTTGTACATTCTCCCTGTGTCTGCGTGGGTTTCCTCCCAGAATCCAAAGATGTGCAGGTCAGGTCAATTGCCCATTGTGTTAGGTGCACCATTCAGAGGGGAAATGGGTCTGGGTGGGTTACTTTTTGGAGAGTCAGTGTGGACTTGTTGGGCCAAAGGCCCTGTTTCCACACTGACAGGAATCTAACCTATCCTTCACCCAGAGGTTGATGGGAATCTGGAAGGATCCAAAGAACTGCAGATGTTGTAAATTAGAAGCAAAAACAGAGATTGTTGGAAAAGCTCAGCAGATCTGGCAGCATCTGTGGACAGCAATCTGAGGAAGGGCCACTGGACCCAAAATACAAACTCTGATTTCTCTCCACAGATGCTGCCAGACCTGCTGAGCTTTTCCAGCAATCTCTATTTTTGTACCTCAAAGGATAATTGAGGTAAGAACTGGTGTAATGTGCTGGGAATAGCATTTGAAATGTCACAACATTCAAGCTTATTGGCCAAGTTATTGGCCAAGAAAATATGACAGAGAAGAGATTTGGAGTAATTAAGACAGTGTGGCCTTGATGGGTTGAAGAGCCTCTTCTGTATTACATGAATCTATCATTCTAACAATAGCAATGCTTTCTTTCGGTTAGCAGAGATAAGTAAAAGAATCCACAGAATTGCAACAATAATGTGTATGAATCTTAACTTATTATTGCATTACTTCTATTTCTGGGCATAATAAAAAAGTACATGGAATCGATTTAAATTATATCTGAAGGAATAGTGTGAGGGAAGGAGCCTTCAATAAAATGAATGACAGTAGCTTGCTGTCAAGAATATGGTAAAAGTCCTTTATAATAATGCTATGGCTTGAGGAAAAGCATTGATAAGAAGTACTGATATTACTCGAAAGGTTGAGGCATCTCAACACTATTTGGCAGTCAGTTTGAACAACACGAGAGTCATAAAAATGAGATACACTGCAGGAAGATGACCGCAAGGGAAATGTCTTTTTTTCTACTTAATTAGTGAGAATGAAACCTTTAGCTACCTTTGAGACCAGGTTAACAGGCTTGGTGAAGCTACCTTCAAGGCTCTTTATTAAAATCCATGCGCACAAGTGTCAGACATGAGGTTAATGTGCGCTACCTTGAATGGATGTTCAAAGTTAATATTTTGTAGATAGTCAATAAAATGATTTTGTGAACACACTGCATTTTTCTTTTATGAATTTGCTTAAAAGGGCTGATCCAGCATAGAACAGATCAAAACCCATTCAATTAAATATGTAGAGTCTTACTGAGCTCAATACTTGCAGTTCACACTGGGAAGACGGTGGTGAAGTGGGAACATCTTCTGAACTACCAACCTTAAACTTAAAACTCTGGAGACAGGTTTGAATCCCAACATGATGACAAAAGAGAAATTTCTATTGAATTAGGAAAAAAAAACTAAAAGATAGTCTCAGTAATGGTCGCCCTGAAGCTATCATTGATTATCACTAGAACCCACCTGCTTCAATAACATTCTTTTGGAAATAAATTCTGCTGTTCCTTACTGTGTGGTTGACTCTTAGTTGCTCTCTGAAATGGCCTAGTAAACCATCCAGTTACATGGAAACAGACAAAATAGGAAAGAATTAGGCCCAGTCGTGATGAAGGGCTTTTTCCCGAAAAGTTGATTTTCCTGCTCCTCGGATGCTGCCTGACCTGCTGTGCTTTTCCAGCAACATTCTAATCGAGACTCTGATTTCCAGCATCTGCAGTCCTCACTTTTGCCTAATTGGCTCTTCAAGTTTACTTTGTCATTCAGTATAATCATGGCTGATCATCCAACTCAGTAGTCTGTTCCTGCTTTCGCTCCATTCCCTTTAGTCCTTTAAACTATGTTTTTTCTTGAAAAAAGGTCAATGTTTTGGTCTCCATGGCTTTCTGTGGCAGAGAATTCCACAGGCTCACCACTCTCTTTTTGAAATGGGAATAAATTAACTTTGATGAATGAACATAGAACTAAAGGATGAGGAGCAGGAGTTAGCCATCTGGCCCTTTGAGCCTGCTCGACCATTTAATAAGGTCATGGGTGATCTTTTCATGGTCTCCGCTCCATTTACCCACTCTCTCACCGTAACCCTTAGTTTCTTTACTGTTCAAAATAGTATCTATCTTAGCTTTAAAAACATTTACTGAGGAAGCCTCAACTACTTCGCTGGGCAGGGAATTCCACAGATTCACAACCCTCTGGGTCAACTCATGCTAAAGATGTCATATGCTGTCACCTCATTCGACAAGTCACAACACAGATGGAAACTATATATAAACAACTAAGATGGAAAGACAGAACTGGAAGGAAAGAGGACAGAACTCTTGCTCCAGGAACAAGCCCCTTCTTGAGGATCTTGAGCTCTGCCCAAAGACCTGTAGCTCTAAGATTGACAAGCTGTGTTACCTGAGGACACACAAGTCATGATGCCAGGTGGAAGCCATTCTCATTTTCATGGACTGACAATATGAACAACTTTCATAGGATTGTACAGTACAGAAGAGGCCCTCCAGCCTATCAAGTCCGTACCACCAAAAACATTCTACCTACAGTAGCCCCACAGTCTTGAATCTTATGACAACTTTGCCCTTATTTCCCCTTCCGAATGTTTCTCCTCGAATGAAGGATATTATTTTATCTTCCTCCACCGCTCTTTCAGACAGTTAGTTCATCTCAGGTCGCAACAACTTCATACAGTGCGGAAGCAGGCCACTTGGCCCATCAAGTCCACACTGACATTCTGAAGAGCAACCTACCTGGCCCTGCCTCCCTACCCTATCTCTGTAACCCTGCATTTCCCATGGCCAATCCACCTGACCTACACACCTTTGGACTGTGGGAGGGAACTGGAGGAAACCCACACGGAGAGACTATGCAAACTCTACATAGTCGCCCAGGATGGAACCGAACTCAGGTCCATGGCGCTGAGAGGCAGCAATGCTAATCACTGAGGCACCATGTAAACTTTTATTTCTCCAATTTTCTATTCGCATTAAATCTGTGACCTCTCGTTACTGTTTCTTCTGTCGTTAGAAATAATTCCTCCTTCGCACAACTCTATCAACTATTCTTTGCGATTGTGGACACATCATCTAAATCTCTCCTGCAATGATGTCTGCTCTAAGGAGCTTCTCCATTGTATTCACAATCACCAGAATGCCATAGTCTTGGTATCTTTCGAGGAAATCTCCTCTGTATTCTCTATAAAAGCCTTCCTAAAACATACTGCTTTGCCCAATGACATGTTTTGGTCATCTCCCCTAATATTTCCATAAGTAGCTGATGGATTAAAGTAACTGATTGATCATTGATAATTGATAATTACTGATAACTGATCATTAGTCACTGACTTCCAAAAAATTGCCTCTTTGTTGTTACACTCCAACGTGACAATTCAGTTTTAACTGGCAACTCACTACCAATTAAGATAACAGAAACAATTAAATCTTGTGTCTATTGGAGGTGATACTAAACCAAGGGGAAATGAGGGCCCAGTGGTATTATTGGTTGACTATTAATCCAGAAACTCAGTTAATGTTCTCTGGACCTGGGTTCGAATCCTGCCATGGCAGATGGTGGAAGCTGAATTCAAGAATAATCTGGAATTACGAATCCACAGATGATCATGAAAACATTGGCGACTGACAGGGAAAAAACCTGTCTGGGAAGAAGGTCTGCCATTCTCACCTGGTCTGGTTGACATGTGACTCCAGATCCACGGCAATGTGGCTCATTCCCAACTGCCCTCTGAAATGGCCCAGCAAGCCACTCAGTTCAAAGGCAAGTAGGGATGGCATATAAATGCTGGCCAGCCGGTGATGCCCATGTCTCAAAAAAAAATTCTCTCTCAAACAGATCTCACTGTAGAATTTCTAAGAAGAGCAGGGGAGTAATTCCTGGTGTCCTAGACATGATTTTCCCTAAAGTAAGCATTACAAAAAATGGATTATCTGGTCATCATAATGTTGTAGTTTGCGGCAACATGCTGTATCCAATTTGGCTGTTGTATTTCCCATCATGCAACATTGACTATACTTCATCGACTATCAAATGCTTTGGTATGTCTAAGGGTTGAGAAAGGTGGAACATAAATGCAAGGCTTGCGTTCCTCTTCATTCCTATTATTATTTGGGGATAGATGGAAAAGTGTATGCAGTGCCATTGATTAAAGCTGGGCAGAGCCAAGCACTGGTTCTTCAGCAAAAAATCTCTCCTGTTATGTAATCCAAACACTTTTTTGAAGAACAATCATGTGAATCCACATAAATATATCTTGAAATTTTCAACAATGGAACACTTTGCTAAGGAAAAAGTATTTGGGTTTGATGACTGAAGGTTTACTGAATGTGACAGGCCCTGAGTACACATCAACAGCTGGTAAGGAGCAGGGAACTCAGATGGACTGATACAGTCTGAAGGATGTTCAGAGGAGGTCACATGGCCTAACGTTTGGTAGAATTTTTGAATTGAGCTGGAGATAATTTAGCATCTTCCTGAAAAGCAATAGCCCATTGCTTCCTCTCTGTTTTGTTGTTACTCCTCTCAATGGAGTTTGTCGTAAAGTCTTCTTTACCACACACACAGGATTCTTGGAAAGAATTTGTTAGAGTTTACCCCACTTTCTAAAACAGAGGGAATTCAGCCAGCCAAAACAGTTTGAATAAGAAACCCCAGTGCCAGGAGCTTGTGCATGCAGAGTAACAGAACCCTACTTGGGATAACCCATGACTCAGAATTTCTTCATCAGTTTATTTACACTTGGCCAAAATACTTTTGAAATAATGCTCTACAGGTTTTACAATTTGTTTCATGCTTCCTGACTTGAGTCAAAATGTAAACAGATTACGTTGAATAGAAAAGAAAGACTGGCAGGTGGCATACAATATGGGAAATTATGAGCAATGCACTTTGGCAGGAGGAAGAGAGGAGCTCAATATTGTTTAAAGAACAAAGAACAGTCCATCACAGGAACAGGCTCATTGGCCCTCCAAGCCTGCGTTGATTCCTTGCCCTTATTTAGCCTGCTACATATTGCCCGTATGTGGTTTCTGTTCCTTTGATCACTTCTCATTCATGCATCTTTCAAGATACACCTTAAATGTTGCTAACATGCCTGCTTTCACCACCTCCACTGGCAGTGTTTTCCACAGAGGAACCTGCTGTGTGAAAACCTTTCCCTGTACTTCTCCTCTAAACACTCTCCTTCTCACCTTGAACCTGTGCTCTCATGCAGTTGAACTTGCATCTGGGGGAAAAAGCCTCTGATTATCCATCCTATCTACGCCTCCCATAATTTTGTAGATCTCTGTCAGGTTGCCCCTCACCTTCCAGCTTTTCAGTGAAAACAATCCAGGTTTATCCAACCTCTCTTCACAACTAAAACCTTCCAGACCAGGGAACATGCTGGTAAACCTTCTCTGCACCATCTGCAAAGCATCCACGTCTTTCTGGGAGTGTGGTGACCAGTATTGTAAGCAATATTCCAAATGTGGCCGAATTAAATTTTTATACAGCTATAATACAACTTGTCAACTTTTATATTTGAAGCCCTGGCTGATGAAGGCAAGTGTACTTTATGCCTTCTTCACCACTTTATCCACCTGGGTTGCCACTGTCAGGGATCTGTGGACATGTACGCCCAGATCCCTCTGTATGTCATTACATTTACTTTGCAATTTGCACTTGAATTTGATTTTACAAAATGCATAACCTTGCATTTGTCTGAATGGGAAGAAATTGCTGAAAGCTGTACAACAAAGGGATTTAGGGTGCTCGTGCATGAGTCACAATGAGTTAGATCCGAGTTCAGCAGGTAATAGGTAAAGCAAATTGATTATTGGCCTCTACTTCAAAGCATAAAACTATATAAATCACTAGGGGAGAAAGTGAGGTCTGCAGATGCTGGAGATCAGAGCTGGAAATGTGTTGCTGGAAAAGCGCAGCAGGTCAGGCAGCATCCAGGGAACAGGAGAATCGACGTTTCGGGCATAAGCCCATTCCTGAAGAAGGGCTTATGCCCGAAACGTCGATTCTCCTGTTCCCTGGATGCTGCCTGACCTGCTGCGCTTTTCCAGCAACACATTTCCAGCGTATATAAATCACTAGTCAGGCAGGCCACAGCTGGAACACTGTGAACAGCTTTAATCCCATTGTCTAAGAAAGGATGTCCTGGCACTGAAGCCAGTCAAAAGATGTTTCACTAGCTTGATCCTAGGTATGGACAGATTGCCTTATATGGAGAGGTTGTGTTGGTGGACTTGTAGTCATTGGAGTTTAGAAGAATGAAAGGAGTCCTTATTGAAACATACAAGATTCTTGCTGGACTTGACAGGATAGATATGGAGAAGGTCTTGTCACTTGTGGGAACAGAGTGCATCATCTTATAGTAAGGTGTAGCCCATTTAAGGCAGAAGTAAGTTGGAATTATTCTTCCAGAGGGTAGTCAGTCGACATACTTTTTTTAAACTGCTAAAGCTGCCGAAGCTGGGTCATCAACTAACTTTAATCATGAAGGGAATGAAAGTTCATAGGGACAAGGCAGGAAAGTAGAGTTGAGGATTAATAAATCAGCCCTGATCTCATTGAATGGAAAAACAGACTTTTCAGGCCGAATGGTCTACTTTAGCTCTTATGTCTTACAGTTCCAGTGGATTGATTGATGTGCATAGCAATTGGTCAATGAGAGCCAATGGTTGCACATGGAAATTAACTAAAAGATGCCAGTATGCATACTCAAATTAGGTGACTTTATGCAGGCCAGTTGTGGGATAGGTCCACACTCGCAACTCACCAATAAGATAGGGTTACAATCTCATCCTTCCTTTTTGGACAAGTGACGTGAAAATTGGTTGAAATGGGAGGAAATTTGAGTTTACAGAATCCAGTGAAAGGCTGTCTGATTGAGATCACCAATGACTTTCCATTTGTTTCAGCACACCCTGTATGAAGGTCCTGGCTTCTGAAGACTGGAATACTTTATTACAGGGTGAATTACACCAGCCAATCAACTGATAATGAAAATGTCAGCCGACCTATTCTAACATTCCAGATTTCGTTCTTGCAAGATAATGATGCAATTCATTATAAAACATCACATAATGATCTGCTCAATGGCTTTGTAATAAAGGACTACAGTACATTCATCAGGCAATATTTCAAAACTATCAGTACCAGCCATATTTATTTAAAGCATCAAAACATTTTAATTCCAGCTGTCTACTTTCACAACCAGTTTTGAAAACTGATTTATTCTGCACATGTTGTTATAGTTCTAAAAATTGTGAATACATCAAGGAAATGAATCCCAAAAAAGAGCAATTGAGAGAAGAAATGCAAATGTTTTCAGTAACCCTGCACCTTACAAGGTCTTTAAATAACTCAAAGTATTAGATACTTCAATTGTTTTCAAAGTGAAATGAATGATTTGCATGAGTGGAGCAGTCATTTTGCGGTATCAAAATCAATCCTTTTTTATGAGTTTTATTTGACAGAATATTTGACTAGACTTTTCAAGCAACTCTTTTAGATGGTCCTGGTGCAACTATTGGAAACAAAATCAGAACTTGCTGGAAAAACTCAGCAGGTCTGGAAGGATTTGTGGAGAGAAAGCAGAGTTAATGTTTTGGGTCTAGCGACCCATCTTCAGAACAGAACCATTGGAGCTATTAGAAGGTAAACAATTTCCCGGCTCAATGTGCCAATGACAGTGATGTCAACATCTGCAAGAACTTCACCATCATCTCATTAAATGGTGTTACCTATTTATTTAGTGAATGCAAATCTGTCCTCTTCATTTCTTGAGTTTAAGGTGCAATTCTTGCATCTTTCTACAAGTTTATTGATGCTCAGTGATGGACGTTGGTTGCAGCGTGGCCCTGGCTTTTCCTGAACCTGTTTATAGAGAAGTATACTCAACATAGTAAGTCATACTCTGCCAGGTGATACAAGGTGTTCACTATAAAGGAATTGACAGATGCTTGATATGTTTCCCACTCTTTGATCTAAAGGAGGACTGCTGGTAGACCTTGCTCAATTTTGGGTGATAGAATGGAAGGTTATCATGGAATAGTTAAATGAAATGTAACATGAGTGTTTCAACCAGCTGGTGGATTTTTGCCGGTTGGCAGCTGAGTAGGGTATAACGTTTGCAAGGACAGAAAACCAGGGAAGAGCTGTTGAACTAAGCATTCCCAGTTATGTGAAAGATCGATACATTCAACTGAGTGGCAACAAGAAAGGTCTACAATGCCCATTACCAGATGTGTGTAGAGGGTTCTATTGCAGAATATGACAGTGTTGAGTATTTTGGGGCTGAATGATGCATGACGGCTCAATGAGGTGTATCTCCGACTTCAACTCCGTTTTCTTAATTTTCACCAAAATGCTTATGTTTCAGTACTCCTTCAGTATTGCACTAGAATGACATCCTGGATAATGAGCTGAATTCAGGATGGACAGTAAATACTGGTCTTGTCAGCAATGCCCACACACCATGAACAAACTAAAATGCTGCAAGGCTCTCCCCCACAGGAAGGACAAAGAACCCAGTGACACCACAAATTGCGGAAACATGAAAATGCTGAAAACTGAGAAAAGATATCCCCAACATTTGTGACCGCTGTTGCCAGGAGAGACTAGGATCCGAGTGCACAGCCTTAGAGTAAAGGGAAGACCTTTTAGAACGGAGATAAGGAGAAACGTCTTCAGCCAGAGAGTGGGGAATCAATGGAATTCTTTGCCACAGAAGGCTGTGGAGGCCAGGCCATTGAGTATATTTAAGACTGGGTTAGATAGGTTCTTGAGTATCAAGGGGATCAAGGGCTACAAGGAGAAGATGAGAGAATAAGGTTGAGAAACTTATAAGGTTCAGCCATGATTGAGTGGCAGAGCAAACTCAATGGGCTGAATAGCCAAATTTCTGCTCTTAAGTCTTATGGTCTTATGATCCAGAACATCATTAACCATAGTCTCAGGTTAACAGCTTACATCTCCAGGGCACCCAGTTTGATTCTAGTGAATTAGTTAACTACATTTTAATTGGAGAGAGATATCGACCTGTGCTAGAAAATAATGTAAACATTCAATGTAGTCTAATTTATCCACCCTTAGCAATAGAATATAAAACACTTTGGGATATTCTTAAGCAATGGAGGAGTAAGCTATTTAATGTTCTTTTTTCATGCTGTATACGATATATGGAAGTAAAATAAGGCTTATTTACAGTAATTTAAATTATATTTGATTCAGTGCAATATGACGATGCCAGAAAATGCTCAGTAAAAGCACAGCTGTGCAGTGAATCACACCACACACTGTGCCAATAAAATCCCTTCATAGGTTGTATTCTTGCTTCACTGAGACATGATGGGTTAGAGCTTCCCAACAAAGCTGGAGCTCATAATATATAGACTGACATTCCAGACACCACAGAGAGCATGATGTATTGGAGGTGCTATCCTTTAGGCTGGACCTCAAACCAAGATCCCACCTTCCACTTAAAGGACTCATGTCACTTGTCAAAAAGTAGGATGGTGCCCAAGAGTCAATACAGGTACACAATCCTTTATCTGAAACACTTGGGACCAGATGGTTTTCGGAATTTGGAACTTTTCAAATTTCGGAATAAGTGACAGTTCAACGGTGAAATTTTTAAAAATCTTACCGAACAGCAGACTCACTATGAGTAACAGGCCCTGAGACAGAATTGAGGCCTGCCAGTGCTGGATCATGGCACCCCTCACGTCACATCTGAGTGCCATGCATCGAGTGGGTGTGGGGTTGGGTTAACTGTTTGCATGCCAATCAACCTTGTTAATGAGATAAAAACTTCGGAACAAAACCTTCGGATTTTGGAGCTTTTTGGATTTGGGATTTCGGATAAAGGGTTGTCTACATGTATTTGCTCAAGCAGATTCACTGTTTCTTCCTTGTCTGTTAACAAGAATCTTAGGCGACATTCTTCAAAACTGCGAGAAGGTTTCAGTGTGATATTATAGCTCATGTTTGGCGGCACTCAATCTTACAGCTGCGGTCACTTCAATATTTGAAGCATGTGATTATGCTTGAGATGTGACACAGGAAATTTACATGGATGTTGCCTGAACTGGAGAACTTTAGTCATGAAGAAAGATGGCAAAGTTTTGAGTTTTGTGTGTAAATGATGTAAGCTGAGAGGAGAACAAATTGTAGTGTATAAAATGATGAGAAGCTCTCAAAGGAGTCGATCCTCCTTCCTTGAGGCCTCAATAAGTGGGAGGAACAGATTTAGGGGAAGAAGTAGGAAGTTTCGAGGGGAATTAGTTTCTCCTAGAGATGCATGAAAGGATGATATAGCCTGAAATCCTCCTTACATTTTACGTTTTTCAATATATCTTTGTCGTAATGTTACCTTGAACAGAATGAATCATGATCTGGAAATTAGTGGTAGGCTGGATAGCAATGTGTCTATTAGAATGGCTATAATGGACCAAATGATCTTCCTCCTGTGATAATTATTATGATTCTACCAAACAAAACTGTTATTATTAAACTCTGATAAATGTCCGCTCCAATCCATATTCTGCCTTCCCTGTACTACCTGCTCCATGGCTTAATTCCATTTCAATGTCACCACCTTGTCCAGTTCTAACTCACGTCCTGTTTCTCTTTTCCCTTCTTTGCTTTTTTTTCATTTGCTCCTTTTCTGGATGCAGAGTTCTCAGCCAAAGAATGCTTTCCTTAAAATTCTTCACCTTTCTGCGGTGTTTCCCAAATTCTACTCAGAGCCTGTGACATTCGATAAACCTCCCATCATCAAACCCAAGCCCTCACTGATAATGGTTTCCCGCCATCCTATCGAGAGGCCATGAAATACAGTTGTGTTATTGATACAAAACGCAATTGCAGACTACCGTTGCGATGCCACTTGATGAATGCCAGCAATGTACATCAGCTTCAATATTTCTCCACATAACTATAGTCTGGATGCACCAAACATGATCGAAGAACAACAGTTATTAGTAGAAGAGCAATTCATGAATAATGCAGCAATCTAAGGGTCAATCCTGTATGCATTTTAATGTCGTCACCACGTCATGCAGCATGGAAACACACCTTTCAGTCCAACCAGTACATGTTGAACATAATCCCAAATTAAACTAAGCCCATCTGCCTGTTCCTGGCCCAAATCTATCCAAACAACCCCTATTCATGTGTTTACCTAAGTGTCTTTTATACATTGTAATTCTGCCCAAATCTACCACTTCCTCAGGAAGTCCATTCCACACACGAATCACCCTCTGTGTTAAAATTTTGCCTCTCATGTCTTTTTAAAATATCTCTCCTCTCACCTTAAGAATGTGCCCCCAGTCATGAGATCCTGCATTCTACAGAAAAGACACCTACCATTAAACCTATCTACAACCTTCAAGATATTATAAAACTCTATAAAGTTACCTCTCAACCTCCTACATGCCAGTGAAAAAAGTCCCAGCCTATCCAGCCTTCCTTTATGACTTCAACCTTCCATTCACGACAACATCCTGGTAAATCTCTTCTGAACACTCTAGGTGAATAATGTCCTTCCTATAATTGGGTGACCAGAACTGGATACAGTACACTAGAAGAGGCCTCACTAATGTCCTGTCGAACCTCAACATGACTTCCCAATTCTTGTAATCAAAGGACTGAGCAATTAAGGCAAGTGTGCCTTTGTAATGACCCTGTCTAAGGGTGAAGCAAAACTGTGGCCATACTCACTGTATGTATGTAGCACTTGGATGTATATCATTTTCCAAAGATACTCAACTACTTATTATCGTTATCATTAACGTTACTGCACATGTAATGCACATGTACTGCACATGCTTTCTGGTGTTGTACATATAATAAAAAATCTTGAATACATTGTCAACACCAACTGCATGGAGAGGGTGGTGCATGAACGGAATGAGCTGCCAGAGGAAGTGATGGAGGTTGTTACAATTACAACATTTCAAAGGCATCTAGATTGTTATATGAATAGGAAGTGTTTAGAAGGATATGGGCCAAGTGCTGGCAAATGGGACTGGATTAATTTAGGATATCTGGTCGGCATGGATGAGTTGGTCGGAAAGGTCTCTATGACTCTATATCTGGAGCCTGAGAATAAGCCAATCTCCAATTTAATGCACAGTACAATTTCAAGAAAAGCAAACAAATGATATAGCATGACTCAAAGCTCAGCTGGAGACATATAGGTCACACAACATCTCACACCCTCACACCAAATTTAAATCTTGCAACAGTGTGTCACATACATCCAATTCAGAGAACTATTACATAGTTTTACATACACATACATATGTTTTCATTGAATTAGAGTCATATAGGGAGGTTATGGACATACTAAAATTGGATTAATCGATTCCAAAAAAGAATCATAGAATCGCTACAGTGTGAAAACAGTCCCTTTGGCACAACAAGTCCACATCAATCTTCTGAAGAGTATCCCATCCAAACCCATTCCCCATTACTCTACAAATACCTCTGAGTTATACACCTACTTTACACATCCCTGAACATTCTGGGCAATTTAGCATGGCCAATTCCCCTAACCTGCACATCTTGATTGTGGGAGAAAACTGGAAAACCCAGAGGGACAGGGGGAGAATGTGTAAACTCCACACAGACAATCACCCGAGGCTGAAATCAAACTTGGGTCTGTGGCACTGTGAGGCAGCATTGCTACCACTAAGCCACCATGACACCCCACAGTGAGAGAACTGGGAAAACCAAAAAATATGAAGCTCACCTCCTCGTGCTGATCCAGTGCATCCTGAGAAAAGTGCACTGATACGACCTTTGACAATAACAGAATCAGAATTTGTCATGATCTTCCTGACAGTCTGAAAGACGGGCAACACAGCAGGCTGACAAAACATGACAAACTGTGGGGAACTGCAACTCAGCAGAAATTTGTGCCAGAACCTTCAAGCTGTGTTCTGAAAGGCTCAAAGATGAGCAGCTGATGGTGTGCTCTGATACCAAGAGAATTGCTTTGCCGGTTACTGTACTGTTCATAACTCAAGGCTCATGGTGTGATTGTGCAGTGTCTTTTTTTATTTTCTCTAATGGGATATGAGCATCACTCGAAGGGCCAGCATTTATTGTCCGTCCCTAGCTGAGAAAATGTTGGTGAGCTACCTTTTTTGAACTGTGATGTGGAGGTGCTGGTGTCGGACGGGGGGTGGTCTAAGTTAGAGGTCACATGACACCAGGTTATAGACCAGCAGTTTTATTTGAAATCACAAGCTTTGGAGCACTGTTCCTTCATCACTTCACCTGCCAAAGGAGTAACACTCCAAAACCTTGTGAATTCAATTAAACCTGTTGAAGTGCTGCAGCCAGGGTGCCATAGGGCTACTCGCAATCCCATTAAAAAGGAAATCCAAGGATTTTGACTCAATATCCTCAAAGGAAGGGCAGTATGTTTCGAAGTTAGGATGGTGAGTGGCTGGAAGACGAGCTTGCAGGTGGTAGTATTCCCTTGTTTCTGCTGCCCTTGTCCTTCTAAATAGAAGTGATTGGGAAGGTGTTGTTAAATGGGCTTTGATGAATTGTATGGAAGGTGGTTATCAATCAATTAAATGAGTCATAGAGCAATTTGAAACCACTATAACATTGTTCCCAGCTCAATGTTCTGACAGTTTACAGGAAAGAGAAAAGTTTACAGGTCAGGCTCTCGCCATTATTGGACTCGATTTGAAAGTGGAAGAGTTTGTAGATGGAGAATCCATGGCAGTGCAGATAAGAAAGCTCACTGGATCTTCCAACAATCAGGGAGCAGATTGATTGATAGTAGGCTTTCTGCCGGAATTAGAGATCTAGACCAGGAAATCCTGATCAACAGTTTGAAGCGAGCAGCTTCCTAACTCAGTGGCACCACAGCAGGCATTGTGGCTGCTGCCAGTACTATACTTCTCCGAATATCTAGGATGGAGGATTGGTCAGAGGGCAGTCAATCTCACTTGACAGGGATGGGGTGGTATCTTGTGGGGTGGGACATGTTGGGGTCAGAAGTATGGGCAGGCAGATGGCTTCCAATAGCCAAACCCCTGTCCCAGGTTCACCCTTACCGTGCATTGATGCGAGCAGACTGATAGACTTCACAAACTGGCAGGCGAGAGTGTGGTGCTGGAAAACCACAGCCAGTCAGGTAACGTTCAAGCAGCAGAAGAGTCGACGTTTCGGGCAAAATCCCTTCATCAGGGATCTGTTCGGCTTTTGCCCGTAACATCAACTCTCCTGCCCCTTGGATGCTGCCTGACCCGCTGTGCTTTTCCAGCACCACACTCTCGACTCTGATCTTCAGCATCTGCAGTCCTCACCTTCACAAACTGACAGCCTGTCCACACTTCTTTTACAGGAGAAAGTGAGGACTGCAGATGCTGGAGATCAGAGCTGAAAATGTGTTGCTGGAAAAGCGCAGCAGGTCAGGCAGCATCCAAGGAACAGGAGAATCAACGTTTCGGGCATAAGCCCTTCTTCAGGAATGAATTCATTCCTGAAGAAGGGCTTATGCCCGAAACGTTGATTCTCCTGTTCCTTGGATGCTGCCTGACCTGCTGCGCTTTTCCAGCAACACATTTTCAGCCCCCATTCTTTTACACCCTGCCCACAGTTGATAAATGTATGTTCAGGGGGTTGAGGCTCTTTTGTGATCCTTAATTGACCACTTAAAGACTTCAACTGGCAACAGTGCAGAAACTTCATTCGGGCAAAGACTGGAAACTGGTAGAGTTCAGGCTTCCCATCATGATACCATAACACATAGGAGCAGCAAGCCATACAACCCACCGAGTCTGTTCCTCCATTCAGCTGTGTGAACACAGTTGATCTGATAATCCTCACTTGTCTTTCCTGCCTTCTCCTGTAGCCCTTGATTCTCTTTCTGATGAAAACTCTATCTATCTCACCCTTGAATACACTTAATGACCCAGCCCTAACAGACTTCTGCGAGGAAGAATTCCACAGATTCAATACCCTCTGAGAGAAGAAAATTCTCCTCATCTATATCTTAAATATATGGCCTTTTATTCTGAGAGTGAATCCTTTGGTCCTTGACTCTTCAGTAAGTGGGAAAAAAACACTTCTGCATTTACCCTGTCATGTTCTTTAAGAGTATTGCATTTTTCAATAAGGTCACATCTCATTCTTCTCAAGTCCAGTGACGGAAGGCTCAACCTACTCAATCTCTCCTCGCAAGATTGGACTCCATACCTGGTATGAGCTGAGTGAACCTTCTCTGGACTGGCTCTCACGCCAGTATATCATTCTTTAGATAGGGGGCTCAAAACTGTTCACAATCTTCCAGCTGTGGTCTGACTTGTACGTTAAGTATAATTTTTGTACAAGCTCTCTCCTTTTATACTTCATTCCCTTTGAAATACATGGCAATATTCCACCTTGCCACCAAGCAGGCAGCCTCAGGTCCCGGAAGAATCCAAAAGAAGCAAGCATTTAACTACTATAAATTACTCGCACAAAAGGAGATGTTGCATTCAATTTAGCTGTTTGTCACTGTGGAAGGGTATGCAATTACCTGTCTTGAATACCGCATATGTCAATGTGGAGGTCAGAGAAGTTTCCCTGTAAGCCTTGTTGCACCAGAATGAGATCCACTGCTTGGTTGTCAATCAATATAAGCCGCATGCAGCCTTCAAATGCGCCAAATGGATTTAAACAATCTGTAGCAGTTGCATTTTCAGGACAACCTTTGAAGCAAACATATACATATGTTAAACAGGAAGATGATTAATAATATCTGTAAACAACAAAAAAAAACACACCAGGTCCAATATGCTTGTCCCTTTTTAATTCCTGGAGAGGGCAAAACAAGACCCTGGCTTTGAAAATGGTTTTCATTATTCATTTGGTAGGGTTTGAAAGATAATTATAAATGTATAATGGTTTCATGTATAATGCAGCATTCTAAGGGTTAATCAAATGGACAGTGTTGGAGACCATGGGTATGGGAGGTGCTGGTAAGGGAGCCTTGATGAGTTTCTGAAGTGCCTCTTGGAAAACGTACACTCTGCTGCCACTGTGTCAGAATGGTGGAGGGAGTGAATGTTGAAGTTAATGGATTTGGTGCCAATTAAGTGGGCCGCTTTGTCCTCCATAGTGTTGAGTTTATTGAATGCTGTTGGCACTGCATCTATCCTGGCAATTGGACACTATTCTATCACACTCCTGACTTGTACCTTGTATTTGATGGGCAGGCACTGGGGAGATTAGAGTTGAGTTACTGGCTGCAGAAAGTGTGGCTCAATGACTCGTGCCCAGTGGCTCTGACCTCCATAATTATGACGGGCTTTGAGAGATTAGACATGGCTCTCACCAACTCCAGCCGACCAGATTGCCTTGCAATTCACTTGTGGTGCAACACATCCCAGCAAACATCATCTCCTTTGCCCTTCACTCATCCCTGGAACATCTGGATAACAAGGATACCTATGTCAGGCACCTACTTATTGACTGCAATTCCACCTTTAACGTCATAATTCCAAACAAACTCATCTTGATACTCTGAGACATATGGTCTCAGCTCCCCATCTGTAGCTGGATTTCAACCTTGTGACCCATAGACTGCAATCAGTAAGAATAGGCGACAACACCTCCTCCACCATAATCCTCAACACTGGCACTCCGCAAGGCTGTGTACCCATCCCCCTTCTCTATTCCTTATACACTTAAGTCTATGGCCAATTTCTGCCCAAACTCCATTTACAGGTTTGCTGACAACATCACTGTTGGAGGAGCTCAAATAACTTGGGATAGAATACAGGAAAGAGATTGAGTGCTTGTGGTTTGGCAACTGCTCTTCCCAAGACCACAAGAAACTGCAGAGAGTTGTGAACACAGCCCAGTCCATCACACAAACCAGCCTTCCATCCATTTATACTTCCCACTGCCGTGGGAAAGCATCTGACATAATAAAAGACCCCTGTCACCCCAGTTCTATTTTCTTCCAACCTCTTCCTTTGGTCAGAAGATATAAAAGTTTGAATACACATACAAATGTGTGATTTAAATCAGCTTCTTCCTTGCTGTTTTCAGACTTGAATGGACCTCAAATGTCAATGTTATTCACTCTACACTTGCTCTGTGGCTGCAACATTGTATTCTGCATTCTGTTCTGCTAGCCTAATGTGGTATGATCTGCCTGTACAGCACACAAAATAACACTTTTCACTGTAACTCGGTACACGTCACAACAATAAATTAATCAATATTTATACAGCTGGTCCATTTCAATCTTGGGTCAATGCTAATGTATTCATTGACAGTCATGCCACAAACAATCCAAGATATTTCTTAAAAAGGGTTGAGGAGAAAGCATACTGAGTAGAAACTGGAGGAAAAAAGCAGGCAATCAAAGTCATCATTGTAGAGGTTTTGACATTGGGGAAAGATAATACAAGGTGAAATCGATTTCTTGGTTTGGCCCAAAACATTTCACAGCTTGTGAAATGTTTTTGAATCTTGGTCATTCTTTGAATACAGAGAAAATGTTCCAGAGAGCCAATCAATGGCAACTGAATTTCTACCAAAGATATACAACTAACAAGTTTCAGTCATGAAAGAAGAGTGTTAAAGTAGATGGCCAATATTAAACCGGTTGGAGATATACAACAGGTAAGGTTATATATCTCAAAAAGGTTCATGTTACCATGTCAGTGCCAATAATTAATGCATGGCCACTCAGTGGAAAAGGATATCCAATGGACTACTGATTAAAGGCATACACTAACTTTACAAGCAACATCATTGGAGATAGCAAACTATATTTACATTAGGATGTATAAAATGCTGAAATAACAAAAAGGTAAATTACATACAAAAAGCATTTTGTAATTATTTCATTGGATACCACCAGAGAACACTTAATTAGCTATACTTAAAACATTCATTGTCTAAAACCTACTGTGGTACATCAGTTAAATTTGACCAATGTTTTGCGACATCACACGCAAAGACATTCGGACTAGTTAGGAAACAGTTAATGCTTACAATCACAGTCATTGTTAAGATCGTTCATATTTCAATGTTGCGTACAGATGCTTTGATATAAAGCAAGTATATAAATGGGACAGATTTATCAAACTGAAGTTCTTAGACACAAGGTGTTGATTTGAAACCAGATCTACCAAATATTACGGCTGAAATCCACCAATCCTGCCTCCTGTGTTATCAGGTGAAAATGATCAGCTCAGAGTATTTGTTTGGGCTACAGTGTTGTAGGCCTTATCTCTGAATCACTTCAAAGCAACTGCTCACTGGATGCTACTGCTTTCTGAACTCACATTATTATGGCAAGTTTATTTGAATAAGTAACAAAGAGGATTGATGAGGGCAGAGTAGTAGATGTGATCTATATGGACTTCAGTAAGGTGTTCAACAGGTTTCCCATGGGACACTGATTAGCAAGGTTAGATCTCATGGAATACAGGGAGAACTAGCCATTTGGATACAGAACTGGCTCAAAGGTATAAGACAGTGGATGGTGGTGGAGGGTTGTATTTCAGACTGGAGGCCCGTGACCAGTGGAGTGCCACAATGATCGGTGCTGAGTCCTCTACTTTTTGTCATTTACATAAATGATTTGGATGCGAGCATAAGAGGTACAGTTAGTAAGTTTGCAGATGACACCAAAATTGGAGGTGTAGTGGACAGCAAAGAGGGTTACCTCAGATTACAACAGGATCTGGACCAGATGAGCCAATGGGCTGAGAAGTGGCAGATGGAGTTTAATTCAGATAAATGCAAGGTGCTGCATTTTGGGAAAGCAAATCTTAGCAGGACTTATTCACTTAATGGTGAGGTCCTAGGGAGTGTTGCTAAACAAAGAGACCTTGGAGTGCAGGTTCATAGCTCCTTGAAAGTGGAGTCGCAGGTAGATAGGATAGTGAAGAAGGCATTTGGTATGCTTTCCTTTATTGGTCAGAGTATTGAGTACAGGAGTTGGGAGATCATGTTGTGGCTGTACAGGACATTGGTTAGGCTACTGTTGGAATATTGTGTGCAATTCTGGTCTCCTTCCTACCGGAAAGATGTTGTGAAACTTGAAAGGGTTCAGAAAAGATTTCCATGGATGTTGCCAGGGTTGGAGGATTTGAGCTATAGAGAGAGGCTGAACAGGCTGGGGCTGTTTTCTCTGGAGCATCAGAGGCTGAGGGGTGACCTTATAGAGGTTTACAAAATTATGAGGGGCATGGATAGGGTAAATAGGCAAAATCTTTTCCCTGGGGTCGGGGAGTCCAGAACTAGAGGGCATAGGTTTAGGGTGAGAGGGGAAAGATATAAAAGAGACCTACGGGGCAACTTTTTCACAGAGAGGGTGGTACGTGTATGGAATGAGCTGCCAGAGGAAGTGGTGGAGGCTGGTACAATTGCAACATTTAAGAGGCATTTGGATGGGTAAATGAATAGGAAGGGTTTGGAGGGATATGGGCTGGGTGCTGGCAGGTGGGACTAGATTGGGTGGGGTATCTGGTCAGCATGGATGATTTGGACCAAAGGATCTGTTCCCATGCTGTACATCTCTATGACTCTACTCCTTGTTAATATCTCCTCTTTACTCTTTCAAGCAACTTTGACATGGTTTCCACACAATTGTTCAGCAAAGTCTCTCTGCTGTTTTCCAACCTGCTGGACCTTCTCTTTGCTGTTTCTTTCTTACCTAGCTACATGCGTTCAGAGAATCACTCAAATAAAAGCAAAATACTGTGGATGCTGGACAGCTGAAATAAAACCAAAAAGAGCTGGAGAAACTCAGCAGTTCTGGCAGCATGATGTGGAGACAGAAACAGAGTTAATGTTTCAAGTCTGATACATCTGCTGAGTTTCTCTCGCACTTATTAATTTCATTCCAGAGTATCACTTGCCTCTCTTCATGCTCCTGTACTATTACCTCTGATGACTCAAGGAATTCATCCTTGGATTTCCGCCTATTTCTTATTGAGATGTTGCCTTTCTGTAACACGGGCTAAAAGCATAGTCTATACACATAAACCAACAACATACAGCTCTACCTCACCACCAGCTTTCTCGACACCTCACTGTTCTCAAATTATCAGATTACTTATATAATATCCTATGTGGGATGAATAGAAATGTTCTCTCATTTTATATTCAGAAGATTGATCAAAGTTATGCTTTCAGCATCTGCTCCAAATTCCATTCACCAGCTATCCATCTCTCTGTCAGGTAACAGTGTGAGATTCAACCAGTCTACTTACAATCTTGTTTTCATATTTCACCCAGAGATGAGCTTCCAACCTCATGAAGACTGTCTATTTGCAACTCTGCATCATCAGCTGTCTTCTCTGTTTCAGTTCATCTGCTGTTGAAATTCCCATTCACTCATTTTTCACCTTTGTGCTTGATGACCCCAATACCCATGCGGTTGTGCCCCACATTCTGCTTCTGCAAACCCGAGATTATTGTAAATTTGTTACCCTTAGCTTAATTCATACAGCTCTAAAGCATTCACTTATCACCTTTGTGTTCATTGGACCAAGTCAAAGAACATACAAATTTTACCATCTCTTTCCTTGTTTTCAAATTCTTTCATGGTTTCCACCTCTCTATCTTCATAATTCAGACCAAAGTCTCTGTGAGATACCTGCATTCATTTCATTCTGATTTTCCATGCACATTTTTTATTCACAGCCATGCCCTCAATTACCTTGATCATAAGTTCTGGAATTCCCACCAAAATCACACCGTCTTGTTTTCCTCCTTTAAACCCCTGCTAAGAAAACTTACTAGTTTGATCGATATCGTGCTTACTGCCATGCTTTCCTTCATAAGGTTCTGTGAAGTGCCGTGATATGTTTTATTATGTTAAAAGCGTTATACATATGTAAGTTGCTGATGAATGCTGATGTTGATTCACTCGCTATCGTGCTCCTTACCATATCTAATGGCTTCAGTTTTCCAGTTTAGCTTGGAATAAATGTATGTAAAATACTTTACGCTTTTGGGACTTGGATTTAAAATGGAGGCCAATGGTTTGAGATAGTTCTGTGTAAGATTTTCTTAAGACAGGTCAAAAAACCATTTAGAACAGTGGATTAGTTACAAGTAAACTGGCGACTGCAGTCACATGTCTAGGAAAATCCTTGTTGTGTTTGTTAGTAAAATATTTATACCAATGGGTTCATGACAGACTGTGCAAACTCATTAAGTCAATAACTTTAAGTTTGACTTCGGAACTAAACCAAGTGAAAACTTTAGTTCAGGAGAACAAGGAATTCAGTTCAAAAGGAGTACCGATCTTTTGACCAGCAGGAGAACCAAAGTTTTTCAGTTCAGCTCTGGGAAATAGTTACCACAGCAAAAATGGGTTCTATTCTGTGCCATTTCGATGGCCAAAGTGTTTGGATAGAAATCTTCAAGTTGTTAAACCTGAAATGGGCTAGGTCACTAGTGAGATGGTTCTGTAAAGATTTACAAGGATGCTACCAGGGTTGGAGGGTTTGAGCTATTGGGAAAGGCTGAATAGGCTGGGGCCGTTTTCCCTGGAGCATCAGAGGCCGAAGGAATCTTATAGAGGTATATAAAATCATGAGGGCATAGACAGGCTGAACAGTCAAAATCTTTTCCCCATGGTTAGGAAATCCAAAATTATTGGGCAAAGGTTTAAGGTGAGAGGGGAAAGACATAAAAGGGATCCAAGATGCAACTTTTTCATGTGGAGGTGGTGAGTGTATGAAATGAGGAAGTGGTGAAGGTTGGTAACAATTGTAAGATTAAAATATATCTGGATAGGTACATGAATAGGAAGGGTTTAGAGGGATATGAGCCATGTGCTGGCAAATTGGCCTGGATTAATTTAGGATATCTGGTCAGCATGGACAAGTTGGACCAAAGGGTCTATTTCCATGCTGTATATCTCCCTGACTCTATGACTTGTCTGAGATTCACATCTGGGATTCAGTAAGGTGTCATTAAATAAAAGTCTTAGCAATGAAGAGAAAGAAGGTGGAAAGTAAAAGTTAATAAAGACTGAGGTCAGAATTGTTTTGATGGTTGTGTTAAGATCCTTGAAGCATCTTCTATATCTAGATCACACTGTTTAATTATTCTTTTTTGTAATAAGCTCATGTTCTAATGATACAATGACCAACGACCAAGTTCACCAATTTACCAATGAAAGGTAAATATACGATCTATCAAGCCAGGTTTCATTCTGGGATCTGACTTGTCCAGTGTCATCATTAGCTGGGATCACAACAAGCTGAATCTCACCTCAAAGTGACAGCATTGACTCCATCAAAATTCACCCAAGTAACCATCTTGCAGTCCAGAAACACTGCTTTAGTTTCACTCTAACAGTTAGAAGTTTCACATCCTTTTATATTCATTTTGCATTAATAATTGACCTAATTTGCTTGGTAGAAAGAATCCAATTTTAAAGCAACAAATTACTTATGAAGCATTCATTTCAGGTTACGGTCATGCTAACACGATGCCTACTCATGATTAGTAAAAGATTAATCCTGTCTGTAGTAGCCTCTACTGTTGAACAAGCCACTTCACTGAGTCATCTCAATTTTATAGCAAATAAAGGACCTTTTGGCCCATTGTATCTCTGCCAGCTCTCCATATGAGCATTAGAGCTATTGTCTTGTTTTTTTTTCCCCTTTCCCCTGCTCATTATTTCAATTGAAATAATCATCCATTGACTACTTGAATACATTACTTGATCCTGCCTTCACCGTACCTCAGGGCAGTGCATTCCAGACACAAACCACTTAACACACATCTTGTCTGGTTTCAGAATGGACAGTATTCCCAAGGTCTGCATTGCCCATCATATCAATCTTCACTATAAATGTGAATGTGAGAACTAGGAACAAGAGGAGCCCATTCGGCACCTCAAGCCTGTTCCACAATTCAATAAGATCATGGTTGACCTGATTGTGGCCTCTCCTCCATTTCACAGCTCTCCTGATACCCATTGAATCTCTTGTTAGCCAAGAATCTATCCACTTCTGTTTTGAAACTATTCAAGGATCAGGCCTCCACTGTATTCTGAGAAAGAGAATTCCACAGACTCAAGACTATCCGACAGAAACCATTTCTCCTCACCTTCATCATAAACAGGACAGCCCTTAATTTCAATTGCAGCTCTTGCTTCTAGTCTCTCTCATGAGGGCAGCCATCCTTTCAGCATCTGCCCAGCCAAGTGCCAGCATACCATCTTCTTGTGATTTATGTGTTAGGACACCCAAAGCCCTTTCTATCTCAGAGTTCTGCAATCTTTCCCCATTTAAACCATAGCCTCGGCATTACCATTGACCAAAAGCTCAGTTAAGCCTGCCATACGTGATTCCAACAGCAAATCAGAGACTGGCAATTCTGCTGTGAGTAACTCATCTCCTCACTAGCCTGTCCTTCACAGACAAGGCACAAGTCAGGAGCGTTACAGAATCCTCTCCACTTATCTAGATGAGTGTAGCTCCAACAACACTCAGGAGACTTCACATCATCTGGACAAAGCAGCCTGTCTCACTGGGACCCCAATAACCACCTTCCTCATTCGCTTCCTCTGCCACTCATGCACATCGGTACAAATGTTTTCTGTCTACAAGATAGACCACAACAATTTACCTCAGCTCATTCAACACTACCACTTAAACCAACGACATCCACCATCCAAAAGGATAAGGACATGAGAACACCATCCATGTACCCCTCTGAGCCACACACCAGCCTGACGTGGAGAAATTGCTTAGTCAAAACACTGGAACTCCTTTCTTAAGAGCACTAATGATGTTCCTCCATTCCACTGAGTGCAGCAGTTTAAGATGACAGCTCATCGCCACCTTTCCAAGAACAAACAGAGATCGGCAAAAAAATGCTAGCTTAGCATGAATAGATAAGAAAAAAATAAATAAATAAGCATGCTTTTCAAATTATTTCTGTAAAAGTTGACAAACCTACATTTTCCACATTTCATCTACAAAATTTTTGCTGGCTGACTGACTTAACCTATTAGATCATTTGCAAACTCCTATGTCATCCTCACAATTTACTTTCTGAACTATCTTTGCATAATCCACAAATTAAACAGCTATACATTTGATCCCATCACAGAAGTCACAAATGCAATTTGTAAATATTTGAGACCTTGCAGTGACTTGTATATCTCATCACTTGTTACATCTTGTCAAGCTAAAGATCACCCATTCCTGACCACTCTTCAATCAATCTTCAGTCTGTGCTAATACATTGCCCTGACAACTGAGCTCTTAATTCTTACAGCAAAGTTTGTCATGGAAACTTGTCTCCAGGAAATCTAAGCAGACCCACAGGTTTCCCTCGATGCATGTTGCTTGCTAAATGACTGTAATAAATGAATCAAACAGGATTTCTCTTGCATGAAACCACACTGATGCTTCCTGATGTTATTGAGATTTTCTCAGCACCTCGCTGTAACCTTTTAAATCATAGGTTCTGGTGTTATCCCTGTAACAAACATTAAGCTAACTGACCCATAACTTTATATTTCCTGCTGCTCTTAAATGGAGAAAGTGTTCTGATCTGATAGAATTTTCCAGATTCTCAGAAATTTTGGAAAATTAGAATTCATTGTGCAATATCTCAGCAATCATTTGTTTTCAAACCCAAAGGTAAAGTGTCCTAGGAGCTGGGGATTTAATTCAAATAATCCCATCTGTGTATGTTCCCTTATGAATGTCATTGTTCTAAGGTCCTCCTTCCTTTTCGCCTCTTGATGTACCCTCATTTGGTGCCCTTCATCCACGACATGAAGACAGATGCAAAATATCTGTATAATTCAGCTACTGGGTGGGAAAGGAGTAGAAATCAAAGAGGCAGTTACTTTCAGCAGCAGGAAATTCTGCTTGCCCTAATAATGAGTACTTGGTCAAGGATTCTTATCCCTGCTCCTTATGATTTTTGTCAGGCAAGGTTACTAAGATTTACAGAAGAGAGACTGTTAGAAGGGATTGATAAACAGAGAAGACAAATTCTAACTGTAGAGCAGAAAAGACTAACGGGATGGAATAGCCCATATATCATTGCTTGCCAAAGTCCTCCAAATGTCTACACCCATTTTTATTAGTTTCTCATTTCCCATTGGATTTAGCATTGTAGAATTTTACAGTACAGAAGGAGGACATTCAAACCATTGTGTCTTGGATGCAATTAAAGCTACAACAGTAAGTTACTGAGTGGAGATTTTCTCCACCAGCTGAATACAATTCTTTTCAAATATTTACGTGAATAAATTATCTGATTACACTTGAAGATTAGATTCCCTACAATATGGAAGTAGGCCCCTCGGCCCAACAAGTCCACATCAACTCTCCAAACAGTAACCTACCCAGACCCATTCCCCTACCCTACATTGCACCTTACAATATAGGCAATTTAGCTTGGCCAATTGACCTGACCTGCACATCTTTGGACGGTGGGAGGAAACTGGTGCACCCGGAGGAAACCCAGCAGACATGGGGAGAGTGTGCAAACTCCACACAGATAGTTGCTCCAAGACAGGAATCAAACCCAGGTCCCTGGTGGTGTGAGGCAGCAGTGTTGACCACTGAGCCACCATTCCGCAAGATATACGCACTTCATAAGTATATCAGTTACACACTGTACCTGTCAAGTTACATAAAGGAAGCTTACATGTTTACTGCACAGTTATCTACATTGGTTGAGAACAGTTTTACTTTTGAATATCCATGTGTGAGTTTCCACTGTCAATTACAAAGGGATAAGGTTCATATTCTAACCAAGTATTCTGAAGTACTAGAAACAAGAATAGAGAAATAGGACATGTTAAAAGTAAATTAACTCAGAAAGGCTACTTGTGAAAAGATACAATAAATGAATAAGCACTTACCTCCAAAATAATATCTGCTTCCAGAGTAGATCTGTATCTGTATGGTTGAATGAAAGGTTGAGGCTGCATTGTTGTCCAAAATGATGCTAACTCGATTCCTTCTGGCATTCAAATTAATAGAATGCCACAGTCCATCATTTAGATCATCACCTGGAAAAATCAAATGCCTGGTTAACAAGGAAGCACATCCTTCCAGAAGATAGTTGAGTAATACAGAGCTCTCTATTTGATCAGGTACTAAGGCAGAGCGGTGAAATTTAAGGTCCCAAAACAGGGGTAGGGTGGGGTCTCTTCCAAGCATATTAAAGGTTGGATAGGTGAATGAACAACCTACTGAATCCTGGCCATTTATGTCTCTTACTGTGGCCAGTAGCCACAGATTCATCTGGACTTGTAGGTTTGACTTCTGATGTCATATTTGCAAGGTCTTGGGAAAGCTGACAGTTGATGAGAAGTGAATACATTCAATAGAAAGTTTGTGTCTTTCCAGCACTGTTTGAAGCTTTGAGGTCCTTATCTTAGGCAAGATATATTGGCATTGGAGACAATGTTCACTAGATTGATTCTATGAGTTAGAGGTGTTGGACTGGGGTGTACAAAGTTAAAAATCACACAACACCAGGTTATAGTCCAACAGGTTTATTTGGAAGCACTAGCTTTCAGAGTTCTGCTCCTTCATCAGGTGATTGTAGAGAAGGCATAGTCTCAGAGCAACATGGTGTTCAGTCAAGACTGAGATGAAGAATTTATTTTCTAAGAGGATAAAGGTAAAATTGCCACAGTCTTAGTAGACTATAGGGCTGCTTCCTCATTAGAGAAAGAGCAGACTGGTGATGGTTTAATATAATGGTCACCATACTGCAGGCAAGGGGAGAGGTTGAGAAGGTGAATCCTTCGTGGTAACCTCAGCCAGTGTAGAAATTCAACCCACACTATTGGCCTCACTCTGCATTGCAAACCTGCCGTCCAATGAATTCTTTACTGCAGTAGGCTGTGTGGTTAACTATACACTCAGGTGAGACAGATGGATTTTCAATCAGTGAGGGAACCAAGCTTTATGGGAATAGGCAGGAAAGTGAACTTGAGGATTGTAAGTCATGAACTCATTGGATGGCAGAGCAGACTTAATGGGCTGAATTATCTACTTCTGCTCTACATTGGATGGTCTTACAAGGAACGGGAGCTACCCCCAATACACCCGCTAGGTCAACCCTAATCCTCTATGTCAGGCAAACCCTGACACATCATTACTTTAGTCTCAATACAAGGAAGCCTTACTTGCCCCACCATTGCTGCCCACCCCATCCCAATTGCACATTTCCTTTCTTCAGAGCCATTGGGTGAGAGTTCAGTGCTGCCACTCCCACTCCCAGGACTCTTCGGTGATTCTACAATATTGACAGAAACATTGACAGTCTCCTTTCCTGCTAATGTGGCCTTGAATGTTGATCGGAAGCTAAGTTTGTCAATTCAGCACCGTCCAGTAGGGAATCTGTCAGAACTCCTCATCACATTGACTACTTCACAGCCATGTCTTAAAAGCTGAGCGCCACAATAATGACTTAGTAAAAATGCATTTCTCACGAGGAGGAGAAAGTGAAGACTGCAGATGCTGGAGATCAGAGTCGAGACTGTGGTGTTGGAAAAGCCCAACAGGTCAGGCAGTATCCTGACGGAGAAAGTGAGGACTGCAGATGCTGGAGATCAGAGCTGAAAATGTGTTGCTGGAAAAGCGCAGCAGGTCAGGCAGCATCCAAGGGGCAGGAGAATAGATGTTTCGGTCATGAGCCCTTCCTGAAGAAGGGCTCATGACCGAAACATCTATTCTCCTGCCCCTTGGATGCTGCCTGACCTGCTGCGCTTTTCCAGCAACACATTTTCAGGCAGTATCCTGATGACAGGCTTATGCCTGAAACGTTGATTCTCCTGTTCCTCGGATGCTGCTTGACCTGCTGTGCTTTTCCAGCACCACACTCTCGACTGCATTTCTCACAACCCCATTTTTAAAGTAAATGGAACAGTAGCCTCGGAAACAAGTCAACACATTTGCACATAAGAAGCTCCCACAAACAGTACTAAAAACCGGATTTTATAAAAAAAACGATTGAGGAAGAAATATTAACTAGAACATTAGTGATAGCTTCGTCCTGGTTGTCTTCAAAGTCACTCCATGAGAACCTCCACATCTACTCAGAGTGCAGACAGCCTTTTTTGTAAAGTGTCATCTGAAAGATGGTATCTCCAACAGGGTCCCCCTTAGTAAAGCCAGCTTTGAACTTTGAACCCATGACTTTGTGATTCACCTAAGGTCGATTCACCAGACTTCCAACTCCAAATTGAGTGAGGACACAGTCAGCAAATCTCACTGGTAGCCTCACAATAGCACAAAACCCTCCAGAGAGTTAACACTTAGATATACACATCTGCCTATATGCCCATACACCATCATTGGTGAAAAATGATTGAGGATACCATTAAAGATTGGCATTAAAATCACTAAACATGGAGAGAGCACAGAGGTGGAATGGTGCAGAAGTCTGCATTTGTCTCCCACATCATAAAAACAAGATTGATGTAAAGAGATTCTAGTCTCAAGGATTGGAATCCTTGATTCTTTAACACATTTTGAAATAAAATTTTAAAAGCAGATGTAAAAAGAAATAAATTGCAAGTTAGAAGGATAAAAAATATTACAACATTTGCAAAGAGTCAAAAATGAAAAATGTTAACACTTACATAGAACATAGAACAATACAGCGCAGAACAGGCCCTTCAGCCCTCGATGTTGCGCCGACCTGTGGACTATTCTCAGCTTGTCCCCCTACACTTTCCCAAAATCATCCATGAGCTTATCTAAGGATTGGTTAAATCTCCCTAATGTGGCTGAGTTGACTACCTTAGCAGGTAGGGCATTCCACACCCTTATCACTCTCTGCATAAAGAACTTGCCTCTGACATCAGTCTTCAGGCTATCACCCCTCAATTGGTAGTTATGCCCCCTCATACAAGCTGACAACACTTGGAGACGAGCGATCAAATGAGACCACAGAAAGTCAAGGAACAGTAAACCAGAGACAAAGGTGACTGCTGGGGTGTGCCACTTAAAGAAGATAAAAAGCAAATGGTAGGAAAATAAATTGAGACTTGGTAATAGGAGGAACAAAGATTAAGATTAACCTTCATGGGAAGCACATTCAATCAGTCAAAAGTGATCAGAATCATACAATCCCTACAGTGTGGAAGCAGACCATTTGGCCTATCGAGTCCACACCGACCCTCTGAAAAGCATCCCACCCAAATCCACCCCTCCCACCTATCCCTGTAAACCTGCATTTCCCTTGACTAATCTACCCAGTCTGCACATCTCTGGACACCACTGGTAATTTAGCATGGCCAATTAACCTAACCTGCACATGATTCCATGATTTTGACTGTCTGGGAAAGTAGCACAATGCTGAAAGGGTTGAGAAAGGCTTTAACATAAGACAACTGAGTGGTTGGAACTGAATTAATTAAATTCATTTCTTTGTCAGGTTAGCAAAAGGAAGTGTCAGATCAAACATGTAAAAATGAGTGAAAGAAAAATGATGGATGGACTGGAATTGGAGATTATCCAAAAACTTCTTATTAATATGTTCACTCAATAAAGCTAAAAAGCTTTATCAAGGATGCAATGCTCTTTCATTGCAAAAGTAATCCACTTCAAGGTGTCTGAATGGCAAGATCTGGTTCTCTGAAACACAGGGTATCTCTTGCTGTCAAATTCTTATGGTGTAGAAAGTTTAGATAATCTTTTGATATGCACTTCAAGATTTTTGGTGTTAAGCAGTTCCAGGGTTGTAGTGGCCACTCTTGACTGGAACGATGTAAGCTGTACAGCCACAGAATCAGGCCATATTCAACAGGGCTAGCAGAAGCAAGACACAGGTTCTCCAGAGTCAAGCTACATCCTCAGCTCCCAATATACCCAGCAGATGGTCAGTTGTCAAATACCGTGTTTCCAGTAAATCTGAGCAGCAAGTAATATAACTCTTAAAGATAACAAAGAACTGTGGATGCTGGAGATCTGAAACAAAAACAGTAAGTGCTGGTAAAACTCAGCAACATCGCTGGAGAGAAAAACAGCAACGATTTTGAGTCCAATGACCCTTCATCTGAACTGAAAGCAGCTGGGAAGTGGCAGGGTTGATGCTAATGACAGGGTCAGAGTTGGAGAGTGTGAGAAAAAGGAGTGAGTCGAATCAAGGCCCCATACCTCATCCTCTGATATTAACAATGGTCCTATGATTCTTCTGTCTGAACAATCATAGAGTTGTACAGCACAGAAACAGTCCCTTCAGTCCAACTCAACCATGCCAACCAGATCATCTAGTCCTATTTGCCTGCATTTGGTCAAATCTCTCCAAACCCCTCGTATTCATATAACATCCAGATGCATTTTAAATGTTGCAATTGTACCAGCCTCCACCACTTCCTCTAGCAATTCATTTCATACACGCACCACCCTCTGAGTGAAAAAGGTTACTCCTTAGATCCCTTTTCCCGCTCACCTTAAACCTATGCCCCTCTAGTTTTGGACTCCCCTACTGTGGCTAGAAAAAGACCTTGGCTATTCATTCTATCCATGCCACTCATGATTTTATAAACCTCTACAAGGTCATCTCTCAGCCTCTGACACGCTAAGGAAAATAGCCACAGTGTATTTAGCCTGTCCCTTGAGCTCAAACGCTCCAACCCTGCCAACATCTTTGTAAATCTTTTCAATTTTAACAACGTCCTTCCTATGTCATGGAGACTAGAATTGAATGCAGTATTCCAAAAGTGGCCTCACCAACGTTCTACACATCTGCAACACGACATCCCAACTCCTACTTTCAATGCACCAATAACGGCAAGTGTACCAAATGCCTTCTTCACTACCATGACTAACTCTGACTTCACCTTCATGGAACTATGAACCTGCACCCCAAGGTCTCTTTGCTCAGCAACAATCCTCAGGACCTTACCATTAAGTGTCTAAGTCCTACCCTGATTTGCCCTACCAAAACACCTCACATTTAACTAAATTAAACTCAATGTACACTCCTCGGGCCATCGACCCATCTGATCAAGGTTCCGTTGTATTCTGAGGGAACCTTCTTCACTGTTCAATGCATTTCCAATTTTGGTGTCAGCTGCAAAATGACTAACCATTCCTCTGATATTCACATCCAAGTCATGTATATAAATTACAAAAAGCAGTGGTCCCAGCACTGATACCTGTGGAACACCACTGATCACAGTGCTTTGAGTGCTTTAATTTCTCTGCGTCTGAAGGAAAACATTGACTTTCCTGCTCCTCGGATGCTGCCTGACACGCTGTGCTTTTCCAGCGACACACTTCTCGACTCTGACTCTCCAGCATCTGCAGTCCTCACCTTCTCCTGGAAAACAATGGGACCCAATCGAGGAATAGTTCCAACCAGAGCACTGTGCAGTGTAATCATGACCTTGTTGAACTTGTACTTTGCTGTCTTGGTTATATAAGACAGCATCAACAACTTGCACTCTGTTAGGACATCTAGCACAGAAATAAAAACAGCAAATGTTTCACAGCAGCCTTTTTCACACTGAATCATGCACTAAATTATTATGATGAGTGCTTAAAAGCTTATCCTAACAGGTAGGTTTTATAACACATCTGAGAAGAGGAGAGAGTAATAGAGGTGGAGAGAAAACTGTAAGGTGAGAGCTTGAGGTCTCAGAAGCATACGGCACACAGGTTGCCAGTGGTAAACATATGAAACATAGACTGGAGAAGCATTAAAAAAAAATTGAAAGGTTTGAACACAAGAATGAGAATTCAAAAATGCATTTTAAAAGTAGAGCTCAACATTTAATTTGCAATGTTGAATTCAACATGGAAGAAATAGGACCTTTAATAACTGGTCTCATTTTTAAACTAAGTGCAGAAGTACTTAATAGCATGGTTAGGCATAACATACTGTAGTCTCTGCACAGCCTATTCTTTTATTGTTTTTATTTTGTCTGTATTTTAACTGGAGTGTAAAGTGCCTTTTGCTTAACGCCAAGTAGTTTGACCAATCAAATTTCATCCGGCACACAACGCTTTACTTCACCTTTAAAATAAAAAAAAAGTTTGGGTCTAGACTATCTTCTTGAAATATTTTGAGGGGGTTTGGTGCAGTCCACAACAATATTAGGTATCATCGAATACCTGAGTCTCTTTTCAATTTAATCCCTGAACACCAGTTTCAAATCTGACAGAGCTACTCATTGGTAAATGCAGCAAAGAAGAAAAAAAATATCAAGTGATTACTTCCTCTCTTTGGAAGCACATAGAGCCACACCCGAGACATGTCAGAGACTCTGGGTTGAGTGTTCCATCATGGTATTCCTCAGTCAGTAAGATGGCATCTTGTGTCCCCTCTTATTTATGTAAAGAAGTGACCTCTCAGCATGATGGAAACTGAAAAGCTAACCGCAAGTTAGATAATGTGTTTTCGAGGGAAGTGACCATCCTGGGCATGTTGGACATCATCGTGCATTCATTGGTTAGAATCACAGAATTGTTACAGTACAATCAGCTAATCATACCAGCACTAATTCTGATACTTGAGGCCTGACTTTTCCCCAATACCTGCACACATTATCTATCCAAATAATCTCCTAACACCCTCTTGAATGCCTCAACCAACAGAATTATGGAGCGGTTCAAATATCCGATATCAGATCTACTTCCAGTGTCTCGCAATAAAGCTAATAAATGAGCACCCAGAGACAGGGGAGGAAGTCCTCATTCAGCAGGATCCCTATTCCAATAAAAGCTGGACCAAGAATGATGGGTGAAAGCCCAGTGGAAGAGTTTCCCAACACTGCAGCTCAAGAGCTGAATGCTGTAATGACAAGCTTCTGAGACCAAAACACTCAATGTCAACTGTCAGTTCACCCCTCCAGTATCAGTGGACCCACTCTCAACCATTAATGCCATATGCCTTCTTTACCACCTTTTACACTTGTGTTGCCACTTTCAGGGAGCTACAGGCTTGAACCCCAAGATCCCTCTGTATGTCATTGCTTGCATGGGGTTGTATACTTCACCTGTCTATTTCACAAGTGTATTATATCTAAATTGCTGCTTCTCAATAAAAATATTAAAATGACTAAAACAGGTATTAGGTGCATGTTTAGGTATTTGTTGCTGTCGAACCTAAAAATTTACCCAACATTGGCTAGACATACTGTAGGGCAGTTGGTTTAGTTCAGTTGGCTGGATTGTTAGTTTACAGAGCAATGTGATGCCAACAACATGGGTTCAAATTCCCATTACCATGAAGGACTCTCCGTCTCAACCTCTTCCCTCACCTGAGGTCTAGTGGCCCTCAGGTTAAATCACTGCCAGTTGCTTCTCCCTAATAAGAGAGTAGCTCCTATGAGGAGAAAGTGAGGTCTGCAGATGCTGGAGATCAGAGCTGAAAACGTGTTGCTGGAAAAGCGCAGCAGGTCAGGCAGCATCCAGGGAACAGGAGAATCGACGTTTCGGGCATAAGCCCTTCTTCAGGATTCCTGAAAAAGATTTGTTTAGGCTGTCGATTCTCCAGTTCCCTGGATGCTGCCTGACCTGCTGTGCTTTTCCAGCAACACATTTTCAGCAGTAGCCCCTATGGTCTGGCAAGACTCAAGCGACAGATCAACAACAGACATATTGTGACAATAATATGGCTTTAAGAAGTGCATTTTGTCCTTTTTTATGAAGCAAGTTTGAGACTGAGGTGCTGAGTGGTCTGCTCAAAGCCAAATTTCCATTTGGTTCTTCAACAAACATTCTCTCCATTTTGTAGACATTAGATATGGATAGTAGAAATTGGGATCAGTGTGCAATGTCTCGGAGTGCAGGGTTAGTACTCGGATCAGCACTGAACACCTGAGGATCTTCAGTCAGTCCTAGGATTAGTTGATACAACAGTAACGTAAGACTTGCTCAAATACATGAAAACACCAATGCAGTGCAAGAGTGCCACATGAACCTATAAGCTTATGATTCATAAATAGACATGTCACCAGTGGTGCCAAGCTGAGACCTGATTTGGAGTCAATTTCACAGCCTATTCCTGCTTTGCTAACCAAATCTTTTTTGTTAGATTAGATTCCCTACAGTATGGAAACAGGTCCTTCAGTCCACTCCGATGAGTAACCCACCCAGACCCATTTCCCTACCCTAAATTTACTCCTGACTAATGCACCTAACATTATGGGCAATTTAGCATGGCCAATTCACCTGACCTGCACATCTTTGGATTGTGGAAGGAAACCGGAGCACCCAGAGGAAATCCATGCAAACACAGGGAGAACTCCCCACAGACAGTCGCTCAAGGGTGGAATCAAACCCGGGTCCCTGGCACAGTGAGGCAGCAGTGCTAACCACTGAGCCACTGTGCCACCCCTAATGTAATGTCACTTGGGTTTCAGTCGCTGAGTAGTAAATCAGAAGTAACATTGCTTTTGCCTCACTTTAGCAGTAAATTCTCAATTTTGTTATGTGAAAGCTGACACTTAATTTATTAACTGATGTGATTTTTATCAATGGATGATCCTATATTCCCTGACATCCAGTCTGAAATCTGCTCCTCTTCATTCCTCAACAAAGCCACAAATACTGGCAGCAGTCACCAACAACTGAGAAGCAATGTTTCCTTGGTGAAAGACAACTTTGCACATCTTTCTCTTCTTCCTGTGACAGCCTGCTAATAGATCAATGTAACAATTTCATATTTGGCAGAGATATCGCTGTTGGCATTTGGGAAAGAAAACAGGAAAAATTGCAAACTGAATAAAGGTAATATAACCAATTCAGTAGTGCAAGCAGATATGGTAGCAATGTTTAGGAAGCATTTAGACAGACACATGAACAGGCAGGGAATAGAGGGATATGGACCATGTGCAGGAAGCTGGAATAGGTTTAGAAGGGCATTATGCTTAGCACAGGCATGATGGGCCAAAGGGCCTGTACTGTTTTCCAATATTCTATGTTCTAAGAATTAAACATTGCCACACCCATGCTGCCAAATTGACAGAAGCATGTTGAAACAAGTACATCAATATTAATGGAAGCTAACTATGGATTCTGGGAGATCAACATACACATAAACAGAAACTGCTGTAGCAACATCTACCTCACGGATCAATGCATTTAGTATTTTCAGTAATTACTGCTATAATTGATTGAAATGACAATTTGTTTTTAATTCTGTCAGGGGATGTCAACCAATTGAGCCTAATCTGCCATTCAATACGATCATGGATAATCAACGCTTTCAATCTCCTTTTTTCTACATTATCTCTGTATCCCTTGATATCACTGGCTTTAGAAATCTATTAATCTTGAATTCAAACATACTCAGTGACAAGGCTGTGTTTACTGATTTAAAACAAATTAAATTTTCAAGGGATACAGATCAAAGCCAGCAAAAATGGAGTTGGCTACAAATCAGCCATGATGTGACTGATAGCTCAAAAGATGGAATGACATCTCCCTTTTTGAGTAAGGATGTGAATGGCGACTGAATGTTAATCTGGCAGGGAAACTTAGATCATGTTTGGATTACTGCGGAAACTTTGTTTTCTGCATTCTGAAAAGGTTTTGAGGGGCCAGAGAATTTGCAGAGGAGCTGAATTATTTTTTCTCTTCATTTCGCAGTTGACAGTCAGATTGTTTGGGAAGCCAGTACGCCACCTTCAGGGAGCAAGGGGAAAGTGAAAATCTGGGGGTGATAAATAGAAGGGTGGGCAAGATGGTGATACAGTCTTGGATCATACGACTGAAGAGATGGAAGATTTGGGAAAGACAGGGCAGTGGCAGAGTGAGCATGGCCTGAGTCACACAGCAGAGTGAGCACGGGCTGTGTCCCATGACGGAGCGAGCACGTGCTGAGTCCCACGGGGGAGCGAGCACGGGCTGAGTCCCACGGGGGAGCGAGCACGTGCTGAGTCCCACGGGGGAGCGAGCACGTGCTGAGTCCCACGGTGGTGCGAGCTCGTGCTGAGTCCCACGGGGGAGCGAGCACGTGCTGAGTCCCACGGGGGAGCGAGCACATGCTGAGTCCCACGGGGGAGCGAGCACGTGCTGAGTCCCACGGGGGAGCGAGCACGGGCTGAGTGCCGGAGCAGCCATGGAACAGGCATGGCCAAGCCAGTCCTGGATGGAGGCTGAAATGTGGAGGCTGCGTGGCCTAGTGATCTGTGGCCGGTGGGCATGGATTCATGCTGGAGAGGAAGTGGAATGTTAGATCTTATGATCACTTTCTATTGTCATTCTGGACATTTTAAACTCGGTCCCCATGCTAACCTCTTTTTTTAATATGCAACAAATTAATAGTATCTGTACACAGGTACCCTGTACTCAACATGACGCCGAGAGGTGATATTACAAACATTTCACTCATTCAAATTCATGTGAAAATAAAAGTTCATCTACTCTATTCCATTCTATCCTGTTCTAGTTTGGGGAAGGTGATTAGCAATTGGGATTGGAGGCATGGGGGAATAGGAGAGATTAAATCTGGGTAGGTTATCCTTGGGAACTGAAACGAATGGTGGGTTTGGCGAGGGGGACCACACATCTTCCCTTTGGCCCACAAACCATGCAGAAAAGACAGTTATCAGTTCATTCTATTCTTTCTTCCAACTCCTAGGAAAGCCAGCTCTGTTACTGGTAAACATGTGAGTGTCTGAGAATTGGCATATTCAAACTACTGACACATGTGGTGAGAGCTGGACACCTTGTAATTCACCTTTTACACTAGAAGTTGGCATGCTTCCCTGCCTACCACTCATCATCTCACTTGCCCTCAGTAAATTTTGAATTTAACCTTTTGTCTGAGGCATCGAATGGTCTTTTAGAAAGTCTGGACTTTGAACTTAGATCAGTTTTTACACATTGGGTCCATAGCTTTATACTTGCTCCAATTAAAATAACACTCAAACTCTACTTATTCCCAGTTCTCATTGCCTCCATGTACCGTAATGCCACCTGTAATTTATTCAGGTGCTTTGTCCTTCCATTATTAGATGCTGCACAATCTATAATGCACTTCTCTTATAATATACCGCCCACAACAGTTGCACACTAATTTGCCAATATCCCACTTTTGATCACTCTGCATGAAATCAAACAATCTTTGTTAACAATCAGCATCTATATTTAATGATGCTTGCCTAGTGAAGCAACATTTGGCAATCATTAAATTTCAAACCTTTAAATGGATAAAAAGAACCAGTGATTTCCCTTACATCACGCAAATGTGATATGGTGATATATTTCAATTAGTCATAATGGTTTGTGTGCTTATAAACAAATTTAAACATATACAAGTTTTTCAGCTTGCACTCATTTAGTTAATATGAATGATTAACATTCAGTCAGGAATGCAGAGAACTATGCAAAGTAGTGTAGTTTAATGAGTAAATATTCAAAACACGGGGGGCAATGGAAACAATCAGTGTTAATTGAGTCAAATGCAAATATGATTCATTTCTTTCAGAAATAACATGTCTATATATGCTGTAAGAGTATTCTGAAACATGTCATGTGAACTGTGATTGCAAGGAATGAATGAAATGAAATTGAAGTTTCTGAAGGTGGGAAGGGAATTTACTGCACATTGGGCAGGATTTTTTTAAATACATGCAGAGGCAGGAATGGGGGCAAAGGGCCCAATTTTCCTCAACACTATCCTACAATGATCCTGGCTCAAACCCAAAATGCTTTATGTCAAGGCTACTCAGCAAAAGCTAGCATGCATTTTCCCACTGAAAGACCAAGACAAGTTGAAGGAAGTTGGATGCCATTACGCGATCCCATGCAGGAGCCCACCCACCATGATTACAGCTGCTGGCCAGTATTCAGTTGGAAGGGATGCACCTTTGCCCATCACAGAATCATAGAATGTTTATAGTGTGGAAGCAGGCTATTTGGCCCATAGAGTCCACACTGACCCTCCAAAGAGCATCCCACCCAGACCTAGCCCTGCAACTCTGCATTTCCCATGGCTAATCTCTTGAGATACTATGGGCAATTTAGCATGGCCAATCCACTGAGTCTGCACATCTTGATGCAGGATATAAGAGGAACTCAGAGCACCCGGGGAAACCCACACAGAAACCAGGAAAATGTGCAAACTCATTGGTAACTTTTCATGGTGAAATTCCAAAAGTGATGTCTTCAGAGTTCACCTCCATCATGGGGCTCCCACTATCCTTCTTTCCCACACTGGCCACTCCTGTTTGCACACTGGGACTGCTGATGTATCATTGTTGGAGAACTTCTGCCTTGGGAGAACCAATAACTTAATTTAATTGGGTGGTGAACATATCCTCAGGCACTACAGTTGGCCAGCCATCCAAAAGATTTCTCCGTCAAACAACACTGTGTGTGTGCCTATACCTTAAGAATAAAAATGATACCATACTTGGTCAAATGCTGCCATGATGTCAAGAATAGTCACCCTCACCCAATCTCTGGAGTGTATTTAATTTGAACAAGGCTGCAATGAATTCAGCAGCTGAGTGGATGTACTAGAAATCAAACTGAGCATCAGCAAACAGGTTATTGCTGAGCCAACACCACTTGATTGAAATTTCCCATCACTCTTGTGATCACTGAGAGTGGACTAATGAGGTGGCAATTGGCTAGGATGGACTTGTCATGTTTTTCATGTACAAGACACACCTGGGAAATATTCCAAATTCATGCGTGGATGCCAAATGTTGTCAAATATTGCACGGAATGAATAGAATTGACTGAAGACTGGCATCTGTGCCACCTGGGATTTCTGGAAGAGGCTTATGTGCCTACAACTGCTACCTTTTCACTCTTGGACTCAGGTTCAAGGATAATCAACACAAATTTGGATGGTAATGTTTCTAATTTGCCAATTGCAGTGGATCTACTTCCAATGTGTGTAAGAAGTCACAATTCTGGGTTGGGGGAATGGGGGAAATTGGGAGCTGCTCATAATTCACTTGGAAGTGAAACTTGAAAAGGCAAGAGGTGACTGAATATAAGAAACAAGAGCAGATGCAGACCTTATTCCTTAAGTTTGATCAACCTTTTAATATGACCATGAAAGGTCTTCTCCCACAACTTTACTTTTTACCCATCCTGATATTTCTCAATTATATGACAGACCATAAATTTGTCTCGTAATGGTGGCTCAGTGGTTAACACTGCTGCCTCACAGGGTCCCAGGTTCAATTCCAGCCTGAGATGACTGTCTGTGTGGAGTTTGCACATTCTCCCCGTGTCTGCGTGGGTTTCCTCTGGGTGCCCCGTTTCCTCCCACAGTCCAAAGATGTGCAGGTCAGGTGAATTGGCCATGCTAAATTGCCCATCATGTTAGGTGTATTAGTCAGATGGAAATGGGTCTGGGTGGGTTACTCTTCGGGGGGTTGGTGCAGACTGGTTGGGCCGAAGGACCTTTTTCCACACTATCGGGAATCTAAAAAAAACCCTTAAATATATTAAGACAGAGGGTGGTGGTGGAATCCTTTGATTAGCAGTGTGCGACAGGGATCGATGCTGGGTCCACCACTTTTTGTTACTTATATAAATGATTTGGATTTGAACATAGGAGGTTTGGTTAGTAAGTTCGCAGTTGACATCCAAACTGGAGGTGTAGTGGATAGTAAAGAAGGTTACCTCATGTAGAACGGAATCTTGATCAGAAGGGCCAATGGGCTGAGGAGTCGCAGATGCAGTTTAATTTAGATAAATGAAAGGCGCTGCATTTTGGAAAAGCAAATCAGTCCTGTACTTATACACTTAATGGGATGGTCCTGGGGAGTGTTGCTGAACAAAGAGACCTTGGAATGCAGGTTCACAGCTCCTTGAAAGTGGAATCACAGGTAGACAGTGCAGCAGGCATTTGGTAGGTTTTCCTTCATTGGTTAGAGCATTGAATGTAGCAGTTGGGAGGTCATGTTTCAGCTGTGTTGGACATTAGCTTTGTCCCAGTTTTGGAATACGGTGTGCAATTCTGGATTCTGTGCTATAGGAAGGGTGACTTGAAACGGCTCAGAAAAGATTTATGAAGATGTTGTCAGGGTTGAAGGATTTGACCGCTAGGGAAAGAATGAATAAGCTAGGGCTGTTTTTTAATGGAGAGTTGGAAGCTGAGGGATGACCTTATAGAAGTTTATACAATTATGAGGAACATGGATAAGATAAATCAGCAAGTTCTTATCCCTAAGGTAGTGGAGTCCAAAACTAGTCGGCCGTAGGTTTCAGGTGAGAGGGGAAAGATGGGCAACGTTTCCATACAGAAGGTGGTGCATGTATGGACTGAACTGCCAGAAGAATTGGTGGAGGCTGGCACAATTACATCATTCAAAAGACATCTAGATGGTATTTGAATAGGAATGGTTTAGAGGGATATGGGCCAAGTTCTGGCAAATGCGACAAGGTCAGTTTAGGATATCTGGTTGGCACAGACAAGTTGGACCTGATGTTTCCCTGCTGTATATCTCTATGATTCTATATTAAATGATACAGCATCAAAAAGCCAATGGAGTGGATGATTCTTGTTGTCTGGCAGCACCTTCTGAGGGTCAATGGATCCACAACACCAACTCTGCTTTTTCTCAATAGATGCTGCCCGACCCACGAGTTTTTGCAACAATTGCTGATTCTATTTCTAAAAATTTTCACACCCGTCTAAGAAAAGATTAAATAATAGTCTGTAATGCTAAGACAGACTGGGCAAAATTGAATTTGGATCTGTGCTTCACTGAATCTGATCTGGTTTGGTGCTGTAACACAGAGCTGAAGTTACATTTTCAGGGGGAGGAGGGAGCACACATTGAAAATTGTGTGCCTGGAAGGCGTCACTGAATCCCGATGCCTCAGGAAGGCAAAACAATTATCACTAAGACAGTCGGAAGAGGTAACCAGAAAACTGCTTGTCTCCAATTAATGGTCTATTAAACTCCTTGACAAGGTTGTTAATGGATCAAAGAGGATGAGGATGAGGTTTTCAAATGGGAAATCACTAAAACCTGAACAGGGTAGCACAACTTAATGCGCTGCTGTTACATTCACTGAGGAGTGATGCAGTTATTTTCTTTCATAAGTGAAAGCAGTCACCAGCAAAGGTTTCACTAAGAGATCAGACTCAGTCCAACTTAACACCAATGCATTGAGTGCTGATGTTGTTGCTCTCAACAGCCTGACTCATCTATTGTGCAAAGTAGAAGGCTGGAAGATTTTTGTCATTCCAGCCTCCTGCATGTCTACTTTGGATTCCAGCATCTGCAGATTTTTTTGTCTCATCCATTGTGCAAGGCAATGGGAGTTCCTGTCATGATTGCGAACTACCTTTGCTGCTTCCACCCCAACAGATATCTCTCACCTCAGCTTGCATAATTCAACACCACTCATTGGTGCCTAACTCAATTTAGGGTATTTGTGTTTGATGTTTGAGTCACTTGTGGGAGCTGGAAGCTATCCAGCAATGTCAATTTTGACCCTGATTTAATCATCAAACTCTGGGTGACAATATGGACATCCCTGAGTTTCCTGAGCTCTTCAGTGACCTCCTTCTCGCTTGCAACTGAGACTCCTTAATTTGACAAAAACACAGAGAATGCTGAAGAAATTCAACAGGTCTGGCAGCATCTGCGGAGGCAGAAACATTGTCAACATTTAGAGTCTGGTATGATTCTTCTTCAAAAGAGTCATTCGTTTGATTGAAGGGTAGGATCTATTTGAAATAGATGATTGCTGACAACTTGAAGACTATACAGATAATGTTGGTGAATCTGACAACGTAGTGCAAATGAATTGACATGAGCAGCCAAAAATCACTTAACTGCCTTCTCTCAGTAACCTGGATATTCCTGCAATATGCTAATATAGCTTACTCACACTGTTGTGTTCAGTAGCTCCTTCAAGCCAACTTCTTTGATTAGCTCTTCTGCATGTTCCAATTTCAAAAAAACGTTCAAGTTCAGCTAATTTATTGTATCGCAGAAAAATGAAAGCCAGGATGCAGTCAAGTGGAGTTAATATAGCTGTCTCATAAAATTGACCCTAGTCGTTGATGGAAGCAGAGAAAAATGTCGAAAAATTGTACCAATCAAGGCACCAATCACCAGACCTGTATTAGGCGATTTTTGAAGAGATAGTAATGGTTAGGAATCAAGTTCATTTTAACATATTCTATTCAAAGTAGGCTTGTAGCAGACGCTGTTGCAAAAGACATTTAAGGATATTTCATATAATTGCTGCTACTTGCTACTTTTATGATATGCTTCATATATTCACCCTAATGGGAACAGGGTCCATAATTGGCAGCCAACCTTCTTTTACACACATTGAAGTTCAAAGTGCCACTGTCAGCCATGCATGGAGGATGAAACTGTTAAATATTTTTTTTCCATTAGTACCGTTTAGCCCTTTAAGCCTCAGATAACCCAAGGCACCACATCTTCATAAGGATGGCAAGGGAATAGAATGAATTTATTTGATGACAACAGGGTAAATATGAGAGGATTTAAAATAATTAGTAAATGATGAACATGATCGTTTTAATACTGCAGAGTGTTACAATCTGAAATGTACTGCCCAAAAGGGTGCTAGAAGCCAATTTGATAGTGACTTGCGAGAAGGGCACTGGATAAATGTTTGAAAATGAAATTAAAATTGCAAGCGATACAGAACTAAAATTTGAGAAAAAGCTGGGGAAGGGAACAGGCTGGCTTGCTCTTTCAAAGAATCTCTGGCTGGATCATCATCTTGTGGACTGAGGGAATCTTAATTCAAGAACTTGCCCCATTGACTGTACTGCTGGTGATAAACTTTTCCAACATTCACAGCAAGAAATGGTATGGGAGATCCTGAACTTCTGAATGCTTCCCCTCATGATGTCTGGGGTATACATTTCTCACCCTATACATGAGAGTGTTATTGCTCACGAAAGATATTATAGAATCACAAAAGTGTTACTGTGCAGCAGGAGGGCATTTGGTCCATTATAACAGCACCAACTCTCCAAGTGAGCATTATAATTTCGTCATGACTTGGAGATGCCGGTGTTAGACTGGAGTGGACAAAGTTAAAAATCACACAACACCAGGTTATAGTCCAACAGGTTTATTTGGAAGCACACTAGCTTTCAGAGCACTGGTCCAACCACCTGATGAAGGAGCAGCCTCTGAAAGCTAGTGCTTCCAAATAAACCTGTTGGACTATAACCTGGTGTGGTGTAATTTTAAACTTTATAATTTAGTGTACTTCGCCCACCTTTTCTCTTCAAATAATCATGTAATGCTCTCTTGAATTCTTCAACTGAACCCAAGTCCATCATACTTCAAGGTAGTGACACAAAAGTAGATGGCAGAACAGGACTCAGTGACTGCAATAAGGAGGATGGCTCCTCACTTGACACCATATGGGCAAAACATACCGATAAAAAGGGTAATCACATTGTTGGAAATGTATTCAAGATCCACAAACAGTCAGAGAGAGAAAGGGAGGACAGATATGTAGACAAATCTCAGAGGATTATAAAAATAAATAGGAAATAATAGCAGGGAGTTTTCACTTCTGCCACATTTGCTCAGAGACAGAGAAAGGCTTAGAGGGGGCAGAATCCTTACTATGCATCCAGGTGAGTTACTAAAGATAGCACATTGAAACAAGAGGGGGAATGGCTTTGGATCGAACTTTAATTTGATTTGATTTGATTTGATTTATTATTGTGAAATGTACAGAGACACAGTGAAAAGTATTCTTTTGCATGGTAACCCAGGCAAATCATATTATATACATGTACACCAGGTAAGAGGTAGGAGTGTCAGTGGGGGAGCATTTTGGTGATAGCGACCAAAATTCAATAAGGTAGTCATATTATAAGATAAAATGGACAGGAAGTAAAGTAAGTCATGATAAAATTATAATGCTCATTTGGAGATCTGATGCTGTCATAATGGACCAAATGCCCTCCTCCTGAACAGTAACACTTTTGTGATTGTCTCATATCATTAGCAAGTGCCGGCTGATTTTGACATAATAAAGGAAAATGGACTGGTAAGGAAATGTACATCGAAGCAGTGGGAATAATTCAAAAAGGAAACAGTGAGATTGCATGGCTCAAATGTTTCTGTAAAGGTGAAGGGTAGTACTAACAAATCCAGATAGTGTCAAGGGATGCACAAACTTGAGTAAGGAAACACAGTTGATAATCTTGAGGCATACAGAAGCCTCATGAGCCTATGGGAAAGTATTGTTGAGAAAATAAATTAGGAGAGCAAAGAGGGTACATATTAAAAAAAAATGCTGGCAAGCCAAATATCAGAAAATTCAAAGGCATTTTGTAAGTACATTAAAGGCCAGAGGGTAACCAAGGAGTGAGTAAGGTCTATTGGTTGCCAAAGTGGAAAACCATGTGTGGAGCCAGAAGATATAGATTAATTCTTACAATAATTATGGTCATTTGTATTCACTGTCAAGAAGGAAGATGTAGGAGGGGTGACAGAGGACTGGAGGACAGCAAATGTGATACCATTGTTCAATAAGAGTGATAGGGAAATACCAGGGCCAGTTAGCCTAACACCAGTGGTAGGGATCAATCAAGGATACTCAGCATGGCTTTAACACGGCAAAGTATAGCAATGTTAATTGAATTTTTCAAGGAGGTAACTTCATGTGTAGAATGGGTAAGGCAGTTGAGTAATGTACGCAGAAATCAGTAAGACTTTTCACAAGACATTGCATCAGAGACTTATAAAGAAGTTAAGAATCTTTTGGAGCCATAAACACTATGGGCTGAAAGTTATCTGAAGAACAAAAATAATTATATCAATACCTGTGTGTACATTCATTTGTACAGGAAAAAGAATTCTTGCAAAATAACATGAAACAAAGACAAAATCATTCCTATTTTACTTTTTGCATTTTGCCCATTTTGCATCCAATCTCAGTCAGTGAAATGTGACTAACAGACCTGAAGAAATTCATATTTGAACCATTCTCGTAACCTCATGAATTAATTCACTCTTCCATCGCTACATAAAGCACCACTACAATCTCTGTTTCATCACACCGCACTCTGGCATTAAGACAGCAACTATTTCAAATCGAATTCATTGGTTGCAAGGAACTGTGGAACATGCCGAGACTGTGACAGGCGCAATACCGAGGCAAATTCTTTTTTCTCTACACCATGTAACATCAAGCATTTTGAACTTCAGAATCCAGATATAACCCAGTGAGAACCAAACCAAATTAGCAGTCATGTAGAGAATCATAGAATCCCTACAATGCGGAAGCAGGCCATTTGGCCCATCAAGTCCACCCCACCCCACCGAAGATCATCCCACCCAGACCTACCTCATCTCTATAACTCTGCATTTCCCATCGCTAATCCACATAGCCTGCACAATACAAACAATTTAGCATGACCAATCCACTTAACCTGCACATCTTTGGACTGTGGGAGGAAACCCACGCAGACAATGTGCAAACTCCACACAGCCACCACACAGGTAGAATCAAACCCTGGTCCCTGGAGCTATGAGGCAACAGTGCTAACCACTAAGCCACTGTGCCATCCTAAGCACACAATAAATATCTCACTGCCACATTTTTCACTTAGCAGGACATGTCTTCAACATCTTTCACATCTTGCTGTCACATCTTTCACAGTGAGACCGAATATGCTGACATGTGTAAACGAGAAAAGTATGCATTTGGATCACTGCATTTGCCTCCTCAAGGCATCTGAAAGCACAAGATGTTCTCTCCTCTTTAGTTGGAAGTGTGGTCAGTACTTTTTTTTTGGCAGACATAGCAGTAAATCTGTCTATTCTGGTGTTGGTTCATGGGTTGAATTTACAACATTTCTTTGCAAATATACCATGGATCTCTTGGTGCAGATGGATTCATTATTTCAGGTGAATGAAAGTACCTCTGACAGTACAGCATTCATCGCTCAGTGCAACACTGATGTCTCAACCTACACTATATGTTCAAGCTTGCAAAGGATGGCCAATCTTACAGCAAAGAGCTTATTTTTCAGGCAACTTCTCATACATTGTAAATATTACACATATTCTTACCTCTCAAGAGAAAATATAGCAACCATAGTATTCAAACCTACCTTAAGTCATCCATCCGAAATAACAAGCTTTCTACCTCCCATGACAGTGTCTACCAGTTTCTAAAATGAACCCAATGTCTTGATCTGAAACATTACTCCCAACAACTCACTGCGACTCTGAATTCATGGTTTTCAACAGACGTGCCACACTGGTGTACTGTGAGAACTGTCCAAATGTGCTGTGAAAGTTTGCACAAAGTTCATGAAAATCAATGTAAAATGATTATTTTTTCGCCTTAAACAATATTCTTTAAAACTAAAGTTACAACTCAAAACTCTGCGCTGCAGTCACAAGATTTTTATCCAGTGGATTTGAAACATTAATGCATTTCAAACTTGGAATGTTGTATGCACTATGTTGCAAACCTCTCCAGCACAGCTGTAACTACAAGAAATGCAAGTAAATCTTACTTATTATCAATAAATTCAATTGCAAATGTGGGTGCGACATTAAATTATTTGTCTTATAGAAGTGTGCCTGAAAAGATTGGGAACCACTGCTCAAAATCACCCTTTGAGTAAAGAGGAATACAATCACAGAATCCCTACAGTGTGGAAGCTGGACATTTGGCGCAACAAGGCCACACCGACCCTCCAAAAAGCATTTCACCCACACCATTCCCTCTACATTGGCCATAGCCATTTCACCTAATCTGCACATCCCTGGATGCAATGAGCAATTTTGTATTGCCAATCCACTTGATGTGCACATAGAGTCATAGAGTCATAGAGATGTACAACATGGAAACAGACTCTTCGGTCCAACCCATCCATGCCGACCAGATATCCCAACCTTATCTAGTCCCACCTGCCAGCAACTGGCCAATATCCCTCCAAACCCTTCCTATTCATATACCCATCCAAATGCCTCTTAAATGTTGCAATTGTACCAGCCTCCACCACATCCTCTGGCAGCTCATTCCATACACGTGCCACCCTCTGCGTGAAAACGTTGCCCCGTAGGTCTCTCTTATATCTTTCCCCTCTCACCTTAAACCTATGCCCTCTAGTTCTGGACTCCTGACCCCAGGGAAAAGACTTTTTCTATTTACCCTATCCATGCCCCTCATAATTTTGTAAACCTCTATAAGGTCACCCACCAGCCTCCGACGCTCAGGAAAACAGCCCCAGCATGTTCAGCCTCTCTCTGTAGCTCAGATCCTCCAACCCTGGCAACATCCATGGAAATCTTTTCTGAACCCCTTCAAGTTTCACAACATCTTTCCGATAGGAAGGAGACCAGAATATTCCAACAGTGGCCTAACCAATGTCCTGTACATTACCTCCCAACTCCTGCACTCAATACTCTGTACAATAAAGGAAAGCATACCAAACACCTTCTTCACTATCCTATCTACCTGCGACTCCACTTTCAAGGAGCTGTGAACCTGCACTCCAAGGTCTCTTTGTTCAGCAACACTCCCTAGGACCTTAGCATTAAGTGTATAAGTCCTGCTAAGATTTGCCTTCCCAAAATGCAGCATCTCGCATTTATCTGAATTAAACTCCATCTGCCACTTCTTGACCCATTGGCCCATCTGGTCCAGATCCTGTTGTAATCTGAGGTAACCCTCTTCGCTGTCCACTACACCTCCAATTTTGGTGTCACCTGCAAACTTACTAACTGCACCTCTTATGCTCGCATCCAAATCATTTATATAAATTACAAAAAGTAGAGGGCCCAGCACCGATCCTTGTGGAACTCCACTGGTCACAGGCCTCCAGTCTGAAAAACAACCCTCCACCACCACCCTCTGTCTTCTACTTTTGAGTCAGTTCTATATCCAAATGGCTAGTTCTCCCTGTATTCCATGAGATCCAACCTTGCTAATCAGTCTCCCGTGGGGAACCTTGTCCAACACCTTACTGAAGTCCATAGATCACATCTACTGCTCTGCTCTCATCAATCTTCTTTGTTACTTCTTCAAAAAACTCAATCAAGTTTGTGAGACATGATTTCCCACGCACAAAGCCATGTTGACTATCCCTAATCAGTCCTTGCCTTTCCAATACATGTACATCCTGCACATCTTTGGACTGTCGGAGGAAACCCATGCAAATGCAGGGAGAATGTACAAACTCCACACAGTTACCTGAGTCTGGAATCAAACCTGGGTTCCTGGCACTGTGAGGCAGCAGTGCAAACCACTGAGCCACTGTGCCGCCCCTATTTGACCTACACACTATCTAAATAAACCAATTTGCTCTCATGCTAATATTCCTGTCCTGGACCTGCTGCAATGTTCCAATTAAGCACAACACAAGCTTAAGGAACAACACCTCATTTTCTGGGGAAGGGTCACTTGACTCGAAATGTTTAACTTTGATTTCTCTCCATACCTGCTGAGCTTTTCCAACAATTTCTGCTTTTGTACCTCATTTTCTGCTCAGGTACTTTATAGTCTCATGGCCTGTATGCTGAATCAATAACTTCAGAAACTGACCACATTATATCTGTTCTCCATTTTTCTTACATTCTCTCCCACTTCTCCCTAACCACATCTGTATCTAGTTTGTATCTTGTTTGCCTTGCATTTGGTACAGACCAATTCTCCCCCCCTCACACCTTAATTCACACCCGTTTTACACCTCTTTTTTTCCCACCATGAACTATCCCTTTCTCTGTTGCACTGGTCTCTGCCTCTATCACAAATAAATAGAACGTAGGAGCAGTACAGCACAGGAACAGGTTCTTCAGCCCACCATGCCTGTGCCAACCATGATGCCATTTTAAACTAATCCCATCTGCATGCTTCTAAGGCCTGCATATTTATATATTGGTCTATATGTTTCTTAAATGTTGTTACTGGATGTGCATCTACCACCTCTGCTGGCAGTACATTTAAGGCACCTACCACATTTTGCATAATAAAACGTGCCTCACACATCTCCATTGATCTTTTTCTTTCCCACCATTAAATCTCTGCCTCATTGAACCTAACATGTCCGCCCTGGGGAAAAAGGCTCCAATTATCCACCTATCCAAGTCTCTCATAATTTTATATACTTCGATCAGGTCACTCCTCAGCCTCCGACGCTCGAATGAAAATACGTTTTCCAATACCTTTCAGCTCTGAAAATCTCATACCAGACTCGAAATGTTCAATCCATTTCTCTCTGCACAGACGCTGCCAGACATACTGAGTTTCTCCAGCCTACTCAGTGCTTGTTTATCACTCAGCCTAAATGCATCTTCCACATGCTCGAAAATGCGGTCTTGACTTGACTGCCGTGTGGCAAGCATTGTGAAGGCTTTGCCACCTGTGAAATATTGCCCCAGAAAATCCCTCATGAGATATCTCTTTCCGTAACTGAGAAGCATCAGCGTACCTCATCATATAACTGAGACGTGGCTTCAAATGGACAGGGCCTGGGAAATGAATATTCAAGGATACACGTGTTATCGTAAGGACAGACTGACGGGCAGAGGGGGTGGGGTGGCCTTGTTGGTAAGGGACGATATTCAGTCCCTTGCGCGGGGGGACCTAGAGTCAGGAGATGTAGAGTCAGTGTGGATAGAGCTTCGAAATACCAGGGGTAAAAAGACCCTCTTGGGAGTCATCTACAGGCCCCCAAACAGTAGTCTGGATGTCGGATGTAAGTTAAATCAGGAGCTGAAATTGGCCTGTCGCAAAGATGTCACTACAGTTGTTATGGGGGATTTTAACATGCAGGTAGACTGGGAGAATCAGGATGGTATTGGGCCACAAGAAAGAGACTTTGTGGAGTGACTCAGAGATGGATTCTTAGAGCAGCTGGTGCTGGAGCCGACCAGGGAGAAGGAAATTCTGGATCTGGTATTGTGTAACGAACCAGAATTGGTCAGAGACCTCGAAGTGAAGGAGCCATTGGGAAGTAGTGACCATAATACAATAAGCTTCAATCTGCAATTTGAGAGGGAGAGGGTACAGTCGGAAGTGACAGTACTTCTGTTGAATAAAGGGAATTATGGAGCTATGAGGGAGGAGCTGGCCAAAGTTCAATGGTGCAATATCTTAGCAGGGATGACCGTGGAGGAACAATGGCGGATATTTCTGTGTATAATGCAGAAGTTGCAGGATCAATTCATTCCTAAAAGGAAGAAAGATCCCAGGAGGAGGCATGGGCGGCCGTGGCTGACGAGGGAAGTAAAGAAACATATAAAGTTAAAAGAGAAAAAGTATAACATAGCTAAGATAAGTGGGAAAACTGAGGACTGGGAAGCTTTTAAAGAGCAACAGAGGATTACTAAGAAGGAAATACGCAGAGGAAAAATGAGGTACGAAGGTAAACTGGCCAAGAATATTAAGGAGGATAGTAAAAGCTTTTTTAGGTATGTGCAAGGCAAAAAAATGGTTAGGACAAAAATTGGGCCCTTGAAGACAGAAACAGGGGAATATATTTCGGGGAACAAAGAAATGGCAGAGGAATTAAATGGGTACTTCAGATCTGTGTTCACTTGGGAAGACACAAGCAATCTCCCTGAGGTAACAGTGGCTGAAGGACCTGAACTTAAGGGAATTTATATTTGCCAGGATTTGGTGTTGGAGAGGCTGTTAGGTCTGAAGGTTGATAAGTCTCCGGGGCCTGATGGTCTGCATCCCAGGGTACTGAAGGAGGTGGCTCGGGAAATCGTGGATGCGTTGGTGATTATTTTCCAGAGTTCAATAGATTCGGGGTCGGTTCCTGAGGATTGGAGGGTGGCTAATGTTATACCACTTTTTAAGAAAGGTGGGCGAGAGAAAGCAGGTAATTATAGACCAGTTAGTCTGACCTCAGTGGTGGGAAAGATGCTGGAGTCTATTATAAAGGATGAAATTACTGCACATCTGGATAGTAGTAACAGGATAGGACAGACTCAGCATGGATTTATGAAGGGGAAATCATGCTTGACTAATCTTCTTGACTTTTTTGAGGATGTAACTATGAAGTTGGACGAGGGAAATCCAGTAGATGTAGTGTACCTGGACTTTCAGAAAGCTTTTGATAAAGTCCCACACAGGAGGTTAGTGAGTAAAATTAGGGTGCATGGTATTGGGGGCAAAGTACTAGATTGGATTGAAAATTGGTTGGCTAATAGGAAGCAAAGGGTAGTGATAAACGGCTCCATTTCGGAATGGCAGGCAGTGACCAGTGGGGTACCGCAGGGATCCGTGCTGGGACCACAGCTTTTTACAATATATGTTAATGATATAGAAGATTGTATCAGCAATAACATTAGCAAATTTGCTGATGATACAAAGCTGGGTGGCAGGGTGAAAAGTGATGAGGATGTTAAGAGATTACAGGGTGACCTGGACAAGTTAGGTGAGTGGGCAGATGCATGGCAGATGCAGTTTAATGTGGATAAATGTATGGTTATCCACTTTGGTAGCAAGAACAGGAAGGCAGACTACTACCTCAATGGAATCAATTTATGTAAAGGGGCAGTACAGAGAGATCTGGGTGTTCTTGTACACCAATGAAGGCAAGCATGCAGGTACAGCAGGTAGTGAAGAAGGCTAATAGCATGCTGGCCTTCACAACAAGAGGAATTGAGTATAGAAGCAAAGAGGTGCTTCTGCAGCTGTACAGGGCCCTGGTGAGACCACACCTGGAGTACTGTGTGCAGTTCTGGTCTCCAAATTTGAGAAAAGACATTCTGGCTATTGAGGGAGTGCAGCGTAGGTTCACGAGGTCAATTCCTGGAATGGCAGGATTACCTTACACTGAAAGACTGAAGCGACTGGGCTTGTATACCCTTGAGTTTCGAAGATTGAGAGGGGATCTGATTGAGACGTATAAGATTATGAAAGGATTGGACACTCTAGCAGTAGGAAACATATTTCCACTGATGGGTGAGTGCCGAACCAGAGGACACAGCTTAAAAATATGGGGTAGACCATTTAGGACAGAGCTCAGGAGAAACTTCTTCACCCAGAGAGTGGTGGCTGTGTGGAATGCTCTGCCCCAGAGGGCAGTGGAGGCCCACTCTCTGGATTCATTTAAGAAGGAGTTGGATAGAGCTCTCAAAGATAGTGGAATCAAGGGTTATGGAGATAAGGCAGGAACAGGATACTGATTAGGAATTATCAGCCATGATTATATTGAATGGCGGTGCAGGCTCGAAGGGCTGAATGGCCTACTCCTGCACCTATTGTCTATTGTCTATTATTCACAAGTCACCTTGAACAAATGACTGCTCATTACCACTTACAGGGACAAAGGAAAATGGAATGCTTCACATTCAAGTGTTCCTTCCCAAGTTTCTTTTGCTTTTCCATAACTGGGGGTTTCAAGGCAAGAGTAGATGGGGGAATCCCAAGGAAAGCCCTCCTGCCTTGGATGGGTAAAGTTGCCAGACCAAAGGGCTGCTTTCCCATTACAGACAGATGGATGGTGGTGGTTTAACCTGAGGATCACCACACCTCAGGTTAGGGGACAGAGTGAAAAGCAGAATCTTTTGTGGTACCTTCAGCCAGTGTGGGAATTAAACCCACACAGTTGGCTTACAAATCAACTGAGTCAACTGACCCAGCCAGCCCCAGCTTATCTTGGACAATGTGGTTTGGCAAAGATAAATCGAAATGGACATAAAATAGTTCAGCTTTACTTCTACCCCAACTAACGCTATCTTATGGCAAACAATGCCACAATTGTCAAGGAGATGTTCAAGATCAGAGCACTGGCATCAGTTTCACCCAATCATTACCAGGCATGACTCCCTCAGTAGTACTCTGAGCACATACTTCTGTTGGCACAACTATTTTAAACTAAGTAACTGTCAAGACATTCCCTTTTGTTCAACTTGGCTGATTTTCTGTCTCCAATTCTTCCTTTTCTTTCAACCTTGATCTTCTTCCTCTGGTAAAATATAATCTCCCTTTCCCCCACACTTTAACCTTCATTGGCTCAGTGAGCTGTGTTTTTAGGAAGATAATTAGCTGCCTAAAATGATGTGCTTGGAGATAAGTGTTCCTTTTTATTCTCACAAATCCTCTCACTGTCACCAATGGCAGTAAAATTGACTACTGCAATTACCTGTGGTGATATCAGCTTGGTTCCATGATAATTTATGAACATTTATTTTGAGCTTCCCCTTGTTGAGGTAAATCTGTAGGACTCCAGATGCTTCATGGAATTCATTATACAGCAGCAGACCATCCTTGTTCCAGGTACGGAATTGGAAGCTGACAGAAAGTCCATCCAGTTGAGGCTTCCCGGGAAGCAGCAAGTAACTACTAGGAGTCATGAATGTGACTGGAACGATATGAGGTTCTGAGCAGGAAAAGGTTACATTTCCCTGGAGAAAGCGAAGAAGAGAAAAATAATATTCAATAGAATATTTAACATTAAATAATATTCTGTATTATTCACATTTAGACTGCTTTCTTTCAGAGGATAATGGGATCTGATTATATACTAGTCAATAAAGGAATATCGCCTTGATGATACAGTTGGGCTTTTAACCCAGTTTACAAGGGAAATGACATCATTTCTATTTCTCACAATGGCTAGAAGGCTTCTTCCCATTAAGCAGACACATTTTAATCAGAGTCAGCTTTCAGAATTATTAAACTAAACAGAACTATTTAAAAAAACACACAAGGTTGAGCTGATTTAATTTTCAAACTAGACAACTAATAAAGGATTTCCTGGAGCAAGATATCATATGTGGTCCCCAATTTGTTAGCTTTCCTCCCCCTCACCTTTTGACTTGAAAGATACTACTGCAAGTGTCAGTTGGGAGTGGCGAGGGGATGATGATATTCACAAACCTGCTGAATGATAATATCAATAGTCTGTGACCTTATCTAAAGAAATCTAATGATAGGGAAAGAAACAGAAGAATGACAGCGAGGGAAAATAGGTTAAATTACAGTCAAATCAGACACAGAAAGCTGAGTGGAAGAGGATTATTTATACAGAATAACAATGTGCACATTAAACTTGCTGTTATATCACCAGCACATTCAGAGTCATTATAATTGTACCCTTCAAGTCAACAGGGTCTATTTTCAACTCTAGCTTCAATTGATACAGGCAATTTAGTACTTTGATGAAATGAAGTCACTGTTGTAGGAAAGACAGCAACCAATTTGGACACAGCAAGTTTCCACCAACAGCAATGATGTGGTAATCAGATAATCTGTGCTTTGTGATGATGTTGGTTGGACAGTAATTATCAGCCAGGCCACAAGAGAAACTCCTCTATACTGCAGCAAAATAATACAATAGGATTGCTAACATCCACAGAGCTTTGGCTTCAAGTCACATCAGAAAGTTGGCCTCTGACTGTGTAGTAGCTTCCCAGTGCTGCACTGGAGTGTCAGCTTTGATTGTTGTACTCAATGCCTGAAGCAGCACTCGGTGATGGCTTGGACCCGTACAGCCGGGTTGGTATCCACAATCCAGCTAAGGAATAGCTTACAGAAAACTAAATCACCTTCCTATACATTGGCTCAGTGGTTAGCTCTGCCACCTCACAGCTCCAGGGACTCAGATTTGAATCCACCCTGAAGTGACTGTTTGTGTGAAGTTTGAATGTTCTCCTGCGTCTGTGTGGATTTCCAGCTGGTGTTTGGTTTCTTCCCATAGTCCAAATACATGCAGGTTAGCTGGATTGGCCTTGTTAAATTGCTTCATAGTGTACAAGCTAGGTGGATTAGCCATGGGATATGCAGGGTTACAGAGGTAGGCTAAGTCTGGGTGGGATGTTCTTTGGAGGGTCAGTGTGGACTTGATGGACCGAATGGCTTGCTTCCACACTTTAGGGATTCTGCGATTCACTTCCGTGATGTCAAAGTGGCCAGATTTGGTGATGTAAATCCATCAAGAGCATTTGGAAATGGGATGAAATATCCAAGCAGCCTGTGCCACTTACTGGTATTCATAAATAAAACCATGGCAACCATTCTAAGTTGTCTTTTCCATTGTATTCTTGCGTCTTTTTTCCCATTTAAAAAAAATTGCAACCATCCATTTAACAGAGAATTGACAAAAAGGGATAAATTACAAAGAACATGGAGAGACAGGAGTTACTTAAGGCTAGACATCCCTGACTTCTAAGATTTTCGACCCACCTCCAAACTCCTGAAAGCAATATCTGAAGATAAGTAAAAGAAATAGCTCTTTGAGGATATAAAGTTACAACATGAATGATTTATGGAACAAAAGGGAATGTTGTCACACAGATAGAGATGGCTGTGAGATTCAAAACAAAAGACAAAGGCAGAATAAGGATATAAAAAGCAAACACTGAAAATGTTAGTAACTCTCAACAGGGTAAGTTGCCCTTTCAAGTATGCAGTTATTGTCAGATTGAGAAGATATTGGAAATGGAAACATGAAAATCAAAGAATCTAAAGCCAGTCAAAGAAAAAGATACCGAGGATGTAGACGGAAACAAACACAAACAGAAGTTGCTGGAGAAACTCAGCACGTCAAGATGAAGACTGAGTTGATGTCTCAAATCTACTGATTCTTCCACAGGTTCACAGATCTTGAAATATTAACTCAGTTTCTCTCTCCACAGATGCTGCCAGACCAGCTGAGTTTCTCCAGTAATTTCTGTTTTGTTTGATTCAGAACTCCAACTTTCGCAGTTCTTTGTTTTATGTTATGGATATGGTCAGCTCACCCGGAGACTTTCCAAGCACTATAAGAAAGCTTGCAGATCCGGAAAGAGAGAAAGTGGGGGCTTTGGTCATGGCCCGAAAGTGCTGAGCTTGCATGGTACTTTTATGAGTCCATAGGTGGACATTTCTATGCAGCTTTGGGGACTCAATAACAGGAATGAAATAACTTCGGAAGAGAGACTTGAGCAATTTTTTAAATGCCAAAGCTGAGAAAGTCCAATAGCAACCCTCAAAAAGTTCAAAAAGTTCTTAACAAAGTATTTTTTGTCCATTTATTTGCAGGATCTAAGACACAGCAAATACAAAACAACCTCAGTTGTCCGAGCATCAATTATTCAAATTTCGGATTATCCAAACAAGACCTCAAGGTCCCCGCAAGTATACTTTAATAAATAATTAACTTCAAATATATACTCGAGACGTGACGTTAAGGGTTAAGTCTCACACTTTTCATAAAAAGGCTCTCTGATACTTATTCTTCCCGAGGACAAAGGATTGTGACTGTATACGCACAAGTGCAACATATGTGCAAGCCCTAGTTGTGCGATCTAACAGCAAGATTCCATCTCAACATTGACTCGCTCCATTTTGCAAACCCAACAATTTTTTTCCACATCTCATTCTCCGGAGAGTTAAGTCAAAGAATGCGCTCGCACTTTTCGTTTCCGTTGCTTTTTCCTCCCGTTATCCCATGACGATTCGTTTTTTCCAAACATAAAGTAGTTCAATATCTTTCAGCTGACAAGAAAATTTTATGTAACTTTTTTTTGATGGGGGTGGGGTGAGCAAATCGTAGTGAGTTAGCATATGTGAAAATAAACAGGAGGAAAACTTGACGAGAGGAAACACGAGGAAAACATTGCCCCCTAAAAAATTGATGAGAGGACAGAAAGGGAAGTCAGCAAAAAAAAATTTTCCTCTCTTTCATGTTCCTCCTGTATTTGCATCTCTCTCTCTCTCTCTCTCTCTCTCGCTAAGGTGTCAGCAATCACTGAGGGAGGGAGGGACAACACTTGGCTAGATTAGATTAGATTCCCTCCAGTGTGGAAACAGGCCCTTCGGCCCAACCAGTCCACACTGACCCTCCGAAGAGTAACCCACCCAGATCCACTTCCCTCCCACTAAAGCACCTAACGCTACGGGCAATTTTTAGCACCTAATCTGCACATCTTTGGACTGTGGGAGGACACCAGAGCACCCGGAGTAAACTCACACAGACATGGGAAGAATGTGCAAATTCCACACAGACAGTCGCTCGAGGCCTGGAAGGTGGGACAACGCTGAACAGAAAGTTGTCAGCTGCTGTCGAGGACTGGGATAAAACTGAAGAAAATGTCAGCAAATAATTTCACAGACTTCAGTCAAGCTCTTGCCAAAAAGTGTTTAATTTGTAAAACATCATGAGTTTTTAAGCAATATCCAGTGTTTGTACATATTTTATTGATTGAATGAAATAAAAAATCTGGAAGCATTCTTTTTTATGTAATTATGTTCAGTGTGGCTTCCTTTGTTTGAATAACTGATCTGATCGTAAACAATCAGTTATCCGAACAAAATACTCCCCACTGTCTCATTTGGATAATCAAGGTTGTTTTGTATTTATTACCCATCCTAAATGCTGTTGAGCAGAATAGTGCTGAGCTGCGTAGAACTGAGTGCCTTTCCCGGACACTTCAGATAGCAGCGAAGTGCTAGCCACATTGCTTTCGGTCTGCAGTTAGATGATTTCCACTGCTCAGCGAGATGAAGATAAGAACACAAGACAGTTAGAATGGAGGTCAGAAATATTCTTCAGCAAAGGCTGACTCAAATGTAGAACTCTTAGCCACAAAATAAATTAGATAGTTGATTGAACAAGGAAAACTAAAGGTCAAGGGGACAGATCAGGCATAGATTGAGAGTAGATCCAAATGTCACGCTATGAAAATACTTGCACTATCTCCAATCGACTGCTTGCCCTTTTTTCTGTGTATAGCATTTGATTCTGTCATTCTTGTCGGTCATCTGGTACAACTTTGTCACCACGGTACATGACAGGTACAAGTCCCGTGCATTATCAAGGAGAAAGTGAGGACTGCAGATGCTGGAGATCAGAGTTGAAAATGTGTTGCTGGAAAAGCGCAGCAGGTCAGGCAGCATCCAAGGAGCAGGATGCTCCTGCTCCTTGGATGCTGCCTGACCAGCCGTGCATTATCAAACCAAGGTTAACGTTGCTCAGATCATAACGTAGTGGCTCAGTAGTTAAAATGAGCACCTGAAGTAGAAGTGTATCGTGCATTCCCAAGAGGGTCCCTTTGGAATACAAAATAGCAGACTGGATGACCCATTACAGATCTCTTCCTGTCATCATTGAAGATAATTGTAAGATATTGCGAAGCTGATATATCATCATTTGTTATCACTGACAGTCCCTCGCAGATGAGGATGACTCTCTTCCATTCTCAGGGTATGTCCATGGAGACTGTACAGTCTGATGTGGCTTCTGCAGTCTCTGTTACACTTGGGGCAGGTCACTGGAAGAGGTGGGTGGGACGTTGGTGAGGTAACGCCCTCCTTTCATTGTTTTTGCCTGACTTCTTCCTTTCCCCGACGGCAAATCCAAAGATGGGCAAGTCAGGTGGATTGGCCATGCTAAACTGTCCATAGTGTTAGGTGCATTGGTCAGGGGTCAATATCGGGTAGGGGACTGGGTCTGAATGGGTTACTCTTCGGAGCGTCTGTGTGGACTAGTTGGACCAAAGGGCCTGTTTCCATACTGTAGGGAATCTCATCTAAATCTTAAAGTCTTGAGATGCTTGACGCCTTCCCGGATGCTCCTCCTCCAATTTGAATGGTCTCGAGCCAGAGATTCCCAAGTGTCTGTGGAAATGCCGCCATTCACCAGTGAGGCTTTGAGGGTATCCCTGAAGAGCTTCCTCTGACCACCTGGGGCTTGTCAGCCGCTTCAAAGCTGGGAGTGGAGCACCTGCTTGGGGAGTATTACGGAGATCATGCGGACGACATGCCCAGCCCATTGTAGTCGATTAAGGGTGGTCAGTGCCTCAATACTAGGGACGCTAGTCTGGTTGAGGATGCTGGTATTGGTGAATCGGTCTTCTCAGTGAATTTGCAGGTTCTTATGTTGATGGTACTGCTCCAGTGCCTTGCAGTATCTGCTGTAAACTCCTGCAGAAGTTGATTTAATATGACCTGCAATCAACACTTGTTGGTTAGTGTTCAATTATACCAGGGTGTTGAACATTAACTGGGATTTCACTTGTGCTTATATATATAGGAGCACGAGTATCCTATGTATGGGTCAGAATGCCATGGAGGTATACCACAACATGTCCAAACAGGTTCATAAAAAATAAATCCAAAGGAGAAAGGAGGGTCCTGTGGTGTAGTGGTAGTGCCCCTACATCTAAGTCAGACAGTTCAGGTTCAAGTCCCACCTCAGGATGCACTATTCATGATGTACGCCATACAGTAACACATCCGTGAAAGGGTATATGCGTATAAAATACGAGAAGGCTGAAAACTACTTTTGTTAGATTTTTATAATATTATACCTCAACCCAAAATATAACAAGCAAAACATATGGTGATTATCACATTGAAAAATTTAATTTTGACGATCTGATCTCAAAACCTGCTCACATTTATTTTTTTCAATATGTTACGAAAAGTCAATAGATGTCTCTTTTCCCAACATTCTTATTTTATAGTTACAGAACAATCAATACCACAAATCAATCACTGCCCAGGACCAATATTACAAAGAAGTCCTCAGTCACACACTGAATTACAGAAATAACTAGACATCCTGAAGTATCATGTAACGAGACAAATTAATTTGTACTCAAACAGGCGATCCAAGCACCTAAGCAATGCAATAAATATTTATGATAGCGTTCCCTACGGAGAGTAGAGGGGAGCAAGGATGAGGATAAGAGAGAGAAAGTAAATGAGAGAGAGTGGAGCAAACCAAGGATGAAGGACATTAGAAAGAGGGGCATGTGAGAGACGGTGCAAGAGACAGAGTGCATGAGTGAATACAGGAAAGTAGACAGGTGAGCTATCAATCAATATCTAATGTTCAGATGAGTCACTCATAAAGAGGCTTGGAATATCAGACCACTGGGTCAACAAAGGTATTCCTCATCTAAGTACTTAAAGAAAATGAACAAGCAGGAGAAAGTAAGGGGAAACTGGGAGGTAGGTAGGGAAACTGGTTGAAGTTGGCAGTAGTGTTGATTAGGGTAACTTAATGGCGTTGTGCGGATATAATCTTCAACAAGGGATTTCAAACAAGTAAAAGACATTTTTATTTGCATATGCCCCATTACTCATTCCTGACTTTGGCAATGACCTTCAAGTTCTCCTCCAAGTCATTCACTATCTTGAGTTGGGAATATATCGCCATTCCTTCACTGTTGCTAAGTCAAAATCCTGGAATTCTCTCCCTACTGGCATTGTGGGTCAACCCGCAGCAGGGTTGTAGCTGTTCAAGAAGGCAGCACACCACTACCTTCTCAAGGGCAATGAGGGATGGGCAATAAATGCTGGCCAGTTAGTGACACCCATATCCCACAAATAATTTTTTAAAAAGAGCCTAGAAAACTATTTTTCTGTTGGTACCAATATCTCTGTATGAGTATGCTCTTCCTGCCCATTATGTTGGATGCTTTTAAATTCTAGGCCTTGGCATTTGCAGTCCATTATGATTTGCAAGAGGCTAGCAATCAATTTAGCATTCCTTAATGAAACGGAACCTTGTTGGAACAATAGAGCATGACTAGAAGGTTCAATGCAATCTTCTCAAATTCTTGCCTACACGATTCATACCTCCACGAGTTTCCCAGCCCTGATTCCATCTGTCCTCTTGAACTGACCACAAAAAGTAAGTTGTTTAAATTTGTCTCATCAAGGACATCAAGGCTGCTCTTCTCTGTTTTATGCATAAATATCTATTTTTCCAGTCTTCCTTGTCAGCACACATCAATTCAGAAACTGCCTTGTCAGGAGTTGTGTGGATTAGTCTGCATTAAGACCAGTTTGAGTTCAAGGTTATCACCACAGCTTAATGAATATCAGAATGCACCAGAATGTGACAGATTTCTTTGGGTTATAAGATTGTTGTCAAAACATATATTTAAATTCATGAAAGACTTTTAACGTGTCATGGGCATACCTAAATCTGTGATGGACATGCCCATAATCCCAATGCTGATCAGCGACCTGAGCCAGAGTACAAAATTCTTGGCAGCTCGCTGATAATATGACACTTATGAAGTGCACATTCAGCACAGAAGTGAAATAATATAATTTATGCAACATAGCATGGCAACTGTTCATGACAACTGTAACTAATAGTCACAAAATCAAACATAGTTGATTAACATTTTAATGGGTGATCAATCATAATAATTAAATTCTGTTGCAGCATGCGATCATGTACAGCTGAAATCTTTGGTGACTGACATCTGGTCATCAATCACGGTGGGCACTGTCTAAAGACATGGGAGTGAAAAGAAGATAAAACTGATACAGAAGTAAAGTGTGCAAGGCTTAACAAGCAAATGACTGATTAATGGTGACAATCACTTACAGAATGAACAATTGCAGCAGACTTACTCTTCACAGATGTGGAAGTACAATCTGAATTTATGTAACACATTTAAAGTGGTAAAAAACATCCCATGGCATTTCACAGGAGTGTTATCAAATTTCACGCTGAGCCACATTAAGAGATGTTAGGAGAGTGCCATAACCTTAGTCAAAGAGATAGATTGTCAGGAGCATTGTGAATGTGGCAAGAGAGAGGTGAGTAAATTTAAGATGAGAATTCCACAACTTAGACTCTGGGTATCTCAAGAGCACGTAAATCAATAGTGTAATGGTTAATATTGGCTTTGGTCAAGAGTGTGAAGTTGGAGAAACTCATTTCTTCGCACATAGGTTTTCTGATTTGGAGGTATCGGTGTTGGACTGGGGTGGACAAAGTTAAAAATCACGTCACCAGGTTATAGTCCAACAAGTTTATTCAAACGTACACGCTTTCGGTTGGGAAGGGGCAGCGCTCCGAAAGCTTGTATTTTCAAATAATTCTGTTGGAGTTTAACCTAGTGTCATATGATTATAAATTATATCAATTAGTTATACAGAGAGAATGGATGAGCAAGAAAGAAGATGCATTGCTTTAGTTCTTCTGTTGTGATATGTAGATGGTTGATATATCCCTGACAGATACATAATCAAGTTAACTATTTATTTGAACAATAATAATCTCAGGAGGTGGGCATCACTGGTGAAGCCAGAATTCATTGCTCATTCCTAAGAGCTCATAGTTGCTGTTGCAAGGTTGCCATTTGCAGCTGCTCCAATACATGCCATTTGCTTCAGTTTGAATGGTTTGCTCTACTACTCATCAGGTGCTACTCAAGTACTCAAGTGCAGTTAAGGATTATTCACTTTTTGACATACTTTGTGTCCAATGCAGTATCAGGGAGTGAAAATTGTTTCTCATTTCAGTTATCATCAACTCTTCCAGTTCAGTTCTAGCAACGAGTTATAGATTTTCTCTAAAATGTTGCCATAGTACTTTAACTGCAGGAAACAAATGTTCTTCCAGTGAGTTCCAAGCTTTTAGATCCAGCAACAATGAAGAAGCATTAATGTAGTCAGGATGGTGTGTGGCTTGGAGATGGTGTTCCCATACATCCACTTTCCTCATCCTTCTAAGTTCTCCCAGGTTCAAATCCAACTTTGGGTAACTGTCTGTGTGGATCGTGAATGTTCTCCCAATGTCTGTGGGTTTTCTCTGGGTGCTCTGGTTTCCTCCCACAATCTAAAGATGTGCAGGTCAGGTGAATTGGCCATGCTAAATTGCCCATTGTGTTCAGGTATGTGTAAGTTAGGGGCATTAGTCGGGGGTAAATGTAGAGGAATGGGCTTGGGTGGGATACTTTTTGGAGGGTTGTTGTGGACCTGTTGAGCCGAAGAGCCTGTTTCCACACTGTTGGGAATCTATAAAAACAAAACTCAGTTTCTCTCAAGCATTAATAGACTGGCTAAGTACAGAGTCTCAATAATGGTGTAACTCTAGAAATTAGCTAATTGTGAATGTTAAAAATAAAATGCACCTACTTTCCACCAAACTCAATCAATTAAACATCCAGCTATATCTGGTGTCACTGTAATGAGCTCTGTAAGCCATATTTTTAATTGAATGTCATTGTCTAAAGGTTTCTTGGTTCTGCATTGAACAAGTCGCTTACCACAATGTGTATCTGAAGTTTACGTCTCTTTGCCAGATCAATAATATTCACTCCGTTGTAATAGAGATTCTCAATGCAGCCATGGAAGTTCTTCCTCAGGAAAGTCACTGATTTGCCTGGAACTGGGATCCCTCCAAAGCTGAGCTTTGTTAGACAAAAGAACAGATGAAGAGATTATTAGATATTTTCACTCACAATGAAGAGGAGATGAAAAGAAAAAAATAACCTTGGCAGGGAATCAAGCTTTAAAAGTGTTAAAATCAATAGCAAACCTTTACACTATAAAGCATAATGATGTCAAGCAAACCTGTTCATGTATTTTGCTTGTATTATTGCCAGACGTTTGCAAACCAAAAGCTATTCAGAAGTAATATACCTACATGGGCCTCCTGAGAGAGTATCAAAGTAAATTCTACTTCAGCACTGCTTCAAAATTTCCATTTGTCTCCAAACTGTTTTTTAAATCATTCACAGAATGACAGCGTCACTAGCTAGGCCAGCATTCATTGCCCATCCCTAATAGTCCAGGTGGTTTTAAGTGTCAACCATAATGCGTGGATCTAGAATCATGTTTAAGCCAGATCCGGGTAAGGATGGCAGTTTCCTTCCCTAAATGGCATTAGTGAACCTGATGAATTTTCCCAACAATTGATTCACAGTCACCAGTAATGTCTTAATTGCAGATTTTCATTGAATTCAATTCATTTTCAGTGGTGGGATTTGAACCCGGGACCCCAGGACATTACTTGGGTCAACAGTCCAATGATAACACCAGTAGGCCATCGCCTCTCCTTGAATGCCCATAATATTGTGGGTGACATTCGAGTGCAGTCAATAGCAACAGTGATATAGCTCCACTTGCTCAGCCAACCATCAGAAAATTCTGGTCTTAATTGTATCCTTTAGGGAAGTGAATCTGCCATCCTTGCCTGGTCTGGCCTACATGTGGCTTCAGACCCACAGTGATGTGGTTGACTTTTAACTGGTCTCTTGGTAGGGTAATAAATGCTGGCCTACCCTGCAATCCCCACATCCCATGAACAAATACAGAAAAAAATACTTCCTCCTTCCCTGTCTCCCTCCAAATGTGTCTGGAAAACATGGAATTCACTCCTTAAACCTCTTCACAAGTCTTGCCTTGTTTTCTACTTTTTGAAGAAACGTTACATTCTAATACCTGCACGTCAGATTTTGCTACATTATCTTTCCATAGAGCTTCCTGGGAAATTGTACTGAATTAAAGACTTTACACACACCAACAGGAATACAGGGCTTTTTCATCACCAAAAGCATTGGCAATTCTACTGTGACTAATTTTCCTATCACCTGAGACCTTGGGTGAACTTGATGTGGCATTGGTTGTTGTGCATCTGTATTCTGGAAAAATATATACATTGACTGATCCAGTTGGCTTCTGTTATACTTGTAGGCATGAACAATGCTAACAATGTGCACTTAAAAATATGCCCACATCTGGATGTACCAAATTTGCAAGAAAGCTCCACATTATCATGGCTCCATAATTGTAGCTGTATGCTCTAAGTTAGTAGATTTTTCTGTTAAAATTGCTGCAATTATGATCAGTCATAAAACACAGAACTTAAAACAGTACAGCACAGGAGGTTATGCCAAACATGACACCAAGTTAAACTAATTCCCTGGTTATGGTACATATCCTTCCATTCCTTACTTATTTATGTGCTTATCCAAAAGGCCCTCTTTCATATCTGCCTGCACCACTACCTCAGCAGTGCATTCCAGGCACTTACCACTCTCTGTGTAAAAAAACTTGCCCCTCACATCTCCCTTGAACTTTTCCCCTCTCACCTTAAAAGTATGCCCTCTAACGTTAGACATTTCATCTCTGGGAAAAATATTCTGACTATCAGTCCTATCTACACCACATATGATCCGATCAAACAAAACTGTTTGCAATAAATATTTGTAGGATGTGGTTGACATTGGTAAGATAGTGTTTATTGGCTGTTTCTCATTGCTCTGAGGCTATTGAGAGTCAACTATATAATGTAAGATTGGAGTCACATCCAAGTGAAGGTGACAGTCATTCTGCTTCCTTTCCTTCCCTGATCTTGAAATCTTCGCTCATTCCTTTTTCTATCCTTTCACTTCACTTCATCTTTATTTCAAAGTCTTGGCATTTATTTTCTCTGATTTTCATGCATGTCATGTTGCCAACACTTCTTCCTGACCCTCCTCTGCTCCCAGGTTTTAACCTTATCAACCTATTGCATTCCAGTGTCACAAACCCTACCCTCTAGCATTACTGCTACTTCCCTATAAAAAACGTTCAATTCACCAGTCCTTAATGATCCATTTCTGAAAATGTGTTTATCACTAAAAGCTTGGATTGCATCATTTCCTGACTGTATATTTATTTGTCTTGTGATCCCCTGTTTGAAATTCTGCATTCAGATGTGCCCTCAGACACGAGTTTGTCAATGGCATCTTCTGTGACTGTGGTCTGGTTTACTTACCTCTGATCAACCCTCTTTAACTTTCCTCATTTTCATGTTGATTATTTTAACCTCCTCTAATACCTCTCCTTGGCCAAGTGCCATTGTGACACTGCTCAACGTTCAGCCGAGTCATGGTTGGGAACCAGTGGAGCCCAGTCAGATCACATGAAAGCTCTTGTAGTATGTATGTCTGTAATATAGTGTAACTTTTTTTTCTTCATTTTCTCTTTTTTGTTGTACCTAGGTGCTTTGTACCTAAGATGGTACCATGTGGGCGACATTGTACACTTTTCACTGTACTCCTTTTCTTTTGTAACTTGAGGACACATGACAATAAACCTAATTCTAAGTTTGTGCGAAGATTTGTAGCTCGGGTGCTCGTTGTTATGGTTCTGCTCGCCGAGCTGGGAATTTGTGTTGCAGACATTTCATCCCCTGTCTAGGTGATATCCTCAGTGCTTGGGAGCCTCCTGTGAGGCGCTTCTGTGATCTTTCCTTCGGCATTTATAGTGGTTTGAATCTGCCGCTTCCGGTTGTCAGTTCCAGCTGTCCGCTGCAGTGGCCGGTATTTTGGGTCCAGGTCGATGTGTTTGTTGATTGAATCAGTGGATGAGTGCCATGCCTCTAGGAATTCCCTGGCTGTTCTCTGTTTGGCTTGTCCTATAATAATAGTGTTGTCCCTGTCAAACTCATGTTGCTTGTCATCTGCGTGTGTGGCTACTAAGGATAGCTGGTCGTGTTGTTTTGTGGCTAGTTGGTGTTCATGGATGCAGATCGTTAGCTGTCTTCCTGTTTGTCCTATGTAGTGTTTTGTGCAGTCCTTGCACTCATCCACTGATTCAATCAACAAGCACATCGACCTCGATCCAATATACCGGCCACTGCAGCGGACAGCTGGAACTGACAACCGGAAGCGGCAGATTCAAACCACTACAAATGCCGGAGGAAAGATCACAGAAGCGCTTCACAGGAGGCTCCCAAGCACTGAGGATGTCACCTAGACTGGGGACGAAACGTCTGCAACACAAATTCCCAGCTCGCAAACAGAACTACAACAAACCTAATTCTAATTCTAATACAAACCCCAATGTGGACACTACAAATCCTTCAACAGATTTTCCGAGTAAATGTGGGCGGCACGGTGGTTAGCACTGCTGCCTCACAGCGCCTGAGACCCGGGTTCAATTCCCGACTCAGGCGACCGACTGTGTGGAGTTTGCACGTTCTCCCTGTGTCTGCGTGGGTTTCCTCCGGGTGCTCCGGTTTCCTCCCACAGTCCAAAGATGTGCACGTCAGGTGAATTGGCCATGCTAAATTGCCCGTAGTATTAGGTAAGGGGTAAATGTAGGGGTATGGGTGGATTGCGCTTCGGCAGGGCGGTCTGGACTTGTTGGGCCGAAGGGCCTGTTTCCACACTGTAATGTAATCTAATCTAAACCCCTGGTATGTCATACAATGACATCCTCTCTTTCGTGTACCATGGCAGCTCAGAGGCAGCTTGCAGTGGCCGATCCTGACCTAGTGCTATTAAATTTCAGTTTTTTAAGGGACGGGAGGAACAGGAACAGGAAACCCAGTGTTTACAAATACTGTTAGAGTCTGCAAACACTGCTACAGTCCAGGAACAGGCCAAAATCTAATCTGAATGAAGAGCTGCTGCAGGAGTTACGCGATCTTGGCTTCCTGAGGAGACCAGGCCTCCAGTCCTCAGCCTCGCCTGATAGCGGTGGCCGGGTGTTGAGATATTGGAAGCAATGTGTGAGGAGGGTGGAAGTCCAGTAAGCAGGCAGGAGCTTGTGCTCGGCTAATTAAAACCCTAGCCAGCCAGCTCTCCTGTCCATTCTGCTCTCCAATGTCTGCTCCTGGGTCAACAAGTTGGACTGCATCTGACTGTGGCAGGGGTCTCAGCGTGAGTTCAGTGATTGCTGCGTCCTTCTTTTCATGGGAACATGGCTGAGTGAGAGAGTTGTAGATACCGCCATCCAGCCTTGGTTCGCCCCGACAGAAATACAGCTCTGTGCGGTAAGGCTCGGGATGGGGGGTCTGTGTGTCTACATCAACACAAAATGATGCAAGGACTCTGTGGTAGTCTCCAGTTATTGCTCAATGCTGGTGGAGTTTGTGATTGTTAGGTGCAGATCATTTTATTTGCCGCGGGGATTCACAGCAGTCCTGAGAGTCAGGATGTAGTCTCCTCCCAGTGCTAATGCTAAGGAGGCATTCTGTGAACTGTATGGGGCTGTTACTGGACTTCAGAAGGCACCCTGATGGGCTGTTTATTGTTGCTGGAGATTTTAACCATGCGTACCTCAAGACCAGGCTCCCTAAATTCCATCAGCACATGGACTTTGCAACAAGAGGGGAGAACATGCTGGATCTGGTGAAAACCGAGCTGGCAGGAGCCATTTCTGCTCTTCAAGACTGTTTTGAGCTCACTGACTGGCGCATGTTTAATGAGGCGGCAACTGATGGTGACTCCATCAACGTAAAGGAGTACACGGTGTCAGTGATTTGCTACATTACCATCACCGTGTCTAAGACCATCACTTCTGACCCCAACCAGAAGCAGTGGATGACCGCAAAGGTGTGTGCGCTGCTGAGGACCCGTGATTCCGCTTTCATAGCAGACGACAAGGAAGCCCTAACAACAGCGAGGGCCAATCTGTCCTGGGCCATCAAAGAGGGAAAGCGTGCACATGCACAGAGAATATGCAGGCTTTTTCAGGGCAGCACTGATACGTGAAAGGGCATCTAGGCCATCACCAACCACAGGACAACATTGCCGGCTTGTGTTGGTGATGCCTTCCTCCCTGAGGAGTTGAACAACTTCTATGCACGGGTTTGAGGCACAAAGTGACGTGGCAGCGAGGACGTCCACTCCCTGCCCCCCCCCCCCCCCCCGCCCCCGCCACCTCCCAATGACCAGGTCTTGTGTCTTACCACGCTGAGGTGAGGAAAACTCTATGCAAAGTCAACCCACGTAAGGCTGCAGGACTAGATAACATCCCTTGCAGAGTACTCGTGGATACTCGAACGTGCATTTCGGATGTTCTCACAGACATTTTTAACATCTCCCTGAACTGTGCCACAGTTCCAACATGCTTCAAGGCCGCTACCATCGTCCAAGTGCCGAAGAAGTCTTCAGTGTCATACGCCTCAATGACATACGCCCTGTTGCGTTAACACCCATCGTCATGAAGTGTTTCGAGAGGCATCGTGATGAGACATATTAAGACCCTGCTGTCCCCCTCATTGGACATATCGTCCCAACTGCTCAACAGATGATGCCATCTCCACCACCCTCCATCTGGCCCTCATCCAAGACAAGAAGGATACCTATCTCAGGTTATTGTTCATAGACTTCAGTTCTGCATTTCACACTGTCATTCCTCAGCACCTGATTGGAAAACTAAGTCTGATGGGCTTAAATATCTCCCTCTGTTACTGGATACTGGACTTCTTGACTGGGAGACCTCAGTCAGTCTGGTTTGGGAACAGCATCTCCAACACCATCACACTGAGCACGGGGGCTCCCCAGGGCTGTGTGCTCAGTCCACACGACTGTGCAGCGATGCACAGCTCGAATCATATTATTAAGTTCACTGATGACATGATTGTAGTGAGTCTCATTCGCAGGAACAATGAATCAGCATACAGAGAGGAGGTCCAGCAGCTAACAGACTGGTGGAGAGCCAACAACCTGTCTCTGAACATGGACAAAATGAAAGAGATGGTGTTGACTTCAGGAGGGCACAGAGCAATCACTCTCCACTGGACATTGAAGGCTCCCCCGTGGAGATCATGAACAGCATGAAATTTCTTAGCATCCATCTGGCAAAGAATCTCATCAGGTCCCTCAACACCAGCTCCATAACCAAGGAAGCCCAGCAGTGGTCTATACTTTCTGTGCAGGTTGAGGAAAGCCCATCTCCCATGCACCAACCTCCCCATATTCTCTTGAGGGTTCATTGAGAGTACCCTGAGCTGCTGCACCACTGCTCGGTTTGGGAGTTGCACCTTCTTGGATCGTAAGCCCCTACAACAGATAGTGAGGACAGCTGTGAAGATCATTGGGGTCTCTCTTCCCTCCATTACAGGCATTTACACCACACCTTGCATCTGAAAGGCTAACAGCATTGTGGATGCCCCCACACATCCTTCATTCAAATGATTCTCCCTCCTGCCATCTGAAAGATACCAGAGCACTCGATCCCTCATGGCCAGACTGTGCAACAATTTCTTCCCCCAAGGCATCAGGCTCCTCAACACTGTATGATTGCACTCTATTCCATTTACAATTTTTGGACAACTTTTTGAATAGCTGCTAAAACAATGTTTTATTAATGATCGTTCATTGTTACACTGTAATTGTCCACCACTATGCCTATTGCCGTGTGTTGCCAGGAATTACTGTGCTGCCTTGCATGTTTTGTACTTCTCTGTGCACCTTATGCTGCCCTGTGTATGACTATACTCTCGCGTAGGCTGTGTTGTTCATATAGCACCTTGGTCCTGGAAGAACACTGTCTCGTTTTTATTGTACCAGCTGGATATGGCAAAAAAAAGTGTTACATTACACTACTGTACTGGCTCCAATCAATTTTATCCCAGTGTCCTCAACAGCGTTAACTTTAATTCATATTTTGAAAAACCAAAAGAACCGCAGATGCTGGAAATCAGGAACAAACAGAAATTGCTGGAAAAACTCAGCAAGCTGGCAGCATTTGTGGAGAGAAAACAGAGTTAACATTTCAAGTCCAGTGTCCATTCTTCAGAACAGTCATTGGACCTGGGATCTTGAGGGCAGGTTTTTGATCTTTTTCACCTTAACATCGACATAGGGAGTGATGGAGAAGAATTTTGAAAACAAAGCATTGCAGAACATGGATCCGACATAAGTTAGTGAGCAGTGCGGTAATGAGTAAATGAACGCCAGTTTTGTTACAGTTGTGGTTTCACCTCAGGTAGAGTTTAGCCTGGACATACAGTCTCACTAATGTTGAGTCAATAGATGTGAAGCTGAAAAAGTACAGCAGGTCAGACAGCATCCAAAATGTTGACTTTCCTGCTCCTCGGATGCAGTCTGACCTGCTGTACTTTTCCAGTTTCACATCTATTGACTCTGACCTCAGTATTTACAGTCCTTACTGTCTCCTACTTAATCATGTTGACTTGCATTCCTAGCTAGGTTTGCTCTTTGAATGACAATTTTCTCCAAACTATTTTGTGCTCTCATTCACCACAACTGTTCTCACACGTTCAAATCTCTTCACTTCTTTTACATTAGCCTTTAAAATGTGACTGACTCCCTGTGTTTCCATAACTCATACAATTAGAAAATGATACAGCCTTGTGGGAGGCCATTTTGTCCATTGTGCATGTGTTCACTCATTTTTAGTGTCATAGAATGATCCAGCATAAAAACAAGCCTTTCATCCCACCATCTCTATGCCAACTGAAAGACACCAAATGACACAAATATAATTTAGGGTCTTGGTCCATAACCTTATTTGCCCCAGCATTTTAAGCACCCAGTGATAACATCATGCAATTAGTCCTAACTTGTTTGTTGTTTTCCTCATGGCCCTGAAAGTTATTTCTGCTTCAAGTATCCAACTTTTTAACTGATTTTGCTTCTACCACAGTTCCAGCCAATTCCAGATCGTAACACCTCAGTGCGCAAAAGATATTTTCACATGCTACATTTGGTTCTTCTGCCAATCACCAAATCGTTGTCTCTTGGCTCTGTCACTGGCAAGTATTTTTTTGCTCTTTATTGTAAGTCATTTTGAGCATTTCTATCAAATTGCCTCTTAATCTTCTCTGATCTGAGTCGAGCAACTCTAGCTTTTTCAGTCTGTCCACAAATCTGAACATCCCTCATCTCTGCTATCATTCTCGCAAATCTCCTTTGAAACTCCTCAATGTCCTTGACATCCTTTCTATACTGTGGTACTTTGTACATCTCAGCTGCCATACCACTGTTCATTTCACCTGCCTGTCAACATTCTCCTGAAGATTATTATTATTCTTCTCATGCTTTACCACCTTTTTAAGTTTCACATCGTCTGCAGTTTGATTTGGTGTCCGATCTAAGCTATTGATATGTATTCAAAAGAGTAATGTTTCTACGTATGATTCCTCAAAGACACTCTGTAGCCAGAAAAATCTCTGCTCACACACTACTCCCTGCTCTCTGTCTTTTAGCCAATTTTAGATGCATTCTACCAGCGGCCCTTTCATCTCATCAGCACAAATGTTTTCTAACAAGTCTATTATGGGGCACTTTGTCAAATGATGTTTAAAAATCCATATTAAACACTAGCCTGATTATCCTCATAATTATCTCCATAATATGTACATGAAGATCTCTATTGTTACTTCAAAGGCTTCACAGCCTTAGCTCACACTACTTCTTAACCCTCTGTCTCTGTTCTCATGCTTTGTTCCACTGATATGGTTTTATTCCTCACTTGGGTTGTAGTTCAGTTGACTATTTTCCACTGTTTGTTAAGTCACTACGCTCTGTCATTCCAAAGTATTGTTCCTCCAATCCAAGCCCTTTGTGCATCCCTAATTTCCTTTACTGATGGCCATGAAGTCAGCTCCCTGCATCCTCACCTTTGGGATTCCCACCCAAAACTGCTCCACCTTTCTACATCTGTCTCTTTCTGTCCACCATGTATTAAACTTATGTCAGCATGGTGGCTCAGCGCACCAGGGACCTGGGTTCAATTCCAGCCACAGGTGACTGTCTGTGTGCAGTTTGCACATTCTCCCTGTGTCTGCGTGAGTTTCCTCTGGGTCCTCCGGTTTCTTCCCACAATCCAAAGATGTGCAGGTGGGGTGAATTGGCTGTGCTAAATTGCTCATTGTGGTCAGGGATAAACGCAGGGGAATGGATTTGGGTGGGATACTCCTCAGAGGGTCGGTGTGGACCTGTTGGGTCAGAAGACCTGTTCCCACACTGTAGCGGTTCTAATTCTAATTCAAACCAAGTGCCAGCTCTAGTATGTTCATAAATGACTTGGAATAAAATCTTGGTAACACTCCTGTCAGCATCGGTGGCATTTTAACATGTCAATGCGGTATATAAATGCAAGTTGTAGCTATTGGGAGCTCCTTTCCAATTGCCATCTGCCCTGCATCCTTTTACTTGTTTTCAAAAAACTATTAAACACTTGTCTCTTCAATTACTCTTAATTCAATTAAAACATTTGCTTTCTTCCTTTTTGATGTTCACTCCAAATCTATAACGCTTTCGGAGATATCTGATGATGTGAAGAGCAAAAGGTCAATGAAAACTGCTGCTTCTACACCTATAATTTCTGCAGCACACAAAGACAAGATCAAAGCAGTTCTCACTCTCAGGAGTACACACAAATAAAACAGCCAAGGCCGTATAGAATTTGACAAGGTGATCTCATTTGCACATAAGGAATTAAACCTTGTCTCTCAACACATCACAAAACATGAGTTCACTATGCACCCTCACTATCTATGCTTCATGAATTAATTTACACAGAATCACACCATCCACTCTCGCACTCTCAGTTGTTGAATTCAACTGAACATTTGAGTTTTATGGAACCCAGAAGAAATATTTAAGCGACTCGGATCTAAAAGAAATAACTTCATTATATTTCAATAAACTTGTCAAAATAAATCAACATCATGTGTGCTGGCTTTTTGGTATGTATGTGCACAAGATTAAAATGTGTGCCGGTACAAATATTGCCAGGCTTATTAAAGACATCACTGGGAGAAAATTAATCAACTTAATCTCAGTGTCTTGACATTCTGAATTTACATTTAGTTTCACTCTACTTTTGTAATTATTCCGCATTAATGAAGCCTATAATTGTTAGTTATCTTTGTCATTCTAAATCACTTCAATATGTGTATCAAAACAAAATGGAACAGCTTCTCAGTCATTCAGTCTCTTCTTTCGCTTACATCATTGCTGATCTGAATGTCAACTGTATTTAACTATCATTGATGCATGGTCCCCAATACCTTACCCCACAAGACATTATTCACCACCTTGCTGGATATGGGCCAATTGCTCCGAAATGGGACTGGATTAAATTAAGATATCTGGTCAGCATGACCAAGTTGGACCGAAGGGTCTGTTTTCATGCTGTGTGGTTTTAAGACTCTATGACCTAGCATTTACAGCCTTTAAGAAGAGAATTTCAGCTTTCTGCTCCCTTTTTGTGAAAGAAGCTTTCCTGAATAATCTTAGATTATGCTTCCTCGCTAGAGGAAATAGCTTCTCTCTGTCAACATCATAGAATCCTTCATTGTTTGCTTTTGTTTTAACAATGGAACTATATCAACAATTGATCTTCTAAGCTCAAGTGAATAACAGCCTAGTTAATGAAAACTGTTCCCATAATCCAAACCATTCAGCCCTTGTATTATTCCGCATCCCTCCAAAGAAAATAAATTGTGTTTGAGTAATGGTGCCCACAGCGGAAGGGAATACAATAAGATGTTCCTTACCAAGCCTCTGCACAGCTCAGGCATCCCTTACACACATTTGTAGTCCAGCCCCTTGAGAAATAGGCCAGTATCTCACTAGCCTTCTTGAAAATTCATAGTGCCCAGTCACTATCTTCTAATGATTAAGCACATCAACTGACAGTCCCTCTGCATAAGACATGTGTGAATCCTTGTTCTCTGCTGTTAGCTTCTAAAGAACCATAGAAGTTCATAGAACCATAGGGTGGTACTTTCGCTCAGTGATTAGCACTGTTGGATAGTGTTCTATACTACATGGGTTTGGATGGAAATTAGAATTTGGGTCTCATCTACCCATTGGAATGGAGGGATTGAGTTTCATGACATATTTTGAAATTTGTGTTCAGCATTTAGCCCTGAATCAACATGCCAGAACAGCTGGTGAAACACTTGGCTGAGGAAGAAACAGTTGCTGTTAGTTAAAGGGTTGAGTTGATGCCATTCAGAATGGATCTGAACTGTCTGGATTCTGACTATGTTTGAGCAATTTTGAGAAATCACTGGTGATACTAAATGAGAGGTTGATGAACAGTCCTTTCAAAAACAAGCATCAAAAGTAAGCACCTCGATAGGTATGGGAAGGAACGATGGAAAAACACGGTGAGTGTAGAGTCATAGAGTCATACAGCACAGACACCAACTCTTCAGTCTACTATTTAACCTTTATTTTCAGTTCAAAGTGTGTAATCAGCACAACGTGTTGAGTGCTTAACATGGAAAAGCCTCTCATGACTTTTCGTAGAGGTATAGGCAAAGGTAGATAGCAAATCAATGTATGAGCAATGATAAGGAGATTCTATAGTGGATTTAAATATAGTTTTAAAATGAAAACCAAGAAGGTAGAGATGGAAGGAATTCCAAACTCTGAAGGACAGACAGCTGACTGTACCGATGCAAATAGTGTAAATACCGATGAAAGTGATTGGGCTTAAAAGATGAAAGGATCAGGGCACAGAGACTTGCCAGGAGAGTATAGTTGAAGTTTTAAGTGATTTGTGAATGGAGAAGCATTATAGATGGGCAGACGCAGGAACAGAGTTGGGTGATATTGTAACATTATTATAGCGGAAAAAGCAATCAAAATCTCCAGGCAGATAGTGATCAATGGTATTCATGATGAGAAGTGTATTCATGATAAAGATGAACTATTGAGGTCAAACTGGTAGACTAAGTAGGCTTTTTTTTACCTCTTCTTGTTTCTCTCTTCAGTACTCAAACCAGGAATGTCTGTGCCCTCTCAGGATTGCCAGATGCGAAGGAGGAGGGGTTGAAATAATACAGGATGAGTTATCTGCTGGCTTTGCATCATTTTCTGGTAGAAATGTGGAAGGAGAGGGAAGGTGAAGAAAGGGAAAGCTTAACTTCCATTTGGCATGCCCCAGATTGTCACAACACAAATTAATGGTATGTTCTGAATTGCAAGCATGGACCTGTACATGACCCTGCTCATGTGCTGCACTCCCAAATGACATGGCACAGTACCACCTCACTTATAGAATAAACAGGGTTTTTTTCCCATTAAAATAACTATGCTTACAGAAGGAGAAAGTTGCAAATCTCAAGGACCACAATCACTGCACATTGTGGAGTTAAGTATCATTAATATACACTAATCTCTAGACTGTAAACTATAATTGTTTGCTGTATAGTTAGCATTTACGATGCTAATTGTATCTTTTGTAAACAAATTGAATTATTTGAAACTTTCCCTTCACCACTTAAGAAACAAAAAAACACCATTATTCTGAAGCAGATCAGTTTTACTTCATTTGCTCAATTTAATGAGGCAAGTACAGTCTAATTGTGGCAAAGACTTCCATTATTATGAAACCATAGATTCAGTATTTAGAAAGAAATTCAGTTGACTACCTGCACTCCAGCAAGAACAATCAATCAATGAAAGTAGTCTGACTCATCGCGCCGTGAATAAATTTGTTTTCTCTGTTAATACTATATCAAGTGTCAGTGAGTCTGTTACTGTATCATGCAGACATGCTGTGACAGATTACTTTTCTGACTTCCAAAGATTCTTTTCAACTTGCAGTGAATAAAATATTTAGAAGTATGGAACATGTGTATATATTGCATATTTACAACCTCAGGAAGCCTCAAAAAGTGTTTGTGAATTGTACTTGCTAATGCTAGACTTCAGGGCAGCACGATGGTTCAGTGGTTAGCACTGTTGCCTCACAGCGCTCAGGGACCTGGGTTTGATTCCTGCCTTGGGTGACTGTCTGTGTGGAGTTTGCACACTCTCCCTAAGTCTGTGTGGGTTTGCTCCGGTTTCCTCCCTCAATCCAAAGATGTGCAGGTCAGGTGAATTGGCCATGATAAATTGCCCATATTGTTCAGGGATGTGTAGTTTAGGTGCACTAGTCAGGGGTAAATATAGAGTAGGTGAATGCGTCTGGGTGGGTTACTCTTTGGAGGGTCAGTGTGGACTTGTTGGGCTGAAGAGCCTGTTTCCATACTATAGATAATCTAATCTATGGAAGAAATCATGTAGACTTGCTAACAAATCAGGTGGGCCCTCTCCTTCATAATCAAATAATAGTCAACCAGAAGTATTATGTACTACTTTACTTTCTGCAAATTCCAGTTCCACTGACTTGGAAAAACCTGCCACTTCTCACCTTTAAAACAGTGGGAGATTCTGGCAATAGACTTGTGTTCCAGAATTTGCCACACTCATGGCCAAGCTGTTCCAGTACAGGTACAACTCTGCTATTTACTTGGTCATGTGGAAAATTGCCCATGTTTATTCAGCATACCAAAGGCAGGACAAGTCCAACCCAGCCAATTACCGTGCCATCAGTCTATTCTCAATCATCAGTGAAGTGATGGAAGATGTCGTCAACAGTGCCACCAAGCAGCACCCGCTCAGCCATAACCTGCTCAATGATGCCCAGTTTGGGTTCCACCAGGGCCACTCAGCTCCTGACCTCATTATAGCCTTAGTTCAAACATGAAGAAACAAGTTGAACAAGGGGGATGAGGGGAGAGTGATTCACCTTGACAAGTAGATGGCTGCATTTGACCGCAAATGGCACCATGTAACACTAACAAAACTGGGAGTCAATGGGAATCAGAGAAAAACTCTCTGCTGATTGGAAGATGGTTGTGCTGTTTGGACGTCAGTCACCTCAGCTCCAAGATTTTTCTCCAGGAGCATTTCAGGGTAGTGCCCTAGGCCTAAATATCTTCAGCTGCTTTACCAACCAACCTCCCCCCATCATACAGTCAGAGGTCAGGATGTTCGCCGATGACTGCACGATATTCAACTCCAGTTGTGAGTCCTCAGACACAGATGCAGTCCATGCCCAAATGCTGCAGTCTATGCCCAAATGCTGCAGGACCTGGACAATATCCAGGCTTGGGCTAAAAAGTGGAAAGTAACTCTCACATCAAACAAAAACTTGGTAATGACTGCCTCTTAGTATTCAAAGGCATTACCATCAGTGCATCACTCACTAATAAATATCCTGAAGCTACCTTTGACCAGAAACACAACTGGACTCACTAAATAAATTCATTGGCTACAAGAGCAGGTCAGAGCCTCGGAATCCTGCAGTGAGTAACTCACCTCCTGACTCCCCAAAACCTGCCCACCATTTGCAAGGCACAAGTCAGGAGTGTGATGGAACACTCCCAACTTGCCTGGATGGGTGCAGCTCTCACAACACTTAAGAAGCTTGACACAATCCAGGGCAAAGTAGCAGTTTGATTAGCACCACAAATATTCACTGCCTCCACCACTGAATCTTGGAAGCAGCAGTGTGTACTATTTGCAAAACGCATTGCAGAACTTCACCAAAACTCCCTAGATAGCATCTTCTGAATCCATGACCGCTAGAAGGTCAAGGGCAGCAAATACATAGGAACACTACCACCTGCAAGATCCCCTCCAAATCACCCACTATCCTGACTTGGAAATATAAGCCATTTCTGACTCATCTCCCACATTTCTGTTCTCACCCCTTCCCCTCCTTCCCAGGACAATGATAGGGGTCCCTTTGTCTTATTTCCACCCCACACTCAAAGGATCATCCTCAACCATTCTACCATCTCCAGCTGGGTGCCATCACCAAACACATCTGCCCCTCCCCTCCACTGTCAGCATTTCACAGGGACCATCCCCTACATGGTAACTTAGTTCACTCCTCCATCACACCTAATCCTTCCTGTCTCCTATATGGCACCTTCCCATGCAACCGTAGGAGGTGTAACACTTGCCCATTCACTACCTCCCTCTTCAATGTGCAAGGCCCCATCCATACCTTCCAGGTGAAGCAGAATTCTACTTGGACGTCTTTCAGTCTAGTTTGCTGCTCATAATATATCGCTGAAACTTTATTGCTGGAACAGCACAGCAGGTCAGGCAGCATCTAGGGAACAGAAGATTCGACGTTTCGGGCACATGCCCTTCTTCAGGAATGAGCAGAGAGTGTTCAGCAGGAGAAGATAAAAGGTAGGGAGGAGGGACTTGGAGGAGGGGCGTTGGAAATGTGATAGGTGGAAAGAGGTCAAGGTGAAGGTGATAGGTCGGAGTAGGGTGGAGGCGGAGAGGTCAAGAAGAAGACTGTAGGTCAGGAAGGCGGTGCCGGGCTGGAGGGATTCGGCTGAGACAAGGTGGGGGGAGGGGGGATGAAGAAACTGGTGAAGTCCAAGTTCATCCCCTGTGGTTGGAGGGTTCCCAGTCGGAAGATAAGACGCTCCTCCTCCGACCGTCGCGTTGTTGTGGTTTGGCGGTGGATGAGTCCAATGACCTGCATATCCTCGGTGGAGTGGGAGGGGGAGTTGAAATGCTGTGCTACAGAGTGATTGGGTTGGTTCGTCCGGGTGGCCCAGAGGTGCTCTCTGAATCGCTCCGCAAGTAGGCGGCCTGTCTCCCTAATATAGAGGAGGCCACACCGGCTGCAGCGGATGCAGTAGATAATGTGGGTGGAGGTGCAAGTGAATCTGTGGCGGATATGGAAGTTTCCTTTGGGGCCTTGGAGAGAAGTGAGGGGGGAGGTGTGGGCGCAAGTGTTGCACCTCCTGCGGTTGCAAGGGAAGGTGCCGGGAGTGGAGGTTGGGTTGGTGGGGGGTATGGATCTGACAAGGGAGTCGCGGAGGGAGTGGTCTCTACGGAAAGCTGATAGAGGAGGGGAGGGAAATATATCCTTGGTGGTGGGGTCCGTTTGGAGGTGGCGGAAGTGACGGCGGATGATGCGCTGTACATGGAGATTGGTGGGGTGGTAGGTGAGGACCAGTGGGGTTCTGTCCTGGTGGCTCATAATATATCACACTGCTCCTTTACATTGGTGAGACCAAACATAGATTGGATGGCCACTTTGCAGAACGCCTTCACTCTGTCAAAGGAATGACCCTGACTTCCCAGTGGCTTGCCCTGGTTCTTGTGCTAATATGTCTGTCCTGAGTCTGCTGCAATTTTCCTGCAAAACACACACAAACTCAAGGGACAACATCTCATTTTCCGCTCAGGCAACTTGCAAACTTGATATCTCAACACTGATATCCATAACTTCAGAAACTCACTGCATTATGTCTATTCTTCATTTTACTGACATCCTCTCTTCCCCACAATCCCCACCTCAACAGCTCTTTCTTGTTTGTTAATAAACAGTCTCACCATTTTACATGGTAATTCATTCTCACTTAAAATCTTTTATTTCACTTTCTCCACTATTAACAGTCCCTTGGTCTATTGCACTGGGTCTCTCCACCATCTGCTGTCTTGTTTCTCTGCTGCTTCTCTCAAATGTAGAAAACAACACTTGCCAACATGTTTTAATTCTGAAGAAGTGTCAAAACATTAACTCTTTTTCACTCTCCACGGACACTCCTAAACCTGCTGAGTTTCTCCAACATTTTCTGTGTTTGGTTTGAAAATATATTCTCATTTTGTCACTGTCACAGGGTCAAAATCCTGGAATTCCATCCCCAAGGGTATTGTGGGTCTACCTAACACATGTGGCCTGCTGAAGGCAGCTCACCACCACCTTCTCAAGGTCAACCAGTGATGGACAAAAAGTGCTGGCCAGCCAGGGGTGCTCGCATCCCATGAGTGAATAATTAAAAAAAAAACACTTTGCTTTTCACTGAGACTCTCTCAGAGACTAAGACATTGTACTTGAATGCATTCTGACATACACAGACCCTCAGCAGGAGACCTGGAGCTCGAGAGAGATGGGAAAGTGAAAGAAGAGAACAGGAGATTAAATGCAGGAAACTTAAGCATTGGTGTAGAACCAAGAGAAAGATAATTGGAACCAAACAGGAACAGACAGTGCACTCTCTGCAGTACATTATTCTGTTAACTGTCAAACAAAATAACTTCCAACTTCTTCTACCTTACAACATTTCATGCCCTATATTTCTGGTCCAGTATGGGGCACATACACTAATTAGGCAGATGTGGAAGTAACAACTAAAGAAGTTATGACTAGTATAATCACAAATTATACTTATTGCCTTTAAACTCTGAGTTGGCTGTGGTTAAAACGTTTTTTTTTCTGTCCAGAACTGCTCGGATCAAATAAAACGAATCCGATGGGTGGAAACACTCGAGTGCAATCAGACATAAATTTCAAAGTGCCACCAGGAGTTTTGAATTCTGACATGAATGGTCAAACCATGAACTTTTATTACACAACAGCAATGTTGAACCTTTTAATAATCAATTTATCGCTTTGCACAGCTGAAGTCCACTCTTTGATGCTCTTATAAATGGATTCATTATTCTTTTCGTTCTGCTTGAGTTATAACTTTTAAAGCACTTTAGATCTTCAAGTGAACTGTTACTTATCACAAATTAGACTATAGGACCATAAAATATAGAGCAGAATTATGCCATTTGGTCCATCAGGTCTGCTCCACCATTGGATCATGACTGGTGTGCTTCTCAACCCCATGCTCCTGTCTTCTCCCTGTAACTCTTGATCCTTTACCAGTGAAGAACCTATCTACCTCTGTCTTAAATACACTCAACGACTTGACCTCCAAAGCACTTTGCAGCAATGAGATACATAGATACATTGGCTGAAGAAATTCCTTCTCTCAGTACTAAAGGTTGTCCCTTCACTCTGACGCTGTGCTCTCGGGTCCAAGTATCTTCTGCTAATGGAAACATCTTCCTCAAGTCCACTTTATCCAGGCCTCACAGTATCCTGTACGTTTCAATCAGATGCCCCCCATTCTTCTTCACCCCATCCAGTACAAACCCAGAATTGTCACCTAGCTACAGTTCAGGAATGGAAAAGAGTCCCCTCATCGTGTCCCCAAAGAGACGATCAACTGCTTCTCATATGACAAGCCGTCATCCCAGGTTCATTCTTGTAAACCTTCCCTGGAACCCCTCCAGCATGAACACATCCTTCCTTAGATAGAAGATGAAAAATTGTTCCCAATGTTCCACTTGCAGTCTGACCACAGTATTATTGTGACAATGCTTTTGGCTTTAAGAGGTGTATTTTGTCCTTTTTTAAGAAGGGAAGTTTTCAGCCATAGGTAGTGAGCTATCCAGTCGAAGCCAATGAAGAAAACAGTTTGTGAAGCCTTGGTTTCTTTTCGTGTTTAAAGTTGGAACAACGGAAGCAGTCTGAATGGATTCAGGCTTCCACAGGACAAAGGTTTTAGTTCAGCTTTCAGTAGATCTGAGGCTTTGAAGTTAGTTGTGGAAGTTGTCTCCCTCTCTGCTGTAACTAAAAACTTGGATTCTCTTTCTGTTGTCAGAATCACATGAGATAATCTATTTTACTGACTGCGCCTTTGCTCAGGGAATGTTTATGTAATGTTATTATATTGAAAAAGTTACTGTTTAATTTATTATTCTGTTAAGTTTTCCAGTAGGGTTAAAGTTATACCAGTTTCTCTTTTGTTTGCTTGTATGTAAACTGGGGGCAAAAATAAAGTGTGCTTTGCTTAAAATCAAGTTGCGTGACCAATCAAATTTACATCTGGAACACAGCACCTTACGCTTGCCTTTAAATAAAATAGAATTTTGGGTCGAGGCTGTCTCCTGGATATATTTGCAGAGGGTTTGATCTGGTCCATAACAATCTTACAGCATCAGCAGTGCATCTCTGCTCTTGTATTATAGACATCTTGAAATGAATGCTCACGTTGCATTTGCCTTCCTCCCTGTCAAATGAGCCTGCATGTTAACTTTAGGAGAATCTTGAACTTGGACTCCCAGGCCCTTTCTGAAGCTGTTCCCCATTTAGAAAATACTCTGGGCCTCTATTCTTGCAAAGAAAGTACACAAGCTCACACTTTCCCATATTGTATTCCATCTGCCACTTTACAGTCCAATTTCCGAGCCTTCAGCCAAATCCTTCAGCAACCTCACCATCTCCTCAACACCACCTGCCCCTTCCATCTAACATTGTGTCTTTGTTAGGCTTAAAGATGTTAAGACACGCTGTGCAGTGTTAGCACTGGTGAAATGTGTAGCTTCTGCAATACTGACTTATTGCAATCCACAGTAATCACACTGAGCCAAAGCATGAATCATTAAAAAACAAAAACCACTTCAGTCATGCATGGGAAAGATTTATTTTAAAAATCACATCACAGTTGATGTGCAGAAAATAACAAACTATAGGAACTATGCGTATTTCCCAAGAATTAGTGATTCAAGAAAAATAAGAATTTTGGTATTGTAATGAAATTTACAACTTAACCCTATTCTTCGCAGCTGGTATAAGACAACAGAAGCTTAAAGTAGCCTGAACAACTCTTCAATTATTACAGAAAAAGTATAATGAAGGAATGATAAAAACTTATATTTAATCAAACGAACATATAGAAACATCTAGGAGAAAGTGACAACTGCTGATGCTGGAGATCAGAGTCGAGACTGTGGTGCAGGAAAAGCACAGCAGTTCTGGCAGCATCCGAGGAGCAGTAGAATCATTGTTTTGGGCATAAGCCCCTCATCAGGAATCCCTTTCTGATGAAGGGCTTATGCCTGAAACGTCGATTCTCCTGCTCCTCGGATGCTGCTTGACCTGTTGTGCTTTTCCAGCACCATAGTCTCGAATATGGAAACATAGGCCAGGGGTGGTGGTGGAGGCAGATATGATAAGAGCCTTTAAGGGGCTTTTAGATAAGCACATGAATACGTAATGAATGGAGGGATATGGACCAATGGCAGGCAAAAAGGATTTGTTTAATTTGGTGTCATGTTCGTGTGCTGTACAGATCCATGTTTCATGCTGTGATGATGCTGTTGCTTTAAGAGTAGTGTTTTGTCCTAGTATCCTTTAGAGGGAGATTGGGGGACAGATAATGAGAAGATAAACAATTTGTGAGGCCTTTTTTTTAAATTGGAAGAATAGAAGAAGCCTGAGTGGGTGTGGTTAAGCTCTGACAGATCCAGGACAGTAACGTTTAGACCGATTTTGCTGGAGTCTCAGCAGGATTGGATAGCATTGAAACTCTCTCAGCTGCTATACTCTGTCCCTCTGGGGAGCTGCTGCATGCACATGCAATCCTATCTGTTTTTCTGAATTTGCCTTTTTGCCAAAGGGTGTGTTTATGGGATGTTACTATTTTGGAACAGTTAATTAATAATAGGTACTGTATCTATTCTTCTGTGAAGTTTTTCAATAGGGTTAAGATATTCTATGCTCTTCTTTCTTTTGTTGTATTTTAACGACAAGGTTTGAATAAATTCTGTTTTGCTTAGTATCAAGTAGTTTGACCAGTCAAATCGCATCTGGAACACAGCACCTTTAAAATAAGAAAAAGTTAGGATCTAGACTACCTTCCTAATATGCTTTGAGGGTATCTGGTCCAGTCCATAACAATGTCCTCTGTCTGGACAGTAAAGTAGCTGAGTACCCTAATCATGAGAAGTTGAATCAAATCCAACTGTTATGCCCAGTGCAAGCATGTCCTATCAGTAACTTTCTAAATATGAACTGTATTTGATCTGGGATGATCCAGAATGTTTTTTTTCTTTTAAAATAGACACTGATAGGATGCAAAAAATGGCTATTAAGAGACCAAGTGATTCAAAATAACTGCCACATTGTAATAACGCTTGCCTTCATTGGTTGGGGCATCGAATATAAAAGAGGTAAAAACAATGACTGCAGATGTTGGAAACCAGATTCTGGATTAGTGGTGCTGGAAGGGCACAGCAGTTCAGGCAGCATCCGAGGAGCAGTAAAATCAACGTTTCGGGCAAAAGCCTGATGAAGGGCTTTTGCTGGAAACGTCAATTTTACTGCTCCTCGGATGCTGCCTGAACTGCTGTGCTCTTCCAGCACCACTAATCCAGCATCAAATATAAAAGTTGGCAAATTATGTAACAGCTGTAGAATACTTGTGTTAGGCCACATTTGGAATATTATATGCAGTTCTCTGGTCATCAAATTACCAGAAGGACATAGATGCTTTGGAGAGGGTGCAGAGAAGATTCACCAGGATGTTGCCTCGTCTGGAGGGTTTTAGTTATGAGGAGAGGTTTGATTAATTCAGATTGCTTTCACTGGAAAGACGGAGGCTGAAGGGAGACCTGAGAGAGGACTTCAAAATTATGAGAGGCATCAATAGGGTGTATAGTCAGAGGCTTTTTCCCAGGGTGGAAAAATCAACTACAAGAGGGCTCAGATTAAAGGTGAGAAGGGGAAAGTTTAGGGGAGAAGAGCGGGGGAAACTTTTCATACAGAGGGTGGTGGGCTCCCGGAACGCACTGTCAGTGGAGGTGGTGGAAGCAGGATTGAAGTAGCATTTAAGGCATCTCATGATAGACACATGAATGGGAGGGGAACAGAGGGATAGAAACCATGTATGGGCAATAAGCAGTGTGTCTAAATAAGGGATAGGAATTGGTGCAGGCATGGTGGGCTGTTCTTGTGCTGTATTGAATCATATCGTATTGCATTGTCTGGAAGGAGGAGGGAACGCTCCAGAGTAAAGAGATCCTTATCCAGTCCATTTATAATGCACCCCTGACTTGAATCAGTCACCCAGAAACCAAGAGATTGATTGTCTTGAATGCCTGGTGTGAAGTTCTGCATAGCAGCAACAGCAACAAAGACAGCAACATCCAAATCCTTAAAAAGTCGAGAAATCAGAATCGAAAGGTTTCCATGCCTGTTTCTTTTCAGTCCACCAACACAGAGAACTGACTTCGGATATAAACAGATAACTTCTCAACCTGTTAAAAAAAAGGTCCACTTCTTCAAGGGACTCCTGCGTTGACTTTGATAAATAACATCAGTCATTTAATACAACTAATTACAATTCAGGAATGGAAAACAATTCCTCACCGTGTCTACAATCATGCAGTCTACAACTGTTCCTTTATTTATAATGTGTCAAAGTAGACTATCTGCTTTAACCATATCTTCCATTGTTAAAATGATCACACAGTCAGAAATTAAGGAATACACATACATTCCTTTTCAAAAGCACAGTGTATCCTTTCCCCAAACAGAAGCCAAGAATGAAGAGAAAATGAGGTCTGCAGATGCTAGAGATCAGAGATGGAAATGTGTTGCTGGAGAAGCGCAGCAGGTCAGGCAGCATCTAGGGAACAGGAGAATCGACGTTTCGGGCATTAGCCCTTCTTCAGAAGCCAAGAATGACTTACCATAAAAGCTGCGTTCAAGGTTTATGTGGGAAATAATTTGTATATTTTCAACATAGCTGATATTTAACTTGGCTACAATTAGAAGCTTTCTAATGACTGATGTGCAATATATAATCCACTGTGCCCTGTAAATTTTTCCGTGGCCTCTGCTTTCTCCATTTCTATAACCTTCTGAAATTTCTGCTCTCCCACAATCTGGTGTTCTTAACATCTTAAATTTCGCTCTCCAACATTGATAGGAATCCCTTCAACTACCCAGGGTCTAAGCTTTGAAAATTCCTTTGACATTAATCTTCTGGTCACAAATGTCTCTTTATTTGCATTATTAGATCCCTTCAAAATTTTGAACGCTTCTGTTAGATCTGCATCTAATCATTTCAGCTTTGAGTGGGACAATCATAACTTCTCCAGACTCTCTTCATAATTCAACCTCCTTGGCTCCATTCTAGAAAATGCTTTTAGAATTTGTATGTTGATCAAAAGAGGAGAGAATCACCCTTAAGACAATAAAATAAATTCTCACAAAGTAACTCTACCTCATGGCTTTGATCTCCTTTTGTCCAGTCACACAGTCATAGAGATGTATAGCCCGGAAATAGACCCTTCAGCCCGACTCCATCCATGCTGACCAGGTTTCCCAAACTGAATTAGTCCCATTTTCCTGTGTCTGGCCTATATCCCTCTAAGCCTTTCCTATCCATGTACCTATTCAAATGTGTTTTAAATTTTGTAATTGTACTAGCCTCCACCACTTCTCCTGACATCTCGTTCCATACATTCTTCACCCTCTGTGTGAAAAAGTTGCCTCTCAGCTCCCTTTTAAATCTTTCCCTTTTCACCCTAACTTACACCCTCTAGTTTTGGACTCCTCTATCCTGGGGAAAAGACCTTGTCCATTTACCCTATCCATGCCCCTTATGATTTTATCAACCTCTAGGAGATCACACTCAAGGGAAAACAGCCCCAGCCTGTTCAACCTCTCTTCATAATTCAAACCTTCCAGTCTCAGTAATACCCTTCACTATTTTGTGTTCACTTTATTCTTGCTCATAGATGTAAATAATTGCAGGTTGGCATTTTGAGTCAGAAACATACCAGACAACAAGGCATAGGTGTCAAAATGGTAATTAAGCTATTGCGAGGTATGTATGTCATTTCAATGCAAATTGTGTAACTGCTTTCTCCTAACTCTGTTTTGTTATATCTATATTCACTCATGGGACGTGGGCATCACTGGGTGGGCCAGCATTTAATGCCCATCTCTCACTGTCCTTGCCAAAGTGCTGGTGAGCAGTCTCCTGGAACCTCTGCAGTCCTTTTGGTGCAGATACACCCACAATCCCATTAAAGGAGAGTTCCAAGATTTTGGTTCAGTGACACTGAAGGAGCAGCAATGTGTTTCCAAGTCTGGAAGTTGAGTGTCTTAGAAGGGAACTTGCCGATAATGATCCCATTTTGCTTTGCTCTTGCTCTTCAAGATGGGAGTGATTGTGGATTAGGAAGGTGCTGTCTTAAGAACCTAGGCAATTTTCTGCAGTACATCTTGTAGATGTTTCAACTGCTGCGACTGAGCCTCAGTGGTCGAGGTTGGAGGGAGTGGATGTTTGTGCATGTGGTGCTAATGAAATGGGCTGCTTTGTCTGAGATAGTGTTAAGCTTCTTGAGTGTTCTTGAAGCTGTACTTATCCTGCCAGTGGAGAACATTCCAGCATGTTCCTGGTTGTGCTTTGCATATGGTGGACAGGCTCTGGGAGTCAAGAGGTGAGTTACTTGCTGCAGGTTTCTTAGCGAAAAAAACTAGGAGAAAGTGAGGACTGCAGATGCTGGGGATCAGAGCTTAAAAATGTATTGCTGGAAAAGCACAGCAGGTCAGGCAGCATCAAAGGAGAATGAGAATCGATGTTTCGGGCATAAGCCTGATTCCTGAAGAAGGGCTTATGCCTGAAACGTCGATTCTCCTTCTCCTTTGATGCTGCCTGACCTGCTGCGCTTTTCCAGCAACACATTTTTAAGCAGGTTTCTTAGCCTCTGGCCTGCTATTGTATCCACAGTACTTTCACAGTTAGTCCAGTTCAATTTCTGCTCAATGGTTAGCATGTACTCAATTCTGAAAACACCAAGGTGCTAAGGTGTAGTTATTTACAATTACAAATTACATTTCTTTTGCCCTTGGTGTATTACCGATGACATCAGTATTATTTTTTAATTCAGTAGTAGTCCAGTGCATGGTGCCATTCTGAGACATAACTTCTGCTTCACACATGACTGCATTCTCAATACAAACCTCAAAACACACAGTTACCAATTTGCACTGTTACTCAAATCAGAGTTCAGGATCTGAACATGTCCATTTTTCTGCTACTTTTGTCCCAGTTCACTGCTTCAGGAAATAATTCTGCTCTTTTGGATATGGCAACTGAAACATCATCCACTTCCCTCAGCAGGACACTGCTTTTAAAGCCGATGGCAAGCATTGGTTATCTTGTTGACCATTAGGTTTTGAGCATCCTGTGGCAGCAACTAAATTGGAGTGACAATTGACTGACAGTTCTTTTCTATCGATATTTTCCTGGCATATTCTTTACGCAATCTCTCTGTAGGATTCTAACAACATATCAAAATCACATTTCACCATTCAGATTGATTGGATTGCCTAGGAGCTTAAATACATGACAAAGAAGGAGAAAATACTTTACATATGTAAATTTCCAAGCTCTAAAATTTGCTGTTTTACACACATTTGGATTCCACTGAGAGGAACTGGGTAAAAGAGCATTCCTTATATACTTTTGAAAGGCTGAAGATGTTGGATGTTGGGTCCTAAATCTCTATTACTGGATACTTGATCCTCTTATGTCTGGATCTGATGAAGACTAATTGATTAAAAACATTGCCATGATGGGTGAACAATTTGATTGCTATTGCATTATGCATCCATCAGGATGATATAATAAGAACTTTGTGGTTTTTAACCCTTTTACCTACCCATTCAGAGATGAAGGGATTTGTCTTACAAAGAGTGACTGGGCAGTTTAGGCCAATACACTGAAAGTTAGAAGAATGAGAGGAGTTCTTTGGGGTAAATAAAGTGTTAAAGGGAATTGACAAAGGAGGTGCAGAACAGGTAATTCCTTATGTGGGGCAATCTGGAATGAGAGGTCATAGATATAGGATCAGAGGTAGCAGATTAAAAATACAGATGCAGAGAAATAAATTCTCTCAAAGGGACATGGATGTCACTACCTCAGAGTGAGGTAGTTGCTGAGACATTGAGTAAATTTAAGGGCGAGATAGACAGACTTTTATTTGAAAGGTTAAGGAGATGATGAATGATTGAATGATTTATTTATTGTCAACTATATCATGAAGATACATTGAAAAACGTTTTGTAGCCACAATCTGGTGGCACTTTGAGTTACAATAAAGCTATAAAGAAATTATTTAAATAAGAGTTCATCTTCTGTTCAAATTGGGATCTTAAGCATGGCTTCATAGCTCCAACAAGTTCTCCACAAGGTATTCTGTGCCTCAAGTAGTCCTGCTCTGGAAGCAGCAACAATGACCCAGGAGACACCGGCTCGATTGCCTCTGCCTCGCCAATACAGCCAAGAGTCCAGATTCTGAGCCTACCGCCATCAGGAGACCCTGCTCTGGCACCACCACCACCAAAAATACAAGCTCAGGGCCAACATTAGCCAGAGGTTCCCACTCCATACACTGTTGCAACCAAGACTCCTGGCTCTGAGCAATGCCTATGCCCCCATGGTCCACATTGCCAATGCTGCAGCCACGCACCCAATGACACCGCTCCAGCCTCTGGGATGAAGAAGAAAAGATGAAGAAAAGAAAACAGACCAAATTACATGGAAAAAAACAATGCTGCCCGGCCTGGAATGGACAGGCTCCCATGAGCCCAAACACTACCTACCGTGCTGGTACCATCGTGGCAAGAAAGTGGAGTTGAGGCCTAGATGAGATCAGCCACGATCATATTACATGTCAGATCAGGCTTAAGGTGCTGAATTGCCTACTCCTGCTCTGAGTTCTTACATTTTTAATTCCTACATTTCAACATTAGGAAGGAATTTTGAAATCCCATTTCAGTATTTATGGGATTATGATGAGGGGGCTGGTGGTTTTTCTATTTCTTAGTCAAGTGACAGATTCATGAGTTGCACAAAGACTTCCAGATCTTAAAAAGGGTTTGTGAGTTCTCTTTATAAATTATGTCTTGTCTAAGTGGGTTCACCATCATACTGATTAAAGGGGTTGAGAGGAGTAAAAGAGCAGAAGGAGTGGGATGAAGTGTGGTCAAGGAAATGTGGAGGGGACAGGTATTAGAATTACAAGGCTGAGCATGAGTGCGGATTTATGGTGAACTGGGGCAACTTTTCAGGGAAAAGAGATGGGGATTGTAACCAGGAATGTCGACATTAGCCTGTCTTTGTCTCGACACAGTCCATTCTTCCCAGAGGTGAGAAATCAAAAGTGAAAAACATCTGTGGTAAAACCAAACTGTATTCATTTGGTATCACAGCACATTTGGTAAGGTATACTAATATGATGCTTCCATTGATTTTCAATTGTATAGCAATAGCCTTTTATTTTTGCTTGTAGCAGGGAATTTTAAGTCAATTTAAGATATCACTGATGTATTGAACCATCATTGACAAAGCAATGGTCAGTTTAGTCACTAAATAAGTCTAATGACTGTATAGGACAAGCCACTACTTATGGCAGAGAACTTTAATTAGTTTAACAATTACCAGAATAAACTAGGTAAAGCTAAGTGGACTGGTACAATATCGTAAGAAATAATTGATACACATAATTAAATGGTTCACTTGGTGGAATTAGAAATTATATGTAGCTAGTTTGAATCTATTGATGATATATCAAAGTTGAAGGACTTATGCTGCACAATAGAAAAATAAATTGTTCAACCGAAACAGTTGGTGAAGGGTAACTCAATAAATTCTCCCTCTGTGGAGTTTTCTTAAGTAACTAAGAACAAGCAATGGTTTGTTTCATGAACTGAGTAAGAGAAATCTATAAAAATTGCCAATCAGTGCAATACTACTGATGCTGGAAATATGAAATATAAAACAGGAAATGCTGGAAATGTACTCAGCAGGTCTGGGAGCATCTGTACAGAGACAGAGAAAAACAGAGATAACAGAGTTCAAGCAAATTTCTAGCAAACACATCACCTGGAATTTTATAAAGTCCTCGTGTAACTAAAGGCTGGAAAGGCAGCACCTTAGCTGCTCATTAACTAGAAATAGGCATCCATAGCTGTTAGGGATGCCCGCGGCCAGAGGTGGTGCAAGCTGGCTGCCTGTGGAGTTTTAGTTGGCATAAATATGGCAGAAAAAGATTTTTGCTGCGGTAACTCAATTAAGTTGCTGAGTTGAGAATTAAAGAGAAATCATAAGTTAAGACAATTGTAGCTTTGAGAATAAAATAAATCCAAGAAAACAGATAGAACAAAGAATCTTACAAATTAAACAGCGAGTGGTAGGAGAAGGAAAATATTCTGCCTGGAAGTCAGTGGTGAGTGGTGTTCCTTGGGCCTCTGTCCTTGGGCCTCTACTGTTTGTAATTTTTATTAATGACTTGGATGAGGGGATTGAAGGATGGGTCAGCAAGTTTGCAGACGACACAAAGGTTGGAGGTGTCGTTGACAGTATGGAGGGCTGTTGTAGGCTGCAGCGGGACATTGACAGGATGCAGAGATGGGCTGAGAGGTGGCAGATGGAGTTCAACCTGGATAAATGCGAGGTGACTCATTTTGGAAGGTCGAATTTGAAAGCTGAGTACAGGATTAAGGATAGGATTCTTGGCAGTGTGGAGGAACAGAGGGATCTTGGTGTGCAGGTACATAGATCCCTTAAAATGGCCACCCAAGTGGACAGGGTTGTTAAGAAAGCATATGGTGTTTTGGCTTTTATTAACAGGGGTATTGAGTTTAAGAGCCATGAGATCTTGTTGCAGCTCTATAAAACTTTGGTTAGACTGCACTTGGAATACTGCGTCCAGTTCTGGTCGCCCTGTTATAGGAAAGATGTGGATGTTTTGGAGAGGGTTCAGAGGAGGTTTACCAGGATGCTGCCTGGACTGGAGGGCTTATCTTATGAAGAGAGGTTGACTGAGCTCAGACTTTTTTCATTGGAGAAAAGGAGGAGGAGAGGGGATCTAATTGAGGTATACAAGATAATGAAAGGCATAGATAGAGTCGATAGCCAGAGACTATTTCCCAGGGCAGAAATGGCTAACACAAGGGGTCATAGTTTTAAGCTGGTTGGAGGAAAGTATAGAGGGGATGTCAGAGGCGGGTTTTTTACACAGAGAGTTGTGAGAGCATGGAATGCGTTACCAGCAGCAGTTGTGGAAGCAAGGTCATTGGGGACATTTAAGAGACTGCTGGACATGCATATGGTCACAGAAATTTGAGGGTGCATACATGAGGATCAATGGTTGGCACAACATCATGGGCTGAAGGGCCTGTTCTGTGCTGTACTGTTCTATGTTCTATGTTCTAAACTATAAGAAGTTATGTACAAACTCACAGTGGCGGATATCTGTAACAGGCCGTCTGATAAGAGATATTTGGGAATCGACTTGCTGAAGACTGTAGTTTAGCAAAATAGAAACATCATGTACTTTATTGGGAAAGGTAGAGTATCACTGACTGCCAATCTGAGCTGTAATTAAGAGGGCAACTGGGTCCCATGTGAAAGCCAGATATAGAATGGTCTTTGGCCTCTCCCACATGTGTGATAAAAGACCTCTGAATAAAGGTTATTTGTAGTGCTTAACACAAAACTGGCGATTTCTCACTGATATCACTCCCCAACAATAGTGAACAACCATTATCAACAACCATTTTACACCATTTGCTGGCATTTCACCGATACCTAAACAGATACTTCCCAAACTGATAAATTTGCCCAAGGCAACCTCCAAGTGGCTTCTTGTGAATTGGGCTCTTATTTTCTGAGACAATTGCTTAATATTTTCATCCTTCCAAATTACTGGAACCTACCTGCCTGGTCCTGGTAGACAGACACATTTTCTGTCAATATGGAGGTGCCTCTCTTTTCCCTTGTAGCCTCAGCAGTGACCATTACACTTATGTGGCTATGTCAGTAAGCCCTTATATCCAGACCCACAGTGGACCCGCTTTTGCTCAATACAATTCCGCCTGTTTCACACTGTTTCTCTCTCAAAAGATGCATTAAATCTACTGAATATTTCCAGCTTTTATTTCCTAATTCTCAAAACCAAGCAGCTGCCGGTGATGACTGATTGGATTTGATCAAGAATGCTATGACTTCCATGCTTAGAGCTATAATAAGTTGCTAAATCAAAGGTGTTTGTTTCTTTTTTTAATTTGTTCTGATATAACGTGTATTTCGTCAACCCGAACTCACTGTAATGCGATTGAAGAATTGGGGATGCACTTTCTGAAGCGCAACTTTTAAACATGTGTTTGGTTGTAATGCAATTACACCGCCAATATTTTAAGTGCTCTTTCTGAACCACAATTTTTCCATAACTCAGGATTGCACAAGAACACCACCATTCCATTATAAAAATACAGACTGTACTGACTTAATGTCATTCACGTCCTTTACACCAGACTTCTGATGTAACTCTCTGCTTGGAAATTGGTGACAGAGGTCAGTGGAATTGCTTTAGGGGTGATCTCAAAGCATTCCTGAAGACTCAGCTGATTCACAATAGTCCCTTTCTTGTGACCAATCAAAATGGGAAAAGTTTATTCTGGAGGGCGACAAACACATCGAGAGACTTAATCGGGAATTTGCACAGGTTAAAGGATTTAACAAGGTGGAAAAAACTCTAAGTAACACATCTCCTCAACCCTTCAAGCCCTGCTTGCCCCACATGTGACAGAATCTGCATGGTGGACTTTTCAGTCATCTTAGAATCCATTCTGTCAGAACGAGAGCAAGTCATCGTCAATTCTGAGCGCCTGCCCAGGAAGGAGAAGGTTTACTTACGGTGACCATTTACTGAATCTGTAACACCTGATATTCAACGACTTAAGGGACAAGTCACCCGCATTTCACTGTACCATCAGTCGCTCACTAAAGCTATAACCTCTTAGGAAAAGATGAGACTCATCACAAAGTCAGGTGAAAACAAAACAAAAGTCAAATTAATTCAGCTTCAATGGAGTCCAGGCAGTAGATATCTTAGAGACAATTAAAGCTGCACACTTAAAAAATGATGGGAAATGATAAACTTGCATTTAGGTAGTGTCTTTCATAAACTCACAGCAGCAGTCCAGAACACATTAAGTACTTTTGAAGCATAGTCACAGTTCATCTTATTGAATAGCAGAGCATACTCAAGGGGCTGATTGGCCTTCTCCTAGCTCCTGCTTCATGTGTCGGAAATGTGGCAGCCAATTTGTGCACAAGAGGCTTCCACATTGTTTTTTGTTTAATATCCACTCATGGTATGTGGGCATCAGTGGCTGGTCAATATTTAATGTCCATCCCTGGTTGCCCTTGAGAAGGTGATGTTGAATTGTCTTCTTGAACCACTGCAGTCCACCTACTGTGGGTTGACCCCCAATGACCTTCAGGAGGGAGCTCCAGGATTTTGACTCAGCGATACTGAACAAACGGTGTTATATTTCCAAGTCAAAATGGTGAGTAGCTTGGAGGGGAACTTGCAGGCAGTGATGTTCTCATGTATCTGTTGCTCTTGTCCTTTTAGATGGAAGTGGTTGTGGGTTTGGAAGGTGCTGTCTGAGGATCTTTGGTGAATTTCTGCAGTGCACCTTGTAGATAGTGCACACTGCCATGTCTGAGCATTGCTGGTGGAGGGAGTGGATGCTTGTGGATGTGATGCCAATCAAGTCAGCTGCTTTGCCCTGGATGATGTCAAGCTTCTTGGAGTTGCACCCATCCAGGCAAGTGGTAATATTCGCATTCCTGACTTACATTTTGTAAATTGCGGACAGACTGTCAGGATTCACGAGGAGAGATATCCTCTGCAGTATTCCTATCTTCTGATCTGCTCTTGATTTGTATTTGAGACACAATTGAGTAACTCTAGGGTGTTGTTGGTGGAAAATTGAATGGTGCTAATATCATTGAATGTCAAAGAACAGTGGTTAGATCGTACCTTATTGGGGATGGTCATTGCTTTGCATTTGAGTGGCATGCATGTTACTTAACATTTGTCAAACCAAGCCTCAATATTGTACTGATCTTGTTGCATTTTCATAATGACCAGTTAATATCTCCCTTTTTTGTCATAATGTGATGTCAGGGTAGGTATATTATTGCCTATAACTTTCGTGTTCTACATTGGAGCAAAGCAATGAACATTCTCCCAAGGTGGTAGACAGGTCCTTGCTTTGACACCTCACGCAAACAGTGGTATCTCTGACAGCATAATTCTTCCTCATTATCTGAGTTTGACTATCAATCTACATTAGCCATGCTCAAGTCCTGGAGTGGGATTTGAACCTCTGACTTTCTGGCTTGAGGATGTGAATGCTAAGTAAAGAGCTCTAAAGGACAGGAGGAAGAGTAATGAAAAAACTTCACAAAAGAATTGTAATATCTAGGACTTGCCAATGGACAACATTTTCTGCATTTTAAAAATAGTTTTATTTGGAGCTGTAAACATGCTTTTTTTCTACCTTGAGTAATTATTATTTTTAATGACTCCATGTTGATCGGCATTAAAAATATCTACCTAAGAGATGGAATACAAACCTAACTGTAATTATAATCAGTCCACAGAATATTATACCGCTGGGAGGATTTGTTTTTTTTCGATCACATTAAACATATGCATCTCACAATTGCAGGTTTTAGAGGCCGAAAGTAATTAGATGCTGAAAACAGTTAATTACTTTTCTTTCTTCACTCAATGTACAAATAATTTTTAACCATGTCTTTGTGAAAATCTCAAGTGTTTTTCTACAGCAATGGTGCACGTAATTATTATAAAGATGTCTTTTTGAATTCTCCACTGACCGTAAATTTGCTGCTTCAGTATTGCACACGCTTTTTGTGTCATACTAATGCTAAATGACAAACATAATCTTCTGAAATGGCCGAACAAGCCACTCATTTGGATCAATCGCAATGAAGTCTCAGCAAAGAAATGACGCCAGATGGACCAGCGGACACCAGAAAAGACGACGGCAGAAATAGCCCTGCCGACATTGCGAAGTCCCCTTTCCTAACATCTTGGAGTGAATGCCAAAACTGGGAGAGCTGCCTCACAGACTTGTAAAGCAACAGCTTGATACAGTCATGCTCACAGAATGAGTAGCAGCTAAATGCACTACCAACAAGATACACAACAGAAATTCACCAAAGATCCTTAGACAGCACCTTCCAAATCCATGACCATTTCCATTTAGAAGGACAAAGGCAGCAGATACATGAGAGCACCATTTGCAAAATCCCTTCCAAGTCACTCACGTCCTGACCTTGAAATACATTGCCTTTCCTTCACTGGATCAAAATCCTGGAATTCTCTCATTGAGGGCATTGTGTGTCAAGCTATGGTATAGAGACCACAGCATTTCATAAAAACAGCTCACCGCCATCTTCTCAAGGGCAACTAGGGATGGGCGAAAAATGCTGGGCAGAATTGTATAAGTTCGGAGGAAGGAAATTCCACAGCTTGGGATCCAGTGAGGCAGATGGAAGCACAGTTACTAATGATGCATGATGGTCATCAAGGCTCAACAGACTGTGAGTGTTGCAGTTTTTGAGGGGATCATAGAAGGTTACAAAGATAGGAGGTTTCTATTTAATTCATTTTCAATAATTGGAGTCATCGGCAAAATCAACATTCGTTGACTTGAGAAGCTTTTTTTAATACATCCCAGTGTCTTTTTAGGCCTTTTCAGCAAGGACGATACAACCACATCACAGTGGGTCAGGAGTCCATCGTGGGTTTGATGAGATAAGGAGGGCAAATTTTCTCCCCTCAATGACACTAGACAACCAGTTGGGTTTTTTATGACAATTTAGTGTTTTCACGGTTACCGTCAACAATCCAACAGTCTTGGAACTGGCCCTTTGTCAGACCATAGAATGTTACAGACGACAGGAAGTCCAGCATACTCAAGGCTTAAATACTTTATTCTACAACTGAGTAAAGATCTCACACTGACTTATACCAACCATATGGCTAATGGATGAAATTGATGTTGCCAAACTGGGCAATCGCGTAACAAAAGATATTATGAATAAACATTGATTCAGGGCCACTAGACATCACAGCAGGGAGTAGTACTGACAGTGCTGAACTCTGGAGGTTGCTGCACCAGAATGTACTATATTGGGGAGGCTCAATGTGTGTTTATTTTTAATCTTAAATGTATTAACTGGTCGAGTTTAAACTTCCCAGCTGCAGTTGTGTCATTTGAGCACATCTCCAGTCATCAGGAATTTGGCATTTGAAGGAGGAGTTGTATTTCTGTGGGCATGATTTGGAGATGCCGGTGTTGGACTGGGGTGTACAAAGTTAAAAATCACGCAACACCAGGTTATAGCCCAACAGGTTTAATTGGAAGCACACTAGCTTTCGGAGTGACGCTCCTTCATCAGGTGATCACCTGAATAAGGAGCGTCGCTCCGAAAGCTAGTGTGCTTCCAATTAAACCTGTTGGACTATAACCTGGTGTTGTGTGATTTTTAACTTATTTCTGTGGGCGAAGAGGTAGTTTTCTAATAGAAAACGTCTTCTTCTGAATAAGTTTTAAGGAAACAGTTAAAGGCACATTGTGCAATCTAATAATTGAAAAAAGGACATCTGTCTTTTATTCGTCATTTCAACAATACCACCCAGTTTTCATAGGTATCATACTGTGGTCAAAGCCGATGCAATATATTTACTGCTGGTTTGCACTTCTAGTCATAACCAGAAAACATTTACCCACAGAAGGACACCTACAACCAGATCACTCATTCTCAAGCAGAACAGAGAGAAAATAAAAATGTGGTTAATCTTGAGACTGTTCAATTCTAAAAGTCATAGTGCATTATTTTCAACATGTTTGAGACTTCCTTAAATTAATCAATTCCAGACAGTGAAAGTCAACAACAACAAACTCTTACATTTATGGAGCACTTAGTATTGTGGTTCTAACATTATGAAGTGACCAAAGGCACTTTACGGCAGCATTAGGTTAAAGAAAATGACACCAAGTCACACAAGGAGATATCGAGACGAAAAATCTGATCAAAAAGGTACATTAGAAGGAGTGCCTTGAAGGAACTTGCAGACAAAAGAACATTTGATTTGGAATAGATTTAGGTCATTAGGCCTCTCAAATCTGCTCTACCATTCAATCAGATCAGGATTGTTTTGAATTCCACATTCAAATCGACCCCAGTACACCTCTGATTTTCCTTGCCTAAACAAGAATATATCTAACTCTGCATTACAAACATTCAATAACACCATCTGCACTGTCTTCTCAGGCACAGAATTCCAAAGTCACACAAGCATCTGGGAGAAACAAAATCTCCTCACCTCTGTCCTAAAAGGGTGAAACCTAGTTTTTAAACAGTGCCCCTCATTCTGGACTCACCCTCGAGATGAAAGATCATTTCCATTTCCACCTCACTGCGACTGTTCAAGTCACCTCTCCTTCTTTTAACCCTGGAGTCAAGCCCAGTGTTATAAAACAACCCACTCATTGCAGTCATCAATGGAATAAACCCCTTTAGAACATCCTTCAATGGATTAGTTAGGCCACATTTGGAATAATACAGATGACACAAAGATAGGTGGAGGCACAGGTAATTTTGATGTGGCGGGGAGGCTATGGAGGGGCTAGGAGCATGGGCAAAGAAGTGGCAGATGGAATACAATGTGGGAACGTTTGAGGTTCTGCGCTTTAGTAGGAACAGTAGAGGCATGGTCTATTTTTTAACTGGGGAAAAGCATTAGAAATCTGAAGCAGATTGGGGTGGGACTAGATTGGGTTGGGATATCTGGTCGGCATGGACGGGTTGGACCGAAGGGTGTGTTTCCATGCTGTACATCTCTATGACTCTATATAAGGACCTAGGAATCCTAGTTCAGGATTCTCTTAAGGTTAACATGCAACCTCAGTTGCCAGTTAGGAAGCAAATGCAATGTTCACATTCATTTTGAGTGGACGAGAATATGAGAGCCAAGATTTGCTGCTAAGGCTCTATGAAATTCTGGTCAGACCTCATTTGAAATATTGTGAGGAGTTTTGAGTCCCGTATCTGAGGAAATATGAGTTAGCATTGGAGGCGGTCCACAGGAGGTTCACAAGAATAATGCTGGCATTGAAAGGTTTGACATATGAGGAGCAGTTGAGGATTGTGGGTCTGTACTTGATGGCGTTTAGAAGGAGGAGAATGGACTTTTTTATTCATTAATGGGATTAAGGTGTCACTGGCCAGGTCAGCATTTATTGCTCATCCTTAATTGCCCAAATGGCAGTTAAGGGTCAAGACATATTGCTGTGGGTCTGGTGTCACATGTCAGCCAGGATGACAGTTCCCTTCCCCAAAGGACATTAATGAACTAGATGGTTTTTTCTGACAGTCAACAATGCATTTATGGTCATCACTGGGCACTTAATTCCAGATTTTTATTGAAATCAAATTTACCATCTGCCATAGAAGGATTTGAACCTGGGTCTCTAGATGATAATCATTAGGTCGTCACCTTCCTGGATCTCATTGAAACTTACAAAATTTTGAGAGACCTGGATAGAGTGAACATGGAAAAGATGTTTCCACTATTAGGACAGACTGGGACCCAAGGGCATAACTTTAGAGTGAAGGAAATGACCCTTTAGAACTGAGATGAGGAGGAATTTCTTCAGCCAGAGGTTGGTGAATCTGTGGAACTCATTGCCACAGAGGGCAGTGGAGGTCAAATCATTGAGCGTATTTGGGACAGACACAGACTGGTTCTTGAATAGTAATGGGATCAAAGACTGGGAGAAGGCAAAACAAAGAAGTTGAGAAACATATAAGCCATGATCAAAAGACAGAGCAAACTCTATGGGCCAAATGGCCTAATTCTGCTCCTATATCATGGTTTTAGGGACAGGTTCCCTTCATCCACTATGCACATTACTCTTTCAAAGATCTCTGGTGAAATATAATTCCTTTTCACAAAACCATGCTGTTGCTTCCTGTTTACCTTGAGTTTTCATAAGTGCTGAGCTACATAGACAACTTCTTTCATCATTGCTTCTGAACCCTTCCCTAAAACAGACATCAAGCTGTCTAGCCTATACTTTTTCTGTTTCCCTGCCTTCTTGAATAGAAAGCTATTATTTGCTACTTTGCAGAATCTACCAAATTTTTGAAAATCAAGACCAATGCATCTGCTACCTCAACAGTCACTTAATTAAAGACTCTAAGACAAAATACAGCAGGACCCATGGACTTGTTAGACCACTGTTCCAACAGTTTGTTCAAAGCTGCTTCCCTGGTGATTGTATTTTTACCAAGTCCTCTTACATTCCACCTCCTGATTTACAATAAAGAGAGGGAAGGCATTAGGATGGAAGATTAAGGAGTGAATTGTAAGCTTAAGGCCCACTGTAGCTGATGGCATGACCATCAATGGTGCAGGCATTAAAACTGAGAAAACCCAAGAGACCAGAGATTGAGGTGTACCAAAACTGGGTTGGCTTTGGCATTCAGGGATGGGGATGGAGTAAAACATGAAGGGTTTTAAAACCAAAGGTAGAAATTTTACAAGCAAGGTATTGCTTGATTAGGACAGTTTACACAGCAATCACTGGGATGATGCTGAATGGGAGGAACAGTGATATTAATCTATGTTAAGATACAAATCAAAATGTAAACGGCATCTATATTCTTAGAAAGTGGATTTTGAAACACTGAGAACCACAGGAGCTTTCATGCCTCAATGTCATGATTACAACAACCCACTGGCTGTATCAAAAACAAGGAACCAGAATCATGTCCTCCCCAATAAGAGTTTTTCCGCAACACCCATAATTTTTTAGAATAGAGACAATGGAGCACACATTCAAGCCCCAGCCTGATTCTGTCATAGGACGGGTAATAGGGTGTTATATAAATTAACAGCCAAAAACCATTCTTGGTCAGGGCTGTTATACTTTATGAAGTTTTAACAGCGTTTTTGACTTGCACTTCGATATATTTTGAGTTTGGAAAGCAAGGTAGCATGTCAAGTTGTATGGCTTTCAGTTAACATTTCCTAAGCTCTGTGTACCTCTTACACTTTGGCCATTATAATTGATAACAGAAACATTTTAAGGTGCACGTGGGAATGGTGTAAAGTGAAAACATTACATTGTATATCATGATAGATTAATAGTACCTCATAATCAATATCCAGATAATCAAACTCTCCTTTGGTTCGGAAGTGCTGTGTGTGCTGATCCACGGTGAAGTTCACTTGCTTGTTGTAGCGTTCGATGGTAATGGAATGCCAGTGCTGATCGTCGAGCAGACTCCCCAGAGTCACTGAGGTATGGCCATCAACAGATCGCAGTTTTGCATCACCTTGGGTGTAGCACACAAAGGAGAAAGTCAAGAAGTCTAGCATTGAAAGATGATTGTGTTGCATAGAAAAAATCCTTTAGAATTGAGATGTGGTGGAATTTCTTCAGTCAGAGGGTGGTGAATCTGTGGGACTCATTGCCACAGAAGGCGGGGGGCAAGTCATTGGGACAGAAATAGGTTCCTGATTAGGAAGGGGATCAAAGGTTGTGGGAGAAGGCTGGAGAATGGGGGTTGAGAAACATATCAGCCATGATCAAATGACAGAGCAAACTCTAAGGGCCAAATGGCCTAATTCTGCTCCTATATTATGGTATTAGGAACAAGTTCCCTTCATCCGCTTTACAATGATCTAGCAATCTGTGTCCTTGCATAATCAGGCCAAAGACAGCCATTTTACATTAATGCATCAAATCTCCTGATTGTTGTAGATCATTTACTGGACTATTCAAGAATTAAAGTGACACTCTCTGTGAATTGTTTGCAGATCTCAACATTTGATCTCTGCCTGTTGCTCTTTTGGATGTTTTCTTTGGCAATCCTTCATGAGTGTGTTCCAGTGGATTTTCCAGCCAGTTGGTTCCAGTTCTAATGAAGGAACTGACCATAAGATAAAGGGTAGGAGCAGAAGTAGGCCATTCAGCCCATTGAACCTGTTCTCCCTTTCAATGAGATCATGGTCAATCTGATAATCATCAAGTCCAATTTTTTGCGTTTTTTCCCAATAACACTATCAAGACTATGCTTTGGTCACATAGTCAGAAATGCTGTAGACAAGCTGAGAAAATGAACATTGGCTTTTCAGTGACTTCTAGCTAGCCCACCATCTTTGATAAATATATTAATGGCAAAAGTCACAAACCCATATATTTTCCTCATGCCTTTCAAGCCTTGGCTATCTTCTTGGGACACAAACAAAAACAGAAATTACTGGAAAAGCTCAGCAGGTTTGACAGCATCTATGGAGAGAAATCAGAGTTAACGTTTTGGTTTGAGTGACTCTTCCTCAGGATTTTTAGCTTTATGTGGCCAGCAATGTATTTGAAGGTAGGGAAGATGTTTAGCCATTCCCTATATGTTCCCAAGTTGTAGTGAATTAACTTTTTCATCCATTTGCAGCATGTGCAAATATTTGCACTTGAGGACTGGAGGTTGTAACAAAATTTGTTAGAAACATTCAAGCATTCTCAAGCAGAATTCTTAATTGTTTTAAAATTCATTCATGGGTTGAGGTTGTTGCTGGCTAGGCCAGCATTTATTGCTCACCCCTAATTGCCCAGAGGGTAGTTAAGAATCAACCACATTGCTGGAGTCACATGTAGACCAGACTGGGTAAAGATAGCAGATTCCTTCGCTAAAGGACATTGGTGAACCAGATGGGTTTTTCCAACAATCAGCAATGGATTCATGGTCATCATGAGACCCTTACATCCAGATTTTACTGAGTTCAAATTATACCATCTGCCGAGGTTGGATTCGAACCCAGGCCCCCAAAACATTACCTAGGTCACTGGATTAACAGTCTAAGCAATAGCACCACGAGGCCATTGCCTCCTTATCTTCCCTGAAGGAGGGAAGTCATGGGGAGGAGCTGTTCTTAGTTTCAGACTACATCTCAAGATGTTCCAGTTCTTCAAACTATAAAGTAACAGAGCAAAACTCGTACCTAGGTTGATCTGCAGTGAGAGTTTGCCTTTCTTCAGTTCAAGTGTGATGTAATCTCCCCGTTGTCCCTCTCCGTGCAGAACCACTCCATCACTTTGTAAGGTTTTGAACTTCAGGGAGATCATGTCCTTCACTGTACTCATACTCTTTTGGTTGAATCTGTAGAGCAGTGAGCTTCTGCCATCAAAATCAGCCATGTCTGACTCTGCAAACACAGGAGCACACAGATAATGACTTTCACAGAACGCATCGCTCTTCCACCATCATCCCTCTGTCTAACTCTTGACCCCCTCCACCCTTCCACTATTACAAAGTGTAAAAGAACAGCTGAAGCTTGATGATGGATTGGGAATTGAACTCCAATATATTCCTTTACAGTTCCTTATCCATGTACTGCATCGCCAGGTGGATAAGTAGGGTTATAGTGTGAAGTGACAGAGGAGGATTCTGGGGAGATAGAGCATCAAATGTGATCACATTGAGTAGCAAAGCAGGTTCAAAGGATCAAATGGGCTACTCCTACTCTAAGTTCTAAGTCGTTTAGATTACATTACAGTGTGGAAACAGGCCCTTCGGCCCAACAAGTCCACACCGCCCCGCCGAAGCGCAACCCACCCATACCCCTACATTTACCCCTTACCTAACACTACGGGCAATTTAGCATGGCCAATTCACCTGACCTGCACATCTTTGGACTGTGGGAGGAAACCGGAGCACCTGGAGGAAACCCACGCAGACACGGGGAGAACATGCAAACTCCACACAGTCAGTCGCCTGAGGCAGGAATTGAACCCGGGTCTCCGGCTAACCACTGTGCCACCGTGCCGCCCACGATTGTTCCACTGGTGCCAGAAGAATTGATATCTAAAGGACAAATTGAAAGAAACAAATGTGGAATATGGAGATTCTTTCATGTATAAATAGCAAATTACATTGATCTGGAATTTACTCCCTGAAAGATGATGTTGGCAAAATCAACAGTCACTTTCAAAAAGGAATCAGACAAGTGGGATAGTTACTAAGCCGCTCAGATATAGGGAGGAGAATGAGACTAATCAGTCAGGTTTTTCAAAGATTTGCGATGAGGAATAGTCCTTGAATTTCTCTGGGATTCTTGATGGAGCCTTTGTGATTAAATATCATAGAAGATAACTTTTTTTCAGATTTAACACCTCATGCTCTACAGTACGAGTTCAAACCCCACCATTGTAGAGAGGAAATCTCATTAAAGTTCTGGAATTAAAATCTAGTCTAATTGTAATTCTATAACAGCTCTTTAATTTGGAGTGAATTATCAACATTCCAGGGGTGCTGATTGGTAGAGTAAATCAAATACCTGTACACACAGTAAACCCAGCTTCTAAAAATGTGTCGGTGTTTCTCTCAGATGTATACTATGGAGAGAAAATGAGTCACTTTTAGTTATTCATGGGATTGTGCTAGCATTTATTGTCCAACCCTAATAACCTTTGAATTGTGTGGGTTGCCAGGCCATTTCAGATGAGTGTTAAGACAACATTGCTGTGAGTCTGGAGTCACCTGTAGGCCAGACCAGGTAAGGATATCAGATTGCCTTCCCTACACGATATTACTGAAACAGATAGACCTTTATACCAATGCTTTCAACTGGGGACATGATTTGGAGATGCCGGTGTTGGACTGGGATGTACAAAGTTAAAAATCACACAACACCAGGTTTTAGTCCAACAGGTTTTTTGGAAGCATTAGCTTTTGGAGCGCTGCTCCTTCATCAGGTGGCTGTGGAGTACCAGATTGTAAGACACAGAATTTATCGCAAAGGTTTACAGTGTGAATGTAACTGAAATTATATATTGAAAAAGACCTGAAAGAACTGAAACCAACATGGTCATTCTAAAAGGTGACAGACTTAACAAACAATCCAGGTCTTTTACACTTTAAACTTTTGCTATAAATTCTGTGTCTTACAATCTTATACTCACAACCACCTGATGAAGGAGCAGCGCTCCGAAAGCTAGTGCTTCCAAATAAACCTGTTGGACTATAACCTGGTGTTGTGTGATTTTTAACCTTCAATTGGGCTAGCTTTTATTCCCAGATTTTTAAAATTAAAGTTCAACATCTGTTCTGGTGGGATTTGAATCCATATCTCCAGAACATTAGACCTTGGATTGTGTGATAAGTACTGTAAGGTGCCTTGCCACCATATACTATTTACATACTAATAACAAAATAACATCACTTACCTCAAAAGAGGCAATGGTATAAAAAATTTAGGCGGTTATTTTCTCTTGAAGGTAAGAAACTAACCATGACAATGGCAATCATAAAGACAGGCAAGTTAGTAACATGGAAATATTCAGAAGATCGAATAAGAACATATGTTATATTTCTGCAGGGTTGCTATTAAAGCTGTTAATGGGTTGTGCTGGACAGCAGATGAAAATCATCTCAAGAAACCTTGCTAAGCATACACAGGTTCTTGCAGCTCAGGGGCCAGTGTGGCTCAGAAGTTATCCAAGAATGAGAGAAAATGTACACCTGAAGGCTGCAATCTTTGAGCTGGGATCAGGACTGAGCAATTGTTGTTAATTAAGGCACGGTCATCAGTTAATATCATTTATCAGACTGTAAATGACATGATTAGGATTAATGAGAAGATGCCGAGTACAGTGAATTAGTCATTAGACCAAAACATGAAATAGCACAAGCAATTTAAGACCAAATGAGACAACCATACAGTTGTATCACAAATTTAATTTAAAAAGTGCATTTAATATGAAAATCACACTTCACAGCAGTGGATTCAAATTAAATTCACTCTCAGAAGGGGGAGATTTAGGAAGCACATTCCAGAGATGGCATCCAGGTCAATGAAGGCACAGCCTTATACTGTTGAATGAAAAGATATTGAGGTTAAGCAAGACTTTGGCTAGGCCACACTTAAGTCTATTGTGTTCAGTTCTGGTCACCACATTACAGGAAGAATGCGGAGGCTTTAGAGAGGGTGCAGAAGAGGTTTACCAGAATGCTGCCTGCATTAGTGGATATGAGCTATCAGGAGAGGCTAGAAAAACTCAGGTTGTTTTCTCTGGAGTGGCAGAGATTGAGGGGAGACTTTATAGAAGTCTATAAAATTCTGAGGTAGGGTTGATGGTCAGAATCTTCTTGCCAGATTTGAAATGTCTAAAACTAGTGGGTATGCATTTACGGTGAGAGGGGGAAAGTTCAAAGGAGATGTGAGGGACAGGTTTTTGATACAGAGAGTGGTAGGAGTCAGGAGCGTGCTGCAGGGGCAGTGGTGGAGGCAGATAGGATAGGGGCATTTAAGAGACTTTTTGATGAACCCATGAATCTGCAAGGGATGGAGGGATGTAGACCAAGGGCAGGCAGACGGGATTAGTTGAATGGGCCGAAGGGCCCATTCCTGTGCTGCACAGTCCTATGTTCTATGTTCTAAGAGCCCAGAATATGCGGAGCACAGAGATCTCACAGAGGATCGAGATAGCATAGGAAGAAGGCAGGTGGAATTTGAAAACAAGGATTAAAATTTGAAGATTGAGGTGTTTCCGACTAGGAGACATAGCAGGCTAGCAAGGACTGATGTAAAATAGCTGAAAAGATTTGTTACAAGCAATGATGGGGATAAGTGTTTTGGATGGGTTCAAATTTACAGAGAGTGCGAAGTGAGAGGACTCTCAGGAGCACATTGAGAATGACGTGAAATTGAATTCTATTACTTCAGGGCTTTAGGAGCCTGGAGCCATCTTGTAATGATGACACAGAGATGGTTTCCACTGGGTGGACAGAGTTTGTTAGAAAGATAATAGATTTCTGAGAATACTCTTTCAAAAGTGTAGCAGTAGGTTTAGTTATATCACAGATTACTATGTAAAATTGTATTTAGTATGAATATGTAATAAACAGAGCTTGGAAGAAGCTTTTGCCCGAAGATCTTACTTTCTTATTGACCAATCTGTCTTGAACCCAAACTCTTAGATAGAGCTTAAACAATCTGACCAAAGAGATACTGACTCGAGTACTACAGCACAAATTAAAATTGACATGGCGGGAAGATGAAATCTCCTCCTAGGTTATAATTAATCTGGCATTGAACCATGTGCCAAGACACCTGAGCAACAATGGAGATCCACCTCTCTGATTTTTCCCATCTAACTTGACTCTGTCCTACTGGAGCCTTGGATTCAATACATGTGACCTAATCATCATTAATTATACCACATTTTAAATTGAAATTGCAGAAGAGAAGTATATCAACAAAAATCATAGAATCATTGAACTTTACAGAAGGGGGTCATTCAACCCATCATGTCTATACTGGCTCCCAAAAGAGCGACCCAGCTAGTCCCACTCTCCAGCCCTTTCTCTATAGCCCTCTAACTTCATCACTTTCAAATATATACTCAGCTCTCTTTTGAAAGAAGAAGGCTAAGAGGGGATTTGATCGAGACACACAAGATGATCAGAGGATTAGATAGGGTAGACAGTGAAAGTCTTTTTTCCTAGGATGATGACGTCAGCTTGTATGAAGGGGCATAACTACAAATTGAGGTGTGATAGATTTAAGACAGATGTCAGAGGCAAGTTCTTTACGCAGAGAGTGGTAAGGGCGTGGAATGCCTTACCTGCCAATGTAGTTAACTCAGCCACATTAGGGAGATTTAAACAATCCTTAGGTAGGCACTTGGATGAGTTTGGGGTAGTGTAGGGGGAACAAGCTGAGAATGGCGCAACATCGAGGGCCGAAGGGCCTGTTCTGCGCTGTACTGTTCTATGTTCTATGTTCTATGTTCCATGTTCTATGAAACCTCCTATCGAATCCACCTCCACCACTGTCCCAGGCAGTGCATTCCAAAACGAACAACTACCTGAATAAAGACATTTCTTCTCTTTTCATTCCTAGCTCTTTTGCTGATAATCTTGAAATTGTGACATCTACTTACTGACATACTAACGAGTGGAAACAGAATATCCTTCTTTACTCTGTCAAAATGGTTCATAACTCTGAACACCTCTTAATCTTCTCCACTCCAAGGAGAATAAAACCAATCTCTCTAATCCTTCCTTGAATTTAAAATCCCTCATTCCTCATATCATTCCTGGTCACTTTGAACTCTCTCTAGGGTTTTCACATCTTTTCTTAAATGAAGTGCACATACTTTTTTATTTTTGTCAAGAGTAAATTTAAACAGTTTATTTCACATACCTATGATTTACCTGTGAAAATTCATTTTTTCTAAAGTTCATGTTAGACCTCTTGTCATGAATATTAATAGAGGTGCTGTAAAAGGTTTGGAGCTTTTTTCATATTAGACGGTTAGAAAATGTCTTAAATATTGGACAGAACAGAAGATTATGATAGCCCTAGGTTGGAATTGGGCAGAAATATCAGATGTTATTTCAATTCATTCATACCCATAGCTAATATCCATATAACCAGTTATCTCAAATTTAAGTGGAATAATGTGGATAAAATGAACCGGAGGGTGAAGTCGTAGATTTATTGCTGTGTTTTCCAAGTAAATTGTTTTACACATGCAACTTACAGCAATATGTACATGATACAGTAAAATCAGGGAATAAGATGTGCACAGGTTAAATCCAAAACTAATCAATGGAACAAAATGAACAATGACTGAGCTGTTAATCTATGGAAGAGGCTCTCAGGAAAATGATTGAAACATCAAGCATTGATTCGTTCAAATACACAATAAGTATGACTCTTCCAGAAAATAATGTGATAGGATACTGTAAATAAGTAATTTATATAAAAACATATGAATGAGGAATAGTACACCACTCATTCCATTGCTTCTGTCATTCAACAAGACCCTGACTGATCCAATTGTGGCCTCAACTTTATATTCCCACCTTCCTCTGATAACATTCAATTCCCTGTTAGTCAAGATTGTGTGAGGATCTGCCTCAAACATTTTCAATGCCATCCACTCCACTACTCATACAACTGTCCCTTTCTCACCAGTCAAAAGAACTGCAGATGCCATTTTCCAAACAAGACATTTCTGAAGAAGGATGATAGCTGAAACATTGACTTTGCCACCTCCTGATGTTGCCTGGCTTGCTGTGTTCGTCCAGCCTCCTGCTTATATTCTTGTCACCAGAAAGTTTAGCAAGCAATCCTTCGATCCAGCATCCAAAGTCATCGCAAAAGATTGTTATGCAGACAGAGCATGTAAATGGGATAGCTGGTTGAATATTATTGCTCATTGTGAGGAGAACTGAGTATAAAAGTAGGGAGGTTATGCTTCAGCTATATAGAGCATTGATGAGATCATGCGCACTATTGATCTACTTATTTAAGTAAGGTTGTTAGAAACATCTGAATTTTTTTAAATTTGCTTGCGGGTTGTGAATAAAAACAAATTCTAGATAATATCTGGAATTAGAAGGGGTCATCTTATGAGGAAGATTGGGTTGGCTATGCTTGTATCCACTGGAGGTTAGAACAGAAGAGGAACTGATTTTGAATGAAATGTGTTGGATCCTGCGAGATCTTGAAAGGGTAGATATGGAGCTGTTTCTTCTCCAGGGAGAATCGAGAGAGAATCTTCGATCCATGCCAAAAGGTTATCCCTTAAATTATAAGCTTTTATTTTCTCTGAATCACTGGGGATTTCCTTGCACAGCATCATAGACTGTTCGGTCCAATTAGTCCATACTGAACATAATCTCAAATTAAACTACTCCCACCTGCTGCTCCTGGCTCAAATTCCTCCGAGGTAAAACAGTGACTGCAGATGCTGGAAACCAGATTCTGGATTAGTGGTGCTGGAAGAGCACAGCAGTTCAGGCAGCATCCGAGGAGCTGTCCTTGGATGCTGCCTGAACTGCTGTGCTCTTCCAGCACCACTAATCCAGAATCAAATTCCTCCAAACCTTCACAATTCATATGCTTATCCAAATGTCTTTTAAACTTTGTAATTGTGCCCACATCCACCATTTCCCGAGGTAAGTTCATTCCACTCATGGACCAACCCCTGTGTGAAAAATTTGCCCCCGTGTCTTTTTTAAATCTCCCTCCTCTCACCTTAAAATGTGCGCCCCGGTCTTAAAATCCCCCATTCCAGGGAAAAGACAATTATCATTAACTCTTGTCGTCGATGCGAATACTGAGTCACAAATAAGTAGAATGGATGGCTTTGAGGTATGTAGAGAAGAGGTGTTGGAAATCCTGGAAAAGGTGAAAATAGATAAGTCCCCTGGGCCTGATGGCATTTATCCTAGGATTCTCTGGGAAGCAAGGGAGGAGATTGCAGAGCCATTGGCCTTGATTTTTATGTCCTCTTTGTCTACAGGAGTAGTGCCAGAAGACTGGAGGATAGCAAATGTGGTTCCCTTGTTCAAAAAGGGGAGTAGGGATAACCCTAGTAACTATAGGCCGGTGAGTCTCACTTCTGTTGTGGGCAAAGTCTTAGAGAGAATTGTAAGGGATAGGATTTATGCACATCTGGATAGGAATAATGTGATCAAGGATAGTCAGCATGGTTTTGTGAAGGGCAGGTCGTGCCTCACAAACCTTATTGAATTCTTTGAAAAGGTGACGAAGGAGGTTGATGAGGGGAAAGCGGTAGATGTGGTATATATGGATTTTAGTAAGGCGTTTGATAAGGTTCCCCATGGTAGGCTACTGCAGAAAATACGGAGATATGGCATTGAGGGTGAGTTGGAGGTTTGGATTAGGAATTGGCTGGATGGAAGAAGACAGAGGGTAGTAGTTGATGGCAAAGTTTCTTCATGGAGTGCCGTCACTAGCGGTGTTCCGCAAGGATCTGTTTTGGGACCATTGCTGTTTGTCATTTTTATAAATGACCTGGAAGAGGGGTTAGAAGGTTGGGTGAGCAAGTTTGCGGATGATACGAAAGTCGGAGGAGTTGTTGACAGTGAGGAAGGATGTGGCAGGTTACAGCAGGATATAGAGAAGCTGCAGAGCTGGACAGAAAGGTGGCAAATGGAATTCAATGTAGCTAAGTGTGAGGTGATTCACTTTGGGAAGAATAACAAAAAGATGGGGTACTGGGCTAATGGTCGGATACTTGGTAGTGTGGATGAGCAGAGGGATCTTGGTGTCCATGTACACAGATCTCTGAAAGTTGCCACCCAGGTAAATAGTGCGGTGAGGAAGGCATATGGTGTACTGGCTTTTATTGGTAGAGGAATTGAGTTCCGGAGTCCTGAGGTCATGATGCAGTTGTATAAGACTCTGGTGCGGCCGCATCTGGAATATTGTGTGCAGTTTTGGTCGCCATACTATAGGAAGGACGTGGAGGCACTGGAACGGGTGCAGAGGAGGTTTACCAGAATGTTGCCTGGTATGGAAGGAAGATCGTATGAGGAAAGACTGAGACACTTAGGGCTGTTTTCATTAGAGAAAAGACGGTTTAGGGGTGACTTGATTGAGGTGTACAAGATGATTAGGGGGTTAGATAGGGTTGACAGTGTGAACCTTTTCCCGCGTATGGAGTCGGGTATTACAAGGGGGCATAGCTTTAAATTAAGGGGGGTTAGATATAGGACTGAAGTTAGGGGTAGGTTCTTTACTCAGCGAGTCGTAAGTTCATGGAATGCCCTGCCAGTAGCAGTGGTGGACTCTCCCTCTTTATGGGCATTTAAGCGGGCATTGGATAGGTATATGGAGGATAGTGGGTTAGTATAGGTTAGGTGGGCTTGGATCGGCGCAACATCGAGGGCCAAAGGGCCTGTACTGCGCTGTATTCTTCTATGTTCTATCTATGTTCTATACATACCTCTCATTGTTTTTTTTAATTTCTACCTGGTCATCTGTCAACCTCCTATGCTCCAGTGAACAAAGTCTCAGCCTATCCAGCCTTTCTTTATAACTCAATCCTTCCATACCTGGCAACACCCTGGTAAATCTCTTTTGAAACCTTTCCAACTTAATAATATCCTTCTTATAACAGGGCAACCAGAACTGAAAACAGTGTTTCAGACGAAGCCTCACCAATTCCCTCTAGAAACTCAGCATGACTTCCCAACTCCTACACTCGAAGGACTGAGCAATGAGGACAAGCGTGCCAAATGCCTTTTTAACAACCCTGTCTATACATAATGCTAACTTCAAAGAATTTTAAAATTCAAACCTGTAACTCTGATTATTGTAGATTGTCATGATTTGTAATCAACACTGGACTGTTGTGTGTAGAATCATAGAATCCCTACAGGGTGGGAGCAGGCCATTCAGCCTATCAGGTCCACCCGTGCCCTTTGGATAATCAAGGTTCCTCTATATTGTGAGGAATGTATTTATTTATCAGTAAGATGAGGGGACGAAATGTAATACCTCCAGGTTTGCAGATGACACAAGCTGGGTGGGACAGGGAACTTTGAGGAAGACACGAAAGTGTGATTTGGACATGTTGAGTGAGTGGGTAAATGCATGGTAAATGAAGTGTAATATGGATAACTTTGAAGTTATCCACTTTGGTAGCAGAAGCAGGAAGGCAGATTATTACCTGAATGGCAATATGTTATGAAAGGGAGAGGTGCAATGCGATGTGTTCTTAAACATAGCTATTGAAAACAAAAATGCAGGTACAGCAGAGAGCGATGAATGCAAGTTGTATGTTGTGAGAGGATTTGAGTAGAGGAGCAAATGTACACGGTATTGCTGAGACCATACCAGAGTACCGTGTGAAATTTTGATCTCTGTATCTGAGGAAGGATCTGCTAGCTATGAAAAGGATGCAAAAAAGTTTTGCCAGACTGATTGCTGGGATTACATAATTGACATATGAAGAGAGCAGGACTGGTTAGGACAGTCCAAACTGGAGAAACAGCATCTCATCTTCAGACTAGGCACCTTACAACCTTCTGGACTTAAGATTGAGTTCACACCTTCAAATTGTAAACTCAATCCCATTCCTTCCCTTTCTTTTAGCTTTACTAGTTACATTCTGATGCCATGTCCTTTCCCCCCTCCCTCCACTCCAGTGTGACAAACTGCTCTTTCCAGTCTGGCAGTTAGACACACCATTGCTTTGCCATTCTCACATTCCGATCACTTAATTTGAAATATGAACATTCTTTCTCCACCACTGATAAACACCCACCCTCCTTCCCAAATATTGCATAAATGCTGGCCCCTCCACACTTCGCATCAGCTCTGATGAAAAGTCATCTCAACTCGAAACGTTAGCTTGCTCTGTCTGCTGTGCTCTTCCAGCACCACTAATCCAGAATCCCCTACCATTAACCTTGCGGCCTGAGCCGCTGTGATTGCCAGCATTTTTCGTTATCAGTGGTGATGGTGGGTTTTTTTTTGGACTGAAAGCTTGTGACCAGCAGTTTGCCGCAAGGATTGATGTTGGGTCCACTGCTTTTTGTCATTTACATAAATGATGTGGATGTGAATATAGGAGGTATGGTTAGTAAGCTTGCAGACACTAAGATAGGTAGTAGTGGACAGCAAAGAAGGTTATCTTAGAGGGTAACAGTACCTTGATCAGATGGACCAATGGACCGAGGCAAGGCAGGTGAGGTTTAATTTAGATAAACCTAAGATGCTGTATTTTGGTAGGACAAATCATCGCAAGATTTAAAAGGTTAATGGTAGGGGATTCTGGATTAGTGGTGCTGGAAGAGCACAGCAGTTCAGGCAGCATCCAAGGAGCAGTAAAATTGACGTTTCGGGCAAAAGCCCTTCATCAGGAATACAGGCAGAGAGCCTGAAGCGTGGAGAGATAAGTGAGAGGAGGGTGGGGGTGGGGAGAAAGTAGCATAGAGTACAATAGGTGAGTGGGGGAAGGGATGAAGATGATAGGCCGGGGGGGTGGGAGGGTGGAGTGGATAGGTGGAAAAGAAGATAGGCAGGTAGGACAAGTCATGGGGACAGTGCTGAGCTGGAAGTTGGGACCTGCGGTGAGGTGGGGGAAGGGGAAATGAGGAAACTGTTGAAGTCCACATTGATGCCCTGGGGTTGAAGTGTTCCGAGGCGGAAGATGAGGCGTTCTTCCTCCAGGTGTCTGGTGGTGAGGGAGTGGCGGTGAAGGTGGCCCAGGACCTCCATGTCCTCGGCAGAGTGGGAGGGGGAGTTGTAATGTTGGGCCACAGGGCGGTGTGGTTGATTGGTGCGGGTGTCCCGGAGATGTTCCCTAAAGTGCTCTGCTAGGAGGCGTCCAGTCTCCCCAATGTAGAGGAGACCGCATCGGGAGCAACGGATACCATAAATGATATTGGTGGATGTGCAGGTAAAACTTTGATGGATGTGGAAGGCTCCTTTAGGGCCTTGGATGGAGGTGAGGAAGGAGGTGTGGGCGCAGGTTTTACAGTTCTGCGGTGGCAGGGGAAAGTGCCAGGATGGGAGGGTGGATCGTAGGGGGGCGTGGACCTGACCAGGTAGTCACGGAGGGAACGGTCTTTGCGGAAGGCGGAAAGGGGTGGGGAGGGAAATATATCCCTGGTGGTGGGGTCTGTTTGGAGGTGGCAGAAATGTTGGCGGATGATTTGGTTTATGCGAAGGTTGGTAGGGCGGAAGGTGAGCACCAAGGGCGTTCTGTCCTTGTTACGGTTGGAGGGGTAAGGTCTGAGGGCGGAGGTGCGGGATGTGGACGAGATGCTTTGGAGGGCATCTTTAACCACATGGGAAGGGAAATTGCGGTCTCTAAAGAAGGAAGCCATGTGGTGTATTCTGTGGTGGAACTGGTCCTCCAGGGAGCAGATACGGCGGAGGCGGAGGAATTGGGAATACGGGATGGCATTTTTGCAGGAGGTGGGGTGGGAAGAGGTGTAATCCAGGTAGCTGTGGGAGTCGGTGGGTTTGTAAAAAATGTCGGTGTCAAGTCGGTCGTCATTAATGGAGATGGAGAGGTCTAGGAAGGGGAGGGAGGTCTCAGAGATGGTCCAGGTAAATTTAAGGTCAGGGTGGAATGTGTTGGTGAAGTTGATGAATTGCTCAACCTCCTCACGAGAGCACGAGGTGGCGCCGATGTAGTCATCAATGTTGCGGAGGAAGCGGTGGGGAGTGGTGCCGGTGTAATTACGGAAGATCGACTGTTCTACATAGCCATCAAAGAGACAGGCATAGCTGGGGCCCATACATGTGCCCATGGCTACCCCTTTGGTCTGGAAGAGGTGGGAGGATTCGAAGGAGAAATTGTTAAGGGTGAGGACCAGTTCGGCCAAATGAATGAGAGTGTCGGTGGAAGGGTCCTGTTGGGGAGGTCGGGACAGGAAGAAACGGAGGGCTTGGAGGCCCTGGTCATGGCGGATGGAGGTGTAGAGGGATTGGATATCCATGGTGAAGATGAGGCATTGGGGGCCGGGGTAACGGAAGTCTTGGAGGAGGTGGAGGGTGGTGTCTCGAACGCATGTGGAGAGTTCCTGGAATAGGGGGGATAGGACAGTGTCGAGGTAGGTAGAAATGAGTTCAGTGGGGCAGGAGCATGCTGAGACAATGGGTCGGCCAGGGTGGTCAGGCTTGTGGATCTTGGGAAGGAGGTAGAACTGGGCAGTGCGGGGTTCCCGGACTATGAGGTTGGAAGCTGTGGGTGGGAGATCTCCTGAGGTGATGAGGTTCTGTATTGTCTGGGAGATGATGGTTTGGCGATGAGGGGTGGGGTCATGGTCGAGGGGGCGGTAGGAAGAGGTGTCCTTGAGTTGGCATTTGGCTTCAGCGGTGTAAAGGTCAGTGCGCCAGACTACCACTGCGCCCCCTTTATCCGCTGGCTTGATGGTGAGGTCGGGATTGGAGCAGAGGGATTGGAGGGCTGCGCGTTGTGAGGGTGAAAGGTTGGAGTGGGGGAGGGGGGTAGACAGGTTGAGGCGGTTAATGTCCTGGTGGCAGTTGGAAATGAAGAGGTCGAGGGCAGGTAATAGGCCAGCGCGGGGTGTCCAGGTGGATGCAGTGTGTTGAAGGTGGGCGAAGGGGTCCTGGGAAGGTGGGCGGGAGTCCTGATTGTGAAAGAAAGCTCGGAGGTGGAAGCAGAGGAAGAAGTGTTCGACGTCACGGCGTGTATGAAATTCATTGATGCGTGGACGGAGGGGGACGAAGGTGAGTCCTTTGCTGAGGACTGATCGCTTGTCCTCAGTGAGGGGAAGGTCTGGAGGGATGGTGAAAACTCGGCAGGGCTTGGAGCTGGGATCTGGTGTGGGTGTGGAGCTGGAAGTGGGGGTGGAGCCGGTAACTGGAGTGGGTGTGGTGGTGGGGGGAATGGGGGTGAAGTCATGAGCAGGGGTGGTGTTCCCCTCAGGGTTCTGGGGGGCGGGGATGGTGACAGTGGGATCTGTAGGGGGGGTGTCAGCAGAATGCAGGTGAGTGGCATTGGGGGTTAATGGTAGGGCCCTGGGGAGTGTTGACAAACAATAGGACCTAAGGGTGCAGGTACATAGTTTCTTGAAAGTGGAGTCACAAGTAGACAAGGTGGTAAAGAAGGTGTTTGGTACTCCTGCCTTCACTTTTCAGTACATTGACTGCAGAAGTTGGGAGGTTATGTCACTGCTGTACAGGACATTGGTGAGGCCATTTTTCAAATACTACATCCAGTGTTCAAGGCAAGATTTTGTTAAAACTGAAAGATTTCAGAAAAGATTTACAAATATGTCTCTGGGATTGGAGGGTTTGAGTTATAGCAAGAGGCTGAATCGGCTGAATAGGCAGGGATTTTTTCCCTGCATCATTGGAGGCTGAAGGGTGACTTTACAGAAGTTTATGGATAGGATGCTAAGTTCTTTTGCCACGATAGGGAAGTCGAAAGCTGGAGAGCATAGATTTAAGGTGAGAGGGAAAGATTTAAAAGAGACCTGAGGGGCAACATTTTCACGCAGAGGGCGGTGCATGTATTGAAAGAGCTGCCAGAGGAAGTGCTGGGGGTTGGTACAATTACAACATTTAAAAGGCCTCTGAATGGGTATATGAATAGGAAGGGTTTGGAGGGATGTGGGCTACATGCTCAAAAATGAGACTAGATCAGTTAGGATTTCTGTTCAGAGACAAAAAAAAACTGCAGAAGCTGGATTCCAAGGTAGACAAGCAGGAGGCTGGAAGAACACAGCAAGGCAGGCAGCATCAGGAGGTGGTGAGGCCAACGTTTTGGGTGTAACCCTTCTTCAGGACTGAGGGTGAGTGTGAGGGGAGCCACAGACAAAGGGGGTGGGGAGGTCAGGGTGTTGAGGTGGGGTAGTGAAGGCAGGTAGAGCGCATGTCCTGGTTGGCCAATGGGAGGAATGAATCCAGTTGGTGGCTGGAAGGAAGGGTCAACGAGAGGAATGGAAGAGGATGGGGGGGAGGGGGGGCTGGGAAGGGAGTCGGGAGTGTTGAGACAAAGAACAAAGAAAAAAACAAAGAAAATTTACAGTCTGGGAACAGGCCCTTCGGCCCTCCAAGCCTGAGCCGATCCAATGTACTTTCTAAACATGTCGCCCAATTCCTAAGCATCTGTAACCCTCTGCTCTCCACCTACTCATGAATCTGTCCAGACGCATGTTAAACGAATCTACCGTGCCTGCCTCTACCACCTCTACTGGCAACGCATTCCAGACACCCACCACCCTCTGTGTGAAGTACTTGCTGCGTGTATCCCCCTTAAGCTTTTCACTTCTCACCTTGAAAGCGTGACCTCTCGGTATTGAATCCTTCACCCTGGGAAAAAGCTTATCTCTATCTATCCTATCTATACCCTTCATGATTTTGTAGACCTCAATCAGCACCCCCATCTCCTTTTTTCTAATGAAAACTAACCTAACCTACTCAATCTCTCTTCAGAGCTAGTACCTTCCATCCCAGACAACATCCTCGTAAACCTTCTCTGCACCCTCTCCAAAGCAATCACATCTTTTTGGTAACGTGGCGACCAGAACTGTACAAAGTATTCTAAATGCGGTCAAACCAATGTCTTGTACAATTTTAACATGACCTGCCAACTCTTATACTCAATACCCCGTCTGAGTCCTCTGAGTTGTAGGCTGCCCAGGCAGAAGATGAGGTGTTGTTCCTCCACCCTTGAAATACCAGGTATCTTCCCCTGCACCTGGAAAAGTTGCAAATCCTGCCAGTACACCACCCCTTCACGTCCATTCAGGTGAGACAGGTTCACCTGCCTCTCTTCCAACGTAGTTTACTGCATCAGGTGCTCCCGCTGTGATCTTCTCTACATTGGGGAGACCAAACATAAACTAAGAGAACGTTTCACCAAATATCTCAGCTGGAACCGCAGGGGCTGACCTTACCTCCCAGTTACCGCCCACTTTAATTCCCCTTACCACTCCCTTTCCCACATGATTATCCTTGGCCTCCTCCATTGCCACAGCGAATCAAACCACAAATTCGAGCAACAACACCTCATCTCCTGCCTGGGCAGCCTACAGCCCGGAGGACTCAACATTGAGTTCTCCAATTTCAATAACTTCCCTTCCCATCCTCCGTCTCCCGTCCCAGCTCTGCCCCCTCCCTTCCATTTTTCTCATTGACCCTTCCTTCTAGCTACTAACCGGATTCATTCCTCCCATCGACCAACCAGCTTGTACCATCCACCTGTCTTCACCTATCCCTGCCTCACCACCCTGTCCTCCTCCCCAACTCCTTTATCTGCAGCTCCCCCTACACCCACCTCCAGTCCTGAAGAAGGGTTACATCCAAATCGTCGACTTCTGCACCTCGTGATGCTAGGATATCTGGTCGGCGTGGATAAGTTGGACCAAAAGGTCTGTTTCTGCATTGTACAGTTCTATGACTCTATATTCAATGCAGTTGAGAAGAATTAGGGGGATCTCATTGAGGCTTATTAAATTCGAACAGTATAGACAGGGTAAACACAGCAAAAATATTCATGAAGACCTGGGGAGTCTAGAACCAGGAGGCTCAGACCAAAGATACAGAGTAGGCCTTCAGTCCTGAGCTGAGAAGAAAATTCTTCATCTAGAGAATGGTGAGCCTGTGAAATGCTCTGTCACAGAAAGCAGTTGAAGCAAAAACACTGAATGTTTTCAAGGGTTATATAACTATAGATCTTAGGGCTAAAGGGATCAAACAGGAAGAAGAAGGAACAGGATACTGAGTTGTACAATCGGCCATGATCACATTGAATGGCAAAGGGCTGAATGGCCTACTCCTCTTCCTACTTTCCATGTTTCTATGTTTGTGTTTTTCTAATTATCTTATTTCCATGCTATGAAGTCTATTCTCTCGCTGTGTATCCTATTGTTTTACCTTGGCTACTGTCTGACGCTGAACGGACCTGTTCAAACCTTGGTATCCTCTTAGATTCAGAGCTGAGCTTCTGAGCCCATATCTATTTCTCAACAAGACCTTCTGCTTCTACCTCTCTAACAATGTCCATCTTCACCCCTCCATCAGGCAAGATCTTTTATTTGTCTCCTTTGTTACCTTTAGATTGAATATTCCACTGTTGTTCTGACTGGTCTCCCAACATCCACCTTTCTTAAACTTGACCTCATCTAAATCTCTGCTAATCACATCTTAATTCACATCATGTCTGGCAGTACATCAAATTATAAAATAAAATAGAACTCTGAGGTACAGAAGGAGAGATTTTCATGGGTAACAAAAAATAATCTGATATGCTAAGTTTTGAGGAGCATTCTAAAATAGGATAGAGGGTTCAACAGGCAAAGATTTTTAGAGGCAGAATTCGAGAGTTGATGGGGTAGGCAGCTAAATGAATGGCTCCCAAAAACTGGAGTAATGAAACTGGAGATGAGTTGGGCCCAGAACTGCAGGGATAAAGACACGGATCCAAATTATGTGTGATAACAATCATGAACAGAATTAGAGGAGGATGTTGTGCCAACTGCTGTAACGAGATAGAGAAAGTGGAAGAACAGATATGCATTGCACACCTCTGAACACAGCAGTCTCTCGATAGCAGACAGAAGTTTCAGCTAAGGCTACACATTCAATTATCTGGAGTAGAACATGAACTCATAACCTTCTGACAGAGAGAGGTATGCTACCATAAGCAAAGGCCCATACTTAACTCACCAGCAAAAATCATTTACTTAATTGTAATATTAAATCCAATAAAGAATTCTAAATCTTTCATAAAGAAGAAGGATTAACTGGGAGATGGATAATCTCTCTTTATAGAAAGCTACATAGATAAGCTTGCAAACTGTGGAGGGTTCTCAACTGAGTAGCATGTTAATTAAATTCCATAAAACTCAGAAAGTAGGTTGTTAACTTGACAGTTTTCCCTCTTGCTAAGAACAGCTCATAATTCTTTTTGGAGCTTCTACTAAATTAATGCTTTGTTCTGGTTTTTCGATTCCAGAGGAAACAAAAAGAGACACACAAAGTGTTAAGAATATTTATGGGGTATAAGCAAAGGTTAGAGAGAGAGAGAAGGGGTGGGGAGGAGGTGCAGAGAATGTGAACATGGTAAGTGAGCAGGCACAGGCTAATTCTTTGCATTCATAAATGTGAAATGATGTGTCATGTGTGAATTTAATTAAATTGAAGATGACATCGAGGGAGCTGCTGAAGGCACATTATCAAAATGCCCTGCAACATAGTTAGATTAATTTTGATACTCTGCATTTCCTTTATTACAGCAGATCACTGTGGTGCCACTTCATTAGTTATAACATATCATTTTGAGTGCAATATTTCTGAGGTACTGAAACAAGGTATTAAACATCATAGCTGCAGTACATGGATCAAGGGTAAGTTGCTTTCATTGATAGTCTTGCTTCAGAAGTTAATGCATTTTACACAACAGATAAAATATAAATGATGTTACCATCTAGCTTTTGCAGACGAGAAGCTTACCAGGAGAGAATTGGAATGTCTCCCATTCTATATAATACATATGATCAAAAAGCCCCACTCACTCATCGCCCCGTCATTACTGACCCGTTCTGGCTCTCTATGCACTGCACTACAACCTTAGAAATCTCAATCCTTGGATGGTTTCATACCAGCCTCCCCGATCTCCACACCTGACCCCTGCCTAGCTATGCAACTTCTGCTCTCCTCAGCCCAAGAGGAGCATGGGAGATGCTATGAGTTTCAGAAAAGAATTCCATTCTGAAGGGAAATGAAGACTGAACATAGCAATCGTGAAGAGGGACAAAAAAGGCACTGGAAGAGCAAATCATGAGCTTTGGTTGGTAACTAAAGGTCACATATGTAAGTAACAGCATTAATTCGTGAGGCAGTCATGGTCAGTTCTGTAGGTACTTGAGTGAAATAAGATAGAAGCCATATAGTCCTGGGATAAGTTGGTATTAACTTGGAAGAGGGGAACATACTGATAGATTTGGGTCTCATGGGTGAGAAAGAGACAAAGGAAAAAAGGCAAAGGGTGGAGGAGGCCACAAGAATTACTTCTTGATGTGTGTTAAGGTAGTCGATCTCAACAGCAGTAACTCTGAAGGTAATGCCCCCCCAGCACCTTAAAGCAAGTGGGAGAATGTGAAGAACAACAATTATGACATCTGTCACACACAGAAATAGCTCAAAGTTGTTCATAAAGGCTTACCTCCAGATTGCAATCTTAGGGAAGTGTATATCCACATGTGGGGATGTCATGTGAGACCAGGTAGGGTTGTGGAATTGTCACTTGACTCAGCTAATGTTCTGGGGACCTGGGCTTGAATCCCGCCACAGCAGATGGTGGAATTTGAATAAGGTGAGGCGAAAGTGAGGACTGCAGATGCTGGAGATTAGAGTTGAGAGCGTGGTGCTGGAAAAGCACAGCAGGTCAGGCAGCATCTGAGGAGCAGGAGAATCGATGTTTCGGGCAAAAGCCCTTCACTCCGATGAAGGGCTTTTGCCTGAAATGTCGATTTTCCTGCTCCTCGGAATTTGAGTAAGAATCTACTGATGACCATGAAATCAATGCGCTTTGTTGGAAAAACCCATCTAGTCACTCACTAATTTCCTTGACTGAAGAAAATCTGCCATCTTCACTTGTCCTGGCCTACGTTTGACTCCAGACCCACAGCAATGTGGTTACTCTCAACTGCCCTCTAAACCACCTGATGAAGATGCAGTGCTCCGAAAGCTAGTGCCTCCAAATAAACTATAACCTCGTGTTAGGTGATTTTTAAATTTGTAAATCCTCTAAAATGGTTTAGCAAGCCACTCAGTTCAAGGACAGCAAGGGACTGGCATTAAATGCCGGCCAGCCATTCATGCCCATGTCTCAGGAGTGAATAAAAAATAGCATGAGCTGGCCTCAGTTCTAATGCTCACTCTAGTCACAGACTCCTTGTCAAGTCATTGCCCATGCAATGCATGGAATGAGTATAAAACAGCCAGAATAAGGACCTTAAGGAAGGGCTTTTGAAAATATTAACAGTGTGTGAGAGCTATATGTCTAAGTTAGTTATAATGATTTTCGCAGAAGTGACAGAATTCTTGTACTGGACTAAACATGGTCTGATTTTCAATTTATTCCACCAGTTTGCTTTCAAACTGGAACTCTTCATGTGATGCACATCATTAAGCTATAATTAATTAGACCTAGTAACCATTTCTATATTTACTTCAGTTAATTATCATGATCCAGGGATGAGGAATTATCAGTAAAGCTTTTACAGCAAAGATAAATTCTGCACTTTCAATTCAGCGTGAGCTTCATACATTTTCATGAGGGGAGTTAATCCAACATAGACTTTGGATCGAACCTGTGGCTTAGTTCCACATTAAGTCAGGGACTTATCAGCGAAGCCATCGGGGAGCCTGAAGTGGCTTTTAGCAAGAGTGTCCGTGCATATTAAAGGGAGTAAAGAAAGAGATAGCGGAGAAACTATTACATTATACATAACAAATCATTAGAAATGGGAACAGTGCCAGAGAGCTGTCAGACAGCCAGTGACATGTTTATATTTGAAGAAGAAAGAGAAATAAGTCCAGGTATCTGAAGTGTCATTAGCTTAATGTTTGTGGCAGAAAAGATAACGTAATCCTTACTCAATGGCATAATAGTTAAACATCTAAAAACTGAAAATGCAATGAATAGTCAGACTGGATTTCAATAGCTAGGGTTAGATTTGACCAAAGTTATTGAATTCTTTGTAGAAGTAAAAATAACAATTGATAATGGCAATGTGCAAGATGTAATATTTTCAACTGGTTTTGGATAAGGTGCCACCAAATGGACTTATGATTAATATTAGTGCATCCAGAGTTAGGAACAAGTAACAGAGAAGATAGCAAGTTGCCTATAAAACTAAAAAGGGGAGGCGAGTGATTGAGGGAATCAAGCAGACAAAAGGTGGGCACATGGGAATGATGCTTGAACCACCGTTTCTCACAATGTGCATGCATTAAAAACTCCTGACTTTTAACTGCTGAAATTGAATTCCTTTGGAACACAATAATTATAACATTTATATAGTGCATTTTATGTCATAAAAAATTCCGCCATCCTTGACAGGAGATAATACTTGGCCAGAAGCAATGTAAGAACCAATTAAGAAAGGTGTCAAAAAACATGATAAACTTCAAAGGAGTGTCTTAAAGGCTGATCAGCTTAGGGAGAGGAGTTCAGATCTTGTGGCTAGTGCAAACTGAAGGTACATCCAACAGTGGTGGCTGAATTACAATCTGAGAAATGTAAGAGGCCCAAGATAAGGGAGCAGAGAAATGCAACGGTATGCTGGTCTGGACGTAAGGATTGGAAAACAAAGGTAGGGTTTTTAAATAAAAGCGAACAAAGTATGGGAAACTCTGCAGATCTCGCAGCCTTTGTGGAAACAGTGAGAAATACTGTTAACATTTTGTATTCAGTATGGCTCTTCCTCAGAACTGAAGAGAGATTTGAAAAAAGTAGTGAAGTTATGCTGTGAAAAAAGGACAGCACCTCCTGTCACCAATGATTACAGGCAATTATGTATAGACATACATCCGGAAATGCACACACTATGATTCCATGGTTATGGCTACATTGGACTGATGCTTGACTGGATTGTGAGACAACTCACTCAATTTCCGTACAAGCCCCCAGACTCTGCAGACTTGACAGTACTATGTCTGCTGTTGTAACTTCCTATACCAGATGGTCCATCCAGTTTCATTGCATGAACTGAATTGCATGCTAAGCCATTTCAGAGTTAACAGTCGACCACATTGTGGATCCTGAATCACACTTCGGCCAGACCAGGTAACAGCGGCAATTTCCTTCCCTGAAGGACACTAGTGAGCCACATAAGTTTTTTTTATGACAATCAACAGTCGTTATCATGAGCCTTTAATTTCACATTTTTATTGAAGGCAAATTCGACCATCTGCGGTGGTGGCATCCAAAAGCAGAATCCCAGCACATTAGCTGGATCTCTGGATTACTCAGCCATTGCGTCCTCTGCACACTCACCAGAATTCCTGCAGGTTGCATAGTTCCTCAAAAAAATTATCCTTAAACACTACACTTATCAGTCTGCACTCTGGTGTAAACTACTGCACACCACAGCAGGAATATGTTTCACAATGCATTCAAACACAGATAGTTTGGTCATAAATTACATATGCAACTGGAGAAGTGAGGTTTTATTTTTGGATCCAAGATGTAATTAAGACTATGCAGTTACCGTACGTTAGACAGAAACTCCATTCTTTCATATTTTCTTTCCAAAACAAAATCAATTTAGCATTGGCTGACCTCCCGTTCATTCAAATTAACATTCGTAGCTGAGGGACAATTTCTATTCATGAGAGCTATGGTTTCATTAGCTCTTCTTATTATGGAAGAATTTTAAAAAGAAAAATACTCAGGAATTTGTCACCTATAGTTAAAGGTTATTGCTCTGCTCTCTGTCAATGTGGTACCATAAAAATGCTAAAGAATCCAGATAGTCTTATAATTGCATCCTTTCTGACAATGTACCACTCATTGAAGACAAATGATGTACAATTCAATGAAGAACATAAGAATGTAAAGAAATAGGAGCAGGAGAATACAAACCAGCAAGCCTGTTTTGCCATTCAATACAACCACCATCGATCTTAATTTGCAACCCTGCCTTCATATTCATTCCACACATCCCTTAAGAATTGAAGGTGGTGGCATACTGGGAATGTAGAGGACGTTTATTTTCATTCATTCACAGGATGAGGGCATCACTGACTATGTCAGCATTTATTGCCCATCCTTAATTGCCCAGAGGGCAGTTAGAAGTAAAAAAAACAAAGAACTGTCATGCTGGAATCACAAACAGAAATTGCTGGAGACTGTTCTGAAGAAAAGTCACTTGACACAAAAGGTTAATTCTGTTTTCTCTCCACAGATGCTGCCAGACCTGTTGTGATTTTTCCAACAACTTCTGTTTATGTTGGGAGTTAAAGGTCAACAGCATTGCTGTGGATCTGCAGTCACACATTGTTCAAACCTGGCAAGGATAACATTTTCCCTCCCGAAAGGTCAGTAGTGAACCTGGTACATTTATCCAACAATCAACAATGGCTTCAAGGTTATCATCAGACTCTTAATTTCAAACTCTTGTTTTATTGAATTAAAATCCCACCATCTGCTATGGCAGGACTCAAACCCAGGTCTCCAGAACATTACCTAGGTCTGGGTCTCTGGGATTAACAGACTATCAGCAATACCACTAGGCTTTACCTCCTCTGTATAAAGGCAGACTAGGCACATGTGAGAGAACAGACATCATAGGTTGTAATTTAACTAAAAGAAAGTGAGATGAGATTCCCTACAGTATGGAAACAGGTCCTTCAGCCCAACAAGTCCATGTCAATCCTCTGAAGAGCAACCCACCCAAACAATCCCCTACCTTATATTTACCCCTAACTAATGCACCTAACACTATGGGCAATTAAGCATGACCAATTCACCTGACCTGTACATTTTTGGATTGTGGAAGGAAACCCACACAGGCACAGGAAGAATGTGCAAACTCCACACAGACAGTCACCCAAGGCGCAGGTCCCTGGTGCTGTGCTAACCACTGAGCCACCATGACACCCAGTATGGTGCTGGAAAAGAACAGCAGGTCAGGTAGCATCCGAGGAGCAGGAGAATTTACGTTTCGGGCAAAAGCCCTTCCTGAGCCCTCATTCCTGATTAAAGGATTTTGCCCAAAATACCGATTCTCCTGATCCCCGGATGCTGCCTGACCTGCTGTGCTTTTCCAGCACCACTCTAATCTAGACTCTGATTTCCAGCATCTGCAGTCCTCACTTTTGCCTAAGGGTGATCCAGTCCTGCAGCAACATGACTGATCCCTAATAATTGCTCAGCAAGCCACTCAGTTCAGGTACAATTAGGCCTGGTAGCACATGCCAACTGTGCCATGTGTGTCTACTTCCCAGGAAAAATTATAACAAAATTCCCTCCAAGACCAAAAGCCTGTCATCTCAGCCCGCACTGCATTCAAGGATGCAGCAGTCACAGCCATCTGGGGTACAGAGTTCCAAAAATAAGTCACCTCATCTCAATTTTAAACGGTTCCTTATCTTCAAAATGGATTATTCATGTTACTTATTCTCACCAATTGAGAACAGTGTGCCAATAACTTAACCTCATGCTTCCACATTCTTTCACAAAGGTGAAAAGGCTCAATTAAACCATCAAAGTGAATAATTTACTTGACTGACATCTATTCAGTTCAACAGCAATTCACACCTGATTAAATCATTCACAGGAAAATACTTCTATTCATTTGAAACAAACGTGTGTTTTTTTAAAAAACGGCAGAGAACAAGGTAAGGACGATTAACCTGCTAAAATGTGACTTAAAATATGGTCCTTTAAACCTTAAACACACACGCATTCATAAATGAGACAGACAAAAGACAAACAGACTTCCACCGATATTGCTGGGAGGAAAGTATGTCCAAGGAAAACAAAATTCTGAACGTGATAGGTTCCAGAGCACAAGGGTGGATTAAATTGTCATTCAAAGCACTGACAATAAAGCAATGGACATTCTTCAATTTGATATTTAATCATGTCGAACTAGGTCTTTTCTTTTACTGGGATTATTTCTTTAAAATTTCTTGGTTTTTGTGTCTTCTCATTTAAATCAAGAGAATGGAGTGAAATATTTCCTACTTACTGGCTCTGGAAAGTTTGGTTACATAGTCTGTAGCAAATTACAGTTGGATCAGTCTGAGGCACGTTGTCAAGCAGTTACTCCTTAATTCAAAAATTTCTGCTGCGGCTCTGATTCAATAATGTAACTATCTGCTCCAAAAGTAAAATAGCCTCATACAGCTAAAAATGTGGGCGACTTGAACTTTGCAAATTGTAAAATTCTCCTGGTTTCTCAGCTGTATAGCAGTGTCCAAATTTCACTCCAGTTTAGAATCCAGAAAGGATGAATATGTGTTTCTTTACAACACTGCTTCATTACACAATACAAAATCTAAGATAGGTTCATCCCTAGTTGCCACAAGGCAGCACGGTGACTCAGTGGTTAACACTCCTGCCTCAGACCACCATGGACCCAGGTTTGGTTCCAGCCTTGGGCGACTGTGTGGAGTTTGCACATTGTCCCTATGATTGCATGGGTCTTCCAGGTTCCTCCCACAGTCCAAGGATATGCAGGTTAGATGGGTTGGCCACACTAAATTGCCCATCGTGTCCAGGGATGTGTAGGCTAGATGTGTTAGCTAAATGTAATTGCAGGGTTATGGCAACAGAATGGGGGTTTGGTGCAGATCTGATGAGCTGAATTGCCTGTATTCACACTGTGAGGTTTCTCGTCAGTTCAGAAATATAAATTATATTCATGAACAGCCTTGCCAATTTCATGGTCCTAGTCTCGAGAAAGATTTAAATCCCCCACAAATTTTATTGATTTTGTTCCAAACTCCAATAATTTATTGCTCAATGCAATTATACTATTACTATTGGATTCTGGATTAGTGGTGCTGGAAGAGCACAGCAGTTCAGGCAGCATCCAAGGAGCTTCAAAATCGACGTTTCGGGCAAAAGCCCTTCATCAGGAATAAAGACAGTGAGCCTGAAGCGTGGAGAGATAAGCTAGAGGAGGGTGGGGGTGGGGAGAAAGTAGCATAGAGTACAATAGGTGAGTGGGGGAGGGGATAAAGGTGATAGGTCAGGGAGGAGAGGGTGGAGTTGATAGGTGGATTAGGCAGGTAGGACGAGTCCGGACAAGTCATGGGGACAGTGCTGAGCTGGAAGTTGGGAACTGCGGTGAGGTGGGGGAAGGGGAAATGAGGAAACTGTTGAAGTCCACATTGATGCCCTGGGGTTGAAGTGTTCCAAGGCAGAAGATGAGGCATTCTTCCTCCAGGCGTCTGGTGGTGAGGGAACGGCGGTGAAGGAGGCCAGCACTTTCTGACTCTTGCTATTCCTAGTTTCCACCCATATTGATGTTACTTCCTGAGCCTCTGTGATCAGATCCCTTCTCAATAATGTCCTTGCATCCTTCTTCACAATTAGGATTACTTCCCCCTATGCCACTCTATCTGCTTTGTTAAAATAACGTGTGTACTTTGTAATATTTATTTCCTAATCTTAATTACCTTGAATGCTTGCTGAACTGCTGTGCTTTTTCAGCACCACTCTAATCTAGACTCTGGTTTCTAGCATCTGCAGTCATTGTTTTTACCTAACTTGTAACATTGTCTATGTATAGGTACAGTCAGCAATCACACAGCACCAGGTTATAGTCCAACAAGTTTATTTGAAATCCCAAGCTTTCGGAGCGCTGCTCCATCGTCAGGTGAAGTTCTGAAGAAGGATCACTGGACCCAAAACGTTAACTCTCAACAGATGCTGCCAGATCTGCTCAACCTTTCCAGGGATTTCTGTTTTTGTTTCTGATTTACAGCATCAGTAGTTCTTTTGCTTTTTATTTAAGCTTTTTAAGGGACTTGACAGGGTAGATGCTGAGAAACTGTTTCCCCTTGCATGCAGAATGTGTTGTGGGGGATGGTCTAGTCTCAGACAACATAGTGTCTTAGCACAGTAAATATGTGGAATTCTTTACTATAGATGGCTAACAATCAATTGGTGTATTAAAGGGTGAGATGGATAGGGTTTTAATCAGATGGGCAATCAAGGATCATGGAGATCATGTAGAAAAGTGGAGTTGAAGATTATCAGATGAGCCATTAAATATTTTGACAGGAACATGTTAGATGTATTTATATATTCAAATGTCACTATTAGATGCTGTGGTTCAATGTTGCTATGTTTTTAATTAATGATACAGCTGCACTGAAAAACTGACCATCATATTGACTAGCATTTCATTTATGTTGACTCTTATCAAATTTAATTTATCCACCTCTTTCTAAAGACCATTAAGACTGCAATACCTTACATCCTTTAGAAGGACCTGATCCCATGGGGAATAAGGAATGGGGAGGGCATGAAGAAACCTGTTCATCACTTTCTAAGGTGGAGAGAAATCCAGTGTGATCACTAGGAATCAGGTAGGTCACTCAGAACACAAGCTCCCATGAACTGTAAATGATCAAATTAAAGACAGTGATGGGAATAATAAATATTAGGCAATTTCAGCAGCTTTTTAATGCCAAATGATCCAACACAGCCATTTTTCTTTTGCTATATGTTCCTTCTAAATTGTCTAGGGAAGGAATTGGAAACCAAGAAGCAAAGACTCCAGTCAAAGGCTGTCATGATTGCTGTCTTCCAGTCAGCATCACACTACTTTTACCAATAGAGAAAATGCCAGAAAGAACAGAAAAAAATACATTGGAAAAAATTCCCGCCATGTTTTAGAAGGCGAGTTAAAACCCAGAGTTCATTTAATTTTTGGGAAATAAATGTCTACTCCTGAAGATGATAAGGAAAACATTGGCTCCACTTAATTGATGGATGGACACTGCTTTCAAATGGAAATTTAACATTTGTATTTCAATTTCAGGATTTGGAACAAAAGGTTAATGATTTCATAGCTGTGGTCATTATGAATACTTGGCTGTACTCCAAAAGCTACTGCATTGTTCAGTTGGGTTGACACAGCTACTCAGTTGAGTGATTGACAGTTTTAAGCAGTTACAAGAATATAATTGTATATATATATATATATAATTGTATAGAATATATACATAATGTTCTAATTTTGCCTCTGAATAGTCAGCTGATTGTTTAAAGGATTTAATAATTGAACTGGTTAAACATTATTTTTCTCATGGAGAAAGCAGTTTGGTTTAAAACGTCAATGACAGAAGTCTGAAGAAGACTTTTTAAAATGTTCATGTGAGAGTTTGCTTTTGAACCTGCACCAACTTAACATCTATCTAAGACTCCTGCCCCTTCCCTTAAATCTATACCATCTGGTCATTGATATCTCCACAGAAGGGAACATTTCCTTCCTGTTTATGCTCCTTGTAGGTTTATAAATTTCTACCATGTGCCGCTCACTTCTAAACTCACATCCATCTCGAAGGAGATTCCACGTTTCGAGCGTAATGAAGAATTCCTGATGAAGAGCTTATGCTCGAAACGTCGACTCTCCTGCTCCTCGGATGTTGCCTGAGCTGCTGTGCTTTTCCTGCACCACACTTTTTGATTCTGATCTCCAGTATCCACAGACCCCATTTTCTCCATCTAGAAAGAAAGGGCAGCAGTTATATAGGAATACCACCACTGACAAGTACCCCTCCAAGTCACTCTCCATCCAAATTTGGAAATATATTGCTGTTTCTTCAGTGTTGCTGGATAAAAATCCTGCAATTCCCTCCCTAATGTCATTGTGTGTCTCCGAGAGCATAAACAGCAGTTGAAGATGGCTGGTGACCACCCTCAAAAGGGAAACTAATGATGAGCAATAAATGTTGGCTCAGCTACAGACAGCCACATCCCATGAATATATTTAAAAAAATCTTCCTCGTGATTATTTTTAGAGGATATATTGTGATGGAGAGTTCACAAAGAGGCACTCTTCTTAGATGTCAACAAGTTTTATTGCAGGATAGCAATAAGTACATTTAGGTAGGCACAAAGACTAGGAATTTTAGGAGTTGGCATGGATACCAAAAGCTAGAGTAGACTGCATTACCACCACCCATAGACTGGGTGCGTCATCAGTAGAATGGTTGGAGCCAATACAATGTGACTATTACCCTTTCAGAACTACAACCTCCAACAGAAGGTAATTTTGGAGCTGACTTCTTGTCCTACCCATGGTGGATGTTGTGGTGCTGTGGGTTAGACCTACCTTTAGGCAGAGAACTCAACAAGAAGAAGTGCATGAATACAGCAGCTTAGAATTAGATTTGCACCAGTATCATGCGCTCCTTCAACCAAACTATTAAACGTATTCCACTGAAGAAGCACAATTATCAGAATGCAGCAGTTCAGTGGAGTGTGCACAGCTTTCTATTAAATCTATTATCTCTTGGGGTGGCGATCATCCAGTTTAGTGTTGAAATGAGCAGCTAGCAAATTTGATGGTAAGTTTGGATGGCATTATTCTCCTTTGCTCAATGCCTGTAGGTTCAGGTGTCATTTAACTGCTTTCTTTGAGGCGAGATTTGTCTGCTTTAAGATTAATGTCAGTGTTCAGTGCCATGTTACAACAGCGATGTCAAACTCTTGGCCCTGATTAATTCAAGTCTTCAAGCAGTGACAATTAATTCCACTGAGACTTACATCGCTTGGATGAGAGCATGGAAAAAAACATTTGATTTTAGAGCTTTCATCTCAGTAATGGCTAATGAGAATGCCAAGATCTGTAACTATGAGCAAGTGGTGATATATATGAGCCTGAATTCTGTTCCTAATAACATGGTAGGTCTACCTACCACAGCAGTTCCAGAAAGCTTACCACCACCTTCTCAAGGGCAATTGGAGGTAGGCGATAAATGCTAGCCCAGATAGCATCTCCCACATGCCAAGAATGAATGAAAAATATATTCACCAAAGTAGCTCCCAAGTCTGCATTGAACAGATTCAGCCTCTTAGGTCTTCCCAGTGTTATAACTGCAAGACACTGTGGAGTGAGGAGAGAGGAATGTAGAGGAATAACATTCTGGTCCCACCTTTCATTCATGGAATTTTTTCATTCCTTTCCACCATCTGTCTGATCATCCATGATATTAGCCACTATTGCCCAACATCAGTTGAAATGCATGGTTTCTCATATAAGTCCAGCCACATTGTAGGAAGGATTTGATTGGACTAGACAGGGTACAGGGAGATTTATCAGAACACTGCTGGGCTGGACGGACTGACCTATGAGTAAAGTCTGGATGATTTCCTTGGAGCAACGAAAGTTAAGAGTCATAGAATCATAGAGATGTACAGCACAGGAACAGAACCCTCAGTCCAACTTGTCCATGATGACCAGATATCCTAAATTAATCAAGTCCTATTTATCAGCATTTGGCCCATATCCCTCAAAACCCTTCTTATTCATATACCCATCCAGATGCCTCTTAACTGCTGTAATTATAGAGTCAAAGAAGATTATGATGGCATAGAGAGGGTGTGTAGGAAGTCATTTTAATAGTGGGAGTTTGCAACTTACTACTTGAAAGAATGGTTGAGTCAGAAACTCTTATAAGGCTTAAGCAATATTTAGATATGCACTTGCATTGGCATAGTCACCAGGATTATGGGCCATGAGTTGGAAAATTAGATTAGTATAATCAGATCTTTGATGACCTGCGTGCACATGATGGGCCAAATGGCCTATTTGTGTGTAGTAAACATCTCTGAGTCTATGAGTCAATGACAAATCATGCCCAGGAATCCTATGGTGAAGTTATATCCACAGAGTACTTTCCCTGAGGAAGACAGTATCACTAAAAGAAGGAAGAGAGATGAGCTGAGTTTCTGTATTGTGCAGGTCTCTGAAAGCAGGAAGAAAACGTATCAATTCCTTTTTAAAGATTTCACACAGAATAACTTTCAATGAGAACAAATAAAATCAAGGAGACTAAGGATACTTGTATTCAACGTTGTTCAGATTTAATACTCATCAAACACTTTAGACTGGCCTCGCCTAACCTATGCTAGATGATCTCTGGAGCATTGGTGCTGTTTGACCATCTGGATGACAGGTGGGTTGGGATCTCTCATTGATTCATTCTGATGGTCAGGCTACATTTGGCATGCAGTGTGCCTTAAACAGAGGAAGGCAAGGGGTTGGTGCTTATTTAAAGTGAAGTTTCAGTTTTAATTGAGCTGCAGGTTTTGTTCTGCATTGTGTGTTGCTGTGGGCCCTGCTGCCATACATTTGTAATGTCATAACAAATAAAACCTTTCAGGGCACTGAGTTTTTAGCTGTGTTGGTGAAGGGCTTTTGCAATCGATCGTATGGGGTGTTAGTTACTCTGTTGAAGCAAAATGACGTGAAACGGAGAGTCCTATTAAACTGCAGATCCGTCATGCATGATATATGTATCTCATTGGGGACTATGGATGTCATCTCACATCCTTCTCATCACCTTGGGTCGTCTGTGGCTCCTTGGTCATAGAGCAGGATCTTGCCATTCTTCCTCTTTTAACTTGAAAAAAATGGTCCAAAATACTCACCCAGATCATTATGAAGGTCTAAATAGTTTTAGATGTTCATGTCCAGTCTGATCACCCAGTTATAAGATGGATATTATTAATCTGGAGAAGGTTTACCAGGATGTTGCCAGGTATGAAAGGTCTGAGTTATAAAGAAAGGCTGGGACATTTTTCCCTAGTGCTTAGGGAGTTAAGAGACAACCTTATAGAAGTTTATAAAATACTGAGAGATAGGGATAGGGTTAATGATAGCTGTCTTTTCCTGAGGGTGGGGGATTTCAAGACTAGGGGACACATTTTAAAGGTTAGAGGAGAGATATTTAAAAAAAATACATGAGGGGAATTTTTTTTACACAGAGGGTGGTTCGCATGTGGAATGAACTTCCAGAGGAAGTGGTAGATTTGGGCACAGTTGCAACATTTAAAAGACATTTGGATGAGCACAAGAATAGGAAAGGGTTGGAGAGATATGGGCTAGTAACAGGCATAAGGGACTAGTTTAGTTTGGGATTGTGTTCGGCATGGACTAGTTGTACTGAACAGTCTGTCTTTGTGCCATAGAACATAGAACAATACAGCGCAGAACAGGCCCTTCAGCCCTCGATGTTGCGCTGACCTGTGAACTATTCTCAGCTCGTCCCCCTACACTATCCCAAAATCATCCATGTGCTTATCTAAGGATTGTTTAAATCTCCCTAATGTGGCAGAGTTGACTACATTAGCAGGTAGGGCATTCCACGCCCTTAACACTCTATACGTAAAGAACCTGCCTCTGACATCTGTCTTAAATCTAATACCCCTCAATTTGTAGTTATGCCCCTTCGTACACGCTGACATCATCATCCATATGAGTTGATGACTCGATAAGAACATCCATAACTTTCACTTTCAGATCAGTCATTAGTGGCAATCTTAACAGCCTAGCTGGAAGCAGAAATCAACTATTCACTAGTGTTAATATTGCCATAAATATATAATTTTCACTTCTCCCTTAATACCACAAGACCATTTTATAATCTTGCCTTGTGAAAGTTGACAGCTATTTATTTGAGAGAAGTGAAACTACTGAGAGCAGAGGTAACATTGTTCAGTGTATGCGCGGAAATGGTGTAAGGAGAGGAATAGGAGAGGGACAAGATGATGTCCTGTGCTCCAAGATTTGTTTGCTTGGAAAAAAGATTTAATGTTAGCAATTAATACTTCTGCAGCATTAGGGAAAGAACAGATAGAAACATATAAAATGATGAAGGGAATAGATAAGATAGAAGTGGAGAGGATGTTTCCACTGGCGGGTGAAACTGGAACAAGAGGACACCACCTCAAAATTAGGGGGAGCAGATTTAGGACTGAATTGAGGAGGAATTTCTTCATTCAGAGGGTTGTGAATCTATGGAATTCCATGTCCAGTGAAGTAGTTGAGGCTTCCTCAATAAATGTTTTTAAAGCTAAGAGAGATAGTTTTTGAACAATGAAGGAATTAAGGGATATGGTGAGAGGGCGGGTCAGTGTGGCTGAGGCCACAAGAAGATCAGCCATGATTTTATTGAATGCTGGAGTAGGTTTGAAGGGCCAGATGGCCTACTCCTGCTCCGAGTTCTTATGTTCTTTTGTTCTTTAACTTTTGCAACAATTCTGGGCATAGTTGGGCTTGTAATATTAGTACATTTTCCCAAGTAAGTCATCATAGCATACAAACCCTACAAATAAAAAAAATTAGTCACCTTAAAATTAGAACTGTGTCATTCAAAGATGATGTCAGAGAGCATCTCATCCTATAAACAACAATTTGTAAAGACATAACACCTACAAAGAAATATGACATCTCAAAGCATTTTTCAGAAGAGCTATCCAGCAAAATCTGACGAAGGAAGGAAATATTAGGGCTAAGTGTTGGTTGAAATTTTGATCAAAGGAGTATATTTTGACAAGCACCTGAAAGGATGAAAGAGAGGTACAGAAGCAAAGAGGATTAGAGAGAGAATCACAAAGCTTAAGGCCATGGTAGATAAAAAGCAAATCCACCAATGGGAGAGGATGTTCAAGAGACCAGAATTAGAGGAAGACAAATGTCCTTGAGGTTTATGGGGCTGGAAGAAGTTACAGAGTTAGGGTGAGCAAGGCCATGGAGGGATTTGAAAAAAAAATGAGAATTCTGGGGGTGTTTGTAAGTCAGTAAGCACAGCTGAGATAGATATCTGGGACGCAGTTCAAATTACAAAACAGGTAGCAGACTTGTGGATCAATGCGAGGTTACAAAAAACATGGTAAGGCAGCCAAGGGTGCCTTTGAATCTGGAAGTAATAAGGAAGGCTTCAGTCACTAATAAACTAAAGTAAGTGGGGATGGAGTCAAGGGCAATGCAACAGAGAACAAAATTAATTGACTTAGTGATGGTGTGAACATGTTGTCAGAAGCTTACCTTTGCTTCAGGTTATGATGATATTATGGCTTTAAGAGGAGTACTTTGTCCTTTTTATTTTGAAGAGAGGTTGAGAAAGAGGTTCTGAATGGTTTGTTCCAAGCCAATAAAGTAAACTTAAAATCAACTTGTGAAGTCTTAGCTTTTTTTTAAAAGATGGAGCAATAGAAGCAGCTTGAATGGGCGGTGTCAAGCTCCCATAGAACCAGGGATTTTGGTTTAACATTCATAGTTGTTGGGGTTTGGAAGCTGCTATACATCTCTCCCTGCTATAGCAAAACACTTAAGTTCTTGCACTTCTTCACAGCTTTCTCTTAATGTTCTTTCCTCCTGGACTAGAAAAACGAGACAACCTATTTTACTGAATTTGCCTTTGCCAAGGGTGTGTTTATGGGACGTTATAATCTTAGAACAGCTCATCAGAAGTAGTTAACATACGGCTTATCTTGTTACATATTTCTATAGAGTTACAGTTAAGCTAATTTTTTAAATATCTTATATTGCCTGTATTTTAGCTGTCGTGTAAGAATAAAGTGTGTTTTGCTTCAAGCCTGAAGTTTACATTTGAAATTCACACTTGCTTTTAAAAATAAGAATAATTGAGGTCTATCTTCTTAATATATTTTGCTCTGGTCCATAACTAAGTATGAAAGCTTGAAAACGACCAAGGATGAAGTTGGTGACTCGTAAACCAACAGCGCCAGGGACCGGGGTTCAATTCTAGCCTTGGGTGACTATCTGTGTGGAGTTTGCACATTCTCCTCGTGTCTGCGTGGGTTTCCTCTGGGTGCTCCAGTTTCCCCCCATGGGCCGAAGGGTCTGTTTACACACTGTCGGGATTCTAATTCTAATTCTAAACACTATTTTGTTTTTCTCCAGGATTAAAGTCCATGACTTCAATCATAAGTAGCTTATTTGTAGAAAGTTCTGCTCATTCAATACTGATGACAAGCAATCAGTCTGCAAATCTGCAGATGGTAAAGGACTCAGCAGAGGGGCCATTCAAAATAAGAACTACCTTCTCTGAACAGATCTAACTTAACCACAAATTTAACCAGGACCTAATTAAATTTTCAAGTCAGTTTATATGGTGGAACTAACATACAAAACAGCAATGATCAACCTGATTGGCAACAGGCCAAGGGACTGAATGGCTTCTGCATATTTCTATATTACATGAATTGACAAGTAAGAAGAAGCAAAGAAAATTGATCTGTTGAAATTAAAGAAACAATAGACCACTGGGGACACACAAAATCTTCTTGAGTCTTTAACAAAATGATAACTGCTAATAAAATGAGTAGAGAGGTTCCTCCAACAGAAGAATAATTAAATCATCATTTAATACAACTAACCACTGATATTCAAAGGAAAAGCACAGAGAAACAGTCGTCATGCAATCTTCCAAACTTGCAGAAATGGAACATCCCACGATCATGTATTCAACAGGAATGACAATGTTTGTGGAAACTTACATTAGCAATAAACTTAGTCACAGGGCACAGGAGAACGGGGCTCAAGTGAAAACTCACAACTCAAAATAAAGCACCAGTAACTTTATTGAAATAAGGGTTTGCATTTTGCACTTACTTTCAGAGAGATAGCTGACATTATGTCATGACAAAGAAAACAGTATCAATTGAACTCATCATCCAAGCTCCCAACTTGTACTGTGAGCAATTAAATCCACTTGCCAAACCAAACTTATCTTGTATTTAAATAAACGGTGATTGGGAGCCATTTCTGCAAGGCTTCCTGTTTGAACCATGATAATAAATTGCAAAAATACAAGTTGTGATTTTATCAGAAGTCTGAGGATTGGAATTTGGAAGGGATACAAGAGTCAGAGGCTCACACTGCACTCCCTCCAGCTATCAATGCCGTTCCATAATCATTGAAACCCAGCTGTTTCTTTCCAATCAGCTGGAAAGCTAAAGGTCTCAGAGTAATGTGCACAAACATACTTGAAAAGCTCTTACAAATCACTTCATTGAAGCTGAATTTGCTTCATAATACCTCTTCAATCTCGTTGTATTTGCAGATTCTCTTTCAATATGTACAAGATCACTGTTAACATTTTTAACAGTTGACAGAATTGCGCAGGGCTCTGAAAGAAATGGCTGTGGTAATATTTACGGCAGAATCAGAGAAAAAGTCTTGTGAGGCCAGCCTTGACATTGGAAGCATCTTGTTTCATCTTTTATTCACAGCAGCATTGAGAGTTTCTCGCTAATTGCTAATTAAGACATTAAGACTATAAGATGTTGGAGCAGAAGAAGGCTATTCTGCCCACCGAGTCTGGTCCACCATTCAGTTAGTTCTGATAATCCTCAACTCTACTTTCCTGCCTTTTCCCAGAACCCTTGATTCCCTTACTGGTTAAAAATACGTAATGACCCAGTCTTGACAGCCCATTGTGAGAAAGATCGACACGGATTGACACCTCTCAGAGAAAATATTTTGCCTCACCTCTGCCTTAAATGGGTGATCCCTAACTATGAGATTATGTCATCTGTTGAGACTGTCTCAGAAGGGGAAACAACCTTTACACTTCTGTCCTGTCAAATCCCTCAGAATCGTGCTGCAAAAAGATTGTCACTCATTCTTCTAAACTCCAATAAGTATAGGCTCAACTTACACAACCTATCCTCATAAGGGCTGAAAATGTGTTGCTGGAAAAGCGCAGCAGGTCAGGCAGCATCCAGGGAACAGGAGAATCGATGTTTCGGGCGTAAGCCCTTCTTCAGGAATGAGGAAAGTTTGTCCAGCAGGCTAAGATAAAAGGTAGGGAGGAGGGACTTGGGGGAGGGGCGTCGGAAATGTGATAGGTGGAAAGAGGTCAAGGTGAGGGTGATAGGTCAGACTGGGGTGGGGGCGGAGAGGTCGGGAAGAAGATTGCAGGTTAAGAAGGCGGTGCTGAATTCGATGGATTTGACTGAGACAGGGTGGGGGGAGGGGAAATGAGGAAACTGGTGAAATCCGAGTTCATCCCTTGTGGTTGGAGGGTTCCTAGGCGGAAGATGAGGCGTTCTTCCTCCAACCGTCGTTTTGTTGTGGCACCTGTCTACTCTATCCTCATAAGGTCCATGCGATGGTCCCTCTGCACCCAGAGTCAACTTCTATAAATTTATCATGAAAAGCTCCAATGCTGCTATATCTTACCTTAGAGAACTGAATTAAAACTGTTCACAATATTCTAGTTGTGATCTAACTAGTGCATCGTGTACCTTTACCAAGACTTTCCTGTTTTGATATACATTCCCTTTGAGATAAAGATCACAATTCCACTTACCTTCTCTATTATCTGATGAAAATGGATGTTAGCTTTTTCCTGATTTAAGCATGAGGATTCCCAAATCCTTCCATGCTGTAGCTTTCTGCAGTCCTTCATCATTTTACTAATATCCATCACATTATGTTCGAGCTATCATTTGTTTCCCAGTTACTTAACCTGTTTGTATCCTTCTCCAGACTCTTTGTGTCATTCTCAGCACTTGGTTTCATATCTAATTTTGTGTCATTCATTTAGCCATGGGAAATGCAGAGTTACGGGGATAGGGTAGGGGATAGGTCTGGGTGGGAAGCTGTGAGAGTCGGTGTGGACTCAATGGGCCGAATGACCTGCTTTCACACTGTAGGGATTCTATGATTCAACATCTCTGATCTACTTACTGCCCCTCAAACTCCACTGGCAAGTCTGATTGCAATGCTGCAGCAAGGACACTCTCTGCTCAGGGTCTCACACACACACGTCCAGCTCATTGACTAGACCAGGCTGCAGCTCCAGCAGTGCAAACACAAAGGAAGGAAGTTTGTCACGGTCGTCAGCAGGCCACAGTCGAATCAAGGGAAATAACCTTCGCTTAAGGTGTTCTGGCACACAGTCAATCAACAGCAGTCTCCAATACCAGTCCAGGGATTTGGAAACAGTCAGTCAACCCCCAGGGGCGGTCAAAGCCGGAATGCTCTCTATATAAGGAGTGAGGAGCTGAATGTCAGAGAGCCCATTACCAATCTTGAATTTTTCTGCCCTTTATACCCCATCCTTCCCTAGAATATGGTACAGCCAGGTATTAAGGGTGTTAATAAGAGTTAAGTGTGTCAGGCATTAAATTGGGTGGCACAACATTTATGCTCAGTATAGGTGGGAGGTGGCCTGTGTGAATAAGCTGGCAGGGACAGGGGTAATGTAGGGTTAGGTGGGTGGGTGACAAGCAATCAGAGAGAATGCAGCATGCAATGGTGAGAGAGATAGATCATGCGCCCTGTCGGACGGTGTACACAGGAACAGACATAGAGTATTGAGAGCTACAGAGGAATCTCGTTTATCCAGCAATCATTTATCCAAATATCAGACTATCTGGCGAGATCACAAGGTCCCGATGCTCAGCTAAACAATGTTATCCGGCATTCAATTATCCAGAATTCGATTAACTGAGTGAAATACTCCCCGCCCGTGTCCTTCGGATAATCGAGGTTCCTCTGTATATGCAAGAAGATGGTTGGTGGCAGCGAAGCTGGCACAATGAGGAAGGACAAAGATTTTCTTCCTTGAGCATTGGGCGCTCCTCCACTCCTACTTAACCCAGGTGATAACCTCAGACCAGGCTGACATGGTATGATGTCATAGACTCCGCTGCTGGTCCTGGGGCAAGAGAAAATCCCACTTGTGTATCATTTCCAGGTGCCTTCTGATATGGTGGCATCCAGATTTCCCCATCACTGACATGACTGGGGCTAGCATCAAGAACCGCACAGGCCAGCTCTTAGAGGACACACAGTACTTATCCGGGTGCGCAGTAGACAGTTAAAGATGGTGCAGACGTAAGGGATGTTGGTGACTTTTGAGATACCCACTGAGAGGCATGTAAGACAGTGAGGAAATTGGGCATGACAGGCACTGTGACGGCGAGGTAGGTAAGTAGTGGGAACAGGTTTGGTAAGATATGGCAAATAAACACTAGGACTCATAGTGGAAATACTTCCAAAACAACTCAGCCTTACACAAAGACAATCAAAAACACATACTATTCAGCTCAGGATATTTGTTGTATAGCATTATTGTCTGTACAGGTGTCCAACACTCTCACCAATATAAATACAGACATGTTAATGTATTTGAAGAAACACAAAGAATGATCAAGTAGGTAGTTTTACTTTATCAGGATCTAAAAGTGCCTGAGGAGTAGGATATTTTAGATTCACTCAAAATTAGCACTCTATTTTCAGTTAGCTGGAAAAAAATCTGCCAAGACCAGTGTGTCTCTAACTGATAGTAGAACATCACGTTTGGGTGATCTACCTTATCACCAGACTAATAGGAAAAATCTGGAGGTCAGCGTCAATCGTGGGGTGCTGGAAAAGCACAGCATGTCAGGCAGCATCCAAGGAACAGGAGAATCGATGTTTCAGGCAAAAGTCCTTCATCAGGAATGAGGTTGTGGGCTGGTGGGCTGAGAGATAAATGGGAGGGCGGGTGGGACTGGGGTGAAGGTAGCTAAGAGTGTAATTGGTAGATGGAGGTGAGGGTGGAGCAGATAGGTGGGAAGGAGGCTGGACAGGTAGGACAGGCCCATGAGGGGGGTGTTGAGTTGGAAGGTTAGGTCTGGGATAAGATTGGGGAAGGGGAAATAATGAAACTGCTGAAATCCACGTTGATGCCGTGGGGTTGGAGAGTCCTGAGGAGGAAGATTAGGCCTTCTTCGTCCAGGAATCGGGTGGTCAAGGTGTGGCGATGGAGGAGGCCCAGGACCTGCATGTCCTTGGCAGAGTGGGACGGGGAAGTTGAAGTGTTCGGCAACAGGGCGGTGGAGTTGGTTGGTACGGGTGTCGCGAGATGTTCTCTGAAGCACTCTGCCGGTAGGTGTCCTGTCTCCCCACTGGAGTGGAAATTACATCGGGAGCAACGGATACAGTAAATGACATATATGGAAGTGCAGGTGAAACGTTGATGGATATGGAAGGCTCCTCTGGGCCCTTGGATGGAATCACAATCTCAACAACCTTCCCCGCAGCCTCACCCCCCTCCCATTTATCTCACAGTCCCCCAGGCCACAAGCCTCATTCCTGATGAAGGACTTTTGCCTGAAATGTTGATTCTCCTGCTCCTCGGATGCTGCCTGACCTGCTGCGCTTTTTTCAGCACCACACTCTCAACTCCAGACTAAAAGGTCCGCTAGTGACAAGATTCAACACTTTGACAACTGCTGATCCCCATGAAAACTAAATAAAATGGTTGGATTGATGTCCTTCAGTTTCACCTCATCAACCTGCCTTTGTTATAGACGAGGCCAGACCACTCAAAACATTCTTGAGCAGGCAACCCTCAGACCATATCTTTGCAATTTGTTTTGGTAAGTGTACAGTGAAAATTACCCAGAGTAAGTTAGCTAGGTTGACTACTAGGTTTTAAAACAGACAGAAATGTATTCACAAAATTACAAAGAACAGAATAAAGAACCCCTACAGAGCTCAGTCTATCCAAACTAGATTTAATTATGCTGTTCTGAATATGCACAACAGTCCCAATAAGCAAACTCCCCTAAAAACCAGAACAAATGGAACACACGCTTACAGGTTGAAGTTAAAAGGGCAGAAAGACAGAGAGAGAGAGAGAGAGAGAGTTTACACACAGCTTACTGTTGAAATCCTCACCAGTTCTGGACTGAGCTAAACTGCTCAGCAAGAGAGTTGACGTGGGCGGCACGGTGGCACAGTGGTTAGCACTGCTGCCTCACAGCGCCAGAGACCTGGGTTCAATTCCTGCCTCAGGCGACTGACTGTGTGGAGTTTGCACGTTCTCCCCATGTCTGCGTGTGTTTCCTCCAGGTGCTCCGGTTTCCTCCCACAGTCCAAAGATGTGCAGTTTAGGTGAATTGGCCATGCTAAATTGCCTGTAGTGTTAGGTAAGGGGTAAATGTAGGGGTATGGGTGGGTTGCGCTTCGGCGGGGCGGTGTGGACTTGTTGGGCCGAAGGGCCTGTTTCCACACTGTAATCTAATCTAAATCTTGACCACTCACATTTCATTCTACAGGTCACTTCTAACACATGACCACTTTGGCTTGAAGTTTCATCTGCTTACATATAAATAAAAAGGTCTCTCAATGCCCTTTAATCTCTGTACCAAACCAATCTATTTGGCACCGGGAGTGGATTATGACCCCTCTGAAAAAAAAACAAGGGCACAGTATCCTTGAGAAAAGGAACAGCTTTAACAGAAAAGAAACCAGCTTTGTGACACCCTGACCAGGTTAAAAAGAATATTTGACAGAATGGATTTTGCACAGTCTGTAGAAGAACGCACAGAGGGCTTTCTTATACTCTTTCTTTGAAAGAAAATGCTGCTCAGTGTTGTTGGTCCAGAACAAATAGTTAGTAAATCTTGAAAGGATGACAGCAAGATAATCACACCACCAGCATCACTTCCTTCTCCTCTCCTGCTCTTTTCTTTCAGAATTACTGACTTGAACGCAATTTAGAAATAAATACTTGCCTCTCAATTGCTGCTCTATATATTTTGCCAATCATGAGTTATCTGCTCTGTCCCACTTTGTTACCGATGACAAACTTTCTATATATCAATGAGATTGCGGCTGTTTATTGCAAAAGAGAAAACAGCAGGCAGAGACAGTTAACAGAATACGATGATCAGACACTATCCTCGGTTCAATCCTCTATCAGGAATTATTGATACTTTTCCACCAACTGCTCAGTAATAATAATATTAAAGACTGGTGTAAATCTTGTTTAAGTATTTGCTTGGAAAAATCCATTCATAAGAGCCATTTCTTGCAAATGGAACACCAATGTTTTATAAAGTTGTATCCATAAATAATGGATTAGTGACCTTTAATAATTTGAGGGACTTGATGTGTAAAATGGTGAACAAAGTCAGAAGGCAAGGTTTGTGAAGGTTTGTATCACAAATGAAACTGTATCAGAACACTATTCCACCGAGCCACCACACACTGCAGCACAGACGAACTACGCAAAACAGAGGAGAACCACCTATACAACGTATTCAAGAAGAACGGATACTCAAAAAATACAGTCCCCAGATTCCTCAGGAACAAACCACGACAAGCAGACCAAACACAGCCAGTAACCCTAACCACCTTACTATACATCAAAGAAGTCTCAGAAATGACAGCCAGACGACTAAGACCCCTCAGAATCCTAGTAGCACACAAACCCACCAACACTCTCAAACAAAAACTAACAAACTTAAAAGACCCAGTACAACCCATGGACAAAACCAACGTCATCTACAAACTTCCATGCAAGGACTGCCACAAACATTATGTAGGACAAACAGGAAGAAAGTTAGCCACCAGGATACACGAACACCAGCTAGCCACAAAATGACACGACCCTCTCTCCCTCGTAGCCCTACACATGGATGAAAAAAAATACCATTTCGACTGGGACAACACATCTATCCTGGGATAGGCTAAGCAAAGACATGCCAGAGAATTCCTAGAGGCCTGGCACTCCAACCACAACACCATAAACAAACATATAGATCTAGATGCCATCTATCAACCCCTCAGAAAATGAATAGGAAATGACATCACCACAAACCCCAGGAAACCCATCCAGGACAAACATATAAATAGAAAGCAGGAGACAACAGCTTCGCTTCACTTGGAGTCACCACTGATGATGTTACCTAGCCAGGTAATGAAATGTCTGGATACCAAACCTACAGGTCAGCGAGCAAACCTACACCCTAAAAGTCAGAAGGCCAATGTAAGCTAATCGGATAACTGTAGTCGGGACAAAAAAGAATGTAGCTTATAAATCAATAGAAGCATTGCCCATGGATGGGAGTTGCATGTGGGCATCCTCATTGGACCACACTCCAAAGGCATTATCTAGGAAATTGAAGATACGCCCAGCACTTCCTTACTTCTGAAAAGCCCCCATTTAAATCAGATGGTTCTAAAGACATTAACAAAATAGTTACTCAGGAATTTGTCTATTAAATACAGAGTCTACATCCCGAGTAAATATTCAACTCACCCCATAATTTACCATGCATACACCCCAAATACTCCCCATGGAATACTTACACCCACCTCTTCCCCACCCCTACCTTACACTGACCTGGAGGTGCCCAACATTCTTCCATGCCTTCTCCCCTCAGCTGCCCCCCACCTCCACTCCCATACCCTGCTCTGAGATACATACGGCCCGATCACCCCCGCTCCAGGTTAGTTCCTTGTTTCCCCATTGTGGACCCGACACCTCTTTCCCTGCTTCAGACGCAAGCCACCTTTGCCACACTCTGGATGCCAATCTCCTTCTCCTGATCCCAACCCAACTCCCCTTCCCTCGCTCCCAAACAAAAAAATGCCTTCATCTGCCCTGGGCCAGACAGCCCTTACCCCTGTCCAGAAGTCATCCATTCATCTTCAGTCAAAAGAAAGAAAATTATGTTGAACATGGAAACAGTAGTTCTAATGTTCTAATTGCAAGAAGATGAATCACTTTGCAGACAAGTGGTTCATTTAAAACGAAGCAAGAAAAATCCTTTGAGGAAGACTGTTGGAGAGATATCAGCTAATGAGTCTGACTTGGAGGTGCCGGTGTTGGAATGGGGTGTACAAAGTTAAAAATCACACAACATCAGGTTATTGTCCAACAGGTTTACTTGGAAGCACTAGCTGCTCCTTCATCTGGTGATTGTGGAGTATAAGATCATAGGACATTATCGGAAGGATGTTGTGAAACCTGAAAGGGTTTAAAAAAGATTTACAAGGATGCTGCCAGGGTTGGAGAATTTGAGCTTTGGGAGAGATTGAACAGGCTGGGGCTGTTTTCCCTGGAGCGTCGGAGGCTGAGCGGTGACCTTATAGAGGTTTACAAAATTATGAGGGGCATGGATAGGATAAATAGACAAGATCTTTTCCCTGGGGTGAGGGAGTCAAGAACTCGCGGTCATAGGTTTAGGGTGAGAGGGGAAAGAGACCGAAGGGGCAACTTTTTCACGCAGAGGGTGGTACATGTATGGAATGGGCTACCAGAGGAAGTGGTGGAGGCTGGTACAATTGCAACATTTAAAAGGCATCTGGATGGGTATGTGAATAGGAAGGGTTTGGAGGGATATGGGCTGGGTGCTGGCAGGTGGGACTAGATTGGGCTGGGATATCTGGTCGGCATGGACGGGTTGGACCAAAGGATCTGTTTCCATGCTGTACATCTCTATGACTCTATGACACGATCTTATAACTAAGTGGCCTAAAAGAGGTCATGAGATATCTTTCACAAACAGGGTTAAGGAAAATCCCAAAGCCTTTTTTTCATATATAAGGAGCAAGAGGGAAACTAGAGAAAGGGTTGGCTCACACAAGGACAAAGGGGGAATGCATGGAGTCAGAGAAAATGGGTGAGATTCTTAATGAATACTTTGCATCAGTATTCACCGAGAAGAGGGACATGACGAATGTTGAAGTTAGGGACAGATGTCTGATTACTCTTGGTCAAGTTGGCATAAGGAGGGGTGAAGTTTTGGGTATTTTAAAAGGCATTAAGGTAGACAAGTCCCCGGGTCCTAATGGGCTCTACCCCAGGTAACTGAGGGAAGCGAGAGAGGAAATAGCTGGGACTTTAATAGATAGCTTTGCAGCATACTTGAACACGGGCAAAGTCCTGAAGGACTGGAGAATTGCTAATGTTGTCCCCTTGTTTAAGAAGGGTAGCATGGATACTCTGGGTAATTATAGACCGGTGAGCCTGATGTTAGTGGTAGGGAAGCTGCTGAAGAAGATATTGAGGGATAGGATCTATTCCAATTTGGAAGAAAATGGGCATATCAGTAATGAGCAGCATGGTTTTATGGGGGAGAAGGTCATGTCTTAAAAACCTAATAGAATTTTTTGAGGAGGTGACAAAGTTGATTGATGGGGGAAGGGCTGTCGATGTCATATACATGGACCTTAGTAAGGTGTTTGATAAGGTTCTCCATGGTAGGCTGATGGAGAAGGTGAAGTTGAATGGAGTCCAGGGTGTTCTAGCCAGATGGATAGAGAACTGTCTGGGCAACAGGAGACAGAGAGTAGGTGTGGAAGGGAGTTTTTCAAAATGGAGACTTGTGACCAGTGGTGTTCCACATGGATCCATGCTGGGACCATTGTTGTTTGTGATATATCTAAATGATTTGGAGGAAGGTATCAGTTGCCTGATTAGTAAGTTTACAGGTTACACGAAGATTAGTGGAGTCGCAGGTAGTAAAGGGGACTGTCAGAGAATTCAGCAGAATATAGACAGATCAGAGCGTTGGGCAAGGAAATGACAGATGGTGTTCAATCCAGGCAAATGTGAGGTGATGCATTTTGGAAGATCCAATTCAAGAGCGAACTATACAATAAAATGGACGGTCTTGGGGAAAATTGATGTACAGAGATTTCAGGTCCATTGTTCCTTGAAAGTGGCAACACAGGTCAGTAAAGTGGTCAAGAAGGCATGCTTTCCTTCATTGGACAGGGTATTGAGTACAAGAGTTGGCAGGTCACATTATAATTGTATCGGACTTTGGTTCGGCCGCATTTGGAATACTGCATACAGTTCTGGTCGCCACATTACCAAAAGGTTGTGGATGCTTTGGAGAGGGTGCAGAGAAGGTTCACCAGGATGTTGCCTGGTATGGAGGGTGCTAGCTATGAAGAGAGGATGTGTAGATTAGGATTGTTTTCATTAGAAAGATGGAAGTTGAGGGGGGACCTGATTGAGATCTACAAAATCATGAGAAGTAACAATATGGAGTACAGCAAGAAGCTTTTTCCCAGAGTGGGGGACGCAATTAGTAAGGGGTGCGAGTTCAAAGTGAGAGGGAAAATGTTTGGGGAAGATATGCATGAAAAGTTCTTTACGCAGAGGGTGGTGGGGTCCTGAAATGATAGCATTATTTAAGATTCATCTGGACAGATACATAATTGGGCAGGGAGCAAAGGGATACAGATCTTTAGAATAGAGAATCATAGAATCCCTACAGTGTGGAAACAGGTCAATCAAGTCCACACCGACCTTCCAAAGAGGGATCCACTCAGACCTATTCCCCCTCCCCTATATTTAGTCCTGACTAATGCTGTTAACCCACATATCACTGAACACTACGGGCAATTGAGCACCCCAATTCACCAAATCTGCACACCTTTGGACTGTGGGAGGAAACCCACACAGACACAGGGAAAATGCACAAACTCCACAGAACCAGTCACCCAAGGCTGGAATCGAAGCCAGGCCCCTGGCGCTGTGAGGCAGTGGTGCTAACCATTGCGCTACCCTGTCATCCTTCAGAAAATAGGCAGCAGGTTTAGATACAGAATTTGGATTGGTGTAGGCTTGGAGGGCTGAAGGGCCTGTAAATATCTTAATTCTCTTTGTTTATTCTCTGAGACAGAATTTATAGCAAAAGTTTACAGTGTGATGTAACTGAAATTATATATTGAAAAAGACTTGGATTGCTTCTTAAGTCTCTCATCTGTTGGAATAGGCATGTTGGTTTCAGTTCTTTCATACAAAAATACCAGAACTTTCTTCAAGTTACATTCTCAAGTCAACTTTAACAATAGATGCCACGTTGGCACAGATAATGCATTGAAGGTATGAGGTGCCCTATGTAAGGCTATCTGTGCCCCAATGTTCAGACTGACTCAAATCTAAAAAAGGGGATTTACAGAATCTTACATAGATTTGCATTGTTGCCTGTCCCGAAATCCACCTTGGAGGATGGTCACCCGAAGGTCCAAGGTTGAATGTCCCGGACCGCTGAAGTTTTCTCCGACTGGGAGGGAACTCTCCTGTCTGTTGATTGTTGTGCGGTGCCCATTCATCCAGTATCATGACCTCTGCTCAGTCTCACCAATGTACCATGCCTCAGGGCATCCTTGCCTGCACTGTATGAGATAGACAATGCTGGCCGGGTCACATGCGTACCTGCCACATACCTGCTGGGACGTGTCCCCACGTGTAATTTTGGTATCCGTGTCAACACTCTGACAATCTTGCGATGTCTACCATGACAGGGTTCTATGTGTTGTCCTGAAAGCCGGGCAGTTTGCTGCGAACAATGATCTGTTTGAGGTTTGGTCGTTGTTTAAGGATGAGAAGTGGAGGCATGCGGAAGGTCTTGGTGAGGTGCTCATCCTCATTGATAATGTATTGCAGGCTGTGAAGAACATGACACATTTTTTTGCCTCCTGGGAAGTACAGGTCAATGAAGGGTACTCTGTCAGTTGCAGCTCACGTCTGCCTACTGAGGAGATCATTGCGGTTTCTCACCATGGCATGTCAGAACTGGCGGTCGATGAGTTAAGCATCGTACCCCCGAGGGCATCTTTGAGTACTTCCAAGTGGCCGTCATGTTCCTCCTCATCTAAACAGATCCTGTGTAGGCATAGGGTTTGTTCATAGGGGATGGATGTTCCAATATGTTTCGGGTGGAAACTGGAGAAGTGTAGCATCGTGAGGTTACCCGTGAGTTTGAGGTAGAGTGAGGTGCTCAGGTGCCCATCCTTGATGGAGATGCATATGTCCAAGAATGAGACAGAGACTTTGATATCACTGTGTCGTTGTTTCAGTGACCCCTCACCGTGGGTCCAGAGGTAAAAAATGTCATCAATATATCTGGTGTATAGTGTTGGTTGGAGGTCCTGTGCAGAAAAGAAAACTTGTTCAAACGTGTGCATGAAAATGTTGACATATTGGGTTGCAAATTTGGTCCCCGTGGCTGTCCCTGTAACTGGATGAAGAACTGGTTGTCAAAGGTGAAGACATTGTGGCTGAGGATAAAGTCGATGAGTTGTAGGACGGTGCTTGGAGATTGGCAGTTGTTGGCGTTAAGTACTGATGCTATTGCTGTGATGCCGTCATTGTGGGGGATGCTAGTGTAAAGTGATTAAACATCCATCGTGACAAGCAATGTTCTCAGTTCAACTGGTCCATGGCTGCTCGGTTTCTGTAAGAAATCTGTAGTGTCACGAATAAGCTGGGGGTCCCCTATACAACGGGTTTCAAGATGCCTTCTACATAGCTAGAGAGATTCTCACACAGGGTTGCAATGCCGGATATGATGGAATGTCCTGGTGTGTTGGTTTTGTGTATCTTCAGAAGGCAGTAGAAGTCGCCTACGCTAGAGGTACATGGGATGAGGAGAACTCTGAAGGACTGAACCCAAAGTCCTGATTAATGTGTTTAGTTCAGAGGCAACAACACAAAGTGGCCGAGCAGAGGCTGACAGCAAAGTTCGGTACCCATCGGGATGGCCTCAACTGGGACCTTACCTTCATGTCTCACTACAGGTGACCCCACTGCGCGCACACACACACACACATACACACGTAACAGACTCATACACTCACACAGACCCTCTCTCATATACAAATTCTCTCTCATACGCTCACATGCACACACACACCCTCTCACAGATGTATACCCCTTTACACTCACACTCACATACTTACCCACACTCTCTCACAGATATTCATACCCCCCCGCAGACCCACAATCACAAGCACACATACACACATGTAGGTTTGTGGGGTGAATTTGTACTTGCAGAATTACAATTTATTTTGTTCAAAAACTGCATGAATCCAGGTAAGATTCTGCAAATCCCTTTTTTAGATTAGAATCAGTCTGAACATTGGGGCACAAACAGCCTTACACAGGGCACCTCACATTTTCAGTGCATTATCTGGGCCAACATGGTACCTACTGTTAAAGTTCACTTGAGAATGTAACTTTAAGAAAGTTCTGGAATTGACATATGAAAGAATTGAAACCAACATGCCCATTCTAATAGATGAGAAACTTAACAAACAATCCAAGTCTTTTTCAATATATAATTTCAGTTACATCATACTGTAAACTTTTGCGATAAATTCTGTATCCTATGATCTTATACTCCACAACCATCTGATGAAGGAGCAGCACTCAGAAAGCTAGTGCTTCCAAATAAACCTGTTGGCCTATAACCTGGTGTTGTGTGATTTTTAACTGAGAAGGAACATCACCCTGGGTTGAACAGCCATGAGCCAAACAGTCAATACCAATATGCATGCACATTATTAGGAGATCGACACAACTTAAATACCTCATTTGCAATGTATGTACAAAGACTGATGTATTTGCAGCTGACTTGAGTTAAGACAGGGTAATGTAAGTTAATAGTAATTATTTTGTGACTGTGTATATTGGGTAATGTGTGTAACTTGTCATGGTAGTGCATCCTTTTTTTATGAAAATGGAGTTATTTAGATAAATTCAATTGTAGTCGTACTGTACTGGCTAGCTTGTCATAGACGTGTGTGTGTGTGTGTGTGTGTGTGTGTAGCAGCCATTAACCACATAACATGAACAGAGAGTGTCCTATTTTCTTTCACTTCATAGTTCTTTCAATTGTTCATGCTGCTCTTCCCAGCAGTACACTCCTGCCTTCCGTCTCTTCTCTTTATATGGAGCACCAGGAACAAGCGTACAAACGCTTGATAGCTCAGGATCAGGTGAATTGATAGAAACAATTCCAACAGTTCAGCCGATCAGACTTCTTCAGAGAGGTAAACGAGGGTAGTTTGGAGTAAGGAAAGACTGCTTCAATCAGGTCCATTTTTGTCCAAACTGAACCTGGCTTGCTTTTCAACATTGATGTGAAGCCACGGTAATAAAAACATCAGATGAAGTTAAGGGGAGGTGATAGCCTACTGGTAATAGCACCAGGTTATAGATGCAAAGACACAGGTAACCTTATTGGAACCTGGGTTTGAATCCAGATAGTGATATTTGGATTCAATAAAAATCTGAAATTAAGAGTCCAATGATGACTATGAAACCAATTGTTGGGGAAAAAAACCCATCTGATCACCAATGCCCAATAGGGAAGAAAATTAGCCATCCTTACCTCGACTTTGATTGCAGACCGACAGAAATGTTGATGACTCTTCACCGCTTCTCAACAATGAATGATGGGGAAAAGCCAGCAACACCTAATTCTCATGAATTTAAAAATAAGTACACTAAAATGGCAAAGTCGGCAGCCATTTGGTGAAGGTAGTGAGATTTGTAAATGCTCATGGGTATCACAGCAGAGCTCTACAGACATAAACAGAATGAATGAAGTTCTAAAAACTCACAGAATAAAAACAATGGAGATGAGAGAGTTTAAGAGGCATTTGGATGGGTATATGAACAGGAAGGGTTTGGAGGGATATGGGCCGGGTGCTGGCAGGTGGGACTAGATTGGGTTGGGATATCTGGTCGACATGGACGGGTTGGACCGAAGGGTCTGTTTCCATGCTGTACATCTCTATGACTCTATGACTCAATGAGAAGAAATAATTCAGAGAAAGCTGAGGAAAAACAATTCAATAAACATGTGACAACTTGAGTGTCTTGGAAATATCTTGTTAACAGATGGTTACTGCCAAAACGAAATCAGAGTTGGACCAGCAATAGGGAGAAAATACGTTCCACAACAAATAAAAGAATTTGCTCAGCAATCCAGTATCTTGAATGCGATTGAAATGCAGATCCTGAGAAGAGAGAAATGAGTCTCCAAAGATGGGAAGGCGATGGTACTATCACTGGACTGTTAATCCACAGATCCAGGTAATGTTCCGGGGATCCAGATTGGAATCCTGCCATGGCAGATAGTAGAATTTGAATTCAATTTAAAAATTTGGAATTCTGAATCTCATGATAATCATGAATTTATTATCAATTGGCAGAAAAACCCATCCTGTTCACCAATGTCCTTTCGGGATGGAAACTGCCATCCTTACTTGTTCTGGACTACATATGACTTCAGATCCACAACAATGTGGGTGACTCTTAACTACCCCAAAGTCCCCAGGAGAATGGAGAAGAACATGTTTTTGATGAAGTTCATCAAGAAAAGATTTGGATTAGACATGTGCGAACCTGTTGAAGGAATTGATCGAAGAAACATGAGAGGGATATAATCCAAGAGGGGGAAAGAGAATGACATTCAGTAATTTGAACCAGAAGATGGGAGCATGCTATGAGCAACTCATGAGGAACATATAAGATCATGAGGCATTGAGAATTGATCTAAGGACCTACCCTTAGGCAGATATCTATGACTACAATCAATTTCATTTCCAGTGGTGCAGCTGAGAACATATTGGATATGCCAGCTATTTTGGACAATCAAATAAACTCTATTACATCTCATTAAAGTGTGATTAGGTCATGTTAAAGATTCACCAGAGGAGCTGAGCACATTGGTACGCTAGACATCCCGCCCTACCTCACCTCCTTTTATTTACTTTCAACACACCAGAAAAGTTCTTAAACTGGTCCCAAAGTCTCCACTTTTCAGCTGCATCCCTCAGTTGTTAACAGCTGAGAGCAACTTGACGCAGCTCCAATCAGGTGCTCTCTAAGTCAAGGTGATGTGTTAATCTCAATTTCTAAATGGCGCGCAGTGTCGACTCAGCTTTATTCAATGCAGTTAGGACAATAGTTAATGAGACGAAGGATTCCGATTTTTATCTCTTCAAATTCCAGGCATTAGAGAATCCGATGGATTTAGTACCTGTTGTGTGTAGCATTAGAAACATGCTCACAAGAACATCCCTCCTATAAGCTAAAAGGGACTGGAGAAGACTTTTAAACCGTCAGTTCAATAGCAACAGTAATATCATATTGATTCTAAAACAAAGTCATTATCACCCTGTAATATGTTAATTCATTCTGTAAGTCACTTTGAGATGATTCAATGAGATAAGTAGACTTCACTCAAATGATATTATTTTTCTTCTTTGCGGGTTGCATGATTTTTCTGTTAGCATTACACACAATCAATCAATTGTCTTGGTTTCTTATCAGATTCACCATTCTGAACAATCCACTGGTTTTGAATCTTTGAGGATTTGTTGTAGATTTTATAGAATTACTCCACACCAACAGCAAGTATTACTTCAATAGAAAACTGACAGCTTTAGGATAAATTCATCTGATTGAGCAACATCAGATTGCATTGAAGTAGTACCTTGAATGCAACAGAACAGCCCAAGAAGTGTTACCAGACAGATGTTTTTACATAGGGAGCACAGGTAACTGATCACCAAAGAAGACTTGTAGGAATGATTCAATAGACAGATAAAGCGAAATATTAAAGGTTTCAAGAGGGAATTATAGGACATAGAGTCTTGAGCTCAGTGTGAGGCTATTGCAGTTGTAGAAGCTACACTGTAGAAGCAAAGAAACCTGACAGAATATAGGGCTGGAAGGGGAATATAGAAATCAAGAGCTGATCATCGACTTCAGGAAGCATGGTGGAGGGCATGTCCCTGTCTGCATCAATGGAGCTGAGGTGGGGATGGTCAAGAGTGTTAAGTTCCTAGGAGTGATGATCACCAACAACCTGCCATGGTCCACCTATATTGATGCAACGGTCAAGAAGGCACAACCTCTTTCTCAGGAGGCTTAGGAAATTTGGCTTGTCCCTCAGGATCCTTTTTCAACTTTTACAGATGCACCACAGAAAGCATTCTATCTGGATGCATCATAGCTTGATATAGTAACCTCTCTTCCCAAGAACGTAAGAAACTACAGAGAGTTGTGAACACAGCCCAGATCATCATGCATGACAACGTTCCAACCATTGATTCCATCAACATTTTACGCTGCCATGGAAAGGCAGCCAACATCAACGAAGACCCCTCCCACCCCAATTATGATCTCTTCCAACCTCTTCCGTCAGGCAGAAGATACAAAGGTTTCAACACATCTACCAAGTGATTCAAGAACAGCTTCTTCCTCGCTGTTACTACACTTCTGAATGGACCTCTCAAGTTTCAAAACAAATGTTGATCTGGCTTTTTGTGCACTTCCTTTGCTGCTGTAACTTTGTATACCTCGCTCTGTTCTAACACCCTGTGATCTTGTATGGAAAGATCTGCCTGTACTACATGCAAAACAAAACTTTGTTTTGACAATGTCAAATCAAAGATAAAGATGCAACACCATGTTTGAACGTGAAGACAAGATTGTAAGTGTGACGTTTTTCAAGATATTTCAAGAGAATTGTATACTTGAGGTAATGCTTTCTACTTAAGACTAAAAACATGATTAAAAATAGGTTATTATATATACAAACTAGGCTGCAGAGTCTGCTCCTCACTTAACTTATTTAGCAAATTTGATCATTTAATTGCAGTGTTCAGAGACACTCAATGTTTAAGTCTGGGTGAATTTCATCTCCTGGAAATGCAGGGAAAGGAGAGGTGACCCTGGTGAACCTTGACAACTTGCTGTATTTGACCCAATGTGATAACAAGGAGCCTCAGAACAACTGGTGTCAGTGGGGATCAGGAGGAAAACTCTCTGATGGTTGGAGTCATATCTAGCACAAAGGAAAATGTTTGTGGATCTTGGAGGTTAGTCACCTCAGCTCCAAAACATTAGTGCAGGGGTTCTTGGCTTTCCCCCCAATCATATGATCAGAAGTGGGATGTTCACTGATGATAGCAACATGTTCATAATTCCTCACACACTGAAGTCATCCATTTGCTGCAATACATGGCTGATACCCAGCCTTGGGCTAACAAGTGGAAAATAGCATTCATTGAATTTATTGTCATATGTACCGAGGCACAGTGAAATGCTTTGTCTTAAGTAGCACAGATATATAAATAATAGGTAAACAGCAGCAAAACCAAAAACACAGGTACAGGTGAATGTTAAGAGTCTGTGAGTCCATTCAGTATTCTAACAACAGTAGGGGAGAAACTGTTTTGAAACCGGCTGGTGCATGTGTTCAGGCTTCTGTACATTCTCCCCAGTGGTAGAGGTTGCAGAAAATCATTGCCAGGGTGGGATGGATCTTTGAGAATGCTGGTGGCCTTTCCTTGACAGCGGGCCTGGTGGATGGATTCTATAGATGGGAGGTCGGCCTTTGTGATTGTCCGGGCCGAGTTCACCACTCTCTGTAACCGTCTCCGATCTTGAATGGTACAGTTGCCGTACCAGATAGTGATACAGGGTATTTACCGTCGTGCCAAATTTCCTCAGCTGCCTGAGGAAGAAGAGACGTTGTTGGGCCTTTGTAACCTGTGCATCCACATGAAGAGTCCAAGAGTCCAAGAAGAGTCCAAACAGACCCCAGCACCAAGGATATATTTCCCTCCCCTCCCCTATCGGCATTCCAAAAAGACCACTCCCTCCGTGATTCCCTCGTCAGGTCCACAGCCCCCACCAACCCAACCTCCACTCCCGGCACCTTCCCCTGCAACCGCAAGAAATGCAAAACTTGCGCCCACACCTCCCCCCTACTTCCTTCCAAGGCCCCAAGGGATCCTTCCATATCCGCCACAAATTCACCTGCACCTCCACACACATCATTTACTGCATCCGCTGCACCCGATGTGGCCTCCTCTATATTGGGGAGACAGGCCGCCTACTTGCGGAACGTTTCAGAGAACACCTCTGGGACACCCGGACCAACCAACCCAACCACCCCGTGGCTCAATATTCTGACTAGTCCAATATAGCATATATTTCACAATATTTTACCCAAAACAGCCATTTTCTTTTTATTCACATGCTGATGTACGTACTAACATTTTGGTCCTATATGACAGCTGAAAATGTGTTGCTAGAAAAGTGCAGCAGGTCAGGCAGCATCCAAGGAGCAGGAGAATTGACGTTTCGGGCATGAGCCCTTCTTCAGGAATGAGGAAAGTGTGCCAAGCAGGCTAAGATAAAAGGTAGGGAGGAGGGACTTGGGGGAGGGGCGTTGGAAATGCGATAGGTGGAAGGAGGTTAAGGTGAGGGTGATAAGGTGAGGGTGATAGGCCGAAGAGGGGGTGGGGGTGGAGAGGTCAGGAAGAAGATTGCAGGTTAGGAAGGTGGTGCTGAGTTCGAGGGTTGGAACTGAGACAAGATGGGGGGAGGGGAAATGAGGCAACTGGAGAAATCTGAGTTCATCCCTTGTGGTTGGAGGGTTCCTAGGCGGAAGATGAGGCGCTCTTCCTCCAGCCGTCGTGTTGCTATGGTCTAGCGTTGGTAGAGTCCAAGGACCTGCATGACCTTGGTGGAATGGGAGGGGGAGTTGAAATATTGAGCCACGGGGTGGTTGGGTTGGTTGGTCCGGGTGTCCCAGAGGTGTTCTCTGAAACGTTCCGCAAGTAGGCGGCCTGTCTCCCCAGTATAGAGGAGGCCACATCGAGTGCAGCGGATGCAGTAAATGATGTTTGTGTGGAGGTGCAGGTTAATTTGTGGCAGATATGGAAGGATCCCTTGGGGCCTTGGAAGGAAGTAAGGGGGGAGGTGTGGGCACAAGTTTTGCAATTTATGCGGTTGCAGGGGAAGGTGCCGGGAGTGGAGGTTGGGTTGGTGGGGGGTGTGGACCTGACAAGGGAGTCACGGACAGAGTGGTCTTTTCGGAACGCTGATAGGGGAGGGGAGGGAAATATATCCCTGGTTTTGGGGTCCGTTTGGAGGTGGCGGAAATGACGAAGGATGATACGATGTATATGGAGGTTGTTAGGGTGGTAGGTGAGGACCAGTGGGGTCCTGTCCTGGTGGCAATTGGAGGGGCGGGGCTCAAGGGCAGAGGAGTGGGAAGTGGAAGAGATGCAGTGGAGAGCATCGTTGACCATGTCTGCGTGGAAATTGCGGTCCTTGAAGAAGGAGGCCGTCTGGGTTGTCAACCCAACCTCCACTCCCGGCACCTTCCCCTGCAACCGCAAGAAATGCAAAACTTGCGCCTACACCTCCCCCCTTACTTCCTTCCAAGGCCCCAAGGGATTCTTCCATATCCGCCACAAATTCACCTGCACCTCCACACACATCATTTACTGCATCCGCTGCACCCAAAGTGGCCTCCTCTATATTGGAGAGACAGGCCGCCTACTTGCAGAACGTTTCATAGAACACCTCTGGGACACCCGGACCAACCAACCCAACCACCCCATGGCTCAACATTCAACTCCCCCTCTCACTCCACCAAGGACATGCAGGTCCTTGGACTCTACCAACGCCAGACCATAGCAACATGACGGCTGGAGGAAGAGCGCCTCATCTTCCGCCTAGGAACCCTCCAACCACAAGGGATGAACTCAGATTTCTCGAGTTTCCTCATTTCCCCTCCCCCAACCTTGTCTCAGTTCCAACCCTCGAACTCAGCACCACCTTCCTAACCTGCAATCTTCTTCCTGACCTCTCCGCCCCCACTCCGGCCTATCACCCTCACCTTATCACCCTCACCTTAACCTCCTTCCACCTATCGCATTTCCAACGCCCCTCCCCCAAGTCCCTCCTCCCTACCTTTTATCTTAGTCTGCTTGGCACACTTTCCTCATTCCTGAAGAAGGGCTCATGCCCGAAACGTCGATTCTCCTGCTCCTTGGATGCTGACCTGCTGCGCTTTTCCAGCAACACATTTTCAATTCAAAATAATGGCCAAGTAAATTTGAGATTTACAGGGGGTTCCTGATTTACAAACATCTGTCTTATGACCGCTCGTACATACCAACACAATCCTGTACAGAGGTGAAATTTTAAGCTTTTCTGTACTTTCCTGTAGTTTACAAAGAGCTGTATTATGTTGTCATGCATTGCATTCCAATCAGTTTGCGAACAGATTCCAGAATGAGGACAGTGCCCCAGAGACTGTCTGTAATAGGACATTGCATTCTTTCAGAATGTCAAGAGGTCCAAACTTTCTTCACAGCCAATCAATAGTTATTGAAATGCATCACCAAAGCAATAAAAGGGAATCTGACAGCCAATTTGAACATAGAGGGCGGCACGGTGGCTCAGTGGTTAGCACTGATGCCTCATAGCACCAGGGTTCTGGGTTCGATTCTAGCCTCCAGTGACTGTCTGTGTGGAGTTTGCACATTCTCCCTGTGTCTGCGTGGGTTCCTCCAGGTGCTCCGGTTTCCTCCCACAGTCCAAAGATGTGCAGGTCAGGCGGTTATGGCCTAACCCAGAGAGTTAGGTGCATTAGTCAGAGGGAAATGGGTCTAAGTGGGTTAGTCTTTGGAGGATCGGTGTGGACTTGTTGGGCTGAAGGGCCTGTTTCCACACTGTAGGGAATCTAATCAAAGCATGATCCCACATCCGTAATGAAATGAATATCTGATTGATGTTTTAATGGTCTGTTTGGCCGGCATATCAAGAGGAATCTCTTGCTCCACGTCAGATAATACCAGGGGATCGTTACACTCTTCCTGAGGGGACTTGGTTGAACATCCCATCAGAGCAGCTCTTGAGACAGCTCTTCTCACTAATGCCTCTCCTTCAATTAAGATCAATAAAGCAAACTATCAAGTCATTATTTTCAGGTTCTTTGTCATTTTTTTTGTTTATAGAATGCTGCTGTAGGGATGCAGGCCAGCATTTGGTGTCCATCCCGAATTGCCCAGAGGGCAGTTCAGAGTTAACCATGTTGCTGTGGGTCTGGAGTCATATGTAGGCCAGACCAGGTAAGGAAGGCAGATTTCATGTCCTGAAGGGCAGGAGTGAACCAGATAGTTTTATTTTACAATGGTTGTTAGTCAAGCTTTTAATTCCAGATTTGTTTTTAATTCAATTCTAATTTTATCATCTGCCATGGTGGGATTCAACTAGGTAAAAACAAGGACTGCAGATGCTGGAAACTAGAGTCTAGATTAGAGTGGTGCTGGAAAAGCACAACAGGTCAGGCAGCATCCAGGGAGCAGGAAAATCGACGTTTCGGGCAATAGTCCTACATCAGGAATAGAGGCAGGGTGCCTGCAGAGTGGAGAGATAAATGAGAGGGAGATAAATGAAAGCCCTCTCATTTATCTCTCCACTCTGCAGCACTCTGCCTCTATTCCTGATGAAGGGCTTTTGCCCGAAACGTCGATTTTCCTGCTCCTCGGATGCTGCCTGACCTGCTGTGCTTTTCCAGCACCACTCTAATCTAGGCCCATGGTGGGATTCAACCCCATGTCCCGAGAACATTAGCTTGGGGCTCTGAATTGCCTGCTCAGTGACAGTATTACTCACGACTATCTCTCCAAATCTTACACTTATCTCACTATGGATTGATTGGTTACCATCTTACTTTCATCAATACAGTGACTACATTTTGAAAAGTACTTATAGAGTCATATAGCATAGAAACAGACCCTTCAGTCCAACTCATTTATACCAACCAAACATCCTAAACTGATCTGGTCCCATATATAAGCATTTAGTCCATATCCCTCTAAGCCTTTCCTGTTTGTGCCATTTAAATGTTGTAATTGTGCCAGCCTCCACTACTTCCTCCGGAAGCTCATTCCATACATATGCCACCCTCTGTGTGAAAAAAAAGGCCTTTTTAAAAATTTTCCTTCTCACGTTAAACCTATGCCCTCTAGCTTTGGACTCCCCCAGTCCAGAGAAAAGGCCTTGTCTCTTTACACTATCCATCCCCCTCATGAATTTATAAACGTCTATAAGGTCATCATTCAGCTTCCAATGCTTCAGGAAAACAGCCCCAGCCTATTCAGCCTCTCCCTACAGCTCAAACTCTCCAACCTTGGCAACATCCTTGTAATTTCTTTCTGAACTCTTTCGTGTTTAACAATACCTCTCTTGCAGCAGGGAGACCAGAATTGAACAAAACATTCTAAAAGTGGCCTCACCAATGTCCCGTACGACCACAATATGGCATCCCAAATCCTAAATTCAATGCACTGATCAATGAAGGACTGCATGCTAAATGCCTTTTTCACCACCCTATCTATCTACGATTCCACTCTCAAGGAATATGAAGCTGTACCCCTAGGTCTCTTTGTTTGGCAAGGGTCATAATGTTAAGTGTATAAGTCCTGTCCTGGTTTATGTTACCAAAATGCAACACCTTACATTTATTGAAATTAAACTTCATCTGCCACTCCTCAGCCCATTGGCTCATCTGATCAAGGTCCCATTGAACACTGAGATAACCGTCCTCACTGTCCACTGCACCACCAATTTTGGTTTCACCTGAAAACTTACTAACCATAACTCCTTCATTCACATCTGAATCATTTATGTACATGAAGAAAAGCAATTGATCCAGCACTGATCCCTTCTTTATGGATACTCGTTCCTCGTTTTTTTCATGCCGTATGAGCATTGCTGGAAAGGGCAGCATTTGTTACCAATTTATTCCCTGGATAAGGCGGTGATGAGCCACCTTCTCAAACTGCTCAGTCCATCCACAGGGACATTGACAGTGTTGCTGGGAAAGGAATTCCAGGATTTTTCCCAGCAATGATGAATGAGGACAATATCTTTCAAAGACAAGATATTGTGCGATTTGGAGGGGTCTGTGCATGCAGGGATACACCAAGGCATTTGCTGCCTTCGACTTTGAAGGAATGGTGAAAGGAGCCTTACTGAATTGCTGTTGTGCATCTTGTATATTCTATATCGAACTGCTACTGTGTGTGGAGTGTTTAAGTTGGTAGACGGAGTGTGTTGCTCAAGTGGGCTCCTTTGTCGCGAAATTGTGATGATACTAGTCTTGTTTTCCTCATTCCTAATGAAGGGCTTATGTCCGAAACGTTGATTCCCCTGCTCCTAAGATGCTGCCTGACCTGCTGTGCTTTTCCAGCACCACACTCTCGACACTTATCTACATTAAGCAATTTTTGGACCTTTGGAAGCAAGCTGCATTGACTATTGGCTTATGATCTCAATACGCTTCTGACTCCAATAAACTATCACGTTTGGCATGAACATCGCCACTTTTACTATCTACCCAGTGTATTTCCTGCAATGCGGCTTCTGCAAAATTAAAGGGCTTAAGTCGCAATTAGTAAATTTGAACCATAATTTACAGCATTTTCAGCTCCTCAGAGAAGTAATTTGCACTAAGGTGGATTCATTGAAGCAAGAATCAGTCTACACGAGTCTTAGTAAACGGCTGAAAATTGGGAAACAAACAATGTCTATTTGTGGAAGTGTGAATATGAGCATGATATCAATATGACACTCAATAACACAATACCATGCAAGGCATACATTTCTTGTAATACTGCAAGCAATATTCCCATGGTGGCATAGATGATAATTGGGCAAAAATACCGTTTCGTAGTCAGAAAAATAAAGCATGTAATTTGCTGTGCTATCAAAAAAAAGCTGATTTACAGCCATTGAAAGTCAAATTCTGAATTCATTACATGTTATAAAGGAATGTTATTGGTGATGTGCTTGTCAAATATCATGATTCTCTCTGCTTTCCTGTGTAAACTACAATTGATTGGAATTAATCATGTACTTTTATTCATTTCTCAGCTTGTGCATGTCACAGACAACACCATCATTTATCACCATCCTCAGTTGGCTGACAGTGTGGTGGTAGAATGACAGCCCACTTCAGAGGTAGACACAAAGTTGTGAATGCAGATGATGGTCAGATATGGGAGCAACAGGAGATATTCTTCCCTGAAGGGACATTGGTGAACAGTTTGATTTGGCTGCAAGTGCTTATTTTTACTGATAATGAGGTTCGGTCTTATAAATAAGTCGAATCTGAATACTCAAGAAATGTCATTAAGATTTAACTGCATATTTTATTTTTGGATTATCAGTTCAGAATGCCAAATGACTAATCCTCTTTTTTAGAATGCACACCCAGCTTATGAACTGGACCAGACTGTTTCTCTAGGCCCTTTACTCACTGTCACAGCATTCCTCCACTGTGAATCTACCCGGAGTTACCTAGACTCGTTGTAAAACCCAAAGAGAAGAAACAATCTTTAGAGGTTGCCTAGGATGGCGTGAAAGAAACATCTCATTGTGTGAGGGAGCTGCAGAGATTTTCAGGGTTGGAAGACATATAAAAATTATTAGAAGTGTCATATGACAGAGAATTAGCCTCAAGAAAACAAATTCTGAACAAGAGAGGTGAATTTCAAAAATATTCAGCAGGGATATGGGTGGCATGATGGCACAGTGGTTAGCACTGCTACTTCACAGCGCTAGCAGACCTGGGTTCAATTCCTGCCTCAGGCAACTTCTGTGTGGAGTTCACACATTCTCTCTGGGTGCTCTAGTTTCTTCCGACAGTGCAGTTAGGTGAATTGGCTGTGCTAAATTACCTGTAGTGGTAGGTGAAGGGGTAAATGTTGGGGAATGGGTCTGGGTGCGTTGCTCTTCGGAAGGTTGGTGTGGACTTGTTTGGCCAAAGGGCCTGTTTCTACACAGTAAGTAATTTAAGCAGACAGCCCACTGATTTTGCCTTGTCACTATGTTTCCCACATTGATCCAATTCGCTGCTTTTCTTTTTACATTTACACTCCAACTAACGAAGAAGTCGCGCTCCAAAAGCTTGTGATTTCAAACAAACCTGTTGGACAATGACCTGTTGTCATGTGTCTTCTGACCTAGTCTAAAGAACACTCCACAGCCCCCATGATTCGATTTATCAGGACAATGATCCCAGTGAGGTTCAAGTGAAGCCTCCTTACCCTCCCACCCCAGGGACGCCAAGAACAGACCAATTCCTTCCACACCAAGCTTTGAACTGCAGATGTAACTCCTTGGCTTTATTTTCTGCATGAAAGTTCACCTGTCGCTCAGGTAGCAATCCTGAAAACATCACTAAAGCAGTAAAACCGGGGGAGGTCCTTTAGAAGAGAAATTTGGAGAATAAAAAGAGACCAGGAAATATCTTTGGCAGGTAGGATTAAGGAAATCCCCAAGGCATTTTATGAAGATTAAAGAAAATTACTAGGGAAAGAGTGGGGGCTATTAGAGACCAGACAGGCAAACTATAAGTGAAGCAAGAGGATGTGGGTGATCTCTTAAATTAATATTTCTGATCTGCATTCACAAGGGAGAATGACATGGAAGCCAGAGGTTCCAGTTGGGATGGTGCAGTTTTACAGCTTGTAAAGATTAATAAGGAAGAAGTATTACATATTTCAGCAGGCTTAAAGATTAGATTAAATTACATTACAGTGTGGAAACAGGCCCTTCGGCCCAACAAGTCCACACCGACCCGCCGAAGTGCAACCCACCCATACCCCTACCCCTACATCTACATCTACATTTTACCCCTTACCTAACACTACAGGCAATTTAGCATGGCCAATTCACCTGACCTGCACATCTTTGGACTGTGGGAGGAAACCGGAGCACCCGGAGGAAACCCACGCAGACACGGGGAGAACGTGCAAACTCCACACAGTCAGTCGCCTGAGGCAGAAATTGAACCTGGGTTTCTGGCGCTGTGAGGCAGCAGTGCTAACCACTGTGCCACCGTGCTGCCCACCAAAGATGTATAAATTCCTAGAGCCTGATCAGATGAATCCCAGGTAGCTATGGGAGGCAAGGAAGGAGGTTGTGTGTCCCTGGCAGAGAGATTTAATATTTCTCTGGCCACAACTGAAGTGCCAGATAACTAGCATTTAGCTAATGTGGTTCCTTGGTTCAAGAAGGGTAGCAGGGATAGGCTAAGTAATCAAAGATCAGTTAATCTGACATCAGTCACAAGAAAATTATTGGAAAAACTTTTTAAGGGCAGGATTAATCGACACTGGAAAGGCTGGGATTGATCAGGGATGGCGAGCAAGGATTTGTCAGAAAGAGATTCTGTCCGAGTAATTGAACTGAGCTTTTCAACAAGGTTGCTAAAGCTTTTAAAGAAAAACTAAATGAACTGCAAATGCTGTAAATCAGAGATAAAAATAGCAATTGTTGGAAAAATTGTGGAGAGAAATCAAAATTATGTTTTGAATGAAGTGACCCTTCTTCAGAACTGATATAGCTACACAAATGTTGGTTTATATGCAGAAGATAGGGTAGGAGAAAGGATAAGGAATAAATGTTAGGTGGGGAGAGAGCCCAAAGACAGAGAAGAACAGTTGGACAGACAAAGTAATGGATAACAAGGACGGTGAATAACTATTAATGGAGACAGTTTGTGGCTAACAATGGGTGGTGTGTAATAGTAGACTGTGTGATAACACGGGGTTGTAGAGATTGGGGTAAGGACATGGGAGAGCTTAAGCCCTAAAGTTATCGAACTCGATATTAAGTCCAGAAGACTGTAGAGTTCCCAACTGGTAAATGAGATGCTTTTCTTCCAATATGAGCTTTGCTTTGCTGGAATATTGCAGCAAGCCTGAGACAAAGGTGTTAGCCAGGGAACAGGTGACAAACTATACCGATGAGGATAGTGCAGTTGATGTAGATTACCTGGACTTCATTAGGCCTTTGACAAGGTCCCACATGAAAGACTGGCCCAAAAGGTAAGAACCCACAGCATCCAAGGCAAGTTGGCAAACTGAATCCAAAATAGGCTGACAAATCGGAGGAAAAGGGTGATGGTGCAGTGTTATATTTTGTGACTGGAAACTTGTGACCAGCATTTATTTTGAGAGGACTTGAACATAAAAACAGAAATGTGCTTCTGAGGCTCTATAAGGCTCTGGTCAGATCACATTTGGAGTATTGTGTGCAGTTTTGGACCCCTTATCCCAGCTGAGGTCATTCTTTTGTTAATAAGAATGCTGACTCCCCATTTTTCTTCTTCTGGTGCTTTCACTTGTTTGAGGATGCCCAGTGAGATGAGTTCATGCTCGTAGCTGTCTCTAACTTATCAAATAAAGGTCACAACTTACAATAACTGATAAGGGAAAATAAACTGGCTATCTTCAAGCTTGAGACAAATATAGCTCCTTTCCTCCCAAAGGTCAGATGATACTAAAATTGGAGGTGTAGTGGACAACAAAGAAGGTTACCTCAGAGTACAACAGGATCTTGATCAGATGGGCAAATTGGCTGAGGAGTGGCAGATGGAGTTTAATTTAGATAAATGCGAAATGCTGCATTTTGAAAAGGGAAATCAGAGCAGCGCTTATGCACTTAACGGTAAGGTCCTGAGGAGTGTTGCTGAACAAAGAGACTTTGGAGTGCAGGTTCATAGCTCCTTGAAAATGGAATCACAGGATAGTGAATGAGGCATTTGGTATGCTTGCCTTTATTGGTCAGAGCATTGAGTACAGGAGTTGGGAGGTCATGTTGCGACTGCATGGGACATAGGTTAGGCCACATTTGAAATATTGAGTGCAATACTGGTCTCCCTCCTCTCTGAAGGATATTGTGAAACTTGAAAGGGTTCAGAAACGATTTATAAGGATGTTGCCAGGGTTGGAGGATTTCAGTGAAAGGGAGAGGCTGAATACACTGGGACTGCTTTCCCTGGAGCATCAGAAGCTGAGGAGTGACCTTATAGAGGTTTATAAAATCATGAGGGGCATTGATAGGCAAACAGATAGGTAAACGTTTCCCTGCGGTGGGGGAGTCCAGAACTAGAGACCATAGGTTTAGGGTGAGAGGAGAAGAATTTAAAGGGGACCTAAGGGGTAAATGTTTCATGCAGAGAGTGGTGTGAGTATGGAATGAGATGGCAGAGGAAGAGTTGGAGGCTGGCACAATTACAACACTTAAAAGGCATCTGAATGGATATATGAATATGAAGGGTTTGGAGGGATATGATCCAAGTGCTGGCAAATGGGACTAGATTAGGTTGGGATATTTGGTCGCCGTGGACGAGTTTGACCCGAAGGGTCTGTTTCCATGCTGTACATCTCTGTGATTCTAAGGATGTACTGGCCCTGGAGCGAATCCAGAAGAGGCTCACAAAAATTGTCCTAGGAATCAAAAACCTAACATATGAGGAACATTTGACGGCTCTGGGTTTATACTCAATGGAGTTTAAGAAAATGAGGGGGGAACTAATTGAAACATATGGAATTCACTACCACAGAAGGCTGTGGAGGCCAGGCCTTTGAGTATATTTAAAACTGAAATAAATAGGTTCTTAAGTAGCAAGGGGATCAAGGGTTACGAGGAAATAGTGGGAGAATGGGGTTAGGAAACTTATCAGCCATGATTGAATGGCAGACATGATTCAATGGGCTGAATGGTCTAATTTCTGCTCCTATGTCTTATAGTCTTATAAGATACGGATTGGTGCTTAGACCCTTGCTGTGTGTTATGTATTTTAATGGCTAGGATCAAAATGTGAAAGTTTGCATCTGAGGAGTATGGTCTCAGTCTGATATATTGATCAACTGGTAAACTGGGCAGAGCAATGACAACACAATGAATGGTAGCTTACTAGGGAGTACTGAGGAACTTTCCGTGAAATTGCGTCATGCTTTTGGTTCGTGACTTCATTCTACCATTGGGCTCAACGCAGTTAGCCTCTCAATTGCAACTTTTATCCACACTCACTTTTTGCTCATATATGCTTTTATATTTGAGCCTGAAGGATTTAATTCTAGCAATCTGTTGTAAACCAGGCTCCAACTTATCCAAGCTTCTCTGATAGCACCTTCTGAATCCACAATGAGAAAATTAAGCATTGTATTGAATTCGTACAGTGTGGAAGCAGGCCATTTGGCCCATCAAGTCCACACTAACCCTCCAAAGAACACCCCACCCAGACTCACCCCCATCCCTATAACCCTACAATTCTCATGGCTAATTGATCAAGCCTGCACGTTGTTGCACACAATGGGTAATTTAGTATGACCAATCCATCTAACCTGCAAAGGTTTGGATTGAAGGAGCAAACTGGAGCATCTGAAAAAAAAACACGCAGACACAGGGAGAATATGCAAACTCCACACAGTTACCTGAGGGTGGAATTGAACCTGGGTCCCTGGCCCTGTGAGGCAGCAGTGCTAGCCACTGAGCCATTGTGTATGTTGTAGATGCAGGGGAACACCACCATTTAGTCGTTCCTCTCAAAACTACACAAGATCCTGACTTGAAACCATATTGGCACTCCCTTAATGTCGCTGGATGAAAATCCTAGAACTACCTTCCTAACAGCTCTGTCTGTGCACATACACTGCAAGGACTGCAGCGGTTCAAGAAGGCGGCTCGCCACCACTTCACAAAGGCAAATACCGATGGACAATAAATGGTGAACCATCCAGTAGTGCCCACATCCGACGAATAAATTCTTAAGGTCTAGTGCAAAGGAGTGGGTGTGTCTCATGCTCCTGTGCATCTTGCCATGTTGACTGCGTGATTTCCTGCACTCAGTCTTAGAGTCATAAAGCATGGATGCAGTTGCAACAGACTCGTAAGGAAACATGTATTTTTTGGATGCCTATAGTTGTGACTGACAGCATGCTGTGGCTGATAAAGATAATCGACCTATGTGCTGAATGTGGGCAAAAAGAGTTGGAGAAATGGAGTCCCCTCATATGCCACGTCAGTGTAGGTGTGAAATTAGAATAAAGTTGTACAGGTTAGAAGGTAGAAAGGAGTGTGTCTGTGGGGCATTCAGAAGTTCAAGTTCTATAAGCTGCAAACCTTAGCTCTGCTACTTTATCGTGATTATCATGAATTTCTTATTGGTTTTATATTTATGATATTAAAAACAGAACCTTATAATAAAAAAGCAAATCATCCCTTGAATTCCGCAAACCTACTCAACCATTCAATTTGATCATGACTGTCATATAATACCGGGAGAAAGTGAGGACTGCAGATGCTGGAGACCAGAGCTGAAAATGTGTTGCTGGAAAGGTCAGGCAGCATCCAAGGAACAGGAAAATCGACATTTTGGGCATGAGCCCTTCTTCAGGAATGAGGAAAGTGTGCCAAGCAGCCTAAGATAAAAGGTAGGGAGGAGGGACTTGGGGGAGGGGTGTTGGAAATGTGATAGGTGGAAGGAGGTTAAGGTGAGGGTGATAAGGTGAGGGTGATAGGCCGGAGTGGGGGTGGGGGCGGAGAGGTCAGGAAGGAGATTGCAGGTTAGGAAGGTGGTGCTGAGTTCGAGGGATTTGACTGAGACAAGGTGGGGGGAAGGGAAATGAGGAAACTGGAGAAATCTGAGTTCATCCCTTGTGGGTTGGAGGGTTCCTAGGCGGAAGATGAGGCGCTCTTCCTCCAGCCGTCGTGTTGCTATGGTCTGGCGATGGAGGAGTCCAAGGACTTGCATGTCCTTGGTGGAGTGGGAGGGGGAGTTGAATGTTGAGCCATGGGGTGGTTGGGTTGGTTGGTCCGGGTGTCCCAGAGGTGTTCTCTGAAACGTTCCGCAAGTAGGCGGCCTGTCTCTCCAATATAGAGGAGGCCACTTCGGGTGCAGCGGATGCAGTAAATGATGTGTGTGGAGGTGCAGGTGAATTTGTGGCGGATATGGAAGGATCCCTTGGGGCCTTGGAAGGAAGTAAGGGGGGAGGTGTAGGCGCAAGTTTTGCATTTCTTGCGGTTGCAGGGGAAGGTGCCGGGAGTGGAGGTTGGGTTGACAACCCAGACGGCCTCCTTCTTCAAGGACCACAATTTCCACGCAGACATGGTCAACGATGCTCTCCACTGCATCTCCTCCACTTCCCGCTCCTCTGCCCTTGAGCCCCGCCCCTCCAATCGCCACCAGGACAGAACCCCACTGGTCCTCACCTACCACCCCAACAACCTCCATATACATCGTATCATCCTTCGTCATTTCCGCCACCTCCAAACGGACCCCAAAACCAGGGATATATTTCCCTCCCCTCCCCTATCAGCATTCCGAAAAGACCACTCTGTCCGTGACTCCCTTGTCAGGTCCACACCCCCCACCAACCCAACCTCCACTCCCGGCACCTTCCCCTGCAACCGCATAAAATGCAAAACTTGCGCCCACACCTCCCCCCTTACTTCCTTCCAAGGCCCTAAGGGATCCTTCCATATCCGCCACAAATTCACCTGCACCTCCACACAAACATCATTTACTGCATCCGCTGCACTCGATGTGGCCTCCTCTATATTGGGGAGACAGGCCGCCTACTTGCGGAACGTTTCAGAGAACACCTCTGGGACACCCGGACCAACCAACCCAACCACCCTGTGGCTCAACATTTCAACTCCCCCTCCCATTCCACCAAGGTCATGCAGGTCCTTGGACTCCTCCAACGCTAGACCATAGCAACACGACGGCTGGAGGAAGAGCGCCTCATCTTCCGCCTAGGAACCCTCCAACCACAAGGGATGAACTCAGATTTCTCCAGTTGCCTCATTTCCCCTCCCCCCACCTTGTCTCAGTTCCAACCCTCGAACTCAGCACCACCTTCCTAACCTGCAATCTTCTTCCTGACCTCTCCACCCCCACCCCCTCTTCGGCCTATCACCCTCACCTTATCACCCTCACCTTAACCTCATTCCACCTATCGCATTTCCAACGCCCCTCCCCCAAGTCCCTCCTCCCTACCTTTTATCTTAGCCTGCTTGGCACACTTTCCTCATTCATGAAGAAGGGCTCATGCCCGAAACGTCAATTCTCCTGCTCCTTGGATGCTGCCTGACCTGCTGCACATTTCTAGCAACACATTTTCAGCTGTCATATAAGACCAAAATGTTAGTACGTACATCAGCATGTGAATAAAAAGAAAATGGCTGTTTTGGGTAAAATATTGTGAAATATATGCTATATTGGACTAGTCAGAATATATAGGGAAAGGAGTATATTCACAATACCTAATTCAAAGAGAAGCCAGTGGTAGCAAAGATATATTTAATGTGTTCAAAGTTTGTGCGAAGATTTGTAGCTCGGGTGCTCGTTGTTGTGGTTCTGTTCGCCGAGCTGGAAGTTTTTGTTGCAAACGTTTCGTCCGCTGGCTAGGCGACATCATCAGTGCTTGGGAGCCTCCTGCGAAGCACTTCTTTGATGTTTCCTCCGGTGTTTATAGTGGTCTGTCCCTGCTGCTTCCGGTTGTCAGTTTCAGCTGTCCGCTGTAGTGGTTGGTATATTGGGTCCAGGTCGATGTGTTTGTTGATGGAGTTTGTGGATGAATGCCATGCCTCTAGGAATTCCCTGGCTGTTCTCTGTCTGGCTTGCCCTATGATAGTAGTGTTGTCCCAGTCGAATTCATGTTGCTTGTTGTCTGCGTGTGTGGCTACTAAGGATAGCTGGTCGTGTCGTTTTGTGGCTAGTTGATGTTCATGTATGCGGATTGTTAGCTGTCTTCCTGTTTGTCCTATATAGTGTTTTGTGCAGTCCTTGCATGGTATTTTGTACACTACATTAGTTTCGACTACATGTACACTATTTTGTACACTACATTCGACTGGGACAACACTACTATCATAGGGCAAGCCAGACAGAGAACAGCCAGGGAATTCCTCGAGGCATGGCATTCATCCACAAACTCCATCAACAAACACGTCGACCTGGACCCAATATACCAACCACTACAGCGGACAGCTGAAACTGACAACCGGAAGCGGCAGGGACAGACCACTATAAACACCGGAGGAAACATCAAAGAAGCGCTTCGCAGGAGGCTCCCAAGCACTGATGATGTCGCCTAGCCAGGGGACGAAACGTTTGCAACAAAAACTTCCAGCTCGGCGAACAGAACCACAACATATTTAATGTGGTTAAAAGCCTCTGAATAGATCTTTACAAAGAAGGAAAGCCAAGAGATTGCAGCTTCAGAAGATTGATTTTAGTCAATTTGTGAGAAAGACAGAGAGCATGTGTAAGCCATCAGCACAACGGCAGGCAGAATGTGGGAAACGGGGAGTGGAAACCCAAGCTTTGATGCACATGGATACAAATCATTTCCGTACTTGAGGAGCCGTGAACAATGTTGAACATTATGCAATCGTCAGCGAATATTCACAGTTCTGACCTTATGACAGAGGGTCAGATCAATTATTAAGTAGCTGAAGAGTTTTGGGCTTAGACCACTAACCAGGTGGAATTTCTGCAGTGATATGCTGGTGCTAAGATAACTAACCTCCAACAACCATAAATATCTTGATTTGTGCTCAGTATTACTTCAACCAGCAGAGAGTTTCCCTCCTGATCTCAGTTTTGTTTGGGTTCCTTGATGCCACACTTGGTCAAATGCTGTCTTGATGTTAAAAGCAGTCATTCTAACCCCTAGAGTTCAATTGCTTTGTCCATGTTTGGAAACCAAGGCTATAATGAAGTGAGGAGCTGAGAGCCCCTGTCAGACCCACACTGAATGCCTGTGAATGCATTGTTGCTCAATAAGTGCCAACTGATAGCACTGTTGACAACATATTCCATAACTTTGTTGATGGCATTTAAAAATGATGTGGATCACTTTTCTATTTGATGTGTAGGTTGACCCCAGTTGTGATGGAATTTTTCGAGGCTTTGTAGATCAACTTCAATACAGACATCTATGACAATTCCTAATTCAGACTCATTGGAAATATAGCAATGAGAAGGAATACTGCTTGATTGCATTTTGAGCAGCACTCTTTATTTGAAGCATCAAGTCTGACAACCGTGTGTGAGAAAATGCCACATAAAATCAAAAATAATTATGAGATACAATGCTTGAAATTAATCACAAGCTTTTCCAAAGTCCTTAAGGTAGAGACACAAATGTCATATTGAATTCAACAGAGTCTTTTGAAAGTAGTAAGGATTATAAATCATGTTAGGTAACTTCGATATTGTACTATAAAGATCACCCAATGTGTCCCAATATATACTGCCTTAATTTGAAATTCACTACTTTTGTAACAAGCCCGTCAGAAGTGGCTTAGTTATGGTTCAGGTGCTCCCCAAATCACCTACATTCACCCAGTGCTATAAACACTGAAGACAGTATAAAGCACCAGTGGTTAAGGCCAGAATCAAGACTTTTTCACATCATACTATCATAATATAATGCAAAGAAGAAAAACCAGTTGGTTCATTGTGGTTGTATCAGCTCTTTAGTAGAATCATATAATTCATCTCACTTCCCACGCTGTCTACAGAGCCCTTGTTTTTCCCTTCAAGTACTTATGCAATTACCTTCTGAAATCTACTTCTTCCACTGGTGAGATAATGAAGTAAAAGCTGCAATTTATTCCAATGCCAGTTGAAAGTTACAACAACTGTTAACCATTGAATAGAAGAACATAAGGGAAAGAAATAGAAGAAGGACATTCATCCCTTTGACCCTGCTCTGCCAAGTAGTACAATCATGGCTCATCTTTTACCTTTGCCCCTGCTTCCCATGTCACGTTCACATCTCTTAATTATTTTAATGAGTAAACATCAGGCAGTGGAGCAAGGATAGACTGTTTAGCTCTTTCAGGTTGCTCTGCTATTCAATACGATCTTGCAACCCAAGTCAACAAACAGGACAAAGTTACAGTCTTGCTAAAGGCTGTTTAAATGATCAGAGCAGTGTGCCTTTATAATGTCATATCTCTACACTGCAGATATACTGTCCCTGAAGTTGCTTTCATGTTATCACTTACAAAGTTCTTCAACTCCAACATCAGAGGTTTCATGGACAGTGAAGAAGGTTACTTAAGAGTACAACAGGATCTTGATCAGATGGGCCAACAGGCTGAGGAGTGGCAGATGGAGTTTAATTTCAATAAATGTGTGGTGCTGCATTTTGGCAAGGCAAATCAGAGCAGGACTTATACACTTAATGGTAAGGTCCTGAGGAGTGTTGCTGAACAAAGAGACTTTGGAGTGCAGGTTCATTGCTCCTTGAAAATGGAATCACAGGATAGTGAATGAGGCATTTGGTATGCTTGCCTTTATTGGTCAGTGCATTAAGTATAGGAGTTGAGAAGTCATATTGTGGCTGTACAGGTCATTGTTTAGGTCACTACTGGAGTACTGCATGCAATTCTGGTCTCCCTCTTATAATAAGGATGTTGTGAAACTTTGAAGGGTTCAAAGAAGATCTATAAAGATGTTGCCAGGGTTGGAGGGTCTGAGCTAAAGGGAGAGGCTGAATAGGCTGGGGCAATTTTCCTTTGTGCGTTGGATGCTGAGGAGTGATTTTATAGAGGTTTATAAAATAAATGAACACGGTCTTTTCCCTGGGGTGGGGGAGTCTAAAACTAGAGGGATAAGCTTTAAGGGTGAGAGGGGAAAGATTTAGAAGGGATCTAAGGGGCAATCTTTTCACACAGAGGGTGGTGCATGTATGGAACAAGCTGCCAGAGGAAGTGGTGGAGGCTGGTACAATTACAGCATTTAAAAGGCATCTGGATTGGTATATGAATAGAAAAGGTTTAGAGGGATATGAGCCAAATGCTGGACATTGAGACTAGATTAGTTTAGGATATCTGGTCAGCATGAACAAGGTGAACTGAAGGGTCTGCTTCCCTGCTGTATATCTCTATGAATTTACGAACTCTATAACTCCTAATGTTGTGTTAAGACCACTTTATTACATCTGTACAGAGGATATTGTCACATGCTGCTCTCTAGTGGATCATAGAAGCAAACCACATGGCCCATCGAGTCTACACCAATCCTGCAACGAGCAGCCAACCCAGGCCCATACCCTTCCCACCTCACCTTCTCCTATCCCTGTAACCCTCATTTTCCCATGGCTAATCCACCTCATCTGCACATCAATGCACACTATGGGCAATTTAGCATGACCAAACCACCTACGCTGCATATAGGAGGACTTTAGGACTTTAGGAGGAAACCAGTGCACCCTGAGAAAACCCACAAGGAGAATGTACAAACTCCACACAGAAATTAGCTTACGGTGGAATCAAACCCGGGTCCCTAGCATTGTGAGGCAGCAGTGTTGACCGCTGAGCCATGTTGCAACCCTATTCAAATTCTTCTGATCCCTCTCTACAATGGTAATTCTAGCCTAGTGTCTCTTTCTTAATTATGCCAGTTATGCAATCAGTTACATCAGTTTGATTCATGTCAATCTTGTCACATTAACCTGATCTCTGCTATTTACAAGAACACATTTCCCCTCAGGCACTCTCCCAAAACTGGGTCACTTCATTAAAAAAAGTCTCCCTTATCAAACATACTCATTTCGGAGACCATGCACCTTTCAATCTACACCCTTCCTCACACTCAGTTCAAAGATTTGGAAGAGCCAGTGTTGGACTGGGATGTACAAAGTTTAAAATCACACAACACCAGGTTATAGTCCAACAGGTTTATTTGCAATCACACTAGCTTTCAGCACTGCTCCTTCATCAGGAGATTCCATTTTAAGTGGCTCCCAACACTATTTCATTCCAACAATAACAGTTGTCATGTACATAGAGCATTTAATGCAGTAAAATGTTCCATGCTGCATCATTGCAAATAGTTATCATTAGGCAAAGGTAACACGAGTGACAAAAGAAAGAAATTAAAGTGAATGACGAAAAGACTATTCAAAGAAGTAAATAACTATAACCACCTGATGAAGGAGCAGTGCTCCGAAAGCTAGTGTGCTTCCAAATAAACCTGGTGTTGTGTGATTTTTAACTTTGTACACCCCAGTCCAACATCAGCATCTAAATCATAACTATAACTACAATTCTCTTCCACAATTGGTGTTCAAGTTGCCATTATCCAAATTACGAAGTAGAAAAGTTTTGATATGCAAGTTTTAGAAACATACTCTGCATCAAAGGAAAAGATCTGAATTAGTGTTTGCTTGCTTTTAATGTCTGTCACTTGCTTGTTTTGAACAGGAGGGAAACAGCTCCTGGAACGCTTTAACAGGCATTGCACCATTGCATACTAGGTGACTGCAGTTTCGTTCTGTATGGATGGGATATGGGTCAGGATATTTCAGGTGTTGCAAACAAGAGTCTTCACATCAAGATGTTCCAAATACAGCACCGTGTCAAATTCTAAGGTTTAGGCAAGACTAGGATTTAGGAAAGACTAGGATTTCGCTGACCCAAAATTGAAAGTCTGGATTAGAGATTCTATTAAACGGCCCTGGAAAAGCCATATGTTGTTAGCTATTTGGCGAGCATACTGCAGGGTCCTACTCCTAACTCATTTAATTCATACAGCAGGATAGACTCAGGACGGGTTTTAATGAGACTCTCTATAACTGTAGCAAACAGAACTCATGACCTAAACTGCAATGACTTCTCCTGAGAAAAGTAGGGTAATATCTCTTAGGAGAAAAAGATATAGTAGGTGGAGGATGGCTAGACATGAATCAGGTGCATAAAATGAATCCTGGTTGTTCAAAGCACATGGTCATAGAGGGCTCTTGTGCTGCATTGGTAGTGTGCCCACCTCTGGAACCAGCAGGGCTGGGTTCAAGTCTTACCTACTCCAGAGATATGTGATAACATTTCTGAATATGTTGTGTTCAGAAAGCATCCATAAGGGTTGAATGATCACTTCATCAAATTACTAAAACAAAATAAACATGAGATCTTACAGGGTTCCTGTAAAAGGAGGCCCAGGACCAAGTCCCACAAGCCCCAGGTGTGTTATAACATCAGACTGATTGGAATATACACAAAACACATGGAGCAATTTTTATATCCCAATCATCTCTATTCTGATTGGGAACTAGTGGCATCATGATACAGAGCCGAAGATGGAATGCTGGTTAGAAAGTGCAACAATTTCTTAGCGCCTTTCCTCAGAGCAGCAAGTCAAACTCTTGAAGTGTGAATTTGCACTTCAATAGCACATCTCATGCCCCAGGAGATACACCTGGCTACATCACTGATTAACAAGGCCTCCCACAAGCTGCAGTGTTGACATGCTGCGTGATAAGAAAAGCTGTAAAAAGCTTTATGTTTTAAAATGCAATAGACAAAAGCTGAGAGAACTAGTTTCCTTTCAAAATAATAAGTTGTTAGAAGATTGGCATTTGAAGATTATAAGAAATGAGCTGAGATTCTCTGAGGGAAGATTCCAACACAGGCAATTTAATTCGAAGAGAGAATATTTTTTCATCACATTTGTAGACTCAGTGTTTAAAAAAAAATTCACACAATCAGAAATGAAAGAAAATTCTGAACAGAGAAACGAAAAATGATGTACCAACACTGAGAACTATAGTAGGCAAAAATGTATTACATAAACATAACATGCTTTGATAAGAAAATATTCCGAGGAAAGTGTGGATTTTTGAAGGCAAACAGAATAAGCTTGGTGCCTGTTTATTCCATGCAAGCTCTGTCCCTCAATTTGCTCATGACCATGTCTCTTTAATGTAAAAGAATTAACTGGAAGCTCTTACTTTTTTTTTATTTTCCTACTATCATATGAAGTAATGCTTACATTTTTAGCTCTCATCTCTAACTAAGTTTTCTCTACCCAGGTATCCTGGTATCTAAGATGGTGCCATGTGTGGTGACTTTATATACCTTTCACTGTACTCCTGGACTTCAGTATATGTGACAATAAAATCTAAAATCTAAAGAAAATCTAAAATCTTCGAGTGACTTTCTCCCTCAATCAGCCTGTTCATGTTACAACACACCTCAGGAGCTAGACTTGATAGTGGACCTCCTGGGCCTGAGGTAGAGACATGGCCACTGCATCACCAAAGCTCCCTCACACAGTCTCTTCCATACTGAGGTCAAATCCATCAAGCAGTGACATATCCAATCAGTAGCAAATGTGAATGCGAGCTTCCAGTCAACTTTCAACCAAGTTGTACACTTTATTACCACTTTGACCTTCCCCTCCTTCGTCTCTGGTGGTGTTCAAAGAAGGTCCAGAACTATCACTTCCTCTTTTAACTGGACAATCAGGAGCTATCTCAATGTAACAGTGAGTACCACAATTATACAGCGCATCCTCAGCTCCCATTCGGGGTCCTATTATGAAATGTCACTTCTTTTTTTCTTGTTTTCAAAAAGATATTCACAACTCTACCTTACACATCTCCAGTAATACATTCTGGATCTTTACTTGTGCCATTACTGTGTCTCCTGACCTTTCACGATCATTCATACTGTCAACCAATCAATAGCAATATATACGGTAAATGGAAAAGCCTTGGGGAAAATTGGTGTACAGGGAGATCTGGAAGTTCAGATCCGTTGTACCCTGAAGGTGGCAACAGAGGTTGATAGAGTGGTCAAGAAGACACACGCCATGCTTTCCTTCAGCGGACGAGGTATTGAGTACAAGAGTTGGCAGGTCATGTTGCAGTTGTATAGGACTTTGGTACGGCCACGTTTGGAATACTGTGCACAGTCCTGGTTGCCACATTACCAGAAGGATGTGGATGCTTTGGAGAGGGTACAGAGGAGGCTCACCAGGACATTGCCTGGTATGTAGGGAGATAGCTATGAAGAGAGGTTGAGTAGATTAGGATTATTTTCATTAGAAAGACGGAGGTTGAGGGGGACGTGTCTGAGGTCATGAGCGGTATAGACAGGATGGATAGCAAGAAGCTTTTTCCCAGAGTGGGGGACTCAATTACCAAGGTTCACAAGTTCAAGATGAGAGGGGAAAAGTTTCAGGGAGATATGCCTGTAAAGTTCGTTACACAGAGGTGGTGGGTGCCTGGATTGCATTGACAGTGGAAGTGGTAGGAGTGGGAAAAATAGTGTCATTTAAGATGTATCTGGACAGATACACGAATGGGCAGGGAGCAGAGGGATACATATCCTTTGAAATTAGGTCTGGATTGGCGCAGGCCTTGAGGGCTGAAGGGCCTGTTTCTGTGGTGTAATTTTCTTTGTTCTTTGTAATCTCTTTGGCTTTTCAGCCGAACTTCGACCTTCCCTTTTGTTCTCCATTCCAACACACCCTGCCTTGCAATCCCACCAGCCTCTCTTCTCACCAGACCCCCTACCCACCACCTTTCATTCACTTCAAACCTATCATATCACAAACTTACCTTGTATCAACAAAAGATCATGAGCTTCAAATGTGATCTCGACATCAGGAATCCAGTTTGTGGCTTGTGAGGGGCAACGTTCCCAGGGAGGCCAATTTTGATGTCCCTTTTATTTATTTGTTCATGGAATATGGGTGTAGCTGGCTAGGTCAACAATTATTGCCCACATCTAATTGCCCAGAGGGCAGCTAAGAGTCAATCACATTTTTGTTGTTCTGAAGTCATGCATAGATCAGACCAGGCCAAGGTGACAGATTCCCTTCCCTATGAGCCATATGGATGGGCCTTTAAGATAATTTACAGTGGTTACATTTTTGCCAAATGATCAACTTTCAAATTAATTTCAATTTCGCCAGAAAGGGATTCGAACCCTTGCCCCTAACATTAGACTGGGTTTCTGGATTATAAGTCTAGTGACTTTGCCATGACACTACCACCTCTCTTTCAGTGATTGGGACACTCACACATTCCATGTGTTCCAGATGTTTTCTGATCAACCTGTTCAAAGATGCAATGACACATCTCTGGAGCAGGTGTGGCTTGAACCAGGGTCTGCTGGCTCAGAGGCAGGGATGTTACCACTGTGCTACAACAGCCTTCTATTTTACACAACAGGGATTGATATCATCTGAGGAAGGAAGAGTGGGTGGATTGGGGAGGTGAGGACCTCAGCAAATATCAGGTTGTCCACCCCACTCTGAGAGACAGGTGCACCTGAGGCAGGAGCACAGAAGGATACCTTATCATGGAAGATTCCTGAGTTGCCTGTAGAAAAAAACGACTAATAAAGAGGCCTAATGCTAACCAGGTCATCAGGGTGGAGGGAAAAGCACTTCGCAGGAGTGATAACGCCTGGATTTAGATTTTGAGCTCAATAACCAAGTTAACAGGACATAGAGCTGCCAGTTCCACTGGGCACATGGTTTGCATTGGGTCACCCTCAATAAGTTACTGAGGCTGCACCCAATGGCAGGATAAGATTTTGGTGCTACCCAATGGTCTTTATGTTCAGTTTCAGTTGCTGTAAGTGGCTGTCTCCCTCTGTTGGCCACTCTAGTCTCAGTCCTCACTTGAAAAATTCCACCAGTGGGAGGGATGCAATGGGAAGCCATCCCCAGCTGGATGCCCTGTTTTACAAGCTCCCCCACTTCCAATCTCATTGCCTGGGACTGGGAAAAATTTCACCCTGTGAACTCTATATTTCTTTCTCCTCAGTTGCTGCCAGACCTGATGGAGGCAATTTTTCTTATTCATTTTGCATTTTTATTGCATGTTACACTGATCAAACCTAATCAGGAATAAGAGTCATAGAGTTGTATAGCATGGAAACAGACCCTTCGGTCCAACTCATCTGCACCAACTGGATATCCTACACTGAGCTAGCATTTGCCATTAAGTGTTGTGCCAGCCTCCACCACTTCCTCGGGCAGCTCATTCCATACATGCAATACCTTCTGCGTGAAAAAGTTGCCCCTCAGGTCCCTTTTAAATTTTTCCCCTCTCACCTTAAACCTACACCCTCTAATTTGGACTCCCCTACCCTAGGAAAAAAGACCTACACACTCTATCCATGTCCCTCATGATTTTATAAAACTTTATAAGGTCATTCCTCAGCCTCCGATGCTTCAGGGAACGTAGCCCCAGTCTATTCAGCCTCTCCCTATAGCTCAACCCTCCAACCCTAGCAATATCCTAAGTCTTTTCTGAACACTTTTAACATCATCCTTCTGACAGGAGGGACACCAGAATTCAATGCAGTGTTCTAAAAGTGGCCTAACCAATGTCCTATACAGCCGCAACATGATGCTCCAACACCTCTACATAATACACTGATCAAGAAAGATAAGTGTACTAAATGCTTTCTTCATCACCCTGTCTACCTGAAATTCCACTTTTGCATCCATTCAAATACCCAACACATAAAATTTGATGGGACTTGATTTATTGATCTTAAAGGAAATGGTTCATAATAACAACCATTATTGCTGATCACTGACACTATAAATTCCAGAGGCATGTTCAATCGTTGCTGTATCCTCAGGCTATGTTTCATTGTACATTACTTTCTGTCCAAACCTCAGGAGAATTTTAATATCATTTCTAGGTAGATTTCCATCTGGTATTTATTTCCTATTACAGTGAGAACGATAAAATAAATCAGCTGATCTCAATTATTTCCTTTTTACTGCTTTCAATTATTTTCTTCTTGCATCCCCTGCTCCTTCCAATCTCCAACTCTACAATCCGACATCTGGCTGCTTGTAAAGTTGAAGTTGTAGAGACTTTGGTTTTGTTTTTCTTAAAAGTTATGCAGATAGTGTGGTGTGGCCAACATTTACAGTCTAACACTAATTGCTCGGTTAGAGTCTGGAAGACATTGCTTAGAAGAGCAATAAGGTTGAGTCTGGAGTTCTGGAGTTGAGGGGTTTGGCTTATGAGGAGAGGCTGACTAGACTGGATTATATTCATGGGAATTTAGAAGAATGAGGAAGGGATCTTATAGAAATATAGAAAATTATTAAGGGAAGAGATAAAAGTAGAGAGGATGTTTCCGCCTGCAGGTGGAACTAGGACAAGAGGGCAAAGCCTCAAAATTAGGGGGAGCAGATTTAGGACTGAATTGAGAAGGAACTCTGTGGAAATCCCTTCCCAGTTAAATAGTTGAGGCTTCCTCGATAAATGCTTTTAAAGCTAAGGTAGATAAATTTTTGAACAGTAAAGGAATTAAGGGTTATGCTGAGGCGGCGGCTAAGTGGAGCAGAGGTCACAAAAAGATCAACCATGATCCTAGTGAACGGCGGAGCAGGCTCGAGGGGCCAGTTGGCCTGCTCCTGCTCCTTGGTCTTATGTTCTTATATTCTAAGAATGGTGGAGGTAAGTTCAATTGTGGCAAAAAACGAGGGCATTGGATGGTTATTGGAGAAAAATGATACTCAAGGGTATGGGAGAATGCAAGAAATTGACACAAGGTAATGATGTTCATTGAATGAGTCTGTGCAGGGACAATGGGTTGAATAGTCCCCTTTTACCCCACAATTCTTGGGTGATCCTGTCGTAGAGAGCGAGCTCCTTGAGCCATTGCAATCCCTGAAGGCACTTCCAGATTACTGTTAGGTCAGAAATACCAGAACCTGGCCCAAAAATGATGGTGGAAAGATAATTGCAGATTCAATCCATGTATCTAATTTGATCCATTCTATCCCGTGCCTTTTCAAATTGTGGACAGAAAACCATAAGATATAGCAGCAGAATTAGGTCATTCAGCCCATCGAGTCTGCTGCACCATTCAATCGTGGCTGATATATTTCTCAACCCCATTTGCCCTGGCTTCTCCCGCATAACCTTTGATCTATTGACTAGTCAAGAACCTATCTATCTCTGTCTCAAATACAATCAACAATACGTTTGAAAGATTAACCATCCTATGGCTAAAGAAGTTCTTCCTCATCTCACTTCTAAGGGGTCGTTCCTTCATTCTGAGCCTATGGAGTCAGGTCCTAGTCTCCCCTAGTGATAAAGATTACGCAACACCAGGTTATAGACCAACAGGTTTGTTCGGAGATACAAGCTTTCAGTGCAGCACTCCGAAAGCTAGTACCTCCAAATAAATCTGTTAGACTATAAGCTGGTGTCATGTGATTTTTAACTTTGTCCACTCCAGTCTAACACTGGCACCTCCACATCAGTAATATCCAGTCCCATGAGTTTGAAGCATGAGCCAGTTTGTTTATTTGCTTTTGGTTATGTAAGAACTAGTAATGGAAGTACATCTTCAAACTTTCCTTCCTTCTCTAAATCTGAAAGACCTAACCTTGGCATCAAACAAACATACAATCCCGACAGTGTGGAAACAGCCCTTCAGCCCACACCGACCGTCTGAAACGTAACACAGCCAGACCCATTCTCCTGCGACTCTACGTTTACCCCTGACTAATGAACCAAACCTACACATCCCTGAGCAATTTAGTGCAGTCAATTCACCTCACCTGCACATCTTTGGATTGTGGGAGGAAACCAGAGCACCCAGAGGAAACCCACACAGTTACAGGGAGAATGTGCAAACTCCACACAGACAGTCGTCTGAGGCTAGAATTGAATCAGGGTCCCTGGTGCTGTAAGGCAACAGTGCTAACCACTGAGCAACCATGACGCCCAAATTTCCACTTCTCAATTTTCCTCCTTTCATCCCTTGTGGTGTCTTCCATTTCCGTGATTTTCTCATGGAACATGAATGCTATGGAACACCAGCATTTTTCGCTATTAATTCGCTGCCTTTAAACTGAATCGTTTGCTGCACCGTTTCAGGACTAGAAGGTGGACAGATCAAGGAATAGCAATGTTTCCTTAAAAGACACCCATGAGAACTAGCTGTGATTTTACAACAAACCTTTTTTTACAGTTTGGCTTTATCCAGTTTAGGTTTATATAACACAGTGTTTTTTCTCTTCAGTAATTTAAATTCTGCAGCTACCGAGGTGGGACTTGAACTTCTGCTCTGCAGAGCATCAGCCTAAACCTCTGACTTACTAGTCCACTGACAGCATGACCTTGCATAACCAAAAGCAAAAAACAAACTCAGTATGTTGTCAAAAATTGACTCATACTTCAAACTCATTGGGGTTGGGTAGTACATGTTCACACTGGACATGACTTCAGCTTAAAGCTTCAGTGATAAAAGCTCAATTTACCCTAATGTTAAAGTTAAAAATCACACAACACCAGTTATAGCCCAACAGGTTTATTTGGAAGTACAAGCTTTCGGAGCGCTGCTCCTTCATCTGGTACCCAGTGGGGCAGGATTGTCGGATACAGAATTTATAGTAAAAGATGAAACTGACGTAATGAATTGAACAAACCCAGATTGTTTTTCAGTCTTTAATCACTTAGAATGGGGTTGCAGGTTTTGATTCATTAATATGTAAATCCCACAACTTCTTTCAAGTCAAATTCCTGAGATAACTTTAAGGTTTTATTAAATAAAAAGGTGACATCCCAATTTAGGCAATGCATTAAAGGTGTGAGATTAGAGTCTGTCTGTATCCCAAGCTTGAGTCAGACTGGTTCAATTTCCAAAGTAGGAATTTATAAAATGTCACATGGACTGACTGCCTGCAGATTGCGTGCTTTTGGAACACAATAGAATGTTATCTGCAAATACAATTCTGCAAATGCAAATTCACTCCATAGATTTATATGTGTGCATGCGTGTGTATGCGAGTGAGAGAGGGAGAGAAAGAGAGAGAGAAAGAGAGTGTGTGTCCATGTGTGTGTGCATATGTGTGTGAGAGAGAAAGAGTGTGCATGTGTGCTTGATTGAGTGTTTGCACAAGTGTGATGGAGTATATATCTGTGGGAGGGTGTGCGTGTGAGTATGAGTGTAGGTGTGTGTATCTGTGTCTGAGAGAGAGCATGTGTATGAGAGAGGGTCTGTGTGAGTGTGTCTGCGTAAGAGTGTGTGTGTGTGCATGCTTGATTGAGTGTGCGCGTGCAAGTGTGACCGAGTATATGTCTGTGGGAGGGTGTGCATGTGCATGTGAGTACGGGTGTGTGTATATGTGTCTGACAGAGAGCATGTCATTGTGAGTGTGATTGTGTGTAAGAGTGTGTGTGTGTGAGAGCGTACAGTGTAGTGGGCTCACCCATAGTGTGACATGAACCCAAGATCCCAGTTGAGGCCATCCTCATGGGTACCGAACTTGGCTATAAGCCTCTGCTCAGCGACTTTGTGAAGGGGTCTTGCCTGAAACATTGACTCTTCTGCTCCTTGGATGCTGCCTGACCTGCTGTGCTTTTCCAGCACCCCACTCTTGACTCTGATCAATCCAGCATCTGCGCTCCTCTCTTTCTCCTAGTTGACTTTCGATTAGATTACTTACAGTGTAGAAACAGGCCCTTTGGCCCAACAAGTCCACACCGACCCATCGAAGTGCAATCCACCCAGACCCATTCCCCTACATTTACTCCTGCCCCTAACACTATGGGCAATTTAACGTGGTCAATTCACCGAACCTGCACATTTTTGGACTGTGGGAGGAAACCGGAGCACCCGAAGGAAACCCACACAGACACGGGAGAATGTGCAAACTCCACACAGTCAGCTGCCTGAGGCAGGAATTGAACCTGGGTCTCTGGCGCTGTGAGACAGCAGTGCTAACCACTGTCCCACCGTGCCACCCACTTTGTGCTGTCACCTATCCCGAAGCCCACATCATGTACTCCAATGTTAGCCTATCCAATCCATAATATCATTGGTGTGGGAAAGTGGTAGGATTTTGCAATAGTTTTCTAACAACTGGATGGAAGGAGGAGAACTATCTTTGAAGGCTATCCTTTATGCATTGGGCGCAAATTCTGGGAGATAATATATCCTTTCGTCTTTCCCACCTGCACTACAAAACCAAACATAGCCCCTGACTCACTTCCCTCAGATACCCGCTCTCTCCACCCAACACCGCCAGCTTACCTTGGTCTGGGATCCATGCCTGCATACCTTGTGGGCCTGCCTAGAATCTCAATAGTGCCAACTACCAAGCTTTGATAAGGCCAGGATAATCCGATTGGCCAGCAATTCATGGAGGGGCAGAAGTCTTACTATCAACTATGGACATCAATTACAGCAGAATATTGCTGAGGGGCGGGTGATTTTCTGGTTGGCATTTTCCAACTAATAAAAGCATGATTCTGTCCCTTATTCCACTGAAAGACCACATTTGACTCTCCAAATATACATTACTAACTTTGTTCAGAGCTTAAACAACTAGATTTCCCAGTTAGTGCATTTGCAAATTGTTTCTTTTCTCTTGCAATCAGACACGACTGAAGTTGCAGATCAGTTTTCATTGACAAGAATCTGCAGTTCTCACCTTGAATTCCTACAATAACTAATTGTTAGGTTATTGGGTAAATTTGTCTGCTGACTTAATAATTAACCATCTCTACTGGGACAATCCTGAGTCCAATTTTCATCTTGGCTACGTTAACTAATCTTATCAAATTAATATGTTAGAACTTCCCAATGAGTGAGGTCAACACTAACAAAGCATTACTGATTCCCAGCAAATGGAGTGTTACAACCGAGATTGCAGACATTAACCAATTCCTTTCACAATCCCACTCCTCCATTGATCATAAGGGAGTTTATATAAGTGTCAGACTATATCGAGGAGAAAGTGAGGTCTGCAGATGCTGGAGATCAAAGTTGAAACTTTATTGCTGGAACAGCACAGCAGGTCAGGCAGCATCCAGGGAACAGGAGATTCGACGTTTCGGGCACAGGCCCTTCTTCAGGAAGGGCCTTTCCTGAAGAAGGGCCTGTGCCCGAAACGTCGAATCTTCTGTTCCCTGGATGCTGCCTGACCTGCTGTGCTGTTCCAGCAATAAAGTTTCAACTCAGACTATATCGCTCAGTATCATCCTCAACACATACACACACACACACACACACTCTCTTTCCTAATTCTGAGAAAAAAATTGGAGTTCTGTGCATGTTACCTTAAAAGTGCTTTGGCCATGTGTCAGTTAAACTCAAAAGAAAGAAATTAAACATGGATAATCTCCCACACATTGATCTGAAGAAAATGTCACGGCGAACACACAAACACGGGGAAGTCTTTCCGGATCAGTTGTAGATGTGCGAATTCTCTTTTAAGGAGACAATGAGGTAAATTCCAGAATCTTCTTCAGGAATTCTCCAATTTTGGCGAAGTGATTGTCCAATGGGGTTTCAGTCCATGGATTTAGATTCAGGAAAAAGAGAGAGGGATTAGGGCCATTGCATATTTGGTATGTTATCTCTGATAGTGTTTATTACACCGCAATTTGGTCATGTGACTTCTCTCAAATCATCATAGACTGAATGTGTTCTTCCAATTGCTTCTTGTAATTGCAGTCTTGTGGCTGTTACAGCCAGTGTTCTTATTTACATCAGACATCTGAATAACAATCCCTTGCTGAGAAATGGTGCAACATAGATATTGAATAAGGAAAAGGAGGACAGGGATAATGCACAAATGTCTGTGATCAATCAGCTGAGAAACTTCAATTACCTTGGTCCATGTCTTTATGGGCGAACAGCCAGTTCCATAGCAACATACAGCTAAAATAATCAACACTCACAGGATGAGTGGGGAAAATAAAGGATTAATTCTTGATTTGCTGATATTGAACTAACATTGTTGGTGACTGGGAAAAGGGAACTTGGTACATGCACCTGAAGTGATCTTTGCCGTTATTTTGATAAAGTCATGAACAAACTAAAATCAACACATAAATGTCTCTACAAATTAATAATTTGAGATGAACATATTCAGATTTCCTACTTTTCTTTTTCATTTCAGTGGATCTGAATGTCACTGACAAGGCCAGCATTTAATGTCAAATACTAATTACTGATGGGGAGGTCAGGGTGTACTAGCCTCTTTAGGATTGAATTATTTTTCAATCATTAGTCATTTTAATTTGGTGAAGCAAGTAAGGATTTAAAATTATATTTTGTTTAATTATGATTATTTGTAAAATAGTTTCTGTAAAGAAAAAAAAGCTTTAGCACTCAAATGTAAGACATGTAACATATGGTATTAACCAAGTGAACATTCTCACAACGATTTCCAATCCCAGCCTATCTTTGCTTGGATAAAGAGTCCAAAACTATTCACAATATTCCAGTTGTGGTCTGACTAGTGCCTTGTATGGTTTTACCAAAACCTCTTTATTTTTATACCCTCTTCCATTTGAATAAAGGCCAACATTCCATTTGCCATCCCTAAGAGTCCGTTCTCCTCTCACCATTCCCCTGGTTGTGCAACACAGACTATGCTAGAAACGCAAACACTGCAGCTGTTACTTGGTATTGGTTAATGAGTACACTTATTTTTCCTGTATTGTGGTTCAGTGATAGTGCCCATACCTCTGGGTTAGAAGGTCCAGCTGTAGATTGCACTTGCCCAAGAGGTATGTCATAGCATGTCCAGACAGGTTGATTAAAAAGTATATTTTTTCTTTCTATGCTGTTACTGAGCATTTCATTCGAATAATGTGATGAGGATTAAAGGACAAACCACAAATGCAATTTAAAAGCCTTTGGGATCACTTACTGAAGCTGGCATTCATTGGAAGCCTTGCAACAATGAGAATGAGAGAAGTGGATAGCCAAAAGTGATTACAAGGTTGCAATCTAATCCTTGTATACTGGTGATAAAAAAGACAGTGAGAGAAAATCAAACAATTTACAAATGGAGATTAAATGACTACCTTAAAATTACACAAGGGTATGGTTGTTTGTAAATTCATACATGTAGAGAAACCTTGCTAGAAAGTACGCATACATTCAGCTGCCTAGGACCAACAGGAATTCAGGAAAAATATCGTTATCTAAACAATGGATCCACTGCGCAACCCTCTAGCACATGGAATAGTTGGGCCAAATGATGTGTTTCCAGGAGTAATTACATTAGTACATGAGAGAGATGCTAAAGGGAAATAATAAACAAAACAAAAACTGCGGAAGCTGGAAATATGGAACAAAACAGAAATGGCTGGAGAAATTCAGCAGATTGGGCAACATCTATGGAGAGTAAACAACATTCACGTTTCTGGTACAGAGACCCTTCTTCAGAACTTAGATCTTAGTTCTTGAGTCACTAGTCCCGAAACATTGACTTAGAAATGCTAATGGACTTAGTTGAAGTGAATTGGGAATTGATTCATGTGGAGTTTAAGCAAAGAAATGATGGGTTGAGTTTATTAATTTTTCCTCTGTGGTGTAGACTTTATAAGTTAGCTAAGAAGGTGGGGAAAGTGGTAGGGGGAGGGACAGTATTTCTCATGGAAAAATATTCAGAAGTCTGGGTTTTAGTTTGCACCCGATAGACATTCCACCTGGAAATCACGCCTGGTTGATAGGCATGACTTCTCACAGTCAAGTGAAGAGGTCTCTGGAACCTGCTAGCGGACCAGGCTCAATGACTTGGGTCATCAGGAGTTGTAGCTTGAAAACACTGACCTTGCCTTCTTTGTAATGGTGAGAGTTATGATTATACAATTCTTGCAACTTTGAGTGTACATGCAGCACTGAAAAGGCATTTAGCTTCTTTCCAATGTTGCCCTGACATTGCTTCAGCTGAGGGTTGGAAAAGCCTGCCTGCTATTACTATTGCTTTTCGAGCTATGTTGTTTTAAGACCTTGGTATGCTCATACGCCAATAACGAGGATGCGACTGAATGACTGACTGCAATTTGAATTCTAAGGAAACAACACTTCAGGAGAAAGTGAATACATAGTTCTTTGGAACGGCATGTTGTCGTCTGAAGTGTTCAATAAACTTGTGTAAGATTCCCGAGTAAAATGCACCCATGAGACTTAATTTGTGTAACTGACAAGAAACGAGAAATATAGAACAGGCCACCTTCATAGGTGACAGCCTACAGTTGGGGCTGAGTGCATTGAGGGGGTCTGATTCCCAACCATGGGGAGGGGGGGGGGGGGGGCAAGAGCACAAGTTGCTTCGTGCTCTGGGTGATAGATTGGGGATTTGTCGGTCTCTCTCAAGTTGAAGGACTTAATCAAGGTTTGGGTAAAAATGTGAGGAAGAGTGACTCGACTCTGATCTGTCTCCACAGATGTTGCCAGATTGCTGAGCTTATACAGTAATATCTATTTCTGTCCTTCACTTCTCTAAACCCAGCACTGCCTTTGGATTTCAGGCAAGGATTTAGGTTGGCGATATCATGTCCTGTTATTTCAAATAAGCTGTCAACAGTCACTTTTAAATATATGAAGAGTGGGTACAAGAGGAATAAAGAAAATTGGTGCCTGATTGCTAAAATGGAAATTATTTGCACTTGATATTTAGTAAATGACATGGATTAGATAGACACACATAGTCGTTATGAACACAGTGAGCAGATGTATTAGTAACCTTCACAGCCTCATTCAGAAGCAGCACAAATTTGAAATTAATGTTAAAGGTTAGATAATCATGGTCAATATGCATTCAGTTGACACTTTGAGAAAGTCATGCTCCCTAACAAGAGATTTGGTGCGAATTGAGCATAAGTTATTGTTCTTATCTTCATTGGTACATAGTTAATTAAACATGCAGTTACCCTTCAAGAGTGGAGTTATATATCAAACAAATATACTTTGCATGACACTTTAATACCACCTAACAGTAAAATATTTCTTTACAAATTCAGTCACTGTAATGACTAAAGTAATTAACTGTGTGAAGTATGTGTCAATGTGTTAAGCAAATATGATTAATTATTCTAAATGTAATAAGTAGATAAAAAGCTAAGAGAAAGTGAGGACTGCAGATGCTGGAGATCAGAGACAAAAAGTGTGGTGCGTGGAAAGCCAATCAGGTAGCATTTGAGGAGCGGCAGAGTCAACATTTCAGGCTTATTACCTGGTGTTGTGGCCAATAATCATTGTCATTATGATAGAGCAATTCAGTTGCAACTTGTGGGAAACCAGAATGGTGTGTGTGTGTGTCCCAAGTCAGGATGGTGAGTGGCTTGGAGGGTAACATGAAGGTGATAGTGTTCCCATGCATCTGCCATTCTTGTCCTTCTAGGTGGAAGTGGTCATGTGTTTGGAAGATGCTGTCTGAGGATCTTTGGTGAATTTCTGCAGTGCATCTTGTAGATAGTACACACTGTTGCTACTGAGCACCAGTGGTAGAGGGAGCGGATGCTTATGGATGTGGGCTGCTTTGTCCTAGATGGTGTCAAACTGCTTGAGTGTTCTTGGAGCTGCACTCATCCAGGCAAGTGGAAAGTATTACATCATATTCCTGACTTGTGCCTTGTAGATGGTGGACAGACTTTGGGGAGTCAGGAGGTGAATTACTTGCCACAGTATCCCTAGCTTCTGACCTGCTTTTATAGTCACCGTGTTTATGTGGTGAGTCCACTTCAGTTTCTGGTCAATGATAACTCCAGGAGATTGACAGTGGGGGGGCAGGTATTAGAGATGGGAACACCATTGAATGCCAAGGGATGGTGGTTAGATTGTCTCTAATTCATGATGGCCATAGCCTGGTATTTGTATGGCGTGAATGTTGCTTGCCACTTGTCAGCTCAAGCCTGGATATTGTCTCAATCCTGTTGTCTTTGAATATGGATTATTTCAGTATCTGCTGCAATTCAATTAACTTCGCTGTGCTTTATGCGAGTTTACTGTGTGCAAATTAACGACTGCATACCCTACATTCCAACAATGATTGCATATCCAGAAAACTACTATGTTGGTTGTGAAGTGCTTTGTGGCAGAAAGCATGATACTCTTGCCAGTTGTTTCTTTTTCCTTTCTTTATTTATAATGATCCTCGGCACAACAGCGTGGGCCAAAGGGCCTGTTCTGTGCTGTATGTTTCTATGTTCTATGTTCTAATAATACCAGGTTTAATTGATAAATTGAAATAAAGCAAGTTGCAAGGCAATGATGTAAAATATGCCAAAACTTGGGGACAAACAAGCTAAAGCTTGACCCATTTCAAAAGAAACCGTCATACAGAGTGACCAATCTTTGGAATAGTCTTTCAGGAAAGATCATTGAGACAGCATCCTTCAATATGTTCAAGACTGCTTGAATATTTGCAAATTCCATCTTATTTGTTGCCCAGAATTAATTTAGAATGGATGGTCTAGAGACACATGTTCAAACCATTTTTAAAGGGGTTTCAATGCTTGATTTTGTGGGTGTCATTGGCTGAGCTCTTTGGAGTTATTACGAATGGCTGTGAGGTTTACAGCACTTGCCATTATTGTGCAGCAGTTCAGACCTTCTGGGAAACCTGGGACTTTCTCTGCCAGTGTGCGGCCTCTGCTATAACGGTACATCACAAACAGATGGATTGTGAAAATCCACGTTGCACCTACCCACTAGATACCATAACATGAACATTTAGGGATAGTGTACTCACGTGCAAATCAATTTTTAAAGCTGTTTTTGTGACACCATTGCAGTAGCGGCAACATTGAGAGAGACAAAAGACCCCAAGACAATATTTCAGGAATCAGCACAAACCTCTCCCCAGTAGTGTGTGATCAATAATGTCCCTAAACAAAGGGATCAAACTGTTTATTCCACCTTTATCACTGTGGGGCATTGCTGTGCACAGGGTGAAGCTGTCAAGCAATATTCCCATGTTACAAAGGTGACTACACTTCAAAAATCTCACTCTGAAGAATGTCCCAAAGTTATTAAAATCCAGCTTATAAATTTATAGGATAGTGAGGAGGGTTTAGAGTCAGGACTAGAACAACCTTGATTATCTGAACAAGACGGGCAGGGAGTATTTTGTTCGGATAACTGATTGTTTGGATCATGATAATGTTTTTACTGGACCTTGAGATCTTGTTTGGATAATATGAAATTGGGATAATTGACGTTCAGATAACCGAGGTTGTTCAGTATTTGGACAGTTCTCCCAGTCAGTCAGTTTAGAACAAATAACAAAGAAACTTTACAGCCCAGGAACAGGCCCTTTGGCCCTCCAAGCCTGTGCCGATCCAAATCCACTGTCTAAACCTATCGCCCAATTCCTAACGATCTGTATCCCTCTGCTCCCTACCTACTCAAGCATTTGTCCAGATGCATCTTAAATAAATCTACCATGCTTGCCTCTACTACTTCTACCAGCACTTGGCCATATCCCTCTAAACCCTTCCTATTCATATACCCATCCAGAAGCCTTTTAAATGCTGGCATTCCAGGCACCTATCACCCTCTGTGTAAAGTACTTTCTGCATGTATCCCCTTTAAACTTTTCTCCTCTCACCTTGAACCCGTGACTCTCGTTACTGAATCCCTCACCCGGGGAAAAAGCTTGTCTCTATCCACCCTGTCTATACCCTTCATGATTTTGTAAACCTCAATCAGGTCCCCCCTCAATCTCCTTTTTTTCTAATGAAAATAATCCTAACTTACTTAAACTCTCTTCATAGGTTTAGGTACACTCAGCTGAAAAGCCTTGAGCTATTCTATATTATTCCAGGAGAAGTGCACATTTTCTTCTTAATGTTGCCAAATTACTAAATGCAATCGCATCATCATTGATGCGCAAAGGGAAGCTACACAGCAATGCTATTGATAGTAGTTTCTGGAGTTCAAAAAAGACATCACCAATTAAGACAAGGGCTCTTGTAGTGCATTGATAGTGTCCCTATCTCTGGAAAAGCAGATGTGACTTGAAATTCCAACTGCCACAGATGTATATCTTAACATGTTTGAGCAGGCTGATTAAAATAACTGGATCATCAGTTTGTATCGTGAGGTTTACATGCAGATCTGAATGGCTATTGAAGTTGCACCAGAATAAAACAATAAGCTACAAGAAAGTCTGAGCATTTAAAGACCAGCCTTATGAGTTACGTGACACCTATAGTCACTAAAAATCAAATTCTGGAACTTGTAAACGGTTTGAAAATTTAAGAGATTTCTGAGAGAAGGTATTAATCTGACATTCTGAGATTTACAATCTTTTTTTATTTTTTTCCCTCAGAGTGGCTATAATTCCAGTAATTCTATTAGAAAATTCCGCAGTCATTATAACAGCTTTTATAGTAAATTGTTCGACTGTCATGACACTGGACTCTATTACCTTTAATAAGATTTCCTAAATATGCCAGTTTTTAATTCGTTTCCAAACACCCTTTAGCTTGAATCAATAATACCCCACGAATTAAAGGAAAATAATTCATGGCAATTTCACTTGCATAGTTGCAATCATTCAGTAAGCTACAGATAAATTAAAGACGATTTAGTCATTGTAAAGGGATCTTCTGAAGTTTAGTTGAAAGCAATATTATTCCAGGTAAATTAATCCCAAAACCTGCTTCAAACCCGATCACACCACATTTTAACTTTAGGCAAAATTCTGCTGAAAATTGTGCTGGTTAGTTTATAGCTCAAGTTTCCACTAAAAAGCATTAAATAGTTGTAATTTTAAGCCTTTTGTGAAGGAGTGCAAATGGGTACTATACTGAAACTTAATTGTTCCTTTCTGTTAATTGAATTTTAAGTGTTCCTTGATTATATTCAAAAGTGATAACTTGCTCAATTTTACTCATATAGCTGGCAATAGGTCTATCACCAAAATAAATGTTTGTGACTAACTCTAATATAAAAATCACTGACAATTTCGATATTCTGACTACTTTTGGTGCACTACATTTACAGTCATAGAGTATAGTCAGGAAACAGACTCTTTGGACCAACTCATCCATGTCAACCAAATATCCTAAATTAATCTAGTCCCCTACCCCTCTAAACCCTTTTAATTCATATTCCCATCCAGATGCCTTTTAAATGCTGGCAAGTGAAATTGTACCAGCCTCCACCACTTCCTCTGGCAGCACATTCCATAAACACACCACCATCTGCATGAAATTGTTGCCCTTTAGGTCCCTTTTAAATCTTTCCCCTTTCATCTTAAACTTATGTCCTTGGGCTTTGGACTACCCCAGCTCAGGGAAAAGACCTTGTCTATTTACCCTATCCATGACCCTTACGATTTTATCAACCTCTATAATGTCACCCCTCAGCCTCCAACACTCCATTGAAAATAGCCTCAGCCTATTCAGCTTCTCCCTATAGCTCAAATCCTCCAAATCTGTCAACATCCTTGTAAATCTTTTCTGAACCCTTTCAAATTTTACAACATCCTTCCTTTGTGGGGGTGACCAGAATTGAACACAACGTTCTAAGAGTGGCCTATCCAATGTCCTGTACTGCCATAATATGACTTCCAACTCCTATACACAATGCACTGACCAATAAAGAAAATATACCAAACACCTTCTTTGCTAGCCGACCAACCTTGGACTCTACTTTCAAGGAACTATGAACCTGCATTCCTAGGTCTCTTTGTTCAGCAACACTGCCAAGACCTTACCATTAAGTGTATAAGTCCTGCCCTGATTTGCCTTTCCAAAATGCAGGACCTCACATTTATCAAAATCAAACTCCATCTGCCACTTCTCAGCCCAGTGTCCCATCTCATCAAGGTTCTGTTATACTTGGATGTAAAATTCTTCGCTGAGGGTGTGTTGTTGGAAAAGCATAGCAGGTCAGGCAGTGTCCAAGGAGCAGGAAAATTGCCATTCCAGGCCGGAGCCTTTCATCAGGAATGAAGGCAGGGAATCTCCGGGGTGGAGAGTTAAATGGGAGGGGAGTGGGGCTAGGGAGAAGGTAGCTAAGAGTGCAATAAGTGGATGGAGGTGGGAATGAAGGTGATAGGTCGGAGAGGAGGGTGGAGCAGATAGGTGGGAAGGAAGATTGACAGATGCGATAGGTCATCAGGACTGTGCTGGCTGGAAGTTTGGAACTGAGGTAAGGTGGGGGAGAGGGATAATGAAGAAACTGGTGAAGTCCACATTGATGACTTCGGGTTGAAGTGTTCCGAGCCGGAAGATGAGGCGTTCTTCCTCCAGGCGTCGTGTGGTGAGGGAGTGGTGATGGAGGAGGCCCATGACCTGCATGTCCTTGGCAGAGTGGGAGGGGGAGTTGAAATGTTCAGCCTCGGGGCTGAGGTTGTTTGGTGCAGGTGTCCCCAAGGGGGAGACTGGACGCCTTCTCGCAAAGTACTTCAGGGACCATTTCCGGGACACCCGCACCAACCAACCCAACATTTCAACTCCCCCTCCCACTCTGCCGAGGACATGCAGGTCACGGGCCTCCTCCATCGCCACTCCCTCACCACTCGATGCCTGGAGGAAGAATGCCTTATCTTCAGCCTCGGAACACTTCAACCCCAGGGCATCAGTGTGACTTCACCAGTTTCCTTATTTCCCCTCCTCCCACCTTACCCCAGTTCCAACCTTCCAGTTCGCAAACACCCTCATGACCTGTCCCACTTGTCAATCTTCCATCCCACCTATCTGCTCCACCCTCCTCTCCGACCTATCACCTTTACCCCCATCTCCATCCACATATTGCACTCTTAGCTACATTCTCCCCAGCCCAACACCCCCTCCCATTTATGTCTCCACCCCCGAGACTCCCAACCTCATTCTTGGTGAAGGGCTCTGGCCCCAAACCTCGATTCTCCTGCTCCTCGGATGCTGCCTGACCTGCTGTGCTTTTCCAGCAACACACTCTCAACTCTGATCTCCAGCATCTGTAGACCCCACTGTAACTTTTTTCGCTGTCCACTATACCTCCCATTTCGGTGTCATCTGCAAACTTACTATCCATACCTCCTACGCTTGCATCTAACCCTCCACCACCACTCTCTGTCTTTCAACTTTGAGCCAGTTCTCCTGAGGAAACCATACATCTTTTGATATGAAAATCTTCGAAAGTGTGTCTACAAATGCTTGTGCACCTAAGAAAAGAAATACAATGTGAACAGCCTTTATGAATTAAATGTTATGTTGGTGGATTCCTTATTGTAGTCACAGAATCATGCAGCACGTAAACAGAGCTTTTGGTCCAACCAGTCCGTGCTGAACATAATCCCAAATTAAACAAGTCTCATCTGCCTGCTCCCAGTCCATATCCCTCCAAACCTTTCCTATTTATGTATGTATCTAAGTGTCTTTATTGTAGGAATTCTCTAACTGCAAGTGTTTTGACAGTCTCATGTGCAATCTCCTAGTGACTGAAGAGGGTTAGATTAGATTAGATTAGATTAGATTAGATTACAGTGTGGAAACAGGCCCTTCAGCCCAACAAGTCCACACCGACCCGCCGAAGCACAACCCACCCATACCCCTACATTTACCCCTTACCTAACACTACTGGCAATTTAGCATGGCCAATTCACCTAACCTACATTTACCCCTTACCTAACACTATGGGCAATTTAGCATGGCCAATTCACCTAACCTGCACACCTTTGGACTGTGGGAGGAAACCGGAGCACCCGGAAGAAACCCACGCAGACACGGGGAGAACATGCAAACTCCACACAGTCAGTCGCCTGAGGTGGGAATTGAACCCGGGTCTCTGGCGCTGTGAGGCAGCAGTGCTAACCACTGTGCCACCGTGCCACCCACTTATATAAGAATGGCACTGGACAGCCGCAGAATTGATAGCTCATGTCGCCATTGTTGGTTCTATCGCACTTCTGTAGCTCCACCACCTCTGGTGTTCACCAGACATGTCAGACATAGAACATAGAACATAGAACAATACAGCGCAGAACAGGCCCTTCAGCCCTCCATGTTGTGCTGACCTGTGAACTATTCTCAGCTCATCCCCCTACACTATCCCATCATCATCCATGTGCTTATCCAAGGATTGTTTAAATCTCCCTAATGTGGCTGAGTTGACTACATTGGCAGGCAGGGCATTCCACGCCCTTACCACTCTCTGAGTAAAGAACCTGCCTCTGACATCTGTCTTAAATCTATCAACTCTCAATTTGTAGTTATGCCCTCTCGTACAAGCTAACATCATCATCCTAGGAAAAAGACTTTTACTGTCTACCCTATCTAATCCTTTGATCATCTTGTATGTCTCTGTCAAATCCCCTCTTAGCCTTCTTCTTTCCAATGAGAACAGACCCAAGTCTCTCAGCCTTTCCTCATAAGACCTTCACTCCATGTCAGGCAACATCCTGGTAAATCTCCTCTGCTCCTTTTCCAATGCTTCCACATCCTTCCCAAAATATGGTAACCAGACCTGTACACAATATTCCAAGTATGGCTGCACTAGCATTTTGTATAGTTGCACCATGAAATTGCGGCTCCGGAACTCAATCCCTCTACCAATGAAACCTAACACACCGTATACCTTCTTAACAGCACTATACACCTGGGTGGCAACTTTCAGGGATCTATGTACATGGACTCCAAGATCCCTCTGCACATCCACACTACCAACATTTTTTTCCATTGACCCAATACTCTGCCTTCCTGTTAATCTTCCCAAAGTGCATTACCTCACATTTAGCTGCATTGAACTCCATTTGTCATGTCTCAGTCCAATTCTGCAGTTTATCCATGGTCCCCTGCAACCTGTAGCATTATTCTAAACTACTCCACCGACATTGCCAGTTTGGCAATATCAATGGTCCTTAAATCATGTTAAACCAAACTCTAGTGCTTGCCTCCATCTGGGCTGGTTGGAAGGAGAATTTCCTCAGGGGAGACTATCTTTACACCAGAGGTTTTTAAGGAACAGTTTTAGGGTTTCTTAGTATCTCTTGTTCTTTATTTCTCCTGTCCACCATGACGTGGTTTGCTGTGAAATAACTGAAGATCTGTCCCATTTGCCAGCATTTGGCCCATATTTGCAATCTTGATATAATCTGCCCACCTGAAGTGAATTATTTGTAGGATGTTCTTTGTAGCATTGAACCTGGCATGATGAAAGACATTGCTGTTTCAGATTTTGGGCTGTCATTGAATCCTGAGATCGACCACAAGAGTCAGCTATTAGTTTTGCACTAAGCTGATGATGCAGGTCAAACTCTACCCAGCCATTGTCCTTATTACTCTGCTGCCTGGTGCAAAATCTTGAATCTCCTACTTTCTTTTATTCATTCTTTAGATGAGAGCATCACCAACTGAGCCCAGGATTTATTCATCATCCTTAATTACCCAGAAGACAGTTAAAGGTCAACCAAATTGCTATGTATCTGAAGTCACATGAAAGCCAGACCAAGTGATGACAGCAGTTTCTTTTCCTACAGGACATGAGTGAGCTAGATAGATTTTCCCATCAATTGACAATGTTTTCATTCATTAGACTCTTTAGACTAAATTTAAATTCCACCATTGTTGACGTTCATATTCAATCTTTGGAAAATTGCCACGATCACTGGATTAATAGTTTAGTGATAATAGAGCCATTGCCTCCCTGCCACATTGGTGATGCATAAAGTTCTGGACATTTCCACCAAAGTCATGGCCAATATTTATCTTTCGAAAAAATACTCTTTGAAAAAAATTATCTGGCCATCATCACATTTTTGTGGGATTTCTATGCACCAATTGGCTGTTGCAGTTTTTACATTCCAACAATGACTATGCTTCAGTGGGTGGGAAGATGTTTTGTTGTGATGTTCTGATGTCACAAAAGGCACTGTAGAAATGCAACCCTTCCCTCATCTTTTGCAACACATCGTTCACAAGTCCCCATTTTGTTCAGCCATTCTCTTGTCCTTGCAATGTTTTGGCTCTTCAAAGACAAACTCCATACTTCTCAACACTGCTTTCTGTTACAGCTGCTCCCTCTTAATCTTTTAAACTTTGATGGAGTTGAATGACAGGCCATAATTCTTATCTCTTTTCTTTCCCCCTTCAGGTCATGAAAACACTAGCTTAGCAGCATGAGATTGTATAAAAAGATAAATTAAAACAGACTGCTTTAGGTTTCTCAATCACTTGTACATTCAGGTTGACAACACTTGTACTTTTGCTGAGGTAATGAGAAAACATTTGACAGCCGGGAGAAGAAGGAACACTAATTAATTTGATCAAGTAAAGCCCAGTGGAATCAAGGTATGCTTGCAACCACAGGAGTTTAAGAAAATGAATAACCAAAGATTAAATGAGATGGAAGACAGTGTGAAATTTGGCACTATAGTGAGGTGCAGGAGGAAAGAGAGGAGTCAGCAAGGTGGAACTCTGTACAGGTGTATACTGAAATGGTAAGAAAATCAGAAAGTTTACTCAGTGGAAATTCAGGTGATAATTTAATAAAGTGTTTTGCTTTGAAAGTATTGACATTTCTGTAAGTGAAAAATCATAACAGTTTACAGGAGAGAGGAAACTATTTATAAACAAGCTAAATACTGTTAATACTAGAGATCTCAAATCAGAAAAAAAACGTCTGCTGGACAAAATTAAGCCCCTTTGATAAAACTGCAGGCTCTTTACAACCTTCTGGACTCAACACTGAATTCAACAACATCTGACATAGAACGCTCCTCCATTTTCATAATTTTTTCTGTTTCCTCTGCATCTTGTTTCCATGCTTTTGCTTTCATTCAGAGCTAACCTTTTACTTTGCTCTTCATACCCACTCTAGGCCAATGCCCTTTCACTCAAAATCCTGGAATTTCTTCCCTAATGGCATTGTGGGTCAACCTACAGCACGTGGACTGCAACCGTTCAAGAAATCAAGAATCAAGAACACTTCACCTGATGAAGGAGCAGTGCTCCAAAAGCTTGTAATTTCAAATAAACCTGTTGGACTATGACCTGATGTCATGTGACTTCTGACGCAGTTCAAGAACGTAGGTCACCATCATGTTCTCAAGGGCAAGTAGGGACGCCAATGAATTCTGGTCCAGCCAACCACGCCAATGTCCCATGAGTGAATTAAAGAGAAACAAATACAGCAACTCCCTTTGTCTTCAATGTCTTTGATCTTTAATCTGCCTCACCCTCTAATCTTCCCCTGATGTTCCCCTCTGTTCCACTTTCTTCCTCACCCTCATTTTCTCCATAGCATAAAACCCAAATTTCCAACTTTCTTCAGTTCTCTTTTCATTCTAAGAAATCATGTGATTAGGTTCCACATTCCCATTCTCCTGCCCCTTACCCAAAGCTTGGGCAATTAGGTATGCATCAAATATTGGACAACTGTCACGGAAATAAAAATCAGTGAAGCCTGCCATGGAATTCTAAACGCATTCAATGTCTCTCAAAGCAACAGAGAAAGAAAGACTGCAGAGGTAGATCAGGAAACTGTCATTAGCACAGCAGGAGATCAGAGGCCACCAGCACAACTGTCACCATTGTCAACATTCTTCTGTCTGCCTAAGGTGCTGGGCATAATAAAAATCAATTTGAATGGGATGGTGGAGATCACGTGATGCATTCTAATCCTGATGGCAAGAGAGGTCAATCTGAGAGAGACAGGTTCTGTCATAAGTCCCACATGAGGAGTGGTTTTAGATGTCATTTCGGGTTGTTACGTTCAGTGGTAGCCTGTCTCTCCAAGCCATTGTCGCAATTGTGCAGCACAGTAATCCTCTGGATTGTATCTATTGTCCTCTGTTACCAGCCAGTATCTCCAGTTGCGCGAATAGATGCAGTGGGGCTATATGTCACACTTGCACACAGCTGTGAAGCGAGGCTTTGGGCGCCCCACCTGCTTCCAGCTACTTCACAGTAAAGAAAACAATTGTGTTTGTGGCCGTCTTCCATCCCACCAAAATGGCCAGCCAGAGAGGCTGCCTTGGTTTAACGAGTGCCAACATAGCAAATTTTGAGAAGATTTGTAGCTCAGGTTGAGGTTTTGGATGTAGGTTTACTCGCTGAGCTGGAAGGTTCATTTCCAGACATTTCATTACCCTACATACCCAACATACTTGGAGGATTTGCCCTATAGCTATGTGAAGTATATTTTGTGATTTTTCCTTTGATTTGGTGACAAGAATACACTGCAAACTGTGAAATGCAAACAGATGGGCTTATTTTCTTTATAGCTTAGGTCATCTTTGTTTCACAACCACCACCAAAATGTGATATGGGCAAAATCTGGAGTGAGCAAAATGACCACCTGAACAACATCCTGCTACTGTTGGGGGGGGGGGTCTCTTATGTAACGTCCCTACCTCTGGGCCAAAAAACCCAGGTCCAAGTCCCACTGTTCCACCGGTGTGTCATCATATGTCTGAAGAGGGAGATGAAAAATGCTGTTCTGCATCTCACTTAGTGCCAGCAGAGGGAGCATCAGAGCAAAGGCAGTTCCTTCCAGTTTTGGATTCTGAAGGCTGAATGTGTGTGTTCTTGGGGTTCTCACCTCAAAGCATGGCAGCACACCATTTTCCAACATGCAACATGCCGCAGCCCCCTGCCCACTTCCCACATACTCTGACGATCGGTCTAGCCTCAAGGTAGCCTGTTGATTCTGATTTAGAGTCATAGAGTTACAGAGCTGTACAGCATGGAAACAAATCCTTCAGTCCAACTCATCCATGCTGACTAGATACACTAAGTTAATCTAGTCCCATTTGCCAGCATTTGGCCCACATCCCTACAAACCCTTCCTATTTTTATACCCATCCAAATGCCTTTTAAATGTTGTAATTGTACCAGCCTCCTCCACTTCCTCTGGCAGCTTATTCCATAAATGCACCACCCTCTGCGGGAAACATTTGCCCCTTCGGTCCCTTTTATATCTTTCCCCTCTCACTTTAAACCTATGTTGTCTAGTTTTGGACTCTGCTACCCTGGGAAAAAGACCTTGGCTATTCACCCTATCCATGCACCTCATGATTTTAATAATCTCTACAAAGTGACCCCTCAGCCTCTGATGCTCCAGGGAAAATAGCCCCAGCCTATTCAGCTTCTCCCTACAGTTAAAAGTCTCCAAACATGGAAACATCTTTGTAAATCTTTTCTGAACCATTTCAAGTTTAACAACATTTACACATTCTAGGAGACCAGAATTGAAAGCATTATTCCAAAAATTGCCTGACCATCCAACTCCGACATTGACCAATAAAGGCAAACATACCAAACACCTTCTTCACTGTCCCTGAATACCCGCGACACTCCCTTCAATGAACTATAAACCTACAACCTAAGGTCTCTGTTCAGCAATACTCCCTAGGACATGACCATTAAGTGTATATTCTCAGTGTATACACGGTTTGAAGACCATCCTTCCTAGCATACTCCTAGCTACTGTACAATCTCTGGAAAACAAGATGGATTAACTCAGTTCATGGCTCAGCTTCCAGCATGAACTGTGTGACTGTTGTGCACTCTGCCTCACAGAAAGCTGGCTCAACCCATCCATTCCCGACTGTGCACTTCAGGCTGGTGGGTTTTCTATCCATCATATGGATCGTACAGCATTCTTGGGTAAGACAAAGGGTGGAGGGGTTTGCTTTTTAACAACAACTTGTGGTGCACGGATGTTGCAACCCTGGGCAGCCATTGCTCCCCAAACCTTGAACTCCTCACCATCAAATGCCGCCCCTTCTATCTACCACAGGAATTTACCACTGCTATACTAACCTCTATGTACATACCGCACCAAGCAAAGGTTGAGGAAGCTCTGAATGTGCTAGCCCACCACTAACACCATGGAAACAGAACACCCCAAGGCCCTGTTGATTGTAACGGGCGACTTCAATCATGCCAATCTAAGGAAGATGTTGCCCAAGTACCACCAGAACATTAAGTGCCCCACCAGGTGCCCGAACATTTTAGACCACTGCAACACCACTGTGAAGGATGCCTACCGCTCCATCGCCCGCACTCATTTTGGGAACTCTGACCATGATGCCGGGCTTCTTCTACTGGCTTACAGGCAAAAGCTCATGCAGGACACCCCCCTCGCAGATACAGGTCAAATGCTGGTCAGAGGAGGCAGAGGATCAACTCCAGTGCTGTCTGGAATCGGCTGATTGGGCCATGTTCAAACAGGCCGCAGGTACCTTGCACGAGTATGCCACCACCGTCACAGACTTTATCAGCAAGTGTGTGGAGGACTGTATACCGAGGAAGTCAATCCAGGTGTTCCCCAACAGGAAACCCTGGATAAATCAGGAAGTACAGAACCTGCTAAAAACCAGGTGTGAAGTCTTCAGATCAGGAGACCCACTCAAATATACAGAATCCAAGTATGACTTTTGCAGAGCAATTAAGGCAGCCAAGGACCAATACCAATTCAAACTAGAGACCCAGACAGATACCCGGCGACTATGGCAAGGACTGAATGACATCGCAGGTGCTAAATAGAAACAGTGCAAGATAGCAGACGATGACACATCCCTCCCAGATCATCTCAAAACCTTCTATGCTCGCTTTGAGCAGAATTTCAGTGGAGAGGTAACCCTACAAGTCCTAATGAACCAATCCCAACAGTCACTGCATCAGAGGTCAGATCAGTTTTCCTTCATGTGAATCCAAGGAAAGCGATGAGACCAGACGGAGTACCAGGCTGTGCACTCAGAACAAGGGCAGATCAACTGGCAGAGGTCTTCTTGGACACCTTCAACTTCTCCCTGCAGCAGACCACTGTCCCTGCCTGTTTCAAGAGGGCCAACATCAGCCCTGTGCCTAAGAAGACTCATGCAGTATGTCTCGATGACTACCGCCCAGTGGCCCTAACTTCGGTGGTCATGAAATGCTTTGAAAGGTTGGTCATGTCATTAATCAACTCCAGTCTCCCCACTACTCTTGATCCACACCAATTTGCCTATTGGACCAACAGATCAACGTCATATGCCATATCACTTGCCCTTCACTCCTCCCTAGAACATCTTGACATCAAGAACAGCTATGTAAGAATCCTACTCATTGACTACAGTTCAGCCTTCAACACTATTATCCCCTCGAGACTGATTACTAAACTTAGTGATCTTGGACTAAGCCCCACTCTCTGCAACTGAATCCTCAGTTTCCTGACCCACAGGCCACTATCAGTGAAGATTGGGGACAATATTCCATCCTCATTAACACTCAAAACTGGACCCGCCCCCCCCCCCCCCCCCCCCAAGGGGTGCGTACTCAGCTTCCCACTGTACTCACTGTATACCCATGACTGCGGTGCCAAATACCAAACTAATGCTACTTACAAGTTCGCTGATGACACCACTATAATCGGTCGAATCTCAGATGTTGACGAAACAGACTACAGATGGGAGGTGGAAGACCTAGAAAAATGGTGCACTGAGAACAACCTAGCTCTCAATGCCAGCAAAACCAAGGAATTCATTATTGACTTTCGGCGGGATGCTACTCATGCCCCCCTGCACACTAACAGCACAGAGGTGGAACGAGTGGAGAGTGTCAAGCTCCTGGGAGTGGTCATCCACAACAAGCTTTCTTGGGATCTTCATGTAGATGCACTAGTTACAAAGACCCAATAACGTCTCTTCTTCCTCAGGCAGCTGAGGAAATTTGGCATGATGGTGAATACCCTTGTCAACTTTTATAGGTGGAGAAAGTGAGGACTGCAGATGCTGGAGATCAGAGCTGAAAATGTGTTGCTGGAAAAGTGCAGCAGGTCAGGCAGCATCCAAGGAGCAGGAGAATCGATGTTTCAGGCATGATTCCTGAAGAAGGGCTCATGCCCGAAACGTCGATTCTCCTGCTCCTTGGATGCTGCCTGACCTGCTGCGCTTTTCCAGCAACACATTTTCAACTTTTATAGGTGCATCATCAAGAGCATTCTGTCTGGATGTATCACTACCTGGTATGGCATCTGTACCATTCAAGGTCGGAGACGGTTACAGAGAGTGGTGAACTCAGCCTGGACAATCACAAGTGCCAACCTCCGTCCATGGAATCCATCTACCAGGCCCGCTGTCAAGGAAAGGCTGCCAACATTCTCAAAGAACCATCCCACCCTAGTAATGTTTTTCTACAACCTCTACCACTGGGGAGAAGATACAGAAGCCTGAACACATGCACCAGCCGGTTTTGAAACAGTTTCTATCCTACTGTTGTTAGGATACTGAATGGGCTCACAAACTCTTAACATTCGCCTGTACCTATTTTTTTGTTTTTGCTGCTGCTTACCTATTATTTACTTACCTGTGCTATTTAACTCTGTGATCTACCTTTTCACTGTGACTCAGTACACATGACAAATAAATTCAATTCAATTCAAAGTCCTGCCTTGATTTATCTTTCCAAAATGCAACACCTCATGTTTATCCATCTGCTACTCCTCAGCCCATTGGCCCATCTGACCAAGCTCCCATTGTATTCTGAAGTAATTGTTTTCACTGTCCACTACACCACCAACTTTGGTGTTATCTGCAAACTCACTAACTATACCTCCTATATTCACATCCAACCAATTTATATAAATGACAAACAGCACCGATCCTTGTGCCACACCTCGGGTCATAGGCCTCCAGTCCGTCAACCAACTCTCAATCACACTATCTGTTTCTTATCTTCAAGTCAAATTTGTATCCAAATCCCTGGAGTCCATGTTATCTAACCTTATTAACCATGCAATTTGACTTGTTGAACTCCATACAATGTCCACTACTCTGCCTTCTTTGTCTCTTCTTTAAAAAACTTAACCAAGTTAGTGGGACACAATTTACCACACAGAAAGCTGTATTGACTATACCTCATCCATCCTTGCCTTTCCAAATATATGTAAATCATGTCTCTCAGAATCCCCTCCAACAACTTACCCACCACTGACATCAGGCTCACTGTTCTATAGTTCGCTGGCTTTTCCTTACCACCTTTCTTAAATATTGTCACTATATTAGCCAACCTCCCGTCATGCATGACCTCACCTGTAGCTATCGCTGACACAAATATTTCAGCAGGGGACCCAGCAATCATTTCCAAAGCTTCTCACTAAGTTCTGGGATACACCTGATCAGATCCTGGGGGTTTCTCCACCTTTATGCATTTTAAGATATACAACACCACCTGCTCTGTAATTTGGAAACTTTTCAAGGTATCTCCAAGTTTTCTTGCTTAGTGTTAGAGTGTTCCAGTCCCTGGAGTGGGAATAAAAGCCACAACCTTTGGACTCACAGGCAAGAGTACCACCAACTGAGTTGAAACTAACAACAACAGAGATATAAATACACAGGATTTGCAATAAATGCCCAGCATCGAAAACACTTAAGATTCTTTCATGTCAAGGCACTGGGGAAGTGCAAGATTTCTCTTCCAGATGGCTTCACACAATTTCGCTGGTTTCAGTGTCTCAGCGCTGAGAAGCTTGCAGAGGATATTGGCTAAACGCTCAATGATGTACACAGCAGTGTCACACAGCTCTGCCGTCACTGAGGACTATTATCAAACCAAGTAGGAATGACTTTGATTGTAATTTAAAATGTTATCAAACCATTGTGTTGGCCTGCAAGTGTGACAGTCACTGTCCTCAAGAGAGATAAAGTATTTAAATTAAAATGCAAAAAAAAAGTCAGTGAGCTCTTTTAATCCAAGTAAAATCTTGAAATGATACATCAACAAAATTACAATTATCTCATTCATTTCAGATTTCTTGTGCTACCACAATGACAAAATTCCTTGTAAATTTTGGGGTTGCATTTTCCCTGACCAACAATTTCTGATTTTCAGCATCCACATTTCTTTGTACTTTTCGTTTTGAAGACTTTGATGGGTCTTTGGAATGAAGAGTCCTGTTTACGTGTGTAAAGGGGGATTGCTAATCACAGGCCTAGGCGAAAGTGATGATTGCAGATGCTGGAGATTCGAGTTGAGAGTGGTGCTGGAAAAGCACAGCAAGTCAGGCAGCATCCGAGGAGCAGGAGAATTTAAGTTTTGGGCAAAAGCTTTGCTGCAGTCTCCACGCAACACTCTCCATTGCTGCCTTGCTGTACCTAACCCCAAAGGATATGTGTGGGACCCAGGAAGGAGGGGTAGGACTGAAGGACTGAATGGGACAGGGAAGAAAATCCTCGTTTGCTCATCTTTCCGTCTACTCTTCAATTAAAATTGTTGTTTTAACAATGGTGAGGAAGGAGTGCACATCCTAATCACCCTTCTCGAGAATCCATCAGATCAAGATTTGGTGGTCTCCTCCACTTGCACATAAGGTCATTCATAACAATTGCTGGTGTCTTGGAAAATAAATCCTATTGCTGGGTGCCCCCATGTTTTTCGTTCTTTGCACTCGGTTTAGTGGGTTGGAGTTTCCGAGGAGTGACAATTACGATCAAGTTGCGACTCCACAATTTTTGTGGTGTTAAAAAAGAGCTCCGCATTCCTGGCAGGAGGTTCTGATCACGCCTGATTCAGAAAGGCTGAGCTTACCCTCGCTCTGACCAATCCCTTGGTGTGAAAGACTGTCAAACCATGTCCATTTTCTATGGCAGTACCAACTCCAGTCCTGCAAGGATCTATTCTATGTTCTAAAGGCTGTAAGGTTTCTCTGTCATTATCCCAGACAGTGCATTCCAGATTCCTACGGCTGGAATCCCGGTTGGGTAAAGATCCTGACATCTAAGAGGCTTTTTTAAATGAGCTATCCGCTCTCTTCTGCCTTGCCATACCACTGTTAATTGAGGACCCCAAATAGTTGATTCATAGTCACTTAAGGACTCCACCTTACCCCTACAAGTAACAACATGGTAGTGGGAAAGAGAGTCATCAGGCAGGGCCCTGGGGAAGTGAATGCTGTTTGTTGCAGGCTCCCTGGGGTGCCCTTTGTTCCCAGGTGATCGTTATCCAATTGAGAGGAACCAAGCATTCGGAAGGGGAGGTCCTCCCAAGCGCCAAGCCCCTGCATTACTATCTTTTCTTTTCTCACCTCCACCCCAATCCCTTCCCCCTTGACACTGGTCTAGTGGTTCCTCCTTCCACCAACCCTCACCTCCAGCCTGGGATGCAGTGACACTCCTTAGCACTGGGGGGTGTATTTACAAGCAGAAGCCAAGACCTCCCAGCAGCTTTAATGTGCACAGAGCTGCTGGCCTATCAAAGGACGACAACTCATGGAGAGAAGGATCTTAGCAGACAGGGGAAGGCCCAGTTTTGGCCTGTTAAATGCCCGACTGGGGTATGATATAATAAGACTCCCCATAAGAGGTAATGTGGATCTCTCATTGGCATTCTGGAGACCTCTGTTATCTCCAGTGGATTGCAACTTTGGGACTGTGGAGGAGCAAATGGATATGGGTATTTACGAAACTCTTCCGCACAAGCACAAAAAGGCACATAGAATATTATCCTTTCTCTCAAAGGAAGTGGAAGGTAGAAATGAGGAAGTGATGCTTCAGTTGTTTGTAGTGTATTTTTCTAAAACACACTCCACCTTATCTGCATGAATGAGACATATAAGGATTAGAACTTGGGCTTGTATTCGTTCTCTGAATCTCACCTGTATCAATATCTGAGGCTGAAACAGAAGTGTGAATTATGTTAAACTCTCCATTTTGAGTTAAATAAGGTGGACATTTCCCTTGTTGAAGTTGGCCTCAAGGGAACATATGCAACAGAGATGGAGAAACTGAGAGAATGGAATAGAGTATTCCCAGGAAGTAGGGTATGAGGATGTATAGTTCCAGTAGCTGTGGGAGTTGGTGGGTTTATAGTGGATATTAGTGGCCAGTCTATTCCCAAAAATAGAAATAGAAATGTCAAGGAAGGGAAGGGAGGAGTCAGAGATAAACCAGATGTAAGTCAGGGCGGGATTGAAATTAGAAGTTAAATTGATTAACTTTTACAATTCAGACAAGAGAAGGAAGCAGCACTGATGATATCATTGATATATTGGAGAAAGAGTTGTGGGTGGGGTTGGAATAGGACTGGAACAAGGCATGTTCAACGTACCCCACGTAGAGACAAGCATAACTGGGGTCCATGCAGATATGCCTGGCTACCCCTCTGACCTGAAGAAAATGAAAGGAGTTAAAAGAGAAGTTGTTGAGGGTGAGGATGAGCTTGATCATTTAGGGACTTGTCAAAATTTGTACAGTGACCTTAAAAGGCACATCATTTGACATCATAAGGAAGATTAAAGCACCTATTACATGTATGGCTGTGCTTTCTACCATTAATTAAGATAAGTCATCAGACCTTTTTTTGTTAAGAATGCACATTGCAAAGGTTCACTTTATTTGATATAAATGTTCCCTGGTGTCTACAACGCATTCACAATGCGAGTTACAGGCGGAATGACTTCCTTCATTTAATGATTCGACAGGATTGCTCTATTACATCATCAATATAATTTCCAAAGTTAAACACAAATAAAAAAGGCACATTTGGAAATAGATGTAATTAACTCATTACTACAGAGACCTGCAGAGTCCTTGTGTGTATATAAGATTGAGACAGATTGATTCTTGATCAGTCAGGGAATCAAGGACTCAGGGAAAGGGCAGGAAAGTGAATATGAGAGATGTCAGAACAGCCATCATCCTATCGAATGGCAGGGAAAGCTCGAAAGACCAATTAGCCCACTCCTGTTTTTCTATCTTAGAATCTTTTGATTCTATGACCGGTCGAAGTAGACCTCTATTTTGCGAGTAGGACTCACAAATTCTTAACATTCACCTGTACCTGTATTTTTGTTTTTGCTGCAACTTACCTATTATTTACTTATCTGTGCTACTTAACTCTGTGATCTGCCTGTATTGCTCGCAAGACCGAGCTTTTCACTGTGCCTCTGTACACGTGACAATAAATTCAATTCAATTCAATTTTATTTTGAGCTACACAAGACAAGTTGGAAAATTGACTGCTTCGAGGTAGTTTTTAGCATTTTTTCATAATTGTTTTGACTTGCTTTGACCCGACACCCATACTGAAAGAAAACACGACCAAAACATGTTAGTTCTGAGCAATCGAAGACTTCCTATTTCAGGCACAGGTAAATACAGAATAAGACAGCTGTCCACACTATCTTAGAGTCACTGTCCCAAGTAGGCTGGAACAGTTAACGTTTCAACACACCAGACCAGTTAATGAGCTCCATGAAAATACAAATTAGGTAGTGTTGTTTTTTTTTCCCCGCAAGTTCAGGTGTTAGTGAAATTGAATTATTCTTTGGGGCTTTGTTGTGTGTCTGTTTACTTACAGAAGAACAAGAATGCTTTAATTCACTTCTTGGCATGCAGAACACTAAAGCATTCCTGAGAGATGTACTTAGTGATTCAGATGCAAGTCTTTGTCTCCCTCTCTCTCTCCCTCTCCAGCCCTCATTATGATGTGATGAACACCATCATCCCTGCAAAAATAATCACTTGACAATGAGACACAAGCCTTTCCTTTGATAACTTGTACTTACTGTAGGAGCAGCCATAAACCTCAACTCTCATTCCTATTCTACCGGTAGGATTCCACTGGAGAGGGGCAAAACGAAGGAATCTGGCTCTGACGGAGTACTGGAGCTTGTGGTGCACAACACTGTCCGCATTAGAGTTTCCTGGGAAAGCCTATGAAGAAGAAAAAGGACAGAAACCGATTAATAACAACATCCAATTAGTAATTCCCTAATGAGACATTACATCGAGAAGAAACAACTGAACAATTGAGTTTAATGTTACTGCCTTGAATCACACAGAGTACCAGAAATGTTACTGCATAGGAGGCCATTCGGTCTATTGCATCTATGCTGATCACCAAATGAGCAAGATTTCTTCCCATAATCCTTCACATTGTTGTTATTAAATAACCATCTCATTCCGTTTTGAATGCATTGATTGAGCCTGCTTCCACCACACCTGCGGACACTGCATTCCAGACATCAACCACCCACTGAGTGAAAAGGTTTTCATCATATCACAAAGTCAAATCATAGAATGCTGACCATGTGGACAGAGGCCATTGGGCCCATTCGAGTCTGCATGGACCCTCTGAAGAGAATCCCAATGTATCCCCATAACCCACAGTTACCATAATTAGCCCACTGATCCTGCATATTCTTGGACACTATGGGACAATTTAATATGGTCATAGAGACATACAGCATGGAAACAGACCCTTCAGTTCAACTCACCCATGCCGACCAGATATCCTTCATTATAATCAAGTCCCATTTATCAGCATTTGGCCCATAAACCCTTTCTATTCATATATCCATCCAGATGCCTTTTAAATGTTGTAATTGTACCAGCCTCCACCACCTCCTCTGGCAGCTCATTCCATACACGCACTACCTTCTGCATGAAAACATTGCCCCTTGGGTCCCTTTTCAATCTTCTCCCTCTCACTTTAAACCTATGCCCTTGAGTTTTGGACACCCTTATCCTGGGGAAAAGACCTTAAGTTTTCACCCTTTCCATGGCCCTCATGATGTTATAAACTTCTGAAAGGTCACCCCTCAGTCTCTAGTGCACCTAACCTGCACATCTTTGAACTGTGGGTGGAAACTAGAGCATTTGGAGGAAACCCACACCGATGTGGGGAGAACCTGCCAACCCCATGCAAACACAGTCACCCATGGCTGGAATTGAACCCAACTCCTTGACACTGTGAGATAGAAGTGCTAACCACTGAGCCACTGCATTTCCCTTCCACTCTCATTCTTTTATTAATTACTTTCAGTCTGTACCATCTCATTCTTGATCTTTTCAAGAGTGGGAAAATTTTTGTTCCATTTACTTTGCTCAGAGCTCTCATGATATTCATTACTTCAATCAGATTTTCTCTCAGCCTTCTGCCCTACAAGGAGAATAATCCCAGCTTCTCCAATCTATCCTCAGCAGCTTAACTGATGAAATGTACATTTTGCTTTCTCCTTGTAAACCAAGTCTATTTTTTTTATTTGTCCTTCTTTTCTGTTGCTTGTTTGTTATATTAACATTTTAGCAACATTTTACAGTCAAGGGTTAGTGACGTTCCAAACACAATGTCCTGTTGCTGTACCATCAGAAACCATGTGGTTGTGTTTGAAGATCTCACACCCAACCCATTGCCAATTATGGAGATGTTTCCCTTCATTAAAAAAACAAGCCTTGTATTTAGATAGCACACCTCATGACATCACGATGCACTGATACATGGTACAGGCATCAATGTTCTTTTGAAAGACAGTAATTTGGCAGAACCTCATGGGGGAATCAGGGTCTTGATGGCCATGTGGAGAGCTGGTGAGTGACCTATCATGCACCTTACAGAACTGCCCTCAAAACCACAAGTCCTGGACGCATCTTCCCCTCAGCACTTTAGCTTGACCTGGACCAAATAGAACATGATGATTAAGAAGGCACCTCACCACCAGTTCTTAAGGAAATTTGAGGGGGGGGGGGAACATAGAAACTAGGAAGAGGCCATTCAGCCCATTGTGTCCTCACCCCACCCTAAAATGTGCCTGCGCTTGGCTGATTCTCTATCTCAATGCCACCTCCCACTCTCCCCCCATATACCTTGACACCTTTAGCTTCTGGAAATACATCTTTTTTTCTTAAATATATTCAGTGACTTCACCATCACAGCCTTCTGTGCTAGAGAATTCTACAAGTTCATTACCCTCTGAAAGAAGAAATTTCTCCTCAGCTCCATCCAAAATGGCCTACCCTGTAGCCTGTGGAGTAAGTGAGAACTGGAGATGATGGAGATCAGAGTCAAAAGTGTTGTGCTGGAAAAGCACAGCCAGTCAGGTGATAACCAAGGAGCAGGAGAGTCGATGTTTCAAGCATAAGCTCTTCATCAGGAATGTGATCAAGATCTTCAAATTTCCTGACTAAGAACTTATACTCAAAATGTCAACTCCCCTGCTCTTTGGACGCTGCCTGACCGGCTATGTTTTTCCACCACCACACTTTTTTACCCTGTATCCTGTGGCTGATTGTTCGGGCTCTCCACTCCCAGCCAGGGTAAACATCATCCCATCACTCTGTCTAGTCCTGTCACCATTTTATACATTTCAATGAGATCCCACCTCATTCTTCTAAATTCCAGTAAATGTAGGTCAGGTTGACCCAATCTCTCCTCATACGTCAAATGTGCTAGCCCAGAAATCAGTCTCATGATCCTTTGCTGCATTCCATCTTCCATCCTTACATAAGGACAGCAAATCTGCACAGTGTACTTGAGGTGTGATCTCAGCAATGTCTTTTACAGCTGCAGTAGACTTTCATGCTCCTGGACTCAAGTCATACGGTCCTACTGCACAGAAACAGACCCTGCGGTCCAACCAGTCCATACCAAACAGAATTCCAAACTGAACTAGTCCCACTTACCTGCTTCAGGCCCATATCCCTTCAAACCTTTCCTATTCATGTGCTTACCTAATGTCTTTTAAACATTGAAATTGTACCCACATCCACCACTTCCTCAGGAGGTTTAATCCACATGCGAACCACCCTCTGTGTAAAAAAATTACCTCTTATGACTTTTCTCAATCTCTCTTCTTTCACCTTAAAAATGCACCCCCAGTCTTGAAATCCACCACCCTAGGGAAAAGACAACTACCATTAACCCTCTCTACACCCTTCATTATTTTATAAACTTTTGTAAGGTCACCTCTCAATCTCTTGCGCTCCAGTGAAAAAAGTCTCAGCCTGTCCAGCCTTTCTATGTAACTCAAACCTCCCATACCCAGTAACATCCTGGTACATCTTTCCTGAACTCTCTCCAGCTTTAAATAATCCTTCCTATAACTGGGTGACTAGACCTGGACATAATATTCCAGAAGAGGCCTCACCAATGTCCTGTACAACCTCAACATGACGTCCCAACTCCTATACTTAAAGGACTGAGTAATGATAGCTAATATGCCAAACGTCTTTTTAACCACCCTTTCCAGATGTGACGATCCTCTTGCAATGAAAGCCAACAGACCAATTGTGCACCTCCATGGTTGCTTTCAAGTACCAGGGTATAAGGAAACCCAGGTCCCTTTGTACACCAATCTTTCCCAGTCTATCACTATTTAAATAATAAACTGAGTTTCTGTTTTCCCTACCATGGACAACTCCATACTATACTGCATCTGCCGTGGATTTGTCTACTTACTCAACTCGTCTCTTCTATAATTCCTCCTCACCATTTCCACACCCGCTAGTTTGTGTCATCAACAAACATGGGAATATTACATTTAATTCCTTCATCCAAATTATTGTTATATATTGTAAATAGCTGGGGCCCAAGCATTGATTCTGACAGTATCCCATTTGTCTTACTGAGCTTTTCATTCTGAGAACAGCCCATTTATTTATACCATTTCCAGTCTACAAATAGATTTTCATTCTATGCCCACATATTGTTAATAATCCCATCTGCTTTGATTTTGCACAAAACTGTTTATGTGGAACTTATCAAAAGCTTTCTAAATATCCAAATACAGGATATCCAGTGGCTCTCCTTCATCTAATTAGTTACATCCTCCAATTAGACAGGCATATGGACGTACATGGAATAGTGTAGGTTAGATGGGCTTCAGATTGGTATGACAGGTCGGCGCAACATCGAGGGCCAAAGGCCCTGTACTGCACTGTAATGTTCTATAGTCTATAGTCTAATTTTGTCAAACACTATTTATCTTACATAAATCAATGTTGACTATCTGTAACGCTGGTGCTTTTTATGATATAAATGCCCTGTTACAAGTTCTATGTCAAACAACCTCCAGCAAATTCCTTACTAGTGATGATAGATCAACTGATATGCAATTTTCTCCCTCCTTCCTTTTTTAAACAGTGAGGTTACATTTTCCATCCTCCAATGTGACGGGACTAATCCAGAATCCGCAGTAATTTGGAATATGACAACCATATGGAATATGGCACACACTGTTTCCATGGCTGCCTCCATTAATACAGTGTAATGTAGATTATTAAGCCCTGAGGATTTATCAGCTTTCAATCCCATTAATTTTTCTAATTTTTTTTTTAAAACCAATACTAATTTGCTTGAAATCCACTTTCTATTTTTTTTCTGGAAAGTTACTTCTGTCTTCTACTGTGAAGACAGAATAAAAATAAATGTAATTGTTCTATCATTTTCTTGCTCTCCATTATCAAACTTCCTTTTTCAGACTATAAAGGGGCTATTTGTCTTCACCAACCTTTTTTGTTATATACTTATAGAAGCTCTTTTATTTTACAAATGCTAGCCTTGACAGTGATGCCCATGTCCCATAAAACAACGATATCAAAGGAAGTGAAGGGATATGGAGATTTTAGGGAGAAATGGTCTTTGTTTCGATTCCTGGTGGGGGCTAAGTTGATCACAGTCACAATAGCAGCACAACTGCTGCAAATGGTCTCCAGACCCACAGATCTGAGTGGGAGCAGAAAATCGATCACAATCATGGCTCGTGATAGATATACCTGCCGGCAGGTACCTATGAGAATGACTAGAGATGGCTGAATTAGGCCCAGCTAACAACAGTTTGTCTTTGCCTACTTTAGTTTCACACATGATCACTCAGGCAAGGTAAAATGTGGAACCATGCTCTCACTTTGAATAAAAGCTTTCAGAAGAGAAGGAAGTGCGAGAGCAGTGTCGAAGTTTTTTTGAAGACAGTGTATTAATATGGAAAGACATTAATTTAAAGCCTCAACATCCAGTCCTAAGAACTGTGGCCAGAAAGCAAGCAAAAGCTAATGATTTCAAGATACACAAACTTTGCTATTTTACTTCTCTCTCTCATCCTTCATTACAATCTTTATTTTCTCTCTCAATGCTATGCAATGTTACTTCGGTCAGTGTTCCTCAGAAGTTCCTTCACCAGTTTCACAAATGCCATCTTCATTCCTCTTACCCTTCGTCTCTTTTTGAAACCAATCTCCATCACTGCTCTCCCCTACTCCAACTCACAACCACACCCCCTCCACCTCTCAGACGACGGTACTCCTCATTTCCTTTGGTCTTGCTTGCTCATATATATTCCAGGGTTTTGGAATTTCATTTTTACAAGCATCTGTTGCGATATCACTTTAAAGAGACAGTGTTCTAAGAAGCAAGCAGTCAGAATGAAGACCATCTGAAGGCACATTGAACTTGCAGTATGTTGTGTGAGAGGCTGGTAGCTCTGTTTTCCTGTATCAGTAGTTGCTGAACTGGACTCTAACAAATCTACCTGCTGAGCAATCCTGTAAAATTTAAAAATGAAAGGCAGGGTGTTTAGAGGGGATTTGAGGAAAACCATTTTTACCCAAACGGTGGTGGAGGTCTGGGATGCACTGCCTGGGAGGGCAGTTGAAACAAGAAATGTCACAAACTTTAAAAGGAAAAGGACCTGAAATGTTATAACATTCAAGACTATGGACCAAGTGCGGGAAAGTGGGACTCATGTCTGTAGCATTGTTTTGGTGGTACACATTGGATGAGCCAAAGGGCCTCTTTTATGCTATATGAGTCTATAATACCTTTCAATAAACAGAACCTATGTCCAGTTTACCAGTCTGTGTGAGAGATTGGTAAACATATGTTCAGGAAGCATGGAACCACAATGGAAGCCCCATCCCATGTAGCCAGGACCTAAATCCCTTCATATTATTTACATTTGGTGTTGTCCTCTATTGTTAACCTAGGTCCTTCACAGATACTCCTCAAATCTTTTTAATAAGTCATCATGGCTTAATTCATTCAATTTGTTCTGTTGTGATATTAATGGAATAAGATGAAATGACAGATGAAGCAATTGTACTTTGTCATATAATTATAAGCGAGTTTTGAGAAGACTTTTGGCTCAGGTTGAGGTTTTGGATGTAAGTGGGCTCACTGAGCTGGAAGGTTCATTTCCAGACGCTTCGTTACCCTACTAGTTACCTAGTATGGTGACGAAACATCTGGAAATGAATCTTCCAGCTCAGCGAGCAAACCTACATCCAAAATATAATTACAAATTCAAGAGAGATAATTTCCAATAATGTTAATGATACTAAGAATATTAGATAGAGTGGATAGAGGGGAACCAGTCACAAGATAACAGCTCATGTTGCTAGAGGTAGCATATCGATGTGGATAGAGAAATGACTAATGGGCAGAAACCAGTGAATGGAGATAAAGGGGTTATTTGCCTTGTTGGCAACATGTAACCAGTGGGGTCCCACAGGGATTGGTACTGGGACCACAATTGATAAAATTTGTGTTGATGACTTGAAGGGGAAAAGCAAAATGTATTGGAGACACAATCATAAGTGTAAAGGCAAGCTGTGAGGGGAATACAAACAATTTACAGAGGAATTGATCGGTTAAGTAAGTGGGAAAAAAAAATTGGCAAATGGAGTAGAGTGTGGCAAAATGTAAAGTTGTTCATTTTGGAAGGGTTTTTTTTTTAAAAACTGCAGCATGCTGAGCAGTTTGATTCCAATAAGTACCATTAGACTGGGAGAACCCTTGCTTCCCTTATTCGGTCCCCTTATTGAACAATAAAAAATCGCTTCATTCAAGACAGTTCAGAGAAGATTCACTATGATCATCCCTGGTATGGAGGGAGTGTCTTATGAGCAAAAGCGAAAAAGATTGGGACTCTACTCACTGGAATTTAAAAGAATTTGAGGTGAACTCAATTAAATATATAGGCTTCTTAAAGGGCTTGACAGGGTAGATGGTGGGCGGATGTACCCTTCATGAGAGTCTAGGACCAGCAGACGTGGTGTCCGAATAAAGTGGCATCAATTTCAGACTGAGGTGAGGAGGATTTCTTTTCTCACAGATGGATGAGAGCCTTTGGAATTCTTTGTCACAGAGAGCTGTGGGACAGAGTCCTTGTGCATATTTAAGGCAGAGATGGATAGGGTCTTGATTAGGAGGGGGATCAAGGGTTATGGCAAAGAGGCAGGAAAGGACTGGTGATGAATGTTGGGTCAGTCATGATTGTATTGAATGACAGAGCTGGCTTGAGGGGTCGAACAGCTTGAACACGTTCCTAATTCTAACAATCTTACGATAAGGCAACAATGGAGAAGAGGAAGCAACTGGAAAAATATTGTACCTTACTTTCTAGCATGAATTTATTTGTTATGCATAAGGAAATGAGCTTCTACAAAGAATACCATTTTGAAAGTGACGAAGTTACGGAGCTACAGAGATAGGACTGAAGCATGGCACCAGCTGGACAGATCTTTCAGGAGCTGGTACAGACACAATGGATCGAATCGCCTCCTTCTGTTCTGTAAAATTCGATTATCTTAACATTCAGCATTACGAATGTATAGACAGACTGGGCCAATTACTGGATCACACTGTTCAGTGGGCACCTGTAAAGTTTAGGAATTAATTGAATTCTCTGGGTTTTCTTGTGCCATTTATCAAAGTAAAACATGAACATCACATTGAATAACATCAATACATTCACAAACACAATTGAACCAAATAAAAACAGAAAATGTTGGGAATACAAAGCAGCACCTGGTCTAGGAAGTATCTGGAGCTGTTTTCAATTCAGTAAGACAATGCAAACATATTTTTTATTTGAAGTCTGATTCCAAGCAAGTCTCTTGACTAACTTATAGCACACAACACAAATAATGCATGACGAAGAACTGCAGGGCAATTATTAATTGACAAAGTTAGAGAATTTCAGGTTTGTTTATGTATGAGATTAAATTTGTATGAGCTCCTCGGATACTTTGGTGAATAAATGAACTGATTAATGTGGAACTGATGGGAATAGACAAGGAGGGTCTGAGGGTTTGCTTCCAGATGCATGCACTATTTAGCCTAAGTAAGTATGGCCTCATGAGACTGGAGGTATGAAAATGGTAGAGAATGTGGGAGTGGGGGATGGAGTCTTATGCCCCTCTGCACAGGGAGTTTGATGACATTGTGCCACTTACTAGTACTATGGATGAGATACTTGTTTTCCTGTCTCCATCCAGATTACAATTGTGACACTGAAGCATTTGACCTTGCCGCCATACTGCCAATTGAAGCAATTGATGCTATTTAAGGGCCTCATCTGGCAATCACTGGCATCCACCCAGTGACAGGTAAAGGTATGTCATCTGAAGAACTCAACAAGCAAACCCTGCTGCCTGAACTGCTGTGCTCTTCCTGCACCACCGATCCGGCATCCACCCAGTGGCAGGTAAAGGTATGTCATCTGAAGAACTCAACAAGCAAACCCTAACATGGTTTACATGAGCATCCTTGTTGGCAGGGATGGGCCCCCTCGTTCGAAAACATTGACTGAGGGATTGCAGCTCAGAGAAAGTAATGGGCACTTTCAACTGCCCGCACTTCCTGCCAACACAGCGCCACCTCCTCCCTGCCCCCACCCACACCCTTTCACAACCGCGACGCTCATCTTGACTTCATTCCCCTGTGCCTGCGATTTTCCTTGAGATCTGAGGTCAGTAGACAGCTGCCATCCTCTCATTTTTCACTAAATGTCAACAAGTAAAGGTCCTGCACAGACAAGCTCCTTGATTCTGAAGGGAAGCCTGTCATTGGCCATTTAGTGCTTGAATGGCCCAGGATGTGGTGGGCCAACTCAAAAAGGGAAGAAATGGGGGCCTCAACAGTCCTCAAAGCCAGGAACCAAAGCTGCCTGCCAAGTTTCCATCCAGTATTCCTGTCCACAATGTAATGCATGGTGTTTAAAAGCAAGGAGAAAGTAGGACTGGACTCACCTATAATGTCCCCAGTGGACTTTGGTATCACCACTCAAGGAAATTACCAAGCTGCAGGGTGTGTACAATCTGCAGGACCATTTCTCAGCACATTCCAAAGGGTGGAAACGAGAAGATAATGAGAGGAATTAGATTTAGATGGCGAGGAATTTCTTAAGTGTGCACAAGACAATTTTCTGATTCAGTATGTGGATGCACCTACTAAAGAAGGTGCAAAACTAAACCTACTCTTGGGAAATAAGGCAGGGCAGGTGATTGAGGTGTCAGTGAGGGAGCACTTTGGGGCCAGCGACCATAATTCTATTTGTTTTAAAATAGTGATGTAAAAGGACAGACCAGATCTAAAAGTTGAAGTTCTAAATTGGAGAAAGGCCAATTTTGACATTATTAGGCAAGAACTTTCGAAAGCTGAGTGGAGGCAGAAGTTTGCAGGTAAAGGGACAGCTGGAAAATGGGAAGCCTTCAGAAATGAGATAACAAGAATCCAGAGAAAGTATATTCCTGTCGGGGTGAAAGGGAAGGCTGGTAGGTATAGGGAATGCTGGATGACTAAAGAAATTGAGGGTTTGGTTAAGAAAAAGAAGGAAGCATATGTCAGGTATAGACAGGATAGATCGAGTCAATCCTTAGAAGAGTATAAAGAAAATAGGAGTATACTTAAGAGGGAAATCAGGAGGGCAAAACGGGGACATGAGATAGCTTTGATAAATCCCCTCGACCTGATCAGGTGTACCCGAGAACTCTGTGGGAAGCTAGAAAAGTGATTGCTGGGCCTCTTGCTGAGATATTTGTATCATCGATAGTCACAGGTGAGGTGCTGGAAGACTGGAGGTTGGCAAACATGGTGCCAATGTTTAAGAAGGGCGGTAAAGACAAGTCAGGGAACTATATAGACCGGTGAGCCTGACCTCGGTGGTGGGCAATTTGTTGGAGGGAATCCTGAGGGACAGGATGTACATGTATTTGGAAAGGCAAGAAATGATTCAGAATAGTGAACATGGCTTTGTGCGTGGAAAATGGTGTCTCACAAACTTGATTGAGTTTTTTGAAGAAGTAACAAGGAAGAGTGATGAGGGCAGAGCAGTTGTTGTGATCTATATGGACTTCAGTAAGGCGTTCGACAAGGTTCCCCATGGGAGACTGATTAGCAAGCTTAGATCTCATGGAATACAGGGAGAACTAGCCATTTGGATAAAAAACTGGCTCAAAGATAGAAGACAGAGGGTGGTGGTGGAGGGTTGTTTTTCAGACTGGAGGCCTGTGACCAACAGAGTGCCACAAGGACCGTAAACTTTTTATCATTTACATAAATGATTTAGATGTGGGCATAAGAGGTACAGTTAGTAAGTTTGCAGATGACACCAAAATGGGAGGTGTAGTGGATAGCGAAGAGGGTTACCTCTGATTACAACAGTATCTGGACCAGATGGGCCAATGGACTGAGAAATGGCAGATGGGGTTTAATTCAGATAAATGCGAGGTGCTGAATTTTGGGAAAGCAAATCTTAACAGGACTTATACACTTAATGGTAAGGTCCTAGGGAGTGTTGCTGAACAAAGAGACCTTGAAGTGCAGGTTCATAGCTCCTTGAAAGTGGAGTCACAGGTAGATAAGATACTGAAGAAGGCATTTTGTATGCTTTCCTTTAATGGTCAGAGTATTGATTACAGAAGTTGGGAGATCATGTTGCGGCTGTACTGGACATTGGTTAGGCCACTGTTGGAATTTTGTGTGCAATTCTGGTCTCCTTCCTGTCGGAAAGATGTTGTGAAACTTGAAAGAGTTCAGAAAACATTTACAAGGATGTTGCCAAGGATGGAGGATCTGAGCTACAGGGAGAGGCTGAACAGGCTCGGGCTGTTTTCCCTGGAGCGTCGGAAGCTGAGGGGGTGACCTTATAGAGGTTTACAAAATTATGAGGGGCATGGATAGAATAAATAGATAAAGTCTTTTCCATGGGGTCAGGGAGTCCAGAACTGGAGGGCATAGGTTTAGGGTGAGAGGGGAAAGATACAAAAGAGACCTAAGGGGCAAATTCTTCACGCAGAGGGTAGTACATGCATGGAATGAGCTGCCAGAGGATGTGGTGGAGGCTGGAACAATTGCAACATTTAAGAGGCATTTCGATGTGTATATGAATAGGAAGGGTTTGGAGGGATATGGGCCGGGTGTTGGCAGATGGGACAAGATTGGGTTGGGATATCTGGTCGGCATGTACAGGTTGGACCGAAGGGTCTGTTTCCATGCTGTACATCTCTATGACTCTATGAATGAGAGGAAGGAGGCATGGGATAGAGGGAAATTTGGCCAATTGGATAGATAACTGGCTAACCGGTCGAAGTCAGAGAGTGGTGGTAGATGGTAAATATTCAGCCTGGAGCCCAGTTACAAGTGGAGTTCTGCAGGGATCAGTTCTGGGTCCTCTGCTGTTCGTAATTTTTATTAATGACTTGGATGAGGGAGCCGAAGGGTGGGTCAGTAAATTTGCAGATGATACGAAGATTGGTGGAGTTGTGGATAGTGAGGAGGGCTGTTGTCGGCTGCAAAGGGACTTAGATATGATGCAGAGCTGGGCTGAGGAGTGGCAGATGGAGTTCAACCCTGCCAAGTGTGAGGTTGTCCATTTTGGAAAGACAAATAAGAATGCGGAATACAGGGTTAACAGTAGGGTTCTTAGTGAGGTGGAGGAACAGAGGATCTTGGGGTATATGTTCATAGATCTTTGAAAGTTGCCACTCAGGTGGATAGAGCTTGTAAGAAGGCCTATGGTGTATTAGTGTTCATTAGCAGAGGGATTGAATTCAAGAGTCGTGAAGTGATGTTGCAACTGTACAGGACTTTGGTTAGGCCACATTTGGAGTACTGTGTGCAGTTCTGGTCGCCTCACTTTAGGAAAGATGTGGAAGCTTTGGAGAGGGTGCAGAGAAGATTTACCCAGGATGTTGCCTGGAATGGAGAATACATCATACGAGGATAGGTTGAGAGTGCTAGGCCTTTTCTCGTTGGAACGGCGAAGGATGAGGGGTGACTTATCGAGGTTTATAAGATGATCAGAGGAATAGATAGAGTAGACAGTCAGAAACTTTTTCCTCGGGTACAACAGAGTGTTACAAGGGGACATAAATTTAAGGTGAAGGGTGGAAGGTATAGGGGAGATGTCAGGGGTGGGTTCTTTACCCAGAGAGTGGTGGGGGCATGGAATGCGCTGCCTGTGGGAGTGATAGAGTCAGAATCTTTGGTGACCTTTAAGCGGCAATTGGACAGGTACATGGATGGGTGTTTAAGCTAGGACAAATGTTCGACACAACATCGTGGGCCGAAGGGCCTGTTCTGTGCTGTACTGTTCTATGTTCTATGTTCTAACATTATAAGGAACTTCAGCCAAATGTTCTGTTACTTGGACAGAAAAGATTTAGATGAGATTATACAAAGCACTATTAGTAATTTTGCAGATGATACCAAAACTGGTGGTATAGTAAACAGTGAAGGTTATTTAAGATTACAAAAGGATCTTATTAATTGAGCCAATGGTCAAAGAATGACAGATGGAGTTTAATTTAAATAAATGTGAGGTTTTGCGTCTTGTTAAGACAAATCAAGGCAGGATTTACATAGTCAATGGTAGGGTTGTGGAGAGGGTTGTCAACAAAGAGATCTAGGTGTTCAGGTGCATAGTTCTTTTAACGTGGCATCACAGGCTGATGAAGAAAGTGGCACATCTGCCTTCATTGGTCAGGGCACTGAGTATTGGAATTGAGATGTCATTTTGCGCTGTACACAACATTGGTGAGGCCACTATTGGAGTAATGTGCACAGTTCTGGTTCCCCTGCTGTAGGTAAGATATTATTCAATTGGAAAGGATACAGTCAAGGTTGTTACCGGGATTAAAGAGGTTGAATTATAATAAGAGGCTGGATAGGCTGAGAGTTTTGTCCATGAAGCGTAGGAGGTTAAGGGGTGACCTTATAGCTGTTTATATAATCATGAGGGGCAAACGTGAGGACTGCAGATGCTGGAAACCAGAGTTTCGATCAGAGTGGTGCTGGAATCAATGTGGACTTCACCAGTTTCCTCATTTCCCCTCACCCCCACCTTAGCCCAGTTCCAACCTTCCAGCTCAGCATTGCCCTCATGACCTGTCCTACCACCTGCCAATCTTCTTTCCCACCTATCCGCTCCACCTTTCCCTTTGACCTATCACCTCCATCCCCACCCCCATTCACCTATTGTACTCTTTGTTACCTTCCCCCACCCTCTCCTCTGACCTATCACCTCCATCCCCAACCCCATTCACCTATTGTACTCTTTGCTACCTTCCCCCACCCTCCCCTCTGACCTATGACCTCCATCCCCACCCCCATTCACCTATTGTACTCTTTGTTACCTTCCCCCACCCTCTCCTCTGACCTATCTCCTCCATCCCCAACCCCATTCACCTATTGTACTCTTTGTTACCTTCCCCCACCCTCTCCTCTGACCTATCACCTCCATCCCCACCCCCATTCACCTATTGACCTATTGTACTCTTTGCTACCTTCCCCCACCCTCCTCTCTGACCTATCACCTCCATCCCCACCCCCATTCATTTATGTCTCCACCCTGGAGGCTCCCTGCCTCTATTCCTGACTAAGGGCTTTTGCCCGAAACATCGATTTTCCTGCTCCTCAGATGCTGCCTAACCTGCTGTGCTTTTCCAGCACCACTCTGATCTAAACTATAGTATTAAGGATACATTTGCGATTTTGTAATGTATGATTATAACATAGTAAATGCGTGGTAATAGCATTAATCACAAAAAACAATTGCAAATTATAATAACTGTGTTTTCCAGTTCAATAGCATAATTATAGAGAGATTAAAAGCTTGGGACAACAAGAGACAACTTGTTTATGCCAGTGCTTAGTTTAGCACAAAATTATTTTTCCAATACATACGACTGTTGATGTGTGAACAACAGGTAGATTGCTCAATATCTTTTTCTCTTCATTTTATTGACAATTTTCATTTGGGGTGGAAATATTCCATTTAAGAATAATGGAGATATATAATGGTGGGAATAACCCAATGCACTGTACACAATGTCTTTTTTTTCTCTTTTCGTTCACTCACAGGATGTAGTTGTCATTCACTAACCAGCTTTTATTCCCCATACCTAGTTGTAGATTAGATTAGATTTCCTACAGTGTGGAAACAGGCCCTTCGGCCCAACCAGTCCACACCAACCCTCCAAAGGGTAACCCACCCAGACCCATTTCCCTCTGACTAATTGGCCTAACACTACAGGCAATTTAGCATGGCCAATTCACCTGACCTGCACATCATTGGACTGTGGGAGGAAACCGGAGCACCCGGAGGAAACCCACGCAGACACAGGGAGAATATGCAAACTCCACATAGACAGTCGCCCGAGGCTGGAATTGAACCTGGGACGCTGCTGCTGTGAGGCAGCAGTGCTAACCACTGAGCCACTGTGCCGCCCCGTACTTGAGAAGATGATGGTGAGCTGACTTCTTGAACCACTATCATCCATATGATGTATGTAGTCCTGGAACTTTGTGGATTTTGATCCATTGACGGTGATACATTTCCAAGTCAAGATGGTGAGTGGCTTGCAGGTGAACTTGCAAGTGGTGGTGCTCCCATGTGTTCCATGTAGATGGAAGCATCACGGGTTTGGAACACGCTGTCGACAGAGTTTTGGTGAATTTCTGCAGTGCATTTTGTTGCCAGTACACACTGCTGTTACTGAGTGTTGGTGATGGAGGTATTGCGAGTCTGTGGATGTGGTGCTAATCAAGCGGGCTGTTTTTTCCCTGGCTGGTGTTGAGCTTCTTGAGAGTTGCTGAAGCTCCACTCATAAAGGCAAGTGGGGCAATATTCCATCACACTATTGACTTGTGCCTTGTTGATGTTGGAGCACATATGGAGGGTCAGGAGGTGAGTTATTTCCTGCAGTATTCCAAGCCTCTAATCTGCTCTTGTAATTACATTATTTATATGGTTGCTCCAATTCAGTTTCCCCTCAATGGTAATCCCCAGGATGTTGAAGTTCAAGAATTCACTCATGGTAACAACATTGAATTTCAAGAGGTGATAGTTAGGTTATCTCTTATTGGACATGGTCATTGCCTGATATTTGCAAGGCACAAATGCCACTTGCCACTTGTCAGCCCATGTCTGGATATGATGCACTAACACCAGTGTCCTCAAACTGGCCAACATCCCCAGTATTGAGGCATTGACCACGCTTGATTGGCTGCAATGGGCTGGGCACGTCGTCCATATGACTGACGTGAGACTCCCCAAGCAGTTGCTCTACTCCCAGCTCTGAAATGGCAGGGGAGCCCTAGGTGGACAGAGGAAACACTTCATGGATACACTCAAGGTCTCACTAGTGAAGTGCAGGATTCCCACAGACACCTGGGAATTACTGGCCCAAGACCACCCAAAGTGGAGGAGGAACAGCTGGGAAGGCGTCGAGCACCTCGAGGCTTGCCATCGGGAAGAAAATGGAAGCCAGGGAAAACAGCGAAAGGCGCGCGCTGTCACAGCAATGGCTTACCCACCCCTTCCCATGACCACCACCTGTCCCAAGAGCCTGCAGTAACCATGTTGGACTGTACAGCCACCTATAGCCTCACCCTGATGGTGGAAGAGAGTCATCCGCATCTGCAAGGGACTGCCGATGATTGTCCAAGTCTTGCTGCATTTAGACATGGAGTACCTGAGGAGTTGCAATTGTGTTGAACATTGTACAATTATTAGTGAAAATTCCCACTTCTGACCTTATGAAGGAGGAAGGCCACTGAAGAAGCAGCTAAAAATAGTTGGATGCAGGACACTATACTGAGGAACACCCGTAGGGATGTCCTGACAAGACTGACTTTCAACTAGCACAACCGTCTTCCTATGTGCCAGGTATGACTCCAACAGCGGATAGTTTGCCCTCTGATTCTCAATGACTTCATTGATGCCATATTTGGTCACAAATAATTTGTCCATGTTTGAACCAAGGTTGTAATGAGGTCCAGATTGAACATTCTCTGGTGGAACCCAAACTGGGCTTTGCTGAGCAGGTGCTGCTTGGTCACAGTGTCGATGACACCTACCAAAGAGGCGGTATAGTGACTCAGTGGTTAGCACTGCTGCCCAGGCACCAGGGATCCGGGTTCAACTCCGGACTCAGGTGACTGTCTACATGGAGTTTGCACAGTCTCCCAGTGTCTGTGTAGGTTTCCTCTGGGTGCTTTGATTTCCTCCCACAGTCCAAAGACGTGAAGGTTAGGTGAATTGACCATGCTAAATTGCCCATAGTGTCCAGGGATGTGTAGGTTAGGTGAATTAGTCAGAGGGAAATGTAGAGTGATGGGGTAGGGAAATGGGTCTGGGTGTGTTACTCTGTGTGGATTTGTTGGGCCAAATGGCCTGTTTCCAAATTGTAGGGATTCTATGAAAACATTGAGGATGAGAATATTTGTGGAGCCTTCTCCTCCAATGAGTTGTTTAATTGTCCACCACTATTAATGACTGGATGCGACAGGACTGCACAGCTTAGATCTGATCCAGTGTCTGTAGAATCACCTAACTCCATGTTGCCAAAAGGCCTGTCTTCGGATGCTGCCTGAATTGCTGTGCTCTTCCAGCACCACTGATCCATACTCTGTTTGGGTGGCAAGTTTGTAACTTCACCAGGTTGGCACCTCATTTTTGGTGCTCCTGACATGCTCTCCTGCACTCTCCATTGAACCAGGGTTGACCCCCTGGCTTGATGCTTATGGTTCAGTGCAGAAAATGCTGGGCCATGAGGTTGCAGACTGTATTGGAACAAGATTCTGCTGCCACTGATGGCCCACAGCACTTCATGTATGCCCAGTCAAGTTACTCGATCTGTTTGAAGTCTGTCATGGTATCAACACAGCACAAGATGAGTATAATCAATGTGAAGCTGAAAATGTATCATTGATCTGCTGACGAGGCTAATTTGGCTTCACTATCCACCAGTTCATCTGGAGAGCTAATGTAAAATGGTGTGTGTTTGTTCTGCTTTCGGTATTTTTATACTTCATCGGTAATTTCACATTGTCATGATTAACCGAACCAAGTAAACATAAATCCTTTCCTTCAAATCGCTCACATTCAAACTGAATAATTACAGATGTATGTTGCACTTATTATCAGGAAATTCCAAACTGCATTGAATGAGAAAGGGTGAAGGAAAAGAACAGTTGGTAATAGTAATACACAACAGAATCATCAATATCTAAAAATAGAACAAAGAGATCATCAATTCAGGTCTCACAAAAGGTCCCCGACAGACACATTCACCAGTATTTCCTTTCTTCAAACAATGGGCGACCTATTATGCATTTCTATCACTTTCCATTTTCATTTAATGGATTTACAGGCATCTGATTGTTACAACTGGACAATTGTTTTGTCACAAAAGCGAAGCTGGGTATTTAAGAAGACCCGACTCTGTTTCTGTGGAAAATACTTGACCTTTTCATCGCAGGAGTAATACTACTGCTCAACTTGATGTTAAAATTCATTGTATAACAACACATGCTTGAGCAACAACCACTAGAGTTCTTTATAGAGCGGCAACAGCTTTAAGACGTTCTCATTTACTGTTTGAACTTGAGAGCAATGATGCTTGAAGGCTAAACAGATGCTGAAATACAAGGCTATTGCTCAGGCAGTAATGTACATTCTGGTGTACTCAATCCAATACGCAATTCACAGCGATACTCTTTTCCACTGTTACTTTATTTTGTCAATGCTTGGCACCCATTTATGGGTGGGGATTCAGTGACAGTAATGCGCTGGTTTGGTAAGTGCAAACTAAGGTTAAGTAACACGATTAGTATTTTGATGACTTAACAAAGAAGGTTGATGAGAGTAATGCAAGTGATGTAATGGAAATGGATTGCAAGTCAGGAGAAGAGGCAATAGAATAAGGAGTACAATTCCAAATGGGAGACAAGAACAGAGCAATCTGAGAGAAAGTGTGCATAGACCATTCATGGCAGGTAGACTGAGAAAGTGGTTACTGAGGCACACAGCCTTTATAATTAGAGATATAATGTACAAAAGCAAGGATGTTACAGTGATCCTTCATGAAACTCTGGTTTGCCCTCAACTGGAGAACTATACCCACACTTTTGGAAAGAAGACAAGGCATCCAGAGGGTACAGAAAATACCTACAACGATGATTCCATGGCTGAGGGAAGTCAGTTACAGGAACAGACTGCAAAACATGGGACTGCTCTCTGTAGAGAAGGCCAAGAAATCTGGCATGAGTCACGAGTGTTCTAGATAGTGTAGGAAGGCAGAAATTGTTTCCTTTGACAGAAAGGTCAAGGATTAAAGTGCACCAATTTAAGGTAAATGGCAGACATTCCAAATGTGATATGAGGCGGTGCCTGCTTTATGTAATGAATCATTTGAATCTGGAAAGCACTACCTCAAATTCAATTGTGTCTTTCAAAAGGGAATAGATTCATTAGCTGAAGAGAAATAAAAGAATTGTAATGCTATGGGCCCAAGAGGTTGATAGTAAGCTCTTGTATTTAGTAGGCAAAAAGGCTTGCTCCAGCATTTCTGTGATTACCAAGATGGCAAGCAGTTTGGTTGCAGAATTTCTGGCAGACTTGACAGATGGCTCTGCATTTCAGAAAGAGCCCTCATCGGAATATCATTAAAAGAGGACAATCTGCATGAAACTGTCACTCAGAAACCCCAGCCCAATGTTATCACAGTCACAAGTGGTGACGAGCACTGGCTTCAGAGTTTTCTGGCTTTCAGTCCAAACCCAACCTCCCTCCAAAATCACACTCACACTCCAAATAAATTATCTAAAGATTAGGGGATTCCCTGTTAGGATCGAACTGGGGGTAGAGTTTGCCTGCTAGAGATATAGAATCACAGAACTGTTATGATGTGGAAGGAGACCATTGGGTCCATCATGCCTGCACCAGTTCTATATCTCTAGGGTGGCACAGTGGCTCAGTGATTAGAACTGCTGCCTCACAGGGCTAGGGACTCAGGTTTGATTCCACCCTCAGGTGACTGTGTGGAGTTTGCACAATCTCCCTGTGCCTGTGCGGATTTCCTCTGGCTGCTCCTGTTTCCTTCCACAGAGCAAAGATGTACAGGTTAGGGTGGATTAACCATGCTAAAATGCCCATTGTAATTCAGGCTAAGTGGGTTAGCCACAGGAGATGCAGGGTTACAGGGTGGTGGGCCTGCGTGGGATGCACTTTGGAGGGTCAGTGTGAACTCGATGAGCCAAATGGCCAGATTCCACACAGTAGGGATTCTATGATTCCTTTTCCCCATGCTCTGCACACCATTTCTTTCGGAGCAATCACCCAACGGCCATCTTGAATGCTTCAATTGAACCTGCCTCTGCAACATTTTCAGGCAGTGTTTTCCATCTCCTAACCCCTCACTCTTTTCACTGCATACACAAAGAGGGAATTTGTGTCAGCTGTTCCACAACCTATACAATTGCAAGAACTCAGATGAATGATGCTATATCAATGAGTGGTTAATTACAGACAAATAATTGCATGTTGTTATCTTTTGTTCAAAGTTGAAAAGTGTGGTGCTGGAAAAGCATACCAGGTTAGGCAGCATCCAAGGAGCAGGAGAATCAACGTTTCAGGCATAAACTCTTCATCAGGAATGTGGGGGAGAGGGGGTGGCTGAGACATAAATAAGGGTGGGATGCAGTAGCTAGGAAGGCGATAGGTGCATGCAGGTGGGGGGTGACAGTGATAGGTCAGTGGGAGGGTGGAGAGGATAGGTGGGAAGCAAGATGGACAGGTAGGACAGGTCAAGAGGGTGATGTCAGGTTGGAGGGCTAGATCTGGGATGAGAGAGGAGAGGAGATGAGGAAACAGGTGAAGTCGACATTGATGCCACGTGGTTGTAGAGTCCCAAGGCGAAAGATGAGGCATTCTTCCTCCAGTTGTCAGGTGGCTTGGATTTGGCAGTGGAGGTGGCCCAGGACTTGCATGTCATCGGAGGAGTGGGAGGGGGAATTGAAGTGGTAGGCCACAGGGTAGTGAGGTCAGTTGGTACATGTGTTCCCTGAAATGTTCCACGAGTTGGCATCTTATCTACCTGATGCAGCAATGGACACAATAGATGAGATGAGAGGATGTGCAGGAAAATCTCTGCTGGATGTGAAATGATCCTTTAGGGCCTTGGGCAGGGGTGAGTGGGGAGGTGTGGGCACAGATTTTACACCTCTTGTGGTAATAGGGAAGGTGCCGGGAGTGGAGGGTGGGTTGGTGGAGGTGTGGACCTAAAGCAGGAGTCACGGAGAGAATGGTCTCTGTGGAACGCTGACAGGGATGGGGAGGGAAATATATCTCTGGCAGTAAGATTAGATTATATTACATTACAGTGTGGAAACAGGCCCTTCGGCCCAACAAGTCCACACCGACCCGCCGAAGCGAAACCCACCCATACCCCTACATTTACCCCTTACCTAACACTACGGGCAATTTAGTATGGCCAATTCACCTGGCCCTGCACATCTTTGGACTGTGGGAGGAAACCGGAGCACCCGGAGGAAACCCACGCAGACACGGGGAGAACGTGCAAACTCCACACAGTCAGTCGCCTGAGGCGGGAATTGAACCCGGGTCTCTGTCGCTGTGAGGCAGCAGTGCTAACCACTGTGCCACCGTGCCACCCACCAGAGAGATCTGTCTCTCGGTGGTGGAAATAGCAGAAGATAATGTGCTGGATCCGGAATGGTTGGGTGGAAAACCTTTTTGTGGTTGGGGAAGGTGGGGTTCAAGGACAGAGGTGCGGGAAGTGGAGGAGATATGCTGGAGGGCATTGTTGATCACGTGGCAGAGGAAATGGCGGTCCTTGAACCAGGAGCCATCTGGGATGTCCTAGAGTGGAATTGCTCCTCCTGGGAGCAGATATGGCGGAGACAGAGGAATTGGGAATAAGGGATTGCATTTTTACAGGAAGGAGGATGGGAGGAGGTGTTGTCAAGGTAGCTGGGAGAGTCAGTGGGTTGAGTCTGTTGACAGAGATGGAGACGGAGAGGAGTGGGAGGGATGTGCCAGAGATGGTCCTTCTGAACTTGAGGCCAGGGTGGAAGGTGTTGGTGAAATTGATGAACTGTTCAACATCCTCTTAGGAGCATGGGTTGATGCCAATACAGTCATCAATGTAACGGAGGATGAAAGATGGACTGTTTCACGTATCCCACGAAGAGGCAGGCAAAGCTGGGGCCCATGCCTTTTGTTCAAAGACAAACACCAAAATCCTGTACAGTTATCAACTTTCAAGCGCCTTCCTTTACACATTAATTAGGTTTCAGTGACAAATAGTTGCTTCACTGCTACATATTATCAGGAGTCAATTACAACACCATCATCTCAGGGCCTGAAGTCTTTGGTTCAAGCATCACTCCAGAGCACTTAATTTTTGCTTCCAATTGAGTATTGTAGTATGGGAGTGTAGGCCAGCTTGCATGCTAGCTTTCAGATGAGCCAAAATATCCAGATCTTATCTGCTCTCGAGAGTTAAAGTATAAGACTCCATGAAGCAATGAAGAGAAAAGTACAGAAGCTTTCCAGATACCGGTAAAATATCTGAGAAGGAACAGCAATACACTCAATCAGAAACATTCAGAAACAGAACATGCCATTAAAATATGTTTTTTTTTTCCCTCAACCCTCTCTAGTTAGTTAGCAGGAGGTACAGGGGAGGAATAAATGGTAAAATGTAGCAAGTAGAGTACTACAGGGATCTATTTTGGAGCCTTCAACTGTTTACAATACATATCAATGACTGGACTAAGGAACCGAAGATATGGTCTGTAACTTTGCTGATGACACATTGATAATAAGGTGAGTAAACTATGCTGAAAGTATAAATGATCTACAAAACATTTTCAAATAGGTTAAGTGAATGAGCAAACATGCAGCAATGTTGGAAAATGTGTATTTGTCCACTTTGGCAGGAGGAATGGCAATCAGAATTCTATTTAAATGGAGAGAGATTGCAGAACTCAAAGGTACAGAGGGTACATGAATTAGAAGTAAGGATGCAGATACAAGTGATTAGGAAGACAAATGGAATGGTGTTATAAGCCTGCATCCATTAGCGTTTAAAAGAATCAAATATGGTCTTATTAAAACATAAAATCCTGAGGGATTTTGATAGTGTGGATACTGAAAGGGAATTACCAATTTTGGAAGTGCTTATATCTTTATGAATTGTGAGAATTAATAAATGGAAAATGTAGTCAATTCCTCAGTTGCAAAGGTTTCTTGGAGCTCAAAGGGTGAAAGAGAATTAGGGATTGTCTGCTGTTTACTAAACACAACTGAGGTTTTGGAAGGGTCTAGAGTGTGGTGCTGGAAAAGCACAGCAGATCAGGCAGCATCCCAGGAGCAGGAGAATCGATGACTCGGGCATAAACCCTTCATCAGGAACGAGGTCCTCATTCCAGATGAAGGGCTTTTGCCCAAAACATTGATTCTCCTGCTCCTCGGATGCTGCCTGACCTGCTGTGTGTTCCTAGCACCACACTGTCAAGCAGTCCTTACTTTCTCCTGATGTTTTGGAAGATGCAAGCCAAAGCTTTAAAGAGAGAGATAGAACATAGAACACAGAACATTACAGCGCAATACAGGCCCTTCGGCCCTTGATGTTGCGCCGACCCGTGGAACCAATTTGAAGCCCATCTAACTTACACTATTCCATTCTCGGCCATATGCCTATCCAATGACCATTTAAATGCTTTTGAACTTGTCAAATCTATGACTGTTGCAGGCAATGCGTTCCATGTCCCTACTACTCTGAGTAAAGAAACTACCTCTAACATCTGTCCTATATCTATCACCCCTCAATTTAAAGCTATGTCCCCTCGTGCTAGCCATCGCCATCTGAGGAAAAAGGCTCTCACTGTCCAATCTATCTAACCCTCTGATTATCTTATATGTCTCAATTAAGTCACCTCTCAACGTTCTTCTCTCTTACAAAACAGCCTCAAGTCCCTCAGATTTTCCTTCCCTTCATACCAGGCAACATCCTAGTAAATCTCCCCCAAACCCTTTCTAAAGCTTTCACATTCTTCCTATAATGAGGTGACCAGAATTGTATGCAATACTCCAGAGTGGCCACACCAGAGTTTTGTACAGCTGCAGCATGATCTCATGGTTCCAAAACTCAACCCCTCTACCAATAAAAGCTAACTCACCATATGCCGTCTTAACAACCCTATCAACATGGGTGGCAAATTTCAAGGATCCAGGCAGCTGGAGACACCAAGATATCTCATCTAAACTACCAAGAATCTTACCATTAGTTCAGTACTCTGCATTCCTGTTCCTCATTCCAAAGTGAATCACCTCATGCCTTTCTGCATTAAACTCCATGTGCCACCTCTCAGCCCAGCTCTGCAGCTTACCGATGTCCCTCTGAAACCTATATCATTCTTCGCCACTATCAACAACTCTACCGACCTTAGTGTATTCCACAAATTTACTAACCCAACCTTCTATGCCCTCATCCAGGTCATTTATAAAAATGACAAGCAACAGTGGACCCAAAACAGTTCCTTGTGGTACCCCACTAGTAACTGAACTCCAGGATGAATATTTCCCATCAACCACCACCCAAATGATAAAGATGGATCTTATTATTAAATTGTTGGAAAAGCAGACTTAGAAAAATCTCAGGATACATGTTATTCATTGCCTAATAACATCATCTGAACTCTCTCTTTCTCTCTTTCATGTGTCCTTTCTCATATTCGCCCCTCTCTCTCTCTCTCTCACTCTCTCACTCTCAAACCCAAGCACTCTCTCTCACCTTTAATATGTGTGCCATTAATCTCGAAAATGCCAAATGTCAGATTATTAACCACTTACCAGCTGAATCGGAAATCTAGTCTGAAGATCTTCTCTCACTGCGCAACTAAAAGGAATCTGGGTGGTTCATGTGTGGAGTGAACTGACAGAGGAAGGGGTAGATGCAGGTGCAGTTAAAACATTTCAAAACCATTTGGACAGGTACCTGAATGGGAAAGGTTTAGAGGGGAATGGGCCAAATACAGGAAAGTGGGACTAATTGAGTTTGGGAAACTTGGTCAGCATGGTTGAGTTGGACCGAAGGGTCTGTTTCCATACTGTATGACATTGCCGGTACATGCGTGTATGTAGCCGTAAATGGACAAAATGCACAATGCAGTTTTGAATTCACTGGTAAGTGTTTTTTTCATTAATCAATACCACAAAAAAAAATTTTGCCCTTTAGTGCTCTAAATGTAACCTAATGATATAAAACTTGGTTGTCATATTAAATAGTGACTATACTTCTAAAGTGCTCCATTGGACATGGAACACTGAGAAATGTACTGAAGACATGAAATATGCTACATAAATAAATCAGTGCCAGTGGGATCTAATTTGCACTCTCAGAGTACAAATGCTCTGAGGATTACATCCATGAATTGAATTTAATCTCATTGCTGCATATCCACAATTCCTCCCAAGATATATTCAGAATTTTGAAACCATAATGCAGCCAAGGCAATGCAGAACTTTGGATAAAGGATAAGGAACTTAAAAAGCCAAGAGAGTCAAAGAAGTGAAAGGCACAATGGGGTGGAATGGGGAATCTTTCAGGAGTGGAAAGATGGGGCCTGAAGGTGATGAATTTGGAATTAGGAGACTAATAATAATCATGACACCATTAGCAATTGTTGGAAAAACTCATCTGATTCACTAAGGCCCTTTAGGGAGGGAAACTGCTATCCTTACCTCGCCTGGCTAGCATGTGACTCCCGCCTCACAGCAATATGGTTGACTCTTAACTGCCCTCCGGGCAATTAGGGATGGGAAATAAATACTGGCCTAGCCAGAAATACTCTCATTTCATGAATGAATAAAAGATAACAAAAAATCTGAGCGAATTGCTGAGGCTTTTCTTAATATCAGGAGCAACTTGCTGCATTTTCCAACAGAGTCCCAGATGTTGAGATGGGATTCTTGCTAGGGACTGGTCGGCAAAGTTTAAAAATTCTTAATGCTTAACTTGTCAAATGGGTCATTTGGCAGTTGGTTATCAAATAAAACATCAGAGCAGGTACCTAGGGATTCCAGCTTTCTGCTTGCTCCTCCAGAACACCATCCTGAACACCAACAACACAAGGGCATGTTCTAGGGCAGCAGCCACACTTACTCCACATCTACACAGGTTGCTGGCTTTTGACATTTTCTAACCTGTGTGTGCCACCATGACACATCTCTGATCCACTTAGAGAATACTTCTGTACTGTAATGTGACACTGTAATGCTGTTGGAGCACAACAGCATATATCATCGGAATCTTAAATAGGCCTGAATGAACTGGACCAGGCTGCACCTCAGGGTTGCTCGCTTGCTCTCGGAATGCTCCCAGTCATTGCATGCCCGCTTTGCCTAGGAGTGCCATATCTTTTAATGTTGTTAGCACCTCAGCCAAGGTTAGAAAGTTCACCGCATTGCCATACTGCCTTGCTGTTTAACACAGACACAAAGCCAAGAGACTGACCAGTTTAAGCCTATATTGTCTAGAATTTAGGAGAATGAGGCGTGATCAAATTGAGGTATTCAAAGATGATAAAGGGTGTGGATAAAATAAACATGGAGCCAATGCTTCTTCTTGTGGGGCATCCCAGGATGAGAGATCTTAGGATACGGGGAAGCGAATTTAAAACAGAGTTGAGAAGAAACTACTTTTCCCAATGGGTTATGAATCTGTGGAATTCACTACCCCAAAGAGCGGTGGATGCTGGGACAGTGAGTAAATTTAAGGAGGAATTAGACAGATATTTAATTGGTAATGGGTTGAAAGGATATGGGGAGAAGGCAGGAAAAGGGGGGTGAGGAGAATATCAGTCATGATCGAATGGCGGAGCAGACTCGATGGGCTGAATGGCCTAATTCTGCTCCTATATCTTATGAACTTATGAATCTGCTGGTTTGCTAGTCTGAGATCAAGGAAATTAACATCTTATTGTACATGCCCCATTGCCATCCTAGTTTTTTGAGGGTGGGGGTTTGGAAACAGTGACTTCAAGACCTGGTGAATTGACCTCATTTACTTGCAGTGAGATGGAAGGGGAAGAAAGGGAGGCAGATGCAGACTCAGACCTATTGAGTTGATCGGAGGCCAACAAGACAGAAATATTGATGTTCACCAACACATCGAGCCTTGAATTCATGGTACAAAGAGAGATTATCTTGGTATTCATGGTACAACAGAGTAATTTCTCTGTTGCCTTCCATCATCCTGTAAATGAAAATGGCTGTGACCATGCCTGAATGCTGCCAATTTGAGGGATGAATCTGCAGGGGAAAAGTTTAAGGGAGATATACATGGAAAGTTCTTTACACAGAGGGTGGTGGGTGCCTGGAACATGTTGCCAGCAAAAGTGGTAGAAGCGGGCACAATAGCATCATTTAAGATGTATCCAGTCAGATACATGAATGGGCAGGAAGCAAAGGGATAAAACCACTTAGAAAATAGGCGACAGGTTGAGATAGAGGATCTGAATCAGCGCAGGCTTGTAGGGCCGAAGGGCCTGTTCCTGGGCTGTAATTTTCTGTGTTCTTTGTTCTAGGCTACAACTGTGCAGGAATTTCCAATGGTCAGCACCAGTAGACACACACCCACACATTGAAGATGAAACACATTCACAAACACAGCATTACTTGCAACGTTTAGGCATTAAACTCCTCGAAGAGTCCTATGCTTTGACCCACGCTCTCCTGACCATTTCATGCAAGTTAGCAGCTGAACCTCACAAATGACTGTGATGTAATAGCAATGTCAGCATATGGAAAAGTGGTACTTGGTTGCCAAAGTCACAGATACTTCCTGTACACCCATTGCCTGCTTATCATGTAGCTGCTGCTTCCTTCACATCTCAGTCCATGAAACATCATCTAAGGATAAGGATGGGTAGCCACAGTATCTTCTGAGGATATTTGATGTTAAACAGGGACTCACATAAACATAATCATGGGAAATTAAAAATCTGAGAACCTATTTTTGTTCAAATGCCATCCACATCACCAATGGACTCTCAAAAGACCTTCTGGACTCCTCCCCCTCCCAGGGCAGACAGAGTCCATAGGCCTCAGAACTGACCTCTGGGTGGGGTGTTTGTCCACAAGGCTCAGACATACTAGGCAAGTGCGTCCTCCACAGCTTCACATAGCTGAAGATCATGGGCAGGGTCAGCCTTTCATTTGATGATGAAACTGAAGATCTTGAATGTAAAACATTGGGAGACACAGGAGCAGGATTATTTTACTGGTAGCCTTTTTTTTTTCTCAGTCAAAAAGCAGAGAAACAGGCCCTTCGGCCCACCAACTCTTACCACTTCTGCAAATTTGAAAAATCACTCCTGTCTGATTTATCTTCTGATCTCGGTTTTGGTGTGAGAACAATGAAGCTCGATTCTGAAAATCGCTTTCTAGAAAAGCAGAATGAACATCCCAAACTATCTTCCAACCCTTTCCTTTTTGCCTGTTTAAATAGCTGTATCATGAGAAAGGAAAAGAGAATACCACACAATTGATTCTTGTCCGAAGCTGCAGTTTTCATCCTTTTACTTGATCAGTGATTAATTTAAAACATTTAGTTCTGTGACCCACCCCTAACTCCCATGGTATAGAGGAAGTTTCTTTCATGTTAAAATTAGAGATGGTAAGTATTGCAAATAATATAATAAAGTAGTTTGGTCTCATTGTCACTTCCTGGTTAGTCAGCCTCATGGGAATAAAAATGGGCTGCCAACTGAATTATTCCCTACAGAAACACTTGAGGAATGATTGTAATTTCCTTCACAGCTTCAGTTGGCATAGAAGCTCTTTCTTTTATTTAAAATGCTTTGCTGTTTGCATCAGAAGATTGAATAGTTACTTTGCACTGAAGAACAAAAAAGATCTATACTGAATGCCAAACCATTATTAATGTCTGGTGGGTAAGTCAATGATGCCGTAAAATTGCATTTGGTTCGGTCATTTACATCGATGCAGATCCAAGAGGCATTACTGCTGAAAGATAGGCCAGTGATTTACTTAATATCACAACAAACATCAATAAAGCCTGACCCGATTAGGGGCTGAGGATGGATACGCTCAAAGGAAATAGATTGAGACGGTTCACAGAACCTTCAGTGGATTGCAAAGCACAATTGATTGAAGTGGGGTGAGCATGATAAAAGATGTTATGCATTGTCAGAATATCTACCTTGTTTACTAATAAAGAGGAAGCTGGATGCTCTGAGCCAATACTATGGTACCAACAGAATAAAACAAAATCCATTACAATGATTCATGATTACTAGAGTTTATGGAATGCAATTGGCTTAGTTAACACATCTGAGTCTCACCTTATACTTAATGCCCTTTAACCAATTATTCAAGCATATCCAATGTGTTTTCTTAAAGTATTAACAGTCCAACCATGCACTCAATCAAAGCATTGTGTAATATCATTGATGCGCTGCTGTACTCTGCTGGTTTGAAATACACAACAAACAAACATTATAAAAGGGCTTTCAAATAAATGCAGGCATTTCTTCTCAGGATCAGCCAGCTAACCTCTGACTTCACGTTGTACAACAGCTTGGACTGGCAAGGGAATGCTTCATATGACCAAGATAGCAGGACAATTGGGTCAAAATTCAGGACTGTGAACAACAGAATTTTAGCTGTTAATTAGGACATAGGATCTGCAGCAAGAGGTAAAGGCGACAAATGAGCCTTCATTGCGAGAGGATTTGAGTGCAGGAGCAGGGATGTCTTGTTGCAATTGTACAGGGCCTTGGTGAGACCACACCTGGAGTATTGTGTCCAGTTTTGACTTCCCTATCTAAAGAAGGATGCTCTTGCTATGGATTGAATATAACTAAGGTTTACTTGGAATGGCAGACTGATGCGCGAAGACAGACTGGATTGGTTAGGATTGTATTTACAGGAGTTTAGAAGAATGAGGGTAGATCTCAGAAACGTATAAAATCCTAACAGGATGAGATAGAATATTACACGAATCATGACCCTGATGACTGATGAGTCCAGAACCACGTGTTACAGGTTAAGGATATGGACAGGCCATTTAGGACAAAGATGAGGAGAAATTTCTTCACCCAATGAAAAGTGAGCCGATGGCGTTCTCTGCCACAGAAAGCAGTTGAGGTCAAAAGGTTCAAAGTTTGCAAGGCATTAGATGCAGTTTGTCAGATTAAAGGGGTCTAAGGTATGGGAGAGAGTGGGAACAGGGTACAGAATTGGATGATCAGCTATGATCATGCTGAATGTTGGAGCAGGCTCAAGGCTGATTGGCCTAGTCCTAATCCTGTCTTTTGTGTTTGGATGTTTAAAGTAAATAAGGAAGCCATTTAGCCTATTGTGTCTTTGCCAGCTTTTTGAAAAGCTATCCAAGTAATTTCATTCCTGCACTCCTTCCTCATAAAAATACATTTGATTCTTCACACCACTGCTCTTTTGCCAATTAACTTAAATTTATATCTTTTGTTGCTGGCATTAGTGTTGTGAAATACATTTCTCCTTAACACAGAATCATGGACACATTATAGCACAAGAGACCGTTCTGCCTATTATGTTTGCACTGGCTCTTCAAATAATCCTCATTATCTTGTGTCAATCTCCTGCTTTGTCCACATATTCTTGCACATGATTTATATCCAAATTGTATTTTTGACTTCTCAAGCACCTATATTGAGGGTTGAGGATTAAACTCTAGTTGAGCTTAAGACAGAAGATTCAGCTGAAATGTCTCGAGCTGATGATGGGCCAGCTATAGAAGTTTCATACTTGCGAACTGAAGTTGGAGTTGAAGGCATGTCACTAATACTCAGCATAGATACATTTTTTAGAGCAACCATCTAATTTTATTTGCTTCATGAGCTCAGCTTTCCTTTGATTAGTTCTGCAATCTTATAAACCGGCATTATCTCTTACTCCATTGTGCAGCTATGTTCCTCTAGGGTATTCATTAAATCTTGACACATTTTGCTACACCTACCTTTGCACACTTTCTCTGCTTGATCACCAAAGTAATCATCACTATTATCACTGTCCTTATCTACTTTTCCTTCTGGATATAAAAATGCTTCTGCTATTTTACTATCTCTAAACGTGTGCTCATAACCTCTTCAATATCTTGCTCATCCAGTAATTGTGTTATTTGAGAAGACAATAGTCCTGCATAAGCTAACAATTCCAAAATCATTCTCTTCAGATGAGATGGACTGAGTCCATTGGCACTTCCATCATCAACAAAAACGTTGTTGCCGTTTATCGGTCTTGCAAAGTATTCATCAGGATGTCTGTTATCACTTGGTTCCATACATGCACTACATCCCTGATGGTGCATTTCACTGAAAATACTTTCTGGAATGCTGCTACCCTCAGACTTTGGTTTACAAAGCACATGCCTTTTCATTCTTTGTTGATCTGTGGACTTTATACACCAAAAATCTCCTTAGTCCAATAGCTCAATCAGTTGGGCCATGTTTAGAGGGAAATGGATGCCAAACCCATTTCCTTCCACAAGTGTTTCAGCATCGGCTTGTATTGAACAGTTGTCAAACAGCAATATGTTGAGGTTTTCATAAAGCCCAACAGAGAGAGGAGTGAAAAGCAGCACTCTCCCAGATTGCCCTTCTAACTTGTCCTTCTAATTTGATAAGATTGTGGCAGATTTGATTATGGTCTCAACTCCCTCTCCCTATCTATATTTCCATTATCCTTGGACTCCCTTGTGTGTCAAACATCCATTTAACTCAGCCTAGAATAAATTCAACAACTTCCCTGTTTTCTGGGGAAAGTAAGTCATAGATTTACACAACATAGAAATAGGCATGCCAACCAGGTTTCTGAAACGGAACGAGTCTCATTTGCCTACATTTGGTCCATATCCCTCTGAACCTTTCCTAAGTACGTAACTGTCCTCACGCCTTTTAAATGTTTTAATTGTACCTGCCTCTACTACTTGCTGTGGCAGCTCGTTCCACATGTACACCACCCACTGTATGAGAAAGTTGTCCCTTAGGTCCCTTTTAACTCTTTCTCCACTCACCTTAAACCTGTACCCTTTAGTTTTGGACTCTCCTAACTTGAGGTAAGTCTGCAGACTAACAGCCCTCACAGAATAAAGAAATCCCTTGTGTTCCTTAAGAAGGATCCCTCAAATCCTTGTACTGGGTACCCCCAGAGAACAGGAAACATCCTCCTGGAATCCACCTTTCCAAAGAAAACAAAACTGAAGAAACATAAAATATAAAGATCAAAAATAAAAACAGAAATAGAATCATACAGCACTGAACTAGGCTCTTCAACCTACCATGTCTATGTAGACCAACAAACACCAACGTGCACTCATCTCGCTTACCTACACTTGGTCCATAGCTTACTGTATTTGACATTTCTAACCAACATCAGTAAAAGAAAAGTGCTTTTGAAATCAATCAAAGCCTATTTTCCTGGTTATCCACACTCTCTTGTCACTATAGTAACAAACTGGAAATAAATTTACTCTCCAGAAATATCGTGGGTGTTGGCTTTTTCCAACACAATAATAGAACAACAAAATTTAATATGCACACCTTTTGCATTCTGTGAAATTTTTTTCTCGTTTTGCGATGACTTTTCCTTATCACATAAGTGTTACAGCACAAAGCAGGCCTTTAGGCCTCTCATATCTGCACTGGCTCTTCGAATCGGCCTTTTTGATTTGTTCAGCTGACAAGTTTCCATCAGCAATTAACTTGGTAAATTGTGAATGACAGAATTGTTATGGTGTAAAAGAAAGCCACAGGTGGGAGGGACGGGGGGGGGGGGGGGGGGCTTGCTGGGTTTCTGGGGTCTGTATTGTGTGCACTGTTTCTTAAGTAATTGGACGTATGTATACATGTCATTGTTACTGTTTGTAATAATTGAAACTGGAATTTGAGGTTTGTCCTCGTTTCCCTGAAAACTGGTTGAATGGTAGGAGTTGGAGCTTGGCTTTGCCATTCTTCTCCCTTTTAAAATTGCTGTTTCTCTGTATACAGCTGTTAATGTTAATTGTTTTGTAAATTGTGAATTGTTTAATAAATGTTTAAAAATCCAAAAAAGGAAAAAAAAGAAAGCCACTCAGCCTATTATGTCTGCACTGGTGCTTTGAGCTTCTTAACTCCGTAACATTCAGCTGCCTCATCATTTGCTGAGGCCAAACCTTGCCATATAGGTGGCACAGTGGCATAGTGATTAACACTGCTGCCTCACAGTGCTAGGGACCCAGGTTCAATTCCAGCCTTGGGCGATTGTCTGTGTGGAGTTTGCACATTCTCCCTGTGTCTGGGTGGGTTTCCTCTGGGTGCTCTGGTCTTCTCCCATAGTCCAAGGATGTATAGGTTAGGTGGAGTGGCAATGCTAAATTACCTGTACTGTCCAGTCATGTGCAAGCGAGGTGACTAGCCATGGGAAATGTGGGGTTACAGGTAAAGCACAGGAGGGTGGGTCAGGGTGAGATGCTCTTCAAAGGATCGGTGCAGATTGGATGGACTAAATGGCCTGAGCTTCCAATGGTCTGCACTTCAACACACCATCTTTCTCCCAGGACAACATCTCTATCTCAGACTTGCTGTAGTGCTCCAGTGAAGCCCAGCGCAAGGTGGAAGAACACCTCATTTAAGAACTCAACAGTCTTCTGGACTCAATATCAAGTTCAACCATTTTGGAGATTGAGGGACCTTCTCCCATGTCCTTACCCCCACCCCCCACACACCAGGCCTTGTCATCGCATGGTCTGCTATTACATACAACCCATTGTTAGCCACAAATACTCCCCACTAGTATTTATTCATTCTTTTAAACTGATTGTAATCCACTCCTTTGTCTGTTGAACTGTTATGCTGTCTTTGGGCTCTATCCACACCTGTCATTCACTCCTTACTCCCTACCCCCAACTCTCTCTTCTGCATATAAAAAACCAACTTTTTTCTAGCTACCAACAGTTCTGAGGAAGGGTCACCAGACCCAAAATGTTAACTCTGATTTCTCTCCACAGATGCTGCCAGACCTGAGTTTTTTCCAGCAATTTGTTTCTGATTTCCAGCATCCGCAGTTGTTTCAGTAAATATTGCCTCAGACATGTTTAGACTCACCAGCCAAGAGAAATATCCACTCTGCACTGTGTCTGCTGAACCTGTTTGAATTTTATATGCTTCAATCAGATCCAGCTCATCTTTCTCAACTTCAGTGAGTACAGTCCCATTCAAGCTAATCTCTCCTCATAGTGTCAAGTATTACTTCGACCACTCAGTGCCTGGGAAATGACAGGGTGTCTAAAATAGTTAATAACTCAGCAAACCACTGTATCAATGCAGCAACATTCTTGATCTTTTCTAAGTTACTTCAGGGGAGGTCAAGTGTTGCTTCATGTACTCAACCGTGTTGGTCATGTCAGCAGTGTAAGGCAGATATCTACTCTGTACATGATATAATGATGAGAAAGATTATGAATGGTATTATGAAAGGGTGTTATTATCAATGAGCTGCAGAGCCTTCTTTAAAAGAAAATCTTGCAAACCTTTTTTTCTGGCGATAATACCAAACTGTTACAATGTATTTCTGTTTCCCCCAAAATTTGTCAGAATTTATGACTGATTATTCCTCTGTCACTGAAAATCCTGGAGCTGTCGTTCTCAGTTTTCAGCTCAATTTCTTCGCTGGCTTCTCATCCTTCACACATCATTGTCCATAGCTCAACCACCACACTGTTAATTGTATCCACGTTATATATTCAGACACACTCACTCATCACTCTATTGTTACCAAGCTCAACTGTCTCCTATTCCACCAGTTCCTCAAGCTTACAATTATTACACTAGACTTGAAACTTAACCATGACCTCTATTTCTGTAAATTGCTGTAGCGTAAGGAACTCCACACATTTCCTTCCTCCTGTGCCCTTCCCATTCCCACCCCCATACATTCATTGATGCTCTTGTTGTTTTGTAATGTCCTCCCTAAGTGCTTTGCTTTTCCACCTCTCTCTCTCTCTTGCTCGCTCTCTCTCTCTTTTAAATATATTCCTAGTCATGGTAACATTGCCAACATGGCATTCATTTATTGCCCAGCCCTAAGATTTAGTACTCATTGCTGTAGAGCTGGCATCAAATGTAGACTAGACCCGGTAAGGATGGCAGATTTCCTTCCTTAAAACAAAATTTCTCACATAATTCCCAAGGCCAGGAGTCTTTTCCTCAAGGGGGTTGAATCTCATTGTCAGTCTGAAATGCAGATTAGGAAACTGCAACATGTGTACAACAGGCACTCATTGAAATTTACTCTTAGAAAGAAAAGGGGACAATTAATGGCCAGAGGCAGACTCACCATTCAAACACGAACAGCTAGTGGACTCTCAAAGCTAGATGACCTTGTGCGTTCTAACATAAATGGCCTATTCCTGTTCCTCTATCCTAAACATTGATTCCAAATTACTTCAGTTAGATCCTTTTGTACTTGATTGATGTTTGCTCTCCCTCAATTAATTATTGAAGTTCCAATTGCCTACTTATATGTAATTCCATGTTAGCAAAGCCTATTCAACCTGTAGCTGAGGTTCAATCATACATCTATCATGCTGTCCTTCAACTTGATGAGTTTTCACTTCTCAAGTTGACTCAATGGACAAAAAGAATTAAATTCATTGGGTCATCTGAACAAAATAGCTTTCATTTCCCAAGTCCGAGATAGATTTTCTGAACTGAGATTCGAAACAAACCGACAGAAAGAGAACCTGCATTTGAGCATCTTATTCCCAGCACAATAGGCCATAGATTCTCTGCTACCTTTGATAAATACCTCAACTGTCCAGTAAAGATTTGCAGCATGGAACTAAATTGCTACAAGCAGAATTTTATTTTCTGTATAATGCAAGCATTTTAAACTATTTTTTGTATCTTATACCCCTTTTCTTCATCCTCTTAATTTGGTCTCATTTTTCCCACCAAGTGAGGTAAGCCCTCCTCCAACTCCCACCACCCAACCCCCACCTCCCACACTAACCCCTCAACCCCCACCACCACCACCACCACCACATTGGATCCACTTCCCTGGATGTCCTTTTAATTAAGATCCTTTCAGATTTTGTCGATCTATTTTCAGCATATTCAGCCCCCTACTTTACTCACTGTATACCCATGACTGCGTCACCTAATACCAGACTAATGCCATTTACAAGTACGCAGATGACACCACCATAGTTGGTCGAATCTCAGATGGTGACGAAACAGACTACAGACAGGAGATGGAAAACCTGGAAAATGGTGCACTGAGAACAACCTATCTCTCAATGCTGGCAAAACCAAAGAACTCATTATTGACATTCGGCAGGATGTCATTAACAGCACAGAGGTGAAAGGAGTGGAGAGTGCAAACTCCTGGGAGTGGTCATCCAGAACAAGCTTTCTTGGACTCTTCATGTGGACGCACTGCTTACAAAGGCCCAACAACGTCTCTTCTTCCTCAGGCAGCTGAGAAAATTTGGCATGACGGTGAATACCCTTGCCAACTTTTATAGGTGCACCATCGAGAGCATTCTGTCTGGATGTATCACTACCTGGTATGGCAACTGTGCCATTCAAGATCTGAGATGGTTACAGAGAGTGGTGAACTCGGCCCGGACAAACACAAAGACCAACCTCCCATCTATAGAATCCATCTACCAGGCCCGCTGTCAAGGAAAGGCTGCCAGCATTCTAAAAGATCCATCCCACCCTGGCAATATTTTTATACAACTTCTACCATCGGGGAGAAGGTGCAGAAGCCTGAACGCACACCAGCCGGTTTCATAATAGCTTCTACCCTACTGTTGTTAGAATGCTGAAAGGACTCACAAACTCTTAACATTCACCTGTACCTGTGTTTTTGGTTTTGCTGCTGTTTACCTATTATTTATTTATCTGTGCTACTTATGTGACCTGCCTGTATTGCTCCCAAGACAAAGCTTCTCACTGTGCCTCGGTACACATGACAATAAATTCAATTCAAATTCAAATGCTAAAGTCAGGCGATACCCAAGTCATTAGAATATGAGATCCTTAAATCTGTGTCCCAAGAGAGACCAGAATTATTTGTAACTTTGATATACTGCATTCAGTGAAGGCAGCGTATACTGGTATGTTACTACACGACCAATACAAAACCTCAGGATAATGTTCAGGGGCAAAAATAAGGACTGCAGATGCTGGAAACCAGAGTCTAGATTAGAGTGGTGCTGGAAAAGCACAGCAGGTCAGGCAACATGCTGTCGGATGCTGCCCAGATCTGCTGTGGTTTTCCAGCACCACTCTGTTCTAGATAATGTTCAGGGGACCTGGATTCAAATCCCACCAAGGCAGATGGTGAAATTGGATTGGAGAAAAAGCTAGTCCAGTGATGATTATATACCTGTTGTTGACTGTCATGAAAACCCATCTGGTTCAACAATGGTCTTTACATGAGAATGTAAGAACTAGGAGCAGGAAGATGTGATTCAGCCTCTTGAAAATGCTCCACCATTCAATGTGATCACAGCTAATCTCATCTCAGCCTCAAGTGCACTTTCCTGCCCACTGTTCATAACCTGTTAATCAAAACTAATTGTTTAAAAATTTGCCCATCTCCCCCTGAAATTTAGGGAAGCAAATCTGTCATCCTTACCTATATGTTACTCCAGACCCACAATGAAGTAGAGTCTTAAACAAAAATAAAGCCAAGATCTGCAGACCCTGGAAATCAGAAACAGTAACACAACTTGGCTGGAAAAACTCAGCAGGTCTGGCAGCATCTGCAGAGAAAAACCACAGTTAGCGTTTCAGGTTTAATGACCCTTCTTATCCGCCCTATGGGCAGTAAATGGCCAGCCAATACTGCCACGTCCCAGGACTGATTAAATAAAAGGTTACTTATCCTCACTATTATGAAACCCAAATCCAGATTGATTGATGCTCTGTTCAATTTACAAGTGTGGCCTGGAGTTGCCATTCACTCACAATTTGAATTCTCCATCTGCCAGCCCTTGCCTCCAGTGAAGCTCAAGGTGAATTTGAGGAACAGCACCTCAGTTTTATATGAGTCAAACTTCCATTCAACACGAGATAACAGTCACCATTCCTCATTCTCAGGAAATAGTTGCTGGTTCCAATTACAGCCCACCCTTTGCTTCATTACCTGTCCCGTTATCACATCCTTTTGGCTTACACCATTACCCTTTCTTCAATCATTCAACCATTGCTTTTCTTACCCTGTCCTCTCCCATTACAGAACATTTTGTTTGTTCTTTCTTCCTGTTCCCACGTTGTCCAATTTTTTTCAGCTTTATATGTGTCTTATCTCCTTCCTGGTCAGATGAAATGTCTTGAAATCTCAACTTTGTTTCTTTCTTCACACAACCTGCCTGAAGTGCACTATTTAGCTTTGTTTTCTTTTTTAAGGTGTAAACTTGAAGGTTTGGTATATTTAACCATCATGATCACACATCAGGCTCAAGTTGGCGAACCCTGAGACTGGGCAAAGTTTTTAATATGACATACATGGATGCCAAAAAAAAATGCACTGAATGAACCAATGTCCTCAGTGTGCAGCTTGTGATGGGGATATAAGACAAGCTGGAAAAAAAAATGCTGCAATTAAAAGAAAATGACTTTTTCCACTGCATCTGAATAATTGTCCAGAGTGTGATGCTGGAAAAGCACAGCAGGTCAAGCAGCATCCGAGGAGCAGGGGAAATTGATGTTTCCAGGCATAAGCCCTTCATCGGGAATGATTCCTGATGAAGGACTTATGCCCAAAACGTCGATTTTCCTGCTCTTCGGATGCTGCCTGACCTGCTATGCTCTTCCAGCACCACATTCTGGACTCTGATCTCCAGCATCTGCAGTCCTCACTTTCATCCATCTGAATAACCGATCAACATCTAGAGACCCCCACTTATTGTTGCACTTGTACTTCAGACTCAGATGGGTGCTCAGGTATGTGGGGAGAAATTTGTAGGAACAGAATATTTGATGGGCATAACCTTTGGTGGCAGTGTGTGGTGTTGTCATGCATTCAAATCACTTCATGGCCACAATTCCATAATCTTTTATGACAGACAATTAGCTTGGACCCTCATTGTGCATTAAGTTTTAAGTTAGCCGCAAGTTTCTTTCTGACTTGTACCTACTGCTGTTCATTCATCACCATATGCTTAGCGTTTTATGACTCACTTCAGCTTCTGGACCTTAATTCTACAGTTTTAAAATCATGGCCTTGTGGGCAGATCTCTCCCTGGCCTCAACTTTCGTTATCTCCAACACCCACTTCTACAATCCTCCAAGATCTCTGCACACCTCTGGTTCAAGTCTTTTGCAATATTTTCATTGCTCCATCATTGCCGGCCATGGCCTCAGCTGCCTATGAGCTCAAGATGTCAGACATTCCATCCTGAAACCCCTCGCTCCTCCACACAGTCATTCCTTAAAGCTTACCTGTTCGAGTATTTGTCTAAGGTCTTGTTGCAAGGCCTTCCGTCAACCTTTAGCGCACCTATGAAGTGCCTTGCAGACTTTTCACTTGCATTAAAGAAACTACATAAATACACATTGTTGTGGATCAGTTAACAATTCAAAACTAATGCTACATTTGAATTGAACCAGATTGCAATTATACTTTTGTGTGAGGTTTCAACTAATCTGTTGCATGAATTACTAATTCAGTTGTATGCACATTCAGAAGTGCGTCAGTTCAAAAGGAAGCATGGTAGTCTCTAATTAGATTTTTAAATCGTCATTTTCCTCTGCAGTAATTGTAATGCAATCAGCCAGGTGGACCTCAAAGAATATGAGTTTCCTGATTGGGGCTGTCATCCTGGTCCAATCAGGGAGCCCTGGCTGACAAATACAAACAGGACTGTCCTGTTCAGGGAAAGGTGGGCGCCGCAGGGAGTGGAGTGCATTATTTCCCCCTCCAATTCTACTTTGATTTAATCCCTGCCCTCCCCTTCACTGTTTTGATCACACAGCACTGCCCTTTGATGTGAAGGGCACTGCTTGTCACTGGCCACTCGGGTGTTTTCCTTTCTTCCTGGTGGTGGAAACTGAATAAAGATCTGTGCACCTTGTGACTTTCACAGTGTCTCACACCTGCACATACACAACATGGGTGCAGGGAAAAAATAATCACTACTGCAGTTAGGCGGTAGTGTGAGGATAATACATAAAAAAAGAAAAAAAATTAAAATAATTTTAAAAAAGGTGTGTCAGAGATTCTCTTGAAAAAAAATTAACAGGAGTTAAAAATAATAAACAAGACTGTCAGAGGTTACGTTCGTTCTGAAAACTGGCTCTGGGGAAGCCAGACCAGTGTCAAGTATGTGTAAATAAAGGATGACTTGGTGATGGGATATGGGCTTTGGTAGAGTCATTTTCACCTCCTGCTTATGCAGTATCAAAACACTGGCCTTAAGTCGAGGAGCAGCAATTACTGTTTTATACGTTGTTGCATTGTTTTGGAACTTTGGAGAAAAAAAAGTCAAAACAATAGCACTTTTAAAAGAGAGAGGAACAGACAAAGGCAGCACATGGTCAGTGAGTGTGGGAAAGAGAGAGAGACAGAGACAGAAAGAGAAAGAGAGAGAGAGAGAGAGATCTACACTGCTCACTGACACAGCAGTGAACCTGCACAGTTACTACCTTTGCTGTTTGAATTCATGTATTGCTGGACATTAGAGTGCATCTGGAAAAAGAACAAACAGTGAAATTCACAACTGATCTTGGAGGAATCTGTTTGGGAGAGGTGACAGCACAGAGACAGATAAGTGAATATTTTAAGTGTGGCCTTACAGTAAGTCTGCAGTAGTGAATAGAGTGGGTTCTTTCTTGATTATATGTTTTATTGAGCTATGTCTCTTGATTAAGCTTAAAATAGAAGCATAAGTATTAAGTTAGCCGGGAGCAGTGTTTTGTAGAAGAATAAGATAGTGCTATTTTCTGGGTCTGAAAATTGGAAGAAGCAAAAATGGCCTCTTAGTAGAGTGATATGTTCTTCTTGTCGGATGTGGGAGTTCAAGGAGAGCTTATGTGTTACAGAGGATTATATCTGCAATAAATGCCATTGGTTGTGAATCCTATCAGATTGAATGGATCGGTTGGAGAGACAGAGACACTGAGAAATTTACAAGAGCAAGGGGATGTGATGAATAGCAGTTATAGGAAGGGAGAAAATTTGCAGATACAGTCACATAGATGGGTTAACTCCAAGAAAGGTAAGAGAGGTAGGCAGCTAGTGCAGGGGTCTTCTGTGGCTATCCTATTTCAAAGAAATATGCTGTTTTGGAAAATGTGGGGGTGATGGACTCTCAGGGGAATGTAGCACGAACAGCCAGGCTTTTGGTATCGAGATCTAATGAAATGAGGTGCATGTCGGGTTCTAAGAGATCAATTGTGTTAGGGGACTCTCGAGTCTGAGGCAGATACGTTTGTGTGGTCAGCAGCAAAAAATGAGAATGGTGCGTTGCCTCCCTGGTGCCTGGATCAAGGATGTCTCAGAGAGGGTGCAGAATGTTCTCAAGGGGAGAGAGACCAGCAGGAGGTAATTGTACATATTGGAACCAATGTACCAATTGGAACCAATAGGAAGGAAAAATAGTGAGATTCTGAAGGGGAATATAGAGAGTTAGGCAGGAATTTAAAAAGGAGATCTTCAAGAGCAGTAATATCAGTAATACTCCCGGTTTTACGAGCTAGTGAGGGCAGGAATAGGACGATAGAGCTGCTGCATGCATGCATGGCTGAGGGGCTGTTGCACGTGAGAAGAATTCACATTTTTGGATGATTGAAATCTCCTCTGGAGTACAAGTGACCTGTACAAGAAGGATGGATTGCACCTGAATTTGAAGGGGCTTAATACGCTGGCAGGAAGATTTACTAGAGCTGCTCAGGAGGGTGGGGGTGGGGGTGGGGGTGGGGGTGGGGGGGCATCCAGGGAGATAGTGAGGGAGGGACTAAAGAGAACAGTCTGAAATTCATACAATTGATAAAAGAACTGAGACAAACAGTCAGGCAGGGACAAAGCAATGAACCAAGGTAGGATTGATAAATTAGAATACATTTATTTCAATGAAAGAGGTCTAACAGGGAAGGCAGATGAACTCAGGGCATGGTTAGGAACATGGGGCTGGGATATCAGAGCAATTACAGAAACATGACTCAAGGATGGACAAGACTGGCAGATTAATGTTCCAGGTTACAAATGCTAAAGAAAGGATAGAAAGGGAGGCAAGGAGTGGCATTTTTGAGAAGGGATGTACTGAGGGAGAATATTCCCAGAAATATATCCAGGGAAGTTATTTGGGTTGAACTGAGAAATAAGAATGGGATGATCACCTTATTGGGATTGCATTATAGACCCCCTAATAGTCAGATGGAATTTGAGAAACACATTTGGATGGAGATCTCAGTTATCTGTAAGAATAGTAGGGTGGTTATGGTGGGGGGATTTTAACTTTCCAAACATAGACTGGGACTGCCATAGTGTTAAGGGTTTAGATGTAGAGGAATTTGTTAAGTGTGTACAGGAAAATTTTCTGATTCAATATATAGATGTACCTACAAGAAAAGGTGCAAAACTTGACGTACTGTTGGGAAATAAGGCAGGGCAGGTGACTGGGATATTAGTGGGGGAGCACTTTGGGGCCAGCGACCATAATTCTATTAGTTTTAAAATAGCGATGGAAAAGGATAGACAAGATCTAAAAGTTAAAGTTCTGAATTGGAGGAAGGCTAATTTTGACAGTAAAAGGCAAGAACTTTCAAAAGCTGTTTGGGGGCAGATATTTGCAGGTAAAGGGATGGCTGGAAAATGGGAAGCCTTCAGAAATGAGATAACGAGAGTCCAGAAACAGTGTATTCCTGTTAGGGTGAAAGGAAAGGCTGGTAGGTGTTGGGAATATTGGATGACTAAAGAAATTGATGGTTTAGTTAAGGAGAAGAAGGAGGCATATGTCAGGTATAGACAAGATAAATCGAATGAATCCTTAGAAGAGTATAAAGGCAGTAGGACTTTACTTGAAGGAAGTCAGGAGGGCTAAAAGGGGACATGAGATAGCTTTCGTAAATAGAGTTAAGGAGAATCCAAATGGTTTTTACAAATAGATTAAGGACAAAAGGGTAACAAGGGAGAGAATAGGACACCTCAAAGATCATCAAGGCGGCTTTTGTGTGGAGCCGCAGAAAATGGGGGAGATACTTAACAAGTATTTTGCATCAGTATTTACTCTGGAAATGACATGGAAGATATAGAATGTGGGGAAATAGGTGGTGACATCTTGAAAAATGTCCATATTATAGAGGAGGAAGTACTGGATGTCTTGAAACACATAAAAGTGGATAAATCCCCAGGTGTACCCTAGACCTCTGTGGGAAGCTAGGGAAGTGATTGCTGGGCCCTTACTGAGATATTCGTATCATTAATAGTCACAGGGGAGGTGCCAGAAGACTGGAGGTTGGCTAACGTGCTGTCACTGTTTGAGAAGGGTGGAAAGGACATGCCAAGGAACTATAGACCAGTGAGCCTGACATCGGTAATGGGCAAGTTGTTGGAGGGAATGCTGATGGACAGGATGTACATGTATTTGGAAAGGCAAGGACTGATTAGGGATAGTCAACATAGCTTTGTGTGTGGGAAATCATGTCTCACAAACTTGATTGAGTCTTTTGAAGAAGTAACAAAGAGGATTGATGAGGGCAGGTCATAGATGTGATCTATATGGACTTTAGTAAGGTGTTCGACAAGGTTCCCCATGGGAAACTGATTAGCAAGGTTAGATCTCACAGAGTACAGGGAGATCTAGCCATTTGGTTACTGAACTGGCCTCAACATAGAAGATGGTCGTGGAGAGTTGTTTTTCAGACTGGAGGCCTGTGACCAGTGGAGTGCCACAAGGATCAGTGCTGGGTCCACTACTTCTTATCATTGATATGAATGATTTGGATGTGAGCATAAGAGGAATGGTTAGTAAGTTTGCAGATGACACCAACATTGGAGGTGTGGTCGACAGCAAAGAAGGTTACCTCAGATTACAATGGGTTCTTGGTCAGATAGGCCAATGGGCTGAGAAGTGGCAGATGGAGTTTAATTCAGATAAATGTGAGGTGCTGCATTTTGGGAAAGCAAATCTGAGCAGGACTTATACACTTAATGGTAAGGTCTGAGGGAGTGTTGCTAAACAAAAAGACCTTGGAGTGCAGGTTCATAGCTCCTTGAAAGTGGAGTCGCAGGTAGATAGGATAGTGAAGAAGGTGTTTAGTATGCTTTCTTTATTGATCAGAGTATTGAGTACAGGAGTTGGGAGGTTATGTTACGGCTGTACAAGACGTTGGTTAGGCCACTTTTTGAATATTGTGTCAAATTCAGGCCTCCTTCCTATTTTACAAGGATGTTGCCAGAGTTGGAGGATTTGAGCTATAAGGAGATGTTGAATAGGCCAAGGCTGTTTTCCCTGGAACTTCAGAGGCTGAGGGGTGACCTTATAGAGGTTTATAAAATTATAAGGGGCATGGGTAGGATAAATAGACAAAGCCTTTTCCCTGGAGTCAGGGAGTCCAGAACTAGAGGGCATAGGTTTAGGGAGAGAGGGGAAAGATTTAAAAGACACCTCAGAGGCGACTTTTTCACACAGAGAATGGTACATGTATGAAATGAGCTGCCAGAGGAAGTGGTGGAGGCTGGTACAATTGCAACATTTAAAAGGCGTCTGGAAGGCCTTCTGAATAGGAAGGATGTGGAGGAATATGAGCCGGGTGCTGACAGGTAGGACTAGATTGGGTTGGGATATCTGGTCGGCATGGATGAGTCGGACCAAAGGGTCTGTTTCCACGCTGTACATCTCTATGACTCTGTGACTCTAAATGCCGATATAACACAGCAATGTTTTAAAAATTACTGATATACTTTATGGACAGGTTAAATATTTCACAAAATTTGAGTCATACACTTGCCAAAACTGTTTTCTGGCTTGGGGCACAAGTGAAAGGATAGGTGGAAAGTATCAGACAGTACCCCGAAGAATCTCTCTTGTGTGGAAACAGGCCATTTGGCCCATCAAGTCCACAGTGATCCTCCAAACAGCATCCCACCCAGCCTCACCCCTTACCACCTCCTCGTAGCTCTGCATTTATCATGGTTAACCCACCTACCCTACACATCCCTGATCATTGAGCAGGTTAGCATGACTAATCTCCACTGTTGCACACCTTTGGACTGTGGGAGGAAACCGATGCACCGAGAGGAAACCCTTGCAGACACAGGGAGAACGCGCAACCACCACATAGACGTCGCTTGAGGGTGAAATCGAACTCTGGTCCCCAGCACTGTGAGGCACCAGTGCTAACCACTGAGCCCCCATGCCACCCTTTCTGATAAAATTTATTATTTCTCAGTTTGAGAAATGCTGCTGAAGGAGAAGGCAATTTATAGAATTGCAATCCAACACGGCAAAAGCAAGCACACAAAGTAAATGCGGAAAGGCAAATGAGATCGAATCAAATGTGCTTTTCCTTAATAATATGGGTGAGAATGATGCCAAGGAAGCAAACAGATAATTGATGACTTAAGTAAATATTTCAGACCGCAATGACTGGGGATTTCTGCATAATTGAATCAAGGTACCTTTCGTGAAAGTTGGAGATAGGAATGGAAATCTAAGGCCAAGCAGAGAAAGTAATTAATTCTTAGTCAACTGATACATTTATAATGAAATTGGATAATTACCCACTGAAGAAATTGCGGAGATTTTAACAGATTGTCTGACTTATTTGGAGGGGTTGGTGACAGAGTGTAGGTAGAGAAACAGTTCAGGTACCCAGCATTGAGGCATATCCATTCTGATCTGGAATGTTAATGCTTTCATTCACTGTTGCTGTAAGACTGTAGTATAGCAGCAATGATTTAATGTGGTTTAGCAGAAAGATTAGAGAGGTCAAAATTGTGGGCTGAAGGGCCTGCTCTGTGCTGTACTGTTCTATGTTCTATGTTTCCATGCAGAGGACAGTGGGTGTCTGAATTTTTTTTGTCTATATGACAGGGAAGAATTGAAGAGTGTGCTGCTGGAAAAGTACAGCTGGTCAGGCAGCATCCAAGGAGCAGGAGAATCAACATTCATCAGGATATTTGCTGGTCTGCATGACAGAAAGCCTCAACATATTTAAAAGGAACCTGAATCTGAACATAAATTGCTGTAAACTACAGATCAGGTGCTGGAAAATAGGATAGAGATAAGTGGCTGAAAAATTGAGCTGGTGGAGACATGACTGCAGTGGTTGGAAGGAGGTCAGGCAGGTGGACCTCATAGAATGTGTGTTCCCTGATTGGACAGCCCCAATCAGGCAGCCCGAGCTGACAGAAGTCTTCACTCTGAGAGCTGGCTCTGGGGGAGCTGGATCAGTGTCAAGGAGTATGCACATGTAAATAAAGGGTGACCAGCTGACAGGATTCTGGCCTCTGTGGAGTTATTTCAATGACGTTCTGAATAACCATATACGTTGGGTATCTTATCCATGTATGATGTGATTGAATAATAATTTCGAGGCCGAGTCTAATTCTTGAGGGGTATGACAGAAGCTGAGAAGCGTCTCAATGCAGAAAGAGGCCTTTCAACCCATCATGCCCCCACTGGTTAGTTAAAAGAGCACCATCACTGAGTGCCAAATTCCTGCTTTTTCACCAAATCTTTGTACATTATTAATATCCAAATATCATCCAGTGCCCTCTTGGATGCTACACATGAACCTGCCTCCAGCAAATTGCAAGGTAGTGTCTTCCGTACCCTAACTATGTGCTGTGTGGAAAAGTTTAACTCACTTCACACTTGCTTCTTTTGCCGATCACTTTAAAGCTATGTCCTCTCATTACTGTTCCTTTTACAGGTGGGAACCATTTCTCACGATTTCCTTGGATCCAGCCCATTCACGAATTTGAGAACATCTATCAGATCACGTCTTATCCTCCTTCTCTCCAACAGTCCCAACCACTTTGAGGCTGAACTTCCTCAGCCATCGAGCCATTCTTGTAAACCACTTCTGCACCCTCTCCAATGTGTTCACATCCTTTCTCTGTGTCACCCAGACATGGGTTCAAATCCCACCAAATCAGCTGGTGGACTTGAAATTCAATTAGTAATCCAGAAACTGAAGATTAGACTCAGCAATGTCAACAAAGAAACTCACTGATTGGTGCCAAAACCCCTCAGGTTCACTCACATCTACCAGGGAAGGGAATTTGCTGTTCCTTCCTGATCTGGTCTGCACTGGACTCCAAACCACAGAAATGCGGTTGATCTTAACTGTCCTCTGAACCAAGCAGCGAGCCCTGGTGCAGCGCATTGGCTGCGGGACATGAATCAGCATGTGGGGAAACAGCCCCGGAGCAGGACAAAGAACAAAGGACAAAGCACAAAGAACAAAGAAAATTTACACCCAGAAACAGGAACTCTAAGCCTGAGCTGATCCAAATCCATTGTCTAAACCTGTTACCCAATTCCTAAGCATCTGTATCCCTCTGCTCCCCACCTACTCATGCATCTGTTCAGACACACCTTAAATGAATCTACCGTGTCTGCCTCTACTACCTCTGCTGGCAACACGTTCCAGGACATGGGGAAGGGGCCGTGGAGCAGACGTGGGAGTAAATACCCCCAGAGCAGGACGTGGGGAAGGAGCCCTGGAGCAGGATGTGGGGGTAAACATTCCCGGATCAGGACTTGGGAAACAGACCTGGAGCAGGGAGTGGGGAAACAGCCTCGGAACAGGGAGTGAGGGAAACGGCCCTGGAGCAGGGAGTGGGGAAACAGCCCAGGAACAGGGAGTGAGGGAAACAGTCCTGGAGCAGGGAGTGGGGAAACAGCCCCGGAGCAGGGAGAGAGGGAAACAGTCCCGGAGCAGGGAGTGAGGGAAACAGGCCCAGAGCAGGGAGTGAGGGAAACAGCCCAGGAGCAGAGAGTGGGGAAGGAGCCCTGGAGCAGGGAGTGGGCAAACAGCCCCGGAGCATTGCATCGTCAAGCAGCCAAGGAGCAGGAAGTGGAGAAACAGCCCAGGAGCAGGAAGTGAGGGAAACAGTCCCAGGGCAGGGAGTGAGGGAAACAGCCTCGGAGCAGATTAGATTAGATTACTTACAGTGTGGAAACAGGCCCTTACGACCCAACAAGTCCACACTGACCCGCTGAAGCGCAACCCACCCAGACCCATTCCTCTACATTAACCCCTTCACCTAACACTACAGGCAATTTAGCATGGCCAATTCACCTAACCCGCACATTTTTGGACTGTGGGAGGAAACCGGAGCACCCGGAGGAAACCCACGCAAACACGGGGAGAATGTGCAAACTCCACGCAGTCAGTCGCCTGAGGCGGGAATTACACCCGGGTCTCTGGCGCTGTGAGGCAGCAGTGCTAACCACTGTGTCACCGTGCCCCCAGGGAGTGGGGAAACAGCCTCAATGCAGGGAGTGGGGAAACAGCCCAGAAACAGGGAGTGGAGAAGGAGTCCCAGAGCATGCATGGGAAAGGAGCCACAGAGCAGGAGTGGAGAAGGAGCCCCGGAGCAGGAGTGGAGAAGGAGTCCCGGAGCAGGAGTGGGGAAGGAGCCCCGGAGCAGGAGTGGGGAAGGAGCCCCAGAGCAGGAGTGGGGAAGGAGCCCCGGAGCAGGAGTGGGGAAGGAGCCCCGGAGCAGGAGTGGAGTAGGAGCCCCGGAGCAGGGAGTGGGGAAGGAGCCTCGGAGCAGGAGTGGAGTAGGAGCCCCGGAGCAGGGAGTGGGGAAGGAGCCTCGGAGCAGGAGTGGAGTAGGAGCCCCAGAGCAGGGAGTGGGGAAGGAGCCCCAGAGCAGGGAGTGGGGAAGGAGCCCCAGAGCAGGGAGTGGGGAAGGAGCCCCGGAGCAGGGAGTGGGGAAGGAGCCCCGGAGCAGGGAGTGGGGAAGGAGCCCCGGAGCAGGAGTGGGGAAGGAGACCCGGAGCAGGAGTGGAGTAGGAGCCCCGGAGCAGGGAGTGGGGAAGGAGCCCCAGAGCAGGGAGTGGGGAAGGAGCCCCAGAGCAGGGAGTGGGGAAGGAGCCCCGGAGCAGGGAGAGGAGAAGGAGCCCCGGAGCAGGAGTGGGGAAGGAGCCCCAGAGCAGGGAGTGGGGAAGGAGCCCCAGAGCAGGGAGTGGGGAAGGAGCCCCAGAGCAGGGAGTGGGGAAGGAGCCCCGGAGCAGGGAGAGGAGAAGGAGCCCCGGAGCAGGAGTGGGGAAGGAGCCCCAGAGCAGGGAGTGGGGAAGGAGCCCCAGAGCAGGGAGTGGGGAAGGAGCCCCGGAGCAGGGAGAGGAGAAGGAGCCCCGGAGCAGGGAGTGGGGAAGGAGCCCCAGAGCAGGGAGTGGGGAAGGAGCCCCAGAGCAGGGAGTGGGGAAGGAGCCCCGGAGCAGGGAGAGGAGAAGGAGCCCCGGAGCAGGAGTGGGGAAGGAGCCCCAGAGCAGGGAGTGGGGAAGGAGCCCCAGAGCAGGGAGTGGGGAAGGAGCCCCGGAGCAGGGAGTGGGGAAGGAGCCCCGGAGCAGGAGTGGGGAAGGAGCCCCAGAGCAGGAGTGGAGTAGGAGCCCCGGAGCAGGGAGTGGGGAAGGAGCCCCGGAGCAGGGAGTGGGGAAGGAGACCCAGAGCAGGGAGTGGGGAAGGAGACCCGGAGCAGGGAGTGGGGAAGAAGCCCCGGAGCAGGAAGTGGGGAAGGAGCCCCGGAGCAGGGAGTGGGGAAGGAGCCCCGGAGCAGGGAGTGGGGAAGGAGACCCGGAGCAGGGAGTGGGGAAGGAGCCCCACAGCAGGAGTGGGGAAGGAGACCCGGAGCAGGGAGTGGGGAAGGAGCCCCGGAGCAGGGAGTGGGGAAGGAGCCCCGGAGCAGGGAGTGGGGAAGGAGCCCCAGAGCAGGAAGTGGGGAAGAAGCCCCGGAGCAGGAAGTGGGGAAGGAGCCCCAGAGCAGGAGTGGAGAAGGAGACCCGGAGCAGGGAGTGGGGAAGGAGACCCGGAGCAGGGAGTGGGGAAGGAGCCCCGGAGCAGGGAGTGGGGAAGGAGACCCGGAGCAGGGAGTGGGGAAGAAGCCCCGGAGCAGGAGTGGGGAAGGAGACCCGGAGCAGGGAGTGGGGAAGGAGCCCCGGAGCAGGGAGTGGGGAAGGAGACCCGGAGCAGGGAGTGGAGACGGAGACCCGGAGCAGGGAGTGGGGAAGAAGCCCAGAGCAGGGAGTGGGGAAGGAGCCCCGGAGCAGGGAGTGGGGAAGGAGCCCCGGAGCAGGAGTGGGGAAGGAGCCCCGGAGCAGGGAGTGGGGAAGGAGCCCCGGAGCAGGAGCGGGGAAGGAGAAGGAGCCCTGGAGCAGGGAGTGGGGAAGGAGCCCCGGAGCAGGGAGTGGAGAACGAGAAGGAGCCCTGGAGCAGGGAGTGGGGAAGGATCCTCAGAGCATCACATGGGCAAGCAGCCAAGGAGCAGGGAGTGGAGAAACTGCCTCCAGAGCAGGGAGTGGGGAAAACAGTTGCAGAGCAGCGCACAGGAAGCAAGTCCCTGGCAGAGACTGGCACGGGAAAGGCCGTCCTGCCAATTACCTTGAGTGCGGTACGGAGCAGACTGGAGGCTTGGAACGGAGCAATGACTGTGTTGGACTGGGGTCTGGCGCGGGCTGTGAGAGTCATGGCCCCGCTCTGAGCTACTACAATGTAATGTTTATCTGAAATGTCTTACTTTACCATAATGTAAACCCTTTAATGATGTTTTATTTCTCACTTACTTTTCAACTCTATAAAGTAAAGCAATTTATTTTATTCTTCTGTTGTAACCAAGTTTGTCCCGAGGTACCTGTACCTAAGATGTCGCCATAAGAGGCAGACATTGTAAAAGCTTCCACAATGGCATACATGTGATAATAAAAGGATAGTGTATTCTATTTTAAATAGCTCAGCAAGGGCAATTAAGAATGATCAACAAATGTTAGCCTCACCAGTGATGCACCCATCTCATGAAAGAATGAATAAAAATACATCGTTCTCTAACAAAACAAATTACAATTGAGTTATTCAGCCATAGACTGAAAGGAGGAGTGTTGGCAGGAATTTTCAAATTCACATTTGCACCACATGGCAGCCGAGGTTGAATGTACTGAAATGCATGTTCATTCGTCCATCCCCCATGTTCAGAGCATCACAACCCTACTACTTATGAAATGCAGCCTTTGTTATTAAGAACTGACATCTCATCCTAGATCGTGCAGCCACTTTTACAGAGAGCACTGAAGAGACAGCTTTCTAACTCTGCAGTCTTGTGCAAAATGAGTGACCACAATGACATCCTCTGTGGGCAAGAATAATGAAGAAAAGAAAGAGTTTTAAGCTTCCTATGGGACATTATGTCCAGTTTAAACAGTTTGTCTTACTGGGAGTCATGATTTGGAGATGCTGGTGTTGGACTGGGGTGTACAAAGTTAAAAATCACACCACACCAGGTTATAGTCCAACAGGATTATTTGGAAGTACTAGCTGATGAATGAGCAGCGCTCCGAAAGCTTGTGCTTCCAATAAAACCTGTAGGACTATAACCTGGTGTTGTGTGATTTTTAACTTTGTCTTACTGGAGTTAGTTTTTAAGGTAAACACACTAGTTCAGGATTTTCTGATTAAATTTGAACTTCCTTCAAGTTAGAGGAAATGCCACGATTAGGATCTAAACCTCTTGAACTTCCTGTTGCCTGGTCACTCACATGTTCATCATCACGTAAGCCAGAATTGCTACATTTTCATACAACATCAGTGGAGAAGGGTTTACCATTCCCAAAATAGCTATGCTTGTAAGGCAACTGCAAATGACCTTGCCCAGTTATCAATTATCAAACGACACTGAGTGACAAGAAATTCTTCTTCAAAGAGAGAGGAGGATGGAAGAGATACATGATAAGTGAGCAGGTAGGGAACTAACAAAACTGAGCACAAACTGTTACATTGAAGTTTGAAAGATTAATTTATATGACATGTAGCTATGTATAGTCATGTCTGTCTTTATGAGATAATGCATTTTGTCTTGGGAAGAAAGAAGAATATTGGGTTATGTCTCATGTTAAGTTTGTCACTATTTATTTATGAGCATACAAACAAGGAACAGCAGCAGGCCACTCTGCCCTTTGAACTTGCTCTGGCATTCAATAAGAACTGATCTGATTTCAACCTCAACATTCTTGCCTATCCCAATAATCTTTCAGTCCCTTGGAATCTACCAAGAATCCACCTCCCTCTGATAAAAATAAACTTGCTCCAGAGCCATCCATATGTCAACCTCCCCAAAATCTCCCAAAACACAACTCCATTTAAAAACAAAGCTCTCCTCCACGATTACTACATTTAAAAAAAACTCTCTTCAATGTGTCTAATTTCATAGAAAACAAAACCAAGCTGTCACGTATTTAGGGATTCACCATTCTCTGCCATTTGAGGAAGGGAATTACAAAGACAAACAACCCTCCGAGAGGACATCTGTTTATGCATAGAGTCATAGAGATGTCCAGCATGGAAACAGACCCTTTGGTCCAACTCGTCTATGCCGACCAGATATCCCAACCCAATCTAGTCCCACCTGCCAGCACCCCGCCCATATCCCTCCAAACCCTTCCTATTCATATACCCATCCAAATGCCTCTTAAATGTTGTAATTGTACCAGCTTCCACCACTTCCTCTGGCAGCTCATTCCATACACATACCACCCTCTATTCCTCTCCATTTTAAATGAGAACCCTATTATTTCTGAATACATGAGATGTACTCATGATATTACCACTATATCATAGCATCTGAGCTGACGGCATACAAGTCACAGACTCCATCTTATCTTGGACACTTGAAGCATGATACCCTGAAAAAAGCATGCTATTCCTTATAACAGAATAATTTAATGTGAGCCAAGATACAGAAGAGCCTGTGAATATTGTATTGGTATATATTACAGAGCTGTAATAAACACCTGTTGGACTATAACCTGGTGTTGTGTGATTTTTAACTTTGTACATCCCAATCCAACACCGGCATCTCCAAATCATGCATCAGGGAAGGTTACCTTGCTGGAGCAAAACATGCATCATAGAGTCATAGAGTCCTCCAGCATGTGGACAGACCCTGCAGCACAAACTGGTCCATGCTGACCAAAATGTCCATCCATGCTAACCCCATTTCCCATTCCCCACTTGGCCCATATCCTTCTACACCATCACATTCCTCCAGCAGCTTTTTTTTTCCCAGAGTAGATCCATTTGAATTATTTTTCAGTTTAAAATTTCCATGGAATTATCATTTCACAGAGAAAGTTGTTCAAAGAAGAACAAAAGTATTTAATGCATAAGTTCAGGAACATTACTTCCAATAATTTTTGCTACCAACATGCACTATGGTCAATGGGAGTAGAGCCAAATATGGAGTTGGGTCAAATGGCCCCAAGGATTTGCTAAGCCAGTGCATTTACAGCATTTGCCAAGATATAATTAATTCTCAAAATTCCAAAAAGACTTTGTTCCCACATTATCAACTAAGATGCTAGGCTTCCCTGTATATCCAGATGGTGAAGCTCTGCTCCGGGGAATCAGCATAATTTTAAGGGACAGGATCCCCACAAAGAAATGTGAACAAACAAATGGATTCAACATATGGTGTAACTTGATTGAAAATGCACTGTCACTCACACGGTCCAGTATAATTTTATTTTCTCTGGAGTTACTGGATTCTATCACATCCATGCAAGATGGAAAACAGGAGATGCTGACATTCTTATCTAAAATCTGAGTGGCAGAATTGGGTACAACTGACAGTTCAAGTGAAAATTCTGCTTGGATTTTGGTATCATTTCCCGTTCAGATTTCCCTTAATTTTTAAGGCATACCTCTTTCACAAATCAGAGCGTTCATACAAAATGCCAGAATGCAATTGTTTTTTTTCCTACATTGAATATATTTCCTGATATATTTAACAGTGAGGATTTACTGCAGATTCACTAACATAATCGGGAATTGTCTTGCTACAATTCACTGTGGCTCAGTGGTTAGCATTATTGCCTCAGTGCTAGGGCCCTGGGTTCGATTCAAACCTTGGGTTACTGTCTGTATCCCACAATCCAAAAATGTGCAGATTAAGTGAATTGGCCATGGTAAATTGCCCATAGTGTTCAGGGGTGTATAGGTTAGGTGCATTCATTAGGGTAGGAGAATAGGTCTGGGTTGGTTACTCTTTGGAGGGTCATTGTGGACTTGTTGAGCTGAAGGGCCTTTTTACACACTGTAGGGATTATATGAAGTAAAAAGCATTTCAAATAAGTGTTTTGACTTTCTATGAATAACCCAGCTTTAAACACTGTACAGCAGTGTTCATCAGTTTTATCAGTTCACTACAGTGTGTGTAATTTTCTAAGAAATAATTTTCGATGCATGAAAGCTTTTTAAAGCTGCAAGCATTCACACCTTAAAGTGCCTCCTTAAATACCCAGAAAGGGGCAAACAATGAAACTTCAATAGTAATTAATTCAAAACTGGGGCCATGACCACTTATTTGGATAAGATTGACAATCAGTACAATGGTCTTCTTTCAAATCAGTGCAAATTAACCCAGAAGCTTAACTGTGCTAGATTTCATTTGTATTTCAAATTCCTCCATCCTTTGCATTGATTTAATTGACATTTTGGGCAAATTGTTAGAACCCATAATGTGGATTGACTTGGAGATGATCAATAATTTCAAAAGGAAATTAGACTGGCACTTGAGCAACTAAACAAGCGGACTATGGGAAAGAGCAGAAGAATGGGACTGACTGGATCACTTCATGGAAAATCGACACAAACTAAATGGGCCTCCTTCTGTTTTGAATATGATTCTATGACCTGGATTCTGATCTTATGAAGGACTTGAGATTTTGCAAGATAGTTATGTTTTAAAACAGCTTCTTTTAATTCATAGTAAAAAGGGCATGCATAAACTCATTCTGGTTTTCAAGGTTTGTGTAAAGATTTGTAGCTTAATGTCGATTGTCTTGGTTGTGGGTATGGTTGCCAAGCTGGGAAATTGATATGCAGATGCTTCGTCCTCTGTCTAGGTGACATCTTCAGTCCTTTGGAGCCTCCTGTGAAGCGCTGCTGTACTGTCTCTTCTGGAATTTATTTGGATACAATTTCTGCTGCTTCCAGTTGTCTGTTCTGGTTGGTTGTTGGACTGGCCGGTATATTGGGCCCAAGTCAATGAGCTTGTTGATGGAGTCTGTGGATGAGTGCCATGCTTCTAGAAATTCTCTGGCTGTCCTCTGTTTAGCCTGTCCTATGATTGTTGTGTTGTCCCAGTTGAATTGGTGGTCCTTGTCATCTATAGCTACTAGGGACAGCTGGTTGTGGCGTTGAGTGGCTAATTGGTGTTCATTGATGTGGATTGCTAGTTGTCTGCCTGTTTTTTCTATATAGTGCATGCAATCTTTGCATAGAATCTTGTAAATTCCATTGCTCTTGCACATGATGGGTATAGGGGAGTTGTTTTCTGAGCGTAGCTGTCAGTTTATGGGCTGTCATGAAGCACTATTTTCTGGGACAACACAATGATTATAGGACAAGCCAAAGATAGGACAGCTGGAAAGTTCCTAGAAACATGGCATCCAGTCACAGACTCCATCAACAAGCTCATTGACCGAGAGCCAGTACATCGGCCACTACAATGAACAACTGGAACAGGCAACTGGAAGCAGCAGGAGTGGAACCAAATCAATTCCAGAAGACACTGTACAGCAGCGCTTCACAGGAGGTTCCAAAGCACTGAAGATGTCACCTAGACAGGGGATGAAACATCTGCAAGTCAACTTCCCAGCTCTGTGATCATACCCACAGCCACATCATTGTGGTTTTGCTTGGTAGCTACATAAGATACAGGTCAAGTCTTGTTGCAAGGCACATAACAAATTTACCATCTGGAAACAAAGGACAGGAACAGGAATGCAACATCTACTGAAAGCAAAGAGAAAACATGCTTATCTGCTAACTACCAGGCAGAATGGTGGAATCTCTGTGTCTCTCATTTAAGCACTATGGAGCAGGTACCCATTGACTTTGGGTACCAGACTGCAAAGCATGCCCTGTCTGCATCAGTGATGCTCAGCTGATGATGGCTAAAACTGTCAAGGACCTGGGAATGATGATCACCAACATTCTGTCCTCATCAACCAACGCCAACATGATGGTCAAGAAAACATAACAACATCTCTACTTCTTTGGGAGGCTAAGGAAATTTGGCATGTCCACAAGGACTCTTACCAATTTTTGTAGATACACCATAGAAAGCATTCTATCTGGATGCATCAGAGTATGGTTTAGTAATTGCTCTTCCCAAGACCGCAAGAGACTACAGAGAGTCGTGAACACAGCCCTGTCCATCACATAAACCAGCCTTCCATCCATTAACTCCATTGACTGATTTCACAAATTCACAAAATAATTTGTAGTGCAACTTCCACCTTCAAGGTTGTTATAATCCCCATAAAGGCTGAGAAACACTGAATTGTCAGTGTTGTTCATAAAAGAAACACATGATAAGACTTCAAATTTTAAAAGTGCTGTGACTAACAAAGTAAAATCAGCACTAGGTCAGTCAGAAGGCCGATCAAAATGTCACAACCCTGAAAGGTGGTTGTAAAATCCTCAAAATAAACAAATTCACTGTACTCTTCACAGGAGTATCAACAATCCTTGCAGTTCTGACTCTGATTTGGAAATCGGAATTGTGGTAATAATGGAATTCTATGGCACAAGTGTATAAAAAGGAACAGTGCCAAATGTTCAAAGTCAGTGAAAAAGTGAGTCATCTGTTCAAATTTACCTCTGAATAACAACTCCCTGTCAGTCATCAGATTCCAAATGTACTTACTGATCATACAGCATTGATGTGAAGCGTTCTACACCGTTTAAATGTTCTTACACAAAAGGTAAAATAGAAGATTGCAAGTGCCCGTTCACACCTCCTACCGGGGTGGGGTTGAGGGGTGGTGGAATGGTTATGTGTCTGAGTATGTGTGTGTGTGTCTATGTGTGTGTATATATAGTCTCCACAATGAAGCCAGTAAGTCTGCTGTGTGCAGTCTTGCCTTCTACACCTTCACTTGGCTAGCTGCTGCCAACAGGAATGATGGCAAGATTCTGAGAATCCTTTCTGTCGTGATTTTTTTTTAATTTCCCAGCTCACCTCCAGTCTGATTCAATTGAAGGCACAACAATACACCCCTGTGGAAAACAGTCAAAGAATGATAAAGGCAATGAAACTACAAAGTCATACAGCATTGATGGAAATGTTAGGGTTCTCCTTTTTTAGTTGATGCCCTCAGTAACATTTTCCTGATTCCGTTTCATTAATCGTAACAGAATACAATTGTATATGACAGAAAGAGACCATTTGGACTGCTGTGTCTATGCAGCACCACAGTTATTGATGTAGAAGAGTTTTTCATGGTTTCTGAAAACCAGTCAAGAGGAGCCTCATGTTGTCTGTAAATAGGCCAGAAAAAAGTATGAGTCAAATCAAAGCAAAAATAATTATATTTTTTGTATCATCTGAAGGAGGAAAAGTGTCTCAATAAATATTTGCAAACTTTGCACTTTTAGTCTAGATATTTTTGTCGATCAGCTTTTATCTAGGAAAAGACATCAGCCACCAAATGTCATGCCACTTAAAACATTCCCCATCTTATTAAGTTAGACATAACTGATATCTAATGTTGATCTTCTCTCCTTTGCTCACAGGAGTCACTAACTCATGGCTGAGTGATTCTCAATGGAATCCTGCTTTGAGATCAGGGTCAGTCAGGAAACCTGAGAGTGCAAAGGCAGAATTTTATTAAAGCAACTGACTAACTGACTTCAAATTTCATTGTGCGTTTCCTGACATTTTTTAAAAAGAAAGTGAGACTCATGTAGGGTTAAGACTGCATTAAAAGTGCAGCTTGACTTCCCTGAAAAATGCAGAGCCTGCAAATGAAATGCATTGATGGTTATTCACAATTTAAGATTTATTTGGGATCAAGGAGATGCCAGGCTCCCTTCAATAAGAATAATTAATTGTGCAAGACATCATAATGGAAGGTAATTCAATGCAAATTAAAACACACAGGTACCAGATGCCAGGAGATAAAATGCCATGGAAGTAAGTAGCATCCATGTGGCACACGTTTCCAGCTCTTTCAAAGACAGGTATGCCTGGCTAGTGCCAAAAGTATTTAGATTAAGTAATCCCCAAGACAAAGTGACAAAATATTTACCACTGTCAAATCAAAATTAAGATCCAACAATATATTGGTGCTTGAAGTGGATATGTGACTGAGTAAACTGAAATAAGTCAGCAACGAAACAGTGAATAAATCTACTGAGCCAGCAAGCAACAATTGACAGCTCACAACTGATGTCTCTGTTCGATTTTACACCATTCAGAAACAGGAGACATTGCCTGAAAAGTAACTCAGGCCTTTGAGTAAAGTATATGGCATTAAAACAACAAGTAGAGCTTACAAATTACACTAAAAGACACATTTTGTTGAAGCTTGCCACTTTGTACTCACAAGGACTCATAAGAATCCACTGTAAAAGGGGAATTAATTTTGCTTTATGCTGCTTAGGAAGATCAATTTAAAGTTGAGCAATCTTTTTAAACAGTATGAGAAGGGAGAGTTGATTGCTGGGTAAATAGGCTATGGTGTTGTCATGAAAAATGGACCAATTAGTTAATGACTAACAATTAATTGCCAAGATTTGTTTAAATTTAACCCTGACTGGTCATCCATTATGCTAAGAGATGAACAGAGAGTGGTTGTCACATTTTTTTTCAGTTGAAACAGGTGCAATGCGAGCATTTAAACGTGGCTTGGCAGTTAATTGTCAGTCCTCATCTATCTGCTGTATTCTTTGCAGCAACACCTCTACCAAACAGACAGTCCATTGCCAAGCATCAGCACTCTCAACTTTAAAAGATATTCCTTTTTAAATTGGCAATTTTATTAATCGTTTGGTGAGGGCAAAATGAAAGTTTCAATAAAATATGCCTTGATTCTGCAATACCCAAGTTTTTGCTGCCAGCAATTTCTGGAAAATGTACATCATGAGAAATATAGCAAGAATGGGTGGTTCTAGTAGAGTGAACAGATACTGATTTTACAATAGTAAGCATGTACCAGTCAACAGTTTGTGTCCTGTTTATGGTCTGATTAATAAGTTAGCAGATGACATGAAATTTGGTGGAGCTGTGGATAGTGAGGAACAGTTGTCAAAGGATACAGGAGGATAGCTGGGCAGATGGAACTTAATCCAGACAAATGTGAGGTGATGCATTCTGGGAGGTCAAATGCAAGAGGAAATATCCAGTAAATGGTAGGACTCTTCAGAGCATTGAGATACAGAGGGATCTTGGGGTTCACGTACGCCGCTCCTTGAAAGTGGCAACACAAGCAAATAAGGTGTTAAAAAAGGCAGTCAGCATGCTTGCCTTTATTGGTCAGGGCACTGAGTATAATGCATCCATCCTGGAGCAGGCTAAACAAAGACATATACGGGAATTCCTGGAGGCCTGGCATTCAAACAGGAACTCCATTAACAATCATATTGATTTGGACCCCATTTACCAATCTCTCAGAAACAAAACCAGAAGTGGTATCACCCACCACAACAGACCAAGACACATAAATAACAAGCTCTACCCGAGGCTCACGGACGACGTTACCTAGCACAGGGACAAAATGTCTGAGGACAAATCTACCAGCTCAGAGGGCAAACTTACAACCTGATTCATAACCTGAGCTACAAATCTCCAAAATCACAAACACGTAATCTTTAAATTGTGCCTTCAATTGTTTTGGCTGTACTTTGTTGTTGGCTGTTCATGTGATTTCTGTTCATAATGCTCCTTCTCCATCAAGTGCTACTTCCTTATTGAGGGCCATTGTAATAGTACTTGTTTTTCCTGACAAATTTCCATTGTTGGAGAGACGGCAGACCATGGTTCTGACATCAGTTTCTGCTTGATGCAGACTGGAAGATTCCATCTTCCTCATCAAATGTTCTTTACAGGTCCCAAGTTGCTCTTTGGCTAACTTGGTGAATATCTGCACTCTGACTAGCTCTCAAATGCTCAGCTCTGGCAACGATTTGGCAGGTTGATCAAAACAAAATTAGTTTTCCCATCATTTCACCATAATTTTATCTCTATTAATATTTTAGGCTTCAATAGCTTTTTTTTCACAACTGAGTGATTAGTTTGGGTTCAATTCGACATTATTTTTTGAACTAATCTCCTTTCTATTTCCTGAAATAGATTTATTTCTCCACTCAATCATTGACTGGTACACGTCTGTACTGGATTTCCTCAAGCTTTCTGTGATCTTTTTAGTGATGCCATATTTGCCTTTACATTGGATTGGGATGGTGTGTAGATGATATATGATGTTGAATTGACCATTCATTAATAAAGTGCCTAAACTCTCCATTCATGAATTGAGAACTGTTGTCATTCATCACAAATGCCATACTAACCAGAGTGTCCTTTCAGGCATTCTGCAATCTCACTGTTTTTCATTGATGTCAGCTTGTCTATCTCTCAATAATCAGAATAGTCATTGACATTTTCAGGATAATCAGGTCCTGCAAAAGCAAAGACATCAGCTTCAAGTGTCCCATGGTATATCTGGGATGTCATGTGCCGCGAGCAACTCCTTCATCGAGGTTGTTTGATTAAAATGTTCACTGGCAATGATTCAGTTTGCATTCACGTCCTGGATGCAAACACAGCCAATTGTGCCTTGCTGCATAAAATGTTGCTTCAAAACCCATCTCACTGGCATTATATAGCAAGATGTTGACATCAGTGACATGGTAGTACCTCAGTATTTATATGTCATCATTGGTTGGTTGATTCTGTTCAAAGCTTTTTCTTGTTCTCCACCCGAGTATCACTTTGCATTGAAATTGTGTAAAGGTTCACCCTCATAGAGAAATTGGGCAAGAGATTAACTGAATAATTCATAAATCCAATAAATCTCGGCACTGATTTCACGTCTGCCGGCTGTTGCATCTCTGCCACTGCTACCGACATGCCTGGACACAGGTCAAGCTTATTTTGCTGCCAGTACATGACCTATGTATTTGATGCCAGGTGTCTTCAATTGCATCTCTCTTGTTTAGTTTGAGGTTCATCTGGTAAGCTCTCTTCAGCATATGCACTTGATTTTTATTACGGTCTGTGATTACTGGACCAATTTCTGATTTGGGACTAAGGTTGGTATTTTCTTTCATATATCCAGATCAGCCACAATGATTTCAGTCAAATTCCTGATTATCTCACATTCTCTGTATAGACAGGTTACCATGAAGGAGTGTCCTTCTCAACCTCTCCCTCACCTGAGGTGTGGTGACCCTTCATTTAAACAACCACGATGGAGCAAAGGGAACTTTACCTTTTTCTTCTTCTGCAGCAGTGGAAATACTGGCACATCCACCGGTAACTCTAAATAAGTTCCCAGAATATAGTTAGAAAACCACTACTTTCATTCAGCTTCACTTTCCATTATCTGTCCTTCACTTCAAGGGTGGCAAAGATGTTTGTCTTGGTAAGTTGAGGCAAACATTTCTTCAACAGTTGGCGAGGTCTAGTGAGATCGATTCAAAGCTTTACTGAGATCCTTTAGATTGTTGCATAACCTCAGGTTTGCAGGTTTTTTTGACAGCTTTATTACTGACAATCCAGTTTATAGAGGTTGTCACTTCCTTGATCGCACCCTTCTTTTCCAGCTCCTCCATCTTGAGGGTGGCAGAGGATTTCCTCAGCTGATGCCAGAGTGACTTCATATTCTCATCTACTTTGAGCCCAATATTCACCAGGAAGACAGCCAAGACCTGTATAAACAACCTTGGACATCTTTTAGGATTTGCTCATAGTCAATGGGTTAGTGGCATTTGCGAAATTGCAAACCTGTAATGCTACAAGTCTAAACCTTACAGTTGGGTCAGCCGGGATCAGTGGATTTTCTCAATGTCCAGCATGCGGAAATTTAGATCTTCATGTTTCTCATTGCATTGCATCTCAGCTTCATTTGTCTTCACAATGAATGTAGATCCATCATTACATCTGAATCTGACCTTCAATGGCTTCATTTCTGAGTCACTATCCTGACTGACTTTGCATAGATCTGCAAAGCCCATGAAAGATTGCTATCTAGCTGACAATTCATGGTCACTTCTGCAGTCACTATTCTAACCATCATAAAACTTGATAATCCACCCTTATACCTGGCGATGCCAAACTCTGGTATGATACACTGATTTGTCAGAGTCATTGGCTGACATGTCCCCTACAACCAGGTCATAGAGTCAAACAGCACAGAAACAGACCCTTTGGTCCAACTCGTCAATGCTGTTCGGGTTTTCTAAACTGAGCACATTTGCTGCATTTGACCCATATTGCTCTAAAACGTTCCGATTCATGTACCTGTCTAAATAACTTTTAATCAGAAAGGATTTACAAGGATGTTGCCAAGGTTGGAGGGTTTGAGCTATAGGGAGAGGCTGAGTCAGCTAGGGCTGTTTTCCCTGGAGCATCGGAAACTGAGGGGTGACCTTACGGAGGTTTATAAAATCATGAGGGGCATGGATAGGGTAAAATAGTCAAGATATTTCCCTGGGGTGAGGGAGTCCAAAACTAGCGGGCATGGGCTCAGGGTGAGAGGGGAAAGATTGAAAAGGGACCTAAGGGGAAACTTTTTCATGCAGTGGGTGGTACATGTCTGGAATGAGCTACCAAAGGAAGTGGTGGAGGTTGGTACAATTACAACATTTAAAAGGCATCTGAATGGGTATGTGAATAGGAAGGGTTTAGAGGGATATGGGCCAAGTCCTGGCAAATGGGACTAGATTAATTTAGGATGTTTGGTTAGCATGGATGAGTTGGACCGAAGGATTTGTACATCTCTATGACTCTAAATGTTGTAATTGTACCTATCTCTACAAACTCCTCTGGCAGCTCCTTCCATATATACATCATTTTCTGTTTCATAAAGCTGCCCCTCAGGTCCTTTTTAAGTCTTTCTCCCTCACCTTAAGCCTATGCTCTCTAGTTTTGGACTCACCCATCCTGAGAAAAAGACCTTGACTATTCACCTTATCTCTGTCCCTCATGATTTCATACATTTCGATAAAATCACCCCTCAGCCTCCAAAGATCCATGGAAAACAGCCCCAGCCTATCCAGCCTGTCCTTATAACTGAAATACTTCAGTCCCAGCAACATCTGTGTGATATTTTTCTGTTCCCTTTTCAGTTTAACAACAAACTGTATGCAATATTCTAAAAGTAGCCTCACCAATTTCTTGTTCAGCCACAACATGGCGTCAAGGTTCCTATACTCAATATTCTGATCAATGAAGGCAAACGTACCAAATGCCTTCTTCACCACCCTGTTTACCTGTACACCACTTTCATGGAAATATGTACTGGTATTTCTGGGACTCGGTTCGGTAACACTCCCCCAGGCCCTACCATTAACTGTATAAGTCCTGTTCTGGTGTGTCTTACTACAATCTAACATCTCACATTTATCTAAATTTAACTCCATCTGCCACTCGTCAGTCCATTGACCCACTTGATCAAGATCCCATTATACTCTTGGACAACCTCCCTCTCCCCACTCCCACCCTCCTCTAGCTTATCTCTCCACGCTTCAGGCTCTCTGCCTTTATTCCTGATGAAGGGCTTTTGCCCGAAACATCAACTTTGCTGCTCGTCGGATGCTGCCTGAATTGCTGTGCTCTTCCAGCACCACTGATCCACAACCTCCTTCACTGTCCACTACACCACCAATTTTAATGTCATCTCCTATATGCTCATTTTTATAAATTACTTCACTTCTTTCTACTTGAACACTATGTAAATAATGATTCAGCACCTTAAAGTTACAGCATTTCTTACCTCACAGTAAACTTGTTATTATTTTGTGTGATGTTCTTTGTATCCTTGTTCTTTCTGCTGACTCTTCTGTGAACAGTTGCTTTTTCTTCAACTATTTGTTCTCATTCAGCCTGGACTGCCTCTCAACATAATGTTAAGCCTTGTCTATTCTCCTATTAATAAAGATCTGGCTGATGTTTAACATTCTCAGACCTTTGGCGTGTTGATAACTTTCTTAAGAGTAAGGCTCTCTTCACTTCACAGATATGCTCTCCTAGCAGGACCTCTTATGAAACAAAATGCTATCTCTAATGAAATTATCTTCCAAACGCACAAGATTCATCTTGATTTGTCAGTGCCATCTCATACTGATCGACAGTATCTCTCTTCCCCTGAGATCTGATGCTGAACACATACCATTCAGAAATAACACTGATATGGGATTCAAAGTATGCCTTCAAAACCTTTGAAAGCTGCTGCTCAGATATAGATTGCAAAAAACACCATAGAACTCTGTCCCAGCACTGATAACAGGATTGTCACTTTTATTTGCCCAGTCCTTTTATTCAGCTGTAGCTGTTTCATTGTTTGCAAATGAGACTGGGGGAAAAAAAATAATCTGGCCCATATTTTGAATCATGTTTTGGCTGTGGAAAATTCACAGCCATTCTGACACACCTGCACTTCAATATTATAGACCTCAATTTTTTTTTAAAATTGCTTGTTTTTGTCTTAGAGAGGCAGGGTCTCTCAATCTACACAAATTCATCTTGAAACATCTGAGCTTATGCTTCAAGTAATATATGTAATGGTTGCCACAAGTTAAAATGAAAAGAAGTTACAGCAGAGGTTGCCTATGACAAACCAGCCAGTATACCACTTACAAACGTGTTTCTATAAACAAATGAGAAGGTGGCGGACAAGTCACCCATTATTTTGTGTGTGTGTGTGTGTTTGTTAGTGCGTGTCCGTCTGCATGTCCATGTGCGTGTGTATATTACAATTCCCTCACACGTGCAACAAAACTCAATTCTAGCCACTGCCTGAATTCTGTCAGACACTCAACATTCCACAGGTTTCTGATGCATTCAGAAATGAATGATGCAAGTTATCTTACTACATCCAATCATGTAAGGACAAAATTGAACCTAATTGTTTCCATTTAAAATTGTTCAGTCATTGTCATACCTACAAGGTGTGATGAACAATGAAAGCTGACATAATCATTCTACCGACACATCAATTGCAGACATTTATGAGGTCTGTTAAGTTGATGGATGATATCCTGATGTCTTATTGATGTAACTAGAGTCAGTCGGAGAAAGACCCAATAAAGACAAGGTCACTTTAATCAATATTTGATGCAGTTACATCACACCATACTTTATAGCATTCTCCCAGGACAAAAAAAAATGAGTTCAACACAATGTCTTCATTACTGGTTTCCAGGGCACAATGTTTTATTGGCAACTAGACCTACTGCTGAGGAAGCAATGTCACAGTCTACCACCGGTACAGGTCATGTTATCAGTGTGATGCACAAGTATGAACTCATGGCAAGTCATGCTCATTTTCACAGTGCATTTCAGAGTTAACTGCAAGCATACATACTTGTACAACTATATAAAAAAAAATGATGTCCATTGGTGACCTCTTAGCCATTTTGGTCTCATATAACAGTACGACCTTCTCACACATGGGTTCGCATTTCTACTGATGATTATCAAGTTTACATTAATGCTGGTTACCAAGAATAGCTGAGTCTCATAACATCAAAAACTTCCTGCAACACTCAAGTATCAGTTTCCAAAGGCACATGTGTATTCAATAGGCATCTTTATATCTATTCATGTTTTAATTTTTTTTCTCTCTGATAATTTCCTCTCAAACTGAATTCAGCTTTACGGTTGCTTACAATCTCTGACAGTTCCATATGAAGGACTACAATCTCATGCCTAAAATACTTTGCCTCTCTTTCACAGAAGCATGGGAGTTTACTGCAGGGAATAATTCAGTCCAACAGTATTGTTGTCAAATCTTTGCTGCAGCAAACCAATATTGGTCACATTACACAATTTTACGCAGACAATCATAAAACGAATCTTGGTTGTAGCCTCTAGCCATAGAGTGAGCGCATCAGAAGGATTCAAAATTCTGACATGTTGCAGGCTTCATTCACTGAGACCCAGCTTCCAGCAATAACAACATGGCTCTGATCACCATCTACCTGATAGCTGGTCACAGTCATAAGGCAACTACTGTCATCAGTGCCTGAGCTCACCACTCTGAAAAGGTATTCACTTCTTAAAATAAATTCCCATGGTCATGGGCCACCTTTCAGTAACTCACAAGAGTACAGAACAGCCAACAGTCCCTTCTGTTTCACAAGATCAACCCTTAATTTGGTTCATTGTCTCCAAGTGATTCTTTGCCGGACTGTGTTTGTTGGTCACAAGCTGGCTTCAAGTCCCCACATGTGCAATCACTCTCTTTAGAAGGGACAAAGTATTTAAACTGATGTGCAAAAGAAGCAAGATTGATGTAAGAACAAAACTTTTTTAAACAGCAAGTCACTGGGTTATGAAATGCATTGCCTGGAAATGTGATGGAGGCTGATTCAATTGAGGCTTTCAAGAGGGTATTGGATTATTGTTTGGATAGAAATGGTGGGCAGGAATATGGGGAAAAAGCAGGAGATTGGCACTAAGTTATAGAATTGGTGGGGGCACCATGGACTAAATGGCATTGTAACAATTCTGTGATTCTGAGAGTATGTGGGACAACTCTCTCTATTGGCCTCAAAGTCAGGCAGGGAGTTTGAGTCACCATTCTCTTCAAAGAGAACAATACGAGGCAAGGGACAATGTGAGGTAGGGAGCATGTATGCCATCCCCATCATAGGGGACAATATACAGCCAGAGCATGCATAGCTTTACTGGGTCAGGAAGCTAGATATGAGAGGCATCACTGTCCTGAAAGTAGGTAAACGCTTGACTGTACATGAAATAATAAGTTTTACAACCTGCTTTCAGACAAAAACATGATTATATGAACCATTCTATTACAGTTAGACAAACCCTCCTTTGGAACATATAGGATTCTTAAGAGGTTTGACAGGATAAGTGCTGAGAGGATGTTTCCCCTCATAGGAGAGTCTAGGGCATAGTCTTAGAATAAAGGGGCACCAATTTGAGACTGAGATAAAGAGGAATTTCTTCTCTCAGAGGGTTGAGAGCTTTTGGGACTCCTTGCCACAGACAGTTGTGGAAACATGGTCCTTGTGTATATGTAAGGCAGAGAAAGATCGATTCTTGATCAGTAGGGGAATCAGGGGTTACAGTAACAATGCAGAATGTAGATGTGAGGAATGTCAAATTAACTATGATCTTATTGAATGCTGGAGCAGGTTCAATGGACCGAACAGCCTACTCCTGTTCCTATGTTCTTGGTTATAGAAACTCAAATACCACCATTGCACCTCCCCCACACACCTCCTGCCACCACACTACCTGCTCACAGTCACTACCCCACCCCCAGTCAAACTGTCCCTCATTTTATTTCACCCTCCCAGAGTAAAGCCGATGCTTTCCTCACCCAATGTCCTTCGAAAGCAGCCAGCAAGCAGCTCGGCAACTCGGCATCTTATTTAACCAATAAATAAACTCTTTTCACTAAATCAGGTTTACCACATAAGTTGGAAAACTCCTTCTACCCTTGCACCAGAGATTAACCAGAGATTATGATACTCCCATAAGCATCACTCTCCTGAGCTTTGCTCATGAATATCATCAGAATTGGATTGTTTTTGCTGGAGCTTTGAAGGCTGAGGAGTGACGGATAAAAGTATATAAAATTATAAGAGGCACAGATAGGTTGAACAGACAGATTTTTACCCCAGGGCCGAAATACTAGGAGGCATACTTCTCAAGGTGAGAGGGAGAAAAATTAGATTAGACTGAGGTTTATTGTCACGTACTTATAAAAATACAGTGAAAGTGTTTTATATATGCAAGGTATCACCATACTCCAGCACCATCTTAAACAATGGATACAATGCAAGATTTTACTGCAATAGAGCCCATCTTATTCTTTTTCTCTTGTACTATTTCTGCTGCTCCTCCAGTCACTGCTTGACATTGGCCAGGATCTCTAAAACGGGCTCCAGGATCTTTGTACTGGACCCTGGGGTCTCTGAAATGAGCTCCAGGGTCTCTACCAGACCCAGGTGTCTTGAAAATGAGCTCTGGGGTCTCTAATGGACCCTGAGGCCTTGGAAATAGGATCCGGGCTCTTTGGCCCAGACATGGGGTCTCCATGATGGGCTGTGTGGTCTTGGTTGCAGCCCTCCTTCATCACCACACCTGTGACGCCATGTCTGAGTTGAGCCATGGGCCTGGGATGCGCAGGGGCCATCTCTCCTGTTTCCCATCCAATGCTGCCAGCCATGTGTCTCTCTCGCTGAAGCTGCCATTCCTTCAGGGCACCCGGGCTTAGCTGCAGACCTGGAGCCCCGGTTCATGCTGCGAGTCCAGGCCATGGGACTCAGCCCAGGATGTGCTCTTTGCTCGATAGGAGACCCTGGGTCTCCTCCTTCACCTGTCACTCTCCAGGCTTTGAAGAAAATGAAAAAAAAGAGGAAAAAAAGAGAACAAGGGTGAAAATAAAAAAGAAAAGTGAAAGAAAATAGATGGGAGTTTATGATGAAAGGAGATATGCGAGACAGGCTTTTTACACGAAGTATGATAGGTACCTGCAAGGTGCTGCCAGGAGAGGTGGAAGAAGCAAATACGTTAGCAACATTTAAGGGCAATTTAGGCAGGCACATGAACAGGCAGAGAATACAGGGAGGTAAAAACAATGACTGCAATTGTACAGACAATGTGCAGGTAGTGCAGTTTAGATTGACATCATGGTTAGCACTGACAAGGTTGGTCAAACAGCCTGTTCCTGTGTCATGCTGTTCTGTGTTCTATGTTCTAATTCACCCTGAAGATCAATGGGAAATGGTAGCCCAAGTATAGACAACTTAACCTCTGCCTTATGCACCATTTGACCTAACAGACGTCAATATTGCACTGAAATCAAAACACTTGTGGCAAAATACATAAAATGAAGTAATGTAGAATGGTGCATCTTCTTTAGATTGCAAAGTCTTTGAATCACTCTTTATATCCAGCGCAAACAACACTGAAAATTGATTTACTGAAACTGAAGTACATTGTTCATTAATAACGGCCAATTAGGCAGACTCTAATTAGCATCATGCTCTTTGCCAAAGTGTCATCCAATATCTATGATAATCATAAGCTAAAGTGCAAGATAGATTTGTTTCAATATACAGATTGCTGGATTATGATTTAGATAATTATCAAGGCATTCGGTTTCTCTGTTTTATTCGCTTCACCCCATCCTTTCCCACAATGAAAATGAATCCACATCACTAAGTGCAAGTTATTATAGGGCACAGCACGTTGTGCATAATGATGCTAGTGTATTGACCTGAATCTTTAATTATGTTTCTCTATGGATTCTGTCTGGCTTGCGAAGCAGTTCCAGCACATTCTGGTTTTTTTTATTTACAATATCATTCTTTGATATATTTGGTGTTAGACCCAAGCTGATTTTAAGTTATAGTCTTAAATGAGCAAATTAATCATGTGACTGTTCCCATTTTTTTCCAACGTATTGGATAATCAGCTTCCATCTGACCACAAAATGAGCTGTGATTGATGATCATAATACACATACAAATGATTTATGTTCTTAGGGACTGTAACGTTATGATTCCAGTTGATGTTAATGTAGGATGTCATTGATGAGCTGGCTCAGGACTCATGGTGATGACAGCAGGATGAAGCCTTGAACCAGAGTAGCCTCAGTCAAAGAGGGTCACTGCCTGCAGCCCAAATAGGTCATCCAGAGGGGCTTCACTTCTGACTTGCGGTCACCTGACATTTTCATTATTTTAAGCACACCTATCAGAGGTCTGACACCTCCTATCTGTCTCAGCAGGGACCAGCTCTCACTTTAACACCAATAATGACTTCAGAACCGCAATCTCAACAGCAACTGCATTCTATTGACCAATATTAATGGATGCCAGGTTGGTCGATTAGGTGGCATCCCATGGTAAAATTGCTGAGCTGGTCTTAGCAAGAACTGTAACAAACACTACATTGGACAAACAGGTAGAAAACTAGCCACCAGGATACATGAACATCAACTAGCCACAAAAAGACATGACCCTCTCTCACTAGTATCCTAAAATACGGATGCGGAAGAACAGAACTTTGACTGGGACAACACATCCATCCTCGGTAAAAACAATGACTGCGGATGCTGGAAACCAGATTCTGGATTAGTGGTGCTGGAAGAGCACAGCACTTCAGGCAGCGATCCAAGGAGCTTCAAAATCGATGTTTCGGGCAAAAGCCCTTCATTAGGAATAAAGACAGTGAGCCTGGAGCGTGGAGAGATAAGCTAGAGGAGGGTGGGGGTGGAGAGAAAGTAGCATAGAGTACAATGGGTGAGTGGGGGAGGGGATGAAGGTGATAGGTCAGGGAGGAGAGGGTGGAGTGGATAGGTGGAAAAGGAGATAGGCAGGTAGGTCCATGGCCTAACATTTCAACTCCTCCTCCCACTCTGCCGAGGACATGGAGGTCCTGGGCCTCCTTCACCACCGCTCCCTCACCACCAGACGCCTGGAGGAAGAACGCCTCATCTTCCGCCTTGGAACACTTCAACCCCAGGGCATCAATGTGGATTTCAACAGTTTCCTCATTTCCCCTTCCCCCACCTCACCCTAGTTCTAAACTTCCAGCCACATCCATCCTAGGACAAGCCAAACAGAGACACACACGAGAATTCCTAGAAGCATGGCATTCCAACCGGAACTCTATCAACAAACAGATTAACTTGGATCCCATTAACCACCACTGAGAAAACAAAAAGGAAATTGCATCACCACAGGAAATGATGTCGCTACAGGAAATGATATCACCAACCCAAGGAAACCCAAACATATAAATAGAAAGCAGGCTACACCACCAGTGCTTCACCCAGAGGCTCAGTGAAGATGTTACCTAGTATGCTTATGGAACGTCTAAAAACGAAGCTTCCAGCTCAGCAAGCAAATCTACATCCAGGCTCCAGGAACACTTCTTTTAAAAAAATCAAACCTGAGGATCACAAAACACATTGCAAAATTCAGACCATTAACCCTGCAACTGTGTGAACATTCCTTCAGCATACAGGTTGCAGCCATTCAATAAGGCAGCTCACCACCACTTTTATCAAGGACAATTGGGAATGAACACTAAATACTCATTAGTGATGTCTAAAGTTCAAGAATTAATTAGACAAACTATGAATGACATCATTATGACTGACTATAAGTATCAATTTCTGTTCACTGCACAGAGAGTTAGGAAAACCCCATCTGAAACATGGGACTTCTAGATCCAACACTATCAGAAAACTCAACAAGGCTAACTTATGAAATAAATATTAAAATGTAACCGCACAACAGCTCTCAAGTTGCTGTCTCTCACCAGGACAGCTGTTTTAGTTAGCCTCATTTTAACATTGGGGTTAAAATGTTTAAGTTGCAACAATGTGCTTGCTTATAAAGTCATAGAGTCATCGAGATGGACAGCATGGAAACAGACCCTTCTGTCCAATTCATCTATGCCGACCAGATATCCCAATCCAATCTAGTCCCACCTGCCAGCACCCAGCCCATATCCCCCCAAACCCTTCTATTCATATACCCATCCAAATGCCTTATAATGTTGCAATTGTACCAGCCTCCACCACTTCCTCTGGCACGTACCACCCTCTGCGTGAAAAAGTTGCCCCTTAGGTCTCTTTTATATCTTTCCCCTCTCACCCTAAACCTATGCCCTCTAGTTCTGGCCTTTCCCACCCCAGTCTATTTATCCTATCCATGCCCCTCATAATTTTGTAAAACTCTATAAGGTCACCCCTCAGCCTCGACACTCCAGGGAAAACAGCCCCAGCTTGTTCAGCCTCTCCCTATAGCTCAAACCCTCCAACCCTGGCAACATCCCTGTAAATCTTTTCTGAACCCTTTCACGTTTCACAACATCTTTCCAATAGGAAGGAAACCAGAATTGCATGCAATATTCCAACAGTGGCCCAACCAATGTCCTGTACAGCCGCAAGGTGACCTTTTCAATACCAAAACATATTCTCCATCTTTAGTTTCTTATCTTGTCTCAATTGATTAGGAACATACCTAAAAGGAAATATAAAAGTGTTAAGGCTGTACAGGACATTGGTTTTGTCATACTGCATTCATTTCTGGTCTCCCTGCTATAGGAATGAGGTTGTGAAATTTGTAAAGGTTCAGAAAAGATTTACAAGGATGCTGCCAGGGTTTGAGTTATAGGGAGAGGCTGAATAGGCTGAGACTATTCTCCGTGGAGCGTCGGAGACTGAGGGGTGACCTTATACAGGTTTATAAGATCATGAAGGGCGTGATAGGGTGAATAGCCAAGGTTTTTTCCCTTGGGTAGCAGAGTCCAAAACTACATGGCATAGGTTTAAGGTGAGAGGGGAAATGTTAAAAGGGATACAAGGGACAACCTTTTACACAGAGGGTAGTGCATGTCTGGAATGAGCTGCCAGGAGAAGTGGTGAAGGCTGTTGCAATTACAACATTGAAAAGGCATCTTGATAAGTATATGAATAGGAAGGGTTTAAAGGTATATGGGTCAAATGCTGGCAAACGCAACTAGATTAATTTAAAATATCTGGCCAGCACGGATGAGTTGGACCAAAGGGTCAGTTTCCATGCTGTATAATTCAATTATTCTACTTCATTCAAACAGACTACTGTCCATTTTGTAAGTCAGAAAGTTAGTTAGCTCAGTTGGTGGAATCAGGCAGCATCCAAGGAGCAGGAGAATCGACGTTTCAGGCATAAGCCCTTCTTCAGCTCGAGGTCGATTCTCCTGCTCCTTGGATGCTGCATGACCTGCTGCGCTTTTCCAGCAACACATTTTTCAGCTCTGATCTCCAGCATCTGCAGTCCTCACTTTCTCTCAGTTGGTGGAATGTTTGGTTTGCCGTACAAAGGGATGCCAACTTTTTGATTTCAGTTTCAGCTGAAGTTACTGTGAAAGAATCTCATTCTCAACCTCTCTCCTTGCCTGAGGCATGATAACCCTCAGGTTAAACCATCACCTCACCTCCAATGAGAGAACAGCCCCATTGTCCAGTGAGACTTTACCTTCAGAATAATGGTGCCCGTGCAAACTGAGAATTTTGTGCTGCGTTAAAACTGTTCATATTCAATGATAGAAGTAACTCAATGTACAAGTAAGAACTTTGATCAAACTATGGCAACAACTAAGACGGCAAAGAGGCGTGGGATGATATAACATTTCAACCTACTCCTTTACTCATTCAGGCAGTATCTATTCACATTAGTGATGATTAAGGTTTTGGATCAAGTGGATGTTCACTTTTGTAAAAGATATGTTATTGAATTGTTGTTTTATTTAGAGTCAACCACTCCTAAAATGGGCTCCTGGCAATTGGACTCTTGCACCTGGTGCAGTCCCAGCAATAACCAGCATCACTCAGTGGCGCTGCTGAGTCTAAAGAACCACCATCAAATCAAAAGAGGGATGGAAGTCCTTCCAACATCCACGTAAGGGAGTGTTTCATGCCTACATTCCCCGCTCAGCTATCCAGTGAAATGTGTGAAGCACTGCCATCTGAATATTCTGCTTTTCCTGCATTCAACAGGGGAATGTTTAAAAGGTAATTTCTCAGTTGAACAGAGAAGTGCTTGGAAATTTCTACAGACCCCATTTTATTTTGATTCCCATCAATTCTATTGCTTAAAGAGAATATGATCTATTTTCTCCAATCTAGTGCATATACTGCTCTGCACTGTTTTTTGAGTTACCTTCGTGTGGTGATCATCAATTCATAGAATTTTACAGTACGGAAAAAGGCCATTTGACCCATCGTGTCTGTACCAGCTCCCAAAAGAGCTACCCAGCTCATCCCATTCTCCAGCCCTATCTCTGTAGCTCTCTAAATTCATCACTGTAAAATATATATCCAGCTCTCTTTTGAAATTACTGATGAAATCTGCCTCCACCATTCACCCAGGCAGCACATTCCAAATCCTAACAACTCTTGGAGTACAGAAGGTTCTCCTCACCTCATACCGAGCTTCCTGAAAGACAAACTTGAAATTGTGACACCTAGCTCCTGATATAAAGTGGGAATAAAACCTCATGAAGTTGCTCGAATAGATACGTTCAAGTAATGAACAACAATATTGCCTTAGCAGACAATCAAAACAATGAAGAGGTTATTCTAGATAAAGTAAATCATCAAATAGACACCTTAACTGAAACACCCACACCAAAAGACCAAGAGGAACAATACCATGCAAAATGCATAATTTCTCAGTGTCTGAGAGAATGAAACAGGAAGACAATCAAGACTAGAAATAGATATGTCTTTTAAATACATTAGTAATACATATGGGAATACAATTCCCTGTATCCCCACGTTTTTGACAGAGCTCCTTTTAAGTACTCCAAGATTTCCATTTATTAACCAAAACATTGCCCCTTCCTACACTTACCCTAACCATTCCAGCCTGCAAGATATCTTCCTACGCACCACCACAAAGAAGAAAGAACAGTACAGCACAGGAACAGGCCCTTTGGCCTACCAAGCCTCTTCCGACACATGATATCTTTCTAAACTAAAACCCTTTTGCCTCTTCGTGGTCCATATCCCTGTACTCCCTGCCTATCCACGTCAAGATGCTTCTTAAAAATTGCTATTGCATCTGCTTCTACCACCTCCTCTGGCAGCACAGTCCAGGCACTTAGTATCCACTGTGCAAACAATTGTTCTCTCACATCTCTTTTAAACTTACCTCTTTTACCTTAAACCTATGTCCCCTAATAATTGACATTTTGACCAACCTTGCTTATGTTACTTGGAGCAAAAGACAAAAAAAAAGTCCAATTTAACATAAATTACTGCAAAATGCTCCAGGCTCCTCTCAGATGTCCTTTTTTTCTTGTATTCTTTCCAGGGTATGGGTCTATAGCTGGCTGGCTTTGCGTTTATTGCCCATCCCTAAGATCACAGTGAGCCGCCTTCTTGAACCCCTACAATCCAGTACAGTAGTCAGAAAGGGAGTTCCAGAATTTTGACCGAGTAACATTGGTGGAAAAGTGACATAATTCCAGGTCAGGGTTATGTGCGGCTTAGAGGGGTGCTTGCAGGTGGTGACATTCCTATGCATCTGTTGCCTTTTGTCCTTATAGACGGTCCAGGTCACGGATTTAGAAGATGCTGTCATAGAAGCCTCAGAGAGTGACTGCCATTGCATCTTGTAGAATAGGGCAATCTCCCTGATACTCTAATTACTTGTCACATTATTTGCCATTCTTAAATTTACCTACTCCTACTCTCAAATTCCAAGGGTAACATAATACATTGCAGTTCTAAAGCCACAAAGTTTCATCTTAGTCCTAATGTCCTTCAATAATCTTCTCGAGAAATATATCAACTGTTATTGTCGGATGCCACGCTTCCACTGTGCTATTGATTAAGCTATGCATGAAGATTGTTCGACTGTTTTTTTCGTTTCATTTTCTTTTGTTACTTAAACATAGGTATTGTGGCCAGCTGCAAAATCAGATCCTTTAATGTGTTGCATAATCTATCAAGACTGCTCAGTTAACCAATACGACATGATTGCATTGACATGATCTTTAACTCTATTGTTATTAATTTTACAAATCACCAAGCTCAGATCCAGCCTCTCATCAGCAAACTGTGATTTGCTCTAAATACATATATCTGTTCTCGCTTTGGTGTGTTCATTCCATGCCTGCTAACATTAATTTACAATCCATTAAAAGACACACAGTGAATATTGCAGATAACATGGAATCAAGAAGACATAATGGTATTCAACAATCTCTCCTGATAATTCTATTACCATGGTTACAGATCTACACGAGCACTTTAATACTTTACTACAGAAAACTGTGCCCTATTCTGACGCATGACTTTCACACTTTTCCAGCACTTCATCCCGAAACAAAGCAACACTGTTCTGAAAACTGCTGAAACTTGTTTTGCCTTGATCTCAGAAACAATGAGCACTTTTGAATTTTTGAAATTCAAGGGTCATGTCAACACCGACAAAAATAAAAATTGTTGGAGAAACTCAGCAGGAGTTTGGAAAGGTCACTAGTCTCAAAATGTCAATGCTGTTCACAGGGGCAGTCAGACCTGCTGAATTTTTCCAGCAACTTCTATTTTTGCTTGTTTCAAATCTCCAGTATCCACAATTCTTTGTTTTATTTCAATGTAAACACAGGTTGTCACAAAAAACCAACACTGGCATTACTCTGAGACCACCATAACTGTCTAATCAGCTGTCACCGTTTCTTATTTGCATATTTTATGTCCTTAATGTGTCGCTTTTACTCGGTTTGTTTTCACTGAAATCCAATGATTAAATGTCTTCAAATAAAAGGAAGGTACTGCAATGTTGAAAATGTAAAATAAAAAGATATGTGCTAGAAAAATCCAACAGGTCTGGCAGCATCTGTTGAGAGAAGCAGAGTTAATATCTCAGGTTCACGATGACTCTTCGTCAAAACTGAGACGAACTGCAAAATTATGGGTATTTTAAGTTATACAGAGGAGCAACAAATGGAATAGATTGAGAGGGTCAAAACTTGTGGCGCTGGAAAAGCACAGCAGGTCAGGCAGCATCCAAGGAGCAGCATCAGGAATGAAGAGTTTATGTAGTCAGAGTATTGAGTGCAGGAGTTGGGAGGTCAAGTTGCGGCTGTACCGGACATTGGTTAGGCCTCTGTTGGAATATTGCATGCAAATCTGGTCTCCTTCCTATCGGAAAGGTGTTGTGAAACTTGAAAGGGTTCAGAAAAGATTTACAAGGATGCTGCCAGGGTTGGAGGATTTGAGCTATAGGGAGAGGCTGAACAGGCTGGGGCTGTTTTCCCTGGAGCGTCAGAGGCTGAGGAGTGACCTTATAGAGATTTACAAAATTATGAGGGGCATGGATAGGATAAATAGACAAGGTCTTTTCTCTGGGGGGAGGGAGTCCAGAACTAGAGGGCATAGCTTTAGGGTGAGAGGGGAAAGATATAAACGAGACCTAAGGGGCAACTTTTTCACACAGTGGGTGGTACATGTGCGGAATGAGCTGCAGAGGAAGTGGTGGAGACTAGTACAATTGCAACATTTAAAAGGCATTTGGATGGGTATATGAATAGGAAGGGTTTGCAGGGATATGGGGCGGGGACTAGCAAGTGGGACTAGATTGGGTTGGGATATCTGGTCAGCATGGACGGATTGGACTGAAGGGTCTGTTTCTGTGCTGTACATCTCTATGACTCTCTGACTCTCTTGCTCCTCGAATGTTGCCTGGCTTGCTGTGCTTTTCCAGCGTCTCAATTTTTGACTCTGACTCTCCAGCATCTGCAGTCCTAACTGGAGTAAAAGACAAAGGCAATGGTAACGATGGTGAAAGAACTGAGAGATGTAAAATATGTGTTAGGTGTTTAAAGAAGAATATGGCTAAAACAGCTAAAAGCAAAGCTAACAGGACACAGCTGGGAAAGTGGGGTGTGTGTGAAAACTGAAGGATAAGAACTGGATAAGAAAAATGAAGGACAAGGAGGTTCTGAAATTGTGAAACTCGATATTAAATCAGAGAGTCTGGAAAGTTCCTCAGCTGAAAAAGAGATGGTGTTCCTCCAGCTTCAGCTTCATTGGAGCATGCCAAGGATGGTCAAGGCCATCTTCTGCATATGCATGGGAAGATGCCATGAGGGAGTGAGGAAATATTAGAAAAGATGGAAGGGTGGAGCAGGATGTCACAGAGGGAACAGTCAAGATATTCATCTGTGACTGAATGCTAATAGAGTACACAATATTTAAGAAGGGGAGAGACTAAAAGTTTGTAAAACATTGAAACTTCCCAGTGTTGTATGTTTTAATCTCTTTGCTTCACATTCTCTAGACCTGTTTGCAGTGACCACCATTGCACATGGTGCTGACAAATTTTGAACTTTCCATTAAAACCTGACAGATATTTTCCTTCATTATTTTCTGTAGCCTGCTCCCATTTGCTTTGAAATTAGGTGATTTGTTCCCCTTCTCAGGTTGCTAACTTTTCAACATTAAACAGCACCATCCATATTTTGGCCTCACCCCGAAACAATTCAGATCACTCCCAAACTAGTTTTTTTGATCATTACCTTCTGTCAAGTACCCAACTTGGTATTGTGAAGCTTGGGAAATTACTGCTTCTACCTGCTAATCATTAATATGCATTCTGGATTTAGGATCAAATTCTAGGGTAACCTTTTTGTTAGGAGCTGGTCTCGTAACTGTACAACTTCCGACTCACCCAGTCATCCAAGTTAATAATTTCCTACTTATTCAGTGCCATTCTGCTTCAAAGACATTGTGAAGTGTATTAAATTGATTTGAATCAATTCATTCATAATATTTTAAAAGAGCTTAACATATTTACTTTTTTAACTCTATCTTTCAGGATATTTTCGTGATCTTCCAACTGCTGATAAGCTCACCGGTCTAAGTTTCCTTCGATTCTGATGATGTTCCCTTTTATGAGTTGGTCCTACATTTGCTTTTCTGCCAGCCTTTCCATGGCTTCTGTACTTTCTTCCATCTCTTTTTTTTTAGTTGTTATTAACCTCTACAAACTGATTCATTCTTCCCTTAATCTATTCGGGAAAGATAGCCCCTTGATCCATGGGCATGATAAAAAATCAACCAAAGCCTCATCCAAGATATCAGTGGGAATTTTATCAATCCTTTTGTTGATGAGCAGGGAACATGGCACAGAAGAGACTCTGGGTAGTTGAAGGAGGTGAGGAGGAGTGAGGTGAGATTAGTCGGCCACTGTGCCACCATGCATGGCGGCATGGTGGCACAGTGGTTAGCACTGCTGCCTCACAGCACCAGAGACCCGGGTTCAATTCCCGACTCAGGCGACTGACTGTGTGGAGTTTGCACATTCTCCCCGTGTCTGCGTGGGTTTCCTCCGGGTACTCCGGTTTCCTCCCACAGTCACAAAGATGTGCAGGTCAGGTGAATTGGCCATGCTAAATTGCCCGTAGTGTTAAGTAAAGGGGTAAATGTAGGGGAATGGGTGGGTTACGCTTCGGCGGGTCGGTGTGGACTTGTTGGGCCGAAGGGCCTGTTTCCACACTGTAAGTAATCTAATCTAATCATTGGCCAGTGCATGCCTCATCAGCCCACCAACTGAACTGACGTCAACTCCCAATTTTCAATCCTGCCACCAGAATTTCTGCTGTCTCTATAAAATTCCAGCCCATCGTGTTGGACAATATCAGGTCAATATTTAGTTCCATGAAGAGAATGGTGGTGTTTAGAATGTAAGCTGAAGCAGGGATTTAATGTGTTGAATTGCTACAGTGCAGGTGCTGCTTGCCAAGTAAGAATGTACATGGAGCCAACATGTAAATCCCCATGGAGAGATCAAAGCTCAATGATATTTGCATTTGGAATGCATGGTGGGAAGAAAGTGGAACTGCAGCAAGTGCAATAAGCTCAATAAAGAAACACAAGGTAATGTGAAGCAGGAAAATTACATACACTGGCACCTCAGTTGATCACTGATCGAATTTTATCTGGGTAGACCAGGCGGGATTTTGTTTCATGTCCACAGTTGCAGTAATTCCAATTTTCGAAATGTTCTTTTCACATTTTTGTCTTTGAAATTAACATTTTTGATTCAGACACATTTATGAAAACAGCCGAGGGCAAATTTCACAGCATCAGTCAAAGTGTTGTACATCCCACGTAAATCTTGTGAGGTAGATTTACAAACCTTGTTGATTAGCTAATCATTCTCACCTCCTCTTCAATTGGTGCTTGGGTATAAAACAGACTTAGATATGTGAGCAGCTGATCGGAACAGCATAAAGAAACAGTGGCCACTTATCAGGAGAATGACAATCGGGAAGGAAAAGTAATGAGGTGGAACAGAAGGTGGAATTGTCTCAAGGGGCTGTTGCCTGAGCATCATGAGCTCCTTTCAGATTGAATGTGTTTTGTATGCTTTTGTATCACCTGAATTGCAGATACATTTACCACTTATGACTGGTGTGCTGTTTTAATCTTCCAGTGGCATTCTGAGAAAAAGCTTTCCAAATTTGAATGCACTTAGTCCAATTTAATGAGCATATAATTGGTGTAGATCTAATTGATGTAATTGTCTACGGAGGTCAGTGAGTCAGCCTTAATGGGACACAACAATTTCTAATGGGAAGGGCTTGTGGGAGAGAGGCTTTTGTAATTGATACATTAAGGAGATGGTGATTGTGCTTTTATGTGTTTACAGTACTTGGAAATGTGTGTCAGCTGCACAGTGGGATGGATAACCCCACGTTGGTCTTTACCATTCACTAGTTCTCAGCTGTGGTCTCCACAGCTGGTTTTGTCCAGCACTGGCCAGAGCCCAGTAACTCTAGGCAAAACTGGCCCAGGGCAGTGGCATGCCCACACATGAGGGAGAAAACATCCTTCCACACACAGGAAGGATGTGGAGGCACTGGAACGGGTGCAGAGGAGGTTTACCAGGATGTTGCCTGGTATGGTAGGAAGATCGTATGAGGAAAGGCTGAGGCACTTGGGGTTGTTTTTCATTGGAGAAAAGAAGGTTCAGGGGTGACTTGATAGAGGTGTACAAGATGATTAGGGGTTTAGATAGGGTTGACCATGAGAATCTTTTTCCACGTATGGAGTCAGCTATTACGAGGGGGCATAGCTTTAAATTAAGTAGGTATAGGACAGATGTTAGGGGTAGGTTCTTTACTCAGCGAGTCATGAGTTCATGGAATGCCCTGCCAGTAGCAGTGGTGGACTCTCCCTCTTTATGGGCATTTAAGCGGGCATTGGATAGGCATATGGAGGATAGTGGGCTAGTGTAGGTTAGGTGGGCTTGGATCGGCGCAACATCGAGGGCCAAAGGGCCTGTACTGCGCTGTATTCTTCTCTGTAAAACCAGTATTCAAACAGCACACTCCCATGAGTGCACAAAAAGAAAAGCTGGTTTGATGGATGCAGGAGAGGAAATGGTATTCCTTACTGGCACAAAAAGCATCATAATACAGCTGTGTGGACAGCTGTAAAGTTCTTAGGAACGGGCACAGAAGGTGCTGTAGTTCACCTATTGCAGTCAACTGCAGGTCCAATCATTTTGACACTTACTAGAGAGGATAGGTTTAACGTGAGAGTGGAAAGACTTAAAAGGGACCAAGGGGACTACTTCCAAAAAGGAAAAAGGGGCAACACAGTGGCTGAGTGGTTAGCACTACTGCCTCACATCACCAGGTACCCAGGTTCAATTCCAGCCTTGGGCAACTGTCTGTGTAGAGTTTGCACACTCTCCCTGTGTCTACATGGGTTGGAAGGTGCAGTGTTATGGCAGGGGGTCTGGATGAGCTGCTCTTTGCAGATTTGATGGGCTGAATGGCCTGCTTCTACATTGTAGGGATTCTGTGATTCACTGGAAATCATTGTGTGAGACCAAAAGAATCATTTTCCACGGTAATGAACTCCTGCAATGTTTCTGGTGTGCACAGCTTACTGCCTCATTCTCACGCATTCCATTAGATCTGAAAATGATTTTGTTTTACTTACTACAGCATAGTGTGGATAAGAAAACAGCAAGTAATACATGGAACCTCTACTCGAAGAATACAGGCTCTAACTGACAAAAACACCAGCTCATAATTGTTCTGCTTTAAGGGAAAGTAATATTGGCATTGTTACTTTAAACAAACCCAGCTAGAAGAGGAGGGCCAGTTAAAAATACATTCTTCTGAATAGGCAAGACAAAAAGTGAGACTGTGAGAGTCAAATGTCGATGTTTCCATCAAAGTCTAATGCCAAAGAAAGTTTCAATACTCTTGTTCAAGGCATTAGCAATCATCTCATGACTCTACACCCAGTGCTTTTGAGCAATATGACAATCTTTAGTGCATATAATCCAATAATAGTTAATCCTGTCTGTTACCAAACCCTCTACACATATGTGCATAGAACATAGAACTGTACAGCACAGGAACAGGCCTTCGGCCCACAGTGTTGTGACAAACATGACGCCAAATGAAACTAATCCCTTCTACATGGTGTATATCCCTCCATTTCTTGCATATTTATGTGCTTATCTAAAAGTCCCTGAAATACCCCTATCATATCCACCTCCACCATCACCCCTGTCAGAACATTCCAGATTGCGACCACTCACTGTGTAAAAACTTGTCCCTCACATCTCCTCTGAACTTATTAGAGATTTCAACTCTGGGAAAAAAAGATTCTGACTGTCAACCTTATCTGTGCATCTCATAATTTTACAGACTTCTATCACGTGTAACCCTAGCCTCTGCCGCTCCAGAGAAACCGACCTGAATTTTTATAGCCTCTCCTTACCCTCTAATCTAGGCAGCATCTTCTGCACACTCTCCAAAGCCTCCACATCCTTCCTGTAACATGGTGACCAGAGTTGAACGCAATACTCTAGGTGTGGCCTAACCAAATTCTTATAAAGCTGCATGTTACCTCCAACTCCACAGTTCTCTCCCTGCCGATAAACCTGTTGTGCGAGTGACGCCTTATCAAGTGCCTTTTTGGCAATCTAGTTACAGTCTACTTATTGTGTACATTTGTGCCTGAGTCCTCTGCTACTGCTGGTACTACAGAATATTCACTGCATATTTGACCACACATGATTTTTTAAAAAATTATATTTCTTTCAGTTTCACCAAATTTTGGGTTAAATTTGTTTATTAGCAGACCGTCCTTGCCAGACACATCCGGAGGGGATTACTGTCTTGTTACATGGAGGTTCTCAATGCTACCCCTTTATTGGCCCAACTGAAATAGCCTTTCTACTGGAGGGAGCAAGGGCCAGGGTGCCTTGGATGCAATACAGGAAGGATCTCAGAACATTTTCAGGAAAAGGCAAAGAAGATCAGCAAAATGGAGGGAGGTAGTGACTGGAAAGGAAGGATATTGCTGCAAAGTTTTGGATGAACTATGATGACCATGGGGGTAATGAGGCAGAAAGTGGAGTTCTACAAACCATGAAAGCCCCCTTCCTTAAATGTGCACTGACGTCAAGAAGGTTAAAGATGCAGTGAGGGCTGATGACATGGACATGTGTACAGTACAGGAAATTGGCACAGGTCAGTGCGAACAGGACAGTTCCGATGAAATGTAAGTCTGAATTTTTCTGACCAGTAAGGGATGGCCAAATAATCAGGAGGGCTGGCAATAGAGTAGGAGGAGTTATGAGAAGTCACGGTTTTCTCAACCCCAAGGCATATTGACACACTCATGGGACTCTTAATAGACCAGCGGCTGACTGTGCAATTATGGGCACTTGTCATCTCTGTTGGCATTTTCCCTGCATTGGAAGGACCTATCCACCACACTTCACGGTCTCTTAGTGGCTGCCCAGGGGGTGAAGGTGAGGCACTCTTTGATAAATACTCTGTAGCCCAAAGGGGAGCAAATTGCCTCAAACCGGGCAGGAACAGACGTCAAATGCTGAAGGTACTACTGCCATTACATCTAACACCATCCCTTCATCACAGGGGTGTGTCTTCTTGGCTTCAGCTTCCTTAAAACAACTTACGTGGCTGAATGGGCACCTTGTAACAGGGATGCCTCTCCTTGGTTACCACCAGTCTCAGTCGTGAATCACAGAATCCCAACAATATGGAAGCAGGCTTTTTGGCTCATTGAGACCATACTGACTCTCAGAAGAGCAGCCCATACAAATGCATCCACCCTCCCTATCTCCGTAACCTTGCATTTCCCATGCCTAATCCACCCTGCCTGCACATCCCTGGATACTATGGGGCAATTTAGAGTGACCAATCCACCTAACTTGCACATCTTTGGACTGTGAGAGGAAACAAGAGTACCCGGAGGTGACCCACACAGACACAGGGAGGATGTGCAAATTCCAGACACTTATTTATTCAGAGAGTAGTAGTAGCACTGCCTGTAACAGTAGTAGACTCATCAACTTTATATGGTCATTGGTTGGCATATGGAGTAGAATGGAAGAGTGTTGGTTAGATGGGCTTCAGATTGGTTTCACAGGTCGGCACAACATCAAGGGCTGAAGGGCCTGTACTGTGCTGTAATGTTCTATGTTCCTCACTGACGCTCGCCTGAGGGTGCAATCGAACCCAGGCCCTGTGAGGCAGCAGTGCTAACCAATGAGCCAACACTTACCTGTTTATTGATTGCCACCAGCAGAACAACCACCCTGGGGTGCAGCTATGTGGTGAAGGAAGGTCAATTCCCATTTTCAGATGATGTGACTTGTCCACCGCCAAAAAAACTTCATCTCGTCAGCTCAATTTCCATCTCCACAGAGGTAAAAACGAGGACTGCTTCTATCTCCACAGAGGCTACTTGACCCCCCCCCCCCCCCCCCAGCAGTTTCTGTTTTACTTCAGATTCCCAGATTTTGTCTTCGTTTTGAGTTAGTGTGAAAAATGTTTCACTCATATAAGTTCAGTAACATCGCTTCTGTCTTGATGTTATTAATCCATGAAACAGATTTACTTCATTCCAAGCTGGCACAGAGCGATGCCAGTCAGAAAGTGTGGGGCTGGACAAGCACACAAGTCAGGCAGCATCTGAGGAGCAGGAGAGTCAACGTTTCAAGCATCAGCTCTTATCAGGAATGTGAGGAGCTTATGTTCAAAACATCGACTCTCCTACTTCTTGGATGCTGCCTGAGTGGCTGTGCCTTTCCAGCACCACACTTTTCAACTCTGACCTCCAGCATCTGCAGTCCTCACTTTCTCCCACAGAATGATGCCTGATGATCAGAAGCAAGCACGAGTATGAAGTCTTCCCTCACCGTGTTCCTCCATCGAACTTCACTTCAAACAGGAAGTGAAAGGCAAAGACAAAGTCGCACCTTGAGAGCATCATCACATTTTCTTTTGTTAACATATTCATAACATTGAGAGTTACCAAAACAAGTTTGCTCCCATTGTACATATCCAAGCTGTCCCCTGTCAAGCATGACACAAGCAAATTTTATTCCTGCAATACTAGACATTTTATTTCTCCGGTTTCTAAGATTTTGTGACTAAAGAAGCTGTGTATCAGTACTTTTGTATGAAGCTGACACCGTAAGTGGCAATGTATAAATTTTTCACTGTATTTATTGAGTAAATGTGACAGTAAAGCCAACTCATCTCCACTTATCTCTACATGCAGAGCTAAACCTCCCCATTCCTGGAGATTAGATTCCCTACAGTATGGAAACAGGCCCTTCAGCCCAACAAGTCCACACCAACCCATCAAAGAGTAACCCACCCAGACCCATTCCCCTACATTTACCCCTGACTAATGTACCTAACACTATGGGCAATTTAGCATGGTCAATTCACCTGACCTGCACATCTTTGGTCTGTGGGAGGAAACCGGAGCCCCCAGAGGAAACCCACTCAGACACAGGGAGAATATGTAAACACTACACAGACAGTCACCCAAGGCGGGAATTGAACCCAGGTCCCTGACCTTGTGAGGCAGCAGTGCTAACCACTGAGCCACTGTGCACCCTGAAGAAGGGTTATACCCGAAATGTCGGACTTCTCCACCTCCTGATGCTGCCTGGCTTGCTGTGCTCCTCCAGCCTCCTGCTTGTCTACTTTGGATTCCAGCACCTGCAGTTTTTTTGTCTCTCTGCCTAACAACCTGTCTCATGTCAGCCTCAGAACAGTACTGTCTAAGCATCACTGTGATACTTTTTCTACTCTACAACACAATTCTCCATAAACCCAGACATAAAGGGCTGCATGCTGAGGTAGACCAAGTGCATGCTGAAGATGATCTTCATTCAAGTTTCTTAATTTGGAATGGGTCCTTAGCCTGAAACTTGAGCTTTAGCTTGAAGGTTGCCCCTGTGCATTGAGCACTGCAGGCCAGAAGCCTCCCCTGCTTTCACCCTCTGCCTTTGACATGTTGGAAGGATTTTGCAAGCTGATAATGAACCTGTTTGGTTGCACGATGAATGATCTTCTGTGGTCATCAGGTCCTGCAGTGGGATTTGAAACTGTAGTTCACACGTACCACAGCACCTCCTGGTCCATCAGATATCATTTCAACAAATGCTATTCTGCTGAGTGCCTACATGTGGTTTGAGTGCACTTCATTGAAAGACCTACTTATGGAAAAAGATCAAACGGATCTGAATGCAAAATCTAATTAAATTTCTATCCTGCTCATGATTGGTTGAGCGGCCTTTCCACCGAGTTCTGAATAGTTAACAATTAACAAATTAACAAGGATCTGAATTTGTTCATGTGTAACCACAACAGCATCTTGTGTTGGCATTTGTGCATATCATGGCAGAATACATGAAAGTAATTGTTAAGTGGCTCCAAACTGTCCTCTTTATTAATGAAGTGCTAGTGAGCTTGTCAAGGAAAACAAGGATTTCCACAAGTAATTATGCAAACTATTAATGGCAAAGCAGCCTTATTACTGCAATGATCTGTAAAAGAGAAAATTAAACTCACAATTATGCTTTGCAAATGTATTGATTAAGCCATCACACAAAGACAGAACATTGTTAAAAATCGACACAGTTTACCATGCAAAGTAATGGTTCTCATTTACAGTAAAAAGCCAGAACACTCTTGAAGAACACTCAGAACAAACAATATCAATTTCTGTTTGTATGATGTTGGGGAGATTTCACTGCGGTGTTTAATGTAGGGCTAGGGAGGGTGACACTTCCAGCCCTGAAATGGTTAACAACAGCCAAGCGAGCTGCTGCAGGCGATTGCATGACTGCTGGAGCTTGTAAGGGATATGCATAATGTTAATTAAATCTTGGAGCCTGTAAATACCAGCCAGTATCAATTGCCCCATCGAAACTCGGGATTCATAAAGAAACTGATCGGAATCTGTAACTGTTAGACAAGTGTGAATTGCTCTATCGGAACCTGTAACTAGTGAGTGTGAATGGCTCTATTTAAGTCTAAAGTTGATAAGTGTAATTGACAATTTAGTTAAACTAAAACTATTGAAAATGGCTAGCCTGTCAGACGCATAGTAATTCCTTGACACAATGGACTATTGAATACGGGATCGGAACCGCTCCCAGGGATGGCTGAGCCATTGTCAAGCACAGCTGGAGCTGGACAGGCACTTCGATGCGGCCAATAGGAGGACGGATCCCCAGCGCGCGCAGACGAATGGACCAATGGGGAAGGCGAACTGACCGGGGACTCCAGGCAGCGCGAAGTATAATTGTGTCAACTTTGAACGGGAAGGCAGAACGCCTTCTCCAACGAATGCATGCCTGTAGATTCGTTGTACCAGTTAAGATTCTGTGAATAAACTGCTGTCTGCGTCTAATCATAGTTGCCAGTGTGAGTCTCTCCTTCCAAAAGAACACGCAAAGACGGGACCCTCCGGGTCCGTCTTAACAATGATAAGGAACAAATAAGTAAATAAGTCAATAATCATGAATATATTGTTAGCTAATGATCCATACTGAAGCAATAACCTTAAATTCACTTTATTCAACACTCTTAGGGAATTTGTCATTTTTTGTTCAATGTGCAGTCCTCTGACACTCAAGATATATCTTTGACATGATGCAACATTTATCTGATCATTTTTCTCTACTTAAGAATAACAATGAATTCTAAAGCACCTCAAAGTGTGTTGAATGTGATATTAATCTTTTTACCCATCACATAATCTCATTTCTAAATTGTTCTGACATTGAAAAATAGCTCTGAATTGTTCAAGATTCATATGTGTTTATTTTACTTCCTATTCTTTGTACCTCTTCAAAGGTCAATTATTGAGGCAATTGTTTATGTGTCAAATTACTCAGAAAGCAGTATTTTCACTTTGTGTTATAAGTGTGGAGATTTGTTAGAGTTATTTCACTAGTCAATGCCTATGTAGTTAGGGGAAAAAAAAGATTCAATAACATTGTGAGAAGAAGGTGGTGCAAAATGTAGAAGAGATATGCATCATTCAGGGAATCATGGAATCTTACAGCACAGAATGAAGCCATTCAACCAGCTGTATTGTACTGATGTCGGCACCAGTTCCCAAAGGAGCTGTCCAAATAGTCCCACTCTCCAGCCCTATCTCCGTAGCCCTTTAAATTAATCGTTTTCGAATATACACCCAGGTTTCACTTGAAACCTCCTACACAATCCACCTCGACCACTCTCCCAGGCAGTGCACCCCAAATCCAAACAACTCTCTGAGCAAAGAAGTTCCTCCTCATTTCACTCCACCTCTCTTGATGACAATCTTGAAATTGTGACCCTCTAGTTACTGATACATCCTTGTATGGAAACAAAATATCCTTCTTTACCCTATAAAAATTGTTCATAAGTTTGAACACTTCAACAAGATCATCTCTTAATCTTCTCTGCTCCAAGATTAGTAAACTCAATACCTCTGATCTCTCTATATTTCCTCATTCCTGCTATCATTCTGATAAGTGTCCTTTGCACTCTCTCCAGGGCTTTATCCTTCCTTAAATAAAGTGCCCAGAACTTAATAAAATACTCCAAGTGTGGTATAACCAATGACCTGCAGAGGTGTAGTATCACTTACTGGCCTTGGTACACTGCCTCGATTTATAATCCCATCGATCCTACAAGCCTTCTTTGTAACTGTTTCAACTTGCTTGGCCACCTTCAGAGAATTATGCACTTGAACCCCAAAGCCATTCTGCTCCTATATTCCCCTCAAAACTGTACCACTGAGCCTGTATGTCTGATGCATTACCTGACATTTTTCTAAACTGAAATACATTTACAAGGTGTCTATCTATTTGGATATCTATACCCATTTATATCAACTCTCTGTTTCCAATCTTCAAGCCATTTCCAATCCATGCTGCCAAAGACCGGTCAATACAAGACATTTACAATTTGCTCATCAATCTGCCATGTGAAGCTGTATCAAATGCTTGTCCACATGTACAACACCCACAACACTACCATCATCCATTGCCTGTATCACCTCATCAAAGAACTCCATTAAATTTATCAGACATGACCTGTCCTTGAAAAAACCATGTTGGATCTGTAGTAGTAACCTATTTTTCTGAAAATGTATATTTATCTTTTCCTATATTGTGGCCTCCATCAGGTCTCCTACTATGATGTCAAGCTGACAAGTCTGTAGTTTCCTAGGTTATCATTTGTCCCTTTTCTGAACCAACAGCATCACATTTGTGGTTCTCTAGCCCCACCACAGGACTAATCCTGTCTTCAGAGAGGCCTGGAAAATTTCTGTCAATGGCTCCGCAATAGGATCCATAACCTTTCGTAACAATCTAGGATGTATCCCATCTGGGCCTGGCGACTTCTCTACCTGGAGTACTGTCAGCCTTTTGAGCACCTCTTCTTTACCTATTGCTATAGTGCTCAGATACTTGTTTGATTAGCTTAGTTGGCTGGATGGTTTGTTTGAGGTGCAGCATGTCACTAATACCACTGGCCTCTCTCTCAAAATGGCTGTGGCTTCTCACCCGAGGTGTGGTGACCCTTAGCTTAAGCTGAACAACAGTCATCTCTCTCTAATGAGAGAGCAGCACCAGGATCGTTGGATGCTGCCTGAACTGCTGTGCTCTTCCAGCACCACTAATCCAGAATCTGGTTTCCAGCATCTGCAGTCATTGTTTTTACCTCCTCTGGGACTATGGCTACTTTATCTTCCACATACGTTCACTCCCTTCACCACTTACCCTAAGTAGCCACAGCGTGCGCACTCCCTACAAGATGCACTGCAGAATTTTAGCAAAAGTCCTGAAACAGCATCTTTACATCCATCTGAAAGGCTAATGGCAGCAGATACATGGGAACACCATCACCTGCATGTTCCCCTCCAAACTACTCACCTTCCTCATTTGGAAATATATCGCTATTCCATCACTGTTGCTGGGTCAAAATCCTGAAATTCCTTCCTTAACATCATTGCAGGTCTACCTTCAGCACATAGACTGCAGAGGTTCAAGAAGGCGACTCATCACCACCTTCTCAAGGGCAACTAGAGACAGGCACTAAATGCTGCTGGAGTCAGTGACACCCACATCGCACAAATTCTCGGCTGAGGGAGTCCAAAACACGAGGGCACGAGTTTAAGGTGAGAGGGGAAAGATTTAAAAAAGGATCTGTGAGATAAACATTTGTCACACAGGAGATGGTGTGTGTATGGAATGAGCCACCAGTGGAGGTGGTGGAAGCTAGTACAATTACATCATTTAAAAGGCATGGGTATATGAAAAGGAATGGTTGAGATGGATATGGGCCAATTGTTGGCAAGTGGACTAGGTCAGATTGGGATGGTTCATTGGCACTGATGAGTTGGACCAAAGAGACTAAGACCATGACTCTATAAAAAAATATAGAAAATTTACAGTGTGCCTCATAACAAATGTATTTCTAACACATACATGGAAACAAGCAAGACTCATTGTTACCAGTTAAGCCCTAAAAATGCCAATCTTTTATAAGAGATTACAGAAATCAGTCATTTTGTCCAACAAGGTTTTTTTTTATTACACTCCATATAAAGCTCCTCCCACTTATTTCACCTAATTTTATCTGCCCATAATTTTATCTATTTCCTTTTCCTATAATTTTCATTTCAAATGCATCTACATTTTCTTTTTGTCATTGTTCTTGTGTACTTCACTGTCAATGCCAACAGCCGTTGCCCATCCCTAATTGCCCTTAAAGTGATTGGTTTGCGAGATAACTTCAGAAGGTAGTTAGGAGTCAATCACATTCTTGTAAGTCTGGAGTCACGCATAGGTCAGACCAGGCAAAGATGGTAGATTTCCTTCCCTAAAGGTATTTCTTCAAAACAGATGTGTCTTGACCACAACGAATGGTCGCGTCATGGTACTATTACCGAGATAAGCCTTGAATTTCCAATTTATCAATCTCACAGATGGAATTTGAACCATTTCCTTGGAGCATTAGTCTTGGTTTATGGATTGCTAGTCAACACCACCTCCACCTTCAATTCAATACACCATTTGCAGCAAAGTTACGCTTTCTCACCATTCTGAGGAAAGAAATTTATCCTGAATTGTTTATTGAATTTACCAGTGACTGTCTTATGTCTAAACATTTTTCTTCAGCACGCCCACACAAGGGCAAATGTGTCTTGTTTTAAAATGTATTCATGGGATGTGGGCATCACTGGCTAGGCCAGCACTTATTGCTGAATCCTAATTTCCCTGGAGAAAGCCGTGGCGAGCTGCTTTCTTGATTCACTGCAGTCATTGAGGTGTAGGAAGAGGAACAGTGCTGCTCAGACAGTGTTCCTGGATTTGGACCCAGCGGCAGTAAAGGAACAGGGATAAACTTCCAAGTTGGGTTGGTGTGGGGGATGAGGAAATTGCAGCCGGTAGTATTTCCCAAGCATCTGTTGCGCTTGTCTATCCAGGTGGTAGAGGTCGTAGATTTGGAAGGTGCCGTCGGAGGAGATGTGGTCAGTTGGTGGTAAGGCCAGTCCAGTTTCTGCTTAAGGCTATCCTTCAGTATGCTAGTAGTTCTGGATTGAACAATGACAATGCCATTGAACATCAGTAGGATTAGATCCCTTGTTGGAGATGGTCATTGCTTGCTATTTGTGTATCTCAAATGTCACCTGCCATAAGTCAGCCCAAGCCTGGATGTCGTCCAGGCTTTGCAGCAATGTCAACCCGATCAAAATGTTTCTTAAATTTAATGAGTTCAATTACATCAATTTTCAGCCTTCCCTATTGTACAGAAAAGAGCCTTAACTCTTCTGTCTTCTCAGGTTGTTGTAACTAGCCAGTTCTTGTATAATCCCCAGAAACCTTTCTTTTTGCAACTTCTCCAATGCTGCTCTACTTCACTCATATGGAGGTCAGAACAGAATGTAATATTCCAAGTGTGATCTAATTAGATTTTCTCTTATCTTTATGCTATGTTAGGAGCTAGCTGTAACACTGAGCAAAGTGAGAAAACGATATAACAGGAGTGTCAAATATGTGAAAACACACAGGAATGCCCAGCACCATGGGCACCAACAAGCCCAGTAGGTCTTGGCTGTAGATCAAATCTTAGCTATAGAGGTTTTTTTTTCTTGCAAATGTTGTTGCAAAGCACCTTTGGTATCACTAAGCTCATTTTGAATCTAATTAGCAAACATACAGCAGAGTGTATGTCATTGGTGATGCAACTGAGAATACCTCCCTGTTGTAAGCTTGTCACATTCTGACTTTAAGGGTATGAATAAGCTAAACTTCACCTATCTGCCTCACTCGTATATCAGTAGGGGAGATGCAGACCCATCCTTGGGCCAAATGATACTAACTCAACGGCATTTCCTGCCAACTCTGGTATTTTATAGGAGGGTAGCAGCTCTTTTTGTGGGCTAAAGGCAGCTGCCACCTGGTTGGGAATCCTGTGCACAATGATAATGCCAACTCCCCCATGACAGTATGCCCCCAATCCTGTAGTTTCCCCACACCCACCATGTTCTCCATGTCTTAGATTCCCACTCTCGGTCACTCAAATCTACTAGTATGGGGCTGACTTAGCTGGGCTATCCTCAGAGATGTGGAACTGCCTGCATCCTAATCATGGTCACCATTTCCTGAGGTATTATAGGGACTTAATTCGCCAACAGCTCTTGAACTGCAATTACGTGACATGGCGATGTGGTGCAATATCACTCCTGCTAAAATTCTAGAGGTGAATGGCATGTGGTATGGTGTGGGTCATACAGCCATACAACATGGAAACAGACCCTTCGACCCAACCGAACATAACCCCAAACTAAATTAATCACATCTGCCTGCCCTTGCCCAATATCCCTCCAGACATTTCTTATTCATGTACTTATCCAAATGTCTTGTAACTGTACCTACATCCAACACTTCCTCTGGACGTTCATTCCACAAATGAACACTCTCTGTGTAAAATAAACTGCCCTTCAATGTCTATTTTAAAACTTTCACCTGCCACCTTAAAAAATCTGCCCCCTTGTCCTGAAATTCCCCTCCCATTCACCTTTACTATACCCTTCATTATGTTATAATGCTCTATAAGCTCATACCTCAAACTCCTACACTCCAGTGAAAATGTCCCAACCTCTCCTTATATTCCCAGCAACATTGTTTATGCTTTGATTTACTTCTGGAAGGGTTTGAATCAAATTTCTGAGATTAGGTTTTTTTCCATCGAGATGAAAGTACCATTCACTGTCTGCACTACAAGTCTGGATCTGCAAACGACCTCTCGGTATAAAAAAGGAGAAGTTTGGGGTTGAGGTCAAATGCTAATTGAGGTGTCCTTCAACAAAGCCAGAATCAAAAGTAGCTGACAGAGAATTGATAACTTCAGGTGTAATTTTCTTATGTAGCTTTATTTTTCTCCAACCAAAAATGCAATCTTTAAGGAATGGAAAAAATAGTTAGGAACACAAAAACCTCAAAAATCGGCACAGGAGTATGCAAGTTGGCCATTTGAGCCTTCAGCACAATTCAATATAATTATGGTTGATCATCGAACTCAGTCCCCTGTTTCTGCTTTCACTAACTCCTTCCTGAAAACATTCAACGTTTTGGCCTCATCTACTTTCTGAGGCAGAAAATTCCACAGGCTCACCACTCTCTGGGTGAAGAAATGTTTCCTTATCTAAATCCTAAATGGCTTGCCCCAGATTCCCCCTCATTCTTCTAAACTCCAGTGAATATAGCCCTAATGGATCCGGTCTCTTTCTTTATACTTCAGTCCTGTCACCCCTGGACTCATTCTGTGAAACCTTCATTGTACTCTGTCCATAACCAGAATAGCCTGCCTCAGATAGAGAGACCCAAGCATCATGCAATACTCAAGGTGCGGCCTCGCCAAGTCCCTGTACAATTACAGCAAGACATCCCTGCTTCTGTACTTGAATCCTCTCATGATGAAAGCTTACAATTTTTTTTCACTGGAGCGTAGGAGGTTCAGGGGTGACCTAATAGAGGTTTATAAAATCACGAAGAGTATAGATAAGGTGAATGGCAGGTGTCTTTTCGCTAGAGTGGGGAGATTTCAAGACTAAGGGGCATATTTTTAAGGTGAGATGAGAAAGATTTTAAAAAGACACAGGGGCAATTTTTCTTTTTCTGCACAGTGTGGTTCATGTGTGAATTGAACTTCCAGAGGAAATGATGGATGCAGTTAAAATAAATTTAGATAAGTAGATGAGTAGGAAATGTTTTGGAGCGATATGGGCCAAGTGCAGGTAAGTGGTACTAATTTAGTTTGGGATTATGGTCAGCATGGACTGGTTGGATCGAATGGTCTTCCGTGCTGTATGACTCTCTGACTCAACATGCCATTTGCCTTCTACACTGCCTGCTGCACCTGCATGCTTACTTTCAACAAAGTACAACATTAGAAAAATATTAGCATGCATTACATGCTTTCATTGTAAATTGTTGCATTTTCGGAGGGGATCAGTCTCCCCGACTTGCTTCCCTAAAAATATGTGGCAGGTGCGGGAATGCTAGAAGAAGGACTAATCTGGGAAACATGTGCAGAGTTCTGCTTAAATCCCAGGCTTCATCTAAATGCAAAAGCAATGTGTTCCTATTAAATAATGTATAGAGTTTATGCTTATCCCATTAAAAAAAATAATTAATCATCTCAAGGAGTCACACTGGAATAGTGGGCAGAGATGCTTGCTTGAAATTTAATTAACGCGCTATCCCTTAGTCAGATAAAAGACATGGTAGATTGAAGTTCAGTCTGGTATTTATCCTCAAACTAAACGTATGCCCTGCATAGAACTTTCTGCTCATATTGCTCTTGCAAAGCCAATGGCTCCACTGCTAAGCAAATGGTTAGCGAGAGGGTCTCTTCTCAGACCACTGACAATGACTCGCTGTCTTGCGGATATACGGCAGTACACCAGTGGCACTCCCTCTGACTGTTGTTCTTTGTCTTGCTGGGAGATTCTTTGCTTCCATTAACAATATCCTACCCAGTACAACAGCAAACACCAGCATTAAAAATGGTTTCAGTATGGCAAAAACACCTCAGAGGAAGAAAAGACACAATTTAACACTGAGCTTCATAGGGGTGTATTAAGTTGAAAACTTGAATTTTTTTTTAAGGAACATTTGAAAGGAGGGACAAAGGTGGAAATGTTTCATGAGAAAATTATAACTTGAAGACTATACAGTAGAATATGTAAATCAGTACACATTGGGATCAGGTGAAGGGTCACAGTCTCAAACTTCCAATTCAGGGATTTCCAAAGTGATGCTGTGAGCTAAAACGTTAGGGTTTCAAACTCTGAGTCAAGGATGATCGCAATCCTGCCCTCAACCAACACACTCTCACCAAGAGATCATGACAATTTTCAACTCTCGATTTAAGTCTGAATGGAGGAAGTCTTGTTCTAACTGTTCACTACTCATCTGACTGTAGGACTGCTGTTGTACCATCATTTACCAAAGTTAATAACTACACTATATGGATGACATGAAGTTATTGCCAGTGCAGCTGTTTAACTGTTTTACTGGCAACAGTAATGGAAGGAAGGTAATGGGGCTGGTGTTATATGAAGGAAAACGAAAAACATAAATAATGCAAGAATGAATCTTTAATTAAAACCATGACATCTTTAATTATATTAATATCTCTGTTTTGATTTGTTTAAACTGGGATCTATATAGTCACCTTAGTTTAATCAATCTCCTGGAAAATATGAGTAACAAACATATCAACTGTTCTGTTTGCTAAAACTGGCATTTAAAAGGATGCACCCAATCATGATATATTGTTTTGAGGAAATTCCTTTCAACCCATACAGATCTAGATTCACAGAGATTTACAGCACAACATTGGCCCTTCAGTCCAACTCGTCTATGCTGTTAACCTAAATTATTCTTGTCCCATTTGCCAGTATTTGGCCTATATCCCTCTAAGCCCTTCCTATTCATGCACCCATCCAGATGCCTTTTAAGTGTTGTAATTGTACCAGACTCCACCACCTCTTCTGGCAGCTCATTGTATATATGCATCACATTCTGGATGAAATAAATGCCCCTTTGGTCCCTTTTAAGCATTTCCCCTGCTCACAGTAAACCTATACCTTCTAGTTTTGAACTCTCCTACTCTGGGAAAAGATGTTGATTATTCACTCTATCCATGATGCTCATGATTGCATAAACTCACAAAGTGGCAACGAATTGCATCGACAGATTGCAACATTGTTGAATCTGATGTCTTTCAGATGAAGCTAAGGGCTCATCTGCCCTGTCAGGAAACAGAAAAGAACCAACAACACTCGTGTCCTGGTCAATATTTATCATTTAACTAAATATCGAAGAAATATATTGTTAAACAAAGAATTGCAATCTCTGGAGATCTGAAACTATAACAAAAAGTGCTGGAGAAATTCAGCAGATCTTGTATCTGTAAAGAGAAAATCAGAGTTAGCATTTTGAGTCCTTTGATCCCTCTTCAGATCTAATATTATTTCATTGTCACATTGCTACTTGGAGCGAGCTCATTGTATGCAAAGAAGCTGCCAAGCTTCATACATTACAATAATGAATACAGTTCAAACCATCGATTGTAAAACTCTTTTGGGACGTTCTGTGGTCATGAAAGGTGCGATATATCACATGCCAATTCTTTTGTTCTTCATGCTCCTGAATAAATTTTTACAAATAATTTTTTTTCAAACCATTCCTTAAACATAATATTTTCTGAAAAGGTTCTGTCCTGACTAGAGAGAAGCAATTTTCTGCAATTTGTTCAATAGTAAGCAATCAGAAGCAAGAAGTCTGCCGAGGTTTTATGGTCAACACAGGGTAAAGTGAGAATTCACATTTCATTCAATTGACTGTGAATCCCAATAGCTTCAGTCTCAATTTACAGTCCATCAGAATGGTCTTAGGTGTACCTGAAGCAGCAATTGTGGGTCTCGGATAGGCATTTATCAACTGCAATTCACAACCGGCAAATTGCAGCTACAGGTTAACAGTTCCTCAAACTGAGCTCTATGACAATAGAATTCTATGCAGTTGTATTTGCACATGCATAATGTGCATATACACACACCATCAAAAGCACAGGGATAGTACATTCAGCCCCTACAATTTATTCTCCCATTCAATTAGATCACAGTGAGTCTGTATCTTAATTCACGTTGATTCTAAATCCTTAATATCCTTGCCTAGCTGAAAATTCTTGATTTCTAGATTTTCTGATCTATCCCCAATTGTATAAATGATTGAAACTATGTCAGCAAGATGTTCAGATGGCTTTCAATGATCTCCCAAATTATATAGCGCAACAAAACCTTTAGCCTTTAAAATTATGTCACTAGAGAAAAAGAAAATCAACAATGTATTCTTGGCAGTTGCAGAATTTCAGGCTTGAAAGATCTTATTGCAATTTTTTTCATGCAGACCTCTGATCTTCAATGATAAAAAGGTCTAATGGGTCCTGGCATTATGGCTAGGTAGATTATCAGGGCCCTACACAGCAGTACATTTAATAGCATGAATGAGCCAAATGTCCTTCAGTAACAAAGTCCAGCTGACAGAGGTCTAACAAGTTTTAAACTCACAAGGAAGTGCAACAACTTTCATTTATACAGTGCAGTTAAACTAATGAAAGGTCCTAAAGCACTTTACTGGAGTATTGTGGAACAATATTTGACAACCAGTCACCAAAGGGGACACTGGCTCAACCATCAATGATCTTGGTCAAAGAGAGAAATTGTAATTTGCTTTAGGGTAATAAAAAGACATTAAGAAGCAGTTTGACAAAGGGAGAGAGACATTCTAGAGCTTATGGCCTGAAGATGGGATCACTATGGGAGGAGTAATTACAATCAAGGTTACTCATTAAGCCAGAACTGGCACACGAGGTGTATGCAGTTGAGGGATGGGATTGGATGTCATAGATGTGGAAATTGGTGATCTTAATGATGGCATGGATATTGTGTAGGAGACTGACCTTCATTTCGAATTTAAGTTCAGGATTATGAATAGTCTGGCTCAGCCTCAGACAACTGTGGGGAGAGAAATGTAGTCACTCACAAATGAATGACAAAGCTCAATAACAACAGCTTCTGTCTTCTCAGTATTTAACAGGAGGAAGTGCATGCTTAGTTAACACTTTGGGTCGGGCCAGCACTCAGTTCATTTAAAATGGTAAAGACAAGGGACTGGCAATTATCAGTGTAAAGAAGATGACAATCATGATTTTGGATGGTACTGCCACAGAGAAATAATCTAGGGCAGAGGATAGATCCTCAGGGATAGTCAGCATGGTTTTGTGCAAAGGAAATCATGTCTCGCAAACTTGATTGAGTTTTTTTAATTAAGTAACCAAAATGACTGATGACGGCAGAGGAATGGATGTTATTTACATGGGCTTCAGTAAAACCTTTGACAAGGTTCTGCATGATAGACTAATTAGAAAAGTTAGATCACACGGGATTCAGGGTGAACTTGCCAACTAGATACAAAATTGGCTTTATGGTAGGAACAGAGCATGGTGGTGAGGGGTTGTTTTTCAGACTGGAGGTCTGTGACCAGTGGTGTTCCACAGGCATTGGTACTGGATCCACTTTTATTTGTCATTTATATAAACAATTTGGGTGAGAACATAGGAAACATCATTAGTAAGTTTGCAAATGACACCAAAAATGGTGGCATAGTGGACAGTAAAGAAAGTTATCTCAGATTACAGAGAGATCTTATTCAATTGGATCAATGGGCTGAGAAGTGGCAGATGGACTTTAATTTGGATAAATATGAAGTATTGTAATTTGATAAGACAAAAATGGGCAGGACTTATACAATTAATGGTAAGGCTCTGGGTAGTGTTGTAGAGCAGAGACAGAGGCAATCATATCCATAAATTGTACATGAATTATATAAGTTTTAAATTTGCATCACAGATAGACAGGGCAGTTAAGAAGGCACGTAGCACACTTGCCTTCAGTACTCAGACCTTTGAGCACAGGAGTTGGGACATTTACACAGAAAGTGGTTGTACATTAGTGAAGCCTCTTCTGAAGTAGATTAGATTAGATTAGATTACATTACATTACAGTGTGGAAACAGGCCCTTCTGCCCAACAAGTCCACACCGACCCGCCGAAGTGCAACCCAGCCATACCCCTACATTTACCCTTTACCTAACACTACGGGCAATTTACAATGGCTAATTCACCTGACCTGCACATCTTTGGACTGTGGGAGGAAACCGGAGCACCCGGAGGAAACACACGCAGACACGGGGAGAATGTGCAAACTCCACAGTCAGTCGCCTGAGGCGGGAATTGAACCCGGGTCTCCGGCGCTGTGAGGCAGCAGTGCTAACCACTGTGCCACCGTGCCACCCACAAGTACTGCATACAGTTCTGTTTGTCCTGCTATAGGAAGGGTATTATTAAACTCAAGAGAGTTTAGAAAAGATTTATCAGTATATTTCCAGGAATTAAGGATTTGACTTCTAAAAATAGGCTGGAAAATTTTTCACTGGAGCATTGGAGATTAAAGGGTGACCTTTTAGACATTTATAAAATCATGAGGGGCATAGATAATATGAACAGCAAAGGTCTTTTCCCAAGCGGGGGTGGGGGGGGGGGGAGGACTTCAAAACTAGAGGCATGTTTTTATGGTGAGAAAAGAACATTTGAGAGAAGACACAAGGGGCAACTTTTACACAGAAAGTGGTTCATATGTGGAATAAACCACAAGAGAAATGGGCAAAAGTGAGGACTGCAGATGCTGGAAACCAGAGTTTAGATTAGACTGGTGCTGGAAAAGCACAGCAGGTCAGGCAGCATCCGAGGAGCAGGAAAATTGATGTTTCGGGCAAAAGCCCTTCATCAGGAAAGATGAAAGTGGTGAATGCAGTTATAGTCACAACATTTAAAAGACATTTAGATAAATACATGAATAGGAAAGGTTTGGACAGATATAGGACAAATGCAGGCAAGTAGGATTACTTTATTTTGGGAACATGGTCAGCATGGACCAGTTGGACTGCAGGGTCTGTTTCCATGCTGTGTGACTCTATGATCAGAGATAATGGTCCAGCAGTGAGAAGAGAAACAATAGCAGGTGGTTCTCTGACTCCAACAGGATCGATACAACTAAACCAGGCAAATTAACTTTTACTCAGACTTCCTGCAAAAACCTGATTGGGGACAGGTCAAACAGGAGAAAAAGTACTACTCAAGTGATAGATCTCTTGTGTAAGAGTCAACATCAACATTTGGCTCCTAAATCCCTTTTTTTTGACACACCTTGCATTAGGTTTGGGGTGGGATTGTGGTGAACAGTTTTGTGATTATTTTGCACTTTTTCCTTTTGCTGTGTTTTTGCCCCCTTTTAACAGCATAAACACTGGTTGATAGCCTGGGACAGTAGTGTGTGCTGCATTCAGGACCATGGCCAGCAACCAACTTCAATGTCATTGGCGAATCACAGAATCAACGAATTGTTAGTGCACAGAAGGAGACTGTGCAGCCTGTCATGCCTGCAACATTTCTTCAAACAAGCATCATTACTTTGTGCTAGTCTCCCGCATTTTCCCCTCACCTGCCTGCTTTATTTCCATACAAATACAAACGGGCGGCCTGGTGGCACAGTGGTTAGCACTGCTGCCTCACAGTGCTAGTAGACCTGGGTTCAATTCCCGCCTCAGGCAACTGTCTGTGTGGCGTTTGCACATTGTCTGCGTGGGTTTCCTCCCAGAGTCCAAAAATGTGCAGGGGAGGTGAATTGCCTGTAGTGTAGGGAATGGGTCTGGATGGGTTGTTCTTCGGCGGGTTGGTGTGGACTTGTTGGGCCAAATGGCCTGTTTCCACACTGTAAGTAATCAAAAAAAAATTCTCCAATGTCTTTTAGAATGCCTCAACTGAACCTGCTTCCACCATATTCCAAAGACCAATTGAAAATATGAGTCCTGTAAGAGTCAACTGCCGACTTTTTTGCCTAAAATGCTCGGCTTAAAAACTCCTCTTTTATATAACTATACGTGATAGTCAACTAGGACACCAGTCATGACTTTGGTAAGAGTCATTCGGCATTATGTCAAAAGGCAGAAACCAGTTTGGAGGGATCCAAAAATATGGGTTTGATTCAAATTGCATACAGATTTGGGATGTGACAACACCTAAGACAGTGCTAGTGAGCAAATGGAAGTTCAAAATGAAGCAATACTTTGCAAGTATGATGGGGTCTTAGGGAAGCAGGTGTCATTATTAGTTTGCCCTTTAGTGGGGCAATAATACCAGGTTTGAAGGGGTGTGAGCATTACTTGAGCAAAGAACCACAAAAAATGTGTTACTTATAATGTCTGTTTAACAAAAACAAATAAAATTAATACATAGCTTGTTGCTAACATTTATTGTGTCTATTTTACCCATTGTAGGTACCTCCATTTCTTGCTGCCACCACCCTCTCGATTGAATTTCAATAATTAAAATCTCAATAAATAGGGATTGTGCAGAGGAAGTGACAATTACTGTTACAATTTTAAAAGATTCACACTGTGCATTATGTCCTAGAGTTCTTCAACGGCATCTTGCTTGCTGCTGCCATGGATATTACTGGTGCCAGTACATTTTGTATATTCTGCATGCTGAAATGAAATATCAGCATAAGACAGTTTAACCCTTCAAATTCCAACATTCATTTCTTCTTGTCATACAATAAACTTAACAGCAACAATGCAAGCTCGAGATCAAAGCATTTATCAAGATGGATTGTTACCTTGGTTAAAATCAACGAGGAGAAAGTGAGGACCACAGATGCTGGAGATCAGAGTCGAAGAGTGTGGTGCTGGAAAAGCACAGCAGGTTAGGTAGCATCTGAGGAGCAGGAGAATCAATGTTTCAGGCATAAGCCCTTCATCAGGAATGAGGCTTATGAGCCGAGGGGGTGGAGAGATAAATGGGAAGGGGATTAATGTCACATGAGCCAAGTGCTGTCAAATGGGACTAATTAGGTTGGGATATCTGGTTGGCATGGATGAGTTGGACCGAATGGTCTGTTTCCATGCTGTACGTCTCGATGACTCTATGACTCTAAATTGAGCTTCAATTAAGCGCAATGAGCCTGACATGATCGGCATCAACGTGGACTTCACTAGTTTCCTCATTTCCCTCCCCCCACCATATCCCAATCTCCAACTCAGCACCACCTTCATGACCTGTCTTACCTGTCCATCTTCCTTCCCCATCTATCAGCTCCACCCTTCTCTCCAACCTATCACTTTCACCCCCACCTCCATCCACCTATCACACTCTTAGCTACCTTTCCCCCAGCCCCACCCCTCCATTTATCTCTCAACCCCCTCGGCTCATAAGCCTCATTCCTGATTCAGGGCTTTTGCCTGAAACATCGATTCTCCTGCTCCTCGGATGCTGCCTGGCCTGCTGTGCTTTTCCACCACCAAACCCTCAATAGTGTTACCTTGGTTGGCAATTTTGCTCATGCACTGCCCACCCTGCCACTCAACAAGAACAATTTGAATTATATAGCATCTTGAATATTGCAAAACTTTGCAAAAGCCTCATCACAGAAAATTTGATATCAAGCCACAAAAGAATTTATTGAGAGAGATGGCAGTTTGGTTGAAGATTAAAATAGAAAGGAAAAGCCAGAACATAAGCAGATAAGCTGCCAATGTTGGAGGGCTAAAAATCGATGATTCATGAATGAAGCATTGAAGGATTGCAATTCGAGAGCTGGAAAGGTGACATGTGGGGAGAAGCAGTCTATGAAGAAATACAAACCAAGGATGAGAATTTCTAAATACATTGTTCCCCTCCAAATACCAAAGAATCGTAGAAATGACCCTGTGTATCTTTTGATAAAACCAGTAAGGTGAACATCGGGCAGTTTCTATAGTGGGTCGTTGGTCTGCATAGCCAGGTTGCTTCCCAGGTAGTGTCAATGATAAACAACCCTGGCCATCTCTGAGGGTGAGAACTGCATGGCACTTTCAAATACTATCAGTAGGATCATAGGAAATCATGCATCTGTACTTGGTTTGAATGGAATGTGACTATCATGGTTCAGACTAGATTGACTGGAGTTGACAATAATGAAGGGGGCATCTCATTGAAACCTATGAAATTCTAATAGGTCTACAGACTAAATGCAGGAAGCATGTTCCTGATGACTGGAGAGTCCAGAAACAATGGTCACAATTTAAGGATAAGGGGTATGCCATTTTGGACTGAGATGACAAATTAACCAAGATGATTCTCTGCCATTGAAAACAGTTAAGGCCAAAAAATAAAGATGTCACAAAGAAGGAGTTGGATATAGTTCTTAGGGCTAAATGGATCAAAGTTAAATGGACAGAAAGTTAAAACAGTTAGATGAGCAGCCATTATCATATTGAATGGCGGAGATGACTCAAAGGGCTGAATGGCTGTTCCTGCTTCTTCTTTCGATGTTTCTACATTTCAAAATGATGTTTACCACATTGTTGCTTGTGACAAAGACAGCAGTGTGAAAGCACACGAGCTAGGATAAAATTGTGGTCCTGGTGTTACTTCCACGTCCTGGAGTGGGACTTGATTCCCCAGCTTTGTAAGGCTCAGATGTTACTGATTAAACAAGTCAGCAAGCTATGAATATACTGACAAGAATTTCATTGTTTAGCACATGCAACCAATTGCCATATCCCCACAAATTTAGTATTCAGTCCACAATCCTATAAGGTAATACATACTTGTTATTTAACGTGGTTCCTCTCAGACCGGTCACCTCCCAGTGGCTTGTAAAGGATATATTATTCTTGCGTTACATCACAGCTTCAACCATGATAATATGAGAGCTAACCTAACCCATTTTCTCATTCAATTCTCATAGATATTGTGTTTTTGTAGCAGGCTCGAAATAGCAATTAAGATTAGAAACCCTGGTCAACTTTATAATTCTAGGTTCTTGAATTCCATAATAGCCTTACCTCTTTCTTGTCTGTGATGTTACATAACTGAATGCAGATACAAGACAAGGACAGATTACAGGTCAAGTCTAAGTTCTGGTCTGCCTGACTTCACCATGGACTATACGGATTTGTCAAAAGCAAAAATTTGAAATCCCAACTGTTTTTTCATTATGCTTTCACACAAAAATATCTTCCTTCTTGGCTGGAAGGTATAGAATCTTATCCAAAACAGACAATATTTGCGTTGCTAATCAGAGTGTATAATTATAATCTATTTTCTTTGTTGTCCATACAAGTCTCACTCAATGTTTGAATAATTCTATATGTCAATGTTCACAATTCAGAATATGCAAATATCTTGATTATAGACACTCAACGTTTGACTGAAGTTTAATTCAAAGAGATAACATCCATCTGCCATTGTGAGTTGGTTTTCCCTCAGCAACATAATTATAAAAGCAGATGAGAACATATTCAAAGACCCATTCATTTCAACAGTGGTCCTTCAACATTTATCTCAATTTTTAGATTGATCTTCCTGCTTTGTGTGAGTAGCCATGTCACCAATCTGTGACTTTGGTGACAAATGCTCTGTGCAAAAATTAGTTAATCATATTGATAAAAAAAAGCATGTCAATCAAAATATATGGGATTCCCTAACTATACTCTCAAACGGCACCTTAAAGTCCTATTGGAACAGCTACACAAGCATTGCTAGCCCTCTGTTAATTCACTCACGCCGCAACAGCCTCCTGGGCAAGACATGCCCAGAATGTCAGAAACTATTTGTTGATGAAGTATGTCACCTTTTTGGAGAGGAACAGAGTTAATGTTTCAGGTCAATGTTCATTTCCAGCACTCTTGCTTCGATTTTGTTTCAGCTTTACATAGAGTCATAGGGATACACAGCATTGAAACAGACCCTTCAATCCAACTCGTCCATGCCTACCAGATATTCTAATCTAATCTAGTCCCATTTGCCAGCACTTAGCCCATTTTCTCTAAACCCTTCCTATTCATATACCCATCCAGATGCCTTTTAAATGTTGTAATTGCACCAGCCCCCACCACTTCCTCTGGCAGCTCATTCCAAGCATATACCACCCTATGTGAATTGTTGCCCCTAAGGTCCCTTTTGTATCTTTCCCCTCTCACATTAAACCTATGCCCTTCTGTTTTGAACTACCCTATCCTAGGGAAAATATCTTGGCTATACAAACTATCCATACCCGTTGTCATTTTGTAAACCTCTACAAGGTCACCCCGGACCTCTAAATTAGGGAAATTAGCTCCAGCCTATGCAGCATCTTCCTAAAGCTCAAACACTCGAATCCTTCAACCCTGGCAACAACCTTGTAACTCTTTTCTGAACCTTTTCATGTTTCACAACATCCTTCCGGTAACAGGGACACCAGAATTGCACACAATATTCCATAAGTGGCCTACCTGATGTTCTGTACAGCCACAACATGATCTCCCAGCTGCTACACACAATGCACTCACCAATAAAGACAATCATACCTTCATCACTACCCTGTCTACCTGCGACATCCTTTATAAGATCTCACTTTGTGTCACATCACAATTGTGCTGGATTCTATCCATCAATATCCAAATCTGTAGACACACATGCGCACAGGTGTACACAAATGCACATACTGCGTTCACATAAACAAATGTACACAATATATAACACATCAAAACAGGATAAGGGGATTTTGTAACAAGCCAGCTGAAATTCTTCACTGATCTGCAATTTGTTTCTTTCCATTCTAGGCTTTGAGAAGTTTGCTTTCAGAGCTCCATTTGCAGTGGATTTGACATGGCAAAAACTGGGCATCTGTGATATTTGATGATGTCCATTGCCTGCTGTCAATATACTTGTTGGACATATTCCTGGAGGTTTCATCATGAGGGAGGAAAGTCTGACTCTACATTGGTCACTTTTCCACCATCTTCCCAAACTTCAAATGGAAATTGAACAGTCGTCCAATTGGATGATCCTGTATTTTCACTCAACATCTTTTCCCCAACTGCCAATATCTTTTATAATCAGCAAAAAGTGTTCAAGAGAAAAATCATTGCACCTTTAATTTTACTCCTGGAACTTCTGCTTACAGCTTGGAGATTACTTGCAGGTTCCAGCACAACACTGGAGGGTTGATAACCCTTGACAGCAATTTCATCTCCATCACACAACTCTCAATCTATGAAATGGCATGTGCTTGGATTGCCAGTGGCTATTCAAGTCAGTGTGATAACTTAATTAAACTGAGCAGCATGACAAAATACTAATTGATAGTTAAATTTAGCAAAAGAAATTTATGTTATCAGAACAATTAAATTTGGCACCAGTAGTCACAGATCATTCGTTTTCATCAACTGAATGTCAATATGTGTGAAATGATTCAAATGTTTAAGATAAATTTGTCCCTAAATTTTCGCTTTCTTTCAGGTGTACCAGCTACATTTTCTGGTAATATTGGTATTTGATACAGCTATAATATAAAACAGCATTAACTCAGTGGGGCGAAGTAAGACCTCTCAGTCAGGTTATGGATTTAAGTCCCACTCTGGAGATTTAAAAAATCCTAGTTAATACCTCCAGCTCTAACCTGACAAAATGTTCCCCTGTTGCTGACTTTTCAATGCCAGTTTAAACAAGGGTCCTGCTCACCCATTCAATTGAAAGTAAAAGATTCCACGCCAGTATTTAATGAATAGCAGGGAATATGTTCCCCTGTGTTACTGGCCATCACTCAGCCAGCATCACTGAAACAGTAGCACTTGCTTTAGCTGCTACATTTTGGGTGATATGGTGTCTCAGTGGTTGGAGCTGCTGCCTCATTGCACCAGTGATGCCAGTTTGATTCCAACCCCTGATGAGTGCCTGTGTGAAGTTTGTACATTACCATGTCTGTTTCCTCCCACAGTTCATGATGTGCAGGTTAGGTCAATAGGCCATGCTGAATTGCCCAACAGTGTCCAGTTATGTACAGAGTCACAGGGACAGGGGAGGGGGTGGGTCTAGGTGAGATGGTGCTTGGAGGGACAGTGTCAATTCGATGGACCAAATGGACTGTTCTCACAGTTTATGGATTCGATGATATTTCTGGTATTTCATGAGTGACTGTAGAGAAGTGATTGCTGGGCCTCTTGCTGAGATATTTGTATCATCGATAGTCACAGCTGAGGTGCTGGAAGACTGGAGGTTGGCAAACGTGGTGCCACTGTTTAGGAAGGGCGGTAAAGGCAAGTCAGGGAATTATAGACCGGTGAGCCTGACCTCGGTGGTGGGCAAGTTGTTTGAAGGGAATCCTGAGGGACAGGATGTACATGTATTTGGAAAGGCAAGGACTGATTCAGGATAGTCAACATGGCTTTATGCGTGGGAAATCATGTCTCACAAACTTGATTGAGATTTTTGAAGAAGTAACAAGGAAGATTGATGAGGGCAGAGCAATAGATGTGATCTATATGGACTTCAGTAAGGCGTTCGGCAAGGTTAGCAAGGTTAGATCTTATGGAATGCAGGGAGAACTAGCCATTTGGATACAGAACTGGCTCAAAGGTAGAAGACAGAGGGTGGTGGTGGAGGATTGTTTTTCAGACTGGAGGCCTGTGACCAGTGGAGTGACACAAGGATTGGTGCTGGGCCCTCTACTTTTTGTCATTTACATAAATGATTTGGATGCGAGCATAAGAGGTACAGTTAGTACGTTTGCAGATGACACCAAAATTTGAGGTGTAATGGACAGTGAAGAGGGTTACTTCAGATTACAACAGGATCTGGACCAGATGGGCCAATGGGTCAAGAAGTGGCAGATGGAGTTTAATTCAGATAAATGCGAGGTGCTACATTTTGGGAAAGCAAATCTTAGCAGGACTTATACACTTAATGCTAAGATCCTAGGGAGTGTTCTGAGCAAAGAGACCTTGGAGTGCAGGTTCATAGCTCCTTGAAAATGGAGCCACAGGTAGATAGGATACTGAAGAAGACGTTTAGTATGCTTTCCTTTATTGGTCAGAGTATTGAGTACAGGAGTTGGGATGTCATGTTGCAGCTCTACAGGACATTGGTTAGGCCACTGTTGGAACATTGCATGCAATTCTGGTCTCCTTCCTATCGGAAAGATGTTGTGAAACTTGAAAGGATTCAGAAAAGATTCACAAGGATGTTGCCAGGGTTGGAGGAACTGAGCTATCGGGAGAGGCTGAACAGGCTGGGGCTGTTTTCCCTGGAGTGTCGGAGGCTGAGGGGCTACCTTATAGAGGTTTACAAAATTATGAGGGGCATGGATAAGGTAAATAGACAAAGTCTTTTCCCTGGAGTCAGGGAGTCCAGAACTAGAGGACATAGGTTTAGGGTGAGAGGGGAAAGATATAAAAGAGACCTAAGGGGAAACTTTTTCACGCAGAGGGTGGTACATGTATGAAATGAGCTGCCAGAGGATGTGGTGGAGGCTGGTACAATTGCAACATTTAAGAGGCATTTGGATGGGTATATGAATAGGAAGGGTTTGGGGGGATATGGGCCGGGTGCTGGCAGGTGGAACTAGATTGGGTTGGGATATCTGGTCGGCATGGAGGGGTTGGACCGAAGGGTCTGTTTCCATGCTGTACATCTCTATGACTCTATGACTGGAGGTTGCTAACATTGTGCCACTATTTAAGAAAGGTAGTAAGGAAAAGCCTTATAGACCTGTGTGCCTGACATTGGTGGTGGGCAAGTTGTTGGAGGGAATCCTGAGGGACAGGATTTGCATATATTTGGGACATCAAGGAATGATTAGGGATAGTCAGCATGGCTTTGTGCACAGGAAATCATATCTCAATAACTTGATTAAGTTTTTTAAAGAAGTAACAAAGAGGGCGGACTAGGGCAGAGCAGTGGACATTATCAATATGGACTTCATTAAGGAGTTTGATAAGGTTCTTCATGGTAGACTGGTAAGGAAGATTAGATCACATGGAATACAAGGAGAACGGGCTCAAAGCTAGAAAACATAGGGTGGTGGTGAAAGATTGCCTTTCAGACTGGAGGCCTGTGACCAGCGGTGTGCCACAAAGATCGGTGCTATGTCCACTACTGTTCGTCATTTATATAAATGATTTGGGTGTGAAAATAGGAAGTACAGTTTGTAAGTTTGCAGATGACACGAAAATTTGAGTTGTAGTGGACAACAAAAAAGTTATCTCAGAATACAATGGGACCTTGATCATATGGGCCAATGGGCTGAGAAGTGGCAGATGGAGTTTAATTTAGATAAATGTGAGGTGCTGCATTTTGGAAAGGCAAATCAGAGCAGGACTTATACATTTAATGGTAAGGTCCTGGGGAGTGTTGCTGAACAAAGAGACCTTCGAGTGCAGGTTCATAGCTCCTTGAAAGGGGAGTCACAGGTAGATAGGATAGTGAAGAAGGTGTTTGGTATGTTTTCCTTTCTTGGTCAGTGCATTGAATATAGGAGTTGGGAGGTCATGTTGCAGCTGTACAGGACATTGGTTAGGCCACTTTTGGAATACTGCATGCAATTCTGATATCCCTGCTATAGGAAGGATGTTGTGAAGCTTGAAGGGATTCAGAAAAGATTTATAAGGATGTTGCCAGGTTTGGAGGGTTTGAGCTATAGGAAGAGACTGAATATGCTGGGGCTTTTTTCCCTGGCGCATCGGAGGCTGAGGGGTGACCTTGTAGAGATTTATAAAATCATGAGGGGCATGGATAGAATAAATAAGTGAAGTGTTTTCCCCGGGTGGGGGTGTCCAAAACTCAGGGGCACAGGTTTAAGGTGAAAGGGGAAAGAAATAAAATGGGATGAAAGGTTAACATTTTTCACACAGAGTATAGTGCATGTGTGGAATGAGATGCTGGAGGGAGTGGTGGAAGCGAGTACAATTACAACATTTAAAAGTCAACTGGATGGGTATATGTTAGGAAGAGTTCAGAGGAATATGGTCCAAATGCTGGCAAATGGGATGATATTTGTACAGGATATCTGATCGGCATGGATGTGTTGGACCCAAAGGGTCTATTTCCGTGCTGCACATCTCTATGACTCTATGATTACAAAAAGCATTTATTTAACAGTAAGGAGGCGCTGGAAGGACCTGAGCTTATGAAAGACAATAGACAACAACCTCCATTTATATAAGGTCTTTGGATAATGCAATGGTAATGTATAGAAAGTTAACTTAAGTAAGAAAACCTTCCGATTCAGTTGCAAATTCTACAATGTGCTGGCAGGCTCACAGTTAATCGTAAAAAGCTGGACCTAACAATCACCGAACACAGGCAAGCCTCCCACGATCTACTCTTTTCGGTTGACACCTGATATAACTTCAGCTTTGTCCTCCTCCTCTGATCATTGTTTCTCCACTGATCCTTAGTGGAAAGCAACCTCCCCTCCTGCTTTACAATTACACTGCAGTGAAGAAGGAATATGGGGAGGTTTGATGTTCAGGTTAATTAAGAGTCAGGCATCCCTCCCTAGCTGCTTCCATGTAAGCCTGTCAGGAACTGACCCATAACAATGTATACTCTGGCTTTTCAGTGCCCAGGGTCCTCAGGTATTCTCTGTCAAGATCTGTGCTCACCTTCACATAGCTAATCGAGCTGTTTAATTCTCTTGATCAGCCATGAACTGCAATCAGCAGGTCCTTAAATATTATTCCCTTTTGACTGACTAGTTTACTGCACCAGAGAAATCGCCGATATTTTATCTGACAGCCCAAAAGCAACAAAAATCTGAAATAAACCGGGAGGATTTGTTTCTCGTAATAACATTAAAGGTCAGATTCTCCCCAGTGTTCTAGGTTTAAATGCAAGAGGACATATACTCAAGAAGTCTAGGGTGATTAATGGCTCCAGGCTTGCTAAGGAGGATGGTTGACATGAAGCTCATTTAAAAAACAGCTTGATTCTGTAATGAGAAGACAGGTGGGTTGGGATTCTGGATGAGTAAGATCAAACAATTGAAGGGCTTTTATCATCGAAACATACCTTATGGGAAAAAAATAATTTACATAGCAGTGCAAACGCTAATAAATAGAGGTTTTCTTTTCAAATTTTACTTCATAATTACAGAATGTAGTTTTTGTATCGTTGCAAGCACTATCTTCATAGTGTATTAGCTACATTTTCTGCTAATATTGATGTTTAAATCAACTAAATTTTTTTCAGAAAAATGTTAAATATACACAAAAAACAAAAAAAACTGCAGATACTAGAAATCTGAAACCAATGCAGAAATAGCTGGAGAAACTCTTGGCAGCATCAGTGGAGAGAAAGCAGCGTTTGCATTTCAAGCCCAGTATTCCTTCTTCAGAATAATATGAAATAGCGTAACTGGAACATTCAACATTCAACTGGAACATTCAACATTCAACATTCAACTCACTGGGAAGCTGTCATGTTCCTGAGTCAGAAGGTTGCAGGTTCAAGTCCCACTGTGGACATTTACAAAACCACAGCTGACACCTTCAGCATCCATCAATATAAGATGCTACACTGTCACAGGTGCTGACTGTTAATGCGAGAGGACCTGGTTACCCACTGTGTTCAAAATAAAATATTCCATGGCAATATTTGATTAAGAATATAAAAGAGCTTAGGTCACTGGACAAGAACCGTTAATTCTGCTTTTCTCTCCACAGATGCTGCCAGATCTGCTGAGTTTATTTCAAAGTCTATTTCAAGGTAAGATAGGTCGATTCTTGATCAGTGTGGGAATCATGAGTCATGGGAAAAATGCAGGAAAGTGAACAGGAGTAATGTTAGATTAGCCATGAACGTACTGAATGGTGGAGCAGGCTCAAAGGGCTGCTTGGCCTACTCCTATTTCTATTTCTCATAGTCTTTAAGAAGAGTCTTACAGGAAGCAAGAAACAAAATGAGGTAGATAGCTGCAGAGCAGGTATTTCAGAACATGGAGACATGGCAACTGAAGGCCTGGTCACCAAAGGTGGAGCAACTTATTGGGAGTGCACAGAATTAGTGGAGCACTAATATCTTAGTTGATTTCCCGGATTCAGAGAGATGACAGCAACTGGGGAGCGCAAGGCCATTTTGAAGATGTGAATACGAATTTTAAAATCAAAGTCTTGCTAGACTGAAAATCAGTGAATGTCAGAAAGTACAGAGACAATATGCTAACAGAATTACTGCACATTAAGGAAATGGCAGCAGAGATTTGCATGATCGCAAGTTTATGAAGGGTACAGTGTGGAGGACCAGCCAACAATGTATCAAAATAATCTAATCTAGAGGTGACAAAAGCAATAATGTGCGTTTCAGCAGCAGCTTCCAGGACCATAAGAAATTATAGAAAGTTGTCTTCACAGCCGAGACCATCTCGCAAGCCAAGCTCCCATCCTTGGACTCCATTTACACTTCCTGTTGCAGTGGAAAGGCTGCCAACATCATCAAAGACTCCTCCCACTCCAGTAATGCTCTCTTCCAATCTCTTCTGTTAGACAGAAGATATAGAAGCTTGAAACTGTACCAAAAGATTCAAGAACAGTTTCTTCCCTGCTGTTATTAGACTGCTGAATGAACCTCTCTAACTTCAAATAATGTTGATCTTGGTGATTTTTGAGAAGATTTGTAGCTCAGGTTGGTGATAAGTATGTAAGTTAAGTCGCTGAGCTTGAAGGATAGTTTTCAAATATTTTGTCACCATACTAGGTGACATGATCAGTGAAAGTCTCTGGTGAAGCACTGGTGATATCTCCTGCCTCTCCATTTTGTTGATCCTGTGCAGCCATAACCCCATATGCCTTGTTCTGTCGAAGCACCCTATTGGTATGTATGTCCTTGTTTGCTCTGAGCTGCCTGTACTGCTCACAAACAAAGCTTTTCACTGTTCTAAGATACATGTGACTACAATAAATCAAATCAAATCAAATCAAATGAGCTAAGATGGGGCAAAGTCATGCGACGATACAAAATTGCAAGTCTTCCTTTATGACATATTTTCTACCACTTAATGGGAAATTCTAAAATTAGTATAGCAGCGTTAATGTAATCACACTGGTCTGAAAATCAACTCTTCAGGAAAAGAACAAATGTAGCAAAATAGGACATCCAACATTGACAGGTAGCAATGTTTCCTGCTGTCCTTTGCTACTTGTCTTTTGGTATCACTTCAGCGCACGTACCCCTGTCCCATTCTCTGATCAGTGTTTTTGAGACATCTTGCTTCAGCCTGTCAGTTGACTGCTTCTTTGGGGACTTACATATCCATCATTCTGACAGTCCTATCATGCCATATGACTTTGCACTCCTTCATTTGTCTGCTTGCATTTGTAGCTTTCAATTTATTTCTGATCTCTTTGCCCCTCACTTGCCAGTACCAAGCTGGCCAAATAGCAAAACCTTACAGAAGCTTCTTAACATTTGACTTTGACTTTCAATTAGACTGCCAAACCATGTATGGGTGAAAAGCACCAGTTATAACTCTGCATTACAGAATCTGTGGACTGAAGCAATTTAGTGTCAGCGAAACTGCATGCTGTACACCATGAACCTGAACTTGCACATAGCAAAACTTGTCCTTAAAATTTAAGTGAGTGCTCAGTGAACATCTGAAGAACCAGAGAAAAGTTGTGATGCAGGAAGAGGCCCTTCAGCCCATTGTTCCAGGCAAAAACAATGGTCCAAAACTTTGCAGACTGCAGCACTTAAGGTCCAGATCCAAGTGCCTTTCAATTAATTTTAGGCTTTCTATCTGCACTTCCAAAGCATGGAGTGAATTACAGACACATACTATCCTCTGGATAAAAATAATCTAAGTTTTGTACAAATGATTTGGATGTGAGCATAAGAGGTATATTAGTAAGTTTGCAGATGACACCAAAATTGGAGTTGTAGTGGACAACAAAAAGGTTACCTCAGAGTACAACAGGATCTTGATCAGATGGGCCAACAGGCTGAGGAGTGGCAGATGGAGTTTAATTTCAATAAATGCGAAGTGCTGCATTTTGGAAAGGCAAATCAGAGCAGGCCTTATACACTTAATGGTAAGGTCCTGAGGAGTGTTGCTGAACAAAGAGACCTTGGGGTACAGATTCATAGTTCCTTGAAAGTGGAGTCACAGGTAGATAGGATAGTGAAGAAGGCGTTTGGTATGCTTTCCTTTATTGGTCAGAGTATTGAGTACAGGAGTTGGGAGGTTATGTTGCAGCTGTACAGGACATTGGTTAGGCCACTGTTGGAATACTGCGTGCAATTCTGGTCTCCTTCCTATCAGAAAGATATTGTGAAACTTTAAAAGATTCAGAAAAGATTTACAAGGATGTTGCCAGGGTTGGAGGATTTGAGCGATAGGGAGAGGCTGAGGGCTGGGGCTATTTTCCCTTGGAGCATCGGAGGTTGAGGGGTGACCTTATAGAAGTTTATAAAATCATGAGGGGCATGGTTAAATGGACAAGGTCTTTTCCTGGGTTGGGGGAGTCCAGAAGAGAGGGCATAGGTTTAGGCTGAGAGGGGAAAGTTGTAAAAGAGACCTAAGGGTCAACGTTTTGCACCCAGAGGTGGTACATGCATGGAAATGAGCTGCCAGAGGAAGTGGTGGAGGCTGGTACAATTACAACATTTAAAAGTCATCTGGATGGGTATATGAATAGGAAGGGTTTGGAGGGATATGGGCCGGGTGCTGGCAGGTGGGACTAGATTGGGTTAGGATATCTGGTCGGCATAGACAAGTTAGACCGAAGGGTCTGTTTCCATGCTGTATATCTCTATGACTCTAAATGATGTCCCCTCTAATCCTTTCACCAGTCGCCTTCAGTCTGCAGCTGCTGATAATTAGAGGTTTAGAGATCTACCACATGGAAAAAGCCCTTCGACCCATCATATCCACACCAAGTAAAAACAACTGCCTAACTATTCTAATCCCATTTTAGATTAGATTCCTTACACTGTGGAAACAGGCCCTTCGGCCCAACCAGTCCGCATCAATCCTCCAAAGAGTAACCCACCCAGACCCATTTCCCTGTGACAAATGCACCTAACACTATGGGCAATTTAGCATAGCCAATTCACCTGACCCGCACATCTTTGGACATCTTTTTGACCTCTCCACTTAGGGAAACTGGTTTTTGCTACCTACTCTATCAAAGCCCTTCATAATCTTGTATACCTTGATCAAGTGCACCCCTCAGCCTCTGTTCTCAGAGAAACAACCTTAGCCTATCCAATCTGCTCAAGCCCTCAGCAGTATGCTTGTCAATCTATTCTGTTCTCTCTCCAGAATAACTATGTAATTCTTGTAATGAAGTGACCAGATTTGTACATAAACCTCCAGCCTAACCAGCATTTTGCACAGTTCCAACACTATTCCCCTCAGTATGCTACACCTCATCCAATAAAGGAAAGCATTATACATGCAGTCTTTGCCACTTATCTGCCTGCCCATGTACAAGGAACCATGAATATTTCATAGTCTATCACTTCATATTCCATCACTTTCTTTACCTCTGCTGTTAGCTTCCTGTATACTGTGTACTCCTTTGTTTTGTTTGCCTTCTCCAAAAGTATAACCTCACACTTGTCTGGATCGAATACCATTTTTCTGCCCATGCAGCCAAACCTGTTGATGTCATTCTGGAATCGATAGTCATTCTTAAAAAGACAAGCAGGAGAAAGTCAGAGAACAAAGTAATTCTGAAGAGTTAAACTGTGTTTATTTCAGTGCAAGAGGTCTCACAGATAAGGCTGACGAACTCAGGGAACGTGGACCTGCGACGTCATAGCTATTACAGAAACTTGGCTGAGGGAAGAACTGGACTGAAAGTTCAATGGTCAGGGGTTCAGATGTTAAAGAAAGAACAGAAATAAAGGCAAGAGGAAGGGGAGTAGCATTTTTGATTAAGGAAAACATTCCTGTTGTAAAAGAGGGATCATTTAGTGAAAATATATGGATTGAAATTAGAAATATCAAAGGGATTATCACCTTCAAGGGATTATGTGAGAGGACCCCAATAATCAGAAGGAAATTGAGAAACATATCTATGAAAGTATCTCAAATATATGCAAACATACTAAGCATTGACTGGGACTGCCATAGTTTTAAAGATTTGGATGGTGAAGAACTTGTTAAATGTATTCAAGAAAAGTTTATTTACCAATATGCAAATACTCCCAAAGGAGAAGGAGTAAAACCTGACCTTCTCTTGGGAAATGAGGCAGGGCAAGCAACTGAAGTGTTAATGGGGATGCCACTTTGGGATTAGTGATTATGATTCTATTACTTTTAATATAGCTATATAAAAGGATACATCTTCCATAAAAATTAAAGTTCTTAAATGGAGAAAGGCAAATTTTAAGGTTATGGAACAAGACCTTTCAAAAGCTGATTGGAATAGACTATTCACAGGTAAAGGGGCATCTGACAAGGAGAAAGCCTTCAAAAGTGTGATAACGAGCTTTCAGAAGCATCATGTTCCTATTGGAATGAAAGGCAAGGCTGGTAAGATTGAGGAACAATAGATGAATAAAGGTATTGAGGTTCTCGTCAAGAATAACAAAGAATCATGCATTAGATATAGATGACTGGGATCAAGTGAATCTCTTGAAGAGTATAAAGAGTGTAGGAGCATTCTTAAGAAAGAAATCCGGAAGGCAGAAAGTGGATAAGAGATAGCTTGGCAGATAAGATTAAAGATAATCCAAAAAGATTCACAACCACGTTAACAGCAAGTGAGCAACGAGAAAGAGAGTAAGATCCATTAAAGATCAACAAGATTGTCTTTGTGTTGAACCTCCGATGATAGGAGAGATGAATTATTATTTTGTGTCAGTTTTTACTGTTGAAAAAGAAATGGAGGCTAGAGGACTCAGGGAAATAAATGATGTTTGGAAAACAGTTTACATTCCAGAAGAGAAGTGCTGGTAGTTTTAAAAAACATAAAGGGAGATAAATCTCCAAGACTTGATCAAATATATCCGAGCACATTGTGAGATGTCGGGGAGAAAATTGCAGGGGCCCTAAGCAGAAATATTTGTATCATCTAAAATCACAGGTGAAGTACCATATGACTGGAAGGTGGCTAATGTCATGTAATTGTTATGAGATAAATGTGAGGTGTTGCATTTTGGTAATGCAAACAAGGACAGGGCTTGTACAATTAATGGTAGGGCCCTGATTCATACTTAGAACACAGAACATAACAGAGCAGCACAGGCCCTTTGGCCCTCAATGTTGCATCGAACTGTGGAACCAATCTGAAGCCTTTCTATCTTACACTATTCCATTTTCATCCAAATGTTTATCCAATAACCATTTAGATGCCTTTCAAGTCGGTGAGTCTGCTACTGTTGCAGGCAGTGTTCCAGACCCCTACTACTCTCTGAGTAAAGAAACTACCTCTGACATCTGTCCTGTATCTATCACCCTTCAATTTAATTCTATAGCCTCTTGTGCTGGCCATCACCATCTGAGGAAAAAGGCTCTCCCTGTCCACCTTATCTAACTCTCTGATTATCTTATATGTTTCTATTAAGTCACCTCTCAACCTTCTTTTTTGTCACAAAAACAGCCTCAAGTCCCTCAGCCTTTCCTCATTAGACTTTCCCTCTATACCAGGCAAAATCCTCGTAAATCTCTTTTGCTTCCACATCCTTCTTATAATGCGGTGACCAGAATTGGACACAATACTCCAAGTGCTGCCGCACCAGAGTTTTGTACAGTTGCAGCAAAACCTTGTGACTGCAAAACTCAATCCCTCTACCAATAAAAGCTAACACACCGTAACTGAACTCCAGGATGAACATTTCCCATCAACCACCACCCTCTGTTTTCTTTCAGTTAGCCAATTTCTGATCCAAACCACAAATCACCCTCAATCCCATGCCTCCCTATTTTGTGCAATAGCCTACCGTGGGGAACTTTATCAAATGCCTTACTGAAATCCATATACACTACATCAATTGCTTTACCCTCATCCACCTGTTTAGTCACCACCTCAAAGAACTCAATAAGGTTTGTGAGACATAACCTAGCCTTCACAAAACCATGTTGACTGTCCCAATCAACCTATTCCTCTCTAGATGATTATAAATCCTATCTCTTATAACCTTTTCCAACACTTTACCCACAACCTAAAGTAAGGCTCACTGGTGTTATAGAACAGAGAGATCTAGGGGTTCACATAAATAATACTTTGAAATTTACATCACAGCTACACAGGGTGGCTGAAGTGGTGTTTAGCAAGCTTGCGTTAATTGTTCAAGCCTTTGATTATTGTAGTTAGTACGCAATGTTGATGTGTACAGGATATTGGTGAGGCCTCTTCTGGAATACACTGTGCAGTTCTGGTCATTCTGTTATAGGAAGGATATTATTAAACTGGAGAGATTTACCAGGATGTTGCTGGGAATGTAGAGTTTGAGATATACAAATAGATTGGAAGATTGAGACTTTTTTCATTGGTGCATTGGATGTTGAGGGATGCCATTTTGAAGTTTATAAAATCATGAGGGGCATAGATAAGGTGAATGATGGGAGAGGCCAAAACTAGGGGGCATATTTTTAAGGTGAGAGGAAAATAATTTAAGAGGGATATGAGGGGTAACTATTTTACACAGAGAGTGATTCGTGTGTGGAATGAACTGCCAGAGAAAATGGTGGATGCAGGTATAATTACAGCATTTCAAAGACATTTGGATAAGTGCATGAATAACAAACATTTGGAGGGATATGGGCCATGCGCATGCATGTGGAACTAATTTAGTTTGGGATTATGGTTGGGCATGGACTGGTTGGACCAAAGGGTCTATTTCCATGCTGAATGACTCTATAACTACACGGAGATTTCAATCAGTGTTTAGCATGCATTATAACAGTGGACACCAGGAGGCAACCGAATACTAATGATTAGGTTGAGGAACAAAGAGTAAAGTACAATGAATCTCAATTGCAATAGCAGTTTTTGACTTGGGGACAACACAATGCCTTTTTTTTGGCTCCGCTCAGCTGATATGGTCATGAAGGTGCTGATTTTTTTTGTGAAATCCTCTATTGCAGGAGCAAATCAGGGATAAAATTAATTGATGTGCTAATAACATTAAAATCCAACAAAGTTCACCAATCTGAATCCATGCAGACTGTTAAGAATGCTGAGTTCAGTTGCTTCAGAAAACGGAAAGGTTATATGTTTTAGTTTTCTTCCATGGGATTTGAACATCGCTGGCAAGATCAGCGCTTGTTGCACACTTCTAATTACCTTGCAAAGGATGGTGGTGCTCTGCAGTCCTTGGGGTACAGTGCACCCACAGTGCTGACACATTGGGAATTTCAGGATTTTGATCCAGCAGTAATGGAAAATGACAATGTAGTGTCAGGTTCCAAGTCAGGATGGTGTGCAGCTTGATTGGAAACTTGCTGGTAAAGATCCCATACATCGACTGCCCTTCTTGTGCTTGAGGTCGCACATTTCAAAGGAGCAAGACATTTGGGGAGTTTTGCAGTGCTTCCTATACATGGTGCACAAGGATGCTGTTGTGAGCCACTGGTGGGGCAAACAAATATTTTAGGTGAAGAATGGGGTATTGCTGATCAACTGGATTGCTTTATCCTTTATGACGTAGAGTTTCTTGCCCTGCTCAAGTTAAAGCTCTTCATTCATACCTTTTAGATAGGGGACAGGCTTTGAGGAGTCAGGAAGTGTGCTATTTGCCTAAAGGTTCCAAGCTATGACTTGTTCTTGCAGTCACAGCATTTATATCATAGAATCCCTACAGTGTGAAAAAAGGCCATTTGGCCCAACAAGTCCACACCAATCCTCTGAAGAGTATCCCACCCAGAGCCATTCCACAACTCTATTAGTCTACATTTGCCCCTGATTAACACATCTAACCTACACATCCCCGAGCACTATGGGCAATTTAGCACAGCCAATTCACCTAACCTGCACATCGTTGGATTGTGGGAGGAAACTGGAGCACCCACATAGACATGTTCAAACTACACACAGAGAGTTGCCTGAGGCTGGAATTGAATCTGGGTCCCTGGCACTATGAGGCATCAGTACTAACCACAGAGCCACTGTGCCACCCAATATTGCTGGTCCAGTTCAGTTTCTGGCAAGTGGTAACCTCCCAGGACTCCCAATGGTAGTGCTGCTGTGGGGAGCTTGGTAGATTTTTACTGGAGTTGGCCAATTCCTGGCACTTGCAAATGTTACTTGCCAAATATCAGCGCAAGTCTAACTTGCTGCATATGACGTGGAGGTGCCGGTGCCGGTGCTAGACTGGGGTGGACAAAGTCAGAAGTTACATGACACCAGGTTGTAGGTCACTTCACTTGAAGAAGGAATGGTGCTCCAAAAGCTTGTGAGCTGTGGACCGTTACCTGGTCTTGTGTAACCTCTGATCTTGCCACATATGGGCATGGACTATTTATTGATTGTTGATTGTGGTAGGTTCAATGATCATAATGCTAATGAATGTCAAAGCACCATGGTTAGATTGTCTCCTATTGCAGGTAGTCATTGCTTGGCATTTGTGTGGCATGACTGTTACTTGCCAAGCTTTACCTAGTTGATTTTAACCCTACTGCAAATCTTCTTGCAAGGATGCCTGCCTTGAAGAAGTTTTCCTCCTCTCTCTACAAGAATCTCAGTGAGTCTCTCTCTCACTACAAACCCCAGATCATCTCCTCTGCCCTGAAGCTCTTACCTATCACCCTCATCCCCACCCCCATTTACCCATTGTACTCTTTGCTACCTTCCCCCACCCTCCTCTCTGACCTATCACCTTCATCCCCACCCCCATTCACCCATTGTACTCTTTGCTACCTTCCCCCACCCTCCTCTCTGACCTATCACCCCAATCCCCACCCACTTTCACCTGTTGTACTCTGTGCTACTTTCTTCCTACCCCCACTCCTGTCTCATTTATCTCTCCTATCTGCAGGCACCCTGCCTCTATTCCTGATGAAGGGCTTTTGCCTGAAACGTCGATTTTCCTGCTCCTCAGATGCTGCCTGACCTGCTGTGCTTTTCCGGCACCACACTTGTCAGCCTAAGCCTAGATATTTTCTGATTCTTGTTGCATTTGAGCATGGACTGCATCAATATCTGAGGAGTCACAAATGGTGTTGAACATTGTGTAATTATCAGTCAACAGCCCCACCTCTGACCTTCTGATGAAGGGAAGGTCATTGATGAAGCAGCTGAAGATGGTTGGGCCTAGGACACGACCCTGAGGAACTCCTGCAGAGATGTACTGGAGCTGATTTCCATTTTTATTGGGAGGACATGAGTAAATCAGCTTATTTTTCACTTGTTGTCGTGGTTATATGATTTCCGTTAGACAAACTTGCAATTTCTGATTTTTTAAAAATTGAATTCAAGTTGGGCCATCTGCCAAGGTGGGATTTGAACCCATGTTCCCTGAATATGAATGCAGTGTTTTGGATTATTAGCCTAGTTATATTAGCACTATGACACCATCTCCACTTAGGATCAATCACCCATCCTACCCATCCAGACCTGCAACTATTTTAATCTTCAGTTAATTATCCAGCTCTCTGTTAAAAAGCCATGGAAGTTTCCCTTCACATGATGTGAGGATTGCTGGAAAGCTCAGCATTTGTTCACCAGCCTTAACTTTCCTTAACTGAGTGACTTGCTATGCCAGTTCAATACAACTACATTCCTGAGATCTGGACTCACATACAGACCAGGCGAAAATGAGGACTGCAGATGCTGGAGATTAGAGTCGAGAGTGTGGTGCTGGAAAGCACAGCAGCTCAGGCAGCATCCAAGGAGCAGGAGAATTGACGTTTCGGGCAAAAGCCCTTCATCAGGAATGAGGCTGTGAGACGAGGTGGTGGTGAGATAAATTGAGGAGGTGGAGGCTGGCGGCTGGGAGGAAAGTAGTTGAGAGTGCGATAGGTGGATGGAGATGGGGGTAAAGGTGATAGGTCAGAGAGGAGGGTGGAGCGGATAGGTGTGAAGGGAGATTGGCAGATAGGACAGGTCATGAGGATGGTGCTGAGTTGGAATGTTGGAACTGGGGTAAGGTGGGGGGAGGGAAATGAGGAAACTGGTGAAATCCACAATGATGCCCCGGGGTTGGAGGGTCCTGAGGCAGAAGATGAGGGGTTCTTCCTCTAGGCGCCGGGAAGTTAGACAGTGGCAATGGAGAAGGCCTAGCACCTGCATGCCCTTGGCGGAGTGGGAGGGGAAGTTGAAGTGTTTGGCTATGGGGTGGATTGGTTGATGCAGGTGTCCCGGAGATTCTCTCTGAAACGCTTTGCAAGTAGGTGTCCTGTTTCCTCAATGTAGAGGAGACCACATCGGGAGCAACAGTTACAGTAAATGACACGTGTGGAAGTGCAGGTAAAGCTCTGATGGATGAGGAAGGCTCCTTTGTGGCCCTGGACGGAGGTGAGGGGGGAAGGTGTAGGCGTAGGATTTGCAATTCCTGTGGTGGCAGGGGAAGGTGCTGGGAGGGGAGGGTGGGCTGGTGGGGGAGGGGGTGGAGGTGTGGACCTGACAAGGGAGTCGCTGAGGGAATGGTCTTTATGGAAAGCAGATAGGGGTGGGGAGGGAAATATATCTCTGGTGGTGGGGTCCGCTTGTAGGTGGTGGAAATGGTGGAGGATGATGCGATGTATATGGAGGTTGGAGGATGAGGACCAGGGGCATTCAAGGTCAGCAGAAAGAACACTACTGACCAACAGATGGAATATTTTGCAACAAACCTCATAGCAATTATCACCGAGACAAGCTTTATAATCAAAATGCATTAAGGGAATTAATATTCCATTAGTTGGTGGGTGAGATTTGAACTGATTTTTACCACATGGAGACAGACAGTCAAACCAATCTATCTCTGTATTCGCAACACAGTAAAATTAAACCAATGAATATCCCCAATAGTCCAATGATTCCTAACCAGCCTTTTGAATAACCAAATCCCAGACTTTATAAACAATTAATTTTCAGACAAAAGACTTAAATATTTATTAAATTCAGAATAACCTTAGCAGAGAGAAAATTAAACACAGTAATTAAATTGATGTTTGTACTTTAAACCTGAAACATTTGTTCTCAGTCTCCGTTCATATAAAAGACAAACAAACATGGTCAAGAGCTAAATTAAAGAAAAACAAAACTGGCCAGATTATTTAAATGGCTTTTGTGATGCATTGTTTCACACAGTAAGCCTGACGTCAATGGTGAGGAAGCTGTTGGAGAAGATACTGAGACAGGATTTATTCACATTTGGAAAGAAATGGACTTGTTAGTGAAAACAGCATGGTTTGTGTGGGCAAGGTCCTGTCTCATCAACTTGATTTTGTTTTGTGAGGAGGTAACGAGAACGATTGATGAGGGTGGGGCAGTGGATGTTGTCTACATGGACATTAGTAAGGCCATGTGATAAGATACGTTATGGCAGATAGAGTCCCATGGGAGCCGGCCAGATGGATACAAAACTGGCTTGATCATAGAAGACAGAGAGTAGCAATGGAAAGGTGCTTTTCAGAATGAAAATCAGTAACTAGTGGTGTTCTGCAGGGACTGGTGCTGGGACCTTTGTTGTTTGTAATACATATATTAAAAAATTGATCAGGAGGAAAATGTAGGTAATCTATTAATGACTTTGCAGATGACACCAAAATCGGCGGAGTTGTAGATGGAGATGGAGAGAGAGGATACAGTGGGATATTTGATTTGATTTACGGTAGTCACATGTACCTAAGTACAGTGAAAAGTTTTGCAAGCAGTACAGGCAGATCATAGCAAACAAGGACGTACAGGTCAGAGGGTGCTTGGACAGAGCGAGGTATACAGGCTTACGGCTGCACAGGAGGTACACAAAGCAAGATCAACATTATTTGAAGTTAGAAAGGTCCATTCAGCACTCTAATAGAGCAGAGACGAAGCTGTTCTTGAATCTGTCAGTGCATGTGTTCAAACTTCTGTATCTTCTGCCTGATGGAAGAGGGTGAAAGCCAGCATTACCGGGGTGGGGGGAGGCAGCCCTTCTGTGGCAATGTGAGGCATAAATGGAGTCTATGGATGGAAGGTTGGCTTCCGTGATGGTCTGGGCTCTGTTCACAACTCTCTGTAGTTTCTTACGGTCCTGGGCAGAGCAGTTGCTGTACCAGGCCATTATGCACCTGGATCTGTGGAAGTTGGTGAGAATCCTTATGGTCATGCCGAATTTCCTGAGCTGCCTGAAGAAGAGGCTTTGTTGTGCCTCCCTGACCACTGCACCTATTTGGGAGGTCCAGGGTAGATTGTTCAATAGATTACAGATTTGGGCACAGAAATGGCAGATGGAGTTTAATCTGGACAAATGCCAGGTGATGCATTTTGGAAGATAAAATTCATGTTCAAATTATACAATTAATGGCAGAACTGTTAGGAGCACTGACATTCAGAGAGATCTGGGAGTATAGGTCCACAGACCTCTGAAGGTTGGAAGACAGGTGGATAAGGCATACAGCAGCCTTGCCTTCATCAGCCCTGGCATCAATTGTAAAGGTTGGCACGATTTGTTGCAGACATACAAAACTTAAAGCCACATTTGGAATATAGCATGCAGTTCTGGTTCCCACACTACCCGCAGGGCCTAGATCCTTTAGAGAGGGTATAGAAAAGGTTTAACAGGATGTTGTCTGGTCTAGAGCTCTTAGCTGTGAGGGGAACTTGGATCAAATCAGATTGTTTTCGGTGGAGAGACAGAGGCTGAGGGGCCACCTGATAGAAGTCTACAAAATCATGAGAGGCAATAGTTGCAGTGGATAGTCAGAGGCTTTTTCCTAGGGTAGAAAGGTGAACTATAAGAGGGCACTATTTCAAGTTGAGAGGGAAATAGTTTAGGGGAGAAGTGTGGGGAAAAGTTTTCACACTGAGTATGGTGGGTGCCTGGAACACACTGCCAATGGAGGTGGTGGAAGCAAGAACGTTAACAATGTTTAAGGTGTCACATGAGCGTGAGATGAAGAGAGATAGTTACCCGCACATGGGCAATAAGTTGAAGTTCTAAATAAGGATTAGAATTGGCACTGGCTTCCTGGGCTGAAGGGCCTGTTCCCGTGCTGCATTATATTGTATCGGTGTACTTCTGGATCGATTTTCTGGAACCGCCAATCAGGACCTCCTTCTCAGTTCACCCAAATAAAAGGCAGCAAACCTAACTCAGTATTTTACTGTTTGGGCTTCTGAAAGGTGCTGTGGCAGATTAGGCAGGGAGCTTTTAAATCTTCATATTGCCTGGCCAACAGCCAAGCTTCTATCCTCCAAAGACAGAGTTAATAAAAACTTCAATTCTGGTTCCACCCTGATAGATTGAATATCTTCCTGAGGCCTCAATTAGCCATTCCTGATGAAGGGCTTTTGCCCGAAACGTTGATTTTCCTGCTCCTCGGATGCTGCCTGACCTGCTGTGCTTTTCCAGCACCACTCTGATCTAAACTCTGGTTTCCAGCATCTGCAGACTTCATTTCTGCCTACCATTCAACAACTGCCATCTGCTTCAACAGGAGTCTCTTCCATACTTGCTGACACCAGTTCCCAAGTACTGACATCATTAATAGCCAACTTCTGCTCTCTGGTTAAAGGCAATGCTGCTCCTGGGATAGTTTGTCTTTTGGAACTCTTTCAAACAAAATTCAGCCTGTAATTAACCTCCAGGCTTGGCCTCACAAAAAAAAGCTTTGATTTGCTCTTTTCCCTTTACCACCATCTGTTTTAAAGTCCACAGTCATTCTCATGAAGTTTTCCCAGTTCACAATTGCAAATCGAAATCGACAAACTAAGAAAAATATAAATGATGAACAATCAGAGAAGGTTCTAACATGGTGTCCTGAGACCATTAGTCTGGCCCTCTCAACTAGTCCAGTGACATGACCATTACTTCCCCTCTTGTCTTCTACTATGTAACACCTTGCTAGTCCTAACTGTGCACTCCCTTACCTTGTTTGCTTTCGTCATTTAATCATAAGATTGGATACGTTAAGCTTGAACATTCTAGAAGGCAGAGAAGATAGAGAGAGCTAAGAAAGTCCACTGATCTCAAGTATTGTGTGCAGCTCTGGTCACCTTGTTAGAAGAAGGACATTATTCAGGTCAAAACGTGTGGTGCTGGAAAAGCACAGCCAGTCAGACATCATCCAAGGAGCAGGAGAGTCAACATTTCGAGCATGAGCTCTTCATCAGGAATTATGCTCGAAATGTCGACTCTCCTGCTCCTCGGATGCTGCCTGACTGGCCGTGTTTTTCCAGCACCACAATTTTCAACTCTGACCCCCTGCATCTGCAGTCCTCAGTTTCTCTTAGGATATTATTAAGGACAGAGTTCAAAAAAGATTCACCAGGATGTTGCCAGGAATGGAGGGTCTGAGGTATAAGAATTGACTGGACAGACTGAGAATTTTTTCACTGGAGTGTAGGAGGTTGAGGAGTGACTTTATTGAGATTGATAAAATTATGAGGGCCATAGATAAAGCGAATCTTTTCCCTAGGGTATGAAGTTCAAAACAAGGGGGCAAATGTTTAAGGTGAGAGGAAAAAGATTTTAAAATTACATAGGGGCAGCTTTTTTTTATACAGAGAGTGGTTCATGTGTGAAATGAACTGCCAGAGAAAGTGTTTGGTGCACAGTACAGTTACAATGTTTAAAAGACATTTGGAAAAATACATGAATTTTAGTTTGGAGAGTATGGGTGCAGTCCAGGCAGGTGGGACTAGTTTAGTATGGTCAGCATGGACTGGTAAGACTGAAGGGTCTGTTTCCATGCTGTATGACCCTCTGGGTCTATGACTATAACTCTTGTGAAAGAAAGAACTTGCATCAAAGGACACGATAAAGACAAAGCATGTTGAGAAAAGGAATATTCAGGCTGGTATGTTATCAGCCTAAAACAAAACTGAAGGAGGAGGTTCAAATGAGTGTCAGTGATATCAATACAGCAGAAAGAAACAGGCAAGGTGGTAAGAGCGAGTGAAAGAATTACCTCCAACATGAAAAACAAATTAAAAATCACACACCAGGTTATAGTGCAACAGGTTTATTCAGACTATTAACCTGGTGTTGTGTGATTTTTTTAACTTTGTACACCCCAGTCCAACACTGCCACCTCCAAATCATGACATGAAAACCATGTTTCCTTGCAGCTTATTCAGATTGTGTGGTAATAAACCTCCGTGGAATAAACTGCCATCTACTCTTAGACACATTCATCATTTCAAAGTATTTGGCTATCACTAATCAGGCCCTCCCTCCTAAAACAGTAAGTAGTTGAAGATTGTTTGATAAAAAATATTATAGCTGGAAATCAAAGTACAGAAAAAAATCTATTTTTACAATACAAGCTGTGCTTTATAGCTTTATCTATGATGCCATTTGCTTCTGAAAGACTTTTAAAATTCTGTCAATGCCACCAATTATATCACATAAATAATGTGGCAAAGAGTTTAAACTGTGCAATGCTCAAAGCAAAGCTTGAAAAGAAATGGTACATCAATGACAAGGTTAAAATCACTATCTGTGATGCTTTTAGAACGTTTTATGTCACATTAAAATCATCAACATTGTCCCAATCTATACAACTCCCACAGGACAGTACAGAATTCACATCAGACCTTACTCATTAGCAGAACAGAAGGCAGAAACAAAGGAGGATAAGGAAATAATGCATGCAAATAAATAAAATGGGATTTTAGAAAGACTTTCATGTACAGACAGTTTTCATGATCTTAAGGCATCCATAACTACATTGAGAGCCTAAAAAGTACTTTTGAAGCGTACTACATGTTGTATTGAGGAAAAATGTTTTCACACAAGTTTACAGAATAATAAGCAACACCAGCCCATGAGACACATTTGAAAGGATTCAAGAGAGAATATGCCAGATTAATGTCCTGCACTGTGTTGAGTCAGTTAAGCTCGAACTGGGTAGATATGGGTGCACTCCATTGCTACTCATAGTCTTTGGGTTAAGGGACAAATAAGAATATAAATCTCCTTGTTGTGAACATTATTCATCATCTCCTATTTGTTAAGCATGCCAATAACGTTTGTCCACAATTTTGTTTTGATTTCAGACAATACGGGCTGTTACTATCTTTTGAAAACAGATGAGAAATAATAGATGGATTCAGTGATTGGAGGCAAATTTAGTGCATGGATGAAAATGTAGGAAACTTTAACTAAAAACAGATAGCAACAGCTAGGTGTTGAATCTTACCAAATATGACATCTGTGGAGAGAAAAAACAGCATTATGACTCTTCTTCAGAACTTCAAAGGTCTGCTTCTGGCAGGCAGGCATTGGAGAGGCAGTGAGTTACTGTTTGCAAATTTCCTTTCTGCTGACCTGTGCAGTTCCCAAGAAGAGTCATATTGGACTCAAAATGTTAACTCTATCTCTCTAACTGCAGAAGCTGCCAGATCTTCTAAGTTTCTCCAGCAATATTTAATATTTATTTGAAATTTCTAGCACCAGCAATGTTTTGTTTTTATTAACTTGTAGGAGCAATAGAAAAGCTGCAGTGACTTCTTAAATTGAGAGAGATTATGGAACTCTGAGGTACAGAATGAACCATGTGAAGTTCTTACACAGGTAGGCAAATGGAATGCCATTTATTGCAAGAGGAAAGAAATATAAAAGTATGTTATAGTTTGCCATGTCTGTATACGGCATTGGTGATCCCACAGCTGGAATACTGTTTTGTTATCTTTTTTTATAGGTATTTTTGTTGCAAAAAGAAAATTTTTAAGATTTTTTTAACAAAATTACAAACGTAATAAGCATCAATATAAAATTAAATAAGTAAATAAAACTAACAAAACACAAAAAAAGGAAACAAAGAAACCAACTAACTACTAATCTATAGTAGAAACAACCAAAACATAAAATAGGATATCATACATTACTGACAGTAAACAACAAAGTAATTAAATAGCTAGACACATGCTCAAAATAGATTTACATCGAGTCATAATAAAACCCGTATTTATACGGGATTCCTCCTCCATGGGGGGCACAGGAGCCAGCCAGAACCATTACCACAGCTAAACAAAAGCCCTGGACAATATGGCCAAGATATCTGTGTCGATATAATTCAAAAGGGCTGCCATATTTTATAAAATAATTCAGTTTTTTGGTGCACCATATTTGTGAGGAAGTCAAGGGGGATATATTCCATGATTATCCTGTGCCAATTCGAAAGTCCTTCAGCTACCCAATTCACTAAAGTATTTTTCGTTGCACAAAAGGAAAGGATGGTAAATAATTTCCTCCCGTGCACATCCAGGGAGGGAAAATCTGAAGAGCCCAAAAGCAGGGACACTGGATCCAATCCAATCTCCGTACCCAAGATCACTGTCAAGGCATTCACTACTCTATCCAAATACCTGCGGATCTTATGGCATGTCCATAGACAAAACGTGGGAGTGCCAACTTCTATTTTACCTTTAGGACACATTGGGGATGCTCCTACCTTGAATTTTGTGTGTCGTTCAGGTGCCCTGTGAAGTATCTTTAATTGAATAGCCTGAGTTCTATTACAGATAGAGATTTTTCTGACATTTTCCCAGATGTCCTCCCACATTTCTAAAGAGATTTCCAACCCTAATTCTTGGTTCCAGGTTTTATATAATGGTTCCATGACCTTCCATACCTTATTGTACAGTGAGTGATAAAAGTACTGACCGAGGGCGGGCCATCAGCCATAGCACTCTCCTTTCCCTATCCGATTTGTAGGGATTGACTATCAGTGCAGTTTTCTTTTGTATAAAGTCTCGCATTTGAAAATACCGAAAAAGGTCCTTGTTAGGCAGTCCAAACTTCTGGTGCAACTGCTCAAAGGACATCATAACCTCCCCATCGAACAGGTCTCCCAAGCAGGAGATACCTCTGGACTTGTCAGCCCAGGCTGGAATCCCAATGCTCCCACTATAGGGGTATAAGGGGAGGTTTTTTGCAGGTTACCCTCATCTTGTCGCATTGTCCTCCAAGCTTTCATTGTATTTTATACAATAGGATTTTTACAATAGTCCATAATAACTCTCATCTCGTCCATAAATAAAAGATTGATAAGGGGACATTTTGCTTGGGAGGTCTCAATATCTAACCAGATTGATTGTGGGTCACAAGAGACCCAGTCAGCAACATAAGATAATAGGAAGCTCAATTGGCACCTCCTAAAATCTGGGAAGTCCAGTCCTCTCCTTGCTTGTTGGAGTTGCAGCTTTTTGAATTTGCTAAGGGGCCGTTTACGATTCCAAATAAAGGAGCCGAGCCAGACGTAAAGCTTATGCAGCACCTGTCTCAGCATCATCAAGGGGAGCATTCTCATCAGATACAAATGACAAGGTAGGATATTCATCTTGACTAAGGCTACTCTGCCTAACCAGGATATTGGGAGATCTCCCCAGCGTTGAAGGGCCTCATTTTCTCTTGTAAGTGTATGTAATTGGCTTTATACAACTGACCAAGTATTGGAGTGATAAAGATACCTAAATATACAAAACCCTCTAGTGACCATCGGAAGAGAAAGCGAGATCCATCCAGTAAATCGGATAAACTGGCAAGACCTCCCAATGGCATGGCCTCCGATTTCATAAAATTGATTTTGTAACCTGAGAACATACCAAATAGATTGACCACTTGAATTAAGCGAGGCACGGATGTCAAAGGATCACTTCCGAAAAGGAGGACATCATCCGCATAGAGAGTAATTTTGTGCTTGCCGGATCCAACCCTCGGGGCCGTTATGTTAGGGTCAGTTTGTATAGCTTCCTCTAGTGATTCATCACTAGCGTGAATAATAGTCATGAAAGAGGACACCCCTGAAGATAGCCCCTGCCGACATGAAAGCCATCCGAGCCTAAATCATTGGTGATCACTACTGCTTTGGGATCATTATATAATACTGAAACCCATTTAGTAAATACCTCTCTGACACCGAACCTTTCCAATGTATAAAAAAGATATGGCCATTCTACCCGATCAAATGCCTTCTCTGCATCTAGGGTGACAACTAACCTGGTATGGTTCCCTGTTGACAGGCTTGTATCATATTTAAGACCCTTCTAATATTATTAGTTGGTCTGTGACCCTTTATAAACCCCATCTGGTCCTCTTTAATAATGTATGGTAAAACCCTCTCCAGTCTTAATGCTTACATTTTTGAAAGAATTTTGAAATCCACATTTAACAAGGATATGATCTATATGAAGAGCAATCTTCTGGGGTCTTGCCCTTCTTGAGAATGAGAGAGATATTTGCTTCTCTCAACGAAGGCAGAAGACAGCCCTGACTGTGTGAGTAATTATACATATTTATGAGTGGCCTGGCCAGTTCCCCTATAAATTCTTCACAGAACTCAACCTGGAATCCGTCTGGTCCAATACTTTGCCACTCTGAAGATGCCTAACCACATCCTGTACTTCCTGGGTTGTCAATGGGGCATTCAAGATCAACACCTGCTCTGAGGTTAGGCCCAGAAGATCCAAGTTTTTAAAGAAGGATTTCATCTTCCCAGTTCTATCCTCACAGTCCTTCGACTTATACAGTTCAAAACAGAAATTTCTAAAGGTCACAAGTCAAGGTACCAGCACTTTCTCTAATGGACGTAATGGCTTGGGAACCTTTTTGTTTCTAGCAAGGTACGCTAAATATCTGCGAGGCTTATCACCATATTCAAATAGTCTCTGCTTTGTGAATAATATTTCCTTCTTTACTATTTAGGTAAGTGGAGTATTCAAGGCTGCCCTAAGGACTGTGATCCTTTGTAGCTTAACAATGGAGGGCCAAACAACATACGCTTTCTCAGCTGCTTTCAGGCGAGCCTCAAGCAAGCGCTGTTGCTCTCCCTTTTGTCTTGTCCGGGTCGCAGAATATGAGATGACCAAGCCTCGCGCAGAGGAGATTTACCAGGATGTTGCCTGGTCTGGAGAGAAGGCCTTATGAGGAAAGGCTGAGGGACTTGGGTCTGTTTACATTGGAGGGAAGAAGGCTAAGAAGGGATTTAATAGAGACATACAAGTGATCAGAGGATTAGATAGGGTGGGCAGTGAGAGTGTTTTTTCCTCGGATGATGATGTTGGCTTGTATGAGGGGACATAGCTGCAAATTGTGGGGTGACAGATTTAAGACAGATATCAGAGGCAGATTCTTTACTCAGGGAGTGGTAAGGGCATGGAATGCCCTACCTGCCAATGTAGGTAACTCAGCCACATTAGGGGCATTTAAACAGTGCTTGTATAAGCATGTGGATGATGATGGGATAGTGTTGGGGGATGGTCTTAGATTAGTTCAAAGGTCGGGGCAACATCGAGGGCCGAAGGGCCTGTTCTGCGCTGTATTGTTCTATGTTCTATATGCCTTAGTGGTCTCCCACATCATCGAAGGGTTACTAGTTGTACCTGAATTAATTTCCCAGGTTTTGAATTCCTGCAAAAAATGCTTTATGAATTTGCTATCCTTCAGTAAGAAAGGATCCAAACGCCAATGTCAGGGGGCTATCCCATCATCCCTAGTCTTGACTTCCATATATACTGTGGCATGATCAGAAATAGCTATATTACCTATTTAACAGGACAGTATTGACTTCCGAAGGGTCGAGGGGGCAAAGAATATATCAATTCTGGTATGGCACTTGTGTGGATAAGTATAGAAAGTGAATTCTCTACCCTGGGGATGAAGACACCTCCCCACATCTACTAGTTCCAGCTCCTTATTCAGATCTGCCAGTTGTCTAGATCTCAGAGATATACCCATAGTGCTCCTAGGTATCCTATCTGTCTCTGGGTCCATAAAACAGTTAAAATCTTCCCCTATAATTGTATTGCGGACCCCAAAAGCCATCAATGTAGAGAACACATCCGTTACAAATTTGAAAGGTTGTGCCGTGGGACAATAAAGATTCAAAATTCAATATTCCTCTCCAAGTATTAGGGCTTTGATCAATATATACTGTCTGGACTCATCTTTTATTTGGCTTAACATTTGAAAAGGGAGATCCTTCCGAATTAGAATAGCCATTCCCCTGCATTTTGAGCTGAAAGATGAAAAGAAAGCCTGACTAGATCCATCCTGTTGTAGCTTTAAGTGTTCTTTATCAAGTAGATGTGTCTCCTGTAAGAGAGCTACATCAACCCTTTCTTTTTTAAGACTTGATAATATCTTTTTCCTTTTGATTGGTGAGTTAATCCCTTTGACATTCCAGGTGCACCACCTAAATGAATGGCTAGCCATGATCATCCAGGCAAGCCCGAGACCCCCCAGGAGAAAGAACCTCACCTAAAAGACATTGAATAAAGACCATAGAAAAGTTTCTAATACAAAAATTATTTGAAACATTTAAATTACAACACATTTAAAACACAATTAAAACTACTCCTAAGTAGAAAAAACAAAGCAAAACATATTGAAAGGAGACTTTGCTCCTTGCTCTCAGGGGGCATAACTACATACCAATAACCCACCATAGCCTCTCCTAGCTAGGGCCCTGTCCTCAGCCCAGGCATTATAAAATGGAGTAAATAAATTCAAGTGTTTTATAAAGCCAGAGTTAAAAGTGAGTGTTCCACCTCCCCTCCCCCGCCACCTCACCAACACCAGGGTGTGTTTCGTAAAAAAAAATAGAAATATATAAAGTTACAAAATTACAATCCCAGCAAGTATTAGGCAACGAAGCAAGATGAAGAAAGAAGACAACCCCGCTCTAAAAAAAAGCCCTCATCCCCCACAAACCAAATAAACTGCACAAACTGTAAAAAGGAGATCAAAGAGCGAATAAAGAACAAGCACCCTCCACACCCCCCTCCCCCCAACTCACAGGAAAGGATGAGTGAAAGAGAGATGAAGAAAAAAGAGGGTAAACAAAGGGGGAGCAAAAATTAAGTTGCTATCCATACAGTTCAAGTCCTGCAGTCTATTTGAAAGAGTCCAAGAATTCTTTCACTTTCTCCAGTGATCCAAAGTTATAAATGGATCCTCCATGGCTGAAGTGCAGCGTTGCCAGATAACGCACGGAGTTTTGAATATTTAAGTATTTCAGATGCTTCTTCGCCTCATCAAATGCCCTCCTCTTGCAGACCACGGCTGGAGAAAGTCCTGAAATAACATTATCCTGGAACCCTTGTGCATCATGGCCTGGGGATCCCTCCCCAAGACTCTTGAGGCCTCCAGCAGTTTTTGTTTTACCTTATAGCATTGGAGTCGGCCTAAGATCAGGGGCGCTGGTCCAACCCGGGCCTACGTACAGCAACCAGGTGGGCCCATTTCACCCATACCCGGCCCAGCCCTGACTCCAACTTCAATAATTGTGGGAGCCATTGCTCTAAAAAATCGACAAGCTGGCCCTCCTCTTCCCATTCATGGAGGCCCAGCAACTGAATATCTTTCCAATGACGCCAATTATTGAGGTCATCGATGCGCTCCTCCAGGGTCCGGACTCGATATTCTAGAGCCCAGACCTGACCGACAGACGACTCAGCAGCAGTCTCCGAGGCTGCGGCCTGTTGCTCCACCCCTCCGACACGCTGCTCGAGTTTTTCGATCTCTCGGTCACGCTTCTGCAGCATGACTGAGATCGACTCCCACCTGGATCGGGTCTCCTCGATAAATGCATTGATCTTCTCCTGGAGCTTGGCGATCAGGCTCGCCTCTGCAGGCAAGTCCCCCGAGACGGCCGCGGACGTCTCTGCTGCTGCGGGAGGGGGTCGGGGTGGGGGAGGGGTCCCATTTGTTGCGAGCTGCGGGAGTTTTTGTCCTTAGTCATTGTTAAAAGAACACCAAACTGTCCAAGCTTGATTTAAAATGGCTAAGTAAACTGGGCAAAAGCTATCCTAAGTGATTTAAAAGGTGAGGGAAGAGTGGGTGCCCCACTTTGCCCAAGTCTTAGGCAGAGCACTGCAGACGCAGACTTACTGGGTCGCCACCATCTTGGATCTCCCCATTTTGGTATCCTTATAGAATCATTGAGATGTACAGCAATGAAACAGACCCTTAAGTCCAATTCATCTATGCTGACCAGATATCCAAATGTAATCTTGCCCCATTTTCCAGCATTTGGCCTATATCCCGCAAAGCCTTTCCAATTTGTGTTATTTAGGAAACAACATAAATGCATTGGATCAAGTTCAGGACAAATTCACTCAGTTGAAAACTTGGATCCTGGAGAAAGGCTTATCTTACAAGGAAAGAATGAGAGGTCATCTTATTTATTTTTCTTACTGAGATGTGGTGGTCACTGGTTAGTGCAGGACATATTGTACATTCCGAAGTGCCTTGAAGAAAGCTCTAGAACAACTTGGACTGAAGAGACATTGAAAGTGTTGTTAGGAGGGAATTCCAATGACAGTGAAGGAACAGCGATATATTTATAAGTCAGGATGATGCGTGGCTTGTAGAGGACTTTGCAGGTCGGATTCCTCTGTACCTGCTGCCCTTGCCCTTCTGGATGGTAGCGTGCACACAGTTATCGAAGGTGTCTCGGTGAGTTACTGTAGTATGTCATAGTACACACTGCTGCTACTGAGCATTGATGGTGAAGGGAATGAATTTTGAATGTGGTAGATGTGATGTTAATCAAGCAGGTTGTTTTGTCCTGAATAGTGTCAAGCTTTTTGAGTGTTGGGGCTGCATCCATCCAGGCAACTTGGAATCATTCCATCACATTGCTGCTTGTACCTTGCACCTGGGGAAATGGGAACGATTTAGTCATTGCACATTTCATCACCTCTGACCTGCTCCTGTAGCCAAAGTATATCCACTGCTAGAACAGCTCTTTTTTCTGGTGAATAGTAGCTCTTAGAATGTTGATGTTGATGGATTATATTGAAAGTCAAGGGTTGACAGTTAAATCTGTTGTTAAAAAGTGTACTGCGAACGCTAGAAATCGGAAATAAACAAAAATAGGAAGTGGTACTAGAGAAACACAGCAGGTCTGGCAAGCAGCATCCAAGGAGAGAAAAACAGAGTTAACATTTCAAGTTCACTAACCCTCCATTTGATGAAGAGTCACTGGACTTGAAAGGTTATTTCCGTTTTTCTCTCCGCAGATGCTGCCAGACCTGCTGTGTTTCTCCAGCACTCTCTGGTTTTGTTTCTTAAATTCTTTCTTGTTGAAGATGGTCATTGCCTGGCACTCTTGTGGCCTGAGCCTGATTACTGTCCATGCCTTCATACATACACAGGCCACTTCAGTATCTGTAGGTTCATGAATAGTTCTGCACATTGTTCACTAATGGTTGCACATCTCCATTTCTGGCCTTACAACAGAGGGAAAGACATTGCTGAAGCTACTGAAGAAGGTTGGATATAGGATATAGGATCCTGAGATGACATGACAGGATGGGTGTGAAAGGTTTCTTCCTTGTGGGAGAGACTAGAACTAGAGAACACTGCTTAGAACTAAAGGCATTCAACAAAAGACAGAGATATGCAGAACTAAAGTTGTACAAAGCTAAAAATCAATCAAGGATTAAGATACCTGTGTGGAAAAGAGAAGATTTTAGAGGTCTAAAATTTGAAGTGGAGCCAGTTGATTGGAAATGCAATTTGGTGGATAGAAAATGGACAACTTTCATAAGAGAGATGACTAGAGTGCAAACTGGGTGTATACCCATAAGAAATAGGTGCAGAATATCCAAACCTAGAGTAAACTGGATTGCTCAGGTTATTGATGAGGAAATAAGGAAGAAAATGGAGGCAATATGATGCATACTAGAATAATGACAGCAGTAGAAGTCAGGAACAGTTTGTCAAATGCTGTTGAGAGCCTCAGGTTGGAAGTCGGAAGGCGAAGAGGAAGGTTGCCAGGCTGGGCTAAAAAAGAAGTAAAATGTTTTTCAAACAAAACTAGTGAAGAATAGAGTGCGGCCAACAAGAAACAAGCTGGGTAAGCTGTTCACTGAAGCAAAGACAGAGGTATTAAATGGATACTTTGTTTCTGCCTTTACCAAATTAGGAAATGGTGATAATGGCCCAGTTAAAACCATGGGTGTTGAGAAACTGAGCAGTATAGTGATAGATAAAGAAGAGATACTCAAAAGGTTGGCAGGACTCCAGTTAGAGAAGTCACCAGCCCGGATGGGATGCATCCAGGATTGCTGAGAGAGGTAAGGGAGCAAAATTGCAGAGCCACTGACAGAAATTTTCCAGGCCTTCTAAACACAGGATTAGTCTCAATGGACTGGGAGATTTCTAATGTGACACCACTGTTTACGTAATGGACAAATGATAACCCAGGCAACTACAGACATGTCAGCTTGACATCAATAGTGGGAAATTGATGGAGGTCATAATACAGGATAAGATAAATACAGCAAAAAATATGTTCATACTAGACAGCCAACATTACCATGTCTGCCAAATTTAGTTGAGTTCTTTGACAAGGTGATACAGGCAGCACTTGAGGGTAATGCTGAGGATGCTGTTGGTTTGGACTTTCAAAAGCTTTTGAGACAGTGCCACATGGCAGGATGGTTAGCAAATTAGAAATGCTGAGGGTTGATGGGTCCTTGGCAGCATGGATTCGAGGATGGCTAACAAATAGGAAATAGAGGGTAGGTATAGGTGGGCATTTCTCAGACTTACACCGAGTTGAAAATGGTGATTCCCCCTGGGCTCGGTGTTAGGACCCTTGCTTTTTATGATTTAAATAAATGATTTGGAGATGGGTGCTAAGGGAAAAATGTCTAAATTTGCAGATAACACTAAGTGAGGGAAATAGTGAATTGTGAGGATGACATTGAGTGACTTCAGAGAGACACTGATCATTTGGTCAAACCTTAATGGCAGAACTATTCTGAAATCAACTCAGTATCTGAGCAATTAATCTGAAGTTCCAAAAGCCCCATTTACAGGGAACAATAGAATTTGTAACACTTGGACCTCTCTTCCAAGCTAATGTAAAATTATAGTCTCACTGTCCTTTATTGTCGAGAATTAGAAGGTCATTTAACTATAAACTAAAAGAATAGCCGAAACAAAGAAAACAAAGAAAAAATGACATGACTGAAAATGTGACAAGGAAAGGAACGGCTTATGCCCGAAATGTCGATTCTCTTGCTCCTCGGATGCTGACTGACCTATTGTACTTTTCCAGCAACACACTCTCGATTCTGATCTCCAGCATTTGCAGACCTCACTTTCTCCAAGGAATGGGAGGTACCAGTAGGATAATTTTCTCAGTCAATGACACAATGGAGCTGATGACTTCCTCCAAGATCAAATTCACATTAAAATATTCATTACATATTTTGATTAATTATTTGCTGCAAGTGTAATTTAAAAATTGAGTTATTTGTTATTATAACATTTATTTCAGCAGTATATTTTCTGTTTTCGTTTTTTTAAAAATCTGCAACTGTCTGTACAGTTTTCCTCCTCCAATCCAAAGATGTGCAGGTTAGGTGAACTGACCATGCTAAATTATCAGTTGGTCAAACCTTAATGGCAGAACTATTCTGAAATCAACTCAGTATCTGAACAATTAATCTGAAGTTCCAAAAGCCCCATTTACAGGGAACAATAGAATTTGTAACACTTGGACCTCCTTGTAACACCTGATTAGGTGAACTGACCATGCTAAATTATGGGCGGCACGGTGGCACAGTGGTTAGCACTGTTGCCTCACAGCACCGGACACCCGGGTTCAATTCCCGCCTCAGGCGACTGACTGTGTGGAGTTTGCACGTTCTCCCCGTGTCTGCGTGGGTTTCCTCCGGGTGCTCCGGTTTCCTCCCACAGTCCAAAGATGTGCAGGTCAGGTGAATTGGCCATGCTAAATTGCCAGTAATATTAGGCAAGGGGTAAATGTAGGGGTATGGGTGGGTTGCGCTTCGGCGGGTCGGTTTGGACTTGTTGGGCCGAAGGGCCTGTTTCCACACTGTAATCTAATCTAATCTAAAATTGCCCAGAGTGTTCAGGGATGTGTGTATTAGGGGGAAATATTGGGGAATGGGTCTGAGTGCTACTCTTCGGAGAGTCAGTGTAAACTTGTTGGACTAAATGGCTTGTTTCCACACTATAAGGATTCTATGAATCGTACCAATTATTGACCAGCCAGACATATTAAACTTCTGAAATTGGGATTTTTTTGAGGGTTAGCACCAACTGGTTATCAATCAATCATAGTTATATTCATTCTGTGTAATTGCAATTTTTGATTGCAATTTTTCGGCAACAGAAGAGCACAGAATTAAGTGAGATAAAAATTCAACCCTTTAATGTAAAGTCATTGTTGGGGACAAATTTGGGTCTAGCATGAGTTGACCTGTAAATCTACATGAATTTTCAGCTGGGATAAGAATGAAGGGAAGGGTTCTAATTAACTTCATAAATCAGTTAAGATTCATTTTCATTTAACCTTATTTAAACAGGTAGTCAGGTTCAAAGAAAAAAATAATTAAACTGCATAAATACATGCAGATGTTGATGTTGCAGACAGATGGCTTCTGTGAAAATGCAATGTGGCCAAACCAACATTAACTTGATCCTTTATTTGCAAATGGAATGTGAGGAATACCCCATACCACACCAAGAAAGTGGAGCAGTATGGTGGCTCAGTGGTTAGCACTACTGCCTCACAGCACCAAGGACCTGGGTTCAATTCCAACCTTGGGTGACTGTCTGTGTGGAGTCTGTATATTCTCCCTGTGTCTGTGTGGGTTCCCCCAAGTGCTCCAGTTTCCTCCCTCAATCCAAAGATGTACAGGTCAAGTGAATTGGCCATGCTAAATTGTCCATAGTGTTAGGTGTATTAGTCAGAGGGAAATGTGTCTGGGTGGGTTACTCGTTGGAGTGGACTTGTTGGGCTGAAGAATCTGTTTCCACACTGTCGCTAATCTAATATAATCTAAAGACAAAGCAATGGTGTTTAGACACGGATGGTAATGAAGTACAGGCTTTGGACAGGAAATAGGATGGCAACTGGGAGGAAAGGGAGTGGTAAGACCAGAGGCATCAGGTGCCTTGATACTTTTGGAACATGTATAGAACAAGGTGCTTGTCTAAATGGGCCATTTCTTTCACTGTCACTGGGTTAAAATCCTCAAATTCCCTCCCTAACAGCATTGTAGATCAACCTATTGCACATAGATTGCAGTGACAATCACCACCACCTTCTAAAGGGTAACTAGGGATGAGCAATAAGTGCTGGCCTGCCAGTGACACCCACATCAAACAAAATGAATAAATAAATTTTAACAATCAGAATACGAGTGTTGTGCTATCTAAATGATTTACAATGTATAAATATCAGGTGAATCCTCATTGGGTAGAGTGCTCCCTCAGAATCCTTGGGAAAAGCAATCACCAATCTGAACCTCAAAGCTCCTAACAGTATTGCATAAAATAATCCACAATAATAGTCACCATCGTCCCAAAGGGCCGTAGAGCTGCTCTGTCTTTAGAGAAAGGTAACTGGTGATGATTTAACCTGAGGATCACACATCTTGGAGCAAGGTTGCGAAGGTAGGACATTCATGGTAACCTCACTTGGTATAGGAATTGTAGCCATGCATCTCAAACCAGCTGATGAAAACTCTGGTCTCCAGCATCTGCAGTCCTTACTTTCTCCCAGTTGATCTCAAACCAGCTGTCTAGTTAACCAAGCTAATTGACCACCCAGTTAAGCTAGCTAAACTACATCTGAAACAACAATGTTTTTTTTAATCTACTGAGAGGTTTCAAAGAGTTATAATGCAAATATTAAGGGAACTAACTGAAAGACAAAGAGAAATGGGATGGAGGAGCACTCCTCCAAGTGGAAAAGAAAGTGTTCATTGACCGTCTCCTGTCCTGGGGTTCTTCTCCACTTTCCGAATTGAATCCATTTCCCTAAGAATGATTGATTGAGTCATTGTAGTCACGTGTATCTACGTACATTGAAAAGCTCTGTTTGCAAACAGTATAAGCAGATCATAGCAAGCAAGGACATACAGATAATAGGGTGCTTAGATAAAGTGACGCATAGTGGTTACAGATTGAGGCACACTGGTTACATTTGTTGTGGATTCACTAGTTGTTACGTTTGTTGTGTATCTTCCTTCGGAGCAATGCAGAAATGACACCAATTTCAAAGTACCTAAACATCTTATTTAGTCCTTTGAAAACATCGCTGAAATGACAAAATATCTTCCTTCCTGGGTCTCTGTGGTGCCTGTTCACTTTGTCAATGCCCAGGCTTAATCAATCAACAGGCTCACATAACTGAACACAGAAAAATTAGACACTTGAACACTGTACTTGGCTCCTGAGGAATGTTCCCAAGCTAAGATTGATGTGTACGCTAAACCACTGACGAGTTTGAGAAGCCACGGTCACTTTTGCTATACTATGTAATGAAGTTTTGACATCACAAGAGCTGTGGTTTGATGGTTTAATTGTTGCTTGTTCAGTGCTCTTCCAAAACCATCCCATTTAATCACTAATTAACATTTTTCTTCAATTGAAATCATTGACGAGGCTCAGTATTCAAAAGGCAACAGTGCCATGTCATTGGGCCCTGGGCTCACTTCTCATTCTAATGTAAATGGGAGTTCCCATCTCCAAATTTAATTCTGCGTAAACGTCCAACTTTTACTTAAAAACAATAAAAAACATCACTATGTGATTGAATTCCAAGTTACATTAAGAATGCTTCAGGCCCTTTGTTTAAAATACATTAGCCCCACTAAATGACATTCAAATTAAGTTAACTGAATTTGTGCCCCTCTGGAAAATCTTTCAAAGTAAGAACACTGGAAATGAGACAGAATTAGATTTTGTCAATAAGCGGAGAGAACAATAAATCTTTGGGTAATTAAATGAAAATGGTAAATTATTAAATTTTCATGTAGTTAATATACCTCCTGAACTTTAAGTGATTTTAATTTTGATCAAACCCAAGCGTGACTTCAAAATCCTTCATCTCATGCTCCATAGATTAGATTCATTTGATTTTATTTACCTTCCTTTGCATTTCTTTGTAAAATCAGAATTAATTTTTGGACCAGGACTGATGCATTGAATATGCTTTTAAAACAAGCACAGCATGCTCCATGACCACTATTGTAGCATAATACCTATCTCACCAGGGAATGCGCTCCAGTTTGTTAGTCATCTAAACATTATCTTGGGAGCACAAAAACAGAAATTGCTGGAAAAGCTCAGTAGGTCTGGCAGCATCTGTGAAGAGAAACCAGAGTTGTTGTTTCAGGTCTGGTGTTCTGAGGAAGGATCACTGCCAGACCTGCTGAGCTTTTCCAGCAATTTCTGCTTTTTTTTTCTGATTTACAGCATGCACACTTCTTTTGGTTTTGATTATCTTGAGGGTGTACTCTTAATACAAAGTGTCAATCATTATCTCTCTCTATTATGTATTTCTTGTCTAATTTTCTATTTTCATTTCACTTAAGTTTGAACATTCATTTCCACGGTTTCTTCAAGGAGTCTCATAAGCCGTGTTCACTTTTGTAATAGTATGTAATGAGGTCCAGACATCCCGGGAGTTGGAGAATGACGCTTTAATTGTTGCTTGTTCAATGGTATATCTCGGTGCTCTTTCAAAACTATCTGACTTAATCACTAACTAAATAACTTTTTTCTTCAATTGCACTACCTTGGTATTGATGTGTTTTATGGTAGAATTTTCTTCCCCTATGCATACACACCATGATGGATCATTACCAGACTATTATCCTATCCCTCAACCTCCACAGATCTATTATATTTAACCAGACTGTACAGTGAAAGCAGTATGATGTAAAACAGTTTTTGTTTTGGATTTCAAATTAAAGTCTTGTAGATAGGTCTTAGTCTATTTTTGGAAAGGATTTAATAATTAATCGTGTTAGTCTTTCCAGAAACTTGACTTTAAATCAGTATGTGTTGGAGAGTAGATGGTGAAAGGTTACCTGGAGAGTTAATGGAAATTGGTTTATGTTTACAACAGAAATGAGAAAACACTCAAAGGCATGATTTTGAGTTTAAAGAATAGTCAAGGATTGATTTTAGTTGAGCAAAGAGCAGTGATCGAAAGGATGCCGGCAGTTCAAAATAGACCACGTTGGAATCAGATGCCAGTAATGCCTCTCTCGAGAAAAAAAGATTATACAGAGCACTTTGAGAGTATGTTACATCGGGGAAAGTACTTAATTTGTGAAACTTCCAAACATGGAGTTTTGGGTTAGAACTCTGCAGATTGTTCAGGACTGAGAAAGTCCAAGCACTCAGTTCTGTAAATATTCAATGAAAAGCTTCACAATGCACATGACAGGAACTGAGCAAAATAGTTAAGACTAACCAGTATTGGGAAGCAAACTTTCACTGATTTTTGAGAAACTGCTGAGTGATGATGTTGGGAGCGAATGAGATTCTGATTTGTCCTGTTTTTCCAAATCTTTATGGTATTAGTCTAATAATTAGATGTTTTGACTTTTGTTTTATTTCTTTTGTGAAATAAACTTCTGCTTTATTTGTAAAACCAAATTGGCAGGCTTAATTGATTATGTTTTAATGAAAGGCAATCATGTTAAATTAATAAAAGCAAAATATAATTGAGCAAGCCAGATTTCATTCTGGGTTCTGATTTGTCTTGTAGTAACCTTGACATTCAATGGCATTGCCATCACTGAATGTCCTATTATCAAAGGCCTGACAGTCGCTATTGACCAAAAACTGAACTGGACTAGTTAGATAAATGCTGTGGCTAGAAATCTTGCAGTGAGTATCTCATCTTCTGACTCCCCAAAGCCTGTCCATCAGGTACATGATGCAGGTTAGGAATGTGATGGAATACTCCTCACATGCCTGGATGAGTGCAGCTCTAACATGCTTCAGAAGAATGACACCATCCAGTAAAAAGCAGGCTAGTTCACGGGCACCACATCCACAAACCTTTACTCTCTCATCACTGATATTCAGTAGCAGCAGTGTGTACCATTTATAAGGTGAACTTCAGTAACTCATTATGACTCCTTAGACAGCACTTTCCAAACCATATGACCATCTAGATGGACAGCAGATACATGGGAACCCTCTCGCAAGGTTCGTTTCCAAGCCACACATGGTCATTATTTGGAAATATATCCCTCTTACTTCAGTGCTGGTCAGTCAAAACCCTGGAATTTTCTCTCTAATGGCATTGTGGGTGCACCTATGGCAAATGGACTGCAGTGGTTCAAGAAGGCAACTCAACACCAACTACTCAAGGACATCTAAGGACATGTAATAATTGTGGCCCAGCAGTTCCGTTAATTGTATTGTCCCCAGTTCGGCCACTCCAAATGGCAGATAGCTAGATGGGGTTGTGTAGGCTTGTACTGGTCACCATAAATGTGAACATTTGACCCGCTATGAAGTAACATGCACATCATAAAATATTGACAATGTCCACTTGCAAAGGCTAGACCACAACTCTCAAGGAATGATTAACTCCAGTTTCTGCTTTAGATGAAGGATTCCAACAAAATCTGTGTAAAAATTGTTCCTCTTGTAATCAAGAATCTCCCCGATCTCTTGTTGCTAATCCACCAACAAAGAAACAATCTTTCAGGATTTTGAAAACTTCCCCTCATAAACTCAGAGTCATCGAGCATTGAAACAGACCCTTCGGTCCGATCAGTCCACACCAACTTTGTTCTGAAATTAAACTAGTCCCACTTCCGTCCACTTGGCATATAACCCTCCAACCCTTTCCTAATCATGCACTTATCCAAATGTCTTTTAAACATTTTAACTGTACCTGCAGCCACCACATTCTCTGGCGGTTCATTCCACACATAAATTACTCTCTGTGTAAAAAAGTTGCCCCTCACATCTTTTTTAAATCTTTCTCCTCTCATCTGAAAAATATGCTACCTAATGTTAAAATCTCCCACGATAGGAATAAGGTACCTGCCATTCACTTTATCGATACCCTTCATGATTCCTCGTTCCAATCAAAATTGCCCTAATATTTGATGTGATTTTTGACATCTACTTTCCTGTACAATTTGACATTTCCACATCTGTAAAATAATTCTTCTAATGGCGTGCCCAAAACTCTTGAAATAATTTGAACATGGGCTAATCAATATTTTGCACAAATTCTTGAAGTCTTTCTTTTATAGATGGATTTCAGTGCAAGGAGATCATTTGACCTTTTTGTCACTTTTTTTTTCAGAATGATCTTTTAGGACGTTTATAAATCCATGCACCTGCATTCTGATAAGTCTCTGTTCCCCTCTCTCTTAACAGTATTCCCATTCAAAACAATACACTTCTTTTCACTGTTTTCCTGACATATACTGTTTTACATTCTCTGCATTGAACAACATATCACTCCCCTGTCAGCTCCACTAACTTACTTTGTCTTCTTTCATCCTTTGGAGGAGTGAACCAGGCTGAGGGACTTAGTTTACGAGTACATTTCAACTTTGGTTTATTCTGTCTTTTCCCATATTGTTTGTTTGTGGAAAGGGTTTCAAAAGCGTAGATACATGAATAACCTACAAAACATAAATTGATACCGATCGTATGATTAATGTTTCCTCGGTTATTTTCTCTCAGAGTGTGCTACCTCCTTCACAGAAAGTTCTCAGTGATGCCCATTCAATTTTGTTTTAATGGACCTCATTGCCTACGTCATGTCAAGAACCCTCAAGACATTTAAGAAGTATTTAAATGAACACTTGAAACATCAAAGTTGTGGGCCAAGCACTGGAAAACAGGATTGGAATAGACAAATGCCTTATGATCAGAGCTGGCATGATGGCGTTAAAAGCTCTTTCCCTTGTTGTAAAATTTCTATGATATGATTCTCAGCCTATGACATTCCATTACATTCCCTTTGCCTGTTAGGACTTACTCAGATGTTTTGATTAATTTGGTCAAAAATGGCAAGCCTTTTACATCACAAAGATGACTTTTACTGATTATCCTGCACCTTGCAAGCTGGTCAACAATTTTATCCTTGGGTAGTGTTGTAGAACAAAAGAACCTAGGGGTGCAGGTACATAATTCTTTAAAGTTTACATCACTTATAGACAGGATGGTTCAAAAGGCATTTGACACACTTGCCTTCATTGCTCAGTTTGTTTGAGTATTGGATTGGGAAGTCATGTTAAGGTTGTCATTTTGGTGAGGCCTCTTCTGGAATACTGTGTCCAGTTCTGGTCGCCCAGTTATAGGAAGGATATTATTAAGTTGGAGAGGGTTCAGAAGAAATTTACCAGGCTGTTGCTGGGTGTGGAAGGTTTGAATTATAAAGAAAGGATGCAAATGTTGAGACTTTTTTCACTGGAGCGTAGGAGGTTGACAGGTGACCTGATAGAAGTTTATAAAATAACGAGAGGTATAGATAGCGTTGATGAGTGTCGTCTTTTCCATCCATAAAATGGGGAATTTCAAGACTGGGGGCACAGTTTAAAGGTTAGAGGAGAGAAATTTAAAGCAGACATAAGAGACAATTCTTTTTCATAGAGGGTGGTTCACGTGTGGAATGAACTTCCTGAGGAAGTGATGGATCCAGTACAATTACAATGTTTATCAGACATTTCGAAGGATACATGAATACGAAAGGTTTGGAGTGATATGGGCCAGGAACAGGCAGGTGGGACCAGTTTAGTTTAGGATTATGTTTGGCATGGACTGGTTGGACCAAAAGGTCTGTTTTAGTGCTGTATGACTGTATGTCTTCATGGAAACATAGATAACAGGAGAAGGAGTACAATCATCAAGCACATTGAGCCCTATTCAGTATGATCATGATTAATCCATGATCGCAACACCATATGGTTGGTCTCTCCCAACACCCTGAGACAGCTTTATCCTGTCGAATTCTATCAACTTATTTCCTAATTACATTCCATGACTTGGCCTCCACAGCCTTCTGTTGTAAAGAATTCCATAGTTTCACCATCTTCTGAGTGAATTTCTCCTCATCTCGGTTCAAAATGTCCAACGGTGTATTGGATTAGATTAGGTTCTCTGAAGTATGGAAACAGGCCTTCCAGCCCAACAAGTTCACACTGACCCTCCGAAGAGTTACCCACCCAGACCCATTCCCCTACCCTATATTTGCCCCTGACAAATGCATCTAACACTATGGGCAATTGAGCACGACCAATTCACCTGACCTGTACATTTTGAACTGTGGGAGGAAACCAGAGCACCTGGAGGAAACCCATGCAGGCACGGGCAGAATGTGCAAACTGTATTTGACAACTGTAGCCAGGGGAAAACATCAGCCCAGTATCTAGTCTCATCAGCAGTATCAGAATGTTGTAAACTTCAATGAGATACCCTTTCATTTTTCTAAACTCCAGTGGGATATCAACCCAGTCACCCCAATCTCTCCTCTTACGGCAAGCAAGTCATCCCAAAAAAACACTCTGGTAATTACTTGCTGCAGTCACACTATGGCAAGTAGTTCTTTTCCTTGATCAGGAAACCAAAATAACACATAATAGACTAGGACTGATTTCCCAAAGCTCTGTATAGTGTGACTACATTATAACGTAAAGAGGTATCTTTTGTCCTTTGTCTAATGAAGAAAGGTTGAGATAAAAGTGATGAGCAGTTTGCTCCAAAGCCAATGAAGTAAATGCCTTGTGAGGCTTTGGTGGGGGGTGGGGGGGGGGGGGGGGGGGGGGTGCAGTTTCTTTCAAGTTAGGAACAATAGAAGCAGCCTGAATGGGTGGGGTCAAGCTCCTACAGAACCAGGACTTTTGTTTTTAAGTTTTAACCTTCAGTAGCAATGGTTGGGTTCCAGTGATCTTTGAGCTGAGAGCACAGGGTGACCTTTGAACTGTAAGCAGTAGCTCTGATTTTTTTTAAAGAAAGGGAACACAGCAAACTCATATTTATTTATGAGGCCAAGCCTAAAAGTTAGTTGCAGGTTGATCCTTGTTGCTCCATTAAACAATGAGAAAGGTTGTGGCAAGGTAGCAGTGCTGCTTGCAGGCTCCTGAGTCCATGGCCCATCCATTCACATCTGCTTTCTTTTTTACTTATGCTTTTTTTCCTGTTTCTTTCATTCTTCTTTTCTTTGGAGCATTCTGCAGTGAGTTAAATCGGCGGCCTCAGTATGACAGTGAGAGCAGGCTGAGTGTGAAATGGCGGCAGCTGTCCTTTTCCATATTGGAATGAGAGTGTCACTGGCTAGGTCAGCATTTATTGGATCAGAGTGGTGCTGGAAAAGCACAGCTGGTCAGGCAGCATCCGAGGCGCAGGAAAATTGATGTTTCGGGCAAAAGCCCTTCATCAGGAATAGAGGTAGGGAGCCTCCAGGGTGGAGAGATAAATCCTAGAGGCTCCACGCCTCTGTTCCTGATGAAGGGCTTTTGCCCGAAACATCAATTTTCCTGCTCCTCAGATGCTGCCTGACCTGCTGTGCTTTTCCAGCACCACTCTGATCTAAACTCTGGTATGACATGTAAGCCAGGCCAGGGTAGCAGATTTCCTTCCCTAAAGGACATTACTGAACCAGATGGGTTTTTACAACAATTGAGAATGGGTTCAGGGTCATCATTAGACTCTGAGTTCCAGGTTTTTTTTTAATTGAATTCAAATTCTACCATTTGCCTTGCCAGGATTTGAACCAGGTCCCTAGAACATGACCCAAATCTCAGGATCAATACTCCAGCAATAATTCCACAAGGTCATCACTTCCCCGCTAACAATCTTAGGGAGCCACGGCACCCATCTTGTAACACTCTCCAAGATGTAAGTACCTATATGTAATTTACTAGTAAACTTGCCAGCTTTCAGGGCATTTAAATGGTCATTGGATAAACATATAGATGAAAATGGAACAGTGTAGGTCAGATGGATTTCATTGGTTGGCGCAACATTGAGGCTGAATGGCCTTTACTGTGCTGTAATGTTCTATGTTCTATGTACTAGAGTATGTTATTGTTCATTGAAGTATAAAAGCACACAGGAGGGAAGAATTTTCTGCTAATCATATACTTAAGCTGACCCTTTAAGAGAATTACTTAATTAGTCACACTGCTGATTCCCAAACTGCTGATTTTCTTTTGAAGTCTCTATCAAATTTCCTTTTTCAAATTAAACTGATTTTTGTCTCCGCTATCTTTTCAGAGATTCAATTCCAGTTAAGAACAATTCATTGCCAAAGGAAAACACCTTCTCAGCACATCTTCTAATTCTAATATCTTGTCACAGTGATTGTTTCTTGACTCTCAAGCCAGTGAAAACAAACTTCTTTTCCCTACCCAAACATTTTCTAATTTTGATCCATTAAATCCCCTCTTAACTGGCATGGTGGCTCAGTGGTTAGCACTGCTGCCTTACAGCGCCAGGGTCCCAGGTTCGATTCCAGCCTCGGGTAGCTGTCTGTGTGGAGTTTGCACGTTCTCCTCGTGGGTTTCCTCCCACAGTCCAGAACTGTGCAGGTCAGGTGAATTGGCCAACCCCGAGGGGAACACTACCCCTGCTCATGACTCTACCCCCATTCCCCCCACTATCACACCCACTCCAGGTACTGACTCCGACCCCACTCCCAGCTCTACACCCACACCAGATCCCAGATCCCAGCTCCCAGAACTGCCGAGTTTTCACCATCCCTCCAGACCTCCTCCTCACTGAGGACGAACGATCAGTCCTCAGCAAAGGACTCACCTTCGTCCCCCTCCGTCCACGCATCAATGAATATAATACACGCCGTGACATCGAACAAGTCTTCCGTCGCCTACACCTCCGAGCTTACTTTCACAATCAGGACTCCCGCCCACCTTCCGACGACCCCTTCGCCCACCTCCAACGCACTGCATCCACCTGGACACCCCGCGCTGGCCTAATACCTGCCCTCGACCTCTTCATTTCCAACTGCCACCGGGACATTAACCGCCTCAACCTGTCGACCCCCCTCCCCCACTCCAACCTCTCACCCTCACAACGCACAGCCCTCCAATCCCTCTGCTCCAATCCCGACTTCACCATCAAGCCAGCGGATAAAGGGGGCGCAGTGGTAGTCTGGCGCACTGACCTCTACATCGCTGAAGCCAAACGCCATCTCGAGGACACCTCTTCCTACTGCCCCCTTGATCATGACCCCACCCCCCATCACCAAACCATCATCTCCCAGACCATACAGAAGCTCATCACCTCAGGAGATCTCCCATCCACAGCTTCCAACCTCATAGTCCGGGAACTCCGCAATGCCCGGTTCCACCTCCTTCCCAAGATCCACAAGCCTGACCACCCTGGCCGACCCATTGTCTCAGCATGCTCCTGCCCACTGAACTCATCTCTACCTACCTCAACACTGTCCTATCCCCCCTAGTTCAGAAACTCCCCACATACGTTCGAGACACCACCCACGCCCTCTACCTCCTCCAAGACTTCCGTTTCCCCGGCCCCCAACGCCTCATCTTCACCATGGATATCCAATCCCTCTACACCTCCATCCGCCATGACCAGGGCATCCAAGTCCTCCATTTTTTCCTCTCCAGACGTCCCCAACAGGACCCTTCCACCGACATTCATTTGGCCGAACTGGTCCTCACCCTTAACAATTTCTCCTTTGAATCCTCCCACTTCCTCCAGACCAAAGGGGTAGCCATGGGCACATGTATGGGCCCCAGCTATGCCTGTCTCTTTGTTGGCTACGTAGAACAGTTGATCTTCCGTAATTACACCGGCACCACTCCCCACCTCTTCCTCCGCTACATTGATGACTGTATTGGCGCCACCTCGTGCTCCCGCGAGGAGGTTAAGCAATTCATCAACTTCACCAACACATTTCACCCTGACCTTAAATTTACCTGGACCATCTCTGACACCTCCCTCCCCTTCCTGGACCATCCTCCATCAGTGATGACCGACTTGACACTGACATTTTCTACAAACCCACCGACTCCCACAGCTACCTGGATTACACCTCTTCCCACCCTATCTCTTGCAAAAATGCCATCCCGTATTCCCAATTCCTCCACCTCCGCCGTATCTGCTCCCAGGAGGACTAGTTCCACCATAGAATACACCAGATGGCCTCCTTCTTTAGAGACCGCAATTTCCCTTCCCACATGGTTAAAGATGCCCTCCAATGCATCTCGTCCACATCCCGCACCTCCACCCTCAGATCCAACCCCTCCAACTGCAACAAGGACAGAACGCCCCTGGTGCTCACCTTCCACCCTACCAACCTTCGCATAAACCAAATCATCCGCCGACATTTCCACCACCTCCAAACAGACCCCACCACCAGGGATATATTTCCCTCCCCACCCCTCTCCGCCTTCCGCAAAGACCGTTCCCTCCGTGACTACCTGGTCAGGTCCACGCCCCCCTACGATCCACCCTCCCATCCTGGCACTTTCCCCTGCCACCGCAGGAACTGTAAAACCTGTGCCCACACCTCCTTCCTCACCTCCATCCAAGGCCCTAAAGGAGCCTTCCACATCCATCAAAGTTTTGTCTGCACATCCACTAATATCATTTATTGTATCTGTTGCTCACGATGCGGTCTCCTCTACATCGGGGAGACTGGGCGCCTCCCTAGCAGAGCGCTTTAGGGAACATCTCCGGGACACCCGCACCAATCAACCAAACCGCCCTGTGGCCCAACATTTCAACTCCTCTTCCCACTCTGCCGAGGATATGGAGGTGCTGGGCCTCCTCCACCGCCGCTCCCTCACCACCAGATGCATGGAAGAAGAATGCCTCATCTTCCGCCTCGGAACACTTCAACCCCAGGGCATCAATGTGGACTTCAACAGCTTCCTCATTTCCTCTTCCCCCACCTCATCCTAGTTTCTAACCTCCAGCTCAACACTGTCCCCTTGTCTTGTCCGGACTTGTCCGATCTGCCCAGCTCCTTTTCCACCTATCCATCCACCCTCTCCTCCCTGACCTATCACCTTCATCTCCTCCCCCACTGACCTATTGTACTCTATGCTACTCTCTTCCCACCCCCACCCTCCTCTAGCTTATCTCTCCACGCTTCAGGCTCTCTGCCTTTATTCCTGATGAAGGGCTTTTGCCCGAAACGTCGATTTTGCCTGTCCTCGGATTTTGCCTGTCCTCGGATGCTGCCTGAACTGCTGTGCTCTTCCAGCACCACTAATCCAGAATCTGGTTTCCAGCATCTGCAGTCATTGTTTTTACCTAACTAAATTGCCCATAGTGCTAGGTGCATTAGTCAGAAGGAAATGGGTCTGGGTGGGTTATTCTTCAGAGGGTCGGTATGGACTGGTTGGGCCGAAGGGCCTGTTTCCACAATGTAGGGGATGCAATCTAACCTTTGCCATCTCTATTCTAAAAGTTTTCAGATTCTCGTCTGTTGACAAAACTGAAAGTTCCACAGTCCTCAATAATTATGAGGGGCATAGATAGAACAAATAAACAAAGTCTTTTCCCTGGGGTCGGGGAGTCCAGAACTAGAGGGCATAGGTTTAGGGTGAGAGGGGAAGGATATAAAAGAGACCTAAGGGGCAACCTTTTCACGCAGAGGGTGGTACGTGTATGGAATGAGCTGCCAGAGGATGTGGTGGAGGCTGGTACAATTGCAACATTTAAGAGGCAATTGGATGGGTATATGAATAGGAAGGGTTTGGAGGGATACGGGCTGGACGCTGGCAGGTGGTACTAGATTTGGTTGAGATATCTGGTCGGCATGGAGGGGTTGGACCGAAGGGTCTGTTTCCATGCTGTACATCTCTATGACTCTATGACACAAAGTGAAGTTATTGCAGACTCAAAATTTTAACACTATTTCTCTCTCCTGCCAGACCTGTTGAGTTTCTCCAGCACTGTCTGATTTGATTTCACATTTCCAGGCATATGCAGGGTTTTGCTTTTACTTTGATTATATGATTTGGTTATTTGCCACAGAACTGATTATGTGTAATCAGAAATCCTAATGGTTTACGATCTATAGATTCTGTGATATGAAGCTGTGAACTTCCATTCCCCATTCTTAGAACAATCCAGTGACTATATTAGCATGGCACCATCATCCATGCAAGAAAGGTGAAACACAGAAATTTTTGTGAACAAAGTCTCAACAGCTTACATTCAGGACAACTGAAGATACAGAAACCAATGAACATACTGATGAAAATCATCACGAGGTCATGCTGCAGCTGTACAAAACTCTGGTGCACCCGCACTTTGAATACTGCATGTAGTTCTGGTCACCACATTATGGGAAGGATGTGGAAGCTTTGGAAAGGACACAGAGGAGATTTACTAGGATGCTGCCTGATTTGGAGGGAAGTTCTTACGAGGAAAGTTGAGCGACTTGAGGCTGTTGTCATTATAGAGAAGAAGGTTGAGAGGTGATTTAATTAAGACACACAAGATAATCAGAGGGTGAGATTGGGTGGACAGTGAGTGCCTTTTGCCTCAGATGGTGATGGCTAGCATAAGGGGGCATTGCTTCATATAAAGTTATAGGACAGATATCAGAGAGTGGCAGGGGTATGGAATGCAGAAGTTGTAGACTTGCCAATTTTACAGGCATTTAAATGGTCAATAAGCATATGGACGAGAGTAGAATGGTGTCGGTTCGATGGGCTTCTGATTGGTTTCACAGGTCAGTGCAAGATTGAGGGCTGGAGGGCCCATACTGCACTGAAATTTTCTATGTTCTAATGTTGCCATGTTTGCAGATGACAGAAAGCTGGGTGGGAAGGTGCATTATGAGGAAGATGCAGAGATGCTTCAGTCTGATTTGGAAAAGTTGAGCGAGTGGACAAATGCATGGCAGGTGTAGTATAAAGTAGATAATGCAAATTAAGTCAGGACAATGTCGAACTCAGAGAGGAACTTGCAGGTGATGATATTCCTGTGTGGCTGCAGTCCTTGCCTTTCCAGCTGAAAGCGATTGTGTGCTTGGAAAGTGGTGGCAAAGGACCCTTGAAAATGTACCAAATAGAGCTTTGTGGAAAAACACTCACCTTTTTACAGAAACCCATTTTTGCCGTCGTCTGGCAGCAAAAGCCTATGAAAAATGATCTGCAAGAACCCTCAGAAAACTCTGGTCAATTGATCTAGCTGAAATCCTTGAAACACTCTTGATCCTCAACTCCACAAACAACGTATAAACAAGCTGCAATGTATAATGAAAGTATTTTTCACTGCTGTTTGCTTGAGAAAGAAACAATGAAATCACTGTCGCTATAACAATCCAAGGAATAAATTGTCAGTAATTCTTCTCATCTGCTGTTGAAGGCTTAGCTTGCCACTTAGCAAGCACTTGTACTGCTGACTTCATATAATCAGATACATGAACCCTGCCTCTTCTCTTTCCTTCCAAAAGTTGGTTAACACACATTTGAGAAAGCCCAAAAGAAACTGAAAAATCATCAGTGTGCTTTGAAAATTCTGTCAAGATCTTGACAATAAATGAAGCAAGGCAGGAATGACTGCACTGTTATATAATTTCTCTCTTGCTCTCTCTCTCTCTCTCTCTCTCGCTCTCTCTCTCTCTGTGCTTCAGGCTACAGAAAATGTACAAAGCAAAACCTCAAATTATCAAACAGACCAGCAACTTTGTAATGACCGATGAAGGGCTTATGCTCGAAATGTCGATTCTCCTGCTCCTCAGAAGCCGCCTGACCTTTTCCAGCACAATACTCTTCAACCTTACCAATGTGTCAAATATTTCAGTGCCCAGCCACCAAAACGGAGGCTGGCAGCAACCAACAGTGAGCTGGGGTTACCAGGTACCCGCTTTGACTTTCATGTCAAGAATTAGCAAAATCTACCTTACTAGCACATTTGATAAGATGAGCGGCTTAACACGAATGGGGTGAGCTGTGATTTTATAAAGAGTTTAACACGCAATAATCCCCCTTAATTGGCACCTCACCATTGCCTCGCGAGAAACTTGTCATGCAGCTCCGCAAAAGCATCAAAGATGGAGCAAATTGCTCTCAATGCCTAATCAGGCTCATTGGACCTCTCACTTGATTCTGTCATAAATCTCACTGGAGCCCACATGACTCAGACCCCTACACGATTCAACCCTTACAGTTTCTTTCTTTAACCTTTCAAAGCCTTTTTTTTATCATTAATAAATTAGGAAAGGAAAAATGAATGTTTGTACAATGAGGTTTTGGAGATAAATTTCAAAATTAATTAGATAACAAAAGTTGATATTTCCTAAAAGAGAGATGTTGCTGAAAATGTGTGCCTTGTACTCATCAGGACAATTGCAAGAATGTCATATTTTAAACAATATGTATTGTGGAGACAAAGCAGTGCTAATTGATTGGCAAGATGATTCTGATTGGCAAAAGCACTGCCATGCAGAAAGCAAATGGCTTACTAAGAACCCAGGGAATTAAATAAAGGTTCAAGGACTATTTGAATTTGGGCACTCTTGCATTAGTCTTGATGGTTACAACAGCATATTTATCTTTGCAGCAATATTTGCCTTCAGTATAATGAAGTGAATACGGTTTGTGGCAATGCAAGTATATCTAATGATGGCTCTTAAACATTGCATCAAATCAGGAACAATTTATCAAGAACTCCATTTTAAAATGGAGGTGGAAGAGGCAGAGGGGTTACCGTCAAGGGATGGAAAGGAAACCGGCAGGTGGTGCAGGGATCCCCTGCAACCCTTCCCCTCAATAACTAGTATACCACAAAGGATACTGTTGAGGGGGACAGCTTACCAGGAGTAAGTCATGGGGTACAGGTTGCTGGCACAGAGTCTGTCCCTGATGCTCAGAAGAGAAGGGAATGAGCAGAGCATTAGATATCTGGGACTCCATAGTTAGGGGGACAGATAGGAGGTTCTGTTGGAATGAAAGAGACTCACGGTTGGTGTGTTGCCTCCCAGGTGCCAGGGTTTGTGATGTCTCAGATCATGTTTTCGGGATCCTTAAGGGGGAGGGGGAGCAGCTCCAAGTCATGGCCCACATAGGCACTAACAACATTGGTAGGAAAAGGGATGGGGATTTAAGGCAGAAATTCAGGGATCTGAGGTGGAAGCTTAGTGTGAGAACAAACAGAGTTGTTATCTCTGGTTTGTTGCCTGTGCCACACGCTAGTGAGGCGAAGAATAGGGAGAAAGTGGAATTGAACACGTGGCTACAGAGATGGTGCAGGAGGGAGGGATACCTGGATAATTCAGCTTATTCTGGGATAGGTGGGACCACTACAAACAGGATGGCCTACACTTGAACCAAAGGGGTACCGTTATCCTGGGGGGGGGGGGAATTTGCTAATCCTCTTCAGGAGAGTTTAAACTAATTCAGCAGGGGGATGGGAACCTAAATTGTCATTCCAGTGTCCAGGAGGTTGAGAGTAGTGAGATCAGAAATGAGGTTTCAAGGTTGCAAGAGTTAACCAGCAAGCAGAAAGGTGGTTTGAAGTGTGTCCACTTCAATGCCAGGAGCATCTGGAATAAGTTAGGTGAACTTGCAGCATGGGTTGGTACCTGGGACTTTGATGTTGTGGCCATTTTGGAGACATGGATAGAGCAGGGACAGGAATGGTTGTTGCAGGTTCTGGGATATAGATGTTTCAGTAAGAACAAAGAAGATGGTAAAAGAGGGAATGTGTGGCATTGTTTGTCAAGAATAGTATTACAGTGGTAGAAAGGACATTTGAGGACTCGTCTACTGAGATAGTATTGGCTGAGGTTAGAAACAGGGAAGGAGAGGTCACCCTGTTGCCACCAAGTAGTTCCAGAGATGTAGAAGAAAGGATGGCAAAGATAACTCTGAATCGGAGCGAGAGTAACAGGGTAGTTGTTATGGGAGACTTTAACTTTCCAAATATTGATTGGAAATACTATGGTTGGAGTACTTTAGATGGGTCAGTTTTTGTCCAATGTGTGCAGGATGGTTTCCTGACACAGTATGTAGACAAGCCAACAAGGGGTAAGGCCTCATTGGATTTGGCACTGGGTAATGAATCTGGCCAGGTGTTAGATTTGGAGGTAGGTGAGCACATTAGTGATAGTGATCACAATTCGGTTATGTTTACTTTAGCAATGGAAAGAGATCAGTATACACCATAGGGCAAGACCACTATCATGCGATTAGGTAAGATTTAGGATGCATAGGATTGGAAGGAAACTGCAGGGAATGAGCACAATTGAAATGTGGAGCTTATTCAAGACACAGAGGATTAGATAGGGTAGACAGTGAGTCTTTTTCCTAGGATGATGATGTCAGCTTGTACGAGGGGGCATAACTAGATATTCAGAGGTGATAGATTTAAGACAAATGTCAGAGGCAGGTTCTTCACTCAGAGAGTGGTAAGGGCGTGGAATGCCTACCTGCCAATGTAGTTAACTCAGCCACATTAGGGATATTTAAACAATCCTTGGATAAGCACATGGATGATGATGGGATAGTGTAGGGGGATGCACTTAGAATAGTTCACAGGTTGGCGTAAAATCGAGGGCCAAAGGGCCTGTTCTGCACTGTATTGTTCTATGTTCTATGTTAATAGCTACTGCAGACCCGTGGTACCTGGCAGGCAGGGAGGAAGTGGTCAAGCGAGGGAGCCATGGTTTATGAAATAAGATGAATCCCTTGTCAAGAGGAAGAAGGAGGCTTATGTTAGGATGAGATGTGAAGGCTCAATTAGGGCACTTGAGAGTTGCAAGTTAGCCAGGAAAGACCTCAAGAGATAGCTAAGAAGAGCCAGGAGTGGACATGAGAAGTTATTGGCAGATCGGATGAAGGAAAACTCTAAAGTTTTCTGTAGGTCTATCAGGAATAAAAGAATGACTAGAGAAAGATTAGGGCCAATCAAGGACAGTAGTGGGAAATTGTGCGTGGAATCCGAGGAGATAGGTGAAGTGCTAAATGAATATTTTCCGTCACTATTCACACTGGATAAAGACAATGTTGTTGAGGAGAATACTGAGATGCAGGCTACTTGATTAGACAGGATTGAGGTCACAAGGAGGAGGTGTTAGCAATTCTGGAAAGTGTGAAAATAGTTAAGTCCCCTGGGCCAGATGGGATTTATCCAAGAATTCTCTGGAAAGCCAGGCAGGCGATTGCAGAGCCTTTGGCTTTGATCTTTATGTCGGCACTGTTTACAGGAATAGTGCTAGACTGGAGGATAGCAAATGTTGTCCCCTTGTTCAAGAAGGGGAGTAGAGACAACCTTTGTAACTACAGACCAGTGAGCCTTACTTCGGTTATGGGTAAAGTATTGGAAAAAATTATAAGAGATAGAACTAATAAACACCTCAATAGGAATAAATTGATGAGGAATAGTCAACATGATTTTGTGAAGGGCAGGTCATGTCTCACAAACCAGATTAAGTTCTTTGAGATGGTGACCAAACAGATGGATTAGGGGAACGCAGTCAATGTGGTGTATATGAATTTCAGTAAGGCATTTGATAAGGTTCCCCGTGGTAGGCTATTACACAAAGTGCAGAGGCATGGGATTGAAGGTGATTTCGTGGTTTGGATCCTGAAATTGGCTAGCTAAAAGAAGACAGAGGGTGGTGACTGATGGGAAATGCTCATCATACTAGTGGTATACTGCAAGGATTTGTTTTGGGGCCACTGCTGTTTGTCATTTTTATAAATGACTGAGATGAGTGTGTAGAAGGACGGGTTAATAAATTTGACGATGATACTAAGGTCTTTGGAGTTGTGGATCATGCTGAAGGGTGTTGCAGGTTACAGAGGGACATAGATTAAGCTGCAGAGCTGGGCTGAGAGGTGACAAATGGAGTTTAATGTGGAAAAGTGTGAGGTAATTCACTTTGGAAGGAGTACAGGAATAAAGAGTACTGTGCTAATGGTAAGATTCTTGGTAGTGTAGATGAGTAGAGAGATCTCAGTGTCCATGTGCATAGATCCTTGAAAGTTGCCACCCAGGTTGATAGGGTTGTTCAGAAGGCATATGGTGTGTTAGCTTTTCTTGGTAGAGGGATTAAGTTTCGGAGCCATGAGATCGTGCTGCATTTGTACAAAATTCTGGTGCGACCGCATTTGGTGTATTGCGTACAGTTCTGATCACAACATTATAGGGAGGATATGGAAGCTTTGGAAAGGATGCAGAGGAGATTTACTAGGATGTTGCCTGGTATAGAGAAATGGCCTTATGAGGAAAGTCTGAGGGACTTGAGGCTGTTTTTGTGAGAGAGAAGATTGAGAGGTGACTTAATTCAGACATATAAGATAATCAGAGGGTTAGATACAGTGGACAGCGAGAGCCTTTTTCCTCAGATGGCGATGGCTAGCACGAGGGGACATAGCTTTAAATTGAGGGATGATGTATATAGGACGATGTCAGAGGTAGTTTCTTTACTCAAAGAGTAGTAGGGGCGTGGAATGCACTGCCTTCAGCAGTAGTAGACTTGCCAACTTTAAGGGCATTTAAATGGTCATTGGATAAACATATAGATCAAAATGGAATAGTGTAGGATGGATAGGCTTCAAATTGGTTTCACAGATCGGAACAACAGCGAGAGCTGAAGGATCTGTACTGCGCTGTCATGTTCTATGGTCTATGTTCTAAAAAGTTATAAATGCATGCTTAAGTTCAAACAATCTTTTTGTTCTGTTCTGTTTTGTCTTATGATTGCTACATTGGTCTTTGACTTCCTGACATCTGGCAGCTGGTGGTTGAATACAGTGCTGCCATCAATTTTCATTTCTAATCTTCTGAATAAACATTCAATTCTCCATTCTATGGTGAAGATAGACCACTATGGAGTCTTAATAATAAGAGGCACTTGTCTTGCAATAGCAAGGTACAAAGTCAGAAGTCCAAAAGGTTTATTTGAAATCACAAGCTTTTGAAGTGCTACTCCTTTATCAGTCCAACTCCTCCACATCACAGCAAGGTTCAGTTGAATGCACAAGAGCAATGGTAAAACTAACATTAGTTGGTGCTGCATTGCTGAGCCGTGTAGGACACATCTGTCTCCAGTGAGACCCTGTCTTCCTTCATCCAAAGATGTTTGTTATAAACAAGTTTGGTCAAGCACATGCAACTATAGCATTACGTCTTCCAGAATAAGTCCTCCAGAATTGTTACGTTATAACAACAACTTCTGTTTGAACATTGCATTTTGTATAATAAAGGTAAGATTGGGAGAGCAAACAAAAGGTCGAAATGGAAAAGCAGAAACGCGCTGATAAAGTGGAATTAGCAGCAGGGACAGTGTGATGTTCAGAACTGAGTGTCCCCTTTAATCACCCTGCTTATAATAACTGACTGACTCATAATCATCATAGGATGGTTTGGAGATACTTATGCAATTATCCTTAAGGAACAACCAAATTTAATTTATTTTGAACACTTTCTCTATTACTCATACCTTTCTATATTGTATACAAAGTACTGTTGCCCTGGTTAAATATTTACCTTTGCAGGAGAATAGATTGCTTGTGCACTCAAATCAGACATTCTGAGGATGTGTGTTGGCGCATGCAAACATGATTATTTTAAGCCTTGATACATTTTTATTCAGCATCTAGTCACCAAGTTGGATGATACTGTAACAATATAAGAAACTGATAATATTTGAATGTGAAGATTTCGCTCTTACTATGTAAAGCATATCTTACATGAAGTTAAGTAGCTTCGCCATGTAGACAAAGAAGGTCCCAAATTCAATCCGAAAGCTCTTCTGAGTTTCTTAATCTCGACCAGGATAGTTTGATCAGATGTTTAAAATTAGGTGCACATTACAGCAGATGTTGGAATCTGTACTGAAAACATAAAATGCTGTAGATCACAGTGGGTCAGGCAGCATCCATTGAGAGAGAGCAAGCTAACATTTTGAGTGAAGAGTCATCTAGAGTCCAAATGTTCACTCCATGAATACTGCCTGAGCCGCTGTGATCTCCAGCATTTTTTTTGTTTTCCTTAAAATTAGGCTCAGGGATCAAGCCTATCAGAAATATTCAGATCAATTCCTGGGGATTTATCCAGCTTATGCGTTTCTAGACATCCAACACTTCCTCCTCTGTAATATAGATATTTTTCAAGATGTCACCATTTTTTCCCTACATTCTATATCTGCTATGTCCTTTTTCACAGTAAATACTGATGCAAAATACTCGATTAGAATCTCCACCATTTTCTGCGGCTCCAAACAAAGGCAACCTTGCTGATCTTTGAGGGGCCCTATTCTCTCCCTAGTTAACCTTTTGTCCTTAATGTATTTGTAAAAACCTTTTGGATTCTCCTTAATTCTATTTGCCAAAGCTATCTCATGTCCCCTTTTTGCCCTCCTGATTTCCCTCTTAAGTATACTCCTACTGCCTTTATACTATTCTAAGGATTCACTCGATCTATCCTGTCTATGCTTCCTTCTTTTACCTAACCAAACTCTCAATTTCTTTAGTCATCCAGCATTCCCTATATCTACCAGCCTTCCCTTTCACCCTGACAGGAATATACTTTCTATGGATTCTCGTTATCTCATTTCTGAAGGCTTCCCATTTTCCAGCCCTCCCTTTACCTGCAAACATCGGCCCCCAATCACCTTTTGAAAGTTCTTGCCTAATACCATCAAAATTGGCTTTTCTCCAATTTAGAACTTCAACTTTTAGATCTGGTCTATCTTTTTCCATCACCGGCCCTAAAGTGCTCCCCCACTGACACCTCAGTCACCTGCCCTGCCTTATTTCCCAAGAGTAGGTCAAGTTTTGCACCTTCTCTAGTAGGTACATCCACATACTGAATCAGAAAATTTTCTTGTACACACTTATCAAATTTCTCTCCATCTAAACCCTTAATACTATGGCAATCCCAGTCTATATTTGGAAAGCCCTGAGTTCATCTCCCATCCCTGTTTGGCCCCTTGCATTTAAATAAATGCAGTTTAATTTATTAGTCCTACCTTATCCCTGCCTGCTCTGACTTGCTTCTGTTCTCAACTATACCAGTCTCAGATTGATCTCTTCGAGGAGAAAGTGAGGACTGCAGATGCTGGAGATCAGAGTGGAGGAAGAGAGCTTCTTCAAGGAAGGCATCCTTGCAAGAGGATTCACAGTAGGTTAAAATCTTCGAGGAGAAAGTGAGGACTGCAGATGCTGGAGATCAGAGCCTGAAGAAGGGCTTATGCCTGAAACGTCGATTCTCCTGTTCCTTGGATGCTGCCTGACCTGCTGCGCTTTTCCAGCAACACATTTTCAGCTCAGATTGATCTCTTTCCTCATTAACTCCCTGGGTCCCACCCTCCCCACCTTACTAGTTTAAATCCTCCCGAACAGCTCTATCAAATCTCCTTGCCAGTATTCAATTTAGGTGGACTCCCCCCTTCTTGTACAGGTCACTTCTACATCAAAAGAGATTCCAATGATCCAAAAATGTGAATCGTTCTCCCATACACCAGCTCCTCAGCCATGCATTCATTTGCTCTATCCTCCTATTCCTGCCCTCACTAGCTCGTAGCACCGGGAGTAATCTAGATATTACTACTCTCAAGGACCTTTTTAAATTCCTGCCTAACTCTCTGTAATCTCCCTTCAGAATCTCAACCTTTTCCCTTCCTATGTTGTTGGTTCCAATGTGGACTATGACCACTTGCTGACCCCTCTCCCCTGGGAGAACATTCTGCACCCTCTCTGAGACATCCTTGATCCTGGCACCAGGGAAACAACACACCATTCTGATATTTTGCTGCTGGCCACAGAAATATCTGTCTGTGCCTCGGACTAGAGAGTCCCCCAACACAATCGATCTCTTGGAACCTGACGTACCCCTTGATGCTTTAGAGCCAGTCTCAATATCAGAAACTTGACTGTTCATGCTACGTTCCCCTGTGACCATAACCACTCTATTATTCTTACAGATAGCCAAGATGTCCTTACAAGTTTGTTTCTCAATTTCCCTCTGGCCATTAGGGGGGTTATAATACAATCCCAATAATGTGATCCTCCCTTTCTTATTTCTCAGTTCCACCCAAATAACATCCCTGGATGTATTTCTGGGACTATGCTCCATCGGTACAGCTGTAATGCTATTCCTCTCCCTCCTCTCTTGCCTCCCTTTCTATCCTTCCTGTAGCATTTGTATCCTGGAATATTAAGCTGCCAGTCCTGCCCATCCCTAAGCCATGTTTGTGTAATTGCTATGATATCCCAGTCCCATCTACAAAATTATGAGGGGGATGGATAGGATAAATAGACGAAGTCTTTTCCCTGGGGTGGGGGAATCCAGAACAAGAGGGCATAGGTTTAGGGTGAGAGGGGAAAGGTATAAATGAGACCTAAGAGGTAACTTTTTTCACACAGAGGATGGTACGTGTGTGGAATGAGCTGCCAGAGGAAGTAGTGGAGGCTGGTACAATTGCAACATTTAAAAGGCATTTGGATGGGTATATGAATAGGAAGGGTTTGGAGGGATATGGGCCAGGTGCTGGCAGGTGGGACTAGATTTGGTTGGGATATCTGGTCGGCATGGACGGGTTGGATCAAAGGGTCTGTTTCCATGCTGTACATCTCTATGACTCTGGGAAATATGGGTTTCCCCTTGTGTTCAATTTGAGATAGAATTGAAATGTTGTCTGTGACAAATAGTCACATTACAGAGGCTTGAACACAATATCTAGGTCAACTCCCCAGTACAGTACCGAGGGCATGCTGTACTGTCGGAAGAACTGTCCTTCAGATTAAAGAATAAAACACTAATCCATTATCCTGAGTGCTCTCTTAGAATGAGGACATGCATTATTACAGTGATGACCAGGGAGGTTTGACACCCTCTGACTCCATAGTGCCTTGGCCAATATTTGTTACTGAATCAACAGTAAAAAAAACAAGTTTATGTGATCATTACCAAATACTGATTGTGACAGCTTGCTGTGTGAAAAATGGCTATTGTGTTTTGCATTACAAAATGACTACGTTCCAAAAGTTCATTGTTGACTATAAAGCACTTTGCAGACACCTGATGTTAGGAGAAAACTCCTCATGTTGTAAAGATAGCATGTCAATATTATCGGATTAGGATTAGGGTTTCCATTTCATATGAATAACATCTATTTAGGAACTGGAATGGGAAACTTCAATACAATGATGGAAAAGACAAGTTTGAAAATCTAATTAACAAAAAAAATGGAAGTAAAGATTTTGAAATCTTAAGTTAACTATGAAGCTATGTTATAGTTATTCCAGTTCATAGTTATGTAGGTTAATTTTCATTGACTAAAAATGCATAAAGTGCAGTATTCTTGAAAGTATTTTGTGACAATAAGCTGAGATTTTGTCCTCAAATCTCATGCGTGGATATTGATCTCAAACTTTCTGACTCAAATGCAGTAGCACTGAGCTACAGACTGATACTTGCCAGTGCTGGATTGACAGTGATATTAGAAGTTGACTAGATCCATCATTCAATGAGTTGATGATGCTTGCTATTTTTGCATCACTACACAACTTCAGAAGACTGATATCCAAGTGCAGACACAAACCCTCAGATGTTCTTTGCTTTGTACTGGATGCGTATGTCACCATTAGATTAGATTAGATTCCCTAGATTCCCTACAGTGTGGAAACAGGCCCTTCAGCCCAAAACATCCACACCAACCCTCCGAACAGTAACCCACCCAGACCCATTTCACTCTAACCAATGCACCTAACACTGTGGGCAATTTAGCATGGCCAATTCACCTGGCCTGCACATCTTTGGACTGTGGGAGGAAACCGGAGCACCTGGAGGAAACCCACACAGACACAGGGAGAATGTGTAAACTCCACACAGACAGTCACCCGAGGCCAGAATTGAACCTGGGACCCTGCTGCTGTGAGGCTACAGTGAGGTGGACAGTGTTGTGAACTCCAACTTTGAGGTCACCAGGTGATAGGTACCATCTGGAATGGCGTTTTGGATTGGGATTCTGATGTTTGGATCAGATGGAAATCCTGAGACCACATTATGGGGGGAGCAGTCACCTGACAGTGGCTTTCCTGAATTGGCCAATGTGTGGTCACAGGATATCCTCATCATTTTATGAAAGATGACAGAAGGAGCTGGTGCCTGTGCATTTCAGGTAGGGATAAGAGAGAGAGAGAGAGAGAGAGAGAGTGAAAAAGAGAGAGAGGATGTCCTTCTTCCAGGGTACACTCACTATTTTTCTTTTAAAACTTCTGTATTAAAAAGTAGCCACAGTGCCCGGGCCATCAAGAAAGAAGGAGAGAATGAGGCACAATCCAGACAGGTTGGCAAGGGGCTTGAATCCTTCTGGGAAAACAAGATATCCAGTTCACTGGCAGGAGACAACTTTCAGTTTCTAACTCTGCATTTGCCATTTCTGTTGGCCTCTGATAGTTAGGAGAAAATAGAGTCAAATCGTCATGAAAAGCACACCAGGTCAGGCAGCATCTGAGGAGCAGAAGAGTCAACGTTTTGGGCATAAGCCCTTCAACAGGAATGTTTGGGGACGAAGGTGGCTGAGAGATAAATAGGAGGGTTGGACTGTGAGGAAAGGTAGCTGGGAAGGTGATAGGTGGATGCAGGTGGGGGGGTGATTGTGATAGGTTGGTGAGGAGGGTGAAGCTGATGGGGTGGGAAGGAAAATGGACAGCTAGGACAGGTCAAGAGGGCAGTGCTAGGTTGGTGGGTTGACTCTGGGATAAGGTGGGAGGGGGGGACATTTGGAAACTAGTGAAGTCGACGTCGATGCTGTGTGCTTGGAGGGTCCCAAGGCTGAGGATGAGGTGCTCTTCCTCCAGTTGTCAAGTGGCTTGGATTTGGCGGTGGAGGAGGCCCAGGACTTCTATATCCTTGGGGGAGTGGGAGGGGGAGTTGAAGTGGTCAGCCACAGGGTGTTGGGGTTGTTTGGTGTCTGTGTCCCAGAGATGGCCCCTAAAGTTGGCATCCTGTCTCCCCGATGTAGGGGAGGCGATATCGAGAGCAATGGACACAGTAGATGAGGTGGGAGGATGTTCAGGAAAATCTCTGCCGGATGTGAAAAGATCGTTTTGGACTTTAGATGGAGGCTAAGTGGGGAGGTGTGGGTGCAGGTTTTACACCTTGTGTGGAGGCAAGGAAAGATGCTGGGTGTGGAAGACGTGGACCGAATGAGGGAGTCACATGAGAGAATGGTCTCTGCTGAATGCAGATAGGGATGGGGATGGAAAATGTCTCTGGTGGTGGGGTCTCATTGTAGGAGGTACCAATATGAATGAGGTGTGAATTGAGGACGAGGGGTTTCTATCCTTGTTGTGGTTAGAGGGGTGGGGTTTAAGGGCAGAAGTGCGGGAAGTGGAGGAGATGCACTGGAGGGTATTGTTGACACTTGGACTTCAGTGACAAAATTATGCTGCACTAAATCAGGGCAAAACCTCTTCCTGTGGACCAATTATACTGTAGGATCGAGGTAATATTGGGTCAAGATAGTGCCAATGGAATTTCCTTTCTCAGGCTCCATTCTGCTGTGAGACCGATATTTCCAGCCACTATTACAAAAGCTCAGCTATCAAGGCATTCTTCTGAGTAGCAAGTGTGACTCTCCACAGCAGCAATAACTTTTAACCAGCACTGATAATTCGTGCACAGATGTGTGATGGAGGTGTACATAAGAACATGAGAACTCGGAGCAGGAGTAGGTCACCTGGTTACTGGAGCCTGCTCCGCCGTTCAACAAAATCATGGCTGATCTTTCATGGTCTCTGCTCCACTTACCCGCCCTCTCACTATAACTCTTAATTCTTTTATTGTTCAAAAACTTATCTATCTTAGCTTTAAATGTATTTACTGAGGAAGCCTCAACTACTTCACTGAGCAGGGAATTCCACAGATTCACAACCCTCTAGGTGAAGACGTTCCTTCTCAATTCAGTCCTAAATCTGCTCCCCCTAAACTTGATACTCCGCCCTCTTCTTTATTTTCACCCAACAGTGGAAACATCCTCTCTACATCTATCTTATCATAATGTTATTTGTTTCTAAAATATCACCCCCCCCCATTCTTCTGAATTCCAATAAATATAATCCCAGTCTACTTAGACACTCCTCATAAGGCAACGCCCTCAACTCCGGAATCAAACTAGTGAACCTCCTCTGCACCACGTCTGGTGTCAGCACATCCTTTCTTAACTAAGGAGACCAAAATTGCATGCCGTACTCCAGGTCTGGCCTCATCACCACTCTATACAGCTACAGCATAAACTCTTGCTTTTAAACTCAATCCTTTTCGCAATGAAGGACAAAAATTTCATTTGCCTTCTTAATGACCTGTTGTACCTATAGACCAACCTTGTGTGATTCATGCACCCAGGTCCCTCTGCACAGCAGCATGCTGCAATTTCTTACCATTCAAGTAATAGTCCTTTTTACTGTTATTCCTACTGGAATAGATGACTTCACATTTATTCATATTGTATTCCACCTGCCAGACCTTTGCCAACTCACTTAAACTATGTCCTTTTGCAAAGTTTCACAGTCCTCTGCACACTTTGCTCTGCCACTCATCTTAGTGTCATCTGCAATCTTTGACACACTATACATGGTCTCAACTATAAATCATCTATATAAATTGTGAATAATTGCAGTCCCAACAGTGATCCCTGAGGCACACCACTAGTCACTGATTGGCAACCAGAAAAACACTCATTTATTCCCAATCTTTGCTTCCTGTTGGTTAACCAATCCTCTATCTATGCTAATACATTGCCAGTAACACCTTGCATCTTTATCTCATGCAGCAGCCTTTTGTGCGACACCTTATCTGAATACCTTTTGGAAATCTAGATACACCACATCTGCTGGGCCCCCATTGTCCACCATGTTCGTAATTTCTTCATAGAATTCCAAAAGATTAGTTAAGCATGACCTACCCTTCATGAACCCATGCTACATCTGCCCACCAGGACAATTTCTACCTAGTTGCTTTGCTATACCTTCCTTTATGATAGACTCAAGCATTTTCCCCTCGACAGAAGTTAAGCTCACCAGTCTATAATTCCCCATTTTTTGTCTACCTTTCTGTTAAAACAGTGGCATTACATTTGCTGTTTTCCAATCTGCAAGAGATTGAAGCTCCAAGTCCGTGGCTTTGTGAATCAACAATGTACCACATTGATTATTAAACATTTCTCATCACGTGAGTGAGCTTGAGGAGAGCCGATCAGACCAACGTTAGAGGAGAAGTCTCATTTAGCACAAGCTTGTGGAAACAGATACAGAGAAATTATCACCAATGGAGGGATCAAGAACCAAGGGACCCTTTCTCAAAGTGATTCACAAAAGAACCAAAGCAATAAGAGGGAAAGCATTTTATACAGCAACTGGTTACAATCTGGAATGTACTGCCTCAAAGGGTGCCATAAGCAGACACAACCAAAGTTGACAAGAGTCAATTAGATAAGCACATGAAAGGGAATAATTTGCAGGGCAACAGGCAAGTATAGGGTGAGCTAAATTGCTCTTGTAGAGAATGGGAACCACACCTGAATGCCTTCATCTGGTTTGGACCTCATTTCAAGTAATGAGACCTGAGCCATTAGCTTAGCTTTTGGAACACTCTCGCATAATTAAACAGTTTTGACATAACGTGTTTAACAAGAGAGCAAAGAGATTATCATCAGTTTTGTACTCCAGTAACTGCATAGATGCTTTAGTTTGGAGGCCCTAAGATCGCTCTTCGTAGTGCTATAAGTGGCTGCATACTTAAAAACATAGATATCTAACAATATCCCATTACAGCCAGACATTGGGAAGAAAAGGTTTTCATTATTGTTACAATTCAGAAAACTATCCAATTAAGAGCTGACCAAATTGCAAACAGCATTCTTCACTTGAGCATACATTTATTATTGTACTCCTTTATCTCTAATAGGAAAATTAGCAGTGAAACTGAGAAAATGAAGCAAAAGGCATAGCTGTAAACATTTATGAAGTATCTTATCAAATTTATTTTTACAGACAGCTGTGCTTTACAACACCACACTAATGCCTTATTTAACTGCCACCAATTGCCAACATCTCCAATCTGATTATCTTTCTGTAGTGCACTATAAAAGCTAGAAGCACATGCAATAAAATAACAGAATGCCAGTGATGAGATGGTTTTCATTCATGTTCCTGACTTAGTATACAGTAGATAGTCAACAAGTGTACTGCATCAAAGATGTCTTTTTGCCACATGTTTATCAATGTGAAATTTTGCTGGGCACTTTTCTCTTCAATACTATTGACTCTGCCTTCGGTTCTCGAGGCAATAGGCATCCCTCAATCTCTCTAGATCTTTATGCTTGTCACAAAGCTGGTTCCTTTTTTACTAAAAGCTGTTCCTTTTCTCAAAAGTCCTTGGCTTTTTTCAGAGGGGTCATAAAGCCCTCCCAGCTCTGAGGTGACTAGTTTGGTACAGAGCTGAAAAGGATTTTGAAAGGCCTTTTATTTATATGTAAATGGACAAGACTTCAGGCCATAGTGATCATGTTTTAGAAGTCACCTGTATAAGGAAAGGGGAGTGGTCAGCTCCCTAGCTGAGCAGTTCCATCCACAACTAGTTAGAAGTTCAGCTGTGTGGAAACAGGCTGCTAAACTCTCTCTCTCTCCTCTGTCATTCTCACTTCAACCTGTAAGCATTTCTTCCATTTTTACAGTTTTTTAAGGGGGTTTGCTTATTGGGAGTATTGTATATATTCAGAACAGCATAATTACGTTGTTTGGATAGACTGAGTTCTGTAGGGGCTCTTTATTGTGTTCTTTGTGTTTGATTGTGTACTTTTGTGAATAAACTTTTATCTGTTTTAAAACCTGGTAGTCAACCTAGCTAACTTACTCCGGGTAACTTTTACTGTGCACTTACCAAAATAAATTGCAAAGTTATGTTCTGAACTGCCTGCTTAAGAATGTTTTGAGTGGTCTGTCCTTGTCCATAACAGACTGGGGGCTCTTTGCGGGATGTTAAACAGCGAGTGGTAGGTGCTAGTGTCTTTATTTCGGGTGTTGGTTTGGTTGAGTAGACAAAGTTTGGGACAGGAATGGCTTTTTCAGTTGTCAAAAGTTTTCTGGAAGTGTTTGCTGTAACTTTGGAAGTTTTGCAAAAGGTGAATAAGACCAAGCTGCAGGAATTAGCAGACCAGCTGGGATTGGACCTGCCTACATCTGTGAGGAAAAAAGAGATAATTACAGCAGTATCTCAGCATTTAAACTTGATGGAGAAACTATCAGAATTTATCAAGATAACAAAAGTTCAATTGCAAATGAAGCAGCTTGAGTGAGTGGTGAAAGATTGTGAAAGGGCAGCAGAAGTGAAACAGATTGAGTTATGATTATAAGCAGAATAGAGGGAAAAAGAGAGAGCTGCAGTAAAGTGGGAAAAAGAGAGAACAGCTGAACAGAGAGAAAAAGAGAGTGTTTGAACTTCAAAAACTGACACTTAAAAATGGATGTCAGCTGAAAAAGAGATAAAGACTGATGGTAACCTTGGCAAGGAAGTAGTGTGAACTCATGTGGAAGAGCAGAGAGTTAAAACAGCAAGGTTAGCAGTTGAAGTGGCTGATGATTATGAGCTGCTCCATAAAACTCAATTTGGCTTCCAGAATCAATTTCAGTCCATGACAAATAGAAATTGGGGCAAAGATAAATCCTCACGTGGAAAAGGAAAGGTAGACCTCACTGACGATCATAAGGATAACATACCACAGGGTAAAAAAGAAACCCTTGAGGGGGACAAAGAAGTTAAAAAGCTCTGATGTTTTATTGTAATAAAGTGGGTCACACAAACCCATAGTGTTGATGGGCTAGGAGAAAGCCAGATGTAGGAAAACCAGACAAACATGTGAGTTTTGTTGGACTAGTAACAAAAAACACAAGGGAGGTTAGACAACTGCCTCAGAGTGTAGAAGATGTTCAGAGGTTGGTTAAGGAGGAAGTGTCAGATCTGCTTAAAAAATATACATGTAAGGGTAAAGTTTATTTACATAGGCCAGGAGTAGCAGGTGAAGAGGTTACAATATTAAGGAACACAGGATCCTGTCATTCTGGTAATGCTGAAGGATGAGGAGATATGTACTCCTGAAGGACTATTGCCAGAAAAGGTACTGGCTAGAGGAATTCATGGTGAGACAAAATAAAAGTGCCCAATTATGTAAAGTGAGGCCACAGAATTCAGACAAGAGTGGAGAATTTGTGGTAGGAATACCGGACAAACTCTCAGCTCCAGGAATACAATTTGGCCTTGCAAACGATATCACTGATTCACTGGTAGGTGTGCTGCCTACTCTAGTTAAAAAGCCAGTGGAGATGCAGGCAACTAAAGAAATGAAAGATGTTTATCCAGGAATTTTCCCACATTGTATGATCACAAGATTACAGAGGCACAAGTTGAAGCAGGAGAGATCAAAACACACGGATTAGGAAGCTAACAGCTTTATCAGGGAATGTTTTTGATCAGATAAGTAGGACAGAGCAGGAACAACTAGGTAAACATGCAAGTATCTTTAGCTCTGCTGTGCTTATTGAGTTACAACAGAAAGATGAGGAGTTAAAGCAGTTGTGTCAAAAGGCATATACAGAAAAGAGAGTGAAAGCATCCCTGTGTGTTATTACTTAACAAATGATGTCTTAATGAGGAAATGGAGACCATCACACATTCAAGCAGATGAATAATGGGCAGAGATTCATCAAATTGTTTTCCCAGTAGGGTACAGAAAGGAGGTGCTACGAGTGGAGCATGAGTTACCACTGGGAGGTCATTTAGGGGTGAGGAAAACACAGGCTAAAATACAAAGATATTTTTATTGGCCTGGACTACATAAAGATGTAGTTGAATTTTGCCAGATATGTCATACATGTCAGCTAATCAGAAAACCACAGGCAGTAATAAAAGCTGCACCTTTAATACGTATTCCAGCATTTGAGGAATCTTTCACAAGAATCTTGATTGATTGGGTAGGTCCCCTACCTCAAACAAAAACTGGGAATAAGTATATGTAAACAATAATGGATATATTGACTAGATTTCCAGAGGCAATCCCATTACGCAACATCACAGCTAAAGGGTTGTGAAAGAACTAATTAAATATTTTTACTCGATACAGATCGCCAATAGAGATCCAGTCAGATCAAGGATCAAACTTCACATCCAAACTATTCAAGGAGGTTATGGATAACTTGAGAATGAAACAATTCAAATCTACTGAGTACCATCCAGAAAGCTAGAGAGATGGCATCAAACATTAAAGACCATGTTCAGGGCTTATGGTCAGGATTATCCAGATGATTGGGATACAGAGTTCCATTTGTACATTTTGTGATCAGAGAGGCACCAAATGAATTGACCAAATTCAGTTCATTTGCATTAATATTTGGGCATGACATAAGAGGACCGTTAAAATTGATTAAGGAAAAATTAATAAGTCAGAATTCAGAGACCACCCATTTGGACTATGTCAATTTTTAGAGAATGATTAAACAGAGCTGGAGAGTTGGCTAGACAGCATTTAAAAGTATCACAGCATAGAATGATTCAGGAAGTGGATAAGAAATCACAAATTCGCAATTTTGCAATTGGGCATAAAGTATTGGTGTTACTTTCAGTAACAGATGAGCCTTTAAAAGCAAGGTTTAGTGGCCCGTATCAAATTGAGAAGAAATTGAGTGAGAGGAATTACTTGATAAGGACTCCAGATGGGAAGAAATCTCACAGAGTGTTTCATGTGATTATGCTCAAAAGGTATTTTGATAGGGAAGGAAAGCAAGAGAAGAATGTATTAATAATTACAGCAAAGAACGAGGATTCTGAATTGGACATTCCTCAAATCAAATTGGACAATGAGGAAGTTGTCAAAAATTGGGATAAATTATTGACTTACCTTCTCCAAGAAAATCGAAATGACCTGGAAGAGTTATGACTATCATATGGGGAGATATGTGGAAATAAACTGGAAAGTACTAACATAATTGTGCTTCATGTAGATATAGGAGATGCTGTTCCGAGTAATCAACATCCTTGTAGGCATAACCCTCTAAAGTTGGCACAGGTTCAAAAGGAGATAGAGCACATGCTCCAAGATGGCATAATCAAAGTGAGTTACAGTGACTGGAGCTCACCCATAGTCACGATGCCAAAGCCAGATGGTACCCAACGGTTATGTGTGGACTATCGCAAAGTCAACGCCGTTACAAAGACTGATGAATATCCAATTCCACAGTTAGAGGACTGTGTCGAAAAAGTGAGATAAGCAACTTACGTTTCTAAGTTGGACTTGCTCATAGGCTACTGGCAAGTACCTCTGTCAGAGAGAATAAAGGCAGTTTTGGCTTTTGTAATGCCAAATGGACTATATCAGTTCAAAGTCATGCCATTTGGTATGAAAAACGCGCCAGCCACATTTCAGAGACTGACTAATAACGTCATTGCCTGGTTACCCAATTGTGCTGTTTACATTGATAACCTGATGGTTTTTAAAGTTAAAAATCACACAACACTGGGATATAATCCAATAGGTTTATTTGGAAGTGCTAGCTTTCGGAGCACTGCTATTTATCAGGTGGTTGTGGAGTACACAATGAAGAAGCAGCGCTCCGAATGTTAGTGCTTCCAAATAAACCTGTTGGACTATAACCTGGTGTTGTGTGATTTTTAACTTTGTAGACCCTAGTCCAACACCGGCATCTCCAAATCATGGTGGTTTATAGTCACTCATGGAGTGATCATTTACAGCATTTATCAGACTTGTTTGATCGACTTCGGAAGGCAGATTTGGTGGTAAACCAGCTAAAAGTGAATTTGCCAAAGCCCAAGTCACCTTCCTGAGCCGTGTTATTGGACATGGACAAATGGCCCCACAAGATGCAAAAACAGAAGTAATTGGGGAATTTCCCACACTGTCAACGAAAAAAGCAGTACTATGATTCCTGGCATTGAATGGATTTTATTGAAAGTTTATGCCGAATCTTAGCAGTGTGGCTGCTTCACTCACCGAATTGTTAAAAAAGGGCAAGAGGTTTCAGTGAGCAGCGGACTGTTAAAAGGCATTTGACAGCCTAAAAACTGTGTTAACCACTGCCCCAGTGTTAGCCACCCCGGATTACACGAAGCCTTTCAAGGGGCTATCGATGGCAGTGATGTGGGTGTCAATGCGGTGCTCCTGCAGGAGGTTGACGAGGGGGTAGAAAGACCCATCAGATATTTTTCCAGAAAGTTGAACATGCATCAACAGAAATATTCAATGGTGGAGAGAGACTTTAAGCTTGGTGTTGGCATTACAACATTTCAGTGTTTATATTGCCAGCAATGCATCTGAGACAATTGTATACACTGATCATAACCCATTGACATTTGTGAAAAAATTTAAGGACAAAAATGCCAGACTGTTCAGATGGTGCTTATTGTTACAGCCATTCAACTTGATTGTGCATGTGGCAGGTCACAAAAATGTGATTGCTGATGCGTTATCGAGACTCAAATGTGATACGGAGGTGGTCGGTGGTGGGTGTACCACGGCCTGAATTTGCATGGGGTTGTGCATGTTTATAGTTAGTATAGTGTATATGTGTGCTTTAGACTATGAACCAGTTGTTTTTGAAGTGTTTTAAAAGTGAAGCCATCTTTTGATATCGATGGTTCATTTTTTTGAGAGGACAGGAAGGTGATTTGGGCTTTTTTGAGTTGGTCCCCTTTTTTTCCTAAAAAGCTGTTTCTTTTCTCAAAGATACTGTGTCCTTGATTATTTTCAGAGGGGTCATAAAAACCGTCCCAGCTCTGAGGTGACTAGTTTGGTACAGAGCTTAAAAGGATTTTGAGAGGCCTTTTGTTTATATGTAAACAGATGAGACTTCAGGCCATAGTGGTCATGTTTTAGAAGTGACCTGTGTAATGAAAGGGGAGTGGTCAGCTCCATAGCTAAGCAATTCCGTCCAGAACTAGTTAGAAGTTCAGCTGTGTGGAAACAGGCTGCAAAACTCTCTCTCTCCTTCTGTCCTTCTCACTTCAACCTGTAAACATTTCTTCAATTCCCGACTCAGGCGACTGACTGTGTGGACTTTGCACTTTCTCCCCGTGTCTGCGTGGGTTTCCTCCGGGTGCTCCGGTTTCCTCCCACAGTCCAAAGATGTGCAGGTCAGGTGAATTGGCCATGCTAAATTCCCCACAGTGTTAGGTAAGGGGTAAATGTAGGGGAATGGGTGGGTTGCGCTTCGGCGGGTCGGTGTGGACTTGTTGGGCCGAAGGGCCTGTTTCCACACTGTAATGTAATGTAATCTAATCTAATCTAATCTAATCTAATCTAATTCAAATCAATTCAGAAGTTCAGCCAAATGGTTGGTTATTGATAAGAGTCTCAAACAAGGAGGGGAAAATCAGCGCTGTGGAGTTGCTTAGGGAAAGAAACCTGGAGACTGGTAATAAATCCACAAAACTTGGAATGAAGTGGAAATATGCAAAAGCCTTATACCAACTCCTACAACATGAAGACTTTGAAATTCGCTGCATGGTTTCACCTCATCACAATTTCATATTCTGCCTCACCTTCTGTACTGTTTGGTTCAACATTGGTGATTGTCACCATTAGATTTGCATTATTGATTTCATTCAGACAATTTTCCAGTTGAGAAGTGTCTCCATACCATAATGCCTTTATATAGGCAATTGTTTCAATGCTGCTATAACATTAATGAAAGAAAATCACAATAGAGTTTTGGTCCTTCATAAAGTTACAACTGTCTGAAGCATTTGACTGCCTGAGGCTACTGGTGTTCCAAAATACTTCATCAGAAAAACCATGCAGCAGCAATGTTGGTGAGCAATAACTTTAACAGATGGCCTAAGAGATTCCAGATTCCTCAATTAAATTACAGCAAGAGGTTAAGCAAGTTAACTTATTATAGTAGAACACATTTTATGTGACAGTTCATCCTTAAAGATCAGTGTTCTATGTAGCTCTATATCCTGCCCTATCTTAGTTCCAATCTCCTTTTTGAATATGCATGAGTCAAATAACCAACTATCCAATTAAGCAATCACAAGACTTTGCTGTCAAGCTCAAATGTGACCATATTTGATAAAAACCTTTATAAAAGGTTTTCTTGGGACCAATCCCCCAAAGTCGCTTGCAGTTTTTTTTTATTTTCTTTGTCTCTAATCTGTTTTCAGAACACTTTGGGCTGGATTTACTGGAGACAGTGCCATTGTGATCATGTCACTGGACTCAGCGGTCCAAAAAGACAGACGCTGCCCTCTGAAACATAGAGCCAAATCCTGTCTTGCACCAAGTGGAAATGAAATTCAATCGGTCAGTCTCAGTAACAGTGGCCATGAAGCTAGTGACTGATTGTCATCAATAAAACCCAGTCGCAGGGTGCGGTTGTGGCACAGTGGTAGTGTACTTACCCCTGGACTGGGAAGCCTGGGTTCTAGTTCCTAACTGCTCCCGAGGTGCACAATAACATCTCTAAACAGATTGATTAGAAAACTAGATTTAAACCCATTTGATTCACCAATATCCCCAAGGGACAAAGATTTGTTGTTCTTAATCAGTCTAGTTGACTAGCCTATGCTGGTGTTTGTTTTCCACAAGGTGCCACTCATCTATTTCATCTAATTCTTAACACAGGCTATTCTTTTCTTCCCCATATTTTTGTCCGATTCCTGTGATTAACTGGTGAACCTCACCCATAAAGCTTTTTGAGGTACCTCTTCTGTGCAACTATGTAAAAACATTATTCAGGGATAAGTCTCAGAACAAGTGAATCTTTAGTTCTGAGTCAAGGAGTGACAGGCAGCAGGCTGGAAGAACACAGTAAGCCAGGGAGAATCAGGAGGTAGAGAACATTTCTGGTGTAACCTTTCTTCAGGTCTGGGGGTGGGTGTAGGGGGAACTGCAGATAACAGGAGTGGTGGGGGCAGGGGTGGAGCCAGGTGAAGACAGGTAGAGACTACAACCTGATTGGTCAATGGGAGGAATGAATCCAGTTGGTAGCTGGAAGGAAGGGTCAATGAAAGGAATGGACGGGAGTTGGAGAGACTGGGAAGGGAGTCAGGGGATGGTAAGGGACGTTATTTGAAATTGGAGAACTCAATGTTGAGTCCTCTGGGCTGTAGTTTGCACAGGCAGAAGATGAGGTGTTGTTGCTCAAATGTGCGGTCTGATTTGTTGAGGCAATGGAGAAGGCCAAGGATGGTCATGTCGGAAAGGTATTGGGGAGGGGAATTAAAATGGGTGGTGACTGGGAGGTCAGGTTGGCCCCTGCGGGCCCGCCTGAGATGCTCAGCAAAACTGTCTCCAACTGAGTCAAAGTTGTTAAAATTCTCGCCCTTGTTGTCAAATCTCATTGTGGTCTTTCCTTGCCTATTTCTAATTTCATCCAGCTGCCTAACCTCTGTAAAATGCAGTTCTCCAATTTTGATCTCTCGTACATTTCTAAGCATAATTATTCCAACATTGGCATTTGTCACTTCCGGCCGAGTGCTCTGGAATTTCCTCACGACACCTTCCCCACATCATAATCTTGCTTTCTTCTTAGGTCATGCCCTAATACCTAGCCCTTTGACCAAGCTTTTGATCATCTGATCTAAAATGACTTTCCCTCCATTATAAGGTCAGAAGTAGGGATGCTCATCAATGATTGCCATTATTGTGTTCCACTCCTCAGATATGCAACAGTCCGTGTCCAAATGCAGTAAGCCCTGGACAACATTCAGGCATGGGCTGATGTGTGGTGTGAATACTACTTGCCACTTAAGAAACCAGGCTAATGATCAAGAATCCAATCATCCAATGACATGATCAACAGTATTTCATATTATCAACATCTCAAGGGTTAACATTGATCAGAAACTGAACTGGATCAACCATATGTATACAGTTCCTACAAGAGCAGCTCAGAGGTTGTGAATTCTGTGACAATTAGATCACTTCCTGACCCTCTCCAGGCTGTCATACACAATGGCACAGATCAGATATCATTGAATCATAGAATTCCTACAGATAGAGGCTATTTGACTCATCGAGTCAACGCCAACCCTCCAAACATCATCCCATCCTATCCCATAACCCCACATTATACATGGCTAATCCACTTAGCCTGCACATCCCTGGACACTACAGGACAATTTAGCATGGCCAATCAACCTGACCGTATATCTTTTGACTGTGGAAGGAAACCGGAGCACCTGGAGGAAACCCACACAGACACATGAAGAATGTGCCATCTCCATTCGGTCACCCAAGGCTGGAATCGAACCCAAATCCCTCATGCTATGAAACAACAGTGTTAACCACTGTGTCACCATGGTGTATCTCATAATGTGTTGGAAAACTATTCACCTGCATGGATGGGTGCAGCTCCAATTAAACTCAAGCTCTACATCATATAGATCAAAGAACTCTGCTCAACTGGGACCTCAACAATCTGCCAACATATATTTTGTCCACCAAAAGAAGTACGGATGCTGTGCATGAGCACTCAGTTCTAAGAAAGGGTCACTCAACCTGAAACATTATCTCTGATATCTCTCCACAGATACTGCCAGACCTGTTGAGCTTTTCCAGCAATTTCTCTTTTTGTTATATTTTGTTCACCACTAACATACAGTGGAGCAGTATGTATCATCCACAGGGCATCCCGCAATAACACATCAATGCTCCTTTGACATCTAAACTCTAAACTTTACCACTTAGAAGTTCAAGGACAGCAGATACGTGAGAACACCACCCTCCAGGGCTCATACGATCTGACTTGAAATTATTTTGTTGCCCCTTCATTGTAGCTGACTCAAAGTTCTTCAATTTCCTCCCTATACAACATGAACTTCAGCCGCTCATGCCAACAGCTTCGAGGCAATTAACGATGGGCCAACAAGGGATGGGCAATAAATGCTGTCCCTGCCACTGATGCCCACATCCTGAGAATGAATAAAAACAAAATCTTACATTGGTTTAGTGCCATACTCAGATTTATGATGCTCTTGTGAAGCACCTTGGGACATCAAGGCGTTATATAAATATAAGTCATATGCTGCTGTTATCTGGCTCCTCACTACTGAGTCAAGGTGAGCTGGAAATATTAATGTTCACGACGGGATCCATTGAAATGGATCATGAGGTGCAGCTTGGCTTTGTGGGGCACGTGGGCCAAATCCGCAGGAAACAATGCCTTCGATTGTCTCTGTTTTGATTCCAGTAAGGACCAACATTTGGTTTGTCTGACTATTGACAATTCATTGTCTCACTGAATTTAGCAGCCACCAGGTACAAGATGACTGATGACTGCGTAGAAGGCAAGTGTTAGGACAGGAGAGAGAAAATAACCTTAAAAACAAATTTATTGATTCTAATATCCAATTCAATACAATAGAGCGGGCATCACTCTGAACATCTTCCTTCCATATAAAGTAATCAGGCAGTAAATTATCAGTTAAGACAATTAAATTGGGAATGGTAGAACCTTGCAGAACTAACATTTTAGAAATGAATTTCAAACTACTAGCTCTTTGAAAAGTTCCTCCAGCCATGAGTTAATTTCTGATTTATAACTCATCCGAGGCAATGAATTTTCATAAAGTCCAATTGTTAAATGGCACGGTATAATTTCAATTCTAAACGTATGCCTGAAATGAAAGAAAAAAGATCACATTGCAATACATCCCATGGAAAAAATTCCAGCAGTGATCCAATTTTTTGGTTTGCATAATTATTAACCATTCTGATCCACTGGCTCAGATACTCAGAGGGGGGCAATCCAGTTGGATTAACATTCCAACTCTATTTTTTTTCTTTTAGGATTGAACTCCTCACTCCTGGCTGGCATTCCAATCCAGGCTCCTTCAGAAATATGAACTGTGGCCAGTTCTGGTCACTCTTTTATAGGAAGGATATTCTTAAGCTAGAGAGGGTTCAGAAGAGATTTACTAGGATGTTGCTCAATATAGATGGCGTGAGCTCTAAGGAGAGGCTGGGTAGGCTATTTTTTTTTCCCTGGAGCATAGGAGATTGAGATGCGACCTTATCGATATATAATGAGGGGTATAGATAAAGTGAATGGCAACTGTCTCTTCCCTAGGGTGGGGCTTTTAAGACTATGGAGCATATTTTTAAGGAGAGAGGAGAAAGATTTTAAAAAGACATGAGGGGCAATTTCTTTTTTTCATTGACAGTGGTTTGTGTCTGGCAGGAACTTCCAGAAGAAGTGGTAGATGCAGGTATAGTTACAATATTGAGGTTAGTACATACACAGGAAAGGATTGGAGTGATATGTGCCAAGCACAGGCCAGCAGGACTAGTATAGTTTAGGATTATGATTGGCATGGACTCTTTGGACCAAACGGGCTGTTCCCATGCTGCATGACTCTATAACTCTCTCTAAGTGCAAAAATGTTAAGGGAAAGCCAAACTATTCCAACTTTGCCATGGCATAGATGCTGCAATTAAATATACAGCAGTGCAGCCAGCCAAAGGTATAGACACAGCTACATGTGTTGGGTTCAGGTGGCAGTTGGCTAAGGAGTTGGTTAGGCTGCCAGGTTGAACAGGGTTCTGGATTAGTGGTGCTGGAAGAGCACAGCAGTTCAGGCAGCATCCAAGGAGGTGCCAAGCGGGTAGGGTACCAGATAAATAGGATGCCAAGGTGGCTGTTTGGATAGGGTGTAACATTAGAAGTGGTGAGTTCTAGGGTAGGCCAAGATCTGGTAGAGCACGGGAAGGAGCAAGTCAAGTTCAGGAGCTCGGTGCACTGGCAGGGGCTATCAGATGCTGAGGAAGGAGTGTTGGTTCTGGTGGGGATGTTGGACTCAGCAGGAAGAGGAGAGAAGGTCAAGTCTGGCAGTGGGGGAAGGGGAAGATGTTGAGTTTAGGTGTTCAGGCTGGTGACTGGGGGACCTGACTCTCCCAGGTACAGAGTGAGAGGTGGAATAGCACCTGTTTGGAAAGGGTCAGGTTTGGTGGAGTGGGGGGTTATTATTACTAAGGGAACATCAACATAATGGACGCTTGATGTGTCCTGTGAGGTTATGGACGTTAGTTCCAGTGGGCAGAGATGGGTGAGGGATAGGAGTGGTTGAGTAGTGGTGTGGGGACGATGTACAGGTCCAGTAAGGTGAGGGTTGTGTCTGTCAGGATGGGAGAGCGAGGTGGGGGGATGAATGGGAATCAGAAAGAAAAACAGAAATTGCTGGAAAAACTCAGCATTTCATAGAGTCATAGATTCCTATGGAGATAGACCCTTTCGTCCAAACTGGTCCATGCTGACCAAAATGTCCGTCCACACTAACTCCATTTCTCTGCACTTGGCCCATATCCTTCTCAACCTTTTCAATCCATGCATTTATCCAAATGTCTTTTAAATGTTTTTAATGTACCCGCCTCAACCACATCTGCTGGCAGCTCATTCCACATGCATATCACCCTCTGTGTAAAATGTTGCCCCTCAGGTTCCCTTTTATTCTTTCCCCTCTAACCTTAAACTGATGCCCTCTAGTCCTCGAATCCCCAAGCCTGGGAAAAAGACTGAGTGCATTCACCCTATCCAAGCCTCTCATGATCTTAAACACTTCTATAAGATCGCTCCTCAGTCTCCTATGCTCTAAAGAAAAAAGTCCTAGCTTATCCAACCTCTCCACATAACTCAGGCCATTGAGTCCAGGCAACATCCTTGTAAATTTCTTCTGCACTCTTTAAACGTTTACTTACACCCTTCCTATAGTAAGGTGACCAAAACTAAACACAATACTCCAAGTGTGGCCTCACCAGTGCCCTGTATAACTGCAACATAACTTCCCAACTTCTATACTTAATGCCCTGACTGATGAAGGTCAGTGTGACAAAAGCCTTCTTCACTACCCTGTCTACCTGTGACTCCACTCTCAGAGAACCATGTACCTGAATTCCGAGGTCCATCTGTTCCACTACATTTCTTAAAGCCCCACCATTTATCATGAAATTCCTATCATGATTTGACTTTCCAAAGTGCAAGACCTCACACTTATCTATATTAAACTCCATTTTCCATTTCACAGCTCACTTCCCCAGCAGTTCAAGACCTTGCTGCGGTTTCTGACAACCTTCCTCACTGTCCATGATACCGCCTATTGTAGTGTCATTTGCAAACATACTAATCATGTTTTGTACATTATCATCCAAATCATTGATATAGATAACAAACAGCAATGAGCCCCTGAGGCACACCACTTGTCACAGACCTCCAGTCTGACATGCATCCTTTCACTAGTACCCTCTGCTTCCTACCATCAAGCCAATCTTGTATCCAATTGTCCATCTCACCATGGATGTAAGCAGAGGAATCAGAGTTTTCAGGACCTGCAGTTCTTTCAGTTTTTTTGATAAATGGGAATCACTCAGGTCCAAGAGTGGTGGTGGAAGATGTAAGTTCCCAGCCTGGATGAGTGGAGTGCATGGTTCTCATGAGTTCATGCGGTTGGGGGGTGGGGGTGGGATGTGGGGGTGGGAATGAGTAATGAATGAGGCAGTCAGACTCTGTTTACAATCCTTTCACCTTTAAAATCCTTTCATCTTATCCCAAGTGGAAAACCACAAATTCACAAACTTTAATGGATTATTTTAGAGGATTCCAGACACTTGGCTAGTGAATTTGTCGATTGGAATCGTCAAAGTCTGCGGTTTTTGGGATTCTGCATTTTCCTGATGTGTAACTACAGCCATAAGAATATCTGGGACAATACTTGATTCAGGAACATGCTGCAATCACAACAACCAAGCTGATGACATACCATTATTGATGGTGCTGCTGATCTCTGAAAAACAAAGTATTTAACAAGTTCAGTCTCCAGAACTAAGAACCTCATAGGCTCTGAGGAAATAATGTCTGCTGTATAAGAAAGATCCCGATAAACTCTGACCTTTCACTCAAATTGACCATCCAACATTTCTCTGTTTCAGTGTTCCTCCTTGTTGATTAAAGGGCTTCAAGACCTTGAGGCAACTTTATGATGATATTACAGAGCTGCTTCCCACAGTACATTATTGGCACAGTTTGCAAGGAGTTAATTAGATTTAGACTAAAATGTAAGTGAGAAACACATCTGGATAACAGTCTCACACCAATACAATACAAATATCAGATGTGGTGCTACTCAGAATACCATATCTAAGTGTATATGGTGTGAAGATTCAAAGAGCAGATTTCCACTGAAGCCTAAGCTTGAAGGTCGTTCTTGACCATGTATTTTCCTTGATCGTAGAAATATAGAGATGTACAGTACAGAAATAGACCCTGTGGTCAACTCATCCATGCCAATCAGATATCCTAAATTAATCTCATCCCATTTGTCAGCATTTGGTGCATATCCTGATCAGCAAGTCTTGAACCAAAAATTCTGGTCATCCTTCTATAGGAAGGATGTTGTTAAACTTGAGCTGTGGAAAAGAGATTTACCAAGATGTTTCCAGAACTGGAGGGTTTGAGCTATATCGAAAGGCTGAATTGGCTGGGGCTGCTCTCCCTGGAGCATTGGAGGATGAGGGGTGACCTTACAGAGGTTTATAAAATCATGTGGGCCTTAGATAGGGTGAATCGCCAAGGTCAGTTTCCCAGAGTAGGGGTGTCCAAAACTGGATGGTATAGGTTTAAGGTGAGGGGGGGAAAGATTTAAAAGGAACCTAAAGGGCAACCTTTTCACACAGAGGGTGATGCGTGCATGGCGTGAGCTGCTAGAGGAAGTGGTGGAGGCTGGCACAATTACAACACTTAGAAGACATCTGGATGGATATATGAATAGGAAGGGTTTTGAAGGATGTGGGCAAAATGCTAGCAAATGCGACTAGTTCAGACTGGGACATCTGGCTGGCACAGATTAGTTGAATTAAAGAGTCTGTTTCCATGCCATATGACTCTATAAAGCTTGCAATTGTGACCCAAAAACCACATGACAGTAGGATCCTCTCTGTTTCTCTCCATGTTCTTGGTATCGCTGATATTCAGGATATTTCTCACTGAGCCAGATTGACCTCACCAGACAAGTTTTTAAAAATGCCAATCGATATTGGGAGAGCGTGTGAATACAGCATTCAGGTAAAGGATCATCATGATCATATTGAGTAGCAGGGGGGGGGACTCTATTAGCCAAGAAACTGATTCCAGCTTCAATTTTCGATGTTTCAGTGTATCTATCAGTCAAGCTCAAAACAAAGCGTTAATGCTTTTTAGGAATAACATCCATTTCATATACAGGATCAAGATTTCTGGAGAGTGAACATGTCAAAGCCTTGCATCTGTTTTTTTTGGACTACCCAGGAGCTTAAGGAGGTCATAGGTTGCCATGGTGAAAGCAATGGGGAACTATCAGCCAATCAGAACAAACTTCCCAAAAAAAACGTAATTCTTTTTCTCCTATAATGCAAATTGCTGTGACTGCCTGAAATTTGGCATTCTTGCATTTGTCCTGAAGAGTACAAAATGGAAAACTTTGGCAACATGTCACCCTTTTTGTCAATTTTCAAGTTCTGCATGACCAAATGACAATTTAGAGATAATTAAAGAAAGGACAAGGTCAGCTCAGGGTCTCAGTGGGAACAAGCCATTGATCGAGTGCTGATGCATCTGTTTATTGGAACAAAACCAGGAAGACACTGTGATGACCTAGTCCATAGGTCCACTGTTGGTAGAATGTCTGAGTAGCAGGTACTGTCACACTACAGATGAAAGTATAGGCACCGCTGTTACATTTTACGCAATGTCTTCAGACATTTTTCTACATCACAAAGAAATGACTAAACTATGTCAAGGGAAATAAATGTGATGAATCTGATTTCTTGTGGCCAGAGTTACAATGAGACAGAAAAGGAGGAGGAATATGCATAATGTCCTCATGTGCCATCTTCCTATTATCACTCACCTCATTCTGCCTCTGAGCATTTAAGAGTCTGATTTTTCCCCCCCTTCTTTAAATTAACAGTTTGAAAATCTAAATCTGAGAGACTGCTTTAAGCCATAGAATAAGCTGTAAGACATTTACTTCTGAGAGTGTTGCTGATGGATATAGTATAAGGTAACATAAATTGTGTTATGTTCTTAAGCTGTTAGCAATAAATACAACACGATCTCGGGTATCGCTGAGTACTGTACTTCCTTTGTCTGAACAGCTGATAATTGAAAACAGAATTTCTTAATAAATGTCATCATTTAAATAAAATTTCGCTTTGAGAATTCATTGTAGACAAACAGGCGGCTGGAAAAACACAGCAAGCCAGGCAGCATCAGGAAGTGAAGAAGTCCACGTTTCAGGTATTAATTCTTCTTCAGGCCTCTGAAGAATTGAGAATTTGAGAATTCTTTCTCCAGTTTTGACACAAGGGCTTTGAGAGAATCCTCTCGTCACAACAGCTAAGTGGATTCAATTTTGCGCCCTAAAGATGCTGGAAATCGGAAATGAAAACAGGAATTACTAGAGAAACTCAAAAGGTCTGGCAGTGTCCATGCAGAGAAACACAGAATTAATGTTTTGAGCTCAGAGACCCTTTGTCAAAACTGGAGAATCATCCTGAAGAAGGGTCACTGGACTCGAAATATTAACATTGCTTTTCTCTGCACATATCCTTCCAGACCTACAGAGTTTCTCCATCAATTTCTGCTTTTGTTTTACTCTTCCACCCTTCACTTCCTGTTAATTGCATAAATTTCTGGACACTGAAGTGTGGTGGGAAACTGTCTCCAATTGATCTGTGAAAATCTCAAGCTGAAGCCCAAGTCTTTGACCCGATTAAAGCTTTAGAGGGGGCAAGATATAAATTAGTTTATCAAAAGGTATAAATGAAATGTTAGACAGGTCCATTTCATATTATTCTTAAAAACAAAACTGACTATACTTTTTGATTTGAGTGAAACTAGATTGTGAATTAATGAAGTGGTAAGTGGTAAAGTTTTTCCCAATGCACTTAGATTGATTCAATAGCTTCTTCAACAAATCAGCATAATGATATATTGAGATAAAGTTTTCTAATTAAATAATGTTTGCCTCTCAAATTCCACTGTCAGTTAAATAGATGATTCACAATGTAAGTGTGGACATAAAGAGTGTTGCAAGTAGTAAGGTTTTTTGAGTATCTACGTGCCATTCACTGCATGTAATATTTCTATAATTCCTTATGAAATATTTATGTAAAATTGCATTGTTATATTAGATTTGGTTCAACTACTACTATCTATTTACAAAGTTTTCATAATCTGCTGATTCCTTTCAGTTAAAGTGTACAGAAAGTAAAAAGAATCTAATTTTCTCAAAGACACTTTTATCCAGGTCTTATCCAATTTAAGTTTTAGTCAGTTCCAAAGGTTATGATTAATGCAAGGACCTTATTTCTGTTGTTTATTCATCAATGGGCTCAAAGCTTAGCTCTGATTTTTTTTTGGTTTCTTAAGCTTCAATGAGCATATCTGAGCAAAAAAAATACGAATTGGCACTTATCATTCCAATTTCGCTTCCTAAAATTAATTGGATGACACAGTGGTTAGCACTGTTGCCTCATAGTGCCAGGGACTGAGTTTGATTCTACCCTCCAGTGACCAACTGTGTGGAGTCTGCATACTCATATCTGCGTGAGTTTCCACCCACAGTCTAGGTGGAAGCTTAGGTGAATTGGCCATGCTAAATTGGCCATAGCTACAAGGGTGTGCAGGTGAGGTGGATTAGCCATGGGAAATGCAGAGTTATGGGGATAGGGTGGGATGATCTTCGGAGGGTCAGTGTGAACTCAATGGACCAAATGGCCTGTTTCCACACTGAAGGGATTCTCTGGACGAAAAGCTGGTTCCTACAGTAAATTTCCACTTTCTCTTTTCGTAATTTACGTAATTATATTTCATATGGGGCCACCTAACAATCTACAATTCAATGCTTCTTAGCCTTGAGACGTGAGATTAAGCAGAAACTTCCCAATATAAATAAAAGAGTAAATTGTCCTGCACATTATTTCAACATAAATAAAGAGAATAGATGTTAGTGCTGAAGTTAATATTCAATTTAAGTAAGAAAGTATGAGCAGCATTTGAGTCAGTATTGCATTTTCAATATTCTCTCTTAAGCTTTAAGATCCATTTAGATGATATGACAGTGGGATGGAAAACATTTGTCCCTCAACAGATAAATTGAAAATTTCAGAGCTGCCTCCTTCACCTGCACTTCTCTAGTTCAGCTGCAAAATGGCCTTCACAAATGGAATTTTGAACAGTGCTTTTTAGCAAACTGTCAGATTCTGACTGTCAAAAGATAAGATCTGCCTTCCCATTTTATCACAGCTATCCGACAATGACTGTGTGTCTCTTGTCTGCTTAAATGCTAGGAAATAAAATCAGCTGCAAAAACCTTAAAAGAATTTATCTGTTTAGATTAACGTTATTTCAAAATGAGTATTTCCCATTTATTTTTAACTTGGTTGAACCTTCTAAAACAACACTCACTAAGTAAATTAACTGAATTACCTCACCAGTAAAACTGTGGTCCATTGACCGATAAACTCACTGGTTTAATTTTGATTTTAATTTACAATTCTCCATTCTTTCTTACTTTTTGTTTCTCTTTTTACTTCTGCCTTTTTTCTTTCTATTTTTCCTTTCCTTTGGAGCCTTTTGCAGCGGGTTAGTTGGTGAAACCTGAATGGTGGCTGGAGCAGGCCCTGCACAGAATGGTGGCTCCTCCTGGTGATTAGAGGTGGCAGCAGACGACTGGAGACGGTGGTGGTAGCACCAGCAGTACAGATGTCCTCCTGACATTCGGGGCTGGTGGCAGCTGTGTCCCTGTAGTAGCCAGAGGAGGATCTTTCCAGATGGCAGTACCAGCAAGGCGACATCTCAGAACAGTGGCGGTCGAACAGGAGCTTTCAGCAAGATGGCGGCCTGGTCTGGCAGCAAAGCCAGGGACTCCTGGTTGCAGTAGACCCAGAGCAAGGACTCCGGGCATTGGCGAGGCAACGTGGTACGCCAGGATTTGAGGCGTCATCAAGGTGGCAGAGGAGCCAGGGATTCCTGGTGGCAAGGTGATTGTGGGGTCAAGCACAGGACCCAGCATCATTGGCAGCATTGGCGAGGTGGGCCCAGCAGTGAAGAGCTGGTGCCTGAACAGCTGTGACTCCTATTATTGGTGGGTCCATTACAGGTGGCAGCGAAGTGATGGAGGGGGGCTGGCGGCACAATTCATAGAGATGTACAGCATGGAAACAGACCTTTTGGTCCAACTTGTCCATGCTGACCAGATATCCTAACCAAATCCAGTCCCATTTGCCAGAACTTGGCCCATATCCCGCTAAACCGTTCCTATTCATATACCCATTTAAATGCCTTTTAAATGTTGCAATTGTACCAGCCTCCACCACTTCCTCTGGCAGCTCATTCCATACACACACCACCCTCTGCCTGAAAAAATTGCCCCTTGGGCCACTTTTGAATCTTTCCCCTCTCATCCTAAACATATGTCCTCTAGTTCTCTATTGACCCTATCCATGCCTCTCATAATTTTATCACCCTCAGCCTCCGACACTCCAGGGAAAACAGCCCGCGCCTTTTCAGCCTCTTCCCATAATTCAAACCCTCCAACCCTGGTAACATCCTTGTAAATCTTTTCTGAACCCTTTCAAGTTGCACAACATCCTTCTGATATTTAGCCAGCTCAGGGCTCTCTTTCAGTTATATTTTTGATCCGTTTTATTCTTAAACGATTCAAAAGGTGCCAGATTATTGTGACTGTTGAAGCTTTCCAATGTATTTTACTGTATTATTCATGAGAAAATACAGGTGACAATAAATAAATCATTCATACATTGGCGATATGGGAAATTTATAAACAGCTGGAGTTGTTGGATAGAACATTTAAAGAAAGGCACAGATACAATGGCCAAAGAGGCCTCAAATGATGCTCCAAGATAATTAAGGGATACTAGTCATAAGTCACGATGCAAAGCTCAAAGGGACTTTGTTTTGGCTTGTTGTTAGAATTGGTTGATGAGTAGCAGGTGATTAAATCCACAGTATTTGGAACTTGGCAGATGCAATGGCTCTTTCCTCTTCCTCTTTCTTTGTTTTTATATTTTTGCAACTGGGATCAGTATACAATATGAATATATCACACTGAAACAATGATATGACCTATCCTATGGGTTACTTAAGAACAGAGAAATAGTATGCATCTTTTACAAGCTCAGTAAACCAAAGCCGGCACATGAAGATTTAACCAGACAATAAAGTCTTTCCAGTTTACATTCTCTTTTTATTATCACATTCATGCTATTCGCACAAGGGAAGGTCAGGGACTGTGACTCACAATAGGAATTGACACATTTAGTAATAGTATAATGTGAACAAAATTAAACCATATAAATAGTGTGTATTTTAAAGCAGAACTCATCTCTGAACTCCCCAAAGCCTCTCTACCATCGACAATAACATTGAAACACAAGAACAAGGAGCAGGAGTAGGCAATTCAGCCCGTCCAGCCTGCTCCACTAGTTAATGCATTCGTGGCTGATCTCACCTCAGCCTCAACTCAACTTTCCTTCTCACTCCCCCTAACCCTTTAACCCATTATTCATTAAAAATCCTCCTTAAATATACTCAATGTGCCATCTCCATCGCACTCTCGGGTTAGTGAATTCCATAGAATGACCATTATTTGAGAAGTAATTTGCTACCCTTTTTTCTAAAACTATGACCTCTCATTTGACATTGCCCCACAAAAGTTAACATCTGCTTTGTCAATCCTCTTTGGCATCTTTATATCTCAATTAGATCTCCTCCTAATCTTCTCAACATGAGGAAGCATTGGCCTAACTGCTCAATCTCACTTGTTTAGGCAAACGCCTCATCTCTGAAATTAATCCAGTGAACCTTCTCTGAATTGCCTCAAGTAAGGGGACCATAATTGTATGCAGTATTCTAGGTGGGTTTCAAAGTCAGGAGTTTACACAGAATATACCCCACTAGCCTGCAGAATCTTAATAAGGGAAATGAAAACCTTGGAAGGAAAAAATGTTTCAATATCCAAACATGTTGAATACCTCTACATCAGTTGCACTGTAGATTAGATTAGATTAGATTACTTACAGTGTGGAAACAGGCCCTTCGGCCCAACAAGTCCACACCGACCCGCCGAAGCGCAACCCACCCATTCCCCTACATTTACCCCTTTTACCTAACACTACGGGCAATTTAGCATGGCCAATTCACCTGACCTGCACATCTTTGGACTGTGGGACGAAACCGGAGCACCCAGAGGAAACCCACACAGACACGGGGAGAATGTGCAAACTCCACACAGTCGGTCGCCTGAGTCAGGAATTGAACCCAGGTCTCTGGCGCTGTGAGGCAGCAATGCTAACCACTGTGCCACCGTGCCACACAAACATTACTGCATTACATTGCTGCATTACATTACTGCATTACCCCTCCCCATTCTTTCTTTCTTTATATTTCCAATTTCAAAATCAATTTCCTCTATTTTACATTTTATATTATCAATCACCCTGTAACAGCATTGTGAGACGTTTTAAACCCTAACGTTAAAGAGGGTAGCTCACCATCTTCTATAAATACGGCAATAAGTGCTGGCCCTAGCCAGCAATGCCAACATCCCATGAATAAATACAAAAATCGTTTTTCACTCAATCTCTCCCGTTACTGTCGATCTCTCTGAACAATATCCCTCTGCTTGAATACTTTGCTCTCCCACATTGTTTGGTTCCTTCTGCAAGTTTAGAAATCCATAGGATCATGAATAAATATTCCAAATAGAATGGTTACCAGGAAAATCCCCTCAAGCATTCTATAGATTTTGATTGTCCAATTAAATTATTCTTTTTTCTTTCTTGTTATATTTTCTCACAACATTCTTGTAATTGTTTTAAAGAAATATTGACATTACCTTTCCTCACTTGCCTGTGTTCTTTCCATTATGCTTTCATTCCAGGGCTTTGAGTTTCTCTCATTAACCACCGTCTTCAGTGAAAGGTACCAGGAAGCAAAGGACAAAGCTAGGCATCTGTTCAAACACTGAAAAGTGCAGCGATTCCAGATAGAGTATTGAGATGAAAGGGGAGGATGACAGAGACAAAAAAAATGGTGGAAGTCTTAAATAATCAACAGTGTTCAATTAAAGGGATCACCACTTCAAATATATTGTAATATTGTAAGTGAGATGCTTTAGTAGAATGTTTTAGATGTCATGCCTTCTCAATCCTTGCTTTTCATCCTCAAAGGTTCGTGATGCTGAGGAGATTACTCTACGAAGAACAGTCTTTTGCGTTTGAAGGGCATTGTAAATCTTCTTGTGCTTCCACAAAGCAGCAGTTCCTTCAGGTCCCTGAAGAAAATCTGATGTTGACTCCTTAGTTTTGATGCCTTTATTCTGAACCCTTCTTCCATTGACATTTTTGACTTTACTATCTGCTCTGTCCTCTTCGGAATTCCCATGTTCCCTCCATTGCTTAAAGCTGCCTTCAGGCAACTCTATTTTCTCTTTCATGCCAAACATTTCGGCTCCTCGGAACCTTCTGTAAAATGCAAGTCTGTCAAAGACTTTATTACAGAATCCTATGTCTGGTCAGACTGCCCAAATCTGCTGCACTCTAGAATGGGATGTAAGAGAATGCTCGTATTCTGAAATATAATCCTTTCCTTGTTTCATCTTTCCCTGACATAATGTTTTTTTTTAACATCACTATGATCCAAAGTTCCTCTGAAACTTTTGCTGTTTCTTTGTTGTTACAAATGTACTGCACTACACATTCATATTGTAGTCGAAATGTGTGGTGCTGGGAAAGCACAGCAGATCAGGCAGCATTTGAGGAGCAGGAGAATCAACGTTTCAGGCATAAGCCCCAAATACTGACTCTCCTGCTCCTCGGATGGTGCCTGACCTACTATGCTTTTCCAGTGCTACACTTTTCAACTGATCTCCAGGATCTGCAGTCTTCACTTGTTCCACATTCATATTGTGATTCATTCTTCCCCATGAAATCGAAATCATGACAGTTTTACACTCCAGTTTTTATAATGTCTAATCTTGGTGTCAATTCCTTTAAAACTTAAGTTATTTCTTTTAATGGCCTTTGGCTTTCTATTTACAATGTTTAATGGAAATATAAAACAATCTCTTTTCGTCCATGTTGATGTCTTAGAAAAGATATTTCTCATTCGAATGTACAGTTGCAGAAATATACCCCAAGCTGTCAGATTCTCTTCATCAAACTCTTTGATTCCCTCTCACTCGCGTGAAGTATTTCTGAAGCACGCTTACTTGACCTTGACATAACTCAAATCTGAAGCTGTACTAGAGCAGTCAGACAGTGGGTTGCTGTAGTGGAAGCTGAGGTGTCCACCATCAGATGCTGCATCACATTACTTGGGTGTGTAAATACCCTTCCACTTCCTCCACGCAGGATAGTGGTGTGTAATAGAGAGTGTTTGGAATGAGGATACCATCATCATCAATTACTCATCAATTGGTTCAGCCACATCCAGTTAGGTAACACCTTCTCCTGCAAGTTCCGTTACAGGTCACGTACAATCCTGACTTGGAAATAGTTCACCATTCATTCACTGTCAGCTTGGTCAAAATCCTGGAAGTCCCCTCAGCACTGAATGTACTTGCACAATCTGGATGGCAGCAGATCAAGAAGGCAGCTTCTCAAGAAGGTGCAGTAAATGCTGGCCTAGCCATTGATGCTCACATCCTCTCAATGAATGAAATACACACTCCCTGGTACACTCTCTGTGAAATTAATTTTAGCATCACATCTTAAGAAGGTAGAGGAAGGCTTTTCGCATTGCCGGGCGAAAGTGAAGACTGCAGCTGCTGAAGATTCGAGTTGAGAGTGTGGTGCTGGAAAAGCACAGCAGGTCAGGCAGCATCCGAGGAGCAGGAGATTCAATGTTTCAGGCAAAAGCCCTTCATCAGGAAGCCATTTTAGCATTGCAGTCCAGTTTTCAGCCCCAGCAATGCAGAAACCTGAGCACCCTGGTGCCATGTTTAGCAATGGCTGCATAATAATTGCCATGCAATTCAGTGGAACGCAAGGAAATCATGGTTTGCCTAACACTGAAAAGCGATGGACATAGGTTAATTACACATTGAAATGCTTCACCTGAGGATCAGGATCTGCTGAATTTCCTGTCCATGATGATTATGATGAATATCCTAATCTCACATTCTTACATTAGCAATCGACAGCTCTGTCATATTGTCTCCTGGTGCTTTGCAGTGAATATAATTACCTGATGAACAGCAGTCGCCAAGACTAAAAACAGTTAATTCAATGTCGATGAGGGATTGAGAATGGAGCCAGCACCACTTAATTAGCTGCTGGGAAAGCCATGATAAAATATTTAATGGACTATCAATATGCTTTAAGGTGCACCATATTGGGATTTGTATGTGTGTTTACGCTGCTTCTAAATGAATTTATATTCCTTGCTTATAATTTAAAACCTTTAATTGAACGGTTGCCTGACAAATGGTTCTTTAACAGAATTTAAGGCTATTTATTCTCCACAGAACTAGGCGAGTTTAATGGACTGAGGAAGTGCTGTGTAATGAACAATTAAAACAATCACTGCTGTGCACATAAGGGTTGTTCAACTGGATCTATTTTATAATATGCAATTTCACTTTTACAGGGAAAAGACAGCTAATCATAATCTACACCTAATAAGATAAACCAAATTTGTGTTAGATTATTGCAATTTGACCGTATAAGATGGTGCCCTCAAGATGTGCTCAGGAACTGACCAGGTATTTGATGAACAAATAAAATAGGTGACGTATTTAACTGTCTGAACATTAATTGTCTGACTGAAAAAATGCAGTCTTAATTTAGAATGTGAAATGAATATCAATCTCATTTTCCAATCTCAATTAGATCATTATAAGGGATGGGGTGAGACTGATGCACGACGGTGTCAGCCAGTCAGGAATGTCAATTGGCATTCTCAAGCCAAACCATTAGAGCCATGATTAGCCAGTCGGAGCTTTTTCATTTGAATTATGCCACTTCTGAAAAACCTTCCCAGTGATACTGTCATTTCCTTTTACAACCATACTGTGTATTTAAAGAATAAAAATTAAAAATAATCAACAATTTGGCACTGACACTTCCTGTCTCCCTCTACTTTGAGTCCTGTCAATAGGACACTCAAGTAAATATAAATCCACCACACAATATTTCACCACTTTCCAATTCAAACAAAGTCTGTTCAGCTGATTTATTATTCTTACTGATGTCCAGATCAATTACACTTCAGTCCTGTTTTTTCAAAGTGTTATTCGACATATCCCAATCTCATTCTCTTCTCCTGTGCTTTTTTTTTTGCTGTGATCCTGTTACTTTCTTCCTGCATCTGTCCCTGTCTGCTTACTTTTCTGTCTTTCTCTGGATCTGAATTGTTTTCCCTTTTGCATTGATGTGGCACCCACCCACCTTGGACGTGGTATTGTGGCTCATGTTGGCTGGTGGCCTTTGATTGGGCAGCAGCTTCAGATGGGATGAGGCACCTGAATCCTGGGTCATGAACCTCCCCTCACCCCCACAATTTTTAGCACAACAGCTAACTAGCCCAACAGGTAAATGATTGACAGTCACAAAATCCAGTGGACATACCCCATCCGCAGTGTTGGAGGTGTTCTACCGAAACATTTTTACACCAGCCAACGCACTTGGACTAAAAAGCAGAATATTTCACAGATTGTCTTTTGGTTAAACAAAAGAATGATCCCATGATGCACTCTCCTTTAACTCAATTGAAGAAAGGCTGAGGCACTTGGGGCTGTTTTCATTGGAGAAAAGAAGGTTTGGGGTGACTTGATAGAGGTGTACAAGATGATTAGGGGTTTAGATAGGGTTGACCATGAGAACCTTTTTCCACGTATGGAGTCAGCTATTACGAGGGGGCATAGCTTTAAATTAAGGGGTGGTAGGTATAGGACAGATGTTAGGGGTAGATTCTTTACTCAGCGAGTCGTGAGTTCATGGAATGCCCTGCCAGTAGCAGTGGTGGACTCTCCCTCTTTATGGGCATTTAAACAGGCATTGGATAGGCATATGGAGGATAGTGGGCTAGTGTAGGTTAGGTGGGCTTGGTTCGGTGCAACATTGAGGGCCAAAGGGCCTGTACTGCGCTGTATTTTTCTATGTTCTATGTTCTATGTTCAATTAACAAAGGCGTCTTCAAATACTGCACTTTTCAAGTACAGGGCATTCTGCTATAATACGACAGTTGTGTACCTCTGCAACTTTGCACTAAAGAAAATTGCGCTATGAAAAACCACTACAGAAAATGGTGCTGTAGAAGATTGCTATAGAAAATCACTCGACTTGTTCAGTAGAAAGTTATTATCCAAACAGAGTGCACAATTCATCAATCGCATTATAGCAAATCCATTTTGACAAAACGCGTGTTATACCAGAATGACCTGAATGCATTTCATTGGGTGCTCATGTGAAATAATCAGTTGGATAGGTGGTTGGTTTGCAATGCAGAATAACACTAACAGCAGTTCCCACATCAGCCAAGGGTACCATGAAGGATTCCCCTTCTCAGTCTCTCCCCTCAGCTGAGGCGTGATGAACCTCTGGTTAAACCCCCAATACTCAGTTCTCTCTAATCAATGAGTAGCCCAATCGTCTGGTAAGACCCCTATTGTGTGTTGTTACTTTTTTTGCAGACTTGCTCATAAACAGAACTACACATAAGCACAGAGCGAAAATAGTAGTGTATGGGATAAACAATCTAAGTGGTGAGAATTCAATTCCTATCCCAACAAACTGTTAACTTTCAGCCCCAGAAATAAAAGTATCAATAAACCTGTTGGTTCTCAAAATAAACCCAAAGGCTCTGGTAGTACCCGTCAGAGAAATTACCATGATCTACACACAACTCCAAACAATTTTTTATACAAAGTACTTAGATTGAACATACTCGATTCCACTTGTAGGTAAGAAAGCAGATGTGAGTACTGAGTGCATGAGTTTGAATCAATCTCCTCCATTATTTTTATATTGTTCTCATACACTTTCATTGGAGTCCAGCAGGGAACGTACTGAACAATTTAAAATGACCCACCTTTTCTGAGCGTACACACCAGGTAGAGCTGATACTGTGGTTATATATCCTTTTGGCTGGGAATCCAGGACTTTGGTAAAGTTTCAAAAAATTTAAAGTCAGATATTTCCAGATGAAAATTAGAAGGCACATCTATATCCATCTCTTTCTGCAATCAATTCTAGAACAGTTTGTAACTTTAAAACTAAGTTGATAGATTTTTGCTACTATGAGAAACTGGGTATCTGTCACTGGGGCTCCTGGGTCAGTCATAGTCATACAGCATTGAAACAGACCCTTCAATCCAACTAGTCCATGCTGACCATGTTCCCAAACAAAACTCATCCCACCAGCCTGTGTTTGGTCCATATCCTTCCAAACCTTTCCTATTCATGTACTAATCCAAATGTCCTTAAATGTTGTAACTGCATCCACCACATCCTCCGGCACTTCATTCCACATGTTGATAATTCTGTTTAAAAAAGTTGCCTGCCCCTCCTTTTCAATTTTTCTCCTCTCACCTTAAAAATATACTCCTTAGTTTTGAACTTTCCCTAAGGTGGGGGAAGACCGTTGCTATTCACCTTATCTATGCCTCTCATGATTTTATAAACATCTATACTATCACCCCTCAACCTCTTACACTCCAGTGAAAAACATCCCAGCCTATTCAGCCTCTTCTCATAACCCAAACTGCCCATTCCTGATGACATTGTAGTAAATCCTTTCTGAACCCCCTCCAGTTTATTCATTTCATTCCTATTATGGGGTGACCAGCACAGTACTCAGTACTCCAGAAGATGCCTCACCAACGTCCTGTACAACCTCAACATAATGTCCCAATTCGGATACTCAAAGGTTTGAGAATGAAGGCAAGCATACTAAACGCCTTCTTAACCATCCTGTCTACATGTGACCCAAATTTCAAAGAATTATGCACCTGAATCTCTTGGTCTCTCTGTTTACAACATTATCCAGGACCCTACCATTAACTGTATAAGTCCTGCCCTTATTTCTTTTACAAAAATACAATACCTCACATTTATCCAAATTAAACTCTTCTGCCACTCCTCAGCCCATTGAGCTAATTGATTAAGATTTCTTTGTAATCTTAGAAAACCTTCTTCACTGTCCACTATATCGCTAATTTTTGGTGTCATGTTTAAACATACAAAGCATGCCTCCTATATTCTGATTCCAAATAATTTATATAAATGATAAACAAAAGTGAACTCAGTAGAAATCCCTGTGGAACACCTCAGGTCGCAAGCCTCAAGTCTGAAAAACAACCCTCTAACACCATTGTCTCCTAAGGTAAAGTCAGTTTTGTATCTAAGTTGCAAGCTCACCCTGAATCCCATGTGATCTAACTTTACTAATTTGTCTACCATGCAGAACCCTATCAAAGGCTTTACTAAAGTGTAAGGAAACAGCATCTGCCACTCCTCCCCAAACAATTTTTTTTGGTTATTTCCTCAAAAAATCTCAATCAAGTTTGTGAGACACAAGTTCCCTCATACAAAACCTGGCTGACTGTCCCTAATCAGTCCTTGCCTCTTTAAATGCATGCAAATCCGATCATTCAGAATCACCTCCAGCAACTTACCCACCACCGATGTCAGATTCACAGGTCTCTAGTTCGCAGGCTTCTCTTTCGTAAATAAAGACACAACATTAGCCACTCTCTAACCCTCTGACACCTTACCCATTGTTATAGATTATACAAATATTGCTGCTCAGGGTGCCACAATTTCTTCTCTCAATTTCCACAACATCCTGGGATACACTTGATCAAGTCCCACAGATTTATCCACCTTTATGTTGTTTTTAGACCTCCAGCAATTTCACTTATGTAATGTGAACTGTTTTCAAAACATCAATATTTGTTTCCCAGAGTTCTCTAGCCTCCATTTTTTTCTCAACAGTAAAAGCTGACATGAAATATTAATTTAATGTCTTTCCCATCCCTGAGATTCAACACAAAGATGACCTTGTTGATCTTTAAGGAGCCTTACACTCTCTTTTGATTACAGTCCAACAGGTTTGTTTGGAAGTACAAGCTTTCGAAGCACTGCTCCTTTGTCAGGTAGCTATAACCTGGTGTCGTGTGATTTTTAACTTTGTCCACCCTGGTCCAACACCGACACCTCTCTAGTTGGTTTTAATCTACATGCAGCATCTCTTTGGATTACCCTTAACCTTAACTGCCAAGACTATGGCATATCTCCTCGTGAGAATGTCCCTACACTCTCTATAATCTCATGATCACATTTAATGGGACAAAAAGCTTGAGGGAATGACTGACCTCCTCCTGTTCCTAATTTGCTAACCAGGATTACATGCTTGAGTTAAATGCAGAAGTAGCTTGAAGTCAGTTTAAATCTTCGGGGTGGGGGAGGTGTCAATGGATGAGTAATCTAGGCAATATAGGTTCGAATCCCACCATGGTAACTGGTAGAAATTTGAATGAATGGAAGTCTGGAATTAAAAGGTAGCATAATGGCAACCATGTAACTATTGTCAATAGGTCTGGCAGCATCTATGAAGACAGAAACAATTAGCATTTTGGGTCTCACATGACTTTTCTGCAGGCTAGAAACATTAATGTTGTTTTTTAATCTTACAGTTACTGCCAGACCAGCTGAGTTTCTCCAGCATTCTCTGCTCTTGTTTTAGGTTTTTAGCATCCTCAGTATTTTGCTTTTATGTAACTATTGCTGATTCTTCTGAAGACCCATCTGATTCACTTATGCCTTTTAGGGAGGTTAAATTTGTGATCTTTACCAGGCCTGGTCTGTATGTGACACCACACCCACAGCAACATGGTTGCCTCTCAACTGCTCATTGAAGTGGTCTTAGCAAGCTCAAAGCAAGTCATAGGAATGTGCTGGCAGACAGTAAGCTGGTGTGATTTGTATCTACTTCAATGCCAGAAGTATCCGAAATAAGGTCGATGAGACTGCAGCATGGATAGAGACCTGGTACTTTGATGTTGTGGCCATTTCGGAGACATGGATAGAGCAGGGTGACGAATGGATGTTGCAGGTTCCAGGGTTTAGAACTTTCATTAGGAACAGGCAAGGAGGTAGAAGAGGGGGAGGTGTGGCTTTGTTAGTCAAGGATAGTATAGCAGTGGCTGAAAGAACTTTTGATGAGAACTTGTCTACTGAGGTAGTGTGGGCTGAGGTTAGAAACAGGAGAGAAGAGGTCACACTGCTTGGAGTTTTTTATAGGCCTCTGCAGAGTTCCAGGGAGGTGGAGGAGAGGATTGGCGAAATTATTCTAGGTAGGAGTGAAAGGAACAGGGTGGTCATTATGGGGGACTTTAACTTCCCCAACATTGACTGGAAATGCTATAACTCTAGTACATTGGATGGATCAATTTTTGTCCAATGTGTACAGGAGGGTTTCCTGACACAGTACATCGAAGGGCTGACAAGAGGGGAGGCTACACTGGATCTGGTGATTGGTAATGAACCAGGCCAGGTGTTTGATTTTGTTGTAGGTGAGCACTTTGGAGAGAGTGACCATAATTCAGTTACTAGATTAGAGTGGTGCTGGAAAAGCACAGCTGGTCAGGCAGCATCCGAGGAGCAGGAAACTCAACATTTTGGACAAAATCCCTTCAACAGGGCATTCGTGACAAAGGGCTTTTGCCTGAAACGTTGATTTTCCTGCTCCTCGGATGCTGCCGGATCTGCTGTGCTTTTCTAGCAACACCCTAATCTAGACTATGATCTCCAGCAACTGCAGTCCTCATTTTTGCATAATTCAGATACGTTTAGTTTAGCAATGGAAAGGGATAGGTACATGCCATAGGTCAATAGTTAGAATTATCGATGGGGCAAGGGCAATTATTATGCGATTAGGCAAGAATTAGGATGCATAGAATGGGGTAGCAAAATGCAGGGGATGCAGACAATGGAAATGTGGAGCTGGTTTAAGGATGAACTATTGCATGTCCCTGATAGGTATGTCCCTGTCAGGCAGGGAGGAAGTGATAAGGTAAGGGAACTGTGGCTTACTACAGAAATTGCATCTCTTGTTAAGTGGAAGAAGGAGGCTTATGTGTTGATGAGAAAAGATGGTTCAGATGAGGCGATGGAGAGTTACAGATTAGCTAGGAAGGATTTAAAGAGAGAGTTAAGAAAAGAAAAGAGAGGACACGAGCAGTCTTTAGCATATAGAATAAAGGAGAACCCTAAAGCTTTCTATAGGTATGTGAGGAATAAAAAGATGATTAGGGTAGGAATAGGGCCAGTCAAAGACAGAAGTGGGAAGTTGAGTGTGGATCCTATAGAGATCGGAGAGGTGCTAAACAAACATTTCTCATCAGTTTTCACTCATGAAAAGTAGAATATTATGGAGGAGAAGAATGAGGTACGAGATATTAGACTAGAAAGGATCGAGATTAGTTACCAGCAGGTGTTATCAATTCTAGAAAGAATGAAAGTAGACAAGTCCCCTGGGCTGGCTGGGATTTATCTAAGGATTCTCTGGGAAGCTGGGGAGGAGATAGCAGAGCCCTTGGCTTTGATATTTGAGTCGTCATTGTCTACAGGTTTAGTACCAGAGGACTGGAGGATTGCAAATGTTGTGCCCTTGTTCAAGAAAGACAGTAGAGGTGACCCAGGTAATTAAAGACCAGTGAGCCTTACTTCTGTTGTAGGAAAGGTTTTGGAAAGGATTATAAGAGATAAGATTTATAATCATCTAGCAAGCAACAAGTTGATTTCAGATAGTCAACATGGTTTCGTCAAGGGCAAGTCATGTCTCTCAAACCTCTGAGTTTTTATCAGAAGGTGACCAAGCATGTAGATGAGGGTAGGGCAGTTGATGTGGTATACATAGACTTCAGTAAAACCTTTGATAAGGTTCCACATAGTAGGCTTTTGGAGAAAATGCAGAGCCATGGGATTGAGGGTGATTTAGCAGTTTGGATTAGAAACTGGCTTTCTGAAAGAAGACAGCGAGTGGTGGTTGATGGAAAATATTCAGCCTGGAGTCCGGTTACTAGTGATGTGCCACAAGGATCTGTTTTGGGACCACTGCTGTTTGTCATTTTTATAAATGACTTAGACGCAGGCATCGGTGGATGGATTAGTAAATTTTCAGATGACTCTAAAGTTGGTGGAGCAGGGGACAGTGTGGAAGAATGTTACAGGTTTCAGGGGGACTTGGATAAACTGCAGAATTGGGCTGAGAGGTAGCAAATGGAGTTCAATGCAGCTAAATGTGAGGTGATTCACTTTTGGAAGAATAACAGGAAGGCAGAGTACCGAGTCAATGGAAAGATCCTTGGCAGTGTGGATGTGCAGAGGGATCTTGGAATTCATGTACATAGATCCCCGAAAGTTGCCACCCAGGTTGATAGTGCTGTTCGGGAGGCAAAGAGTGTGTTAGGTTTCATTGGAAGAGGGATTGAGTTCCAGAGCTGCAAAATCATGCTGCAACTATCCAAAACGCTAGTGCGGCCACACTTGGGATATTGTGTACAGTTCTGGTCGCCGTATTTCAAGGGTGTGGAAGCATTGGAAAAGGTGCAGAGGAAATTTACCAGGGTGTTGCCTGGTCTGGAGGGAAGGTCTTATGAGGAAAGGCTGAAAGTCTGTTCTCATTGGAAAGAAGAAGGCTAAGAGGGGATTTGATAGAGACATACAAGGTGATCAGAGGATTAGATAGGGTAGACAGTGAAAGTTTTTTCCTAGGATGATGATGTCAGCTTGTACGAGAGGGCATAACTACAAATTGAGGGGTGATAGATTTAAGACAGATGTCAGAGACAGGTTCTTTACTCAGACAGTGGTAAGGGCATGGAATGCCCTACCTGCCAATGTAGTTAACTCAGCCACATTAACTCAGCCACATTAAACAATCCTTGAATAAGCACATGGATGATGATGGGATAGTGTAGGGGGACAAGCTGAGAATAGTTCACAGGTCAGCGCAACATTGAGGGCCTAAGGGCTTATTCTGCGCTGTATTGTTCTATGTTCTATGTTCTAAGTGGCAATAGGGGACAGGCAATAAATTGTGGTTCAGACAGTGACACGCACATCCCACGACTAATTTTTTTTAAAATGCACTCACACTCCTCCAAATGAGATATCCCTCCTCATAGAAACTCCCTCTGTTTTCAGAGGATTTCTCTCTCCAGGTAGTTCTATTCTCTGACTCTACTGTTGCTTCAGAATAAGTTACTGAGAATCAGAATGCTGAGCAAGTTCAGGCTTAGAGTTCACCATTCTCAGGACTTTATTATTAGTTATCTGAATATTTTATGTAGCTTGCTTGTGCTCTGTACTAAGTGATTTCATGAGTTGTGTTTATAATTATATGCATATTTCTGTAGAGTAGAAAAGAATAGTTTCAGAAATAATATAATTTTGACCTAATAATTATGAATGGGCTTTGTTACACTCAGTATTGAGAATAGCTTCTCCACTGTATTACAATTCCAATGGCTGTTATTACTGATTAGGTTAGATCCCAGAATAAAACCTGGCTTGACAGGTCATGTTTCACTTTTTATTCAATTAACATGGCATTGTTTCACTGAAACATGAACATGCTTGTGTACTAATTTAATTTTAACAATAAAAGAGATTTATTACACAAAAGAAAGGAAAGTGCTATAAAGCTAAGCAAGGTTTCTCCACACATAACACAGTTCAAAAGATTTCAAACACAGAGAATTCAAAATCCCATCTACTTCCCAATATCATCACTTTACAGCAAATCAAATTCCTGGTAAGCTTTCCTTCTCTTTCAAATCTGTAGATTGATTTAATTGTTTCTGAACAATTCCGATCTCATGAGTTGTGACTACATTTCCCTTGACTACTTACATCACTGAGAATTTAGACTCCCTCAGTGCTTTAGTAATCTGCAAATTAACAAAACACCCCTGGCTGGATAATTTCACAAAATACAACACCTACACTGAAGTAACTTATTCCCTTGAATGCTTTGAACAACCTCCTTGTTTTTTCAGTGAAACTATTATTACATCTGATTTCAAAACACATCTCCTACAAACTACAGGTGGTGTGGTGGCTCAGTGGTTAGCACAGCTGCCTCATAGTGGCAGGGACCCAGGTTGAATCTCACCTTGGGTCACTGTCTAAGTGGAGTTTGTACATTCTCCCCGTGTCTGTGTGGCTTTCCTCCAGGTGCTCCAGTTTTCTCCCACAATCCAAAGATGTGCAAGTCAGGTGAATTGGCTATTCGAAATTATGCATTGTGTTAGGTACATTGGTCAGGGGTAAATTAAGGGGAATGGGTCTGGGTGGGTTACCCTTCACAGGGTCAATGTGTGGGCGGCACAGTGGCACAGTGGTTAGTACTGCTGCCTCACAGCGCCAGAGACCCGGGTTCATTTCCCACCTCAGGCGACTGACTATGTGGAGTTTGCATGTTCTCCCCGTGTCTGCGTGGGTTTCCTCCCACACTCCAAAGATGTGCAGGTCAGGTGAATTGGCCATACTAAATTGCCCGTAGTGTTAGGTAAGGGGTAAATGTAGGGGTATGGGTGAGTTGTGCTTCGACGGGTCGGTGTGGACTTGTTGGGCCGAAGGGCCTGTTTCCACACTGTAATGTAATCTAATCTAATCTTGGTTGGGCCGAAGGGCCTGTTTCCATACTGTAATGTAATCTAATCTAATCTTGGTTGGGCCGAAGGGCCTGTTTCCATACTGTAAGGAGTCTAATCGAAACTCAAATAAGAAGCTTTTAACTTTTAAGCATTTGCTCTTCCCAGCTCCTGCTAAACTCCTGGCTTCATGATTCCATTTCTCCTATTGCAAAGCCCCACAATATCAACAAGCTTCTATTAACTCTGCAGGGGCACTTCAGAAATCTCTAGTCTGATATATACTGGCTTGAAATGATCCTTCTGAAAAGACTTAAATAATTAATTCTGAAACACCTTCACTTCTATCAGACACTAATTTCAAAGCAAAACTCTAAGAAAAGTTTTTAAAGAAGAGTTTTTGCACAATTGTGTAAGAAATGGCAACTCAGGTAAATAACTAAAAAAAGGTAATAAATTCAAAAGTGAATTTAAAAGCAATGTGTATTGTGTGCAGTTCTGGAATCCACATCATTAGAGGGCTGTGGTTGTCCGAGAGAGGATGCAGAGGAGATCTACCAGCATGTTGGCTGGGCTTGACAGTTTAAGAAGACAGATGGCAGAGATCGGGATTGTTTTCTTTGGAGCAGAGGATACTGACAAAGGGATATGATTGAGATGTATAAAATTATGAAGGCCATAGACACGAAGAAATGTTGCCCTTAATGGAGGAATCAATTGCCAGGAGCAGAGATTCAAGGTAAAAGGGCAGGAAGTTTAGTGGGGATATGAGGAATGTTTTTTTTCACTCAGGATGGTAGAAATCTGGAACTCAAAACCTGTAAGGGTGTTAAAAGAAGAAACTCTTATAACATTTAGGAATTATTTAAGCCTACACTTGTGATGCCAAGATACACAAGGTCATGGGCTAAAGACTGGATACTAGGATTAAAATAGTTATGTGGCTGTTAATGGCTGAGGCAGACTCAATGGACCAACGGACCATTTTCTGTGCTGCACCCCTCTTTGACTCTGAGAAATTTAATTACTCAAGAGTTTGAATAGCATATGGAAGAGAACACTGCTGATTAGAGTATTTGAAATGAACCACATTGATGCATCAAGTGAAAGCTGTTACATACATGAAAGAATGTGCCAAATTAGGTTACATTAAGTGGCAGGGAATTAGAAGGAGGAGAGGATAGTAAAAAGAACCAGCATGGATCAATAGCACAATGTGCAGTTTCTGTGTTCTAAGTTTGAAGTAAATTCAAACCATGGCACAGCAAAAGCTTCAGCATATTCCATTCCCTGGACTAGAAAAGAGTAAAACAAAATAAACTGAAATCTCTGCATTTGATAGGACCCCATGCAGCTCAGCTAGAAGCTGCATATGTTTATAAATAATGCCCCCAGCTCTAGTCACTCACAAGACTAACCAGCTGACTGAAATCTCAGATCTTCCACATAATAACACAGTTGTTCCATGGGCACTTTGATTTTTTTCCCATATTCTTGCGATTCTTTTTCCTTCACATTGTCCAATTCTTCTTTGCAAGTTACAATTGATTTTTTTTCTCATTATTAATACATGCGATATGAGCATTGCTGGTTCGGCCCAACTTTTATTCCCCATCTTTGAGTGCCCTCGAGAAAAGGTTGATGAGCCTCGAACAGTTCTTGGACTATTGCAGTTCGTGTAATGTTCACAAAGCTGTTGGAGGGGGAGTTCAGGATCTATAACCATCCATCTATCAGGGATTGCATTCCAAATCCTAAACATGCAAAATGGAGAAAATTATTTTCTTAGGCAGTCTGATATTTTTGCTACTTGCCTTAAATCAGTGCTCTCTGGTTATGATCGCTGCAGTTATGAAAAGTGTTTTCACTAATTTACTCTCAATCCTTCATTATTTTCAATTTTTCTATTAAATCTACTCAAAAGATTATAAACCCAGATTTTCCAACCAATTCCCCAAAATGACAAAGTCTCGATCCTGCACTTTGTCTCTAATTCTGGGCATCACAAGTTAGAAACAATGTTCCAGCTGGGGCTCAGCTACTGAAACTTCGAAAGCTTGACTTCCCAACTTTAGTATTCTGTGTGACTATTTCTGACCACCTTCAAAGATTGCTAAATTGCCAGTCACTCCCTGATCCTGCCCATCATCCCGCCAACCCCACCCCCCCCCACCCCAAACACTCCATTCTTGTTGCTTTTTTTATAACTGTCTTCGTTAGAACATTATGTGTCTCTTCTTTCTTCCTATATATGAACTCACTTTTCCACACTAAATTTCATCTGCAATGCATTTGCACATTCCCACAGTTTCCTGAAAGCTAATACCACTTTTTTACTGCACTTCCAACTTTTCGTGTCAACTGCCAAAAATCAAATTCTGGCCCTGTATTTAGTAAAAGCTGTTAATATATATTACATAAACAGCACTGTTTGGTGTCTTTACTGCATATTACTCCCCAGTCTGAAAACTGCTGCTAATCGTAACTCTTTGATCTGACCTTAGCTCAGTTTGAACCCCTGCTGTCAATATTTCCTTCATCTCCTGGGCTTCAGTTTAGCAAGCACCTTTTGAAAATCCATTTGCACATCCTCCCATGGCCTTCCTCCACTCTGTTACCTCATCAAAAACATTCAATCAGTCTGTCAAACACAGTTTGACCTTAACAAATCCAAGGCTGTCTCTCCTGTATTAGTCCATGCGTGTCCAAGTGGCAGTTAATTTTCTCCCGGAATATTTTTTCTCAAAGCTTGGTCGATACGAATGTTAAACTGAGAAAAAAGTACTGTGGATGCTGGAAATCAGAAACAAAAACAGAAATTGCTGGAAAAGCTCAGCAGATCTGGCAGCATCTGTGGAGAGAAGTCAGAGTTAATGTTTTGGGTCCAGTGACTCGTCCTCAGAACTGATGGTAGCTAGGAAAAAGTTAGTGTTTATGCAGAAGATAGGATGGCAAATAAGGAATAAATTAATGGTGCAGATAGAGCCCAAAAAGAGGGAAGAACAGTGGGACAGAAAAAGGAGTGGATAACAATCAGCCTATGAAAATGCATAACTACTACATGAAACTTAGCGAATAGTGAACAGCCTGGACAGAGCAGATGTTGTGAAGATGTTTCCATTGGCAAGAGAGACAAGTACCCGAGGGCACTGCATTAGAGTAAAGGTAAGATTCTTTAGAACAGAGATAAGGAGAAACCTCTTCAGCCAGAGAATGGTGAATCTGTAGAATTCTTTTCTGCAGATGGCTGTGGAGTGTATTTAAGACTGAGATAGCTAGGTTCTTGATTGCCAAGGCGGTCAAACGTTACAGGGAGGAAATTGGAAAATGGGAGTTGAAAACCTATCAACCATGATTGATGGTGGAGCAAATTTGATGGGCCAAATGGCTGTATTTCTGCTCTTATAAGGACTGTTAGATGCTAACAATGGGTTGTGTGTAACAGTAGACCATGTGATAACAAGGCCTGGTGTGTGCAGATGGGATAAGGACATGGGAGAAGGTAGCTCAAGCCCAAAGACTGTGGAACTCAATATTGAGTCCAGAAGGTTGTAGCATTCCCAGATGGAAAATGAGGTGCTGTTTTTCCAGCTTGCATTGAGTTTTGCTGGAGCACTGCAGCAAGCCTGAGACAGAGACGTTGCCCAGGGAGCAGGGTGGTGTGTTGAAGTGGCAAATGTAAAAATGATGGGAATGTAATCACCTGGTTCATTCTACCTTTGTTGAAAGGTGGAATATAGCAATCCTCAGACTCAAAAGTCCCAGGTAGACTGATTCCAATATATTGTGCCACACCAAGCAATGGAAAACTCAAATTGCTCATCACAGAACAAACATTGTGGCAAAATTTCCAAGGAAAATTGCAAAAGTGATGTCTTTGTAACTGCTTGGCTGAGGCAGCTCTAGCCAGAACTCTATCCATTGCTCACATATTCAGACAAATTTTACCTCCTACAGTTAGAATACTTTTTAACACCTGCAGCCAAACAACTGCTTTCTCTTTATACCAGAGCTTAGTGAGTGTCTGAAAACTGCTTTAGATATTTTACTAACCAAACTGTTAGTAGATTAGATTACTTGCAGTGTGAAAAAAGGCCTTTTGGCCCACACCGACCCACCCCCATTCCCCTACATCTAAGATTATGGGCAATTTAACATGGCCAATTCACCTAACCTGCACATTTTTAGTCTATAGGAGGAAACCCACACAGACACAGGGAGAATGTACAAACACCACACAGTTAATCGCCTGAGACGGGAATTGAACCCAGGTCTCTGGTGCTGTGAAGTAGCAGTGCTAACCACTGCGCCACTGTGCCACCCACATTATTACACACCTCTGAAACAGATGGGATTTGAACCCTGGCCCTCCTGGGTCTGCAGTAGAGACACTGCCACTGTGCTGCAAGAGGCCTCTGGAGAACATTTGAACACAGGCACATTTTGTCCTGTTTGCACCAGGAGGATTTATTGAACACAGGTCAGGAATGGGAACCCTGGCTGATCCCTCTTAAACTTAAGCCTCATGTCATCACTGCAGTTGTCTCAGATCTGTCAATTTAATACAGATCTCAGATTAAACCTCACATACTCTAACTTTCAAAGGCTTAGTCCTACAATAGACATTGCCTACCTTGGAAACCAATTACAATCTGCACTGAGAAATTGTGTATTAGTACTGGATGCAGCATCTTACAGTTTTGTAAGATCAATTAGGCTAATATACCTTCAAGTAATGAATGTTAATTGTTGTAGTCTACCTCTGCACATTAGTTAAAGCACATCTAATGCTCTGCGAGGGCCTTTGTAAATACATACTTGAAGCACCCTAAGATAGATTAGTAGAAAATGAGGACATAGAAGCGCGTGAAGTAAACATTGCTTTAATTAACAGAGAATTAAAATTAATATTTTGATGTGCAGGAAGCAATTTATTTAAATGTGAATTTGACTTGTCAATATTACTTGTTAAAAAGGTAACATTTATATTAGCACTTAACACATGGATAGAATCTCAATTGTACACAATTGAAGTGAGAATTCGGTAACACTTAAATGATAATTGGCTCTGACGCCAAGACGCTCCTTGATGCATGTAGTGAATAATTAAATGACATCAACCTGCCAAATGGAGCACTCATACCTCAGAGTCTAATCGTTCATGTCCCACTCCAGGCACTCAAGCATAAAATCTCAGCCCCCATTCCAGTGTAGCACCGAGAGAATGTTATACTGTTGGAAGTGCCTGTTTATGGACGTGAAGTTAAAATTCGGCCCCATCTTTGCTCTCAGGAAGATGTCAAAGTTTCTAGGGCACTACTTATGTAAAAGAGCTGAGACGTTCTACCTCCCGGGTCCTGGTCAGTATTTATCCTTTAAACATGACCCATTTCCCCGTGACTAGTTCAGGATTAGGAAACCTGGTCAGCATGGATGAGTTGAGCCGAGGGCCATGTTTTCGTGCCATATAACTCAATGATCGCTAAACCAAGTGATCTGGCCATCAGTATACCTTTTCCTGTGGCAATTTGCTGTGTAAAGCAGGCTGTTCTACTTCCAAGAGTACAACAGCAAATGCTGTGGGGAGGCAGTGGCCGAGGTCAGCCTCATTGGGCTAGTAAACCAGAACGGGGAGAAAGTGAGCACTGCAGATGCTGGAGATCAGAATCGAAGTGCGTGGTGCTGGAACAACACAGCCGGTCAGACAGCATCCGAGGAGCAGCAGAATGATGTTTTGAGCATAGGCTCTTCATCCTGATGAAAAGCTTATGCTTAAAACGTTGATTCTCCTGCTCCTCGGATGCTGCCTAATCAGCTATGCTTTTCCAGCACCACGGTCTTTGATGAGCAATCCAGAACTCCAGGTTAATGTCCTGGAGATACAGGTTAAATCCCATGTTATATCATTTGGGGAATTTGAATTCAACTTTTTTTAAATCTGGAATTCAAAAGCTAGCCCTAAAAACTGATTGTCACAAAAACCTATCTGGTTTGCTAATGGACTTTAGGGTAATAAATCTCCTGTCCTTACCTACTGTGTGAGTCCGGATTTATAGCAATATAGCCGACTCCTAAATGCCATCTGGATAATAACTGTTGGACTAGCCAATAATACCACATTTCACAAACAATTAAAACAAAACTTCAAATAGTTTATTGGCTTTCAAAGTTCTACTTTCTAATCCTGGTAAAGTGACCTTTGAATTTTTAGTTTGAACTATTTTCTGATCCAAACTATGGGCATAACATTGCAGAAGAGATATTATAACATTCCACTCCATTCACCTCACGAAGTAGTCTCTGTCACATTTTTTCAATGGATCATAATGCAGGTGATGAACAATACAGAACTACAGGGAGTTTGAACATTGGTAAACATTGTTTTACTTGCTCTGTGGTTCTGTGAGGATTCCATGATTCTCTATTAATGAATGGCAAGGGGGATAAAAGAGAAACACAATCACCAGACTCCCTTAGCATTTCAAAATACAAAAAGGCAGGTAGACAAAGCTTGACTTAAATAGGGAATTCCTCTTGTTACATTTCCTGTTGAATTTTGCTGTGCACTTCCATTGATAGAGATGTTCTAAATTAATGACTAGTTTGCAGCATTTGAACCACATGATAATATTACAGCATTGTTCTCTTCAAGAATTACTGCTGACTTAACTCAAACTTGTACATTGCAAGGTGCCAATTATCAGCTTGTCTGTGGCCTTTACATTTGGAAATCTCTCACATTACTGCATGCAGAATGGCAACTTACAGAATCACACCACCAATTTAGTGCAGAAGGAGACCATTCCACCCAATATGCCAGTGCCCACGGCTGCCTCCCTCACCAGGTCCACTCTAATAAGGGAACTTACATTCCTCCTCTGTCATCCTTCAAAACACAGGCACCCCTCTCAGTCTTCCAAAAGTAAGTTCAAAAATAGCTTTTGCAGTCAATAACAGTTTTTTTTGAGCGATGGAGTGTGGTGGAAAGCAGAGTGGAGGATGAGCTCCTCTACAGGATAGCCTGCTGCACCCAAGTAGGCAGTGAGGGGTAAAAACTCAGTCCCAGCCTGGTCTGCTATGGGAGGCGGTATCCAGGAAGTTAATTCCTCACCTCCTGCTATTCCCCAGCCCCAATTCTTGTGGCAGGCTGAGCGGAAAATCCAATTTTACTTACAGCACATGAACAGGTTTTCCAGCCCAACTAGTCCATGTCAGCATTTCAATCACATGTTCTCGTCAATCTCTTTGCATTCCCTCCAGGGTTTTAATATTCTTCCTTAAATAAGGTACCCGGAACTAAACACAACATTCCAAATGTGTTGTGATCAATCAATAATGGTTTCTGGTCATCATTTGACTCTAAATTCTAGACTTATTCTCGCACAAACAGAAGCCATTCAGCCCCTTCTGTCTGCAGTGGTTCTATTACCTAATCTTTTTCCTTCCCCATATCTCAGCACACCATTTCTACCACGACAATCATGCATTGCTCTTTCAATTGCTCTCCAGCACATTTCCAGGCAGTGCTTTCCATAGCTTATCCACTCGCTGTGTGAGAAAGCTTTGGCCCATGTCACCACATCAGTTTGTATCAATGCCCTCTCATCCTTTTTACTTTTACAAATGGGAACAGCTGTCTAGTGACATTCCCGCTCATATTCCCTCCGGCTGCGGAGGCCTCCAAGACCCATGTGCTGCAACACTTTCCAGAACCAGAAGTCAATGCCATGACTAATGTGACAATACCAATCGCCATGCGTGGAAGATCAGAGTCACTACACGGACACACAGCTTGTTTTTATCCATTCATGGGATTTCGGTGTTGCTGGCCAAGCATTTATTGCCAGTTTCCAACCTCATAGTTCAGGAACCCCGCACTACCCAATTCTACCTCCTACCCAAGATCCACAAGCCTGACTACCCCGGCCAACCTCTCGTCTCAGCCTGTTCCTGCCCCACTAAGTTCATCTCCACCTTCCTCGACCATGTCCTCACCTCCCGGTCCAGGAACCCCCCCACATACGTTTGGGACACCATCCACGCCCTCCACCTCCTTCAAGACTTCCGTTTCCCTGGCACCCAACGCCTCATCTTCACCATAGACATCCAGTCCCACTACACCTCTATCCGCCATGACCAGGGCCTCCAAGCCCTCCGTTTCTTCCTTTCCCGATGTCCCCACCACTACCCTTCCACTGACACTCTCATTCATTTGGCTGAACTGGTTCTCACCCTCAACAATTTCTCCTTTGAATCCTTCCACTTTCTCCAGACGAAAGGGGTAGTCACGGGTACCCGCGTGGGCCCCAGCTATGTCGGCTACATAGAATAGTCCATGTTGCAGAGTTACACTGGCACCACTCCCCACCTCTTCCTCCACTACATTGATGACTGCATCGGCGCCACCTCGTGCTCCCACAAGGAGGTCAAACAGTTCATTGACTTCACCAATACATTCCACCCTAACCTTATATTCACCTTGACCATCTCTGACACCTCCCTCCCCTTCCTAGAACTCTCCATCGCCATCCACGAGGACTGACTCAAAACTGATATTTTTTACAAACCTACCGACTCCCACAGCTTTCTGGATTACACCTCCTCCCCTACCTCCTGCAAAAGTGATATCTCATTTTACGAATTCCGCCACCTCCACCATATCTGCTCCCAGGAGGACCAGTTCCACCACAGAATACACCAGATGACCCCCTTCTTTAAAGACCAAAATTTACCCTCGCACGTAGTTGAAGATGCCCTCCAATGCATCTCATCCATGTCCCGCACCTCCACCCTTGAACCCTACCCCTCCAATTGCAACAAGGACAGAACCTCCCTGGTCCTCACCTTCCACCCCATCAACCTCCGCATAAATCGCATCATCTGCCGACATTTCCGCCACCTACAAATGGACCCCACCATCAGGGTTATATTTCCCTACCCAGTCCTATCTGCTTTCCTCAAAGACTGCTCCCTTCGTGACTACCTGGTCAGGTCCATGCCCCCCAACAACCCACCCTCCCCTCCTCGCACCTACCCCTGTCACCGCAGAAATTGCAAAATCTGCGCCCATACCTCCCCCCCTCACCTCCGTCCAGAGGCCCAAAGGAGCCTTCCACATCCATCAAAGTTTCACCTGCACTTCCACATTTCATTTATTGTATCCGTTGCTCCCGATGCAGTCTCCTCTACACTGGGAGACTGGATGCCTTCTCGCAGAACGCTTTAGGGAACATCTTCGGGACACCCGCACCAATCAACCCCACCACCCCATGGCCGAACATTTCAACTCCCCCTCCCATTCTGCCAAAGACATGCAAGACCAGGGCCTCCTCCATCGCCAATACCTCACCAGGCAATGGCTGGAGGAAGAACACTTTATCTTCTGCCTCGGGACCCTTCAACGCCAGGGCATCAATATGGACTTTACCAGTTTCCTCATTTCCCCTCCCCCCACCTTACCCCAGTTTCAACCTTCCAGCTCAGCACCGCCCTCTTGACCTGTCCCACCTGTCAATCTTCCTTCCCACCTATCCGCTCCACCCTCCTCTCCGACCTATCACCTTTACCCCCACCTCCATCCATCTATTGCACTCTTAGCTACCTTCTCCCCAGCCCCACCCCCCCTCCCATTTATCTCTCCACTCCCGAGGCTCCCAGCCTCATTCGTGATGAAGGGCCCTGGCCCGAAACATCGATTTTCCTGCTCTGTCTGACCCGCTGTGTTTTGCCAGCAACATACTTTCAACTCTAATCTCTAGCATCTGCAGACGTGATTGTCTCCATTTATTGCCCATCCCTCACTGCCCAGAATCAAACACATTTCTGTGGTCTGGAGTCACATGTAGGCCTGACCAGGTAAGGATGGCAGGTTCGTTTCCTAATGAACCAGATGGAGTTTTCCAAAAATCATGGAATTTTACACTGCTGAAGGAGGCCATCAGATCTGTACCAGCTCCAGAAAAAGCTACCCAGCTAGTCACATTCTCCAGCCATATCTCCTTAGTTCTCTGACTTCAAATATATATTCAGTTTTCTTTGGAGAACTCCTTTACAATCAACCTCCACCACTCTCCCAAGCAGCGAATTCCAACTGCAAGCAACTCTCTGAGTAAAGAAGTTTCTCTTCATCTCATTCCTAGCTCTCTTGTTGACGATCTTGAAATTGTAACCTATAGTTACTGACATACCAGCCAGTGGAAACACAATATCTTTCTTTGCCCTGTCAAAATTGTTCATAATTTTGATCAATTTACTAAGGTCTCCTCTTAATCTCTGCTCCAAAGAGAATAAGTTCAACTCTCCTTTCTCAGTTTCTCAAATATTTTCTTGTGTCTAAAATCCCTCATTCCTGGTATCATTCCAATAAATCTCCTTGCACTGTCTCCAGGGTTTTAACCTCCTTCCTTAAATAAGATGCCCAGAACCAAACACAATATTCCAAATGTGCTGTGACCATTCAATAATGGTTTCATGGTCATCATTAGACTCTTAATTCTAGCTTTTTATTGAATGCAAATTCCACCATCTGCCATGGCAGGATTCAACCTTGGTCACCAGAACACTACCTGGGTTGGATGAACAGTCAATTAATAATACCACTAGGTAATCACCTCCCCTCAGCTGCACAGCTTCGAGAAAATGCTGCAATCTAGTCCCCTTATGACTTTGAAAATTTGTGACAAATTTCCACTCAGCCATTTTCTCTCAAGGGAGAACAAGCCAACCGTTTGAATCTATCCTGATAGCTGAAGCATCTTATTCCTGGAGCCATTCTTTTAAATCACTTCTTCACTCTTTCCAATGCATTCATATACCTTTCCTATAATGTGGCACCCATAACAGTAAACAATACTGCTTCCATCCACCTGAATTCATTGCACCTTATTAACATATCCTTCGACAGCTTTCTTCCTCAAGTATTGTCCTAGTTTCCTCTTAAATGCCTCCAGAATCTCGGATACATGTGTTCAAAATCGACTAGTAACACTTGGTGATTTCTTATTTAGTTAACAAATGTATCTACAATGATAAACAATTTAGCTTCAGTAATAGTGATCTTATAACTACTGAACTGTGTTTTTGTTCATTAATGTCCTTCAGGGAAGGAAATCTGACACCCTTACTGAGTCTAGATGTTTATTTCTGACTCTCAAGCCACAGCAACGCTGTTGGCTCTTAATTGCAGCTTTGTAAACCATTCGGGTATAAGGGCAATTAAGAATGGGCAGCAAATACTTGCCTAGTCAACAATACTCACATCCTGTCAAAGAGCTGCATAAAAATTGCAATAATGTGATACTACTTTCTACATTCAGACCACCTGTGGTGCCCTTTGAGAACTAATCAATGTCTAATCGTGACAGATTGGGTAGGTTGTTCACTTCCCTGATGCCAACCAGTTTTGAAAGTTTTCAACTTCGATTCACCACATGGAAAAGCAGATGTCAGTTAAAATGCTTTGGGGAGGAATGTGATATTCAGTGCCTCTGTAACTCTCATTAACACCTCAGCATGAATCATCTAATGCCTGTGGGCAGAGCGGTAACCTTTTACTTTATACGATATGGGTAAAGACTAGTTCAGGAAAGAATGACAGTGTGAAGCTAAAAGGATATATATGTGTGCGCGTGTACATTAGCCCCTCAGAACAAGAATGACACTTGCTTACAGCAAGAACTAGCACATTATGTCTTTTATCCTGGGAATGCTGTTGCACAGTAACTACTACTGCCATTATAAAGTCATAGAATCATAGAGCTGTTCAGCACAGATACAGACCCTTCAGTCCAACTCATCCATACCAACTAAATGCCCTAAATTAATCTAGTCCCATTGAGCAGCACTTGGCCCATATCCCTCTAAACCCTTCCAATTTGTGTACGTATCCAGATGCCTCTTAATTTTTCTAATTGTACCATTTCCTCTGGCAGCTCATTCCATACACGCACCACCCTCTGTGTGAAAAAGTTGTCCTTTTGGTCCCTTTTAAAATCTTTCCCCTCTCGCCTTAAACCTGTGTTGTCTAAATTTGGACTCCCTTACCCAGGGAAAAAAGATCTTGGCTATTCACCCTATCCATGCACCTCATGATTTTATAAACCTCTATATGGTCACCCCTCAGCCTCTGACATTCCAGGGCAAATAGCCCCAACCTATTCAACCTCTCCCTATAGCTCAAACCCTCCAACCCTGGTAGCATCCTTGTAAATGTTTCCTGAACCCTTTCAAGTTTCCCAACATCTTTCTTATACCAGGGAGACCAGAACTGAACACAGCATTTGAAAAGCTCTTTAATCAACATCCCGTACAGCTGCTACATGACATCCCAACTCCGATAATCATTATACTGTCTGAGTTCTAGCTCACTGGGAAATTTTCCTGTTTTAAGCACCTACTATAGGCTTATTGGAAACATTTGATAATTAACTTATATGGCTGTATTGTAACAAACCTTCCACTGCCAATGCAATTTAAACTATGTGATTTAGAGACTTTTTCATGTGAATTTTGAGTTTGGATATTTGAATTTGCATCAGTGGCATATGAGGTTTTGGTGAGACTGAAGTGGGTTTAATGCTAAATGGGTAGGTAATTTCTGTAGACATGGTGATTTCTTTTGAAATATTGTGAGAGATAAAAACTTTAAGGAGGCTAATGGGGTTTTCTTTACATTGGCAGAAATGTATGTGCAAACAAAGTAACTAGTTGTGCATTAGGATCCAGATTGGAAGGTCAGGGACTGACCTTTCTTTTTGATTAGGGAAATACCAGAGAAGTTTGAAAATCAAAGTTTTTTTTATAGTTTCAGTTTGAGAGCCCTGCAGGAATGGTGGCTGAAGTTGGAGATGTAAAGCAGTGGCTCTTGTGAAAGGGAGAAGATTGTATAGAATTCCTACAAATAGGTTACCTTTATATAAGGAACCTCATAAAGTTCCAGACAAGAAGTGTTTGGTTAAAATTCTGAATGGGTTATGTGAAGCTGAGAAGGCTTGTGCTCAACTTTTTGATGAATCGAGGAATGGACTATCAGATTCTAATGATTGGGAACTGAAGCCACAGCTAAGTCAAACCCTATATGGAAGAGAGAAGGGATTTCTCCTCAATGTGACAACTGTAAAGGGGTACATTTGGAATTAATGGGGTTATATTTTACCTTGTGCCTTGAAAATTTTTAATTTGTGTTTTATGACAATAGTTTATTTTTTCTTCCTTTCTTTTGTATAATGTACCTTTTTTTGTTCAAAGCAAATTTTCAAAATTGTGTTCCTGTGTTTCAGTGAGAGATCACCATGTGGAAAAAACATGAATAAGAACAAAAATATGTTGTATACTTGGGGAGGTGATGGCGTAGTGGTATTATTACTAGACTGTTAATCCAGAGACCCAGGTTGGGGACCTGGGTTTGAATCCTGTGGATGGTGGAATGTGAACTCAGTAATGATGACTGTGAATCTATTGTCAATCTTTAGAAAAATCCATCACTAATGACCTTTAGGGAATGAATCTACCACCCTTACCTGATCTGGCCTACGTGTTACTCCAGACCCACAGCAATGTGATTGCCTCTTACCTACCTTCTGGGTAATTCAGGATGGGCAATAAATTCTAGTTTGGCCAGCAATGCTCTCATCCTGCGAATTAATTTTTTAAAACATTGACATTACAGTATGCCACTTTACTTGTCCATTAAAGATATTAGGCAGGATCACAACATCATCAAATCCTGAAGCAGGACTTGATCAGAGCATCTGGTTCAGTGGTAGCAATACTGCTACTGTGCCAAACAACCCTACTAAACAAAAGCATATGCAGCGTTGCAGCAGAATTTATCTCCATCTGAAATCAACATACAATTGTTTAAAGGAATGGGACTAAAGTCTCATACTTCTCATGTCAAACAAACTTCAGAATGCATGAAGTCAGGAAATCTAGAAAGGCCAATGATCCACATTTTCTGAAGTTAGCCTCCCATCTTCTCCAAATTACTGGCATTTATGTGATGCCTAGAACTAAAGTACATAACTAAGAAATATATATAAGTAAATCCAATCGAGAAGTCAAACAAAGTCAAACCAAAAAGTGCCACATTCTGATGATAATTTTGTATTCCCTTTTTAAAACTGGTTTTCTTGCATTTCAGTTCTGTTAAGTGCAGAACTAAAAGGTTTAACTTCATGTCTCTGTTCAGCAATACTGAAGCTCCGTGACACTGAGCAAAAGAGAATTATTCCCTCAGCAAGTGATTAGAATGTGGAATACTGCTATATGGATTTGTTGAGGTTAGTCGCAAATATTTATTGAAGTGGAACTTATTGAAACACAAGGGATAAAAAATTGAAGGTTATAGTTGATAAATAAGATGGACTAATGTACCAGCAAGCTCATGCAGTGAAAAAGCATCAGCAGAAACACTAAGTGACTGACTCAATGCTGTGAATTCCATGTAATTTCATGCAATTTGATGTTTCCAATCTTCCATCCAATGTCCACCAATTGAAATCTGTAGAATTGCTTGCCCACAAGTTTCACAGAAATAGATCTAGGATAAGTAACAACTATTTTAAGATTACAAAGAATGGAATTAACACTCCAGGCTCAGACCTTGGCAATAAGAGAGTGCATACTGGGAATGCATAAACATCAATGTTCCTGCATATACAGGTCTATGCATTAGTTTTGGTGACTAAAGAATCACTCCAGGGCAACTAGTTACAGACCTGTAGAGTTCGATGTTAAACTAACCTTTACATATTACAAAAATCAATTCAATCACAGGTTGCAATCAATTTTGGATTAGACAGCTCAAAGACATGATATAATATTCAGTCACATCTGTTCTCCTTGAAGCTGATAAGGAGAATGTCCTGTATCCACTTCTTTCAAGGTTTCTATGTAAAAGCAATTAATTCAGCTGTACCAAGCACAATGCCGTTCCACAGCATAAACTGGCTTTAACTTGGCAGTAATGGGCAATAAACTGGCTGTTTTGCTGTAAGAAATGTGTGAAATTCATAAGCTAGTGAAAAATATAGGGCATCTTCAAAAAAACAAGCCAACACAGCCCCAAATAGCCTGAACAACTAAACCAGGGTTTGAGTCAAACTCAATTAGAGCACATCTCGCTGTTTAAGAGCACAGAATCTGAGTGTTGCTGAAACAAAACACATTTATTTAAGCTTGTTATCTTGTATTCATCAGAACATTCCTAAGAAATACCAATCTGAGGGGAAAGCATCATTTCGCACTGTTTGAGAGTATATGCTAGATAGTTGGTAAGTGGAATCTGATTCATAGATATGTTGTCATTGAGAATGCACCAGTTAGATGATGACTGATAGTTATCTATTTGGAAGGATGATGGCACAATGGGTAATGTTGCAAGATTAGTTAACCAGCAGATCCAGGCTAATTCCAAGGACATAGTTTGAATTCCCACCACAGCAATTGGTGGAATTGAACTTCTAATTATGAAATGAGGAATTACAAGCTAGTCTTAGCAATGGAGACTATGCAACTAATACCAGTTGTCATAAAAACTCAAATGATTCACTCATGTTCATCAGGGGGAGGATGTCTACCATCCTAACCAGACCTGGCATACACATGCCTTTAGATCACAGTAATGTGATTGACTCTTAACCATCCTATCAAATAGACTACCAAGCCATTCAGTTCAGCCTAATTATGGATGGCCAACAAATGCTGGCCTTGCCAGCAATGCTCACATTCTATGAATGAATACACAAAAGAAAGCTTTTTTTATAATTTAAGAGAGTTTGATTACTCTGATCGGACAACATATTGCCCTGACTGATGGAGCAATGACTGGTTGTCATCCATATTGTTGGGTGAAACAAGCACCAACATGTTTACATGTTTTTCTTCCCCATCTGCCAAGAACAGGGCCAATGTATGAAGCTTCTAGTATGTAGAATGCACCTCACTATGTGCAAAAATGACAATCTCAAGTTGGTTGTCAGCATAGTTCTCAGGATTATTCAGAACACTTTTTCAATTGAAAAATCATATCTTACTTACAGTGTGGAAACAGGCCCTCTGGCCCAACAAGTCCACACCAACCCACATTCACCCCTTCACCTAACTCTACGGGCAATTTAGCATGGCCAGTTCACCTAACCTGCACATTTTTGGACTATGGGAGGAAAGCCACGCAGACAGAGGGAGAATGTGCAAACTCCACACAGTCAGTCGTCTGAGGTGGGAATTGAACCCGGGTCTCTGGTACTGTGAGGTAGCAGTGCTAACCACTGTGCCACTGTGCTGCCTACTAATGCTGGGTACTGAGTTCTGGTTTAAGGAATCACAGGGCAATTGTATCATCAGTATCTTATCTGTTCTGAATAGCCACGTAACCTGAGTCAGCAGTAGTTGGGACACAACTCAATAATATCTAACCATCAGCCCGAGCTATTCATTGACATTACCATCATTGAATCCCACATTATCAACATTCTGGGTTTAGCATTGACAATGGCCATACAATTACAGTGGCAATAAGAGCCAGAGACGAGGAATCCTGCAGTAACTCAGCCCTGACTCACCGAAGCCTTTCCATCATTTACAAGGAACGAGCAGGGAGTACGATGGAATATTCCCTATTTGCCTGAAAGAGGGTCAGTTAGCTCAGCTGGCTGGATTGTAAGCAGCATAATGCCAACAGCGTGGGTGCAATCCCCACACTGGCTGATGTTGCCATAAAGGTCTCTCCTTTTCAAGCTTTACCAATGCCAGAGGTGTGGTGACATGCAGGTTAAACCACCACCAGTTCTCCCTCTAATGAGAGAACAGCCCTATGGTCTAATGGGACTATGGTGACTTTACAATATTTGCCTGGGCATGTGCAACTTCAGCAACACTCAAGAAGCTTAACCCCGTTCAGGACAAAGCAGCCCACTTGTTTGGTACCACATCCACAAACATCCACTCCCTCCACCACTGATGCTCAGTAGCAGCAGTGCATACCATCTGCAGGACACATTGCAGAAATTTACCAAGGGTCCTGAGATAGCACCTTCCAAAACCATGACTACTTCCATTTAGAAAGTCAAAGGCAGCAGATGCATAGCAACAACATCACGTACAAGCTCCCCTCACAATCCTGACTTGGAAATATATCGCTGTTTCTTCACTGTCGATGGATCAAAATCCTGGAACGCTCTCTCTGAGGGTATTGTGGGTGCACTTATAACAGCCGGAATGCAAATGGTTCAAGAACCCAGCTCAGTAACACTTTTCAATGGGATGTACAATAAATACTGGTCAGGCAAGTGTCGCCCATGTCACATGAAAGAAATAAATAAAACTACAGCATTGAAATTGATATGATACATTCCTCACTTGTGCGAAATGTAAAATGGCTTTTTGATTTGACCTGCAGGTGCACCATTAGGGGCAGCACGGTGTCTCAGTGGTTAGCACTTCTGCCTCACAGCTTCAGGGATCTCCAGGTGCTACAATTTCATCCCATAGTCCAAAGATGCAGGTTTGATGGCTTGACCATGCTAAAAGGGTCTGTTTCCGTGCTGTACAACTCTATGACTCAATAAAAAGCAAGGCATGATTTAGAATTTCAATCTGGTGCTCAGTTTCTTGTGTTCATCCCAGCTCCAGTTTACAGAAACATACCAGGTACCTTGAGATCCTTTTCAGAGACATAGATTCATACAGTACGGAAACTGATCCTTCAATGCAACACATTTGCACTGACCATGCATCCCAATCTGATCCAATTCCTTTTGTCAGCGCTTGACCCATATCCCTCTAAACCCTTTCTATACTTTTACCTAACCAGGTGCCTTTTAAATGCTATAATTGTACCCGTCTCCACCACTCCGTCTGACAGCTCTTTCCATACACACACCACAATCTGCATGAAAAAAAGTTTTCCCCGGGTCCTTTTCAAATCTTTCCCCTCACACTGAGCACCAACAAACACCCTCTTTCAAAAATATACCCACATTCCAAATCTCCCATACTTCTTTCATTCTCCCAAGTCATTTTCCACCCATTGTACCCTGAATTTTACTTATTCTTAGTCAAGCGCCCTATTTCTAACCATACCATTTAATTTACTTGTTCTTCTCCCCTGATGAACTCAATCTGGCACTCTCATGCGTTCACCCCCTTGTCATTGACATTTTCCTTTACACCATTTTTCAAAGAAGTACTACTAGTTTGTTCCATCCCCTTCCTATACAAAGTTCTACACTTAAATTTGTGTTCTCACACTTTAAATGGAAAAGATCACTCTAAGCCTTTTTCTTTTTACTTTCCTAAACTCCTAGGCTCTCCATGCTTTCCCTATTATCACTTCCCTATACTAATTGTTATATTCTTCTCCACATGTCCATCATCCCTCACTTTCTTTCCAATGGCTGTGGCTCCTTCCCACATCTTTCTGTTAGCTAAAGCACTGCTTCGAGAAATATTTTGAAGTTGAGCTAATAACTACTTCTGAACGTTAGAGGGAAATTCGTTTTACTGTGGCTTAATCAGTTCTTCAGATAACCTCAGGACAGACCTTAAGGTATTTCTTTAAACAGTAATTATAAAGGATCTATACATGACAATATGGCAGCAGGTATCTGTGTCTGTGGCTAGACTTGTTCGAACCTTCCAGCAGAGTCTCAATCACATGACTACTGAAGTCACAGTTAAATACATAGCATAACACAGAGGGCCTCTGCATACTTATTCAACCTTACCACATATAACTTGCAGAACATTTTCGGCAGCATATGACTAGGGCCTACGTTTCATAGGAATTGAATGGACTCAATGTCACTTTTTCTGCTTTCATGTTTGCTTTAATATCTTTCATTTCTTGAAGGTAATTTCCTTGATTGAATTAGTTCACAAAAATAAAAAAAAACTTCGGGATTACCTGCCCCATCGTCAAGATAACCCAAGTGCAATTGCAAGTCCAAGCCCAAGTTTGCAACCAATGCGATTTTCTTTCTTTGAAGTACACTAACTATTAAAGGCAACTAGTGCTTCCAGATGTAAAATGCACTCTGCTTTGGGTAATATCTGAAACTAACTCCATGTCATATCAGATGCTTGTCTTAATCGACCTTGAGTCTTCAGTTTGTATAAAAGAAATAAGCATCAGCAAAGTTCTATCTTTATCCAAGAAAGTATTTACTTGACCTTGCTTGATAATAATATCCATCCTGATGTGTTGATACATTCAACATGTAAGCAGTATACAACTTTTGTGCCCTGTTTCTGCACATCAATATAAGGAAGAATTGGTCAATATTTACCAATTGTCCCCAATTGTTTGGAGTAGTGTTTGCGCGTACTTGACAGTTTTCCAATGCATTGATATCGAAACCAGTGTGAGCACAGATGGTCTTACTTGGTGCTGGTGCTGTGACAACAATTTTCTTTATAGCAACTGACATTAGATCTGGAAACCTAATAAGAAATTGTCCTCAAATCAATGTGTTTGTTGAAACTGCAGCAGGGTATAATGATGGATTAACAAACTAGACATCTCATCAATCAAGAACCTTACAAATTTGGTAAAACTGCCCTGTAATTCTCTAATATTGAGAGTCTTTCTGACATCAGAATCATTCAAGTCCTTCCAATCATTAAATGCATAAACGTCACAACTAGTTCATGAACAACTCTTCTATTATTTGTTTCGACTAGATTCTCTACAGTATGGAAACAGGCCTTTCGGCCCAACAACTCCACACCAACCCTATGAAGGGTAACCCACCCAGACCCATTTCCCTACCTTTTATTTACCCCTGACTAACGCACCTGACACTATGGGCAATTTAGCATCGCCAATTCACCTGGCCTGCACATCTTTGGATTGTGGGAAAAAAACCAGCACACAGACATGGGGAGAATGTGCAAACTCCACACAGACAGTCACCAAGGCCGGAATCAAACCCAGGTCCCTAGTGCTGTGAGGCATCAATGCTAACCACTGAGCCACCGTGCCACCCCGTTTTGTTGAGATGTGCAGATGGAGAACATACAATGGACCAAATAGGTTGCTAGAAATAAGGGGAAATGTACAGAGACTATTTGTTGATATGATACTTTAAAAAAAAGTTGTTGTTTCTTTCATATACAAGAACATCTCACTGGGAAGATTAACACACTCTCATGAGGATATGGGACTAATATCTGTAGAAATTGCATTGTGCTTGGCAAAGTCATCTGCAGCTTAAATTTTCTCCTTTTAGAATGCTTTACTTGGATATAAACAAAGTAAGCCCTGTGCAGCATAAAGCGATATAACAGTTTGCACGGCTAATTTGCTTCATTAGACTACTGGTACTAATATAGCTGACATATTGGGTTTCTCAGAGAGCTCACTTTGTAGAATGCGACAGAGCCAACAGAATAGATTTTCTCTGTCTGTGCTACATGACCTTCAAAGAAGGGAATTTGCTAATGTGAAGAGGTGGTCAGACTAGGAGATTGTACACAAAATAACCACAAAGATATCTAGGAAGGCATTCAAGAGGAATTCATTAACTCAGAGACCAGTTAGAATGTGAAACTTGCCATCACAATGAGAGGTTGAGACAAATAGCAGATATATGTTTAAACGGAAGCAATTTTAAGTACAAAATGGAGAAAGGACAAGGCGGCTTTGCTAATAAGGTGAGATGAAACACAACGGGAGGAGTTTGGCCCAATTGGGACAAATAACTGTTTTCATACAGTTGACAACGGCACCTTTCAGTTACAGAAGAAGATTAAATCAGACACGATTACACTATAATACATGATTAAAAGTGCATGAATACACATTGGTGAGATCAGAACTGAGCTTGACTGCAATGTCCCAATGGGCAACTAAAATTATGACTTTCACTGGTTTGGCTGATGACTTGTGAAAGATTTTTGAAAGTAACTATATCTGATTTGGAGCCAAACCTCAGTCATAATTAAACAAAAAAATACACAGTATTAGTTTGTTGACTGATAGGTAAAGTACATGGAACCACATTTTACCTCGACGCAAGGTTTCTGCTGTTACTGGGCTGCATTGAAAAGATCACGCAAAAACTGGTCTCTAACAATAGGAATGGCTTATTTTATTTTAATTCAACTCCAAGATGTTCCAAAGGCTCTGCAAACACATATGGTCCTCACGGTCAATGTAAACAAGACTGTTTTCCAGTAATCACTTATTTCCACACTATTTCCAGTCTGTCGGCCACTTCTCAATCCATGCCAGTATATTACCCCCCAATCTTGCATACTTTAATTCTGTACATGAGTATGTCATGTAGGACCTTATTGAAATCCTTCTTGAAATCCAAATATACCACATAAGCTTCTCCCTTATCTGTTTTACCAGTTAGATTCTCAAAAGTAAACCTCCTGCAGCTATATAGTGGAGGCAATGGCCTAGTGATATTATTGCTGGACTGTTAATGCAGAGATCCTGATAATGTCCTGGGCACCTGGGTTCAAATCCCACAGATACTGGAATTTCAATTCAATAAATACCTGGAATTAAGAATCTAATGATGGCCATTAATTCATTGTCAATTGTTGGGAAAACAACTCATCTGGGTCACTAATGTCCTTTAGGGAAGGAAACTGCCAACCTTACCTGATCTGGCCAACATGTAACTCCAGACCCACAGCAATGTGGTTGACTCTTAACTGCCCTCTGGGCAATTAGGGATGGGCAATAAATGCTGCCTAGCCAGTGACACCCTCATCCTGTGACTGAATAAAGGAATAAAAAGGTGAGCATGGTTTCCTGTTCAAAAACTAATACTGACCTTGTCTAAGGCTCAACTGTTGGAGGAAGTAATTGTCTGTCACTAATGATAGCTGTTATTTCTCAGCTTAAGCTTGAATGCTGCTCAGGTCGTGTTGCATTTTGGCATGGACAACCGCAGTATATGAGGAGTCATGAATGGTGTGAAACATTGTGAATGAATATTCCTACTTCTAACCTTACGATGGAGGGGAGGTTAATTATTAAGCAGATCAAGCTTGTTAGGCATTGAACGTTAGTTGAGGAACTAAGTGCTCTTTAGATTAGATTAGATTACTTTACAGTGTGGAAACAGGCCCTTCGGCCCAACAAGTCCACACCGACCCGCCGAAGCGCACCCACCCAGACCCATTCCCCTACATTTACCCCTGCACCTAACACTACAGGCAATTTAGCATGGCCAATTCACCTAATCTGCACATTTTTGGAGTGTGGGAGGAATCCGGAGCACCCGGAGGAAACCCACGCAGACACGGGGAGAATGTGCAAACTCCACACAGTCAGTCGCCTGAGGCGGGAATTGAACCCGGGTCTCTGGCGCTGTGAGGCAGCAGTGCTAACCACTGTGCCACCGTGCCGCCCACTTGTGGTGAAGTGGTGGCAGTGGCCCTTCCTCTAAACTTGAAAGCCCCGGTTCAAGCCCCACCTGCTCCAGGGCTGTGTAAAAAAGATATCCTGAGGAACTCTCACAGTGATGTCCTGTGGCTAGAATGACTGACCTCCAACCATCTTTCATTGTAACAGGTATTACTCCAACCAGCAAATTCCTATTGATTCCAGTTTTGCTGGGACGTCTTGACAGTTAGTCAAATGCTGCCCTAATGTCAAGGCAAGTCACTCTCAACTCAGTTCAGCTCTTTTCTCCATGTTGAGATCAAGGTTTGTAACAAAGTTACAAGCTCAGTGGACCTGACAGAACACAAACCAAGCATCAGTGTGCAGATTGTTTGTCGAGTGAGTGATAACACTGACAGCCATACATTCTGCGGATTTCAGATTAGATTCCCTACAGTGTGGAAACAGGCCCTTCTGCCCAACAAGTCCACACCAGCCCTCTGAAGAGTAACCCACCCAGACCCATACCCCAACCTTATATTTACCCATGACTAACGCATCTACACTACGGGCAATTCAGCATGGCCAATTCACCTAACCTGCACATCTATTGATTGTGGGAGGAAACCAGAGCACCCGGAGGAAACCCATACAGACATGGGGAGAATGTGCAAACTCCACACAGACAGTCGCCCAAGGCAGGAATCGAAACCGGGCCCCTGGTGCTGTGAGGCAGCAGTGCTAACCACCCATTGAGAACGAACAGATGGGGTGGCAATAGGCTATAGCCCACCCTTATCCTTTGTAAAAAAGATGTTGGCACAAGTACAAGTAATAGTATTCACCAACGTTATTCGGGAGATTTTGTAACAACCACCTCTCTGCACTCAACTTACCCTGAGTCTTCTTTTTCCTCAGCATTTCAAAACTCTTTGAGTCTCAGTATACTCTCTGTTCCATCTCTTTCTCTGCCAGATTCTTATTGTCTGAAAAATGTCATATGCCTCTGCCTGAAGCATGTTCACTTGTGTTTGTATCCTGTGACACAGTGAAGAATGTGCCTATTAAAATATGTCATCATCTTCAAAATGTCAAATGGGTCACCTTGACACCAACTCCTTACAGAGAAAGCCAGTCCAATTTCCTTAACTATCTTCCATTTCTGACACCAGAGTCATTACCATTTTTTACTTCTCTCCATCCCCTTAAGGGTAGTAATATGTTTCCTAAGATTAGATTAGAACTGCAGACATGCAGACTGATTAATACCTAATACTTTTATAAAGTAACCAGTTTAGATTTGTGCTCTGTCCCTTTGCTAATATAATTTAGCGCCATACTGCGTAAAAAAAACTAAGCTAAGCACTGATGTTATGGTTTGGTAGATTTGACATATCACAGCTTCTGGGAACATAGACCTCCATTTTATAGGGCACAAGTTATTGCAAATAATTCACTTCATATATCAGGTCTGCTACAAAGTTAATGCTCTCGCCATCTCTTAGTGATAGATTCCACAATAAACCACTAGTGAATGCATGTATGTCACATACTGGAAGAAATTTCAATTACACTTGAAATATCATGGAAAATACGACATTCTGTGAGCTTGAAGGAATAATAGTGCTATGAAAATGTCTTTAGCAAATATTTCATTGTTTGAAGGTAGAATAAAGAATCATAGAGCAAAAGTAACTTACATTTATATAGTGTCTTGAAAGTATGAAACATTCCAACCCAAACCACTGTCCTGAAGCTTCATGAAACAATGTTTGATTTGATTTGATTTATTATTGTCACGTGTACTTAGGTACAGTGAAAAGTTATGTTTTGCATGCAGTATTAGTCGACCCACATTAAGCCACATAAGGAGTTATGAAGTGACCAAACTTTTAGGTCATTAGGTAGGTCACAATTAAGTCGTGACTTCAAACACTAAAGCAAAGTAGTGAGACAGAGAGGTGCAGGAGAGGAATTTCAGAGCAAACAGTTGAAGTATCTGAAGGCACAGCCACCAATGCTGGAGGAATTATGACTGGAAAAGCTCAAGAACCCAGAATTGGAGGAGCACAGATATCTCAATGGCTGGTGTAGCTGAAGGAACTGTCATGCATAGGGACAGGAGAAACAACCACCGAATATATGGGACATCAACAGATGGGTGGAGCTGAACATGAACGGTAATTGCTTCAGCACTGTTGCCTTATAAAATAGGGGAGCAGCAGGAATACTTTGGAACAATTGAGGCTAGGAGGCAAGAAAGGTATGGACGAGGGCTTCAGTAGCAAATCATTTCATCGTAGATAATTTTTCACTGTATTGATTTTTGTTCTTATTGATTAGTTCACTAGGAGTGGGGGCAGCAATTATTGCTGGTCCCAAACTTCCCTTCAGAAGTTGGTGGTGAACCATGTTCTTGAATCACCCTATGGTTGAAGGAAATTCTAAGATCTGGACCCAGCAGTCCAGATCTTAGGAATGGTGACATAGTTCCAAGTTAGGATGGTGGGTTGCTTGGAAGAAAAGAACTCACAGCTGGTGGTTTTGCCATGCATTAACTGTCCTTTCCCTTCAATGTAATAGAGGTCACAGTCTTATGTGCGTTTTTAAGTGAATGTGTAATAACTTGGCAGATGAACAGCAATGGGGAAGATTTGAAGATATAACTTTGGCAGGAAGTATAGCAGAGCTGAATATTACTTCGAAGGAAAAGGATTGCAGAAAGCTAAAGTGCAGAGGGATTTGGGAGTCCTTGTGCATAAATCACAAAAAAAAGCATCCAAGTTCAGCAGGTCTATCCTCATTGGGGTTTGCAAGAATGAGAGGTTACCTTATGGAAATACACAAGATTCAAAGTTTGTGAGAAGATTTGTAGCTCGGGTGCTTGTTGCTGTGGTTCTGTTCGCCGAGCTGGAAGTTTTTGTTGCAAACATTTCGTCCCCTGTCTAGGTGACATCCTCAGTGCTTGGGAGCCTCCTGTGAAGCGCTTCTGTGGTGTTTCCTCCGGCATTTATAGTGGCCTGTCCCTGCCGCTTCCGGTTGTCAGTTTCAGCTGTCCGCTGTAGTGGCCGGTATATTGGGTCCAGGTCTATGTGTTTGTTGATGGAGTTTGTGGATGAGTGCCAAGCTTCTAGGAATTCCCTGGCTGTTCTTTGTTTCGCTTGCCCTATAATGGTAGTGTTGTCCCAGCTGAAACTGACAACCAGAAGCGGCAGGGACAGGCCACTATAAATGCCGGAGGAAACACCACAGAAGCACTTCACAGGAGGCTCCCAAGCACTGAGGATGTCACCTAGACAGGGGACGAAACGTTTGCAACAAAAACTTCCAGCTCGGCGAACAGAACCACAGCATACACAAGATTCTTAGGGGACTTGATGGGGGGGATGTGAAAAGGCCATTTCTCACTGTGGGAGAGTTTAGGACCAGAGGACATAATCTTATAGCAAGGGGCTGGTCTGTACAGATATAAGGAGGAATTTCTTCTCTCAGGGGATAGTAAATATGTGCAATTCTTTTCTGCAGAACTAAGGATTATTAAGTCAACCGTGATCTCATTGAGCATCAGGCTCAAGTGTCTGCACAGCCTCCTTCTGTTTGAATATTTTGGTCTTGAATCACAATAATGCAATTTACTCTCAACTGCCCCCTGACATGAACTAGCAAGTCATTCAATTATATCCAGGAAAGTAGCTTACTACCTTCTTAAGGGCAATTATGAGTGAGTGGTAAATGCATATCATGTCAACAATGGTTACATCCTATGGATGAATAATTAAAGATGAAGCATGTATCCACGAAGATCTCCTTTTATCTGCTCGAAGGATCGTGAGCATTGGCAACAATTTTCAATCCTCAGCTCTGAGGAAGGGTCACTCAACTCGAAATGTTAACTCCAGCTTCTCTCTACAGATACTGCCAGGTCTGCTGGTGAGCTTTTTTCAGCAATCTCTGTTTTTGTTTCTGATTTATTGCGTCCGCAGTCTGTTCAATTTTCAACCCTTGTGCCATTACAATCTGAAACTTCCTTTCTAAACTATTTTGTCTCACTCTCCCCCCTTTTAAATCATCCCAGGTTTAACCGAGAGCATCCTCAAATGACTTCCAGATGTTCATTTCCATTGTGAAATTGCCTGCGTGGTATGGAACAGCCAAAATCATTCTCCCAGTGATATACCTAACTGGCTCAGATTGTGTCATCAGTCCTTTTGGAATGTTACAACACGGGATAAAATCACCGACTTGATTTAAACAGAAAAGATTTATTCTGTGTAGTAAACTGTGAAAATTCGAGAGGCCAAGAAGTATTTAAAGTAAAAATTAACAACTTTATTTCTTAAAGTATAATGATTAACTAACAACAATTTACAACTCATTCCTCTAACCTATCGTTTAATTTCCCTTCTATAACAATAGTCCAATAAAACCCCCAATTAAGATTTACTAAAATTCAACTTTTCAAAACCAGCCAGATGTTGAATCTTCTCATTATGTCTCCCTCTGTCTTCTTTTCTTCTTCTTCGGAATTTTTGTTTCATAAGTTACTGATCAATAAAGGTACTTTTAAGAGAGCTATTCTCTGGATAGTCTGCAGATTTTGGTGGCTTGGCAGTTCTCCTCCCAACTGTTCAGTTTTCCCTAGTCTTATATCCCCAAAACATTAGATTGTGTCATTGGCTTTTAAGATTGCCAATATACTAAATTCAAACTTGATTAGAGTTTGGTATTATTTGGGGTATAATTTAAACTGATTAGCCTAATTTTAATTTGTTTTGTCATCTCCAGGCAACAAGTTAATCAAGTTGTTCAATCAAATGTTACATTATATCTTGTTCAGAACACTTGGTGCTGCATCAGGTAGTTCCGTGAGCTTTTAACTCTCTTAAATGTACAGTACACCCATATCTTCATAACACCTCTCTCTTTAAGAAAAAAAATGAACCATCATAATAAGAAGATGGCTTCATTTTTTGATATTCTTTAAACACATTCCTTTAACATACTGATAACTTTAATCTAAGTCCACAGAAACATTTTCTCATATTTCTGTACATATAACATGTTGAAATAAAATATTAAATAAAGACAAATCTCATCTAAACTTTATCAGTGAAATTCACGATAATGCAATTACAATCTTACAACCCACAACATGTACGATTTGTAAATTAAAAGTCTGTAACAGAAGACTCCAATTCTTGTCTTTGAAGCATTTTAAGAATGCAAGAGGATTGTGATCCAAGTACACAACCGTATCCAACATATTGTTTGTGACATCCACATTAAAATGTTGTAAGGCCAGTGCCAAACTCAATAATTCTTTTTTCAATCATGGAGTATTTCCTCTGGTGGATGTTGATCTTCTTCGAAAAGTAACCAGCTGGCAGTTCAATCCCATCTTCATCTTCCTGTAGGAGTACAGCTCCAACTCCTATGTCACGACCATCGATGGTGACTTTAAAAGATTTTGAAAAGTTTGGTCTAGCTAAAGGTGGTTTGGTGGTTAATATTGATTTTAAATGGTTGACTGCCTCCTGACATTGTTCTGTTCACCAAAACGTTGTGTTCTTTAACAAATTGGTTAATGGTGCCACTACACTTCCGATAGAATCCGATGAGTCCTAAGAATCAAAGCACCTCTTTCTTTGAGGTTGGTCGTGGAAATTCTTCCATGGCTTTTGTTTTTGCATTCCATGGGGTCAAGCTTCCATGACCGATGTTATGTCCCAAGGATGTCACCTCTGCGTTCGCGAATGCCGTTTTATTTAAGTTTATGACCAGTTTTGCTTCTCGTAGTCATTCAAAGAGCTCTGCCAACTGTACCATGTCATCTTTCCAGGACTTACTAAAGATCACTACACCATCCAAATAGACTGCATTAACCCAGCCACAACTCTGTTCATGAGTCTAAGGAGTGTGGCGGGCACGTTCTTCATTCAAAAGGGCATCACTTTAAACTGATATAACCCATGTGGGGTTGCAAACACAGAGATTTCTTTTGCCATCTCTGATAAAGATACCTGCCAGTAACCATGCATTAAGTCCAACTTGGTGGTGTAATTGGCTTGCCCGACTTTCTAGATACAGTCCTCCAATCTAGGAATTGGATATGAGTTCGATTTTGCAACGGCATTGCCCTTCCAATCATCCATGCAGAATCATTAAGTCCTGTCCAGTTTGGCAACTAAGATGATAGGTGAACTCCACAGGCTTGTTTTGATGATGTCTTCGTCGAGCATAGCCTCCACTTCCATCTGGACCTGTCTGGCTTTGAAGGGATTAAGCCAATAGGGATGTTGTTTTATTGGAGCAGTAGTCCCTGCGTATACTTCATGCACAATAGCATTAGTCCTCCCCATCTGATTCTTACATATATCCTTATACTGCAGTAACAAATCTTTCAACTGCATTCTACGCTCCTGAGACAGATAGCTTACTAACCTATCCAAGTCCTCAAGGACTTCTTCATTTTTCAATCTATTTTGAGGCACATCAAATAACTAACATCTGTTCTTTCTCCAGTTCTTTCTCTCTAATACAATATGGTTTAAACATTTTCACATGACATATCTAATAGCTTTTTTTTTGTCTGGCATCTTTACTTAATAGTTCACCTGACTCCACTTTTTCTCAATTGGATAGGGACCACTAAACCAGACTGCCTGGAGAATAGCTCTCTTAAATGTACAGTACACCCACATCTTCATAACAGGAAAAATAAAAATAGTTTGTCAATTCAAGATAGAATCTCTTCACAAGGTTCACCTAAACTTAAGTGCAAAAGTATGAATGAAGAGCAGAAGGTGGCTGCTTGGCCCTTTGAGCTTTCTCTGCCTCGCAATAAGATCATGGCTAATCTGTTTCTGTTTTGAATTTCACATTTCCAAGTGCTAATTAAATCATTTCCGGTTCACTGCAGCTCCAACCCGTATCGGTGGAGTATTTCCAACCCAACCAGAATGGGGATCTAAATCTATGCTCTTCATGCCAATCTGATCCACACTGTCCATCCAAATAACCAAGTCAAATAACCTCTCCAAGGATTTTGAGTGGTTGTATGTCAATATGATAGAAACATAGAAAATTGGTGGAGGTAGAAGGTGTAATTGGTTGATGTGGAAGAGAGCTTCAAATTCCTGGGAGTATATATCACCAACGATCTATCCTATTTGGTCCTTTGAGCCCGCACATGTTCTAAATGGCAACATGATGCATGCTGTACTCTAGAGCTCTGGATAATGATGAAAAGGGCTCCATTTTTCTTTCCATTGCACTGGGCAGCATGGTAGCTCAGCAGGAAGCACAACTGCCTCACAGCACTAGGAATGTGGGTTCGATTCCACCCTTAGGCACCTGTCTGTGTGGAGTTTGCACGTTCTTCCAGTGTCTGCATGGGTTACTGCTGGGAGCTCCTGTTGTTTCCCATATTCCAAAGATGTTAGATGGATTGGCTGTACTAAATTATCCATAGTGTCCAGAGATGTACAAGTTAGATAGATTAGCCATGCTAAATGCAGGGTTCCAAGGTAGGGACATGGGTGTGGGTGGGATGCTTTTCAGAAGCTTGATGGGCTGAATAGCTTGCTTCCCCACTTTAGAGATTCTGTGAATCTAAATGTTTATTATGGTCTTAAGAAATGAAGTAGAGGCTTTGAATTTCTTTCCCTCAAATGATTGACCAGGAATTTCTTTCCCTCAAATGATTGACCAGGAATCTTTTACCTCCTGCCATTGTTATGTGCTGGAAGGATGTCCCAAATTGATGTTCAACCTATTTGGTTCTATTACAAACGGACGTTTTGAATTCTGAAGATCTCAAAATGTGAACCGCTTTCTCTCCACAGATGCTGCTGGACCTTCTGCAATTTCTGTTTTTAAACCAGGAGTGGGACTTGAACTCAAAGCTTCCAGTCTGTGCCAAAATACCTCCCACTAATGAAATGTTGAAATAAAATTACTATCAAACACATTGTATTTGTAATCAATTTTCTTGACATATGGTTTATGTACTTCTATCCAGGAGCAATTAAATATTTGTAAATTGTAATTGTTTTATTACTCATGCTGAAGATTATAGACTGTGCAATATGTAACCAAATCTTATAAATTCTCTCACTGATTTTATTGTTATTAACAGCTCTAAGAATGATAAGTTTTCACAACTTCTCTCAATCTGCCAGTGCCATTAAATTTGTGAATATTATTTCAGTGCTCTAGTCTGTTACTCCATCGTTATTGGGGTCACATACTATATTTTTAATTAAAACTGCTGTGTAATAAAAAAGCTTGTTGTGTAAAAGCACAGTCAAGTAAAATGTCTAAGTCTCTGGCTTTAAGGGGCATTGGAAATTTTCCTGCAATTTTCTGATCTTTCATAATAATTAGGCCCAGTATTGGTGAGTTAGTTGATGACACCATCGTAGTGGGTGAAACACTGATGAGACAGAGCACAGGAAGGAGATAGATAGCTTATTGGCATGGTATAAAGGCAACAATCTCTCCCTCAATGTCAGCAAAATGAAAGATCTGGTCATCAACTTCAGAAAGAAGAGTGGAAGACAGACCCCTGTCTTTGTCAATGGTGCTGAGGTGGAGGTTGAAGAGAGCTTCGGGTTCCTGGGAGTAAATGCCACCAGACAATCCATCCTGATCCATCCATTTCAACATTACAGTCAACAAAGGACTTTTGCCTGAAACATCGATTTTCCTGCTCCTCGGATGCTGCCTGAACTGCTGTGCTTTTCCAGCACCACTCTAATCTAGAATCTGGTTTCCAGCATCTGCAGTCCTTGCTTTTACCTAGTCAACAAAGCACACCAACACCTCTATTTCCTCCAAAGGTTAAAGAAATTCAACATGTCCACAATGACTCTCTCAATTTTTAGAGATGCACTATAGAAAACATCCTTTCCAGCTGCATCACAGCTTGGTATGGCAACTTCCCTGCCCAAGACCACAAGAAATTGCAGAGAACTGTGAACACAGCCCAGTCCATCACGTAAACCAGCCTTCCTTCCATTGACACCATTTTAACTTCCCGTTGCCATGGGAAATCAGCCAACCCGCCCACACTGGTTACACTCTTTCAGCCTCTTCTATTAGGCAAAAGACACAAAAGTTTGAAAAGATGCACCAACAGATTAAAGAACAGCTTCTTCTCCACTGTCACCAGACTTATAAACGGCACTCTTACATGTTAGAGTTGGACAAAGGTAAAAATCACACAACACCTGATTATAGCCCAACAGGTTTCTATGAAAGTAAAAGCTTCCAAATAAACCTGTTGGACTATAACCTGGCATTATGCGATTTTTAAACATTGTCCATCCCAGTCCTACACTGGCACCTCCACATCATATTTGAATAGATCTTTCTCTGCACCTTTTCTGTAGCTATAACACTGTATACTGCTCTATTACCCTGATGTATTTATGTATGGTATGCTTTGTCTAGTGAGCACACAAAATAATATTTTTCACTGTATCTTGATACATGCGACAATAAAAAGTCAAATCAAAACCTGGTCCCATCTGAGCAAGAGAATCTTAATGACAAGCAATGGGGCAGTTTTCAGACAAGGCTGGCATCAATCAGGAATAGTGACGAACAGTGGGTACACTGACTGTAACGACTGCTTTTGATTTGGAGGTGCCGGTGTTGGACTGGGATGTACAAAATCACACAACACCAGGTTATAGTCCAACAAGTTTATTTGGAAGCACTAGCGGCTGCTTTTGCACTAAAAAGAGCCACAGAACAAATAGATTATGAGACAGTCCAGTTCCCTACTTTATGAAACTCATCAATAATGTGTAAATAATTGCAAACTCAATTATTCTAATTTTACAATATGAACTATGAAATTTAATATAAAATGCAGAGAGCAGTAGGACTTTCACTTCTATTTAATAAATTAAGACAACCAGTATTTTGATAAGTGCTATAATTATTTGTATACTGGGATAATGATAATTACACATTAATTTTACCATTTTTACCTCACTTGTCTATTTTAATAATTGTTCATATTATGTTATGTATCATTATTATTTGTTTTGCTAGTAGTGCCTCTACAATTCAGCGTTTGCCGTCATGACGGTTTCTCAATAAACCAATTATCTGCCTGTCTTGTCAAGTGTATAGCTGACACAAATCCCAACATGATGGCGATAGAATTTCCTAATCTTTAACTTGTGTGAACTCCTTGCCCCAGGGAACTTTGTCTGATGAAAGTCATCAGTTTCCATCACCGTCCTGAAAACCTCCAAGAATTGAATGGTATCCTTAAAGGTTCTGTTCATCCCATATGCTGAAGACCAGCAATGATTGCTTGGTTTTGAGACAGCCTGGGGTTATTGTGTCAGCATTTGGGAACTGAATTACTCTGCAAATGAGAAAATAACCAAAGGCATTGCAGTGCTCTTGTGCTACTTCTGCATACGAGATATCCTTGCCCCGAAATGATAAAATAACACATTATCACAAAGATTCACACGTGGAGCATCACAACTAATGGGATTTAATTGAATGGAAACCCCATCAATGAGCAGAGATTCAGATTGGCAATTGGCAATTGTGCCCAATGTCTATACTTCCCTCTGATTCCCTCAGACTGTGACAATGCTCATCTGGAGGATCTTTGCAGCTTTTATTCCTGTTGTACTCAAGTACAATCTGAACTGTCTCTTGAACCAGTGGAGCACTGCAATGGCTCTGCCAGATCTGCAATCGATCAAGTGCCAGTTAAAGGCAAGGAGAGAAGGACAAAGGCAATTAAACAGTGAGAGACAGGCAAGGGAAACTTTGGTCCACTTCCAGTCTCGTCATGCATAACCAGCAGAGTCTGCTAGTGACACCACGTGTAATCGGTTTTCAGCTTCGTCATGCTTGAACTGGAAAAGTTTGACAGATGTCAGAACTGATATGTTCCATTTCCTGTCACTGACACATTTCAGGTTGTTAAGGATTCAGTAGGCAACGTGAGACTTAACACATTCCAAAAGCCATGACTACATTTCAATTAAACTAATCCCTGCTTCCAGACCAGAGATGGATTAACATATATTCCAACCTAGAAAATGGAAATGTGGCAAACGATTTCTAAGTCTGCTGCATTCTGATTCACTTCTGTGAGTGTCAGCGACATCTCCGTCCACGTGGACAAGTTGGCATGCCATTCTGCTCAGGTTTTATGGATATTATGTAGTGGAAAGGGAACTGTCTCTTATTTCTCACATCATGACAGTATGTTGGCATTGTAAGTAATGGCATAATACATAAAAACAAAGAAAGTTTGAGGTCTCTGGGCTGGTACAGGCATATTTGGCAAAAAAGCCTCCTTTTTAGGCAGCTGTGGCATCATGGTAATGATATAAGTGCAGTAATCCAGAACACCAAATTAATGGTTAGACTCACCAAAAAAAAATGGAATAGTCAGCATCATGCCAACACTGTCAATAATTATAAAAATACAGCTGTTTCGCTAATGTTCTTTGGGTAAGAAACCTGCCTTTCTTGCCTGGTCTGCCCTACATGGTACTCCAGACTCACAATAATATTGTTATCTATTAACCATCCTCTGGGCAATTAGTGATAGGCAAGAGATCCTAGTCCAACTAGTGACAGCCACATCCTCTGCAGAATTAAAGAAAACAACGCAGGGATTTTATCCAACTCTGGTTGGGTCCTAGTTGCAATATTGTGGACAATTCTGCTCCACACTATTCAAAGAAACATCTAAAGGCCGTTAAATGGTACTGAGGTGGTTTAGTAGAATGAAGGCCTTTTGTTGTGGAGGAACGTTGAACATGTTAAGACTGTCCCCATTGGAACAGGGAAAATTAAGAAACAAATTAATCGAGGTTTTGATAAAGTTGATGCAGACAGAAACTATTCCCTTTGATTGAAAAGTGACTAAGAGGTCACAAATTTAAAGTCACAGGGAAAGATTTTGAGGAGATGGTTTCATTGGAACCTCAGACTCTCTATCAGATAAGGCAGTAGTAGCTGATTCCATAAATAATTTTAAAAGGGAGTGAATAGGTATTTGAACACAAGGACCTCAAAGAGTTAATTACAGAAACTCAGAATGTAGGATCTAGCTCTTTCAATGAACCAACACTGGGACACTAGGCTGAAATATCTCTCTCTGTGCTGTAGGATTCTGAGATCCCATAAATGTAAAAAAGCTGACATTGCACTCCACAGACTCCTATCCTTAACACCTTTTGTAGATCTGAATAGAATTTAGTCCGAGAATGTAAGCTTGATTGAACTAATACCTGTCAACAGGAGCCTGTGAATGTGTGTCTCACTAACAATGATTCTCCCTCTTTCTAAGTTTATGACAATGGAATTGCATTCTCAGATTCTCTTGGGTGAGACTTTGATTCTGCAATTCTGCTGCTGCTTTAACAAGTGGGAAAATGAACCATTTATCTTCACATAGTCAAATCACCAAGTCAAGACATGTGTGCATGAACTCACTGATTCACACATTAACCTGCATCAGCATGGCAGCCATTGTAAAGCGTTATCAATTCAGAGCAGATCAGTGGTACTATTTGCATTCTGTTTTGTGTAGCAAACAGCAGTTTACTTTCAGCTGAGAGAGGGATAAAAATGTAGAAAATGATGCTTCTCAGCAACTCCACAGCACATCCATCTCCCCAGAGAAACAAAGCCAATATTACAAAAAAAAAACTGGAGCATACTTCCTGACGCTATAACACTTCAGTAAAAGCTTTGACAAGGTTCCACATGGTAGACTAATTAGTAAATTAGATCACATGGGATTCAGGGTGAGCTTGCCAATTGGATACAAAATTGGATTTATGATCAAGGACAGAGGGTAGTGGTGGAGGGTTGCTTTTTGGACTGGAAGCCTGTGACCAGTGGTGTTCCATAGGGATCAGTGCTGAGTCCACATCTGTTTGTTATTTGTATAAATGATTTAGATGAGAATATAGGAGGCATCGTTAGTAAGGTTGCAAATGATATCAAAATTGTGGTCCAGTGGACAGTGAAGATGGTTATTTAAGATGACAAAGAGAACTTGATCGGTTGGGTCAATGACCTGAGGCGTGGCAGATGGAGTTTAATTTGGATAAATGTGAGGTATTGCATTTTGGTCATACAAACAAGGACAGAACTTATACAATTGAAGGTAGGATCCTGGGTAGTGTTGTAGAACATAGAGACCAAGGGGTTCAGGCACATAATTCTTTGAAATTTGCATTATAGGTAGACAGGGTGGTTACGAAGACATTTCACATGCTTGTTTTCATTGCTCAGATCTTAGAGTTGGCACATCATGTTGAGGTTGTACAGGATGTTAGTGAGGCCTCTTCTGAAGTACTGTGTGTTATTCTTGTCACCCTGTTGTAGGAAGGATATTATTAAACTGGAGAGGATTCAGAAAAGATTTACCAGGATGTTGCTGGAAATGGAGGGTTTGAGACACAAAACTAGACTGGAAAGACTGGTATTTTGTTCACTGGGGCAGGGGAGGTTGAGGGGGTGACCTTACAGAGTTTTATAAAATCATGAGGGGCATAGATAAGGTGAATAGCCAAGGTTGTTTCCCGAGTGCAGGTGAAAGAATAGTGGGGAGGGGAGCATAAGCTTAAGGTGAGGGGAAATATTTAAAAGGGACTTGAGGCAATTTTCTCACACAGAGGGGTTTGTATCTAGAAAAAACTGCCAGAGGAAGATGTAGACACAGATAAAGTTACAACACTTAAAAGGTGAGATGAGAAAAAAATGAAAAGGCACATGAGGGGCAACTTTTTGTTTTTACACAAAGTGGTTCGCTTTTGGAATGAGCTGCCAGAGGAAGTGATGAATGCTGGTACAATCACAAAATTTAAAAGACATTTTGATAAGTTCATGAATATGAAAGGCTTGGAGGGATATGGGCCATATGCAGGCAGGTGGGACTAGTTTAGTTTCGGAACACAGTCAGCGTGGACTGGTTGGATCGATGAGTCTGTTTCCGTACTGTACGACTCTATGACTCCATCAGTCCCTCCAACATAGCAGAGTAACTTCAATGCATCCCTTCCACTCTCTATTCCTATCTTGACCCTGAAGAATACAGAATGTTTCACACTGATGCTGAAGAACAATTAATGTGAAATCAAAGGGGAGTCGCATTAGGTTGGGGCGAGCGATATTAAGAGATATTTCTTTCAAGGATGAAAAGGGGGAATGTGTACAATTAAGCAAAGGACCATATCATGTTAGTGAAAAGAAATCTGACAGAATAATCATTGAAGGATTCTGGAGGAAGGAGATGGGTCAAATGGTCTCTTTTCAATTGTATTTTATTTTACATTAAAATGTTTTAATTCCACCAACTACTGCTTTTATATCAAAATCGCTGTTGTGTGTGTACGTTGCCTTTGAAAAACCTGCAAGGACCCCATGTGCGGTAAGTAGACATTTTTAATCAACCTGTTCAGAAGTGCTATGACATAACTCTGGAGCAGGTAGGACTTGAACCCAGACCTCCTGGCCCAGAAGTTGGGAGATTACCACTAGGCCACAAAAGCCCCATTAGGCTGTATGTATACAACAGATTCTGCTTGGGGGTTGGCCTATGGCCTATCTGCAAACTGCACCCACAGAAATCAGTGTGTTTGCTGCCATGTTTGCTACACAACATGTATTGAATTTTACTGGTTTAAATAAACAAATCCGCAAAGTTAATCAATCCCTGGCAAGCAATTAATTAGTTGACCTGTATGTATAACATGACAGCTGCCATATTCAGGCAAATCCCTAAGCCGAACCCACAAATTCACCACTAAAACACAGAGTAACACTGTTCAATATGATACTGAAGCCCATCTGTCAAGTTTAATCACAATATTCAAACTTATAAAGTTGCAGCCAAGTAAAACTGAAGCTTGGTTCACTTCAATTCTGGGGATTCAAGCAAAAAAGAGGGACAGAACTGAATCTTGTGTTTTTTGGGCTAAGTTTGAATTGCATTGAGTTGTGAAGGAAATGCTTCACCACAATGCTTAGCGAGTTCTCTCATATCTTACCAAACCATCTTCATTCATTAGCTACCACATACCTATGGCATCTCTCAATTCCACCCCATCTTACCATGAGCCATTATCTGAACACCTTGACACTCAGCAGATATCTGTCAAGACTAACATTCCTTGCACTCATTATATGTTTGAAAAGCCACTGTGAACCTAGACAAACACTGTCAGTCTCAATATGCCCTAGGCGGTTCCTGGTATTTGTCCCAGACACCATAAATGGGGGGAAGGGGGGAATGTCACTCCACTTTGTGGGAAGCTAACCAAAACATTTGCTGGACAGGGCTGCTATAAAGCTTCCTCTGCCCGCAGGACCCAGTAGTAGAGGCCAAATTACCAACTGGGTTCAACCAATCCCATCTATTTGGAGGAAGGCTCAGCACTGGGGGAAGAAGGTCAATGTCCTCTGTACTCCAGTAGAGTAACTTTCATCATCGTCTCTCCACTTCACATTCACTGTCTCTCTGCTACTATCCCAATCTCCCACCAAGGTTCATGTTCTGCCACTCTCATCATTGCCCCACTCACTCTCACTCATCCGGACCCAGAACACCACAAACCCTGCACACCCTCTATGCTGTGGACTGACTCCCCAGGACATCTCACCACCTCCACCAACAGTGAAAATCTGTGCAGCTTACTTATTTGTCCCCTCATACCTGCCTCTCCCTCATTCCTGGAGAGAAAAAGCCCACATTGGGGCAGAAAGAGAAAGCAGGCTGCGCGCTGCCCTTTTTTGGCCCTTGTGATGAGAGGACCCTGATTCTGACCATTCTCAGAAGGGTGACGATGATCTACAGCATCAGCAACCCTTGGGTGAAGGCTATCCCTCTTGGCTTGACTGAGGCCTGCTTGCAAATATGACAAGTTTCCTTTTTTTAGGGCTCCACAAAATGGCAAGGCAAGACAGAAGTAAATGAGCCTGGTTGTGGGGACAAAGAGCAAAAGTGCAAGGTCTGACAAGGCAATGGAGGGATGCTGTGAGCATTCAGGTAGGCTCAGAATGAGGTAGCTGAAAATGTGTTGCTGGAAAAGCACAGCAGGTCAGGCAGCATCCAGGGAACAGGAGAATCGACGTTTCGGGCATAAGCCCTTCTTTAGGAATGAGGAAAGTTTGTCCAGCAGGCTAAGATAAAAGGTAGGTAGGAGGGACTTGGGGGAGGGACATCGGAAATGTGATAGGTGGAAAGAGGTCAAGGTGAGGGTGATAGGTCAGACTGGGGTGGGGGCGGAGAGGTCAGGAAGAAGATTGCAGGTTAGGAAGGCGGTGCTGAATTCGATGGATTCGTCAGATCCACACCCCCCACCAACCCAACCTCCACTCCCGGCACCTTCCCCTGCAGCCGCAGGAGTGCAAGACTTACGCCCACACCTCCCCCCTCACCTCCCTCCAAGGCCCCAAAGGAAACTTCCATATCCACCACAGATTCACCTGCACCTCCACACATATCATCTATTGCATCCTCTGCACCCGATGTGGCCTCCTCTATATTGGGGAGACAGGCCGGCTACTTGCGGAGCGTTTCAGAGAACACCTCTGGGACACCCGGACCAACCAATCCAACCACCCTGTGGCTCAACACTTCAACTCCCCCTCCCACTCCACCAAGGATATGCAGGTCTTTGGACTCCTCCATCGCCAGACCACAACAAAACGACGGTTGGAGGAAGAGCGCCTCATCTTCCGCCTAGGAACCCTCCAACCACAAGGGATGAACTCGGATTTCACCAGTTTCCTCATTTCCCCTCCCCCCACCTTGTCTCAGTCAAATCCATCGAATTCAGCACCGCCTTCCTCACCTGCAATCTTCTTCCTGACCTCTCCGCCCCCACCCCAGTCTGACCTATCACCCTCACCTTGACCTCTTTCCACCTATCACATTTCCGATGTCCCTCCCCCAAGTCCCTCCTCCCTACCTTTTATCTTAGCCTGCTGGACAAACTTTCCTCATTCCTGAAGAAGGGCTTATGCCCGAAACGTCGATTCTCCTGTTTCCTGGATGCTGCCTGACCTGCTGTGCTTTTCCAGCAACACATTTTCAGCTCTGATCTCCAGCATCTGCAGACCTCACTTTCTCCTCAGAATGAGGTAGCACTACTATCACGAGCAACGAGCATGGGGATCCACTCCACAAACTGAGTGCGTGTCCCTGAGCACACAATGTTTTTGAAGCAAAATTTAGAGTCATAGAGATGTACAGCATGGTGACAGACCCTTCGGTCCAACTCGTCCATGCCGACTAGATATCCTAACCTAATCTAGTCACATTTGCCAGTACCTTCCTATTCATATACCCATCCAGATGTCTTTTAAATGTTGCAGTTGTACTAGCCTCCACCACTTCCTTGGGCAGCTCATTCCATACACACCACCTTCTGTGTGAAAAAATTGCCCCTTAGGTCCCTTTTATATCTTTCCTCTCTCACCCTAAACCTATGCCCTCTAGTTCTGGACTCCCCCACCCTAGGGGAAAGACTATTTATTCTATCCATGTCCCTCATGATTTTATAAACCTCTATAAGATTACCCCCCTCAGTCTCTGGTGTTCCAGGGAAAACAGCCCCAGCCTATTCAGCCTCTCCTGAAAGCGCAGATCCTCCAGCCCTGGTTTCCTTATCAAGTTTTCCTGATTTGGAGAGTTCGCTAAAAAGGAAACTGAACATTGATGAGGTGAGTTGGGCTGTTAGCAAGACATTGAACAATCTATAATGACATCACTAACAGCAAGAATCTCACCACACCGTTTGTGAAAAGCATTAATGATGAAGTGAGATCATCTCAAAACTGAGGTGGCCCTCAGTGCACTTACTGTCTGATTGTGTTCCACATCTCACCATTGCCCACGTGGCTCAGACCCCTATAAAATTCTGCCCATTAGATTGAAATTTGAGTGTGTTCTTTCAGGACGTTCTGGCAGGAAGTACATCTTCACATAAAGGATACCAATGGTCTGAAACTCTCCCCCACCAAAAATGCTGGAGATCACAGTGGGTAAGGCAGCATTCATGGAGACAGAGCAAGCTGACACCTCAAGCCTAGATGACTCTTCACTCCAGCTCTGATGAAGAGTCACCTAGAATCAAAACGTTAGCTTGCTCTCTCTGCATGGATGATGCCTGACCCGCTGTGATCGCCAGCAATTTTCGTTTTCAGTACATCTTCAGTAATTTGCTCCTAAGAAGTCATGGCCGTTCAAGAAAATTTCAAAACAGCTATTACTGATTTTTTTTTCTTGGGCAACATTACTAGAGTTTACGGGGACCAAGACAGGTAGATAGAGTTAAGATTAACAGCCACAGTCTTAGTCACTGGCAGATTGAGTTTGATAGGTTTCAATTGAAGAACCCTTCCTCTTGTTGCTAGGTTCTCAAGGTTTACCTTTGTGGGATGAAGAGCTGATAAAGGGATTTGGCCCGAAACGTCAATTTTCCTGCTTCCTGATAAAGGGATTTGGCCCGAAACGTCGATTTTCCTGCTTCCTGATAAAGGGATTTGGCCCGAAACGTCGATTTTCCTGCTTCCTGATGAAGGGCTTTGGCCCACAACGTTGATTTTCCTGCTCCTCAGATGCTGCCTGACCTGCTGTGCTTTTCCAGCACCACTCTAATCTTGTCTCTAATCTCCAGCATCTGTACCCACTTTCGCCCACCTTTGTGGGATACCTTGCCTCTCAAATTCCTTGGAGATCATAAATTTCCACTTTGCAAGTTTCACACCAGATTTTGCTCATTCCAACTAAATTGCATTTACACATATCTGTACGAAATAAGTACATATTACAAACCTACAATTGCTAAATTACAGCCTGAAACTATTGTAAAATTGGCTATGGGATCTACTGTAAACTGACTCTGAAAATTGCCTGCTCCTTCTAAGTAAACATTTGAGAATTGTTTTGGTTTGACAGAAATTGTATTTGACTTGTTTATATTGCTTTCTGCTTGTCAGAATCTTTTTCTTATGCTAATCACAAATCTTTAAATTAGGTCAGTTCATAACTTGAGATAGATATTCTAGTGGATACGCCTGCATTAAAGAAAACAGGGGAAAAAAACTGAAAAGTCACAGAGACTTAACATTGTTAATTAACAAACAAAGCCTGAAGTCTTGCATAAAGAGGTAGTGTGTGTTTCCTGTCAGTGTACCATTTACTGTCTGCATTACGTTCCTGCTTTGTTAATTCTGCAGCTTTTCAAATGTATGAAGTTCACTTCTTACTGACCCCTGGGAGATTGTAACTGCAAGTCAGGTGGTGCTGTGGTGCTAGTCAACACCACACCATTGAACTTGATGCATTGACAAAGGTCATTGAAAAGGAGTGGGATTTCTGGAATGAATTACTGTTTAGCATTGTGTTGGAAAACATACCTTATTATTGCTAAAGTACACAAGAATTCCTACACTTTTGTTTGAACTCCAGATTTGTAATTATAATAATTGCACAGTGTGCCTTTGCAAAAAAGGAATCATAGAGTCCCTACAATGCGGGAGCAGACCATTCAGCCCATCGAGTCCCTGCCGACACTCCAGAGATCATCCCACCCAGACCCAACCCCTGACCCTACTGCTGTAACCCTGCATTTCCCACAACTAATCCATCCCAACCTACACATCTTTGACCTGTGGGAGGATATCCTCGCAGACATGGGGAGAATGTGTAAACTCCACACAGACAGTCATCCGAGGATGAAAAAAAGATTCCTAGTGCTGTCAGGCAGCAATGCTAAATACTGAGCCTCTGTACCATCTCAGAAATTTCATTCATTTTAAAAACAGCCTTCTGGAAAGTTGGTAGTTGGTGATGGTTGGCGGCTTCCATTTACATGAGTCCCACTAAAATATTAGAAGGCTTTAGCTTTATGCTACTACAACCCAGTAGTTCCCCAGTTGCTGTCTTATTTCATTGGGAATAATCTTGTCCCAATGTCTGAATACTGATAATTTAACAACCACACCATAACTTGAGTTTAGAGTACAGTATTTGTATTTAGATCATTTTATTATAGTTTTTAAAAAGGGCCAATGGTGTTTCATTGAAAAGTTATCAAAAAAAAAGTCATTGTATTAAATTCTCAGACAGACTGACAATGGACAGAATAAGAGGTCAGTATTCATGAAGATATTAAAGGGCAGTGGAGAGGGAGAGAGGCTGAGGGAAAGTATTCCAGAGCTTAGATCCGAGGCAGTGAAGGCACAGCCACCAATGGAGGAGCAACTAAAAATCAGGGTTGCACAAGGGAACACAATTAGCAGTGGAGGGGATTACAGAAAACGGGAAGATGAGACCATGGAGGGATTTGAAACCACTGATAAAAAAATTGGGGCATTGCTTAAACAGGAGCCTATATGAGTCAGCAAGGGCAGGATATTGGGCAAAGAAGAATCAGAGAGATGTATAGCATGGAAACAGACTCTTCGGCCCAACTTGCCCATGCAAACAAGGTTTCCTCAACTAAATCAGCCCCATTTGTCTCCATTTGGCCCGTAACCCTCTCAACCTTTCCTATCCATATACCTGTCCAAATGTGTTTTAAATATTGCGATTGTACTCACATCTATCACTTCCTCTACCAGCTCCTTCTATATACGCACCACCCTCTGTGTGAAAAAGTTGCCCCTCAGGACCCTTTTAAATCTTTCCCCTCTCATCTTAAACCTATGCCCTCTAGTTCTGAACTGGGGAAAAGACCTTGGCTACTCACCTTATCTGTGCCTGTCATGATTTTACAAACCTCCTTCAGCCTCTGGCACTCCAGCGAAAAACGTTCCAGCCAAACCAGCCTCTCCTTATAACTCAAACCCTCTAGTTTCAGTAACATCCTTGTAAATCTTCTCTGCACACTTGATGTTAATAAGGGCACAATTAGCAAAGTTCACAGTAATTTAAATTTGATCAGAGATAAGCAGTGGAAGGTCAGCAGTGGATGCACTGGAATCGTCTGTAAGAATGGTACATTTTAGGATACATTTTAGCTTGCTTGAAACTGATATATCTGATATGTTAAACAAAATGGTGTTGGGGCAGGGTGTGGTTAGCTTGGGCATGGCAAAATTGACGTTTCGGGCAAAAGCCCTTCATCATTCCTGATGAAGGGCTTTTGCCCGAAACGTTGATTTTGCCTGTCCTCGGATGCTGCCTGAACTGCTGTGCTCTTCCAGCACCACTGATCCAGAATCTGGTTTCCAGCATCTGCAGTCATTGTTTTTAGCTTGGGCATGGCCAAGTGTAAACAAAGAAAATAAAGAAACTAAGAACAGCAAGATAATGAGTGCATGTGACTAAAGGTTTGTCCCAACATGTCCGAGCAGTAACTGAATTGGGGGCAATTGCACACGAAGCTGCAGGAAACACCTCTTTTTTTAAAACGGGATACAAAAAGATTTGGTTTGTGTAATCACACAGGAGAGCGCTTGCAGCACTGCCCAGTGTGTAAGCACACACTCGGGATTGCTGGTCTCCCCCCGCCACGTGGTGAGAAGCAATCGATAAAGGATCTTTAATACTTTAATACATTTTTTCTTGTTTTCTTGTTATTAGTAGAAAAACCAAGCGAGCTTTAACACGTCGACCAAGAGTAGTCAAAGAAGAGAGTTTAGGCAACTTGCTCCAGGACCTGAGCTGAGAATTTCGTCTCACACTTCAATGAAGTCCTGAGGGAGCTCTGCATGCTGCTTTTCAGATGAAGCAGTGAACGGAGGCATTGCTCAGGTGGATTTGATTCCCAAGTACGACTTAGACAACATCAGAGGATTTGTCCTCGCCAGAATATCTCCCTCAACCAACAGATATTGTTCTTCCAGCTTAGGCTGAGCTTCACTCTCTCTCTCACCGATGTCCAAGTTACATCATTATTTGTGCATTCTGCTTCAATCCCTACTTCTTATCTCCACGCTGTCTCTTTCTCTTCCACCATTTGTTGTCTCTGTTCACTCGTCCCTATTTTTGGCATGCTACTATAGTAATTGACCCTCTTAACCTGTTGTTTTCAAGCTTCAAATAACCTATTACTTAGGCTTGTCTGATTCTTGCATGTAGCCCAAATCATGGAGCACTATTCACCCAAACTTTTCAATTTATAAAGAAAAGTTATCATTCCTCTCTTTGCCATTCACTGAGATTTTGATCTTCCAGAGCAAATTGGAAGATGCTGTGGTCAGATGTTTGTTCAAGACTAACCCTCCGATTCTTAACTGATGAGGAGGTAACACAATTCCTCTTCTAGATCATATCTTGCCTGGAGATGACATGATGAGATACATATGTCCTACCCTTCCTGTTTTGTCAGATTATGTGTTGAAAATGAATATTCTCATCATCAGTAAAAGACACAAGTTAATAATGCAGTGTCCTACACAGTGCAAGGATGTGTCCTCTAGCTGTTACTAGAACATGGCAGTCTTTACAGGGAAGTTTAAAGTCTTCAGTTATGGGTAAATCACCACAGTTACCTTTAATTCAGCTTCTTATTAAGAACGCTCACAGACAATGAAGTCCTGAAACAATAATTCAAGCTTTATTGTGTGTAGCAAACAAATATAAGACTCCTCAAGTAGCAACTCAGTTTAGCTATTACCAGATTAATGGTGAAATCTGGCCAGGCCTTCAACCAATAATAGAATGTCTCTGTGCGTGGAAGTGTCCAGGGTTCAATCCTTATGTAGCATTGTTCTTCAAAGGTCTGCTGTTGAATTGTTTGGGTGTTCAATCTTATACAAATGTTTGTCCTTCAGTCTCTGAAGTGATATATTGATGATCTCTTTAGAATCTTTCATCCAAGTTACTGCAAGGCTGCACCTGGCTTCCTTACCAAAAGTAATTTCTTTGTTTCTTGTTACATTTAGCATTCAAAGACACAGCTTTCCTGTGGTTAATTCTGTAAATTCTTCAGCAAGGCAATCTTTATCCTTTACTTAAAAAATCACACAACACCAGGTTATAGTCCAACAGGTTTATTTGGAAGAAATAACTTTTGAGACACTGCCTCTTCATCAGGTGGTTGTGAAGCAGGACCAGAAGAGATGGAATTTATTGCAAAAGGGTTACAGTGTCACGGGATTTCAGGATGGGCCCATCCTAAAAGATGCAAGACTTAATCTAAGTTTGTTTAATATATCATTATATCTGTGACATTGTAACCCCTTTGCTATAAATTCTGTGTCTTCTGGTCCTGCTCCATAACCACCTGATAAAGAGGCAGTGCCTCGAAAGCTAGTGCTTCCAAATAAACCTGTTGGTGTTGTATGATTTTTAACTTTGTCCATACCAGTTCAACACTAGCACCTCCAAATCATTTGTCCTTTGTGGCTATAAAACATCCAGTCTATCAAGCAGGTGTCAAAGCAGTTTTGTTTATGCAATCTCACAAAGACATGGGTAATTGCGTGAGTCTTTGTGTAACAACTTGTCTTTGTTCCTTAGCAATTTATTCCAGACAGAGTTATTGCTTTGTATAATTGTTTACCTTTGCTGATTTATTCTGTCCATGAATAATTATCATAGACTTTAGAACTTTAACATCGCACTTCCATTTTACATAAGAGACCACTTAAGTTCACAAACACTGGAGGGACATGCAAAATATTAGGCTAATTATGAAACTCCTAATCACTGAGAGAACAAAGGTAAGATCATAGAATCCATACAGTGTAGAAGGAGATCATTCAGCCCATTGAGTCCACATTGACCCTCTGAAGTACATCCAACCCAGACCCACCACATCCCTGTAACCCTGCATTTGCCATGGCTAATCCACCTAGTCTGCACATCTTTGGACTATGGGAGGAAACTGGAACACACAGAGGAATCCAACACAGATATGGGGAGAATGTGCAAACTCTACATTCGACCGGGGATGAAATCGAACCCTGTTCCCTGGCGCTGTGAGGCAGCAGTGTTAACCAGTGGGCCACTGTGCCACCTATAAATAATGGGCCAATGATAAATGGGAGAAAGGTTCACAAAACAATAAGGAATTAGATTTACAGAGTGCCTTTACCATAATGAAACATCGCAAGACACTGCACAGGAGCATAATAATTCCAAGTGTGACTCTGACATGCATAAGAGGATATGGAGGGGCAAGGCCTGTAACTCTGATCCCTCTCTACCGATGCAGCCAGACCTGCTGAGATTTTCCAGCAATTTCTGGTTTCCAGCATCTACAGTTATTTAGTTTTTTTTAATTAGGCAATTGACAAGAAAGATGGTGAGGAGAGGAAGAAGTGGTTTTTCTTTGAGGTGGCATTGTGGTTAGGATCTCACTTTGACACATTTCCTTTCACACACTAACATTAATCCAGCCAACAATTACCACTGACACGTCACAATATTTTTGAAATATTACTCAATGAATGAAGTAATGGTTCAATGGCAAGAGAATGGGATAAGCTGGATGAAAGTCCTTCACATTGTTAACAGGTGTTAAACACCAGTGGTTTACCCTGACAGTGAAAGAGTATAATGGAACTGAAACAGACAAGAGAGCGAGCTTGAAGTGTAAGCCCAGGTGTCATTCCAGTTTTAAAGGTTTAAAGAGTGAATTCCCCGATCAAGAGGAAATGTAGATTTGTGCCTAGTTCACACTAACCTGTGCGAATAAAACATTGAATCTGAGTTTTGTGCTGTCAGTTATTTAGCCAATATTATAACGACCCTTGCAAGCAGCAGTTGAATGTGCCATCTTGTACAATTGAAGGTCCCTTGGTTCTGACACAGCTTTAAAACAACTGACAATGGGTTTTTGACACCATCGGTAAGATGGCAATTAAGGCCATTAATTGGACAACAGGATCCAATTAACTATGGCAAGTCGCAGTTGTGGAATATACAAGTGGCTTGTACACTAATCAGCTGTAAATCTAAAGGACGGCAATGCAGCAGAAGGCGCTGAACTGGATGCAAAGGCAATAAAGACTCAGAATGCTAGACCAAGTGAAAAGTACATGTGTCATTTAACATGAGAAAGAGAACACAATAGGGATTCAGTGAATGGAAGCCATCTGCTTAAATAATCCAATCAATTAAGGATCTGTTAGAAGCACACAAATATTAATGCTACACTGAAAAGTCGAAGCTGTTGAAGCAGCATGTGTTAACTATTTACACAATTACATTTACCCACAAAGAAATAAATGAGATTTGCATTGAATTGCTCGACTTGTAACCAGCAGGTGGGAAAATGCTGAGGAGCTTCTAACATGCTGACCTCTGCACCTTAAAGCTGTTTGCTTGGCAGGCTGTGCACAACATCAGATTGGTTTCATAGCATGTTCTTAGGATCCCAAATATCCTGAATTGGATTTTATTTTGGAAGAACTGCCCTTGCATAAGGCTGATCCTGCAATTAGCACCACCACGTTGTGCTTTGTTGTAAAATTGATTACACATGCATTAGGTCTTAAAGCATAGCAGTGCTTTGGTGTTTATGGTGTGTCACACTTTTGTATAAATATTGGTGAGGCAGAAAAGACACTAAAAGGTGAATGGCAAAATCCTTCTTCCAAGGACCAGATCAAGCACGAACAATCAAAACATGAGGATTAGAAGTAGGAGTTGGTCATTTGGCCTCTTCCAGTCTGCTCTGGTATTCAGAAAGATCCCACCTGATCTTCCATCTCGGTTACATCATCTCACACTGTCCTCATTCCTCTTGATTCGTATCCAAAAATCCATTGATCTCAGTCTCAAATATGTTCAATTAACTGAGCAATGAGGGATGGCAATGGAACACAAGTACCTTTCCCTATCATCTTTCACCACATTCACAGGATGTACAGGTTTCCAAGTTGTATGGATTACCAGGAGACCAATTTTACAACAACACCCTATCAAGATGTGCGACGCTGGGGACAAAAACAGAAGTTGCTGGAAAAGCTCAGCAGGTCTGGCAGCATCTGTGAAAGAAAATCAGAGTTAATGTTTCGGGTCCCGTGACCTTTCCTCAGAACACCAGACCCAAAACATTAACTCTGATTCCTCTTCACAGATGCTGCCAAACCTGCTGAGCTTTTCCAGCAACTTATTCTAATATGACCATCACTTTGTGTCTGGTGAGGCAAACTGCCAATATCCATCTGCAGCTCTCGTGGTCGGTTGACTGACTAAAATTATACTTCAAGATTAGAGTGGTGCTGGAAAAGCACAGCAGGTCAGGCAGCATCCAAGGAGCAGGAAAGTCGATGTTTCGGGCAAAAGCCCTTCATCAGGAATGATGATGGAATGATCAGGTTTCCTGATGAAGGATTTTTGTCCAAAACATCAATTGTCCTGCTCCTCGGATGCTGCCTGACCTGCTGTGCTTTTCCAGCACCATTCTAATCTTGACTCTAATCTCCAGCATCTGCACTACCCACTTCCGCCTAAAATTATACTTCAGCTGGGCAGTGTACAGTGGGATTGAGCAGTGCATCAACGTAGAGTCCTATTACTCATCAAATGCAACTCACCATTATACTGCAACTAGTGTAACCTCAAAATCATCCCAAGTGATTTCTCAAAGAGAAGTTTGAATCCTTTTAGTTTTAATAAGATTTGGAGCAAAATGATATCTTGTTTAAAACAATAAACAAGATTATTTGGAGAGGGAAACAGAGTTAGCATTTTGAGTCTGGTCAACTCTGTTTCTCTCTCCTTGGATGCTACCAAACCTGCTGGGTTTCTCCAGCATTTTCTGTGATTGTTTAAAATGTCCAGCATTCACAGTATTTTGCTTTTTTTTATACGTTATTTAAATCTCTTTTGTTTATTTGTTAGCTCATAGCAAGTTCAATTAACACATGAAAAAGGGTTTTGCTCCTCCATTGGAAATGGCAACAAATTTCAGAAAAAATAACATGCAGCCAATTTGATGCCAAGTTTCCAGCTCAGAGGTGGACTGGCCAGCAAGCCACATGCCAGCAGTATGCAGCGTGTTGAGGTTGTTAATGTTATACAATGGCTTTCGGACCCCAAAGCAACCTTGCAATGATATCAGAGAGCTGCGTATCGCTGAGTATAAATAGAAGATTGTGGGTGGAGTTTGATCTCTCCAGAAAGATTCACATGAGCGTGTGAACATCGAAACATGAAGAAGCTTGTTTAATCCTCACCTAATGTAGCTCATTCAGAGTCTGGTACATCAAACTTTGCTCTAATCGGGCAACTTATGAACTAGCAGTCCCGATAAACCAGCAAAATGTTACCTACCTGAAATATTGGAAGCTTGCAATATTATCATGATCTCCGCAATGTCCAAGTAGTCAGGTAAGGATGTATGTGAGAAGATTCTCTGCTGGTAAGTTGTAATTACACAAAGTTGTATTATTATTTAAGTGACTTGGGGTGCAAATGAAGCAGTGATGTGTGCACTCTCTGCTTTATGTTTGTATTACTTAGTATGTGTCTTTGCATTGATTACGTGAACTTCTCGGTCAACTGGAATATTTGACCAACCAATGCACTCCTGGTCCCATAGATGCTGGGCAACAAAACATTCTATGTTGACCATGTATAGACATATTCAGTATTCATAGCTGAAAATGTGTTGCTGTAAAAGCGCAGCAGGTCAGGCAGCATCCAAGGAACAGGAGAATCGACGTTTCGGGCATAAGCCCTTCTTCAGGAATGAGGAAAGTGTGTCCATCAGGCTAAGATAAAAGGTAGGGAGGAGGGACTTGGGGGAGGGGCGTTGGAAATGCAATAGGTGGAAGGAGGTCAAGGTGAGGGTATAGGCCGGAGTGGGGGTGGGGGCGGAGAGGTCAGGAAGAAGATTGCAGGTTAGGAAGGCGGTGCTGAGTTCGAGAGATTTGACTGAGACAAGGTGGGGGGAGGGGAAATGAGGAAACGGGAGAAATCTGAGTTCATCCCTTGTGGTTGGAGGGTTCCTCGGCGGAAGATGAGGCGCTCTTCCTCCAACCGTCGTGTTGCTATGGTCTGGCGATGGAGGAGTCCAAGGACCTGCATGTCCTTGGTGGAGTGGGAGGGGGAGTTGAAGTGTTGAGCCATGGAGTGGTTGGGTTGGTTGATCCGGGTGTCCCAGAGGTGTTCTCTGAAACGTTCCGCAAGTAGGCAGCCTGTCTCCCCAATATAGAGGAGGCCACATCGGATGCAGCGGATGCAATAGATGATGTGTGTGGAGGTGCAGGTGAATTTGTGGCGGATATGGAAGTATCCCTTGGGGCCTTGGAGGGAAGTAAGGGGGGAGGTGTGGGCGCAAGTTTTGCATTTCTTGTGGTTGCAGGGGGAAGGTGCCGGGAGTGGAGGTTGGGTTGGTGGGGGGTGTGGACCTGACAAGGGAGTCACGGAGGGAGTGGTCTTTTCGGAACGCTGATAGGGGAGGGGAGGGAAATATATTCCTGGTGGTGGGGTCCGTTTGGAGGTGGCAGAAATGACGGAGGTTGATACGCTGTACATGGAGGTTGGTGGGGTGGTAGGTGAGGACCAGTGGGGTTCTGTCCTGGTGGCGGTTGGAGGGGCGGGGCTCAAGGGCGGAGAAGCGGGAAGTGGAAGAGATGCGGTGGAGGGCATCGTCGACCACGTCTGGGGGGAAATTGAGGTCCTTGAAGAAGGAGATGGAAATGTGTTGCTGGAAAAGCGCAGCAGGTCAGGCAGCATCTAGGGAACAGGAGAATCGACGTTTCGGGCATTAGCCCTTGAAGAAGGAGGCCATCTGGGTTGTACAGATTTGGAACTGGTCCTTCTGGGAGCAGATGCGGCGGAGACGAAGGAATTGGGAATATGGGATGGCGTTTTACAGGGGGCAGGGTGGGAGGAGGTGTTGTCTAGGTAGCTGTGGGAGTCAGTCGGTTTATAATATTCAGTATTCATCCCAAATAACTCATGTTATTTTGAAATCGAAGCCTAAATCTTGAATTTGCCTTCTCCTCAACAAAATCTGACATGAACCCAACCCTATGTCGCATAAGGAATGAAATTCAGCAATACATCCTGCACTGAGCAACTTTGCCAGCAATGCACGGAGTCCCTGCAATGTCTACTCCCTGGCAAAACAAATGAGGGGGTGGGTCTGCTCTGCAAGGCGTGAAAGCTACAAATTCCAAAGCTTGGTGTTCGTGATTTCAGGCACAAAACTGATGCATTCTTCTGTCAGAGTTTTGCTGTGGCTTGAAGATTTATTAGAAATTAATATCCCCAATGTTGCTGAGGCTACTGCAATGCAGCATTTCCCCTGTTAATGACAACAATTCTAGTATATTCTGACTGTCCTTGCTGCTTAGCCCTCAACAGCATTCTCACTGCTAACACTGCTGCTACACATCTACACAACTAGCTGTATTGTATTAACTCTGGAATTTGTCTACCATCCTAATTGGATAGTGATCCTCATCGTCAATGTTGGATGAGCCTAGCACATCAATGCAAAAGATAAGGCTGAAGTATTCACAGAAATCTTCAGCTAAGATGCTGAGTGGATGAACCATCTTGGCCTCTTCCAGTGGTGAAAGTGAGGTCTGCAGATGCTGGAGATCAAAGTTGAAACTTTATTGCTGGAACAGCACAGCAGGTCAGGCAGCATCCAGGGAACAGGAGATTCGACGTTTCGGGCACAGGCCCTTCTGTGCCCGAAACGTCGAATCTCCTGTTCCCTGGATGCTGCCTGACCTGCTGTGCTGTTCCAGCAATAAAGTTTCAACTCTTCCAGTGGTCCCCAGAATCAGTCTTCAGCCAATTCAGTTCACACCATGTGACATCAAAATGTCACCAAAAAAAATTGGTGGAGGATGATCTCAGGGAAGGGAGTGTCGAATTTCGAAAAAGGATGAGGTATTGTGCATCTTAAAAATTAATAAGGTGGCTAAGTTCCCAGCTTCTGATGGGATCTATCCCAGAATATTGAGGGAGGCCTGAGTACAAATTGCTGTAGGATTGACAGACATCTTTGTATCCTCTTTGGTTACAGGTGACATCCCGGAGGACTGGAGAATAGACAATTTTGTCCGATTATTTAAGAAGGGCAATAGGGATAATCCTGGAAATTACAGGCTTGTGAGTCTCACATCGATGGGAGGAAAATTATTGAAGAAGATTCTCAGGGACAAGATCTATGTGCATTTCGAAACAAATGGTGTTATTAGTGAAAGACGGCATAGTTTTGTGTGGGGGAGGTTGTGCCTCACTAAGTTGAATGATTTTTTTGAGGAGGTGATGTAGTTGATTGATGAGAGAAAAGCTGTTGATGCTGTCCTCATGGACTTCAGTAAAGTCTTTGACAAGGTCCTTCATGGCAGACTGGTACAAAAGGTGAAGTCACGTGGTATCAGGGATGAGCTGGCAAGATGGATACAAAACCGGTTTAGTCAAAGGAGACAGAGAGTAGCAGTGGAAAGATGCTTTTCAGAATGGAGGGCTGTGACTAGTGATGTACACAGGGCTCAGTGCTGGGACCTCTGCTGTTTGTGACCTACATAAATGATGTGCAGGAAAATGTAGTTGGTCTAATTAGTAGGTTTGCGGATGATACAAGTTTGCGGTGGAATAATGGATTGTGAGCAGGATTTAGATCAGTTGGAGGTATGGGCAGAAAAATGGCAGATGGAGTTTAATCTGGACAAAGTGAGGTGATGCATTTTGGAAGGTCAAGTACAGGTGGAAATTATATGGCAGAACCCTTCAGAGTATTGATATGCAGAGGGACCTGGGTGTGCAGGTCCACAGATCACTGAAATGGCAGCGCAGGTCGAGAAGGTCATAAAAAAGGCCTATCCCATGCTTGCCTTCATAGAAAGGTGCATTGAGTATATAGGTAGACAAGTTATGTTTCAGCATTATAGAACTTTAGTTAAGCCACACTTGGAATATTGTGTACAGTTCTGATCACAACACTGCCAGAAGGATGTGGATGCTTTAGAGAGGTTATAGAAAAAGTTTATCGGGATGTTGCCTGGTATGGGGGTTTTAGCTATGAAGAAAGGTTGGATAGACTGGGTTTGTTTTCAGTGAACGCAGGAGTTTGAAGGGCAACCTGATATAAGTTTTATGAGATTGTGAATGACCTGGAAAAGATGAGGCGTTTTCCCAGGATGCAGGGGTCAATTACTAGGGAGCACAGGTTCACGGTGCAGAGGGGGATGTTTAAAAGAGATGTGCGAGGCATGTTTTTCACACATAGGGTAGTGAGTGCCTGGAATAAGCTGCCAGAGGTGGTGGAGGAAGCAGGCACAATGGCAACATTCAAGAACGGATGAATACATAAATAGGAAGGGAATTGAGGGATACAGATCCTGTAAGTGAAGACAGTTTTAGTATGGAAGGACAAAATATGTCAGTGTTGGCTTGGAGGGCTGAAGGGCCTGTTCCTGTGCTGTACTGTTCTATGTTCTTGTTCTTTGATTGAGGCACTGGATACAGCAAAGGCTCTGGTCTCTGATGACATTCTGGCAATGGAATTGAAGGTGTGTTTTCCAGGCTGAAGTCAAGACTACACTACTGAGTGAGAGCCTTCAATTTCCAGTAGGATTCAGGAGTCAAAGGGTCTATCCAGTGGGAAATGCGCATTAGATTTGTTTTCAATAGAGAGATTTCAAGGAGCCTCACAGCCAAGCTTTACGGCGGTCATTGATAACTAGGAGCTCGTGATCCCAAAAAATCTAATTTGCGATCAAGACACATTGGAAAGAATTGGTGTTCAACCAATAGGAGCATTGGAAAAATTTACCAAAGCTTCTTTAAGGCATCTTCCAAACACATGATCTGTTCTACCCTGAAGGACAACATCACCTTGAGATTCTATACATCTTAAAACACACTTCATTGCCACATAATTAGGGGAAGATGACAGTACTAGCCAATAGATGAGTCATTGCGATCCAGCCTAATGTCCTGGTGACAGATGTTCCCATCATAGCAGCTGGTGGAATTTAAATTCAATTAATATATCAGGAATATAAAGCTAGTCTATCATTGATTGTTGTACAAACCCTCTCTGATGATTTTTTTTTTAAAGAGAAGGCAATCTGCCATTCTTACCTGGTCTGGCTTACATGTGAGTTTGGATCCTAGCAATATGGTTGACTTTTCACTGCCCTTAGAAGTGGCTGAGCAAACCACTTAGGTCAATGGCAACAAAGTGCTGGCCTTGCCAGTCTGCATCCCTCTAACGAGAGAACTAAGAAACTTAATCTCAACACTGAACTTCTAGGAAGTGAACTGCTGCAGTCAAAAATGGCTGACCAGTACCTAGTTCTGGGCAATAAATGTGAACATTGCCACTGACATCATCATTCTGACAGTGTTTCTCTCTGCCTAACCACAAGTGAGTTCATGTACTCTTCCAGCAATTACCTTTCTCTAAGACACATTAATGCACATTCTTATAGAGTCATTGAGTCTTACAGCATGGAAACAGACCCTTCGGTCCAACCAGTCCATGCCAAACATAATCCCAAACTAAACTAGTCCCACTTGCCTGCTCCTGGCCATATTGTTCCAAGCCTTTCCCATTCATGTACTTATCCAAATGTCTTTTAGACATGACCATGTTAAATGTTCACTATTAAATATGGTTCTTTGGAACATTTTATTAATTCATGGTAAGGTACTGAACTTCAGCACAGGTGTAACAATTCCAAGCCATCAGTTTTTCCTGTGCCCAAAAGCCATTGATGAAGGTGTGACATTCTATTTTCCACAAAAGACAGGAGTGAGCTAATGATTGTTGGCCCTCCCCTCTGGGGACATACATCTGCAATTCCTTTCTTACAACTGCTAACAGATGACAAGAATTAATTCTGAAGGTGTCAAACATAATTTGCATTGATTAGTTGCCAAAAACCAGGTTCACTTGTTGTTTTACAAGGATTTTTAGATAAAGTTGAAGCATCCTTAATAAACTAACATCTCTCTGTTTACCAATTGAATATACTGGAGAGTTTATTCTTATTTTGAGATGATCATGTAACTAATTAAATCTGCACAGAATTAAACTTAATATTGAGATTCTGTCTCAAACATGACCTTAGAATTCTAACAGGAATATCGAAATCTAAAAGAAGCAAAGGATTTGTAATTATCTAGTGCCTTTTCATGTTCTCAAAATGCCCCACATCACATGACAGAGAATATATTTCATTATACGTATATATAACACATATATCATATATATGTTACAAGAGTGGTCACCATTGCTAAGTTATAACAGCACAGCAGCCAATTCAAAGAGAACAACGTGCCTCAAACAGTAAATGAGATGATCGGCCAAGTTGACTTTGCTCATATTTTAAGATAAGGACAGTGGCTAGGACACAAGTTGTGGCTCAGTGGGTAGAATTCTTGCCTTTAAGTCAGCAGGTTGTTGGCGCAGGTCCAACTCAGACAAATGTGCTGACATTTCAGTGCAATACTGAGGGAGTGCAGCAAAGTCAGACATGCCTTCTTTCAGATCAGAAAGGTCATGAATCAAGGCAACATCTGCTGTGCTTGAGTGTGTAAAAAATTTATGGCACGACTTGTAATAAGAGGAAAAGAGGTGTTATCTCTGTCTGGACCAACGTAATCCCTCAATCATACACTCCATCTGTAAGAATAATAGGGTGGTTATGGTAGGGGATTTTAACTTTCCAAACATAGACAGGCACTGCCATAGTGTTAAGGGTTTAGATGGAGAGGAATTTGTTAAGTGTGTACAAGAAAATTTTTTGATTCTGTGTATTGATGTACCTACCAGAGAAAGTGCAAAACTTGACCTACTCCTGGGAAATAAGGCAGGGCTGGTGACTGATGTGTTAATGGATGTGCACATTGGGTCCAGCGACCAGAATTCTATTTGTTTTGAAATAGTGATGGAAAATGATAGACCAGATCTAAAAAGTGAAGTTCGAAATTCAAGGAAGGCTAACTTTGACTGTACTGGCAAGAACTTTCAAAAGTCGTCTAGGTGCAGATGTTGCCGGTAAAGAGAGGACTGGAAAATGGGAAGTCTTCAGAAATGAGATAACGAGAATCCAGAGAAAGTATATTCCTGTTAGGGTGAAAGGAAAGGCTGGTAGGTGCAGGGAATACTGGATGACTAAAGAAATTGAGGGTTTGGTTAAGAAAAGAAGCATATGTCAGGTATTTAGGAGAGATTGAGTGAATCCTTAAAAGAGTATAAAGGAAGTAGGAGTATACTTAAGAGGGAAATCAGGAGGGCAAAAAGGGGACATGGAATAGTTTTGGCAAATAGAATTGAGGAGAATCCAAAGGGATTTTACAAATATATTAAGGACAAAGATCAGCAAGGCAGCCTACTTCAGGAGCCGCAGGAGATGGGAGAGATACTAAATGAGTATTTTGCATCAGTGTTTACTGTGGAAAAGGACATGGAAAATATAGAATGTGGGGAAATAGATGGTGACATCTGGAAAGATGTTGATATTAAGAGGTGGTGGTGTTGGATGTCTTGAAACTCATAAAAGTGGATAATTCCCCAGGACCTCAAGAGGTGCAGCTGAGAACTCTGTGGAAAGCTAGGTAAGTAGTTGCTGAGTCCTTTGCTGAGATATTTGTATTATCGATAGTCACAGGTGTGGTGCCGGAAGACTGGAGATTGGCTAATGTGGTGCCACTGTTTAAGAAAGGTGGTAAGGGCAAGCCAGGGAAATATAGACCAGTGAGCCTGATGTCAGTGGCGGGCAAGTTGTTGGAGGGAATCCTGAGGGATTCATGCATTTCGAAAAGCAAGGACTGATTAGGGATAGTCGACATGGCTTTGTGTGTGGGAAATCATGTCTCACAAACTTGATTGAGTTTTTTGAAGGAGTAACAAAGAGGATTGATGAGGGCAGAGCGGTAGATGTGATCTATATGGACTTCAGTAAGGCATTTGACAAGGTTCCCCATGGGAGATTGGTGAGCAAGGTTAGATCTCATGCAATACAGGGAGAACTAGCCATTTGGATAGAGAACTGGCTCGAAGATAAAAGACAGAGGGTGGTGGTGGAGGGTTGTTTTTCAGACTGGAGGCCTGTGACCAGTGGTGTGCGGCAAGGATCGGTGATGGGTCCACTGCTTTTTGTAATGTATATAAATAATTTGGATGTGAAAACTGGAGGTATAGTTAGTGAGTTTGCAGATGACACCAAACTTGGAGATGTAGTGGACAGTGAAGATGTTTGCCTTAGAGTACAATGGGATCTTGATCAGATGGGCCAATAGGCTGAGGAGTGGCAGATGGAGGCTAATTTAGATAAATGCGAGGTGCTGCATTTTGGAAAAGCAAACGAGAGCAGGATTTATACACTTAATGATAAGGTCCTGGCGAGTGTTGCTGAACAAAGAGACCTTGGAATGCAGGTTCATAGTTCCTTGAAAGTGGAGTCGCAGGTAGATAAGATAGTGAAGAAATTGTTTGTTTTGCTTTCCTTTATTGGTCAGAGCATTAAATTTAGGAGTTGGGAGGTTATGTTGCAGCCGTACAGGACTTTGATTAGGCCACTTTTGGAATATTGCGTGCAGTTGTGGTCTCCTTCCTATCAGAACACCATTGTGAAACTTGGAAGGGTTCAGAAAAGATTTACAGGGATGTTGCCAGGGTTGGAGGATTTAAGCTATAGGGAGAGGCTGAACAGGTTGGGGCTGTTTTCACTGGAATGTCGAAGGCTGAGGGTTGACCTTATAGAGGTTTATAAAATCATGAAGGGCATGGATAGGATAAATAGACAAGGTCTTTTCCCTGGGGTGGGCAAGTCCAGAACTAGAGGGCATAAGTTTAGGGTGAGAGGGCAAAAGTATAAAAGGGACCTAAGGGGCAACTTCTTCACGCAGCAGGTGGTGCATATATGGACTGAGCTGCCAGAGGAAGTGTGGAGGCTGGTACAATTGCAGCATTGAAGAGGCATTTGGATGGGTATATGAGTAGGAAGGGATTCGAGAGATATGAGCCAAGTGCTGACAAATAGGACTAGATTAGATTAGGATATCTGGTCGACATGGACGGGTTGGACCGAAGGGTCTGTTTCCCTGCTGCACATCTCTATGTCATTATTGACTACATTTCATAGGCACTTCATTAGCAGTAAACCAGTGCAATATAATTGAAGGGTTATGGCAGATTTTCATCCCTTAAGGACATTAGTGAGCTGGATAGGTATTTTTTTCCTGACAGTCAGCAATGGTTTCATGATCATCAGCAGACTCTTAATTCCAGACTTTTTTTTTTATTGAACTCAAATTCCACCATCTGTCGCAGCAGAATTTGAACTGAGGTCCCCAGAACATCAGCTGAGTTTCTGGATTAATTATCTTACAATCATGCCATGAGGCCATCACCTCCCCAGTAATTCTCCAAGGGATGCCATGCTACTAAATAATAACCAGCTAAAACTGTAGTCAGCTGGTTTTAGAACTCAAACATGTCCCAGGTAATTCATTCTAATTTATCAAATTAACAATTTCCTCAATCAAACCACTCAAAATAAATGAAAATCCACACCAGAACAGATAACACACTTGGGGGCATGCAAGGATTTCTCTTTCTTTATTGCACAGCTTCATTATCCAGAACCCAGGGTTTCTATTGTTAGGGAGAAGCTTCACATTAGTTAACCTGATGGTCAAAGTGATACATGGGTCAAGTTCTTGTGAATCATGTTGAACTACTGCCTCCTCTTCGCCCTGTCACCCATATAACTGCCAAAACCAAGTTCATACACTTGCCTGTGTACCTCTTGTAACTCTCTCCTTTGTAAGCTAATAATGACTTTTTTGTACAGTGCACCATGAACTACTCCTTTAAAAACAAAATAATGCTGATAAATGTCCAAACCAAAGAAGAAACTGATACTATCTGTAATTCTTTCCATAATTCTCAGCTCAAACATACAGATGGGAGGTTGTGCTGCAATTAGCTTTCAGGCCTTTGTGTAGTGGGCTTCTGTGATTGGAGAAAATAGCTTGCTGATGTGTCCGGTAAAGTTTGAGAAGTGGGGATTGAAAATTGGACAATGGGGCAAAAGGGGAGATGTTGCTGGATATGACAGTCAAAGAAATCTGGAATTACATGAGTTTGAGGGTGAAACTCCAAAATCTTGTATCTCCACAAAAAAAAAGACATTCTTTCAAAAACAATATTCTCACTAGTTGGTGGCCTGAAACCTACCCAGTTGATTGCTTCTGCAGGATTAACATTGATTGAGAGTATTATGCCAGTTTACTTACATACTCAAGTGCCTGGTCATCAGCTGGGCCACTGGAGAAGTCATTCCCATGAACTTCACAGATTGGACACAGACCCATTGTTGTATGGACATGTTTTGTGCCCATTTTCCTCCAAATAACCCCAGCTGCATCACATCCCAATTTCTACAGCCCACAAGATTTTCGTAATTTTATTCATATAGAAACATTTTTTAATGAAAGAAACAGCTATTTACTTTTGGATTTTTCAAAGCCGTCCTACCCTTGCTGAATTATTGAAAGCACTATTTACAATTTGGCCTTGGGTCTTTGCAAAGAAGCTGAGACAACAACAAAATTATTATTTCTGCTTCGTAAATACCTCAAAGCTGCCTCACTTCTAACCGGTTTGACATTAGGGTACATTAATATTTCCCTTTTAAAGCAGAAAAATTAACTCAAGTCCATAGATGAAAAAAAGTCTGCAATTGTTTGTTGCAGACAAGTCTTTGTCGAGGAAGTGAAATGCGTTCTACGTGCTCTCACATCCTTTGCAGACTCCAACCAAGCTTAGCCTGTGCTCCTGACTCACTGCATCAGGGAATGGATCTAACAGTTAGCCTTTAGCTCCTAAAGGTAATCAGTCTGTCTTCAAAGAGTGCTGCACTCTCAGATTCTTCTGAATGGCGTTGTGCAATTGGAATTGAGAGACCAGACAATGCTCAGGCAGAAAGGGAACACATGACATAGCGCTGGTAGCCAACAGAAGAACAGCAGCTATCGGGATGGGGGGGTAGGAGGGGGTGGAATCCTCTGTGCTTTGCAAATGAAAGCCATGATGTGGAGGTGCCAGTGTTGGACTGGAGTGGACAAAGTTAAAAATCACACAACACCAAGTTATAGTCCAACAGGTTTATTTGGAAGTACAAACTTTCGGAGCGCTGCTCCTTCATCACCTGAAAGCTCCAAAAGCTTGTCCTTCCAAATAAACCTGTTGGACTATAACCTGGTGCTGTGTGATTTTTAACTTTGCGAATGGTTGCTTCAGCTCACAAAGGAACTCTAAAATCAAACCTCAAACTTCTCCAATCTTCTCCATTGCAGAAATATGATAAAACTACCCTCTGGGCAAGCCTGGAAGACATGCAGCAATGACATGGTCTGGTTGATATCACGGTTAGACCTTTCCTTAAGTTACCACTTCAAAAAGGGCACTAGCTAGAGCACTCAAAAGGACCAGACACTGCACAGGAAATACACAGAACTGACAGTTCATGCATACCAGTTAACACATCTTTTGGAGTTTCCGTAGTGCCAGCAGTAACAGTGACTTCTACATTCTAATTTCCTGGCCTCTTTCTGTCCTACAACTGGATCAATGTGTGGAAATTGAAGGCCTCCATTCAAATATTCTAGTTTTTATTCAAGAAAATGTTTTGGTTGGTTTGCATCTCTAGTGCATTAAAATCAAAGTTCAAGTCACTTTCAGTTAATGAAAGTGCTTACAAAGTTTTAGAAGAGAGATGTGAAGTGTATGTAATAATGAAAAGATACAGTCGTAAGTAACTAGAGACTCCTGGAGACCAAGCCTGGACTCACTGATTAACATTTCCCTTTGTGCTTAGCGTTCATTTTAACTTGACAATGTTCACTAAAAATGCCGTACAAATGCAGTGTACTGGCCACATTACCAGAAGCTAGATACACGGATGTGGAACTGGATTGTGATATCCAATTAGAAGTAACCTTCCTTCTCTCTTCTTGCACTTTTCCCAGATAGTTGACTTTCACGTGAAGCTCATGACAATCAGTTATTACAGTATTTGACCATAGGATGTATTACAGCTGACTCCTTCTCTGTCGTCACCCAACTTAAAAAAAATCAGAATGTAGATGTCACTGTCAAGGCCAACATTTACTGTTGATATCTAGTTTCCCTTCAGAAGACAGTGATGAACTGCAGTGCACAGGGGCTACGTACACTCACAGTGTTATTAAGAAGGGAGCTCCGGGACTTTGACCCAATGACAGTAAAGGGACAAGTATCTCCTTCCAAGTTGGAGTGGTAGGTGACTTGAAGTGGAATTCACACCCAGTGGTATTTTCATGCAGCTGCTGCGTTTGTCCCTCAAGAGGACATGGATTTGGAAGATGCTCTCAAAGAGCATTGGTGAGCTGTTGCAATGCAGTTTGTCGACGATATACACTGCAGTGACGGTGAGATGAATGCTAAAAGTGATGGATGAGTGCAAATTAAGTAGGCTGCTTTCTCCTCAATAGTCGTACTTCTTACAGGCCCATTCAAACAGGCAAGTGGCATGTATTCCATCACAGCCCTGACTTGGATTTTGTAGATGGCGACCAGGCAATAACTACCTGTACTAGAATTCGGAGCCTTTTGACCTGCGTTTGCAGCCACTATAATTATCTAGCTGGTCCAATTCAGCGGCTTACAATGTTTCAGATAAAATAGATTTGGATGACAGTATTGGAGGCATGGTTAGTAAGTTTGAGGATGTATCAAACTGGTGATACATTCGACAGTGAAGAAGGTTATCTGAGAGTACAACAGGATCTTGATCGGCTGGACCACTGGGCCGGGGAATGGCAGATGGAGTTTAATTTAGACAAAACTGAGGTTTGGCAAAACAAACCAGGACAGGACTTCCACAGTTAATGGTCGGCCTTGGGGAGTGTTGTCAAACAGGGACATCGAGGGGTTCAGATACATAGATTCATAAAAGTGCCACAGTTTGACAGGGTGATAAAGGAGGTGTTTGGCATGCTTACCTTCATTGCTTAGATCATTGATTATCGAAGTTGGGGCTTTTGTGGGAGAATCTCTCAATATTCTATTAAAAAAATTACCGGAGACACAGAAAATCTTTCACGAAATTAAACTTTAATCTTGCAAAGTCAAAGCTGTGGAAGCCAGCAAAATATCTTCCTGACTCCCCACAATCTCTTTATTCTCCTGCAATTTATACAGTTATTCTTCCCGCGCTGATCTGATAGCATTAGCATACCCAATCATACTGGCTTGCTTTGCCTTTCTAAGTTAATCATCGTCTACCACACTGGTTCCCTCCATCACATTTGACCTATCACCTTACAATATTATCATCTTTAGCATTAGCTCATCTCCCAGTGATTTAACTAACCTATCACATTGCACTCCCATTATCTGATACTGGAGCCATGTAACATGATCCCAGGCATACATTGCAACACCAAGTTAACTACAGAGCTACCAGAATAACTTCCATAGGGCATCAGTTTGCAATTGTACAGGACATTGGTGAATCCACTTTTGGAGTACTACATACAGCATTTGTCTTTCCTGCTATTGGATGGATAGTATTAAATTGGAGAGGGTGCAGAAAAGATTTATAGGGATGTTATTGAGACTCAAAGGTTTGAGTTATACTGAGAGGCTGGATAGGTTGTGATTTATTTCTGTGGAGCATCAGATGTTGAGGGGTGACCTTACAGTAGGTTAGAAATTGATGAAGGGCACAGAAAAGGTGAAAAGCAAAGGTCTTTTCCTGAGGGTGGGTAAATTTGAACTAGAGGACAGAGATTTAAGGTGAGGGGGAAAGATTTAAAAGAGACTTGAGGGGCAATTATTTTCATACAGAGGGTTATTTGCATATGGAAAGAACTGCCAGAGGAAATGGTAGATGCAGGTACAAAACAAATAACAATACTTCACAGGAGTGGGCCCTTCAGCACTCTAAGCCTGTGCTGACACATTTGCCCTTTAATATTAAACTGGATACTTACAGGATCCATATCCCTCTGTTCCCTTCCCACTCATGTGTTCATCCAAATGCTTCTTGAATGCTGCTATTGTGTCTGTTTCCACCACCTCCTCTGGCAGCTCTTTCATTGCATTCAGCATGGTTTGCGTGAAAAATGTGCCTTTTAAATTTATCCCCTTGCACTTTGAACCTGTGCCCCTGGGAGATTAAACCCTCCATCCTTGGAAAATGTCTCATACTTTCCAGTCTCTCCATGCCATTCACAATCTTATAAACTTCTATCAGGTCGCCCCTCAATCCCCTGCATTCCAGTGAAAAAAAACCCAGTCTATCCAACCTCTCTTCACAGCTAAAATATCCCATGCCAGGCAACATCCTGGTAAATCTTTTCTGGACACACTCCAAAGCATCCATATCTTTCTGGTCGTGTAGTGACCAGCACTGTACACAATGTTCCATGTGTGGCCTAACTAAAGTTCTATAAAGCTGCAGCATAACATTTCTTTCCTTTATGCCCCTTCCAATGAAGGTAAGCATGCCATAGACCTTTCTTTTTAAAACCTTATCTACCTGCGCTGCCACCATCAATGATCTGCATACTTGCACACCCAGATCCCTCTGCATATCAATACTCCTAAGGGTTCTGGCTTTTCCACCTTCCAAAATGCATCACCTCACATTTATCTGGATTAAACTCGATCAACCATTTTTCTGCCAATGCCTCCAACTGATGAACATCCTGATGTATCCCATGACAATTCTCCTCACTATCCACAACACCACCAATCTCTGTATCATCTGAAAGCTTACCAATTAGACCAGCTATGTTTTCTTCCAAATCATTTATGTAGACATAATCATTATGTAGACACAATCATTTCTGTAGGTACAGTTGCAACATTTAAAAGATATTTGTCCAGGCACATGAGTAGGAAAAGTTCGGAGAGATATGAACCAAATGCAGGAAACTGGGACAAGTTTAGTATAGGAAACTTGGTCAGTGTGGACAAGTTGGACCGAAAGGTTTTTTTCCATGCTGTAAGACTTTATTAAACTAAACACCGGCAGCACTGTTCCTCTGGCTTGGAATGAACGCTAAATATCCCAAAGCATCATTATCGGAAAAAAAACTAGGACTTTTCAAGTGCTAAAGTCAGCATTCTGCTTTAAACTATTACCAATAAGAAATTGACAGTGTGTTTTAGCAGAGAGGGGAGATGACAGCAGCACCTTTGATATTGTGTGTGTGGACTTTTCAATCAATAAAATGCCACACAGACTTACTAGTAAATTAATTCTTGTGGGATTTTCAACTTTTCGCTGGATCTGGAAGAAATCACTTCACCCAAAGAGTGGTGAATTTTGGACTTCACTGCCAAAGATGGCTGTGGGGGCCAAGTCATTCAGTATATTTAAGACGGAGATAGATAGGTTCTTGATTGTCAAGGGGATCAAGGGTTATGGGGAGAAAGCGGGAGAATGGGGATGAAAAACTTTTCGACCATGATTGAATGGTGGAGCACACTCGAATGGGCTGAATGGCATAATTTCTGCTCCTATGTCTTGTGGTCTTATGATACTTGCATGCCCGATATTTGTTGGCCATTTCTAATTGCTCTTGAATAGAATGGCTTTGATGGTCTTTTGAGAGGGGAGTCACGAATCAGTCAAAGATGTGCAGGTAAGGTGGATTGGCCATGCTAAATTTCCCATAGTGTTCAGGGATGTGTAGGTTAGGTGCATTGGGGGAGGGGAATGTGTGTGGGTGGGTTACTCTTTAGTCGGTGTGAATTTGTTGGGTTGATGGGCCTGTTTCCACACTGTAGGGACTCTTCTATGATTCATCCACTTGGTGTAGGAGTGGGGGTCACACCTTGGCCAGACCAGCCCAGGACAGACGTTGTTGAAGAGTGTGGCACTGGAAAAGCACAGCAGGTCAAGCAGCATCCGAGGAGCATGCAAATCAATGTTTCAGGCACAAGCCCTTCATCAGGGATGTGTGGAACCCAGGATGGCAGACTCATTTCCGTAAATGGCTTTTTTTCGACAGTTGCTTTCCATTAGAGGAGCAGAAGCAGTGAGTATGCAAAATTAACTTAAGGGATGGACAATAAAGATTAATGCTGAACCAATTCTGACTGCAGCAAAGTCTACAGTCAAATCTTCACTGTTCTTTTCCACCTTATTTGATAGCCTAGATTTGAGAACACAAAGCATAATCTCATGGGTTGCAGATGACATGCAATTCAGAAAATGTAATGAATATTAAGACGGATTGTAGAAGGCTTGAGGAAAACATAAAAAGACTGGTGAAGACATGCAGTAGATAAAAATTAATGCAGAGAAACATGAGGTAATTTTGGAAAAGAAGAACAAGATAGAACAAGAAGAACAAACACGTAAAATTAAATCGCATGCAGGAACAGAAAGGCTAGTGGACTGTACACATTAAAATCTTTGTAAGCAGCAAGACAAATCGAGACAGCTGTTGAAAAAGGTATCTGATCTTCGGTTTTATAAACAGAGCAAAGAATGTAAAAACAAGCAAGATAAGCTAAACCTTTATAAATAACTAGTTAGACCTCAGTCAGCGTATTACGACTAATTCTGGGGCACTGCCTTTCAGAACAAATGTCAATGTGTGGAACACAATGCAGAACACTATTAGAATGGAACTGGGTTGAGTGTCTTACTTACATGGAAAGATTGGAGTAGCCAGTATTGCTTTACCTGAAGGAAAGGTTAAGGGTCAATTTAACAGAGGCATTCAAAACCCTGAAGCAAGTTAATTATGTAAATGAGGAGAAATGAGTGTTGATAATCAAACAACATTGGAAGAAGGCAAATTTCAAAATAGTGAAAGATGGAAGAAAGGAAATCTTTTTATACAGTGAGTTATTGTAACCTGGGATATGCAGCCTCAAGGAAAAGGGTGGGGCAGGTTCTGGAGAGAGTGGAAGCAGATTAGTAGTAATTTACAGAAGCACACTGGATATGTGTGGAATTGGAGTGGGGAAAGAGCAGGGTAAAGCAACTAATCACATTACTCAAGCACAAAGAGCTGAACAGTCTCCTTCAGGGCTCTATGCTTCTGAAATTCTTTCATAATATCAATTCAATTTATGGACTTAACACCTTTAAACATGTACAAAAGAGAGAAAATGTCATTTGGCATTAATAATCTGAAATTCAGTCTATCACAGGTTTTACTACAGACTGACTGATGGTACATTCAATTTCAAAGAAGGGGAAGCTCTTACAAACCTTCATTTAACTTTTCCAATCCCAGGTAACACTCTAGAAAATTCCAAATCATAGTTACGTTGCTAGCACGCTTCCATCCAAGTCACAAGGTCAAACATTCATGGCCCAAACCACGACTTGAACTAATAAACCCAACATAATGAGGAAGTCTATATTGGTAGGTGACATCAGTTGAGATATTAAATCAAGGCCCATCGGATTTGTCAAATAAAAGTCTATGTGGAATTGTTCAAGCTGCATGGTGGCTCAGTGGTTAGCATTGCTGCCTCATAGCACCAGGGACCTGGGTTCAATTCCAGCCTCAGGTGACTTTCTGTGTAGCTTGCACGTTCCCCCTGTGTCTGCAGGGGTTTCCTCCCACAGTGAAAAGATGTGCAGGTTAGGTGGATTGGCCATGCTAAATTGCCCACTGTGTTCAGGGATGTGTAGATTAGGTACATTAGTCAGGGGCAAATATAGGATAGGTGGAATTGGTCTGTGTGAGTTACTCTTCGGGGGAGGGGGGGTAACTTGTTGGGCCGAACGGCTGTTTCCACACTTTTTTTTAGATTACTTACAGTGCAGAAACAGGTCCTTCAGCCCAACAAGTCCACACCGACCCGCCGAAGCGCAACCCACCCAGGCCCATTCCCCCACATTTACCCCTTCACCTAACACTACAGGCAATTTAACTTGGCCAATTCACCTAACCTGCACATTTTTGGACTGTGGGAGGAAACCGGAGCACCCAGAGGAAACCCACGCAGACACAGGGAGAACGTGCAAACTCCACACAGAGAGTCGCCTGAGGGGGGAATTGAACCCGGGTCTCTCTTAGAATCCCTACACTGTAGGGATATCATTAAATACATGAACTAACGAAAGGTCATCAGCCTGAAATATTAAATCTGCTTCTCTCCACACATGCTTCATAACTTGCTGTGTGTTTCCAGCATATTGCAGTTTTTATTGAAAACATTAACTGGCCATTCATCATATTGCAGTTTGCGATGTCAATGTGGACATTGTGAAGTACATGGGAACAGGGGTAGGCCATTCAGCCCCTCAAGCCTGTACCACCATTCAATGAAATCATGGCTGATCTGTGGTCCAAGGCCATATATTATCCAATCTCCAAGGCCAACATTTCTTTAAATGGAGGAGAAAGTGAGGTCTGCAGATGCTGGAGATCAGAGCTGGAAATGTGTTGCTGGAAAAGCGCAGCAGGTCAGGCAGCATCTAGGGAACAGGAGAATCGACGTTTCGGGCATTAGCCCTTCTTCAGGAATCAAATGGAAAATGCTGATTTGATTTTACGTTACTTATGTTCTCCCAGTATTCATTTCTATTGTCTTCAATGTAAGCTCAAATTTAACATACACCTGAAGTGATAAAGCCCATTTCACACCATCAACCATGTTAAAATAACTCCAATTAATATAAATTGATTGATGCACTTGACTGCTCAAGAGCAATCACAAGCCTTCTGAGTAGTCATTTTCTAATGAAGCATTTTAAAGTAATTTTGAGAACCCACACAGACTTGGTGGGTCATATTGTTTGATTTTATGCTGAAATATTTCCTATAATCAGTTTCAGTATGTTTGTAAGCCTTTCTTTACAATCCATATTAGTTAAAACCCACCCGCATGTACTTAACAAATTATTTTCATTGCCTCAGTAGCACATAAACCATTGTACTTTCCGAACCAGACAATCAGCGAGCTCTTTTATAAAGGACTTCAACATGCATTGCAACCTGTTCCATATGCCTAGAGGGATGCTACTTCATCTCATTTCTAGTCTTATTCGAGATGTTCCAGTTTTGTTCAAATGCCCTTTGGCTATGAAGCCACAGTCCTAATTAAAAATTAACAGCTCAATTTGTTATTTTCCATATTCTAAAGCCCTGAATTAAACTGTTTCTCAAATTCTTTTTCCTTTGATAAATACAAAATGTTGAGCATTGCTGAGTGAGGCCACATCCCGACTTTACAACTTGCTTTCATCAGGGTAAATCACAGCAAAACCAAAAGCAAGAAGAAAATAGACATTTCCCATAAATGAGCAGAGAGTATTGATTGGTTGAAAAGTGGACTCATTAGTTGAGGCAGAATGCATCAGTGAAATGATGATTGACGGTTAATTGTCAAGTTTTATTTACATTTTAAACCAAGCTGGCGGACTTTGACTGCTCAAGGCATTGCCCTGAGAAATGAACCAGAGAATGGCTGTTACCTACTTTGAGTAGAAGTAAGCAGACAGTGTGTATATTTGTTGTTTCTGTCTGAAAGGAAGAGCATTATTACGTGCAGCTTCCCATATAAATAAGTGTGTTACACTGCTAGCTACTGGCAAATTGTTTATCAGTGTAATTCTTCACACATTCCAGCTTAATAAGGGGAGGCAATGTCCTAGTGGTACTATCGGTGCACTGGTAATCCAGAGGTCCAAGTAATGTTCTGGGGACCTGAGTTCAAATCCCAGCATGGCAGAATTCAATAAAAAGAATCTGGAACTAAGAGTCTAATGAATACCATGAATCCATTGTCCATTGTTGGAAAAACATCTCTGATTCACTAATGTCCTCCAGAGAAGGAAACTGCCATTCTTACATAGTCTGGCCTACATGTGCCACTGTCCTGTGGCCGACGACTTCAACATCCCCCCCCCCCCCACCACCACCCTCGCAGACTTGAAGAGAATCGGGGGCAGAGGTATGTGTAGTAACCATCACTAAGGAGAAGTTCTGGGGAAGCTGAAAGGTCTGAAAGAGTAGACAGATCACAGAGACCAGATGGACTACCACCACAGTCATGGCTCAGATTGTATTGAGGTGAGATTATGGGTTCAATTCTAAGTCTGCAGCATTGTCTTACTTCACTAAGATGATCGAATTGGAATTGAACACTTCATCTCAGACCAACTGTGCTGAGGGTTTTTGAATGTGAGAAGATTAACTAGGATCTCCTGGCAATAGTTCTTGGGGAGGCTGTGGTGTCATGGTAAAGTCTCTGGACTAGTATTCTAAAACCTCAAGTGACTCAGTGGTTAGCACTATTGCCTCATAGCACCAGGGTCTTGGGTTCAATTCCCGCCTCTGTGTGGAGTTTGCACATTCTCCCAGTGTCTGCGTGGGTTTCCTCCAGGTGGTCCGGTTTCCTCTCACAATCCAAAGATGTGCAGGTCAGGTGAATTGGCCATGCTAAATTCCCCACAGTGTTAGGTGTGTTAGTCAGGGGTAAATATAGGGTAGGGAAATGGGTTCGGATGGGTTTCTCTTCGGAGGGATGGTGTGGACTTGTTGGGCCGAAAGCCTGTTTCCACACTGTAGAGAATCTAATCTAATCTAATTTAATATTCTCAGGTCATGGGTTCAAATCCCACCAATGAAGATGGTGGAATCTGAATTAAATAAAAGTGAAACCTTAGATTCCACATTCAGATCCAGAATGTATTACATGATGCATGCCTTCCTCCTTTCTTAAACTGATGTTATGTAAGCCATTTTCAAATCGTATGGGACCATCCCTGATTTTTGCAAGATCTCCACTAATGCCTCCACAATCTCGTCAACTTTGTCCTTCAGAACTCTGTGGTGTCGTCCACCTGGACTGGGTGATTTAACTACTTTCAGACTTTCAGCTTCCCCAGGAACTTTTCCTTAGTGATGGCTACTACACACACCTCTGCCCCTGATTCTCTTCAAGTTCTGGTATGCTATTGCTGTCTTCCACCATAAAAACTGATGTAGAGTACCTAATTCAGTTCCTCCACTACTTCTTTTCCCCCCATTACTATTCCAGTCCCATTTTCCAGCAGTCCAATGTCCACTCTTGCCTCTTTCTTACCTTCTAAATATTTAAAAAACACTCTTGCAATCTTCTTTTACATTACTTGATTGCTTACCCTCATTTTTCATTTACTCTCCTTTCATTGCTGGTTTAGTTATCCTTTGCCGACTTTTAAAGGCTTCCCAATTCTCAAACTACCCACCCATTTTTGCCACATTGTGTGCTTTTCCTTTTGCTGTTATGCTGTTCCAGACTCCCCTTGTCAGCCATGGTTGCTCATGCTCCCATGATTCTTCTTCCTTGAGGTGAGTTTTTGATGTGTGTCCCTAATTACTCCCAGCACTTGCAAGCCACTCATATCAAGGAATAACTACAGAGGGGCAATGAATGCTTACCCAGCCAGTGATGCCCGCATCCCATGGATGAATAAAAAAACGTTCTAACATCTTCAACCCCTGGCAAGGTAAACTTATCCAGTCAAACTTATTGTCAGCATAGAAACTAGATTCCAGATCATTAGAAGGAACTTAGTCAAAGAGTACTCACGATAGACTGGGTACTTCAACCTCACCAAAACAGCTGCCACTGTTCATTTTTAAATTTTCCAGCATAAAAAGTGTTAGAGGGTCTTCATAATTCTTTCCTTCAAAGATTCTTGATTGGTGTAAACAAACTCAGAGGTGCAAGTTTAATGTGGTCATTGCACACTTTCCTCACTCTGCAATGCTGTGTGAACTTGTTTGTGGCAAAATTTCTATTTCTGATACTGCTTCGATTCTGTTTTAAATTTCACATTCTAAATGGCAGATTAATTTGCTGATTATCTGACCATCTCAAGGGAAACAGAGAAGCATTGACTTGCCATTGTTATTGCAGGTGACACAACCAAAGATCTTTTGAAAATCCTGATGCACAATGTGGTGACTGCCTGAGAAGTTTAAACTTCAATTATCTGATATCTGGAGCCCAGAGAGCAGGTCTCCAACTCTGTGTTAGAATTGGATACGTTAGAGCAAAGAAATTAAACTAATACCCATCCAGAAAAGGTTATTAAAACCTTCTATAATAATCTTCTGGGCCAACTATAAAACTGATTCTCAGATCATTTACTCCTGTAGTGGCTGGAAAGAGGGCAAGGTGGATCTCGGGGACGATGCCATCCTTGATTGGTGTTGTTAACCTAGTTCAATCAGGGAACCCTGGCTGACAGATATAAACAGGAGATTTTGAAACTGTGATTTGAGATTTGTCCTCATTTCCCTGAAAACCGGTTGAATGTCAGGGTTTGGGGCTTGGCTTTGCCGATCCTCTCCCTTGTAAAATTGCTGTTTCTCTGTATACAGCTGTTAATGTTAATTGTTTTGCAAACTGCGAATTGTTTAATAAAATATAAAAATAAACAGGAGATTCACCCTTTGAGAAGGGCACTGCTTGTCACTGGCCACTCGAGTGTTTCCTTTCTTTCTGGTGGTGGAATATAAATAAAGATTTGCACACTTGTTGTTTTTCACTGTGTCTGACACCTGCACACACATGACATGGGTGTGAGGAAAAATAAGCACTACCGCTGTCAGGTGGTAGCGTAGGGAAAAATGAAAGAGAAAAAAAAAGAAAACAAAAAAAAATAAGTAAATAGGAGATTCGGAGAGCCTCCTCACTTTAGGGAATGGCTCTGAGCTGGCTGATCAGACTCCATGTACTGCGCACCTATAACTAAATGGTGACTTGGTGATGGGATACCTGCCTCCTTGGAGTTATTTCACCCCATTAAGAACAACCAAACCCAATCCTCCCTGGTGAGCACCCCATCATAATGCCTGACAACACACCCAATCCCCAACATCCAACAACCCAATACATCTCCATCGCCACCATTCACCTAACACAACAACCCCTTCCACCTGGCCACCCGAAATCACCAACTCCTGAACCCCAGCTCAATCCCAACTGCTTTCTCATATCTAAAGCAATTTAAAACCAATGCATCACTTTTGAACTGCAGTTAATGTTAATTGATTGATTTATTGCTGTCACATATACCGAGGTATAGCTTGTTCTGCTAAAATGTAACAGCTGTGTTCCTCTGCAACCTCACGCTATAGGAAATTGCTACAGAAATCGTGCTGTGGAAGATCATGTTATGGAAAACCTGGCATTCAGCAGAAGGTTTGCGTTATAAAAACAACATCCACAACTCATCAATCACGTTATTAGCCAGTTCGCGCTGATGAAACATTTGTTACAGAAGACCTATCTACAGTTAAAAGTGATGTTTTGCTGTTCTACAGGCAGATTGTACCATACAAGTTGTATCAGGGTCACAGAACAGAGTGCAGAATATAGTCTTTTACAATGTTACATCACATGCAATGTGGTAGCCAATTAGCACACACAAGAGTCCACAAATAGCAACATAATAATGACCAAAAGGATTAATGCTGGTCAAGAGGTTAAGCTCAAGTAGAATCTGAACGAGTTGTGTGAGTATTTCCAAATGAGCCAAAGTGGACATTAAACCCATTCAGTGAGTTATCTTGAAAATGAGCATTGATGAAAGTCACATTAGGGCATGATTGGGTTCAAATGTCACATTGCCCTTCTCAGAGAAATAGACTGTTGAGTCTCAGTATGAAGAATACTGAAAGATAGACAAGATACATAAAGGAAGAAGCAAAGAAAGTCATCTCAACACGAACCAGCAGGGACAGGGAAGGGAAAAAGCAAATGAAACTTGTTTAAATTCTTTGCAACCCAGTGTCAAAACCCTGCAGGACAATATAAATCAAACCAGTATTTCAGTACTTTTATTGACTGGCAAGTTATGAAATATTAATCTGCCTACTTTGTGCAACCGAACAAGGCTAGGAGCTCTAAACAAAATCTAACCATTCTTCTAACGTTCCTTGTAAGCTCTCACTTTTGAAAGTAATGATAAAATAGGATACAGTTACCACTGGATGGAGAGCATCAAACAGGTAAAGCAGATCAGCAAGCGACAAGGAAAGAACATAAAGATCAGTTTTTCATGTAGAAATTACTATAGACTAACTGTGACATGTCAAAGGCACAGAGAATGAAGCTGAAGAACGGAACCTGACACAAGGTCAAGATTAGATTGCTCCTGTTTTACTTTATTGTAGCAGGTTGCCTGACTGAAGAATTCTATTTCAGCCCAGATTTCACACCGGCAGCTACCCTAAGGCAAATCTTGATGATGGGGGAGGATGGTGGGAGGGTTCACTCCGAGTTTACAGGTGCTGGGGAGGGGCTTGAAGGGGAAATGCTGCTGTAAAATAGGAGCGACTATTTAAAAAACTGAACTGAACCTACCCTTCGGTGGCCGCTGACCTGACCATATCCAGTTTGGAATATTGTGTGCAATTCTGGTCTCCTTCATATCAGAAGGATGTTGTGAAACCTGAGAGGGTTCAGCAAAGATTTACAAGAATGTTGCCCGGGTTGGAGGGTTTGAGCTATAGGGAGAGACTGAACAGGCTGGGGCTGTTTTCCCTGGAATGTCAGAGGCTAAGGCTTATAAAATCATGAGGGGCATGTTGGATAAATAGATGAGATCTTTTCCCTGGAGGTGGGGAGTCCAGAATTAGAGAGCATAGGTTTAGGTTGAGAGGAGAAAAATTTAAAAGGGACGTAAGGGGCAATGTTTTCACACAGAGGGTGGTGCATGTATGGAATGAGCTGCCAGAGAAAGTGGTGGAAGCTGGTACAATTACTGCATTTAAAAGGCATCTGGATGGGTATATGAATAGGAGGGGTTTGGAGGGATATGGGCCAAGTGCTGGCAAGTGGGACTAGATTGGGTTGGGATATCCAGTTGAAATGGATGAGTTGGACTGATGGGTCTGTTTCCTTGCGATACATCTCTATGACTCCATGACTCTCAAGTCCTGAAAACATGGAGTACATTAGGGCAGGGTGTTGTAGCCTAAATTTGAGCAACATCTTCAGGGAAACACAACAGGTTTGAAATTGTATCCCTCAATTTCTCTTCAAATAATGAGCAGTGAAGAAGTTGATGAATGAGATATGCAAAGAGAACAACTGAAAGTAGAGAAAATAAATGATGCATGTTGCACTTATTGACTGCTAAGGAAGGTTGGGACTGATTTATAGGCCTCAGATGGAAATATCAGGCTTTTGGTCCTAGCACAGTTAAAGTTGAAACATTAGACAGGTAACAGCAGAAGCCAGACCCTCCAAAGGTTAAGTAAAATACAAGGATTTAAAGTGTCAAACCCATGTTGTGTAACCCTTTCCCTCCAGGTTGCTTCACTCTGTGGAGTCAAGTCTGGACTGAGCTCTGGATTTTTACTCGCTGTACTAAATTACCATGAAGGTCCTGCCTTCTCAATCTTGCCACTTGCCTGAGGCATGGTGATCCCCAGGTTAAACTGACCACTCATCAGCTCTCTCTAACAACCCTCTGGTCCTCTGTGACTGTGTTGATTTTCTGTTTTACTTTTTAAAATGGAAACACTTTGCGATGACGTTGCAGTCTATATGCCATGTCCTGGAATTGGTATCTTTGCACATTCTGTGAAGCAGTATTTTTGAAGCCAAATCACCCATGCAGGTTTTTAACTGCCCCTTGCCCAGTCGCTAATACAGAAATTGGCATGCAGAAATTGAGCAATGCTTAAAAACATTTGGACACATTTTATTGAAGCTTTGTAAGTCAAGAACAGGGAAGTGCTATGTTGAATTTCTTAAAGAGTGTCTTAAAATCAAGATTGTGTCACCTGCCAACCAATTAGCATGCTGTTCCCATGCAAGATTAAGGTTATTTTTCTCTTGGAATTTACATTCTTGCAAATTGTCCTGCAGTGTGCAAGCTGAGAAACTTTGTTAAATTGTGTCTTTTGGCAGTAACTGAAGTTCTATGCTAACAAATGACTAACTCAACAATCTTTCAGCACTTTTTTGCTCAGGAACTTAACAATGAGATCCGTGTGCATTTGCTGATGGATGGATTGGAGGGTTAAGAGGTCATTTTCCTGCAAATGAGTTAAACATTCCCTGCATATTATCATCCAGATACTCCACTTTCATTCGGGTTCTCTTTAATTAAATATGACTTTTTACAACATTACTGAAGTTCTACCAAAAATACAACTATTCGTAAACCTGAGACAGAGGTACAAGATGATTAAAATTTGGATTTCAACAACATTGCAACATTCCTTTAAAGTGAACAAACAAGTAAGTTTTCTGCTGAATTTCTTAAAGAGTATAAGCCCAAGGGTCTGTTGGATTTGAAAGTTGCAGAGGTTCCTTTCTGGATTATACAGGGACTCCCAACTCTAATATCTATCTATAACATCATCTGCAGATGCCATAATTCCTACGACAAGAAGTGTTTTGATGTGATGAAGGGCAGATTATAGTGTGATCAGCTATATTTTGAGATCCAGCCACTTTAAACAGGAGACTGGAGATAATATCATTAATACCTAAGGGGCAACTTTTTCACACAGGTATGGAATGAGCTGCCAGAGGAAGTGGTGGAGACTGGTACAATTGCAACATTTAAGAGGCATTTGAATGGGTATATGAATAGGAAGGGTTTGGAGGGATATGGGCCAGGTGCTGGCAGGTGGGACTAGATTGGATTGGGTTGGGTTGGACCGAGGGGTCTGTTTCCATGCTGTACATGTCTATGACTCAATGACTCTAAATGGCTCTGCAAATATGTCACAGCTCAAAATAATGGGTGACACTGAGAAAACCCCACTGCTGGACCTGTTCTTCAAGGATCCTTACAGTGTGGAAGCAAGCCATTTGGCCCATCAAGCCCACACTGACCCTGCACAGAGCAGCCCACCTAGACACATGCCCTTACCCTATCACTCTAACCCTACATTTCTCATGACTCAAACACCGAGCCCTCACATCCCTGTACATGATGGGCAATTTCCCATGGCTAATCTACCTAACCTGTTCTTCAGAGGGTTGGTGCGGACTTGTTGGGCTGAATGGCCTGTTTCCATACTATAGGGAATCTAATCAAAGAAGTGAAAGAGCCCAGTTTTTTGTTTCTGGAAATATATGTATTGCTGAATTTGGCTTCTTTAGACGTTAAAGGGATTATTAGATTATTAAAGGGATATAAAACAAAAAAATACACAAGGTTGTTCCACCTGCCAACCAATCAGCACTCTCTTCCCTTGCAGTACAAATACTGATATTTCCCCCCTTGACTTTGTATTCTTGCGAATTGTCCTGATGAGTAAAAGACAAGAACATTGTCAAATTGTGTCTTTTTTCAGTTACATTCACACTCTGTGCTACCAATACGTCCCCAGGAAAACACAACTATGTCCTCAGACCTCAGGGTTATGGATAAAAGGCATGTAGGTATTCCAAGTGTGTGCAAAGGCCTATTGTGGTTTAAAATCATGAATCCCAGAAGCACTGAGCGCTCATACATTTTCCATGCTCATTCAACTGTAACAATCCCTGCCTGCAGAGGGTTGGCTTATAAACCTGTCTGCCAGTGAACTGGAACAATGCCAATATCAATTGACAGATCTCTCCCTGTTCAACCCATTAGTAATCCATGCAGACAGGAAAATCATCTATAGTACCTTGGAATATTACAGTCTGCTTGACTCAGGCACTGAATTAAAAAGACTGACACAGAACTGTTCACTTGATCCTCAGCTTGCACTGTCTGACATAACATGACCCAATCAGCTTGACCCTGAAGACATCCTGTACTTCCACTTTACTTTTTCAGTCAAAACAATCCAGTTTCTTCAGTCTTTTAAATGCTTCCATTCAAAGATACAATTCAGGAGCCTAGAGTCAGCCATTCAGCCCATCAAGATCATGGCTGCTCTGTTTGTGACCTCAAATCTACATTCTCTTCTGCATTATAAAAAATTAAGAACCCTGCTTCCATTTTTTTTAGGAAGAGAGTGTCAAACAAATAGGAGTTATGACAGCCTGCAAGAAATTGCTCTTAAATAGTGACCCCAAGTTTTAAAAAGTGACTTCCGATTTTAGATTCTCCCCTCAGAGGAAACATCTCCACATCAACGTTGTCAAGACCCCTCAAGATCACAAATGCTTCCACAAACAAATCTCAATCCAAATCTCAATATACACTGGAGTGAGATTATAGAGTCATAAAGTCATAGAGATGTACAGCATGGAAACAGACCCTTTGGTCCAACCTGTCCATGCCGATGAGATATCCCAACCCAATCTAGTCCCACCTGCCAGCACTCGGCCCATATCCCTCCAAACGCTTCCTATTCATTTACCCATTCAAAAGACTCTTAAATGTTGCAATTGTACCAGCCTCCACCACTTCGTCTGGCAGCTCATTCCACACACGTACCACCCTCTGCGTGAAAGAGTTGCCCCTTAGGTCTCTTTTATATCTTTCCCCTCACACCCTAAACCTATGCCTTCTAGTTCTGGACTCCCCCAACCCAGGGAAAAGACTTTGTCTATTTATCCTATCTATGCCCCTCATAATTTTGTAAACCTTTATAAGGTCACCCCTCTATACAGGGAAAACAGCCCCAGCCTGTTCAGCCTCTCCCTGCAGCTCAAATCCTCCAACCCTGGCAACATCCTTGTAAATCTTTTCTGAACCCTTTAAAGTTTCACAACATCTTTCCGATAGAAAGGAGACCAGAATAGTACGCAATATTCCAAGTGGCCTAACCAATGTCCTGTACAGCTGCAACATGACTTCCCAACTCCTGTACTCAATACTCTGACCAATACTAGCCTTCTTCACTATCCATCAACCTGCGACTCCATTTTCAAGGAGCTATGAACCTGCACTCCAAGGTCTCTTTGTTCAACAACACTCCCTAGGACCTTACCATTAAGTGTATAAATCCTGCTAAGATTTGCTTTCCCAAAATGCAGCACCTCGCATTTATCTGAATTAAACTCCATCTGCTACTCCTCAGGCCATTGGCCCATCTAGTCAAGATCCCGTTGTAATCTGAGGTAATCCTCTTCGCTGTCCACTACACCTCTAATTTTGGTGTCATCTGCAAACTTACTAACTGTTCCTTTTATGCTCGCATCCAAATCATTTATGTAAATGACAAAAAGTAGAGGACCCAGCACCGATCCTTGTGGCACTCCACTGGTCACAGGCCTCCAGTCTGAAAAACAACCCTCCACCACCACCCTCTGTCTTCTACCTTTGAGCCAGTTCTGTATCCAAATGGCTAGTTCTCCCTGTATTCCGTGAGGCCTAACCTTGCTAATCAGTCTCCCATGGGAAACCTTGTCGAATGCCTTACTGAAGTCCATATAGATCACATCTACTGCTCTGCCCTTATCGATGTTCTTTGTTACCTCTTCAAAAAACTCAATCAAGTTTGTGAGACATGATTTCCCATGCACAAAGCCATGTTGACTATCTCTAATCAGTCCTTGCCTTTCCAAATACATGTACATCCTCTTCCTCAGGATTCCCTCCAACAACTTGCTCACCACTGAGGTCAGGCTCACCGGTCTATAGTTCCCTGGCTTGTCTTTATCACCCTTCTTAAACAGTGGCACCACGTTTGCCAACCTCCAGTCTTCTGGCACCTCACCTGTGACTATCGATGATACAAATATCCCAGCAAGAGGCCCAGCAATCACTTCTCTAGCTTCCCACAGAGTTCTCGGGTACATCTGATCAGGTCCTGGGGATTTTTCCACCTTTAACTGTTTCAAGACATCCAGCACTTCTTCCTCTGTAATCTGGACATTTTGCAAGATGTCACCGTCTATTTCCCTACAGTCTATATCTTCCATATCCTTTTCCACAGTAAATACTGATGCAAAACATTCATTTAGTATCTCCCCCATTTTCTGTGACTCCACACAAAGGCAGCCTTGCTGATCTTTAAGGGGCCCTATTCTCTCCCTAGTTACCCTTTTGTCCTTAATATATTTGTAAAGGCTCTTTGGATTCTCCTTAATTCTATTTGCCAATGCTATCTCATGTCCCCTTTTAGCCCTCCTGATTTCCCTCTTAAGTATACTCCTACTTCCTTTATACTCTAAGGATTCACTCGATCTATCCTGTCTATACCTGACATATGCTTCTTTCTTTTTCTTAACCAAACCCTCAATTTCTCTAGTCATCCAGCATTCCCTATACCTACCAGCCTTCCTTTTCACTCTGACAGGAATATACTTTCTCTGGATTCTTGTTATCTCATTTCTGAAGACTTCCCATTTTCCAGCCATCTCTTTACCTGAAAACATCTGCCTCCACTCAGTTTTTGAAAGTTCTTGCCTAATACCATCAAAATTGGCCTTCCTCCAATTTAGAACTTCAACTTTTAGATCTGGTCTATCCTTTTCCATCACTATTTTAAAACAAATAGAATTATGGTCGCTGGCCCCAAAGTGCTCCCTCACTGACTCCTCAGTCACTTGCCCTGCCTTATTTCCCAAGAGTAGGTCAGGACAGATTCTGCCAATTGTCACTTCTATCCAGTACAGATTGATTTCCATCTGATCAGATCCCTCATGACAATGGGAATGGCCTCATTTTATGGTTTGTCCTTGTATTGATAAGACTTCAACATTGGTATCTAGGCTGGGAGGAGGTGAACGACTGTAGTTTAGTTGGGACTAGTCCATGAGAATAAACTTTGAAACAAAGTTAGCTTTACGGGAAGAGTAATGTTTGAGAAACAGTAATATTATACAGATAGAAACGTGTGAAGTCAGTATTGTGCTGGCGCGTAGAACTTGAGTGTTGGTCTCAGACTCATAAAAATGAAGTTGTGCACTGATATTACCAGAGGAAATAGAATCTTTGTTCTTTCCTACTGATCTGATCTTGTTTACAGCTCTCTGAAAAATAATGGGATTGAAAATAGAACAGTTTAACTTTTGAATCTTTACAAAAGTCATTTAATGTGAGGGACTCAAAGACGACGCGATATATTAAAGTCAGTATGACTTCACTTTTTAAACCGTTGTTTGCAATTTAGAAATCAACCCCAAAAGTCGCACTTGCAACTCTTCCTATGCCAGTAATGTTTTATGCCACTTGCCAAGTCTCTATGACTCACCAGATGTACAACCTTGATACTGGCAGAGAAGTGGGCATGAGAGCCCTGATTCAATGAGGATCTCTTGACCAGGACAGACTTCATGCAACCTGTCAAAATTACTGAAGCAATTCCATTGTCAGAATTTGGAGCTTTTGAAAAGCCTGCTCACCTTTAGCTCAGTTCATCCACATGATAGTACATGCCTGAAACCTGAGGAGAGCTCTTCATTCACAGCTTGAAAGTTCGCACTTATTATATATATTGCATTAACTTCCATTTCAATGGTAATATTTGCTGTCTGATCTTCTGCATTACATTTTTCACACCTGGTTTCCATCCAGAAATGTTTGGTCATTTCACTCTGAAAGTCCAGTGGCACCACTAGATTTGGAGGAGAACATTTTGAAAAGAGAAGACCGCCAGATGCCAATCAATGCAGCCACATTGTCTGTCATCAAAATCATCAAAAGTGACAATTACAGCATCACTTCCAATTTGCATGTTACCCAGAATGGTAAATTGCCTTTCTACTTCTGTTTATTCAACTTCTTAGAATTCCCAATGCTGCAGATGGAGATTCCCAACACAGCAGATGGAGATTCCCAACACAGTGGGTCAAGACAAATGCCCATAGTCTAAAAGCAATAAACGCTAACATCTTCAGAATCCAAAGTACCACTATACAAAGGCTTACCTTAAATATCAGAGTGGAGGCAGGCTATTTGGCCCAACAAGTTCACACCAACCCTCTGAAGAGTATAGCACCCATACCCATTCCCTTACCCTACGTTTCCCCTGATTAATGCACTTAACCTACACATTGAGTATTGAGTCAGAAGAGATAGGAGAGGTCTTGAATGAGTACTTTTCTTCAGTATTTACGAATGAGAGGAACCGTATTGTTGAAGAGGAGAGTGTGAAATGGACTGGTAAGCTAGAGGAGATACATGTTAGGAAGGAAGATGTGTTGGATATTTTGAACAACTTGAGGATAGACAAGTCCCCCGGGCCTGATGGGATATATCCTAGGATTATGTGGGAAGCAAGAGAGGAAATTGCAGTACCGTTGGCAATGATCTTTTCATCTTCACTGTCAACGGGGGTGGTACCAGGGGACTGGAGAGTGGTGAATGTTGTACCCCTGTTCAAAAAAGGGAATAGGGATAACCCCGGGAATTACAGGCCAATTAGTCTTACTTCGGTGGTAGGTAAAGTAATGGAAAGGGTACTGAGGGATAGGATTTATGAGTATCTGGAAAGGCACTGCTTGATTGGGGATAGCCAGCACGGATTTGTGAAGGGTAGGTCTTGCCTTACAAGTCTGATTGAATTCTTTGAGGAGGTGACCAAGCATGTGGATGAGGGTAGAGCAGTGGATGTAGTATACATGGATTTTAGTAAGGCATTTGATAAGGTTCCCCATGGTAGGCTTATGCGGAAAGTCAGGAGGCATGGGATAGAGGGAAATTTGGCCAATTGGATAGAAAACTGGCAAACCGGTCGAAGTCAGAGAGTGATGGTAGATGGTAAATATTCAGCCTGGAGCCCAGTTACAAGTGGAGTTCTGCAGGGATCAGTTCTGGGTCCTCTGCTGTTCGTAATTTTTATTAATGACTTGGATGAGGGAGTCGAAGGGTGGGTCAGTAAATTTGCAGATGATACCAAGATTGGTGGAGTTGTGGATAGTGAGGAGGGCTATTGTCGGCTGCAAAGGGACTTGGATATGATGCAGAGCTGGGCTGAGGAGTGGCAGATGGAGTTCAACCCTGCCAACTGTGAGGTTGTCCATTTTGGAAAGACAAATAAGAATGCGGAATACAGGGTTAACGGTAGGGTTCTTAATGAGGTGGAGGAACAGAGGGATCTTGGGGTCTATGTTCATAGGTCTTTGAAAGTTGCCACTCAGGTGGATAGAGCTTGTAAGAAGGCCTATGGTGTATTAGCGTTCATTAGCAGAGGGATTGAATTCAAGAGTCGTGAAGTAATGTTGCAACTGTACAGGACTTTGGTTAGGCCACATTTGGAGTACTGTGTGCAGTTCTGGTCGCCTCACTTTAGGAAAGATGTGGAAGCTTTGGAGAGGGTGCAGAGAAAATTTACCAGGATGTTGCCTGGAATGGAGAATAGGTCGTATGAGGATAGGTTGAGAGTGCTCGGCCTTTTCTCGTTGGAACGGCAAAGGATGAGGGGTGACTTGATAGAGGTTTATAAGATGATCAGAGGAATAGATAGAGTAGACAGTCAGAAACTTTTTCCCCGGGTACAACAGAGTGTTACAAGGGGACATAAATTTAAGGTGAAGGGTGGAAGGTATAGGGGAGATGTCAGGGGTGGGTTCTTTACCCAGAGAGTGGTGGGGGCATGGAATGCGCTGCCTGTGGGAGTGGTAGAGTCAGAATCTTTGGTGACCTTTAAGCGGCAATTGGATAGGTACATGGATGGGTGCTTAAGCTAGGACAAATGTTCGGCACAACAGCGTGGGCCGAAGGGCCTGTTCTGTGCTGTATTGTTCTATGTTCTATGTTCTATCCCTGGACACTATGGGCAATTTAGCATGGCTGATTCATCTAACCTGCACATCTTTGGACTATAGGAGGAAACTGGAGCACCCAGAGGAAATGCATGCAGACACGGGGAGAATGTGCAAACTCCACACAGTCAGTCACTCAAGGCTGGAACTGAACCCGGGTACCTGGTGCTATGAGGCAGCAGCGCTAACCACCGAGCCACCGTGCTGACTTCTTGCAGTAGGGCAATAGTGACCTGCCCAATGACTTGACATCACAAAGGCTACAGTAATGTAATTTGGTCAGTTGTTGAAGTCTGACCTGCAGGCACCTTTTTCTAACAGAAATGGCCCAACGTGCAATTACAGTTTTTGCATCATCTCATCTTTCCAAATCACTACTGGTGATGCACATCAAATCACTGAGTCAATGCCTTAACTCAGATAGATCAAGAAGTCAGAGAAGCTTTGTTTGCAAGAACAACATTGTACAGACATGATTATACAAAGAGACTTGCAAATCCACAGGTCTGCTATACACAATACTGGTTCAAAAAGAGTTAATGCTGAAGCTGTATTTAGTTCCACCCAATCTTATAATAACACTGTGTGAACCGTGATGAAGCAGTTTAGCACATTGTCCTCCAGAGGCAGATGTAACATCTTTGACTCCTTCCTAAATATCCCTTGTTAATGTAGCTTGCATCTATTGCATGTTGTTACGTCAGACAAGTGCCTCTTCTTGTTAAGTCTCTCCAATGATTTATCCTCAATCACTTCTAATTAGAGATGTCCTTTGACTCAGCATGGAGAGAGGGATTAATGTCAGCACTGGATTCTGCCCATAAAACTGCTTGTTACTGTAACAGAGGACAAGACATGGAGTAATAAACCAGTTGATAGAGATCAAATCCCATTATGGCATTTTGAGAATTTGTATTCAGTTGAAGTAATATGCTCTTAATCATAAAATCTGTCATCAATTTACATTTCATGGAAGTAAACCTTGTGTCTTTCCACTGTCCTGGAGTACTTATGACTACAGACCCATATAAATGATGAGAAACTGCTCTTTGACGTGGTCTACCAATCCTGCTACCTGTGGGTCTGAGAAAAAATGCAGAAGACAGTGAAATTTGGGATGGGAAAAGAATAAAATCAGAAAGAGCTTGAAATATTCTGCCGATCTGCAGCAAACAGACAGCATTAACATTTTGAGTTGAAGATAATTCTGACAGAATAATATTGCTGGAATTGCCAGCAATTCCCACCTACCCAAGAGTGGATTAATCTTTTCCTCACTCAAAATATGCAGTAGATTGACAGGCCACAGGTTACACTGGATACCGAATAGTATAAAAGCGAGACAGACCACTTGAGTCAAAATTATATCCTTGATAAGAATTGCTAAGCTGCTGCTATCAAACCATGATAATTCTTGAGATGGTAATACATGGAGAAAACTTCTGAGCTAGAAAATTTTTAGCTTGGGTCATTTCAATGAATAAATTTAAATAATAATGAACCAAATGTTTAAGCTGCATGTATTGCTGTTTATTGTTCATTAAAATTAATCAACATTATTAACTTTACCCCATGATTCAAAGGAATGGATTTAACATAGCTAGGTTTTATACATGATTACATTATATAAATAGCACTTGAACAGGCCATTCAGCCCAATCAGTTCATCCTGGCATATATTGCTCGGTCATCATTCCTTCTCTAAATAGGCTATTATAACTTTCTATTGTCTTCTCCCACAGTTTAGTCTTGCTTCCACTTAAATGCATTAATATTATTCACAAGCATTACCTAACACAGCATGTCCCACATTCTCAGCATTGTCTGGACAAAACCTGTTTTCTGAATTCCCTAATGGAAATGTTAGTGACTATGTCACATTGATAACCTTTTTTTTCCATTCTTGAGACATGAGCATTGCTGGCTTGGCCAGCACTTAATGCCCATCCCTAGTTGTCCTGAAGGAAGTGGTGGTGAGTTGTCTTCTTGAATTGCTGCAGTCTATTTGCAGTTGGTAGATCTACAATGCCATCAGAGAGGAAGTTGGAGGAAATTGACACAGGAATCCTGAAGGAATGACAATATATTTCCAGGTCAGGATGGTGAGTGGCTTGGAGCTGGTGGTATTCCCATGTATCTGCTGCCCTTATTCTTCTGATGGGACAGTGGTTGTAGGTTCCAGATGTTCTGTCTAAGGAGTCTTTGTGAATTTCTGCAGTAAGTATTGTAGATGGTGTACACTGCTACTACTGAGTAGTGATGATGGAGGGGGATGCTTCTTTGTTTGTGGATGTAGTGCTTTGCTTTGGATAATGTCAAGCTTCTTGAGTGTGTTTGGAGCTTCTCCCATCCAGCTAAGTGAGGAGAACTCTATCACAGTCATGACTTGTGCCTTGTAAATGGTGAACAGGCTTTGGGGAGTCAGGTGGTGAGTTACTTGCTGAAGGACTCCATCTCTGATTTGCACTTAAGCTACAGAACCTGTATGGCTAGTCCAGTTCTGGTTCTGGTCAATGGTAACCTCCCAGGATGTTGTTAGTGTGGGGGGGGAACAGGGGTACAATGGTAATGCCACTGAATGTTAAGAGGTGATAATGGATAAATTCCCTCTTGTTGGAAGTGATCATTAACTAGTATATATGGGGCACAATGTTACTTGCCACTTGTCAGCCCAATGTGGGAGATGGTCCATTTGGTTCAGTATTTAGGGAGGCACGAAAAGTTTGCAGTCATCAGTGAATATCCTCACTTCTGATCTTGTAATGGAGAGAAGGCCTATAAAGCAACTAAAGGTGGGTGGGCTCTACTCTGAGCTAGTAGATGAGTTACCAACTGCAGGATTTCTAGCCTTGGACCTGATCTTTTGGCCATTATATTTATGTGACAAGTCCAGTTCAATTTCTCTCAATGGTGACCCCCAAGGTGTTGGCACTGGCAGATTCAGTGATGCCAATGTCATTGAACATCAACGGGTGATACTAAGATTGTTTATTATTGGAGATCATCATGGCCTGGCATTTGTGTGACACAAATGTTACTTAGAGTCATAGAGATGTACAGCATGGAAACAGACCCTTGGGTCCAACCCGTCCATGCCGACCAGATATCCCAACCCAATCTAGTCCCACCTGCAAGCACCTGGCCCATATCCCTCCAAACCCTTCTATTCATATACCCATCCCGATGCCTTTTAAATGTTGTAATTTTACCAGCCTCCACTACTTCCTCTGGCAGCTCATTCCATACATGTACCACCCTCTGTGTGAAAAAATTGCTTCTTAGGTCTCTTTTATATTTTCCCCTGTCACCCTAAACCTATGCCTTCTAGTTCTGGACTCCTCCACCCCAGGGAAAAGACTTTGCCTATTTATCCTATCCAAGCCCCTCATGATTTTATAAACCTCTATAAGGTCTGGATATTATTCAGATCTTGCTACATTTGAACTTGGACTGCTTCAGTATCGGAGGAGTCACAAATGGTACTAAAATTGTGCAGTCATCATTAAACATCCACTCTTCAGACCTTGCGATGGACGGCCACATTGATGAAGTAGCTGAGGATGTCTGGGTTAAGGGCACTGTCCTGTGGAACCAGAATTCTTGTGGTGCAGCAATGGTGTCCTTACCTTGAAGTCAGGAGGCCCAGGTTCAAGTCCCATCTAGTCCAGAAGTTTGTATTACCATTTCTGAACAGGTTCATTAAAAAATGCCTATCTTGAGGAACTCCTACGTAGATATCCCAGTGCTGAGATAACTGATCTCTAACAACCACAATTATCCACCAATCTACCAAATATGATTCCAGCTATTTGAATTTTTTTTTCCCCTGAATTCCCACTGACTCAAGTTTTGCTCAGGCTCCTTGATGCCACACACTGTCAAATGCAGCTTTGATGTCAAGGGCTGTCACACTCACCTTACCTTTGGAATTCAGCTTTTTAGTCCATGTTTAAACCAAGGCTGTAATGAGGTCAGGAGCTGAGTGGCCGTGGCAAAACCCAAACTGGGCCTTTACGGAGCAGGTTATTGCTGAGTAGACTCTGCTTGATAGCACTGTTGATGATACTTTCAATACTTTACTGACGATCGAGAGTAGACTGATGAAGCATTATTGGCTGGGTTGGGTTAGTCCTTCGTTTTGTGTACGGACATACCAAGGCAATTTTCCACATTATCATGCAGATGCCAGTGTTGTTGCACTGGAATAATTCGACTGGGGGAGCTGAAAGTCTTTTCGAAAGCACAAGTCTTCAGGACTATAGCTGGAATGTTGTCAGGGTCCAGAGCATCTGCAATATCCAATGATTTTTTAATATCACGTGGGATTAATCAAATTGGCTTCAGCCTGGCATGTTTGGCTTGTGACCTCTGGAAGAGGCTGAGGTGGATCATGCTCTCAGCACTTCTTGTGAATGCTTCAGCCATTTCCAGTGACTTGTTTAATTGTCTACCACCAGGACTACAGAGATTGGATCTGATGCACTGATTACAGAATTACTTTGTTTTATCTATCACTTGCCATTGTAGGATCTCATGCCCAGGTCACTGCCAGGTGGTCCATCCAGTTTCATTTCTTGTTTGAGACTTTCTAGCAACTGTTAAAATCAAGTGGAAAGTTTTTCCATTTTACACAACAGTCAGGAGTCAACCACATTGTGTGGGTCTAGAGTCACTTGTAGCTAAGACAGCCAAATGCAGCATTTTTCCTCCCAAAAGGATTAGTGAGCCAGATGGGTACCTAAGACAATTGACTCTATAATTAAACACTTAATTTGTATTACACCACCTGCCATGGTGGGATTTGAACCCAATACCTGGGAACATTAGCTGGATATCCAGACTAACACTGATAATATCACAAAGCCATTGCCAGCCCATGACTGTCCTGATAAATGAAGATACACTTTAAGTTCTTAATCAGAGCTTTTCTTTATGTTACAGATCTCAACCTTCTGTCTTCAAGAGAAAGGAACTAACCTGTTGATCCTTTCCTCCTTGTTCACACTCCTATTTTTGGAACCATCCTTGTAAATCCTGTGGCAAATATGTAATATTGTAGGATTTGAATGTTTGATTTATAAGATATTATTGTGGCTCAGCAGACTGATTTAAATGGTGGGAGTGGTAGAAGAACGTTTAGCCAGAATAGCTCATCGGATAGACCAAATTTGCAGAAAGAAGTGGAAATATATTGTGTTTCATGAAATGGTGATACAAGGCATTTATACCACAGTATTTATGTCTCAGAAAATCTCAGAAATGGGCTGTATTCAAATGTCTTCAGTGAAGGTTTGAATGCTCTCATAAACAAAAGTAAGATTTTAAAGTACTTAAGTTTTTCAGATCAAAGGACACATTTAAAAACAATTCATTTTCATTTCCAACAAGGAACAAGCTGTGTGTATCATATTGCCATGGAGATGGGTTGTGTTTTTTTGAAGGAAGATCTATTTTTGTTTTGATAAATCTCAATTGTATTGGTCAGTCTGTGTCCATAACTCAAAGCAAAAGACCTGCCAACGCTGGAAAATCAGAAATAAAAACAGAAATTGCTGGAAAAGCCAAGCGGATCTCGCAGCATGTGTGGAGAGAAATCAGAGTTCATGTTTCGGATACAGTGACCCTTCCTCAGACCCTTCTTCCTGTTCTGAGGGAGGGTCACTGGACCTGAAATGTTAACTCTGATTTCTCTCTACAGATGCTGCCAGACCTGCTGAGCTTTCCCATTGATTTCTGGGGAAGTGGAAATAATCTGCCAGCAACAACAACAAGCAGTACAGGGTCATCAGGAATGTTGAGGGTTTCTGGTCTGGAGTCACTGTACAAAGATATACATGAGGACCATTCTCAGGTTAGAGATTGTAAATTTGTAAAATATTGAACTAAAGCTCATTATCTTGGCAGATGCCAGTGACAGAATTCTGAAATAACTCCTCACCACAAAGGATAACTGGATACAAAGGAAAATTGGAGTGAATTCCTATGATTGAAAATCACAGAATCCCTGCAGTGTGGAAAGAGATCACTTTGAACATTGACATTGCACTAACCCTCTGAACACCATCTCCCCAGGCCTGACCCAACTCTTTCCCTATAACCCTGCATTTCCCAGGGCTAACCCACCTAGCTTGCACATCTCTGGACACTATGGGCAACTTAGCATGGCCAATCCACCTAACCTCCATGCCTTTGGAATGTGGGAGGAAACTGAAGCACCTGGAAGAAATCCAAGCAGACGCAGGGAAACCATGAAAAGTCCACACACTTGTCCAAGGCTGGAATCAAACGGGGGTCCCTGGCACTATGAGGCAGCAGTGCCAACCGCTGAGCAACTGTGCTGCCCCATGTATTAATGACTTGTTTTCTTTTCAGGCAAAAAAAAGCACATGTTACTGTTGCTTAAAAGCAAGTTCCCAGTTGTAATTGCAAGTGGAACAGAGAAAGGTTTGTTCAGAATTTTGTTTTAAAGCGCAAGTCTTCAAAAGATATAGGGCTGAATCTTACCTGAAATTAGCAAAATGTCATTTCTGCCACACTTCAAGTGGATTTCTCTTGAGAAGCCCTGATGATTTTTCTTGTGTTATCTTCCCAAACCCACCTCATTAACTACTTACCATACCCCAATTGCTCACTGCTCATTGTATTCACTCACTCATAGCAAGGTGAAGCATGGCCTGCTACCAGGACATTGTGGGATCCCTGGCATAGGTGCAATTTTTATAGCTCAGCTCTGCACCCAACCAAGTGCTGCCACTCTGCAGCAACCCTGAACAGCTTATTTACTTGCCACAGATTGGCAAACTGAGGGTAACTGTTACCTGGCTTTGTTGATGAGTATCTGTAGGTCATGTTGGATGAGGGTGCATGTGATTTGTTGCCTCTGGAGCATGCTATGAGGTGCTGGTGACTGACAGAGGTCTGGAGGAGCAAGCAGTGAGCTGCAGTTATAAAGTTACTGCTCTAACATTCATGCCAGGAACTATCTAATCTTTAAATGGGTGGGTGTGAACACGGGAAACTACATATTAATGAAGTGAGATGATGTAACAATGAGAATGATGATACACTGGGGAGTCAGTAGCTCATTGATATTTGCACTGGTCTAGTAATGCAGTGGCCCCAAGCTAATGTTCTGGTGACAAGGGTTTAAGTCCCACTATGGCAGGTGGTGAAATTTGACAACATTAAAGAAAGTGCTTAAAAATGGTGCAGGAGAATCGACGTTTCGGGCATAAGCCCTTCTTCTCCTGCTCCTTTGATGCTGCCTGACCTGCTGCGCTTTTCCAGCAACACATTTTTAAGCTCTGATCTCCAGCATCTGCAGTCCTCACTTTCTCCAACATTAAAGAAAGTCTAAAGTTAAAAGCTGGTCCTAATGGTGACCATGTAATTATTGTCATCTGGTTCACTAATGTCCTTTAGGGAAGGAAATCTGTTATCCCTACCTGGTCTGGCCTACGTGTGACTCCAGATTCCAGCAATGTGATTGACTCTTAGCTGTCCTCTACTCAATTAGGACAGCATGGTGGTATAGGGGTGAGCACTGTTGCCTCACAGCGGCAGCTGGGTTTGATTCCAGCCTCAGGCAACTGTCTGCATGGAGCTTGAACATTCTCCCCCCAAATGCATGGGTTTCTTCCAGGTGCTCTGGTTTCCTCCCACAATCCAAAGATGTGCAAGTTAAGTGGGTTAGCCATACTAATTTTCACCATAGTGTCCATGGATATGCAGATTAGGCATGGGAAAATCCACATATTGGGTTACAGGCATGGGGGTGGGAGTGGGTCAGTCCAAATGTGATGGGCCAAAAGGCTTCTTTCTGCTCTTTATGTATTCTATGAACCACTGGCTGAGCCAGTGGCACCATCATTTTATGAACCAATAATAAAAAAAATATGCCAACACATGCAAAATGGCCCCACTGACTTGTGAGAATCTGGTCTCATTTTCAACACCGACTTGGACAACGGAACTTTTTGTTTTTGACAGTGGAAGCTTCTCCATAGCAATCTTGAGATTCTCCCAATTTCCCACGAATGGTCATATCATTTAGAATTTAGGAAGATTCCGCCCCAGGTCTTACATTAACAGTCCTTGTTCTTGTTCTTTGTTAGTAAAGGCTTTTCCTTTATTTGTTTATACGGTATTTTATTTGTTAGCTTGGAATTCAAATGTGTTTTTTAAACTTATCAGTCTCCACTGAGATTATAACAATATTCCAAGTGTGCTTTCATCAAGATTCAATACAGGTTTTGCATACCACACCTCCTTCTCAATTCTATCGATCTAGAATTAAAGCCAAGTGTTCAGTTCATTCTTTCAAAGACCTTTTTAATTGCGATGCAACTTTCAGTGATTGATGTATTTGTCTCCCGGATCCATTTATTCTTTCATCCCATCTGGACTTGCACCTTCCATGCAGTAAAGTGTCTTGAAATGCATATAAGTGGATAACTCCCCAGGACCTAATCAAGTGTACCCTAGAATTCTGTGGGAAGCTGGGCAAGTAATTGCTGGGCCCCTTTCTGAGATATTTGTATCCTCGATAGTCATAGATAGAGGTACCAGAAGACTGGAGGTTGGCTAACATGGTGCCACTGTTTAAGAAAGGTGGTAAGGACAAGCCAGGGAACAATAGACCAGTGAGCCTGAGGTTGGTGATGGGCAAGTTATTGGAGGGAATCCTGAGGGTCAGGATTTACATGTATTTGGAAAGGCAAGTGCTGATTAGGGATAGTCAACATAGCTTCATGCATGGGAAATCATGTCTCACAAACTTGACTGAGTTTTTTGAAGTAACAAAGATGATTGATGAGGGCAGAGCGGTGGTCGTGATCTATATGGACTTCAATAAGGCATTTGACAAGGTTCCTCGTGGAAGACTGCTTCGTAAGGTTAGATCTCATGGAATACAGGAAAAACTAGCCACTTGGATACAGAACTGGTTTGAAGGTAGAAGACAGAGGGTGGTGGTAGAGGGTTGCTTTTCAGACTGGAGGCCTGTGATCACAGTGGTGTGCCACAAGGATCGGTGCTGGGTCTACTGCTTTTTGTCATTTATATAAATGATTCGGATATGAACATAGGAAGTATAGTTCGTAAATTTTCAGATTATACCAAAATTGGAGGTGTAGTGGACAGCAAAGAAGGTTACCTCAGAGTACAATGGGATTTTGATCAGATGGGCCAATGGGCTGAGGAGTGGCAGGTGGAGTTTAATTTAAATAAGTGTGAGTTGCTGCATTTTGAAAAGCAAATCAGAGCAGGACTTCTACACTTAATGGTAAGGTCATGGGGAGAGTTGCTGAACAAAAAGAGGCCATGGAGTGAAGGTTCATAGTTCCTTGAAAATAGAATCACAGGTAGATAGGATAGTGAAGAGGGCATTTGGTATGCTTTCCTTGATTGGTCAGAACATTGAATATAAGAGTTGAGAGGTCATACTGTGGCTGTACAGGACATTGGGGAGGCCACTTTTGGGATATTACATGTACTTTTGGTCTCCTTCCTATCGGACAGATTTGTGAAACCTGGAAGGGTTCAGAAAAGATTTACAAGGATGTTGCCAGGGTTGGAGGATTTGAGCTATAGGGAGAGGTTAAATAGGCTGGGGCTGTTTTCCTTGGAGTGTCAGAGGCTGAGGGGTGACCTTATAGAGGTTTATAAAATCATGAGGGGCATCGATCGGATAAATAGACAAGGTCTTTTCCTTGGAATGGGAGAGTCCAGAACTAGACGGCTTAGAGTGAGAAGAAACATATAAAAGGGACCTAAGGGGCAACTTCTTCACACAGAGAGTGATGTGTGTATGGAATGAGCTGCCAGAGGAAGTGGTGGAGGCTGGTAGAATTACAGTATTTAAAAGACATTGGAATGGGTATATGAATAGGAAGGGTTTCGAGGCACATGAGCCAAGTGCTGGCAAATGGGACGAGATTAGGTTGGGATAATGTTGGCGTCAATGAATTGGACCGAAGGGTGTGTTTCTGTGCTGTACATCTGTAGGACTCTATAACTCTAATTGATCTGTGTCTATCGATCCATCTGACCAAATACTACCTCATATCTATCTACACTGAATTTAATTTGCCCCTTTGTATTAAAATGCAATGATATAGTGAATTATAGTATGATTCCAGCTGACAGTCCTACCAGCTGGGTCAAAATCTTGGAATCCCCTTTCAAATAGCATTGTGGATTTAGGTTCAGCCCATGGACTGCAGTAGTCCAAGAAAGCAGCTCACTACTACCTTCTCAAGGGCAACTAGGGATGGGCAATAAATGTTGGCCCAGTTAGTGATGCCCAATTCCCATGAGTGAACAAAAAATATTCAGGTTCCAATATGAAAAATGGCTTTATAGATTGTATGTTTTTTTTAAAGTTAATGTGATGTTTAGTTACAAAAGCATACTCACAAGGCTGCTGATGTTCTGTTTGTAAAGGACATAAGTTCATTAAACAAAAGAAGAAATGTTATCTTAAACTTTTTAACACAAACATCAAAACAAATTTCTGATCAAGACACTGGACTCAAAACTTCAACTCTGCCTCACTCCCCCAGATGCTGCCAGACCCACCGAGATTCCCAGCAATTTCTGGTTTTGTTTGAAAACAAACTTCAAAGAGTTTCCCAACAACGTCTGTTACAGAGAAGTATAGCAGAGAATTTACACCCCCATCTCAAATCTTCAGGTTTCTACTGTATCATCTCTATCCAATTTCTTTCCTAGGGACCGATGATTTGATGATTTCTTTTTAACGCTGCTGACATGATCACAAATCTGACAGCTTAAATGTGAAACTCGGTTTCAACAATTTGAAGATTTCAGCCAGAAATTAGACATTTCTGCTGGGGTGATTGGCTTCTTTTGAAAAGGAATAAGAGTCGAACAGAAGCAAAAAAACTTACTTCTAAACTCAGTCTCTGATTCTGCTGAACTAAACTAAAACCAGAACTAACGACCTGAAATGTATTTACCCAACCTGTCATAACCTTAACAGGATACACATTATTGTATTAAAACCACAGGAATCTGCAATCACATACTTTCTGAACAATGTTGGATTTAAATCATTGTTCCATAATGATTTGAGCTTTTAAAAAAAATTCACAAAAGTAATCCACAAGCCTCTGTCTCTCTCATTACAATGCAAATTTCAAAAATGATAACAACATGGAACAGCATGGTGGCTCAGTGGCTAGCACTGCTGCCTCACAATACCAGGGACCCAGATTCGATTCTAGCCTTGGGAGACTGTCTGTGTGGAGCTTGCACGTTCTCCCAGTGTCTGTGTGGGTTTCCTCCGGGTGGTCTGGTTTCCTCCCACAATCCAAACATATGCAGGTTGGGTGAATTGGCCAGGCTAGATTGCCCATAATGTTAGGTATATTAGTCAGGGGTACGTATGGGGAGTGGGTCTGGGTGGGTTGCCGTTCGGAGGGTCGGTGTGGACTTGTTGGGCCAAGGGCCTGTTTCCATACTGTAGGTACTCTAATTCAAAATTTAAACATAGATTGCACATCTTTCATCACAGTTGAAATACACTGCTCCTGGTAGTAGATGCTTGCTAAATTCCTTTCAGAATGCGTCTTTGAAAAGAAGTCTGGAAAAAGAATTGTATATCCACAATTGTATAGTGGGTGGCATGGTGGCACAGTGGTTAGCACTGCTGCCTCACAGCGCCGGAGACCTGGGTTCAATTCCCGCCTCAGGCGACTGACTGTGTGGAGTTTGCACGTTCTCCCCGTGTCTGCGTGGGTTTCCTCCGGGTGCTCCGGTTTCCTCCCACAGTCCAAAGATGTGCAGGTCAGGTGAATTGGCCATGCTAAATTGCCCGTAGTGTTAGGTAAGGGGTAAATGTAGGGGTATGGGTGGGTTGCGCTTTGGCGGGTCGGTGTGGACTTGTTGGGCCGAAGGGCCTGTTTCCACACTGTAATGTAATGTAATCTAATCTAATCTAAAAAAATTCAGGACACTGTGCTTTAAGGACTAAAAATGCACAAAAAGAAAACATCAACTGTTGCTGAAGATCATCAACGCCATGAAAACCTTCCTGAGAACCTGGACTCTTATGCAAGGAGTTATCCATGACCAAGAGTTGGAACATTCCATGCTGAATGATATGCCGGAGCCTGGGCAAATCACCAATCTCAAAGACTCGATGGGCACCAAGATCACTGTTTGGGGTCCTCTGTGCACAGAGTGCATTGAAAAACATGTAAAAATCAATAGGCCACACGTATGGGAAAATGGTTAAAGTTAAATTTTAGGTATTGGTGCAATCTGCATTGTAAGTAGAGTAAAATACCCTGGAGTGCCATTTACAGTATTGAACAAAATTGATTTGTAATGCAATTTATGCACCATGACATTGGAGTTGCACTGAAATGTACTTTTACAAATTTTCTGAATAAACTGTAATTTGGGAGAAAGCAACATTGAGACCTTTGGAAAGCCTTCAGGACTTAGTCAGAACACGGCAATTGTAAGACGAGCAATTACAGAGGAACATTACCTCTTAAGATATACAGAATGAGTTCTTTCAGAGAAGACTATAAAGAAAGGATGTAATACTAATCTGCACTAGTAAGAGATGTATTTTCTGAGAATAGTATTATATAGGATAGGATAATTTTAAAAAAGGTGTGCAGAAGCCTGTTAGCCAGGAAGCAGTAGACAAGTGGGAGGGAACTTGGGGCAGCATGGTGGGTCAGTTGTTAGCACTTCCACCTCAGTGCCAGGAACCCAAGTTTGATTCCACCCTCAGGTGACAGAATGTGGAGTTTGCACATTCTCCCAGAGTCTGGATAGGTTTCCACCCACAGTCTAAAGATGGTTAGGTGGATTGGCCATGCTAAATTGTCCATAATGTCCAGAGATGTGCAGGCTAGGTGGGTTAGCCAGAGGAAATGCAGGCTTACAGGGTGGGGTATCTGGGTTGGATGCTCTTCAGAGGGTCAGTGCAGCCTTGATGGGGTAAATAGCTTCTTTCTCCACTGTAGGGATTCCATGATATTAAGAAAAAGGAAAAAAAAAAATTACAAGTCACAAATTACCAGCAGAGACAAGGGTAGCATCCTTTCCAAATGCAAATAGATCCGTAACCAACAAGTCTCACTGCAACACAAACCAATAGCAGTAGGTCTTGTACTGTACACCACCAAAGAAATGTAAAGTAAGCAAAGTGTTTCGTTGCACAATTCAGGGCACCAATTTGATTTCAGAGTGTGTGTTGCAGTGAGATCGATGGCTTTTGGTCAGTCATACAATCAAGCAGCATGGAAACAGATCCTTCAGTCCAGTCCAGTCAACCGTAACTGGTCCCACCTGCCTGCTCCTGGTCTATACCCCTCCAAACCTTTCTGATTCTGTACCTATCCAAATGTCCTTTAAACACTGTAATTGTACCCACACCCATCACCTCCTCAGGAAATTCTTTCCACCACAGTCTGTGCAAAACTATTTGCCCCTCGTGTCTTTGTAAATCTCTCTTCTCGTCTTAAAAATGTGCCCCCTATTCTTGAAATCCTCAATCCCAGGGGAAAGACAACTTTCATTAACTCTATCTAAACCCCTCATTGCTTTAGAAACTTCTATCTTATTATACTACAAGCTACAGAATGATTTTAAATCAAAACACTGCAGCTGCCAGAAATCTGAAATAAAAGCCACTAACACCAGAAATACCCAGATGAGGCTGATCTATGGAAATAAACAAAGGTAATGGGTCAGATTGATATTATCTTTCATAGCTGGACTAAAGTAGACCCAGGTAAAAAAAATTTAAAAACTCAACAGAGCAATGTATGAAATCAAAAGAGAAAATGCTGGAAAATCTCAGCAGGTCTGGCAGCATCTGTAAGGAGAGAAAAGAGCTGACATTTCGAGTCTAACTGACCCTTTGTCAAAGCTCTGACAAAGCTTTGACAAAGGGTCAGTTAGATTCGAAATGTCAGCTCTTTTCTCTCCCTACAGATGCTGCCAGACCTGCTGAGATTTTCCAGCATTTTCTCTTTTGGATTCAGATTCCAGCATCCGCAGTAATTTGCTTTTACCCAATGTATGGGAACAGTTTGGAACTCTCTTCCACCATCAGTATTTTAAATCACGAACATCTGGCCAATGAACACAACCTCATATTGGGGTGAATTCAAACTCATTTTAGAGATCTGACAGGTGAACAGCTTCCCAGTACTTATGAACAGATATTTTATATTTGCCTGAGATTGCGTTTCAACTTGTGTACAAATCAACTTGCAGTTGGCATAAAAATAGAACTCATTTGCAATCTGCCTGTGATTAATGTTAGATCAATTGCAAATTTTATATCTAAAATTAACAGATTTTTGTCATTCTAATATTTTCAGGAATATGAGGCAAAGGTGATTATATGGAGTAGGGAAGTGAAGAAAAAAAGAGAGCCAAGAAGGATTTGCAGCAGCAAAAGGAAATGTAAAAGAAATCTTTCCAAAAGCTGGTGTGATCGATCTCTCTCTCTCTCTCTCTCTCTCTCGTCTCTCAGCCATTTCACTCAAGCAACCTCTTGTTGCAAGACCTTGATCTGCTTTGCCACAGTGGAGACAGATTTAAAAAAGACACTGAAGAAAATTTAAGGGTAGGGTAAAGCATTGCAGCCTGTTATACACCAGCCTTCATGTGAAACCATGTTGCTATAATCTTCAACCAGCGTTTATATTCCAATCACCTCTCCCAGCAGATTCAACATCGGCCAGTCAGAAAAACATCCTACTTTACCTTTGATTTATTTGAAGTGATATTCTCAATTCCAAAGTTCCTAGGTTGATTTGAAGGAAATACAAATTACTGTCAACAATTTGTTAATGTTTTATATGACAGGATAAGAGCTGCTACTGTTAACAGTTTTACACTCTTGATTGTAGACCATGATCATCTTTAATTTCCTTCATCTCTTTACCACCTTTGAACTGGAGGATGCTGTTGTGTGTTGTACCTTTCTATACTGGGCTAGAATGTGCTATCACAGTACAGTTAAAACGAACAATTTTTTGCTGTTAGTTAGAAATGGATGGTGCAGCAACTTCAAGCAAGTAGCTGATAGAGTACATTGTTGAATGGGATTGTCCAAAAGTTGATTAGATTAGATTACTTACAGTGTGGAAACAGGCCCTTCGGCCCAACAAGTCCACACCGCCCCGCCGAAGCGCAACCCACCCAATACCCCTACATTTACCCCTTACCTAACACTACGGGCAATTTAGCATGGCCAATTCACCTGACCTGCACATTCTTGGACTGTGAGAGGAAACCGGAGCACCCGGAGGAAACCCACGCAGACACGGGGAGAACATGCAAACTCCACACAGTCAGTCGCCTGAGGCGGGAATTGAACCCAGGTCTCTGGCGCTGTGAGGCAGCAGTGCTAACCACTGTGCCACTGTGCTGCCCACTAATTGCTCTACTCTAGCAACACCTTTTGGAAAATGACAACTCACCCTCAGCCTCCCTGTTTTTTTAAAAAATGATACTTTTTTGTGGTACTTGCTGCTGGTTATATTCATTCATGAAAGAAGTATCAGTGCTTTTGCTATTGTGACATGATAAGAGTTAATTGATGTAAGTAAGTCTGTCTTGCTTGAAATATTAATTGTGAATTTTGCCAGGTTGTGAAATAAATTTTCTCACTTGTCTTTTCTTTTTCTTTCTTCATCTAATCCTTTATTCCCTCTCTTTACTTTAGTTTCCATATCTGATTCAAACCTGTTTAATTCACCCCTCCTCTCAGTCCAATCTCTACATCGTTTACCCTAATTTATATACTCCACTGGTTAGTGGGATTCCCTTCTTTTGTGGTCAGAACTGAAAATGTGTTGCTGGAAAAGCGCAGCAGGTCAGGCAGCATCCAAGGAACAGGAGAATCGACATTTCGGGCATAAGCCCTTCTTCAGGAATGAGGAAAGTGTGCCCAGCAGGCTAAGATAAAAGGTAGGGAGGAGGGACTTGGGGGAAGGGCGTTGGAAATGCGATAGGTGGGAGGAGGTCAAGGTGAGGGTGATAAGCCTGAGTGGGGGGGGGGGGGGGGGGGCGCGGAGAGGTCAGGAAGAAGATTGCAGGTTAGGAAGGCGGTGCTGAGTTCAAGGGATTTGACTGAGACAAGGTGGGGGGAGGGGAAATGAGGAAACTGGAGAAATCTGAGTTCATTTCCCCTCCCCCCACCTTGTCTCAGTCAAATCCCTCGAACTCAGCACCGCCTTCCTAACCTGCAATCTTCTTCCTGACCTCTCCGCCCCCACCCCACTCCGGCCTATCACCCTCACCTTGACCTCCTTCCACCTATCGCATTTCCAACGCCCTTCCCCCAAGTCCCTCCTCCCTACCTTTTATCTTAGCCTGCTGGACACACTTTCCTCATTCCTGAAGAAGGGCTTATGCCCGAAACGTCGATTCTCCTGTTCCTTGGATGCTGCCTGACCTGCTGCGCTTTTCCAGCAACACATTTTCAGCTCTGATCTCCAGCATCTGCAGTCCTCACTTTCTCCTTTTGCTTTTGTGGTCATCCAGGCGCAAAATCTTTAATTTTGCATGTCGGTCTTGGTAAAATTGTTGGCAAAGAGTGTTTGGAACTGTTAAGTACAAGTACAAGTGCTAGTCTAACTAATATCAGATAGTGTTCAATACCCTGACCTTGCTACAATTACATCCTGATTTTCCACAGCACTTCATGCGTCATCAAGCTAGTGCACTGTAAAGTGATTTGGTCCTCACTGTTTCTGTTGTAAGCATTAGCATCTCATTTGTGCATCTTTTACCTGTTATGGTCAATCAATCCCTTTTATTGTGGACTGCATTCCCCTCAATATCTGCATTTGTCATTTATTTGTACTGAGTTCTTGTGAACATCTTTTGCATCATCCTCCATCTTCAGTGCTCTTCTTAGTTCCATCTTGCTAGCTTACAGAAATGTGGCAAATACAACACACCAAAAAACCCATTATCCTCTTGTGTTGGCCAAAGAACAGACCCATCCAGACAAATACCAATTTCCAGCTCAGCAGTACTCTGCAAATTGCAGCTCGTCAAGTACCTTCTAAGTATTTTTTCAATGCGATAAGAATTTGTGATTCCAACACCGGTTCTGGTGGTGTGTTCCATGTCCCCACCATTTTCTAGGTGAATATAACTCTCCCTAACTTGCTTGTCAATCAGGGTAACCAACCCTCTCAGGGGTTGGGGCTCAGTGACACATTGGACACAGCATCCGGGAAGAGAGGAGGAGATGAGTGGCAAGACAAGACTGTGGAAACACAATGAGAGTATGAAGCACGTGTATGCTGTGCAGCGTGATTGTCGAAGGTCATCATTGATTCAACAGTAGACAACAAAGGCCATCCCAACAGTGAACAACACAGGCTCTAGTATAACTGCCCCAACTGTCGAGCAGCCCTGTAAAACCTGGGACATTTGGTCAGCCTGTCTATAATCCTTTAATCGATTACTTCCCGTTCATTATTAACAAATATTTGCTGAGGAAATGGTCTCTGCCCAGCCACTCTGTCTCTCCTGGCTTTTGCCTGCTCTCGGGTGCTCAGGTAGGACATGGCCGCCATCTGCCTTTGCCACTGGCCCCCCCTGGAGGTGGTAAACATTGTGGCATTTTCTGCCTTACACGAACATAACAACGACACGTAGAGGTCTGGTAACTCAATTAATTGGGTTCTTCTACTTAAATGAAATGAAACCACAGAGGCCAATTAATTCTATCGGAAGGACTACATATATCTTCTGTTCAATGATTGCCCATCTCTCTTTTCGGGGGTCTAGATTGGGGTGGTGCTGGAAAAGCACAGCAGGTCAGGCAGCATCCGAGGAGCAAGAAAATCGACATTTCGGGTCAAAGTCCTTCATCAGGAATAGAGGCAGGTTGCCTGCAGAGTGGAGAGATAAATGAGAAGGGGGTGAGGGTGGGGAGAAAGTAGCATAGAGTACAATAGCTGAATGGGGGTGGGGATGAAGGTGACAAGTCAGAGAGGAGGGTGGACTAGATAGGTGGAAAGGAAAATAGGCAGGTAGGACAGGTCATGAGGGTGGTGTTGAGCTGGAAAATTGGAGCTGGGGTGAGGTGGGGGAAGGGGAAATGAGGACATGGTTGACATCTCTTTCTTTTCACCCATCCTTGTTTCTGAGGATTGGGATTTGGGCTTCCACTGGGTTGGTCCAGTCTTATGGACAAGGTAATGCCGTGGCCTGCCATTGCCTTCTACAGGACGGCTGACAAGTGACATTCCCACTCTGAACGAAGGATCCTAATACGAAATGTCGACTTTCCTGCTCCTCTGATGCTGTCTGACCTGCTGTTTTTTTCCAGCTACACATTTTATCGACTCTCCCGCTCTTACTGCCTGCCATCAAAGTATATTCAAAGGATTTACGGACTATCAATAAACTTGTTTTGTCACATTATAAACCGACAATACAAGATCAACAAGCTCAAGAATGGGTCTCAAAGCCAGAGGTAGGGATAGTGGTATTGTGATACAAGATTTTCCACCAATGATTACATGTGTATCAATGTCTCTCCCCACCTCGTGGTATACAGCAGTTTCAGCCATGCATCCTAAAGGTACGCCACAATAGATGTCACAAATTGACACGGAGCTCAATTCCTGCCCAATCAGCTCATTTGTATTCAAAACGAATTGGGTGACAGATTTCCAAACTAGTTCTGAAACTCCTCTCCATTAACACTAACTTCCCTCCACAGAAGCTGGGTGATCTGCTGAGCATTTATAACAGGTTTTATTTGCATTAAAATTAACTTCATTGACTGCACTTTGGACATCCTCAAAAGGTATGGTCGATGGTTGCTAAATCTAAGTTAATGGCTTGGATTAGATTTTTCACTTTTTAAAAAATATATACACTCACTTGCCTGCTTAAAACCTGTAGAACATAGAAGTGATCAATGATTCCATTATAGTAATATTTCTGGTCAACTTCTCATCCATTCAGAATGGTTGATCTTGCCAACAAATTACTCCTTTTAATATTAAGGGACTCTACAAGAAATATTAGATTGTTTCAATTGTTTTTCCTAAATTCACAAGACCTACTCACATGATAAAGCCAAGACTTTGATTGCTGGCCCTTCATTATTTTAATGTCGCTTGACAATGTTATCCACAAGTATAAACTTACTTTCATGCACACCTTGCTAAGAGTCCCATTTCACCTGCTTCTATAACACTACCAGATGAATAACCAAAAGCTTCTTCCAACCAATCTTGTCAAAACTAAAGCATTACCTCCCACAAATTACCTGCATGGCTGTAGTTCCAGATCATACTTCCAGTCTTGATGTCACTTCTGGCTAAGCTCAAGGCGAAATAAAAATTGGAAAGAAATGCAGATGCTGTGAAGCAGAAACAAAAATGGAAATTGCTGGAAAAACTTAGCAGGTCTGCCAACATCTGTGGAGAGAAATCAGAGTTAGAGTTTCAGGTCCAGTGACCCTTCTTCAGAACTGTACCTAACTATCTTGCCTCAAATTGGAGCTTTTAAAAAAGATTAATGGAAGAGCACCAAGACATTCTTTTATCTGTAACTTATGCTCTCAATGGACTGTCACAAATCACAAGTATTTCATACAGACTTATTTTGCTCATTTAGGAAGAGGGAGAAAGTGAGGACTGCAGATGCTGGAGACCAGAGTTGAAAAATGTGGTGCTGGAAAAACACAGCAGGCCAGGCAGCATCCGAGGAGCAGGAGAATCGACGTTTCGGGCATAAGCCCTTCTTCAGGCTCATTTAGGAAGAGCCCAATTTCAAGTCAAATGTATGTTTCTGAGAATTGCCATTCGATAATCTTGCAGCATATCATGTAGAGTAGTAAAGCATCAAGCCACTGCAATTGGTAAACAAATCCAGTCAGTGTGGTTCTATCTTTGATTTGTTTTCACTCTTACATTGCTGAAGCCAGAACAGAATAACAGAGCACACTGCGAGTGTGAGACAAGAGTAGTCAGGCTTTAAGTCTGATTTTCATTTTTATTGATCGAACATAAATGATACAGAGGCAGGCAAACCAGCGCAGCAGTAAGAAATCATCTCATTCAGTTTTAGGCATTATTGAAGAATTGTCATTGATTAATGTGAAACAATTACAGTATACAAAATTGTGTTTTGCTCAACTACATTGCATCTCAACGTTTTCCATTTATTCTATTTCATCTCCACAATCTTTTTCCTCTTTTCCCAGAAGGTTTGAGCTCATGCTAAAAGCAGTTCCAGCTGGACGCTGAATTGCCTTTGTCAGGTTGACCAATGCTCAGTAGGTGAAAGCAAAGATTACTAACTCATACTCCTCCTCTATTTACCAAATCAAACTAAAGCACCCCATGATCTGAAAATACAATTCAGTGCAGAATAGGAACTGGGCCTATGGAATGAGCTGCCAGAGGAAGTGGGGGAGGCTGGTACAATTGCAGCATTTAAAAGACATCTGGATAGGTATATGAATAGGAAAGGTTTGGAGGGATATGGGCCGGGTGTTGGCAGGTAGGACTAGATTGGGTTGGGATATCTGGTTGGCATGGACGAGTTGGACTGAAGGGTCTTTTTCTGTGCTGTACATCTCTGACTCTGTGACTCTATGACTCTATTCTTATACCCATCCAAATGACTTCTCAATTTTGTACTTGTACCAGCCTCCACCACTTCCTCTGGTAGCTCATCAGAGGGTGGTGGTGGAGGGTTGCTTTTCAGACTGGAAGCCTGGGACCAGTGGTGTGCCACAAGAATCGATGCTGGGCCCACTGCTTTTCATCATTTACATAAATGATTTGGATGGGAACATAGGAGGTATGGTTAGTAAGTTTGCAGATGACACCAAAATTAGAAATGTAGTGGACAGCGAAGAAGGTTACCTCAGATTACAATTACATGGGCCAATGGGCTGAGGACTGGCAGATGGAGTTTAATTTAGATAAATGCAAGGTGCTGCATTTTGGGAAAGCGAATCAGAGCAGGACTAATGCACTTAATGGTAAGGTGCTGGAGAGTACTGCTTAAAAAAAAAGAGACCTTGGAGTGCAGGTTCATAGTTTCTTGAAATTGGAGTCACAGGTAGATAGGATAGTGAAGGCGGCATTTGGTATGCTTGTCTTCATAGGTCATTGCACTGAGTATAGGACGTGGGAGGTCATGCTGCAACTGTACAGGACATTGGTGAGGCCAAATTTGGAATAGTACAAGCAATTCTGGTCTCCTTCCTATCAGAGAGATGTTGTGAAACCTGGAAGGGTTCAGAAAAGATTTACAAGCATATTGCCAGGATTGAAGGATTAGAGCTACAGGGAAAGGCTGAACAGGCTGGGCCCGTCAGAGGCTGAGGGGTCACCGTACAGAAGTTTAATAAAATCATGAGGCTTGTGGTTGGGGTGAATAGTAGAGGTCTTTTTCCCATGCTAGAGGAGTCCAAAATTAGAGGGTATGGGTTTAGGGTGAGAGGAGAGGAGAAAAGAGACCTAAGCGACAACCATTTCTCGCAGAGGGTGGTACGTGTATAGAATGAGCTACCAGAGGAAGTGGTGGAGGCTGGTACAACTACAAAATTGAGAAGTCATCTGGATGGGTATACAAATAGAGTCATAGAGTCACAGAGTCAGAGATGTACAGCACGGAAAAAGACCCTTCGCTCCAACTCGTCCTTGCCGACCAGATATCCCAACCCAATCTAGTCCTACCTGCCAACACCCGGCCCATATCCCTCCAAACCCTTCCTATTCGTATACCCATCCAGATGTCTTTTAAATGCTGCAATTGTATCAGCCTCCACCACTTCCTCTGGCAGCTCATTCCATACATGCACCACCATCTGAGTGAAAAAGTTACCTCTTAGGTCTCTTTTATGTCTATCTCCTCTCACCCTAAACCCATGCCCTCTAGTTCTGGACTCCCCGCCCCCAGGGAAAAGACTTTCTCTATTTACCCTATCCATGCCCCTCAGAATTTTGTAAACCTCTATAAGGTTACCCCTCAGCCTCTGACGCTCCAGGGAAAACAGCCCCAGCCTGTTAAACCTCACCTTATAGCTCAAATCCTCCAACCCTGGCAACATCCTTGCAAGTCTTTTCTGAACCCTTTCAAGTTTCACAACATCTTTCTGATCGGAAGGAGACCAGAATTACACACAATATTCCAAAAGTGGCTTAACCAATGTCTTGTATAGCCTCAACATGACTTCCCATCTCCTGTACTCAATACTCTGACCAATAAAGGAAAGCATACCAAACACCTTCTTCACTATCCTATCTACCTGAGATTCCACTTTCAAGGAGCTATGAACCTGCATTCCCAGGTCTCTTTGTTCATCAACACTCCCCAGGACCTTCCCATTAAGTCCTGCTACGATTTGCTTTCCCAAAATGCAGCACCTCACATTTATCTGAATTAAACTCCATCTGCCACTTCTCAGCCCATTGGCCCATCTGGTACAGATCCTATTGTAATCTGAGGTAACCCTCTTTGCTGTCCACTACACCTTTAATTTTGGTGTCATCTGCAAACTTACTAACGATACCTCTTATGCTCACTTCCAAATCATTTACATAAATGGTGAAAAGTAGTGGACCTAGCACCAATCCTTGTGGCACTCCACTGGTCACAGGCCTCCAGTCTGAAAAACAACCCTCCACCACCACCCTCTGTCTTCTACCTTCAAGCCAGTTCTGTATCCAAATGGAGTCCTCCCTGTATCCCATTAGATGTAATCTTGCTAATCAATCTCCCATGGGGAACCTGTCGAACACCTTACTGAAGTCCATATAGAACACATCTACCGCTCTACCCTCATCAATCCTCTTTGTTACTTCTTCAAAAAACTCAATCAAATTTGTGAGACATGATTTCCCACATACAAAGCCATGTTGACTATCCCTAATCAGTCCTAGGAAGGGTTTAGAGGGATATGGGCCAAGTGCTGACAAATGGGACTAGATTAGGTTAGGATATCTGGTCAGCAAGAATGAGTTGGATGGAAGGGTCTGTTTCCATGCTGTTCAGCTCTATGAATCTATCTGCATGTTTCTTAATTTAATGCCCATAGCACCTTCTGCCATGACACACAAATATCAGGCAATGATCGTCTCCAACAAAAGAAAATCTAACCATCACCCTTTGACATTCAACAGCATGACTATCATTGAATCTTCCAACATCAACACCCTGGCGGCAACCATTAGCCAGAAAGTAACCGAGAGCAGCCATATAAATATTGTGATAGCAAGTGCAGGCCAGACATGTGTGTGTTTGCCAGACAGTGTATAGTGAGGTCACCTGGAGTGTGACATGAACCCAAGGTCCCCGTTGAGGCCATCCTCAACCTCAGAGGATATCAGCCTCTGCTCGGCCACTCTGTATTGTTGCCTATCCTGAAGTCTGCCTTGTAGGATGGTCACCAGAAGATCAGAGGCTGAATGTCCCGGACTGCTGAACTGTCCCCCGACTGGGAGGGAATGTCCCTGTCTGGTGATTGTTGTGCAGTGTCCATTCATCTGTTGTAGTAACATCTGCTTGGTCTCGCCAATATACCATGCCTTGGGGCAACCCTGCCTGCAGGGTATGAGATAGATAATGTTGACCGAGTCACATGAGGACCTGCCACGTACATGATGGGTGGTGTCCCCATGTGCAATGGTGGTATCCATGTCAACACTCTGACACATCTTACAGTGGTTGCCATTACAGAGTTGTACGGTGGTGTGGTTGATGTTGTCCTGAAGGCTGGGCAGTTTGCTATGAACAATGGTCTGCTTAATGTTTCGTGATTGTCCAAAGGCGAGAAGTGGAGGCAAATGGAAGGCCTTGGCAAGGTGCTCATCCTCATTGATAACATGTTATAGGCTGTGAAGAACATGGCACAGATTTTCGGCTCCTGGGAAATACTGGACAACAAAGGGGACCCTATCAGTTGCAACGTGTGTCTGTCTCCTGAGGAGGAGATTACGGTTTCTTACAGCATGTTTCTCATAGCTAAGTTCAGTACCCATGAGGATGGCCTCAACCGGGACCTTGGGTTCATGTCACACAATACAGGTGAGCCCAGTACTCTATACGCTCTCACTCACACACACTCCCTCTCTCATATGCACACACATTCCCCACACTCATTCCCACACACACGCCCTCTCACAGGCTTACACTCCATCACATTCACTCACACACTTTACCAAGCTTTCACACACACAACATACACTCTCTTATGTGAACTCACACACATGCACTCACATGCAGACACACATAAGTCTATGGGGTGAATTTGTATTTGCAGAATTATATTTGCAGATACATTCTATTTTGCTTAAACTGCAGGTAGTCAATGCAGGCAGTCAATCCACGTAATATTTTGTAAATTCCACTTTGGAAATCAAACCAGTCTGACTCAAGATTAGGAGACAGACAGACTCTAACCTCACACCTTTCATGCATTGTCTAAGCTGAGATGTCACCTATTTTTTTAATAAAATCTTAAGTTATCTCGAGAATGTGACTTAAAAGAAGTTCTGGGATTTGCATATTAATGAACCGAAACCTGCAACCCCATTCTAAAAGATGAAAGACTTAACAACAATCTAGGTTTGCTCAATATATCATTTCGGTTGCATGACACTGTAATCTGTTGCTATAAATTATGGTCTTATGATCCACAGCTATCTGATGAAGGAGCGGCGCTCTGAAAGCTACTGCTTCCAAATAAACCTGTTGAACTATAACCTGGTGTTGTGTGATTTTTAGCATTTCAAGAAGACAGCTCACCATCACCTTCTCATGGGTAATTTGGATTGAGGAATAAATGCAGGCCCAGGCAGCAATGCCAACAGCCCATAACTGAATGAAAAACTGAAGTTTTGCACATCAAGACAATTTATTATTAATAGAAGGGTTGATAAATAGTGTTTTTTTTAATATATACTCCAGTTGACAGGAGTAATGGTCTGGAGACAGGTTCAATTCCCACCTTGGCACCCAGAATCAATCAGGAATAATATGCTAGCCTCTTGTGATTCACAACCATAATTTTTCTTGATCAGTAGGGGAAGCAATGGTTAAAGGGAAAGGGCAGGATGTGAACAATGTCATGATTTGGAGATGCTGGTATTGGACTGGGGTGTACAAAATTAAAAATCACACAAAATGACAGATTAGCCATAATCCTGTTGAACGGCTCTCGGGGCCAAATAGTTTACTCCTACTCCCATTTATTGTGGTCTTATAATAAATGAAAAGCCATTTGAGAAATCTGGTTGCTCTACTCTGCTTTTCCTACATGCATTTCCAGACCCATAGTAATGCAGCTGACCCTTACCTGCCTTCTGAAGTAGACTGGTTATATCAAAGCACCAGCGAACAGTGAAGTCCCTCTGGTATGCCCACAGCATATGAACTGACCTGTCCAGCGTTAATGTGGCTTTTTGAAGAATGTCCTTTGTAGCATTTAACTGCTAATTATACAAACCAGCAATTTCTGAACACTGTCATGATCCAATTAGAACAGAAGAATCTCGAGACAACTTTTTATTAGCTGTTTCTGGTTATTGACTTACCGCCTGAAGGGCCTTCACTGAGGTTTGAAGTTTATCTCTGAATATGTCACGTTCATGTTAATGTTACCTGTGCATGGTTATTATGTGTTGCATCGAAGCAGTTGGCTTCTGTCAATTCAAGTAAGGAATCATCCAGTCTGCCTGAAGGTTCATGTCTCTGAGACCTCTTTTCTGTGTGACAGAATATCTCTTTCTAACTCCATAATTTCAGAGACATTTCAGGAGGTTCTGGTCACTTTGTCAGCTGTGCAACATTTTGAAGCTTCAGTTGCTTTCCTTTCAACTGAACCAGCATAATGTTTCTTTCTTATTTCCCTGTTAAGCCCTGGTCTTCGTCGAGGGCAGAATTTCTTCAGCAAACGGTGGTTGCCATTGCTGCTTCTGTAATCCCTTACTGGTTCAGAGAAAGAAAAAAAAAGACAACTTTAACTTTTATTACCTTCTTCAACAAAAGGGATGGCTCTCCTCCAAAGGGAAAGCAGAACCTTCACAAATAGTGCCACATGCAGCTAACAGAATCAAGGGGGATGGAGAAAAAGGAGTGGGATACTGAAAATGCAAGAACAGCCATGATCATATTGAATGGTGCTGCAGGCTCGAAGGACCAAATGGCCTACTCCCATTCGTAGGTTTACAGGTTTCTAGGAGTACAGGAAAGTCTAGTGTTCTGACTCCACTAAATGGACAAGACATGCAATTTATCCCTTCTCTGTCAATAAAGTCGTCATTGCTGGTCATCCCCATCTTTGACATTTTTTGCCCTTGTAGCCTCTGTGTCAAGGGAATCAAATGACCTGTACTATCTCCCAGTGCTCCTAGAGGTGGAATTTCAGTCAGAACTGTTTCAGGGTTTACTAAATTAACTTCAGAATCTTTAACATTTGCTCATTCAAGAGTGTTTAAAGCTACACCAGCATGTCTTTCCAATAAAGAGGCACAGTGATTAGGAATGACATCCAACTTTCTGCAATTGCTATTCCATTGCAGCAACTAAAGATAAAAAGGTTGATTATTAATTCTTTTATTAATTAAAAAATTGGCTTTATATTGGACACAATTTTGCATGCTCACCTCATTTTTATCAGGTTGCGCATGCAGCTACTTTATTTACAAGATTTTTCTATCTATATTTTTTATGATTTTATGAAGAATTGCATGTACGTTAGGCTTTTAACTCTCATTTACATTTAATTCAGATATTTTGTGACCACATTGTCTATTTTGGAAAGATTGTCTGGTCATACTGCCCCTTGAGTACAAAATACTAGTTTGCCTTAGTTATGATTTTTTTTTTCATGTTTTCTTTACATGCAACACAACACAATTGAACAATTCAAATCCAGTACCATTGCTGTCGAATCATGTGAAACTCAGAGGTCAAATCAAACCAAAACAATCTTCAAACCCAGTCCAACAACCTATCATGATAAAACTATTCTATCAGTAATACACTCCAAGTGAGTGAAATTGTTTCAAATAAGTGGGGCACAACAAAACAGTCTCACAGATTTAATGAGCTGAACAGTTCAAAGCCGGTACAATAGTTCAAACTAGTTTTAAGAAATCAAATCCCATACAACAAAAGGATCATGACATTAACACACTGAAGTAGGTTAAATTCTGTTTCAGCTGTGAGTCATTCCAGCATGTTTCAATATTTTCCTGGATTCCACACTGCTCTCTGAGACACCAGGAACAATAGCCTTGCCTATAAATTATGTTTACTGCTGAAGTGTGTACTCAGTACCCACAGGGAAAGCACTGTGTAGTGATCACTTTCAGATAAATTTTATTTTCATCAAGGAGGATGTCAATGCTGGGAAATGAAATACTACTCGCACCCAGTGTTAGGGTGATGCATTTCACAGCACAGAACCCATTAGGGTTCAGTGTAGGATAATGCCTTCACCAGCTGAACCAACTGTACTTCTTATTCCCAAGTTGTCAATTCTGTGAACCGTCCTTAAATCACACCAGGGTCTATTTTGTTCTCTATTCTGCAGCAGCCTTGACTGCACTGAGAGCATTAGTCTGTGACAAATTCTGACACTATTGTTTTCAGAATGCTGCGGATATGAAGTCAGGGATTCCCTTCATCCTACACGATCCCAACGTTCAAAGTTCTATGTTAGTCACAGCTGGTGCTGAAGCAAGTAGCCATGGTAAAAGGAGGCAGCATCCATTAATCCATCTAATCCTTTTCAGCTCATCTATACTGATGCATAGTCTTGGTTTTGCATGTTGGAATCTAATAAATTGCAGGATTTAATATTTCATGGATACTGCGCAGTGATATTTCAAGCACACATTCCACTGCCTGCATTCTGCATCTGGCACTGTGATCCAAACAATTTTTAGCAAATCCAGTCTAGCTTTCTTATTCTACATAAAATTCTGCACAACCCTAGCTTGCAGCCTAGGTTCAGCAACATTCACCAGATTATTAACAGACTAGTCAAGCAAAACCGAAAATGCATTCTGAAACAACATGATTCCAATATTCTGAGCTTCCATACACGTACCTTGCTAAGTGAACGCTGCAGGTTGCAATTAACAGGACAAAAGCCTATTGTGGTGCTGATAGTTTGGCAAAGACACATCTTAAGTCACTGACATCCTCCTACCAGGTTGCCAATGTCATGTTACATTCATGTTAAGTGTGCTAGACATTTTTTTGTAACTGTTAAGTGCCGCCTTCTCGGCCTTTCATGTAGTGGTCAGAAGTTGGATTTCCTCCCAACTCCTTTGCATCTCTCTCTCTCTCTCTCTCTCTTCCCCCCCCCCACCAACTCCCCCCTTGTTTGATGAGGTTAAAAGTGTTGTATAAATATGTTATATTAATATTTACCATCTTCTAAATTCATAAACCTTCAATTACCTTGGCAAGATAAGTTAATCAAGTCCAAACTAAAAATTGAGGGGAGGAGGCACTTGATCTATACCACTTAGTGCTATGCTGGTCTTATCCTTTTCTATCTGAGGTACAGTACAGAGGTCAAAACGTACAGAAAGAAATAGGGATATTAGTGGGTCTTCATAAGAAGTGGAGAGCTAATAAGGACCATAGTGATGTAAGAACACTGCCTAGCCAATCATCTGTGCAGGTATTGAGTATATTTCCTTCAATGGTCCTCCACTTCTGTGTACGCACCATCAAAATTTCAATTCTGGATAAAGGACCTGCCTGTAAAAGTGTCTGTGTAGGAGTCTGTTTGTAAATTTTAAAAGATATCACTTCAGCAAAATCCCAACATAAATTTCTTGTTCATAAAAAACGCGCTCAAATATTCGCCATCCACACTGGATGTCACAGCACAAAATAATGTAATGACTTCAGGAAATATTTTGGCAAGCTGTCAGCAGAGAAGTATACTTTGAACAACCAAGGCTGAAAATGATTGAGCATCTCTGTTAAAACCCAGAAACAGAGCCCGTGATGTATTTCTAAATGTCTTGGAATCATGTTCACACTCCCACCAAATACAAGGCACCATAACGTGCAGTTCAGGTTTTTACATAAGAGTGTAAGAATGTGTGCACAAGATGGAGTGTGAATATGTACGACTAAGATAAAAAATATTGTGTGCAAGAGTGAGAGCGAGGGTGTATGTGAGACAGATAACACATGTGTGTGAGAGAGAGAGAGAGAGAGAGAGAGAGAGTGAGTATGTGTGAGAGAGAGAGAGAGAGAGAGTGTATGTGAAAGAATGTGTGTATGTGAGGGAAAGAGAAAGAAAGAGTGAGAGTGAGACAAAGTGTGAGACACAGAGTGTGTGAGTGAGAGAGAAAAAGAAAGAAAGAAGGAGAGAAAGAAAGAAAGAAAGAAAGAAAGAAGGAGAGAAAGAAAGAAAGAAAAAAGAAAGAAAGAAAGAAAGAAAGAGAGAGAGAGAGAGAGAAAGAAGGAAGGAAAGAAAGAAAGAAAGAAGGAGAGAAAGAAAGAAAGAAGGAGAGAAAGAAAGAAAGAGAAAGAAAGAAAGAGAAAGAAAGAAAGAGAAAGAAAGAAAGAGAAAGAAAGAAAGAGTATGCGAGAGAGAGAGAGAGAGAGCGAGAGAGACAGAAAGAATGTCAGAAAGTGAGTGAGAGATTGAGTCTGTAAATCAGTCAAAATACGGAGGTTGATCTATTTCATGCACCAGTTGATTCATAAGAATTCAGAACACATTTTCTGGTATTCTTTGTTGTTAAGCTTGAAACATCTCATCCATAATTGCTATTCCAAAATAAATCAACGTTCCTTATATTTACACAGACTTGCAATAATTGCCTGTAAATTGCCTACCCATGTGTTGTCTTCTTGGCGATACTGCTTCCAATTTCTCTCAGTGTCACTGAACATTAGCACATAACTCGTCACCCAGTCTGAGCTCCCATACCGGCCCTGGGTTGCTACAGCGGTGATTTCTGTTCTCTCACCAAGGTCTATCTGTAACCATTGGTATTTGTCAGAATCTCTTGGGGACCATCCACCTGCTCCTTCAAGGGGAAAGAGTTGAGAAAAAAACAAGTTACCAAATGACCAGGATATAAACATGATAATGTTCAGACCTGATATTTCTCAGCTTCTTGGTGAAAAGATTCATGATTAATTTATAAATCCACAGGTGAGAAAACTGATATGGCACCATTGAAGAGCCAAAAGGTTCAGGTTTAACCTTATAATTGAAGCAAATTATACCTGGATTTAAGTCTCATCATGTTTGATTTCACTCAGAGCATCAGGTTTGGAGAAAATAAGGTGTTTTATGATGAGGATTTGTAAATGAAAAGATTGTCCATTCTCTAATGTGGGCAGCACAGTGGCTCAGTGGTTAGCACTGCTGCCTCACAGCACCAAACTCAGGTTTAATTCCAACCTCGGGTGAATGGATGCATGGAGCTTGCACATTCTCTCTGGGTCTGCGTTGGTTTCCTGCTCTGGTTTCTTCGCACAATCCAAAGATGTGCACGTTAGATGAATTGGCTATGCTGGATTGCCCATAGTGTTCAAGGATGTATAGGTTTGGTGCATTAGATAGAGATGAGTTTGGGTTGGATGCTCTTCAGAGGGCTGGCGTGGATTTGTTGGGCCAAGGAGCCTGTTTCTACACTGTAGGAATTCCATAATGTGAATTATGCAATATTCCCAACATCAGTTCAAGTTCAAAACATTTGAGTCAACTACTTTAGAACAGCTTATGCATGGCAACTTCTAAGAATGAAAGTCAGAAGGTTAAGACGGTTATTTCTTTAAAATTATTCATTTGTGAAGGCATCACAAGCTAGACCAGCATTTATTGCCCATCCCTGAATTGCTTAGAGGGCAGTTAAGAGCCATTTACATTGCTGTGGTTCTGTACTCACATGTAGACCAGACTAGGAAAGGATCATAGATTTGCCTCCCTCAAGGACATTAATAAACAATACATTGGACCAGCTTTTTTTTTTAAAATGTCATCGAATTCAAATTTAATCATCTGTTATGGTGGAATTTCACCCGTATCCCTTGAATATTTGTCTGAGGCCTGGGTTACTACTTCAATGACATTACAACCACACCACCACCACCACCTCCCCAGACTGGTTTATCAATTCCCACCATCATCCCAATCACCTGGAAAGATTTACACAAGATTGTATATTCTCTATGTTAGGCAATGCCTTTCTCAACCAAATCCTTTCGCCTCTATGTGGTCCATATCTTTATTTATTATCTTTTCATGTAGCTGTTAAAATGCCTCTGAAGCATTGCTATTTGTACCTGCTTCTGCAACCCCCTCTGACAGCACAGTCCAGGCATTTACCACCCACCTCTTACATCCTGTTTAAACTTTTTCCCTTTTACTGAGGTCCTGTAGCAATTGACATTTTTACACTGTGGAAAAAGACTCCATCTATCCATGACTCTCAATTTTGTAAATTTCCATCAGGTCACCCCTCAGTCTCTGGAGTTCAAGTGACAACAAACAGAGTTTGTCCAATCACTCCTCATAGCTAAAAATCTCAAAACCAAACAACAGCCTGTACTGTCTCCAAAGCTTCCACATCTTTCTGGTAGTGTGAAGTCAGAACCATACACAATATTCCATATGTCTCATAACTAAAGGTCTATGCAGCTGCAAGATTTACTAATTTTTAATACTCCTTGTTTTGACCACTGAAGGCAAGCATGCTGAAAGCCTTCTTGACCACCTTATTCACTTGTATTGCCAGTTTTAAGGAACTGTGTACCTATACGCCAAGATCTCTCTCTATGTTAATGCTTCTAAGAGCTCTGCCATTTACTGTATACTTCCCTCCTGCATTAATTTTCTAAAATGCATTTGTCTGCATTAAACTCCATCTTCAATTTCTCTGCTCAACTCTCCAGCCTACTGCTGTATCCTCTGAATCATCCTCACTATCCACAGCTCCTCCAAGCTTATCAATCCGCAAATTTACTAATCAGGCAATTACATTGTCCCCCCAAACATATTAATTACAAATAACAGGAGTCACAGCACTAATCCCTGAAGAACACTCTTGGTCATAGATTTCCAGACAGATAAACACCCTTCCACCACTTCTCTCTACCTTCTATGATCAAGTCAGTTCTGTATCCATCTGACCACCTCACCCCATCTTACTTCACCTTCTGTATTAGCCTGCCATGAGGACACCTGCCAAAGTCCACGTTGACAACATCTAGTGCCCTGCTCTCAATCATCTTTGTCACTTCTGCAAAAGGTCATTAGCACTAAGCCTTGTAAAAGTGATTGCAGTGTGAAAAATAAGTTACAAAACTGTGATGAAAGACATGCCCAAATACATGCCCAAAATAGACAATAGACAATAGGTGCAAGAGTAGGCCATTCTGCCCTTCCAGCCTGCACCACCATTCAATATGATCATGGCTGATCATCCTTAATCAGTATCCTGTTCCTGCCTTATCTCCATAACCCTTGATTCCACTATCCTTGAGAGCTCTATCCAACTCTTTCTTAAATGAATCCAGAGACTGGGCCTCCACTGCCCTCTGGGACAGAGCATTTCACACAGCCACCACTCTCTGGGTGAAGATGTTTCTCCTCATCACTGTCCTAAATGGTCTACCCCGTATTTTTAAGCTGTGTCCTCTGGTTCGGCACTCACCCATCAGCGGAAACATGTTTCCTGCCTCCAGAGTGTCCAATCCTTTAATAATCTTATATGTCTCAATAAGATCTCCTCTCAGACTTCTAAACTCAAGAGTATACAAGCCCAGTCGCTCCAGTCTTTCAGTGGAAGGTAATCCCACCATTCCAGGAATTGACCTTGTGAACCTACGCTGCACTCCCTCAATAGCCAGAATGTCTTTCCTCAAATTTGGAGATCAGAACTGCACACAGTATTCCAGGTGTGGTCTCACCAGGGCCCTGTACAGCTGCAGAAGAACCTCTTTGCTTCTATACGCAATCCCTCTTGTTATGAAGGCCAGCATGCTATTAGCCTTCTTCACTACCTGCTGTACCTGCATGCTTACCTTCATTGACTGATGTACAAGAACACCCAGATATCTGTACTGCCCATTTACCTAAATTGACTCCATTTAGGTAGTAATCTGCCTTCCTGTTTTTGCCACCAAAGTGGATAACCATACATTTATCCACATTAAACTGCATCTGCCATGCATCTGACCACTCACCTAACTTGTCCAGGTCACCCTGTAATCTCCTAACATCCTCATCCCATTTCACCCTGCCATCCAGCTTAGTATCATCAGCAAATTTGCTAATGCTATTACTAATACCATCTTCTATATCATTAACATAAATTGTAAAAAGCTGCGGTCCCAGTACTGATCCCTGCGGTACCCCTCTGGTCACTGCCTGCCATTCCGAAATGGAGCCGTTTATCACTACTCTTTGTTTCCTATCAACCAACCAACTTTCAATCCAAGTTAGTACTTTGCCCCCAATACCATGCGCCCTAATTTTGCTCACTAACCTCCTATGTGGGACTTTATCAAAAGCTTTCTGAAAGTCCAGGTACACTACATCTACTGGATCTCCCTTGTCCAGCTTCAGAGTTACATCCTCAAAGAATTCCAGAAGATTAGTCAAGCATGATTTCCCCTTCATAAATCCATGCTGACTCTGACCTATCCTGGTACTACTATCCAGATGTGTCGTAATTTCATCCTTTATAATAGACTCCAGCATCTTTCCCACCACTGAGTCAGACTAACTGGTCTATAATTTCCTGCTTTCTCTCTCCCACCTTTCCTAAAAAGTGGTATAACATTAGCCACCCTCCAATCCGCAGGAACTGATCCCGAATCTATCGAACTCTGGAAAATAATCACCAAAGCATCCACGATTTCTTGAGCCACCTCCTTCAGTACCCTGGGATGTAGACCATCAGGCCTCGGGGACTTATCAACCTTCAGACCTAACAGTCTCTCCAACACCAATTCCTGGCAAATATAAATTCCCTTCAGTTCAGGTCCTTCAGCCACTGTTACCTCAGGGGGATTGCTTGTGTCTTCCCCAGTGAACATAGATCTGAAGTACCAATTCAATTCTTCTGCCATTTCTTTGTTCCCTGTAATATATTCCCCTGTTTCTGTCTCTAAGGGCCTAATTTTAGTCTTAACCATTTTTTTGCCTTTCACATACCTAAAAAAACTTTTACTATCCTCCTTTATATTATTGGCCAGTTTACCTTCATACCTCATTTTTCTCTGCGTATTTCCTTCTTAGTAATCCTCTGTTGTTCTTTAAAAGCTTCCCAGTCCTCCGCTTTCCCACTTATCTTTGCTATGTTATACTTTTCCTCTTTTAACTTTATAGGTTTCTTAACTTCCCTCGTCAGCCACGGCCGCCCATGCCGCCTCCTGGGATCTTTCTTCCTTTTAGGAATGAACTGATCCTGCAACTTCTGCATTATACACAGAAATATCTGCCATTGTTCCTCCACTGTCATCCCTGCTAAGGTATTGCACCATTGAACTTTGGCCAACTCCTCCCTCATAGCTCCATAGTTCCCTTTATTCAACTGAAAAATTGTCACTTCCGATTGTACCCTCTCCCTCTCAAATTGCAGATTGAAAAATACTATTGATAGAGAATCAGTTGAGACTGTTCAGGGCACACTGATACCAAAACTGAAACATCACTTCAAAGCAGTTCCACATCTCACTTTCATAATGAAATTATCAAGCAAGTGTGAACAAAATGCAGAATCCTTGCGGGATTATGTTTTACTCAACTTTTCTGTGGAGTCAGTTTGGTCTTCCGCATCCAACTTGAGGTGGTGCTGCTAAACTTGAGGTGTGCGATGCACTGTTAAAGGAGGATTAGTTTACGAGGAGTCGGTTAAGTTGAAGACAGGCAGGGAATTGTTATTTAATATTGTGTTGGGGTGGGGGACTAAGTTCAATCATGCAATGCCACTCAATGTGCCTATATGCCATGTGGCAGAATATAGACTTTCCTCAATTCTTCATAGAAGCGTGCAACAGACTGGAACCTGCAAGGCAAGCCTGGCTTGCTTCTTGATAACATTAAAGAACTTAATCATACCACATTTGCACAGGTGATACAAACCTAACCTACTAAAGTTATTTAACTCTAACAATTACATGCGCTGATGGGATGTGTTAATGACTGCCAACCAACCTCTCGTATACCAAACATTAGCTGTTTTAAATGCGTGGAACATCACCTCTCCAGTTTGTGTGCTATATTAGCAGGTCATTCTGTGTGTCATTTCTTTGTCAATCCAGTCTTTACTATTTTTTTGTATCTGATTTGACCTTGACGTCTCTCCATTCAATTTGCTTTTCTGCTCAGCCTTTCAGTTTCATGGTCATCATGAATGAAACTGGCCTTTTATTCCAGATTTATACAATAAATCAAATGTAAATTCCCCTGCTGTCATACTGGGATTGGAATTCATGTCTCCACATTATCAATACTGGTCTCTCAATGTGTAATCCAGCAATATTACTGTGCTGCTATTGAATCCCTGTGCTTTATAGATGAACTGTTCTTTTCCTGCCTTCTAATAATAATACAGGTTCACAGCAGAAGGTTTTGTACACTAGTGTGCACTTGTTTTCAAATAAGCTTCATGTGATTGACACAACCATGACTAGGGGGCAGAACACATGCTGGCAAATACAGATGACATTAGAATGAGAGGCTAACAGAACAAAAAGATCAAGCAGAAGCGAAAATAAAACATAAAAGAGTTAAAATATTGCACAGCCTAGACAAAAAAAAAAGCACAGTTTCAGGAATCTAATCTATTAATGACTTCAATGGAATAATTTATCCAGCTTTCTCTATTTTCTTTCAGTCATTCATGGTCATCACTGGCTGGGCCAACATTTATTGCCCATCCCTAATTGCTTAAGAAGGTAGTGCACAGCTGTCTTCTTAAACCACTCCAGTCCATGTGTTGTAAATTTGCCTCCATGCTGCTAGGGAAGGAGTTAAAATAGTTGAATTTAGGAATAGTTGAAAATAGGAACACCAACATATTTCCAAATCAGGATGGGTGTATGGCTTGGAGAGAAAATTGCAGGTTATTAGATTACTTACAGTGTGGAAACAGGCCCTTCGGCCCAACAAGTCCACACCGACCCGCCGAAGCGCAACCCACCCAGACCTATTCCCCTACATTTACCCTTTCACCTAACACTACGGACAATTTAGCCTCGCCAATTCACCTGCACATTTTTGGATTGTGGGAGGAAACCGGAGCACCCGGAGGAAACCCATGGTTATGGTGTTCCCAAGTATCTACTGTCCTTGTGCTTGGAGATATTAGTGGTCAGGAGTTTGGAAGGTGGTGTCTGAGCAGCCTTGTAAATTTCTGTAGGAGATCTCATAGAAGGTAGACACTGTTGCTACTGAGCAGCTGTGGTGGAGGTAGTGGATGCTTGTGCATGTGATGTAAATCAAGTGGGCAGCTTTGTCCTGGATCATGTTGAACCTCTTGTGTTGTTGGACCTGCGCCCACCCAGGCCAATGGACAGCATTACTTCATACACCGAGTCAGAGCTTTAACAGCACAAAGTGGCCCCTCAGTCCCTTGTGCCATTATCAAACTTCTATCCATTCTAATCCTATTTTCCAGCGCATTTCCCATAACCCTACATGCTATGACATTTCAAATGTCCATCTGAATAGCTCTTAAATATCATGTTCCTATCTCTTTGACAGTGAGTTCCAGATACCCACAACTCTCTGGATGAAAGGAAAATTCCTCAAAATCCCTCTAAACATTCTGCTCCTTACCTTAAAACTGTCCCCTTGGTTATTCACCCCTCTGCTAAGGGGAAACATTTCTCTCTATCTATCCTGTCTGTGCCCCTCAGAACCTTGTATACTACAATCCAATCCCCCTTCAGCTCCCTCTACTTTTCGGAAAACAATTCCAGCCCATCTAGTCTCTCTTCATAGCTTATCCTATAGCAGCATCCTGGTTGCTAAAATGCAGTTAGATTTCTAACTTGGCCAAAACAGCAAGGGATGCTGGGTACATTGGCCAAGTAAAGCTCTGAAATCCCAAAGCCCACACACCATACAGTGTAAACACAGTAGCCAGGTGCTAATGGCATTAGCATAATGTACAAGGCCACAGTTATCCTGGTCAGACATTGCCCAACAACTTATCCACTAAACAAAGGACAGGCCAGACAGAAAGGCACCAGATCCTGCTACGCAAAGAAACTAACAGTAGCAGGCCATCCAAAAGTTTCAAAGTATCTCCCTGGTTGACCAGAACCATAGAAAATTCCAGAAAACCATCCAAGAGGTATAAAAACAGGGTTCACCAACACGCCTCACTCTTGGAATCTCTGAAATCATCCGAGGCCTTCTGAGGAGACCAACATGGTAAGAGGCAGAGATCAGCTGACCATCGAGAGAGAGAGAAAAGAAGCAGCTTCACAGACCCAGAGACAGAGCCACAGTGAGATAGTGACTGCGTAAATCTACGAGACACTCGGGAAGAATTGTAAAATTAAGGGGCCAAATAGGATTAGAGAGAGTATGTTCAGTATTGATGGCTATTGTAACATTGTTCCTAATAAAGTTGGGATGGTTTTGCATTGGTACTAGCTTGTGTTTGTATTCATTGGACCACTTCAGCATTGTGGGATACCTGGGCAAATTCATTCATAACCTTCTAGTCGGAGTTGTTTAAATTATTTTAAGGAGAAACTAGACAACAATTCAGAGAATCTCCTCTGAACCCTCGTTAATGCAATCACATCCTTCACATTGTATGGCATTTAGATAGCACACAGCACTACAGTTGTGGTCGAAATAATATTATATACAGTTCCATCATAAACTCCTTGCTCTTACATTCAAAGCTTTGAATAATAAAGAATAGTATCCCATAGGCTTTCTTAAGTGCATTATCTAACTTATCTGTGGACAGGCACATCAAGATCCTGCTGATCCCTCAGATCCTTTCATTCAATGTGTATTCCCTTGTCCCCAAAATGCATCCCAGGCTTTTCAGCATTAAATTCTATTTGCCACTGTTCAGTTTAACTGTCCAGCCTGTCTATGTCATCCTGTAGTCTAAGGCTTTTTATCCTCACTATTGGTTACACCAATTTTCATGTCATCTGTGTACGTACTGATCATACTGCCTACATTCATGATGATTCTGGATTAGTGGTGCTGGAAGAGCACAGCAGTTCAGGCAGCATCCAAGGAGCTTTGAAATCGACGTTTCGGGCAAAAGCCCTTCATCAGGAATAAAGGCAGTGAGCCTGGAGCGTGGAGAGATAAGCTAGAGGAGGGTGTGGGTGGGGAGAATGTAGTATAGAGTACAATGGGTGAGTGGGGAAGGGGATGAAGGTGATAAGTCAGGGAGGAGAGGCTGGAGTGGATAAGTGGAAAAGGAGATAGGCAGGTAGGACAAGTCCGGACAAGTCATGGGGACAGTGCTGAGCTGGAAGTTTAGAACTAGGGTGAGGTGGGGGAAGGGGAAATGAGGAAACTGTTGAAGTCCATATTGATGCCCTGGGGTTGAAGTGTTCCGAGGCGGAAGATGAGGCGTTCTTCCTCCAGGCGTCTGGTGGTGAGGGAGCGGCGGTGAAGGAGGCCCAGGACCTCCATGTCCTCGGCAGAGTGGGAGGGGGAGTTGAAATGTTGGGCCAAGGGGCGGTGTGGTTGATTGGTGCTGGTGTCTCGGAGATGTTCCCTAAAGCGCTCTGCTAGAAGGCGCCCAGTCTCCCCAATGTTGAGGAGACCGCATCGGGAGCAACGGATACAATAAATGATATTGGTGGATGTGCAAGTAAAACTTTGATGGATGTGGAAGGCTCCTTTAGGGCCTTGGATATAGGTGAGGGAGGAGGTGTGGGCTCAGGTTTTACAGTTCCTGCGTTGGCAGGGGAAAGTGCCAGGATGGGAGGGTGGGTCGTAGGGGGGCGTGGACCTGACCAGGTAGTCACGGAGGGAACAGTCTTTGCGGAAGGCGGAAAGGGGTGGGGAGGGAAATTTATCCCTGGTGGTGGGGTCTGTTTGGAGGTGGCGGAAATGTCGGCGGATGATTTGGTTTATGCGAAGGTTGGTAGGGTGGAAGGTGAGCACCAGGGCCGTTCTGTCCTTGTTACGGTTGGAGGGTTTCGCATAAACCAAATCATCCGCCGACATTTCCACCACCTCCAAACAGACCCCACCACCAGGGATATATTTCCCTCCCCACCGCTTTCCGCCTTCCGCAAAGACCGTTCCCTCCGTGACTACCTGGTCAGGTCCACGCCCCCCCTACAACCCACCCTCCCATCCTGGCACTTTCCCCTGCCACTGCAGGAACTGTAAAACCTGCGCCCACACCTCCTCTCTCACCTCTATCCAAGGCCCTAAAGGAGCCTTCCACATCCATCAAAGTTTTACTTGCACATCCACCAATATCATTTATTGTATCCGTTGCTCCCGATGCGGTCTCCTCAACATTGGGGAGACTGGGCGCCTCCTAGCAGAGCGCTTTAGGGAACATCTCCGAGACACCGGCACCAATCAACCACACCGCCCCTTGGCCCAACATTTCAACTCCCCCTCCCACTCTTCCGAGGACATGGAGGTCCTGGGCCTCCTTCACCGCCACTCCCTCACCACCAGACGCCTGGAGGAAGGACGCCTCATCTTCCGCCTCGGAACACTTCAACCCCAGTGCATCAATGTGGACTTCAACAGTTTCCTCATTTCCCCTTCCCCCACCTCACCCGGAGTTCTAAACTTCCAGCTCAGCACTGTCCCCATGACTTGTCCGGACTTGTCCAACCTGCCTATCTCCTTTTCCACCGATCCACTCCACCCTCTCCTCCCTGACCTATCACCTTCATCCCCTCCCCCACTCACCCATTGTACTCTATGCTACATTCTCCCCACCCCCACCCTCCTCTAGCTTATCTCTCATGCTCCAGGCTCACTGTCTTTATTCCTGATGAAGGGCTTTTGCCCGAAACGTCAATTTCGAAGCTCCTTGGATGCTGCCTGAACTGCTGTGCTTTTCCAGCACCACTAATCCAGAATCTGGTTTCCAGCATCTGCAGTCATTGTTTTTACTACATTCATGATGAGATCACTCGTATATAATAAATGATACGGAGGAGCCAATGTTGGATTAGGGTGGACAAAGTTGAACATCACACAACACCAGGTTATAGTCCAACAGGTTTATTTGGAAGCACTGTCTTTTGGAGCACTGCTCCTTCATCAGGTAGCTATGGAGCAGGACTATAAGATAAAGAATTTATAACAAACGATTTTGCTATAAATGTAATCTTTTGTTATAAATTCTGTGTCTTATGGTCCTTCTCCATAGTTACCTGATGAAGGAGTAGTGCTCTGAATGCTCATGCTTCCAAATAAATCTGTTGGACTATAACCTGGTGTCATAGAGATGTACTGCACTGAAACAGACCCTTTGGTCCAACTCATCCACGCTGACCAGATATCCCAACCAAATCTAGTCCCACCTGCCAGCACCCGACCCATATCCATCCAGTCCCACCCTTCCTATTCATATACCCATCCAGATGCCTTTTAAATGTTGCAGTTGTACTAGCCTCCACCACTTCCTCTGGCAGTTCATTCCACACATGTACGGAGTTGTGTGATTGTTAACCTTATATAATGAATAGCAAGGGACCCAGCACCAAACACTATGGTATGCCACCAGATACAGGCTTCTACTCACAAAAGCATTCTTCAACAATTACACTCTGCTTCCTGCAACTAAACCAATTTGCCAAATTTCCTTGGATCCCATGGGCTTTTTGACCAATCTTTTTGACCATACGGGACCTTTCCAAAAGCCTTACTGAAGCCCAGGTAGACTACATCCAGTTCACCATCCTTACTTACATTCTGGATTAGTGGTGCTGGAAGAGCACAGCAGTTCAGACAGCATCCAAGGGGCTTCATTGTTTTTACATCCTTACTTACATGGCTAGTCACCTCTTCAAAACATTCAATAACAGCTGTTCAACTTGATCTCACTCTTACAAAATCGTGCTGACTATCCTTGATTAATCCTTGTGGATATTTATTCTATCGCTTAGATTTGGTTTCCCTACCACAGATGTTAGACTCACTGGCATGTAGTTTCCTCATTTATCCTACCACGGTTCATGAATAATGGTATCATATTAGCTATCCTCCAACCTTCTGACACTCCTCCTGTGGCCAAAGAGGATTTGAAAATTACAGTCAGAACGCCTGCAATCTCCTCACACAGCAGCTTGGGATACATCTCAACTGGTTTTGGGGAATATCCACTACCACATCCGGCAAAACCACTAACACCTCTTCTCGCTCAATGCTAATTTGTTCAAGCATATCACCATCCCCCTACTTGATTCGATACTGTTAGTCATTCTCCAGTACTCATTTCAATCCTCAGCAAAGTCTTCTAACTTTGCACACAGATTTCCATGGTTGTCCCAATTCCATCCCTAATTATTCTCTTGGCCTTAATATACTTAGAAAGCATCTTCAGAATTTCTATAATGTTCATCATCCAATTTTTTTTATTCCGTTCCCTCTTTGCAATCTTAATTTCTTTAAGTAACCCCAAGCACATTCTATATTCTTTAATGGCATTCAATGTTTTGAGTAGCTTTCTCTTTTTTTCTGCTTATTAAATCCTGCACGTACCTGGCTATCCAAGGTTTTCCAGACTTGTTTATCCTGTCCTTCAACTTTATGAGAACATATTGGCACTGCACTCTCATGATTACCCTTTTGAGTAGCTCTCACTGCTCTGATGTGTACTTTCTGGTGAGTTGCTGCTCCCAGTCGATTTTGGCCAGATTTTGACTTGCCTTATTAAAATCAGCCTTCCTCCAATTAGTAAATTTATTTCCAATCAACTTTTGTCCTTAACCATAATTACCTTAAATTCATTGAATAATGGCTACTCCTGGCTTGTAGATGGTGGTTCAGTTTTGGTGGGGGAGGTTGAAGAAATGAACTGTGTGCTGCAAGACTCCTGGCTTATGACTTGCTTTTGCAGCCATAGTGTGTACTCTTTACTTTTAGTCTGTATATGTCAGTTCAGTTCAGTTTACAGTCGTTGGTCGTGCAGAACATTAATGATGGGGATTTGTTGATGGTAATGCAATTGATGAGTAGATTCTCTCTTGTTGGAGCTGGTTATTGCTTGGCACTTGTGTGGCATAGATATTACTTGCAGAAAGAGAGGACTGCAAAGGCTGGAGATCAGAGTTGAGAGTGTGGTGCTGGAAAGGCACAACTGGTCAGGCAGCATCCGAGGAACAGGAGAATTGGCATAAGCCCTTCATCAGGAATGAGGCTTGTGGGCATGGGAGCTGAAAGATAAATGGGAGGGGGGGGTGGGGCATTGGGGAAGGTAGGTGAGAATGCAATAGGTAGATGAAGGTGGGCGTGAAGGTGGAGAGGTGAGTGGAGTGGATATTTGGGAAAAATGATGGACATGTCAAGAGGGTGGTGCTGAGTTGGAGGCTTGGAACTGGTATAAGGTAGGGGAAGGGGAACTGAGGAAACTGGTGAAATCCACATTGTCAGCCCAAGATTGAGCATCTTCCAGGTTTTGTTTCATTTAGATATGGACTGCTTCTGAAGAGTGATGAATGGTGCTGAACACTATGCAAGGAACAGTGAATATTCCTACTTCTGACCTTGTGATGGAGGGAAGGACATTGATGAAGCAGCTGAAGATGGTTGGGCCTAGTGCACTAACTGAACAACTTCTGCAAAGATGTCCTGGAACTGAGATAATGGACTTCCAACAACCATGACCACCTTCCGATGTGACCCCATCAAGTGAAGTGCTTTCTTCTGATTCCCGTCAACACTAGTTTCATCGGATTCCTTGATGCCACACCCAGTCAAATGAGTTCTTGATGGCAATATTAGTCATTCTCATCTCAGCTCTGGAATTCCGTTCTTTTGTCCATGTTTCAGCCAAACTGTAACGAGGTCAGGAACTGCGATGCCCTGCCTGTGACCACTACCATCACTTTGCTGAGGATTCAGAGTTGACTGATAAGGCAGTAGTTGGCCAGGTTTGGTTAGTTCTGTTTTTGTGTACAGGACATATCCGAGTGACTTTCCACATTGGCGATCGATGCCATATTGTCGCTGGATGGAGACAGTTTGGTTTGGGGTGTGGCAAGTTCTACAGCATCAGTTTTCATTATTATTTCTAAATGTTGTCAAGCATGAAGACTGGTATGTATGATACTGGAGACCTCAGGAAGAGGCCAAGATGGATCACCTGATGATGGGCTTTTGTCCGAAACGTCGATTTTCCTGCTCCTCAGATGCCGCCTGACCTGCTGTACTTTTCCAGCACCACTCGAGTCATGACTCTGATCGCCAGCATCTGCAGTCCTCATTTTGACAAAGATGGATCATTCCCTGCCCTCACTTCTGGATGAAGATTATAGGATAATTAGGTGCATGCTTTTGAATGAAACAGACTTGATGGGCTGAAGGGTCTTTTTCTAGGTGCGTAGACCATAAGACCATCAGACAAAGAACAGAAATTAGGCCATTGAGCCCATCATGTCTGCTCCATCATTCAATCATGGCTGATAAATTTATCTACCCCATTTTCCCACTTTCTCCCTGCAACCCTTGATCCCCTTGACAATCAAGAACCTATCCATCTCGGTCTTAAATATATTCAATGACCTGGCTTCCACAGCCTTCTGTGTCAATGAATTCCATAGAATCACCGCTCTCTGGCTGAAGAAGTTTCTCCTTATCTCCACTCTAAAAGGTCTTCCCTTTACTCTAAGACTGTGCCCTCGGGTCCTCGTCTCTCCTACCAATGAAAAATATCTTCCCAACATCCACTCTGTCCAGGCCATTCAGTATTCTGTAATTTTCAATTAGATCCCCCCTCATCCTTCTCAACTCCATCAAGTAAAGACAGAGAGTCCTCAAACATTTCTCATATGTTAACCTTTTCTGTCCTGGAACCATTTTTGTCAAGCTCATCTGAGCACACCGCAAGGCCAGTCTATCCTTCCTGAGATATGGGTTGACTTATATGACTCTTTTATTACAATTTTGTCAACATGCTTTGTATTGAGGTGCTAGGCTCTCTTATAATTGAGGATGAAGATATTTTTGTAGCCTCTAACTCCACTGAGTCGTTTATTTTTCTATTACAGTTCACGACTGTGAATATGGCAAGTGTACAGAGCTCAGATCTGATCTGTCAAATTAGATCTGATCTGTGGAATTGTAGAACTGTGGAATCTTCCATTCATGTCAGTTTGCAGTGACCAGTCAGCATTTCCAGGGAGAGGATATGATCTGGCTTAAATGAGGTCAAGGAACACAGATGTTGAGGTTTAAAATTAAATCTGAAGTGTGTATGACAGAAACACAGAAGAAATGCTGAACTTGAGACCTTTACTGTCTGAATGTGCGAGATGTGATATTTAATTAAATATGAAATTTATAATCCCGGTCTGCTCCTAAACCACTGACATTGTCAATTGAAGACAAATTTGATGTCTTGTCTGACTAAAAAAAGTTCACAGAAAATTAATTACAATTTTTTTCTGCTGGAACAAACTAGTTGAACAACCAGAAGGATCAAAAAGGAAATCATTATAAAAAGGATTATTGAATCTGAGAGATTCAAAGAGCATTTGTATTGTGCAGACGCAATTCAATCTTGTTCACTAATGAGTGGTTACTCCAATAAGGCACATTATCTTCTTCAGTTTCATATCAGAGCAACTAAGCTTTCACCGAAATAATTGCATTTTTTTAAATAAAAAGCATATTTGAATGCTGGTGAAAAGTAAGTGGAAGGTGAGGTGATGTCCAAGTGGTATTATCAGTGGACCATTAACCCAGAGATCCAGGTAATGTTCTGTGGAGCCGGGCTTGAATCCCACAGTGGCAAATGGTGGATTTTGAATTCAATGGAAATCTGGAATTAAAAGTGTCTAACGATGACCATTATCAATTGTCAGGAAAGAAACCCCATCTGATTCACTAATTTTGTTCAGGGAAGCAAACTGCCCTCCTTAGCCTGGTCTGTGACTCCAGACGGACAGCAATGTAGATGACTTTCTAATGCCCTCTCTGCAGTTAGGGATAGGTCCAGCCAGCGATGCCCACTTCCTGTGAAGGAATGGAAATAAAAGGTTCCAAAGCTTTTTATCTTCAATGTACACTCAAATGTAAATTTCAAACAAATCACAACAGAAGAGAAAGGAGATGATTGGTTTGGAAATTAACTCTGTTAATGGAGAAAGCTGAACATTCTGGTAATTCAAAAAAAACTGCAAGGTTTGAAACTAATCCTATTGTTTTCAGAGAACAGGTCCTTGTGTACAAATGCACCTTGTTCCCACTAAGGAGCTCTACAGTGGAGTTCAAGCCCCTTAGTCAAACGGTTAAGAACAAGGGGCCAAAAGATTACAGTGAAAGGCAGAAGGTTTATAGGGTGTGTGAAGAAAAACATTTTCAACCAGATGGTTGTGGGAGTCTGGAATGCACTGCCTGAGAGGGTAACAGAGTGGGAAACCTCACAACCATTAAAAAGTACTTGGATAAACACTTGAAGTGTCATAATATTCAAGACCATGTGCCAAGTGCTAGAAAGTGGGATGAGTGTAGATTTAAAGTGGTTGTTGTTGGTGCAGGCTCAATGGGCCGAAGGGCCTCTTCAGTACTGATTGAATTGAATTGAATGTTAAATACAAGTGACAATAAAACAAAGAAATACGGTGAAAAGTGTATAATCTTGCCATCCTCCAGCGCCATTTTGAGTTCCAGAAGACATCAAGATATAACTAGAATATAACTAAAAGCAGAGTTCTTCCTCCCTCCTTGTACTCCGCTCGTCATCACAGGATGGAGATGTTGGAATGAGGTCTCCCCATGAGGTTCTGTGCCCACCAATGCCCCCGCTTCACAGTCCATTTCAGGAATCTGGCTCCATGGCCACCATTACCACTACTGCATTCCAGGAGTACCACACTGGGCATGCCACATTGCCATCAATCCACCAGGAGTACCTCTTCAGGCCGACTGCATCACCACAGCTTCCCAGCGCCAACCACAGATGCTGCCTTCTCCACTGGCATGGCTAAGCCTAGAAAACTGTCAGCCTCCTGTGCAAGTATCACCACCAACACCCAACCCTCACCCCAGAACTTCACCACTCACTCCATGATAAAGCTTCTTCTAATGCCACTTAGCTTCTTTAACCAATCATTTGAACTCTGTTTTCAAGTGTGGGAATTTGGCCAGTCCAGGCTCCTCCTGACTTGGAATAGCTCCATCAGCACTCCCGCCAGCCCTCTCCCCTCAACTGGGAACATCTCCAATTCATATTCATAACAGAACCTCTTCACCCTCGTGTGATGCTGCTGCTCCTTTAACAATTATGGAATCCCCTATAACTATCACTTGTCTTTTTGCTGCCCTCTCTTGAATGGCCTTCTATACCATGGTGCTGTGGTGAGCTGGCTCATCGTCCCCGCAGCCCTCTTCTTCACCCACACAGGGAGCAAACCTCTCATATCTGTTGGATAAGGTCAAAAGCTGACTCTCCTCCATTCCTGAACTCAGGATTCCCCTACGTGTTTCACTTGCAATCACACCCTGTTGTCCTGACCACTAACTGAATTTGAATTACTTAATCTACCAGGAGTGACTGCCCCCTGAAACAAAGCTTCCAGGTAATTCTCCCCCTTCCAGATGTGCTGCAGGGTTTGAAGCCCAGTTTCCAGCTCATCAACTCTGATCAGGAGTTCTTCCAGCAACCAACACTTGCTGCAGATGTGATCACTGCCGTTCACAATGGGATCAGCTAGTTCCCACATCATACAGCTAAAGCACATCACCTGCCCAGCCATCTCTGTTTAGTTAATTACTGTATTACTTTATATAATTTTATGACTTAAATAACTTCTAATATTTCTCTGGTGTGGTCCTTTTCAAATGGCCAATTAATAGATCAATAAAAATAGTAAATTTTTAACCCGCTATTACAAAATCAATGCAGTTACAAAGACCGATGCGTATTTGTGTTGTAAAATTGGGACAAGCAACTTATATTTCTAACTTGGACTTGCTCAGAGGATACTGGCAGTAACCTTCAGGCAAAAGTGAGTACTGCAGATGCTGGAATTCAGAGTCGAGATTAGAGTTGTGCTGGAAAAGCATAGCAGGTCAGGCAGCATCCGAGGAACAGGAAAATCGACATTTCGGGCAAAAGCCCTTCATCAGGAATGAAGGCAGGGACCCTCCAGAATGGAGAGATAAATGGGAGGGGTGTGGGCTGGGGAGAAGGTAGCAAAGAGTACAATAGGTGGATGGGGTTGGGGATGGAGGTGATAGGTTAGAGGGGACGGTGGAGTGGATAGGTGGGAAGGAAGATTGGCAGGTAGGACAGGTCATGAGGATGCTGCTGAGCTGGAAGATTGGAACTGGGGTAAGGTGGGAGGAGGGGAAATGAGGAAACTGGTGAAGTCCACATTGATGCCCTAGGGTTGAAGTGTTCCGAGGCGGAAGATGAGATGCTCTTCCTCCAGGCGTCGGGTGGTGAGGGAGCAGCGGTGGAGGAGGCCCAGGACCTGCATGTCCTTGGCAGAGTGGGAGGGGAAGTTGAAATGTTGGGCCATGGGCAATGCGGTTGATTGGTGCGGGTGGCCAGGAGATGTTCCCTAAAGTGCTCTGCGAGAAGGCGTCCAGTCTCCCCAATGTAGAGGAGACCACATCGGGAGCAACGGATACAATAAAGCCTTGGATGGAGGTGAGTGAGGAGGTGTGGGCGCAGGTTTTTCAATTCCTGCGGTGGCATGGGAAGGTGCCAGGAGAGGAGGGTGGGTTGTTGGGGGGGGGGATCTGACCAGGTAGTCACAGAGGGAACGGTCTTTGCGGAGGGCGGAAATGGGTGGGGAGGGAAATATATCCCTGGTGATGGGGTCCGTTTGGAGGTGGCGGAAATGTCGGCGGATGATGCGGTTTATGCGAAGATTGGTGGGGTGAAAGACGAGGACCGGGGGGGGGTTCTGTTCTTGTTACGGTTGGAGGGGTGAGGTCTGAGGGTGGAGGTGTGGGACATGGATGAGATGCGTTGGAGGGCATCTTCAACCATGTGGAAAGGGAAATTAAAGAAGGAGGCCATCTGGTGTGTTCTGAGGTGGAACTGGTCCTCCTGGGAGCAGATACGGTGGAGGCGGAAGAATTAGGAATAGGAGAAAGCATTTTTGCAGGAGGTAGGGTGGGAAGAGGTGTAATCCAGGTAGCTGTGGGAGTCGATGGGTTTGTTAAAAATGTCGGTGTCAAGTCGGTCGTCATTGATGGAGATGGAGAGGTCCAGGAAGGGGAGGGAGGTGTCAGAGATGGTCCAGGTGAATTTAAGGTCAGGGTGGAATGTGTTGGTGAAGTTGATGAATTGCTCAACCTCCTTGCAGGAGCACAAGGTGGCGCTGATGCAGTCATCAATGTAGCGGAGGAAGAGGTGGGAGTGGTGCTTGTGTAACTACGGAAGATGCACTGTTCTACAAAGCGACAGGCATAGCTGGGGCCCATACGGGTGCCCATGGCTACCCCTTTGGTCTGGAGGAGGTGGGAGGATTTGAAGGAGAAATCGTTAAGGGTGCGGACCAGTTCAGCCAAATGAATGAGAGTGTCAGTGGAAGGGTACTAGGGTGTAGGTTTGCTCGCTGAGCTGTGCATCTAGATCTACCTGTTTGTTTATGGCGTTGTGGTTGGAGTGCCAGGCCTCTAGGAATTCTCTGGCATGTCTGTTCAGGACGTCGGGAGAGGAAGAAATGGAGGGCTTGGATGCCCTGGTCTTGGTGAATGGAGGTGTAGGGGGATTGGATATCCATGATGAAGATGAGGCATTGGGAGCCAGGGAAACGGAAGTCTTGGGAGGAGGTGGAGGGTGGGGGTGATGTCTCAAATGTATGTGGGGAGTTCCTGGACTAGGCAGGATAGGACAGTATCGAGGTAGGTGGAGATGAGTTTGGTGGGGCAGGAGCAGGCTGAGACAATGGGTCGGCTGGGCTTGTGGATGTTGGGAAGGAGGTAGAATCGGGCGGCGCAGGGTTCCCGGACTAAGAGGTTGAAACTGTGGGTGGGAGATCTCTTGAGGTGATGAGGTTGAAAAAGGCAGTAACCTTTGTCAGAAAAAGGAATGAAAATTTTGCCTTTTGTAACACCAAATGGATTGTATCAGTTTAAAGTCATACTGTTTGGTATGAAAAATGTGGCAGCCACATTTCAGACACTAACCAATGAGGTCATTTCCAGATTACCCAATTGTGTAGTTTATATTGATGACCTGATGATTTCTAGTCACCATGGAAGAAACATTTGCAACATTTATCAGAATTGTATGATAGACTTCGGGAGGAAAGCTTGGTGATAAACCTGGCTAAGAGTGAATTTGCCAAAGCCCAAGTCAGTAGGGAGTTTCCCATACCATCATCAAAAAGAGCAATGCGATGATTCCTGGGATTGAGTGGATTTTATTGAAAATTCATTCCAAATTTTAGCAGTGTTGCTGCTCCATTCACTGAATTTCTGAAGAAAGGCAAGAATTTTCAGTGGACTGTGGACTGTCAGAAGGCATTTGACAACCTGAAAACCGTGTTAACCACTGCCCCAGTATTAGCCATATCTAATCCCACAAAGCCATTCAAGGTGTCGGTGCTGTGCTCTTGCAGGAAGATGACGTGAAGGTAGAAAGGCCTGTCAGGTATTTCTCCAGGAAATTGAACATTCATCAGCAGGAATATTCGGCAGTTGAGAAGGAGACATTGAGCTTGGTGTTGGTGTTACAACATTTCAATGTTTATGTTACCAGTAATATATCTGAGACAATCATAAACACTGACCATCACCCATTGAAGCTTGTGGATAAATTCAAGGACAAAAATTCCAGACTGTTGTTACAGCCATTCAGTTTGAAAGTTATGAATCTTGCAGGACAAGAAAATGTGATTGTCGACACATGTTTGAGACTTGAATGAGAAACAGAGGCATTCAGTGGCAGGAATAAATGGACTGAAACAGAGTGCATTAGTGCATGTTTGCATGTTTATAGTCTGTAATGTATATGGGCATTATAGTATCTTAACAGTGTGAGATTAAGGGATTTTAAAATTAAGTCATCTTTGTTGTGGTTCTGTTCGCCGAGCTGGGAATTTGTGTTGCAGACGTTTCGTCCCCTTTCTAGGTGACATCCTCAGTGCTTGGGAGCCTCCTGTGAAGCGCTTCTGTGTTGTTTCCTCCGTCATTTATAGTGGTTTGTCTCTGCCGCTTCCGGTTGTCAGTTCCAGCTGTCCGCTGCAGTGGCCGGTATATTTGAATATTGATGGTTCATTTCTTTAAGGGGGGAGGTGTGATGATACTGCTCCTTCAACAAGTTTGTGTTGTCTTTGTGTTTTTTTTTTCAAAAGTGTTTTATGTGTTCCGAAATGTCTGGGGTTGATTTCCTTGAAGAAGCTTTAAAATTAAAAAAAACACTTGTACAATTAAAAGTGAGTGGCCAGTTCCCCCAGCTCAGTATTTCTCTGGTTTGGGTTGGGTTTAGTAGTCTGGCTGTTCAGAGAAAGCAGTCAGTTTATTTGAGGCTGTGGGTCAAAGAAATAGCTGCATGAAGAAGGTGCTCCATGCTGAATCTCTCTTCCAACTCTCTCTCTCTGACATCTCTCCTGATAGGCCCTGTGCTTGATTTTACCTTTTTTTTAACCACGGGGTATTTATTGGGATTGTTGTAATGCAAGGTACTGCATTTTGGGAAAGCAAATCTTAGCAGGACTTATACACTTAATGGTAAGGTCCTAGGGAGTGTTGCTGAACAAAGAGACCTTGGAGTGCAGGTTCATAGCTCCTTGAAAGTGAAGTCACAGGTAGATAGGATAGTGAAGAAGGTGTTTGGTACGCTTTCCTTTATTGGTCAGAGTATTGAGTGCAGAAGTTGGGAGGTCATGTTGCGGCTGTACAGGACATTGGTCAGACCACTGTTGGAATATTGCATGCAATTCTGGTCTCCTTCCTATCAGAAAAGATGTTGTAAAATTTGAAAGGGTTCAGAAAAGATTTATAAGGATGTTGCCACGTTTGGAGGATTTGAGCTATAGGGAGATGCTAAACAGGTTGGGGATGTTTTCCCTGGAGCGTCGGAGGCTGAGGGGTGTAAACCTAGAGGTTTACAAAATTATGAGGGGCATGGATAGGGTAAATAGGCAGTCTTTTCCGTCGGGTCAGGGAATCCAGAACTAGAGGGCAAAGGTTTAGGGTGAGAGGAGAAAGATATAAAAGAGACCTAAGGGGGCAACTTTTTCACACAGAGGGTGGTATGTATATGGAATGAGCTGCCAGAGGAAGTGGTGGAGGCTGGTACAATTGCAACATTTAAGAGGCATTTGGATGGGTATATGAATAGGAAGGGTTTGGAGGGATATGGGCCGGGTGCTGGCAGGTGGGACTAGATTGGGTTGGGATATCTGGTCGGCATGGAAAGGTTGGACTGAAGGGTCTGTTTCCATGCTGTACATCTCTATGACTCTAGTTGGAACAACATCATTAAGTTGGGATAAGCTGTTGGGTTTTCAGACAGGTTGTTGTTCTATAATCTGTTCTCTTTTGTTTGTGTTTCACTAGGTCATCTTGCAAATAAATTCTATTTTGTTTCAAACTGAATGGTTGGGCATCACACCTGGAATATCCACTATACACCTTCTTAAAACAACTAGCAAAGTTAGGGTCCGGGCTGCTTCCTTAAAAATGTTTTGAGGAGGTCTGACCGGGTCCTTAATACTCTGAACCATTCTCAAAAGATTTCTTGTACAGTCTCCAAAAGGTTCATCTCCATTCTCAAGTGCGGCACCCAGAAATGGATGCAAAAATGCAGCTGGGATTGAATTAATGATGAATGTAATTTCAGGACAGCACTCCATGCTCTTGTGTTCCTGCTAATAAAGACAAAATGCTGGCCATTGTCAGTCTGAATGATATATTAACCACTCTCTCAACCTGTCCTGCCACCTGTAATGGTTTCTGAATATATATCCACAGAGGAAACTCGACTCCAGTTTTCCCATTAGCTTTGTATCCGTTATTATATATTGTCTCCGAAATATCTCCACAGAGGCCAGTACCTCATCATCAAATCCCCTCTTATTTATATCTAGAGTGTCTTTGACAGTGATACAGCTCCGTCACAGCCAGCTCTCAGGGTGAACAGAACCTGATCTGTCGGACATCGCTCCCTGATTGGACCAGGTTAACAATCCCAGACAGGGAACTCATATTCTGTGAGGTCTACCTGACAAACATCATTACAATCACTACAGTCTGTTCTGTTATAACACAGTACTTGTATTCTCGTGCAACGTTTTTTAATAGAAAAATTGCACAATCGAAATAATGTGGCATGAGAAAAATAGGGTTGGGGAGAACCACCAAAAATATCAGTAAAATTTGAAACAAAAATAGTAGCTAGCATAACATAAATTATAACACAGACTAAATAAATGTTAAAGTCATATATTTTAATGAAATAACACAGTAAATTTAACACTATGTTTGCTGAGTTGCAATACTGTATTAAGACAGGGCCTGAGAGTCATCATCAACATCATCATTACTTTCAGGTGCAGTTCTGGGTGCAGGGCTATGACAAGAACTGGATGGCTGTGGTTTATTGTTCTCAGACAGTTTCTTCGTGGGGCTGTCTTAAAAAAGGCATCTCGTCTTTGCTATTTTGCCATCTTTCTTCCTTCATGAAGAAGCTGTTTGATAGGGTGCCAGATAAAATTTTATGCCACGAACAGCTATCCTGCTGTGATCTGTATCATAATCCTGGTCTTCTAAGAGCAGCAACTGCTTCTCAACTTCCCTCAGGAGAGAAAAAAAAGAAAAGTGGAAAGTTTTTCAAGCTGCTCCTCAACATCTTCAGTCTTCACTTCTTCAAATCCAACTTGCTTTGCAAGAGCGACACAGTGATTGCTAGAAGCTCCTCCGATGGTTCAACGCCTTTAAAATCATGAAGAAAATCTGGGAGAAGCTTTCGTTAAACTGCATGTAAGTAGTCCTTACTGACATCACCCCAGGCCTCCACAATGATGTCAACAGCATTCATTATGTTAAAGCTCTTCCAAAACTGAAGAGCACTGTCCTTATTATCCCCTCAGTAGCTGCTTCCTGTATGTGTGCCTTAAATAATAAGCTTCAAAAGCTGCATATCGCACCCTGGTCCATGGGTTGACTTACAGAGGTTGTGTACAGAGGTAGAAAGAACACTTTGATGGTTTCAGAAAGCTCACTAATGGTGGGAGGATGGCTTGGTGCATTGTCCAGAATGAGGAGAATCTTCAAGTCCAAATATTTTCTTCTGCAATAATTTCGAAAACAACTTCCTCAAAACCATCAAGAATAAGGTCAGAAAAACCTGCTCCTTCTTTTGCTTGACCTGAAGTCAAGCCCTAGAATGGACTTAAGGTAACCCAGGAATGGAACTGCGGAATAGTCAACGAGACTCTGCATTTTAAAAAAACTGTTTCCCAATTCAGCAATCATGCTACTGCCAAATCATATTAATGAAATGCACGGTATAGGAGGACAACTTGTACAGTCTCTCTATATTTTTCCAATTTCCGTGCATTGAATTTCATCAGTGACCAGTGCTGCTATTCCACCAACTTGGTAAGGTTCTTTTGAAGTTATAAAGACAACATCTGTTTAATTTTCTTTATTTTGGATGGTGAACTAAAGGAGAAAGAACTGATTTAAAGCCAAGAGCTGTGGAAGGAGTTTCTGCACTTTGAAAGCAGGCTGCTGTGACACAACTTGTTGGGTCTAAACAGCTGCTTTGAAATTAGTGAGGAAAGAGAGATAAGATTCCATAGCAACAGGAGATGTGTTCAAAGTGCTGCGAGTAAGGAAAGTACTGTGGATGCTAGAGATCTGAAATAAACATAGAAAATGTGGGAAAATTCAGCAACAACAACATTGAAGAAAGAAAGTCAACTTTTCAAGTCCGTTATGATTCTTCTTCACAACAAGAACTCTTCAGATTCCATAGCTCTGCAACATTGTGACTAGTTCTGGACATTGAACACCAGCAACCTGGCAACAGCTTTTTGATTGGCTCCTGGGCAGGTGAACAGCTTGACTGTTTATTATCAATGCAAAGAAACCTCAGGACTACTTAAGAAGCAGGTTCTATCCCTCTGCAGTGAAAGTAACTGAAGCCTGAAGATAGCCAATTATTTTCTCCTCACAGTAACTCTGAGCTGCTTCCTTTAACCAGTAAGTCAAAGACTATAATTAGTGAGCCAGCCGCCCTGTGCCTCCTCTCTCTAGAAAGAAAATCTGAGAAGGTCTTGGGAAGCAAAAAAAACATCATCAAGTCCAACGAACTGGTGCTACTGAACTGCATTTCCCCAGGGGTTTTTCCCTCCACTCATAACACTTACATCTTTGTATATCTGTAGGTGCTTTACAAGGGGATGAGAGCTATAACTTGATGTTGTTAAGACAAAGTTTTACTTTGACTGTTATTAGTGTTTACTTATTTATATATCACTTATGAGATGTTGCATCTCTGGCTGCATCAACATTTATTGCCCATCCCAATTTCCCATGAGAAGATGATGGTGAGCTGCCTTCTCACCTGCTGTATATTGACTCACAATGTCATTGGGGACAGCGTTCCAAAATTTGGACCCAGGGACACTGAAGGAACAACAATATATTTCCATGTCAGGATGATGAGAGAATTGGAGGGCAATTTGCAGTTGGTGGTGTTCCCATGCGTTTGCTGCCCTTGTTATTCAAGATAAAAGTGGTTGCGAAGACAGAATGTTCTGCATACTAAACCTTGGAGAATTTCTGAAGTACATTTTGTAGATAGAAGACACTGCTCCTGCTGAGTGCGGGTTGGGGAGAGAGTGGATGCTCGTGGGTAGGGTTAGAGTCAGGTGAATCAAGTGGCTGCTTTGTCCTGGATGATGTCAAACTTCTTGAGTGTTACTGAAGCTGCACTCATCCAGTGGAAAGTATTCCATCCTGATTAGAGTGCAGGAGAGACACGTTCCTGTGAAAATGAGGGATGGAAATGGCAAGATTAGGGGACCATGCATGACAAGTGAAATTGTGAGATTAGCTGAGGGGGAAAAGGGAGCATTTATAAGGTCTGGGTGACTGAAGACAGATGAAGCTTTGGAAGAATATCGAGAATGTAGAACCAATCTGAAATGAGGAATTAAGAAGGCTAAAAGGGGTCAGTAGATCTCTTTAACAAACAGGGTTAAGGAAAACCCTAAAGCCTTTTATTCATATATAAGGAGCGAGAGGATAACTAGAGAAAGGGTTGGCCCACTCAAGGACAAAGGAGGTAAGTTATGCATGGAGTCAGAGAAAATGGGTGAGATTCTTAATGGATACTTTGCATCAATAGTGAAAGAGGGGAGGGATATGATGGATGTTGAGGTTACAGATAGATCTTTGATTACTCTAGGGCAAGTCGGCATAAGGAAGGAGGAAGTGTTGGCATTCCAAAAGACAAGCCTCCAGGTCAGACAGGATCTATCCTAGGTTACTGAGGGAAGCGAGAGAGGAAATAGCTGGGGCCTTAACAAATATCTTTGCAGCATCCTTGAACACGGGTGAGGTCGCAGAGGACTGGAGAATTGCAATGTCCCCTTGTTTAAGAAGGGATACTCCAGGTAATTATAGATCGGTCAGCCTGATGTCTGTGGCAGTGAAGCTGCTGGAGAAGATACGGAGTGATAGGATCTATTCCCATTTGGAAGGAAATGAGCTTATCAGTGATAGGCAACATGGTTTTGTGTAGGGAAGGCCATGTCTTACCAACTTAATAGAATTCTTTGTGGAAGTGACAAATGTGATTGATGAGGGAAGGGCTGTAGATGTCATACACATGGACTTCAGTAAGGCGTTTGATAAGGCTCCCCAGAGTAGGCTAATGGAGAAAGTGAAGTTGTATGGGGTCCAGGGTGTACTGGCTAGATGGATAAAGAATAGGTTGGGCAACAGGAGACAGAGTAGTAGTGGAAAGGAGTTTCTAAAATGGAGAACTGTGACCAGTGGTGTTACACAGGGATCCGCACTAGATCCACTGTTGTTTGTGACATACATAAATGATTTGGCAGAAGTTTTAGGTGATCTGATTAGCAAGTTTGCAGATGACACTTAAGATTGGTGGAGTAGCAGATAGTGAAGGGGACTATCACAGAATACAACAGAATGTAGATCGATTGGAGAGTTGGGCAGAGAAATGGCAGATGGAGTTCAATCCAGGCAAATGCAAGGTGATGCATTTTGGAAGATCTAATTCAAGAGCAAACTATACAAGAGCAAACTATAATGGAAAAGTCCTGGGGATAAATGATGTACACAGAGATCTGGATATTCAGGTCCATTGTTCCCTGAAGGTGGTAATGCAGGTCAAGAAGGATATGGCATGCTCTCCTTCATCGGAAGAGGTATTGAGTACAAGAGTTGGCAGGTCATGTTCCAGTTGTATAAGATTTTGGCTCAGCTGCATTTGGAATACTATGTACAGTTCTGGTTACTACATTACCAAAAGGATGTGGATGCTTTGGAGAGGGTGCAGAGGAGGTTCACCAGGATGTTTCCTGGTATGGAGGGTGCTAGCTATGAAGGGAGGTTGAGTAGATTAGGATTATTTACATTAGAAAAACGGAGGTTAAGGGGGGGCCCGATTGAGATCTACAAAATCATGGGAGGTATAGACAGGGTGGATAGCAAGAAGCTTTTTGCCAGAGCGAGGGACTCAATTACGAAGGGTCACAAGTTCAAAGTTTAGGAGAAGTTCAGGGGAGATATGCGCGGAAAGTTCTTTACACAGAGGGTGGTGGATGCCTGGAACGCATTGCCAGCAGAATGGTAGAGGCAGGCACGATAACGTCATTTAAGATGTACCTAGACAGACACCTAAATGGGCAGGGAGCAGAGGGATACGGAGCCTTAGAAAATAGGGTTTAGATAGAGGATTTGCATTGGTGCAGGCTTGGAGGGCTGACAGGCCTGTGTCTGTGTTGTAATTTTCTTTGTTCTTTGTTATTTGATTTGTGACTTGTAGATGTAGCTTTAGAGAGCCAGGCGGTGAGTAAATTGCCTGACTCCTGATGAAGGACTTTTGCCCGAAACATTGATTTTCCTGCTCCTTGGATGCTGCCTAACCTGCTGTGCTTTTCCTGCACCACTCTAATCTTGACAATGTATTTACATGGCCAGTCCAGCTCAGTTGCTGTTTTGTGGCACTTGTTAAGTGCAGAGACTTGATCACTGCTTTGTGTAAACACAAGACCATCAGACAGGCAATTTGGGACCTTTCAGTGATTTGATTAAATCTTTAATTTTTACAACCACCCTGGGAATAGTGAGGATTGAGTACCAGCACATTTCCCAAGTGGGTCTTAACAATAGTCTCAGTTCACAATCGGTCAGAGATTTGTATAATCTGCAATTTTCTAAATTGCACCCTGTACAACAAGACCTAAGTAATATTATATTGTCATATATGTCATGTAACTCGAGTCTCCTACAACTGGACCCTAAGGATTTCTGTTACAAAGCTTCCTATAGCCTGAAAACTTCCATTAATTGTCACTCTCCATTTCCCTTTTTGTTATTTTCCATTGTCTAAGGTTCAAGGCAAATATGATCTGTGCAGGAGTTAATGAAGATGGAGATTTATGCACCTTCCAACCATGCTCTCAGAATTTCCCAACATCCTGTCTCTACCATGGACCTCACATTTCCAACCCCATTATTTTGCATGCTTGCCACTATCCTCGCTTCCTTTGATGCCTTTCTGCAACACCCCAAAGTGTTTTACATAAATTAGGTACCTTTGTAAATATAGCCAATGCTGGGGCAGGGGTCAGTTCACTCATTTGGCTGGATAGCTGGTTTGCAATATCAAGTGATGGGAATACTCTGGATTCAATTCATGCACCAGTTAATGTTACCATGATGGGCTCTCCCCTCACTTGAGGCATGATGACCTTCAGATTAAACCACTACTAGTGTCATCTCTCTCTCTCGCTCTCTCTCACTCACACATGACAGAGTATAGTCTGGTCTGATAAGGTTATGGCAACTTGAAACTCACTAGCAACAGTTCTGAAGAAGGGTCACCAGACCTGAAATGCTGACTCTGCTTTGTCTCAACAGCGGCAGCCAGACATGCTGAGTTTCTCAAGATATTATTATTTTTGTCACAACCCGTTGATAGCCTTTGTTCATATGACAATCCCTCCAAGGGAAGGGATCATCCAAGTGAACCTTCCTCAACTGTCTCCAATGAAGTAATATCTTTTATTAAGTAAGGGTACCAAAACTGCTCATAATATTCCAAATGTGTTTTCAGCTGCACTTTGTACAGATGCAGCAAGACTTCGCTACTCTTATATTCCAAACCCCTTGGAATAAGAGTCAACATTTCATTAGCCTTCCTGATTACCTGCTGCACCTATTTGTTCACTTTCTGTGTTTGATGCACAAGTCCCTTCCAAGTCCATTCGGGTTGCTGCTTTCTGCACATTTTCTCCATTTCAAAAATACTCTGTTCTCTTAGAACGAAATTTAAAACAATTTCTACTTCAAATTTTAACAATCATGGAAATCCACATTAAATTAGGATATATAAAAAACGTTTTAAAAACTACACTAAGAATTTCAGGATAAATTCATATTTTTTGTGACATTTCTCAGCCTCGAAGTGGGGCTATTTTGCAGGCTTCAACTCTAGGTTTGTGTCATAGATTGGTTTTCTGGTTTAATCTTGTCATGTACAGTTTTGGATGAGGTGACTACTGCATCATTTTTTTTTGAAAAGCGTGTACTCCAAAAAATGAACTTCTGTTCATCATGTGTGAATAAATTAATTGAAAGACCAAAATAATTGTTTCAAAGGTAGGCGTAAGTAACCATTTTTTATTATATTTCACCATTAAAAGAATATTTGTACTTCCCTGGGCTATTTATAAGTTATTTACAAGCTTGTTTTTGGCAAAGATTCAGAATTAAATATGTTTTCAAAAACATTTTCAATATTGATTTCATTTAAGATTAGCACTTCAATTTCTGCATTAATTTATTGGTATTCTTACAGCATGTTGTGATTTCATGGATTTCCCAAATGGTTTTGCAACTTATGGAGTTGAGTATTGCTGGCAAAAAAAAGGCACATGGTGAAAGTAGCTATCCAGCAGCGAAACAACTGGTGTTTCCACCACTTGAATATTACAATTTAGTTAATTTCAGTGCCAGTGCGCCAGTAAGTATTTTGGGCATGCAATCCAGCAGTCATTACATCAACCCTTTGGCAAGGTACTGACCGTGTACTATTCTGAATAACATCAGAACACAGTGTCCAGCATTAAATGTGATCCTGCAATTTCTTTACTCATCTTTTATTTTCTTTCTTCATTCAGAGGATGAGGGTGGCTAGGCAGCATTATCGCCAATCCCAAACAGCTGTGGTTCTGGAGTCACATGCAGGCCAAATCAGGTAAAGATGGCAGTTTCCTCTGCTAAAGGAAAATAATGGAACAGATGGGTTTTTATCAAATGGATTCATGGTCATAACTAGACTCTCAACGCCAGATATTAATTGAAATCCAACTCCACCATCTGCTGAGGTGGGATTTAAACCCGTATTCCTCAAACATTATCTGGGTCTCTGGGTTAACGTTCCAGAGATAACACCACTCAGCCATTGCCTCCTCTCATTGGTGAAATGAATAAGTGAAGAATTGCCCTGATATAGTATTATAGTACCAGTATAGTATTATAAGTCAGACTCTCAGCGCAGAGTGCTTCCATGTATATCAACATAAATATGCTACATATGTTATGAACAAGACCCTGTTCTTTGCTGACAGGGAAATCACATGCTTGCGTTGTGCCTGTTTGAAGTCAACAAAACAGATGACAGCCATTCTCTGGCTCATTTCTCAGGACAAAGTCTTGATCAGAGTCAAATTGCCGAGTTCAAAATTTAAATGAAGCTTGGCTGTTAACTGTCACCAATTTAGTGATGCTGTCTGTATGGCAACTCCTCCAACAGTTCGAGTCCACTTCCCATCCAATCAGCACTTTCTCACATACAGCATCAATATTGTTTTCCCTTTAGATTATTATTTCTTGCAAATTGCCCTGATGAGTCCAAGACAAAAAAAGCTTTAACAAAATATGCTCTTTTTTCAGCAACACTAATAAAGCCACTTTTGTTTTTTTTTAGCTGTGGGCTTAAAAAAGGATGAGAAAACATTCTGCTTTAAACCAAAGGACAGAGGAAGAAGATCTTTCAGTTTGAAAAATACGTTACTGGATCTTATTGTGAGGGCATCACATTGTTGGTGTATATTCATGCAATGAGGGAGAACACTGGACACATGGGCAATACATATTCACATGTGTTTCTGTGTATACCTGCATATTCAGGTTAATTGTGTGCAGTCTTTAGTTTGTTTTTTCAATCAAAGCCAGTTGTGTGGGTTCTGGAAAGCTCAGGATGATTGGTAGGGGGACCAAAGCCTTGTGTTTGAATAATAAATGAGAAGCTTTCAACCTGCAAAAAGAAAACATCTAAATAGCTTGCTCTCCCTACTGAGTGGAGAAGTTACAGAATGTAGGAGCACATTACTGCAGATAATGTGCTGAAAACAAAAAAATGCTGGAAATCACAGCAGGTCAGGCAGCATCCATGGAGAGAGAGCAAATTTCGAGGCAAGGGTCATCCAGACTCGAAAAGTAATCTTGTTCTCTTTTCATGGATGCTGCCTGAACTGCTGTGATTTCCAACATTGTTTGTTTCAAATAACAGAATAATTCCAGATAGCTGTTCTCACCAACTGTTTTGCTGTAAATGGCTCCCTCTGAAAATTTTCAAAATACTGTGCACGCTGGAAATCTGAAACACACTGAAAAAACTCAGCAGTTCTGACAGCATCTGTGGTGAGAGAGCAAGAGTTGATGTCTTGAGTCCAATAGGACTCTTCTTCAGAGCTGAAAGATCAGACTTATTCAGAAATGGTGTTCTCAAGAAGAATCATTATGGACTTGAAACACCAACTTTTTCTCTCTACAGCTGCTGCCAGATCTCCAGCAGTCTCTGTTTGCATCTCTCTGAAAATTCCCTTGTTGAAAGGAAAAGGGAAAAGAAATTCTTCAGAGGCACTGAAAGAGCAAATCGTCAGCCAGTAAGTGAAAATCTGAAAATTGATTTATCCACAACCGTGTGTCAATTGTACAGAATAAGGAGTCACAAGAAACTGGAAAATAAAATCAACTCGTCAACCTCTATGATATGATTGGTGCCATAACTACACTTCTCTGATATTTTCTCCCTGCATTTTCACCCATAATACTTTTGTCTTGTCTACTTAAACTGCCCAATACATTTAGAAAGTGTAGAATTGCAATTAAAAAGTCTGAAGTTATCGAATCATGTTTTTTTCTTACCATTTGTGAAGAATTGTTTGACTACAATAAATAGTTACTTTCTTGCTAATGAAAAAAAAATTGAGGTGTATATTACTTAAACCTGAATTAGACATTTAGTTAAAATTGAGCAATCTGGCAGTTTAATTAGATTTTCACATTTGTGCTAACTTCAGGGATAGTGGGGCTTGACTTCCAGCACACATCATGGGTGATATAGTAGCTCAGTGGTTATCACTGCTGTGTATAGTGCCCAGGGTCCGGGTCCGGGTCCGGGTTCGATTCTAGCTTTGGGTGACTCTCTGTATGGAGTTTGCACATACTCCCAGTGCCTTATCAGGAATAAGGGTGACAAACTCAGAGCATGGATCAGTATCTCAAACTATGATGTTGTGGCCATTACAGAGGATATCACAGGGGCAGGAATGGTTGTTAGATGTTCCAAGGTTTAGATATTTCAAAAGAAATGGGAGGGGGGGGGGGGGAGATGGGGATGGTAAAAGAGATAGGAGTGGCATTTCTAATCAGAGATAGTATCACAGCTACAGAAAGGGAGGTCATTGAGGAGGGTTTGTCTACAGAGTCAATATGGCTAGAAGTCAGAAACAGGAAAAGTGCAGTCACTTTATTGTGAGTCTTCTACAAGCCTCCCAATATCAACAGAGACACAAAGGAGCAGATTGGGAAGCAGATTTTGGAAAGGTGCATAAGTAACAGGGTTGTTGTAACTTCCCGAAAACCTCCTTAGTTCAAATAGTTTGGGTGGAGCAGTTTTTGTCAGGTGCGTCCAGGAAGAGTTCCTGATGCAATATGTAGATAGGCTGACTTGAGGGGATGCCATATTGGATTTGGTGCTTGGCAACAAACCATGCCAGGTGTCAGATTTCTCTCCAACTGGAGTCAGAGTAAATAAGGGATAGCCTTAATGAATACTTTGCTTCCATATTCATTCCTGAGGGGGGCCTTGACATTTCTGAGGACAGCATGAAACAGGCTGATATGCAAGAGTAAGTTGTTGTTTTGAGGGTGTGTTAAAAATTTTGAAAAGAACATAAGGATAGATAAATCCACTCGGCCAGACGGGATATTCTCTAGGTTGCTACAGGAGACAAGGGAAGAGATTGCTGCGTCTTTAGCGATTATCTTTGTGTCCTCACTTCCACTGAATTAGTGCCAGATGATTGGAGGATGGCAAATGTTATTCCCTTATTCAAAAAAGGGAATAGGGCTACTCCTGGGAAATCCAGCGACCTTCAACCTAGCCCCACCCTCCTCCCATTTATTGCTCCACCTCTGAGGCTCAGTCTCATGCCTGATGAAGGGCTTTTGCCTGAAACATCAATTCTTCTCCTCCTCCTCCAATGCTCCTGACCTGCTGTACTTTTCCAGCACCACTCTAATCTTGACTCTAATCGCTAGCATCTGCAGTACTCACTTTCACCTAATCCTGGGAATTACAGACCAGTCAGTTTTATGTCAATGGTGGGCAAAGTATTGGAGAGGATTTTGAAAGACAGGATTTATGATTACTTGGAAAACCATAGTTTCATTAGTGATAGTCAGCATGGCTTTGAGAGGAGCAGTTCATGCCTCACAAGCCTTATTGAACTCTTTGAGGATATGACAAAAGACGTTGCTGAAGGTAGAGCAGTGGATGTGGCGTATATGGATTTTAGCAAGGCTTTTGATAAGGTTCACCATGGTAGGCTCATTCAGAAAGTAAGGAGGCATGGGATACAGGGAAATCTGGCTGGCTGGATTCGGAATTGGCTGACCCATAGAAATAGAGGATGGTAATAGATGGAAAATACTCAGTCTGGACCTCAGTGACCAGTGGTGTTCCGCAGGAATCAGTTCTGGGACCTCTGCCCTTTGTGATTTTTTTTTATAAATTACTTGGATGAGGAAGTGGAAGGGTGGGTTAAGTAAGTTTGCTGATGACACAAAGGTTGCTGGAATTGTGGATAGTGTGGAGGGTTGTTGTAGTTTGAACAGGACATTGACAGGATGCAGAACTGGGCTGACAAATGTCAGATGGAGTTCAATTTGGAAAAGTGTGAAGTAACTCACTTTGGAAGGTCGAATTTGAATGCAGAATACAGGGTGAAAGGCAGGACTCTTGGCAGTGTGCAAGAACACTGGGATCTTGGAGTTCACGTCCACAGACCCAAGAACAACCCAAGTTGACAGGGTTGTTAAGAAGCCGTATGGTGTGTTGACTTTCATTAGCAGGGAGATTGAGTTTAAGAGTTGCAAGGTTATGCTGCAACTCTGTTGTCCGCTGGTTAGACAACACTTGGAATATTGTGTTCAGTTCTGGTCGCCTCATTCTTGGGAAGATGTGGAAGCTTTAGCGAGGGTGCAGAGGAGATTTACCAAAATGCTGCCTGGACTGGAAGGCATGTCTTATGAAGAAAGGTTGAGGGAGCTAGGGTTTTCTCACTGGAGCAAAGAAGGATGAGGGTGACTTGATAGAGGTGTACAATATGTTGAAAAGCATAGATAGAATGGATAGACAGAGATTTTTTCCATGGTAGAAATGCCCATCAGTAGGGGGCATCCTTTAAGGTGATTGGAGGAAGGTTTAGGGGAGATGTCAGAAGTAGGTTATTTACAGAGAAAATGGTAGGTGCATAGAATGCATTGCCATCAGTGGTAGCAGAGTCAGATACACTAGGGACATTTAAGCAACTCTTGGATAGGCACATGTAAAATAGTACAATGAAGGGTATATCGGTTAGCCCGAGTTTAGAGTAAGATAAAATGCCAGCACAACATTGAGGGCCGAAGTGCCTGTCCCGAGCTGTATTGTTCTATGTTACCTTAAGTCCACTCTATGTGTTTAATTCAGATCAAACAAAAGGGGTTTTTGTGACCTTATTGTTGAATTTTTTGAGAATTTTTTTAGAAATTGTTGCAGAAGAAAAGATTTGGATTTCAAGATTCTCCTCATTTTGGACAATGTACCACGTCATCCTTCTGCTTTCTGAAAACACTTATTTCTACCCCTGAACACAACCTCTCTCCTTCAACTCATGGACCAGGGTGCAATAGCCGCTTTTAAAGCTTATTTATTCAGCATATTCGGGAAGCTGATCGCAGCGACTGAGAGAGATAATGAGAATAATGCTCTTCCATTTTGGAAGGGCTTTAACACTACGAATGCTATTGACATCATTGTGGAGGCCTACGATGATGAGAGTAAGGACTGCTTCAGGCAGTTTGGTGGAAGCTTCTCCCATATTTTCTCCATGATTTTAAAGGTGTTGAACTATCAGAGGAGCTTCTAGCAATCAAAGAACATTGTGTCGCTCTTGCAGAGTAAATTGGATTTGAAAAAGTGGAGACTGATCAACAGCAACCTGTTGCTGCAGGGGCAAATTGAAGCTGGAGATGAAGACGATCAAGTCCAGGATGCACTGCCATAAGAACTTTCTATTTTTCTTTTGCCTTCAATCCTGAGGGAAGTTGAGAAGCATCTGCAGACCTTTAAAAGACAATGATTACAATACGGAATGCAGCAAGATAGCAGTCTGTGGCATCAAGACTCATCTGGCACCCGATCAAACAGGTTCTTCATGAAAGAAGAAAGATGGCAAAGCAGCAAAAACTAGATGCATTTTTTAAGACAACCTGTACCCTCCCCAAAGAAAGTCTGAGGACAGTAAGCTACAGTCATTCACCTCTGGACTAAATATTTTCTTTCGTTGTAACCTGCACCTAGAACTACACCTGAAAGTAATGATGATGCTGATGATGACCCTCAGCCCCTGTCTTAATACAGCACTGCAACTCAGCAGTTAGAAACCCCTTAAAGTATTAAATTTATTGTATTATTTCATTAAAATACATGATTTTAACATTTATCCAGACTGGGCTATTGTTTGTGTTAGGCTAACTACTATTTTAGTTTCGATTTTTACTGTTAGTTTTGGTGGTTTGCTCTTTCTGTTTTTCCCATAGGCCCCGTTATTTATATTGAGCAATTTTCTACAACATGAGGGCGCACGAGAACATAACTACCGCGTTATAGCAGAACAGATTGTACCACAGAAGTGTTTAACCACAAGTGTTTCATATACCACTCGACAAATGATTAAACCTTCAGCATAACACAAAAACATAATTATAGCAAATGAGATCCCTTGTACAATTCAAAGCTTTTCAATAGTTTGACAATGAACCATGTCACGCAAATAATAGGTTGTGATTCTTAAATATATTGATTTATTTTTGAAGTGTCAAACATGAAACTTCAAAACACAGATGGGAGAACAGAATTTTTTTAACAGTACCAACTAACTCACTAAATGTGAAAGCTTGAAGGGTTGTCACATATCTTAGACTCAGAAATTACAGTACAGAGAGAGGTCACTTCACTTCACTTCACTCTTCAATGAAGGTACATGCTCTCATCTCACTTCTCTTCCTTACTTCTTTTCTATGTTCACTGCAAACCCCTTTTAAATTGTGTCAAGGTCTCTGCCTCAATTGTGACTTATACAAACAAAGAACAAAGAAATTTGGGGCAGCACGGTGACACAATGGTTAGCACTGCTGCCTCACAGCGCCAGAGACCTGGGTTCAATTCCCGACTCGGGCAACTGTCTGTGTGGAGTTTGCACGTTCTCCCCGTGTCTGCGTGGGTTTCCTCCCACAGTCTAAAAATGTGTAGGTTAGGTGAACTGGTCATGCTCAATTGCCCGTAGTGTTAGGGGAATGGGTCTGGGTGGACTTGTTGGGCCGAAGGGTCTGTTTCCACACTATAAGTAATCTAATCTAAAATTACAACACAGATCCTATATCTAAACCTGTCACCTATTTTCTAAGGATCTGTATCCCTCTGCTCCCTGCCCATTCATGTATCTGTCGAGATATACCCTGAATGATGCTATCATGTCCTCCTCTACCAACTCTGCTGGCAATGCATTCCAGGCACCCACACCTCTGCGTAGAGAACTCTCCAACCCTTAATCTTTTCCGAGAACTCTGTGGGAAGCTAGAGAAGTGATTGCTGGGCCTCTTGCTGAGATATTTGTATCATCGATAGTCACAGGTGAAGTGCCGGAAGACTGGAGGTTGGCAAACGTGGTGCCACTGTTTAAGAAGGGTGGTATGGACAAGCTAGGGAACTATAGATCAATGAGCCTGACGTCGGTGGTGGGCAAGTTGTTGGAGGGGATCCTGAGGGACAGGATGTACATGTATTTGGAAAGGCAAGGACTGATTCGGGATAGTCAACATTGCTTTCTGCATGGGAAATCATGTCTCACAAACTTGATTGAGTTTTTTGAGGAAGTAACAAAGAAGATTGATGAGGGCAGAGCAGTAGATGTGATCTATATGGACTTCAGTAAGGCGTTGGACAAGGTTCCCCATGGGAGGCTGATTAGCAAGATTAGATCTCGTGGAATACAGGGAGAACTAGCCATTTGGATACAGAACTGGCACAAAGGTAGAAGATAGAGGGTGCTGGTGGAGGGCTGTTTTGCAGACTGGAGGCCTGCCACCAGTGGAGTGCCACAAGGATCGGTGCTGGGTTCTCTACTTTTTGTCATTTACATAAATGATTTGGATGCGAGCATAAGAGGTACAGTTAGTAAGTTTGCAGATGATACCAAAATTGGAGATGTAGTGGACAGTGAAGAGGGGTGCCTCAGATTACAACAGGATCTTGACCAGATGGGCCAATGGGCTGAGAAGTGGTAGATGGAGTTTAATTCAGATAAATGCGAGGTGCTGCATTTTGGGAAAGCAAAGCTTAGCAGGACTTATACACTTAATGGTAAGGTCCAAGGGAGTGTTGCTGAACAAAGAGACCTTGGAGTGCAGGTTCATAGCTCCTTGAAAATGGAGTCACAGGTAGATAGGATAGAAAAGAAGGCATTTGGTATGCTTTCCTTTATTGGTCAGAGTATTGAGTACAGGAGTCGGGAGGTCATGTTGCGGCTGTACTGGACATTGGTTAGGCCACTGTTGGAATATTGCGTGCAATTCTGGTCTCCTTCCTATCAGAAAGAGGTTGTGAAACTTGAAAGGGTTCAGAAAAGATTTACAAGGATGTTGCCAGGGTTGGAGGATTTGAGCTATAGGGAGAGGCTGAACAGGCTGGGGCTGTTTTCCATGGAGCGTCGGAGGCTGAGGGGTGACCTTATAGAGCTTTACAAAATTATGAGGGACATGGATAGGGTAAATAGGCAACATCTTTTCCCTTTGATCGGGGAGCCCAGCACTAAAGGGCACAGGTTTAGGGTGAGAGGGGAAAGATATAAAAGAAACCTAAGGGGCAACCTTTTCACGCAGAGGGTGGTATGTGTATGGAATGAGCTGCCAGAGGAAGTGGTGGAGGCTGGTACAATTGCAACATTTAAGAGGCATCTGGTTGGGTATATGTATAGGAAGGGTTTGGAGGGATATGGGCAGGTGGGACTACATATGGGCAGGGTGCTGGCAGGTGGGACTAGATTGGGTTGGGACATCTGGTCGGCATGGACGGGTTGGACTGAAGGGTCTGTTTCCATGCTGTACATCTCTATGACTGTCGCACCTTGAACTCGTGACCCCTAGTAACTGGGAAAAAGCTTCTTGCTATCCGCCCTGTCTATACCTCTCATGATTTTGTTGACCTCAGTCACGTCTCCCTCAAGGTCTGTCTTTCTAATGACAATAATCCTAATCTACTCAACCTCTCTTCATAGCTAGTGCACTCCGTACCAGGCAACATCCTGGTGAACCTCCTCTGCACCCTCTCCAAAGCATTCACAACCTTTTGGTAATGTGGCTACCAGAAATGTATGCAGTATTCCAAATGTGGCTGAACCAAAGTCCTATACAACTGGAACATGACCTGCCAACTCTTGTACTCAATATCACCTCCAATGAAGGAAGCGTGCTGTATTCCTCTTGACTCCACTATCGACCTGCATTGCCACCTTCAGGCAACAATGGATCTGAACACCCAGATCTCTCTGTATATCAATTTTCCCCGGGCTCTTCCATTTACTGTATAGTTTGCTCTTGAATTGGATCTTTCAATATGTATTACCTTGCATTTGCCCAGATTGAATTCCATTTGCCATTTCCCTGCCCAACTTTCCAATCTATCTATATTCTGCTGCATTCTCTGACAGTCCCCTTCACTATCTGATACTCCACAAATCTTAGTGTCATCGGCAAACTTATAATCAGACCACCCATACATTCACCCAGATCATTTATGTATATCACAGACAACAGCGGTCCCAGCATGGATCCCTGCGGAACACCACTGGTCACAGTTCTCCATTTTGAGAAACTCCCTGCATGTCACCATTTAAATGGGACAACATGTTGGCTTCTAGTAGTTTGTCACTACTTTAAAAATAATGTAAATTTATCTCAAAGAAAACAGACTGATTATTAATTTCATTCAATCAAATCATGCAGATGCTTCACTAGCAAATGTCAGAGCCAAATGGATGGAGATCTGGGAAGCCACTGGATTGCTTCATCTGCTAATGTGAAACCAATTAGATTGGTCGGTGAGCTTTTTGAAAAACTTAATTGGATTGATTAGTGAACTGAATACCAAAAACAATTCGATTGGTTAGAGAACCTGTCAGGTCAGATAGGAAATGGGCTTCGAGTTGGTCAGCATTCATTTGCATTTGCACAGTGCTCAGAAGAAAAAGAGCAAAAAGACAAGGTGAAATGTTTGTAACCACCTTCAACATGAAATGATGCATCACAGTTCATTCCTTCTCAGTTAATCCAGAGCTTCCCAAACTCACAGATATCACATTTGACCAATGTCATCCAGCAAGGAATGGCTGGACATGAAAAATTACATCAGGCCTTAGTGACACCTTGACTGTATGTTGTAGAAGGCCTTTGCTCCAGAACATGTGCCTCTAGCCAGTATAATTTCAATAGTGGCATCTGTCCTACGACAAGGAGAAATTCCCAGTTAGGCCCTGCCCACAAGAGGTTGGACAAATGTAACTCAGACCATTACTGCCCCATCAGCCTGCTCTCAATCATTAGCAAAGTGATGGAAGGCAGTGTCAACCATGCTATCAAGTGGCACTTACACACCATTAACCTACTCTCCAATGCTCAGTCTGCTTTCTGCCAGGACCACTCAGCCTCCAGTCCTCATTATAGCCTTGGTACTAATATGGAAAATCTTCTCAAGGGCACCTAAGGACAGGCAATAAATGTCAGCCATGTCAATAATAGCCATATCCCAAGAATGGATAAAAGAAAACCCTTTAGTAATTTGAAAAACAACACTACTAAAAAAAGCCATTATGGATACAGTGTGCTTACAGTCTCATTTATAATCAGGCCAAGACTCATAGCACTTTCAGTCCAACTCCTTCTTTCCATCCATCATAAAACTTCTAATCATGGCTGTTTTTTGACCTCTTTGCTTTTTTTTTGCCAGTTTTCAATGTTTACATTCCATCTTCAAACAGAGGTTATATGTGGGGAAAAAAAGATTTTGTAAATTGCTCTCTTCATTCTCCTGGACATAATCTTGAGTCAAAGACCTTTTCATTCCTTAGCAGTTTCAAAATCAGTGACAATAACCTTGCAGCAAAACCTTTCAGAGGTTTTCAAAGCAATAATTAACTAACTTTATACCAACAAAAAAGCTTTTACCTCCACAATTCTAAAGAAAAATATACTTCCCTGAATTTCCTCATAATCAATGCCCCTCTATGTTTTAATGTAGAATTCACAACTCGCTGATTATGAGTAATTGTTGCATGTCAGTGTTAATGGATTCAGTTATTGTTTCTGGGTTGGGATTGATGACTTGTCTCAAGAGTCCACAAATAACCTCAGTATTAGCATAATGGTAATGTAATCTAGAACCCAGGGGTAAGGTCTTGGACATTTGGGGTTCAATCACCCCCTTGGCAAAAATTTGAATTCTAGAAATAATCTGGAATTTAAATTTAAAAACGAGCCTAATTTTGACCATCTAATCACCACTGATTGTTATAGAAACCTGTCTAGTTTATTAATGTCCTTTAAGGAGGGAAATTTGCCTTACCTGTTCAAAACTACATGTGACTCACAGTAAAGTAATGACTTTTAACTGCCCTCTGGACAATTAGGGATGGATGACCTAAATGATAAATGCTGACCCAGTCAGCAAACCACACATATCCCAGGAATGAATTAAAATAAAACCTCTTTGACATGGGTGTCTGAGTTAGATGTTATGCTCAATGTAGGTTGTATTCCTGATCTAAAAACACCTTTCAAATTCTTTGATGGCCTTATCAAAATGCGCTTTCCCAAGTAGAACATTAAATATTGGAAATATTCAATTGTTCGCTCTGCAGCTAGGAAACAAAGGTAGTTTATTTTTATGCATTCACAGAACCTGGGGCACGACTAGCCATTTATTGTCCATCCATAATTGCCTAGAACACAATTCTGGAGTTACCACTGACCAGAAACTGAACTAAATCAACCATATAAATACAGTGGATACAAGAGAGGCAGGGTGACTCAGAGGTTAGAACTGCTGCCTCACTAGGGCCCCGGCTTCAATTCAGGCGACTGTCCGTGTGTCTTTTGTTCAATCCCCCCAAGACTGGTGAGTTTCCTCTGGGTGCTCCAATTTCCTCCCACAATCCAAAGATGTGCAGGTTAAGTGGATTGGCCACGCTATATTTGCCCTTAGTGTATAGTCTGTCAAATCAATTCAGGAGTATGACATAATTCTCTTCCACTTCCTGGGATAATGCAAGTCCAATATCACCCAAGAAGACTAATACCATACTGAATAAGGCAGATTACTTGATTGGCACTACATCGTCCACCAACACACAATAACAGTAGTGTGTACCACCTATAAGCTGCAATTAATATTCCTCCAGGGACCTCTCACATGTAGAAGGACAATATACAGCTGATACGCAGGAATACTATGAGCTTCAAGTTGCCTTACACCAGATACATGAGGCTGGAGAATGGAGACTTTGTACTGTACTCGAATAAGCCTGACAATAAAATCTAAATCTAAGACACACGATTGTAACGTCTGAAGGACAGAAACAGCAGGGTGCTACACTGTTTTTGTGAAAAAGTATTGTGAGAGTTGAGAGCCTTTGAATTACCTCTCTCAAAAGGCTGTGAATGCAGAATCTCTGAGCATTTTTTTTTAAGGCAGAGGTAGATAAATTCTCGATAACCAAGGGGCTGAAAGACTATCGGGGTGTGCAGGAATGGACAGTTGAGGTTAAAGTTAGTAGTTATTGAAAGGTGGAGCAGGATTGAAGAGCTGAGTGGCCTCCTGTTGTTCCTTGTTTCTACGTTCCTTCACTGTTACTAGATCCAAATCCTGGAACTTTCTTCCTCACCCTCTGGATGTAATTGTCCTTTTGGACTTCAATGATTAAAGACCACCTTCCCAAGGGCAGATACAAATGAACAACAAATGCTGGCCTTGTTTGCAATGAATAAGTATGAACAAGTATGAAACATAAATGGTCTGAACTACTGTCTTCAATCAAATGAAAAAAAAGAGATTATTTCATATAAAATGTTCAATGACCATAGTCTCAGAGGACTGCACCTTCATTAGACAGAGACGACACATGGTGGGGCCAACATGAGGATCACCACACCTCAGGTAAGGGCTAAGGTTAAGGAGGCAGAACCTTCATAGCACTTTAACTGATATAGGTTCCAGAACAGTTTAAGCAGGCAGCTCACTGCCAGCTTGTCAAGAGCATAGGAATGGGCAATAAAGCTGGCCCAGCCAGCAACATCCATATGCCAATTGTGAATAAAATAAATTGAACCCACAACATTGGCAGCACACTGCATCACAAACTAGCCGTTCAGCCAACTGAGCTGACTGAAGCTCTCCTTTATGTGTTCAAGATGAGAGTGATGCTGGAAAAGCACAGCAGGTCAGGCAGCATCCGACGAGCAGGAAAATTGACATTTCGGGCAGGAGCCCTTCATCAGGAAAGGATGATGACGGGCTCCTGCCCGAAATGTCGATTTTCCTGCTCCTCGGATGCTGCCTGACCTTCTGTGCTTTTCCAGCACCACTCTAATCTTGACTCTAATCTCCAGCATCTGCAGTCCTCACTTTCACCTTTATGTATTCAATACCTCCCTCTGAGTCAGGATATCCCTTTGAGCTTCACAGCAAATCAGTAGTTTTTTTTTTGGAAGCAACGTTGAAACACAGTAAATCTAGCAGTTAATTTGTATGCAGCAACAGTTTCCATAAATCAATGTGATAATGATCAATTGATCTGTTTGTTTAACCTTGGTTTAGGGATAAATACTGGCTCAGAAAGAGGGCTGAGCTTCCCTGCCTCTCCTCAAACTGAACCATGTGATCCTCTACATTTTCCCAAGAGATCCTCCATTAAGCGCAGCCTGTAAACTCTGGTCTCACTGGCAGTGCATTTCCCAGTATTTCATCACACTATGAGCATAACTTTCATGCTCAAAACACAACAGTAGGAACTGAACTCTGACCCTTCTGAGATAGAGGGAGACTACCACCATTGAGGCACAATTGATATACCACAAAATCTGTGTCCTCTATCTTTGATTTGCAGACTGTTTGTCCCTCTCCATGCTAACTGGTCAACTTCTTATGTCTGAAGTTCACCTGAGATAGCTGGTGGTTACTCTCCACTGGTTTCTAACCTGCCCAACTATACTCTGACAACTGCTAGTTATGTAAAAACCCAATACGGGGTAAGTACCAGATTTGGAGGCTCTACTCGAGGACAGGTTTCCAACCATCTCACTTGTGTTCTCTTATTCAACTGCAAAATATGACTCCCCCATTGGGTGCACTCACAACTAATATTCTGATGAAGAAGAAACTTCTTGTGGCTACATTTCTTCCATCGAGTATCTTCTCATCTCTATTGTCAGCAACAAAGCTTCTCCTTCAGAAACATGAGCAAAATCCATGGCTCTATGGCAAAAGTTATGTTGCCAATTCATTCTGCTTTAATACTTCATCCCTACATTTGATCTGTATTTGAGATGACCAATACTGTCCATATTTTCTGGTTACTGTGAATCGCCTCATCAGCTCACTTGCCTGTTCACAAGATGCTCCTGAAAATCACTGCATTGACCCAGTGATGGGTCAATAACATCACTGAATAACATAGATGAGATTGCAACTTGCCATGTCACGGTTGGATATTTTATAGCCACTTCTGAACTTTGCAATAATCAAGCATATCCTTGCCAACAATTCCATAAACAAATCCCACATCACTGAATCATGACTTTTGTAAAGTCACAGATCTGAAGCATTAAACTCATTTCTCACGCCAAAGATGATTCCAGAACCTGCAGAGTATTTGCAGTTTTTGTTTAGAAATGTGTATCAATAATCTGATGGTGGTTCCACATGGTTTTTATGTTCACGGTGAAGCTCAAAGTTGATGGATTCTACACACAGAGTCTGTAAATGCAAAATGATACATCTTGATGTGACAGTTTTTCATCTTTCCTTGTTAGTCCCAACCATCACCTCCCAACTCTAGTCACCAGCTCCAAACATTTTTTTTTAAATACTCTGTACCTTTTCCAGAATTTACAGATTCCCTCATTGGGTTACCATTCAGTAGGTGACCAACATCTTCCAGTTTTAAAAAAGTCACTCCCGATAGGCAAATCCTGAGATAAAATGTTATTTGACTTTGGGAGACATCACAATCAAGGCAAATCCTTCAATATCCACAGATGTGAGATGTTGCATGATTATCAGAGTATAATTTTCTCTTTGTTAATTCTCATGCAGCCAATTACCAAACTCAACAATTAATCAACCAGCACAGATCAGCCAATTCAGAGTTCAAATTAACCCAGGCCTCTTCCTGATCATAAATAAACACAAAGTATGCTGGAGAAACTCAGTAGGTCTGACAGCACCTGTGGAAAGAGGAAAGAGCGTCTGGTATGACTCCACTACTGAAAAGGTGTTGGAAAACAGGTTTTGTTTCAACATACTTTTGACGTACGCTGCAGATGAGGGGCAAGAGGGCAAGTCACAGATGCCCAGTGCAAAAGACAAAAGAGTTGTTGATAGTGGAAACAGAAAGAGTTGTCAAATAGAGTCATAGAGATGTACAGCACGGAAACAGACCCTTAAGTCCAACCCGTCCATGCCGACCAGATATCCCAACCCAATCTAGTCCCACCTGCCAGCACCCAGCCCATATCCCTCCAAACCCTTCCCATTCATATACCCATCCAAATGCCTCTTAAATGTTGCAACTGTACCAGCCTCCACCACTTCCTCTGGCAGCTCATTCCATACACGTACCACCCTCTGTGTGAAAAAGTTGCCCCGTCGGTCTCTTTTATATCTTTCCCCTCTCACCCTAAACCAATGCCTTCTAGTTCGGACTCCCCAACCCTAGGGAAAAGACTATGCCTATTTACCCTATCCATGCCCCTCAATAATTAGTCCCCTCAGCAAGTTATAAAATTATATAATTTTTGCATGTGTGACCAGTTTTACTGTTCAGCCGTTTGAAAACAATTGAAGTGATTGAACAATTTAATATCAAAACACCTTCAAGAAGTCTTCCAAAAATCGTAATAATTTATTCACTGTTTAATGAAGATGAATTGATATTAAAGCTGTACCCTGATGAATGTTCTTCTGTAAATAAAGAAAAAATATTCCTGGTCAGAAACTCCAAAACATCTAGCAAGTTCTAAATATTTCCAAATTAGTATTCAATTTTGAGGTAAAAATTGCTTTTGTAATTATTGAATGTTTAAAGACAATTGTAATATCTTAAATTGAAGGAATACTGTTTTTAAATGTTCCACTAAAAAGGGAGAAAAGGCTGTTTCTTTGCACCATTTTGATATGTAGTTTTCACATCCTTTTAGCACCATAGGATATTTGCACCCTTTCTGCTACTCTTCAGAACATTTCCAACCACTTACCCTGAAAAAAATTGTGCTGATCTTGGAACTTTAAAGCAATATTTTCAGTAAAATAAAAAATATTTTTCCCTTTCAAATATGTTTTATTTATCTTTTCTGCCTCCAATTTTGTCATACTCAATTTACATTACTATTTTCCCTTATTTTCTTTTTATCAGTTGCAGCTTTGTCCAAGTTTTTAAACAATTACACCAATGCTTGTTTGATCAATAGAGCAGGTTAATCCTTCTTTTAGTTTCTCAGTTTAGATGTTTCCTTTTACATACAAATGTTTTCACCCTTCCACTTTGGGGCTTAATTCATGTGGGGTGCTCAATATTGACCGTTGTATTCCAGGATTACCATTCAAAATTTCCTCATATCTTTGGTGAGACTCTGCTTAGTGTTCCTTTTTAAATAATTGTCATTGTTTCTGGTTAACTTGAGCTCTTACAGATGTGTATAGCTGCTATGGTTCCTGTAGCATTGATGTGGAGGTGCAGACGTTAGACGTGGGGGTGCCTAGTTAAAAATCACACGACACCAGGTTATAGCCCAACCGGTTTATTTGGAAGTACAAGCTTTCGGAGTGCTGCTCCTTCGTCAAGTAGCTAGTGGAGTAGGATCATAGGGCACAGAATTTAGATCAAAAGATGATCTTTTACAAAACATTCTGTGTCCTATGATCCTACTCCACTAGCTATCTGATGAAGGAGCAGCGCTCCGAAAGCTTGTACTTCCAAATAAACCTGTTGGGCTATAACTTGGTATCATGTGATTTTAACTCCTGTAGCATTGTTACTGCTGGCTGCTGTTTGCTCAGAAGCAGTCAGTTTTCTTTAATTTTTCAACAGTGTAAAAGCACTCATGTTACCCATGACTTACTAGCTGGATCTTTTTCCTCGTTCTTCTCTACAGATGGCTAAACCTTTAAAGACCTGCCTTTTTCATCCCCTGCCCAGAGTAGCTGTGTTTGATTGGAAACCTCACTATTGCTGCAGTCTTAAAATGGTATGAGCATCTTCACAAATGTCACTCTTTCATAATGCTGGGATATTTTGGGCAGGTTCATCACCTTCAATCAATCTTGTTGCCATTCACCATTCACGAGGAATTTCTTCAGCCAGACGGCAGTTAATCTGTGGAACTCATTGCTACAAAGGGTTGTGGAGACCAAGTCATTGTGTGTATTTAAGATATAGATAGGTAGCTTCTTGATTAGTAAGGGGAACAAGGATTTGGGGATAAGGCAGGTTAATGGGGTTCAAAAACATATCAGCCATGGTCGAATGGTAGAACAGACCTTATGGGCCAAATGGCCTAATTCTATTCCTTCATCTTATGGTCACCTTGGCTTCAGGAAAGGATTTTCACATGACTTTGGAGGCAGAATATAGTCCATTTTGATGAACAGTTAATGGGTTTATTACATATTACTTTATAAGTGAGTTACATTACATCTGTGATGTATGATTGTCTCGAGTCACCAAGCTCAACTTAATACCAGGTTCATATACATCAGAACATATTCTAACACAGTATTGATAACAAATTGAACCAGAATTCGTTCAGATGCATTGCAAAACTCTGGTTACCACCTCCCAGGTTTAGTCCTTCATATTGTAATGGACATACCTTATCTTGCAATGTCAGTTGCCCCGTTCAGATACTAAGTGGCTTATACAATAGCTTCCCCAAGGAATAGTTGAGACAATACTATTGATGGAATTAAAGGGAAACTAGGTAAATAGGAGAAGTATACAGGGTTAGATAAAAGGCAGACTTGGAGGAGGCTCATGTGCAGCATTAAAACTGGTCTCTGTTGCACAGGACTGTAGGGATCTGAAGAGGATAGCACTGAAGAATTTCTTAAGCACTGCTTACTATGATGATTAGATTTGCTACAGTGTTGAAACAGGCCCTTCAGCCCAACAAATCCACACTGACCCCCTGAAGAGTAATCCACCCAGACCCATTTCCCTATCATATATTTACCCCCAACTAATGCACCTAATCCTATGGGCAATTTAGCCTAGCCAATTCACGTAACCTGCACATCTTTGGACTGTGGGAGGAAACCCATGCGGGGAGAATGTGCAAACTCCACAGACAGTCAGTCACCCAAGGTGGGAATTGAACCCAGGTCCCTGGCACTGTGAGGCAGCGCTAACCACTGAGCCACCATGCCAAATGATGGTGTTATGCAGGGTTGGTTACAAAAAAGCTCAGCATCTCAAACGGAGTAAGACCTGCCACCTGGGTCTTCCTCATAGACATAGTCTCTGTAACAATCATTTCAGCACAACTTGTACACAGTTATTATTGTGCAATAACTAAATCATGTTTAAGACAATAGCCTCTTCTGGATACACAACCATCTTTGACCACATTAAACCAAACAGACCTTGTAGATCCCTGCAGTTCATCTAGTCGCTAACTCATGCTGCAGTGGTGAGGATTCATCTAATAGCAGTGTCTCTTGGAACAAATGGTCTGAAAGTGCTTTCTAATACAAATGACTGTCACATCATGTAAATGGTACCACACTCCTGCTAATGCTAATTTATATTTGGTAGTTATAGTAGCAACTCATTCAGTTTCAATCTTAACCTTTGTGCTCTTCATACATAGAGTGTGTAATATGTCTCTAATATGTCTCAGTGGTTAGCACTGCCTCACAGTGCCAGGGACCTGGGTTCAATTGCCACCTTGGGTGACTGACTGTCTGTGGACTTTGCACATTCTCCCCGCACGGGTTTCCTCCCACAGTCCAAAGATGTGCAGGTTAGGTGAATTGGCTCGGCTAAATTGCCCATAGGATTAGGTGCATTAGTTGGGGGTAAAGAAGAACAAAATTGATATCTGGAAGAATATACAGATCTGAACATTAGACCAATGTTTTCAGTGCATGCTAATTTTAGCTGGACAAAGTGATTTTCGAAATCTGAGCATTTATATTTGAATTTATGAAAGTTCCTGCAGAGTACAAATTCTTGCAGAATGTGTTTAAAAGGGTGGATCAGAGCCAGCAGTATACAAACCTTCTATCCTGACTGTCTGTTTCCTACAACTAAATTATTGTAATCAAAAATGCCTGGTTAAGGAATCAATTTATGTGCATGTAGTTGTACATTATGTTGAATAACTACTAAGGCAATACTTGCCATTTGTCCTTATAACAGGATACCAGCTCAAATTTTCTGTCATTTCTCTGTGCCATTCCCTTACCGAGCAGTGTTACGGAATTTGTACTACCCTACCGGTTTGCAAATCTCAAAATTGTATTTGTTTTTTTTCCCATTCCAATAGCTTGACCAAGCTCTCATGTAGGTTGGACAGAGGTCTCAGCTTTTTGACAGTGCTTACTGTCAGATTGTACAGATGAATGGCACATTGCTCCAACACCAGCATCTCTGAGGATGGGCACCAATGTGGCAGATGACGGAGTTTGTCATTTCTCAAGCCACATTGATTGTTCTGCAACAGCAAATCAGCTCCAAATTAAATGAAATCCTCACCTGTTGGAGGAGAAAGCAAGGGACCATTTACCAAGGTGGTGATGAATGAGGTGGCAAAAGCATCTGGAGTGAGCTTGTCTATCAAATTTCAGCTAATCACACACGCCCAGGTCCAGGAGGGTTTGCTGCCTGGGTAAAAACTGTGCATCTGCAGCTTAACGTCCTGCGACTAATACTTTGGAAAATGTACGACAGACGGATTGATGTGACCTTTTAAAAAGAAGTTCTCACACAGTTGGGATTTCTCCAGATTCATTACGAGACACAATTGCTCGAGTTTGTTTTCCTTAGTTGATTGCTACTGCAATTGGAGTGTGCCCTTATGAGCTTGCTACCCAAATATGGGAAATGCACTGAGACCAAGCAGATGGTTTCCTGCTAATGACTGACATTTTTATTTAAAATACCCATGGGTGCAGAAGTCAGCTCATGTGTAGAGGAACATTTTAAACAGGTAGTAGCTTTCCACTATTGTGGAGAGAAAAAATTGTTGTGGTATTTCAGGTTCACCATGAAACAGAAGAAATCTCCTCAACCTGGAGATCTGCAGTGTTGCCAGGTGTTACTCTGACCACGTTAAAATACATATATTACTGAGGCAGTGAGCTGCATATCACAGAATTACAAAATCCCTATATTGTGGAAACAGGCCATTTGGCCCATCGAGTCCACATCAACCCTCTGAAGAGCATCTCACTCACACCCATCCACTACCCTATCCCTCGAACCCTGTATTTCCCACGGCTAACCCACCTAGCCTGCACATCCCTCAGGACATCATTTACAAACCAGGTGGTATAAAAACCCCAGAACCTGATGAACAGTCGGCAACCAAAGCATCATTTTTGTGGTCATACGGCCGAATGTGTTGCTAGCCAAATGCAAAGTTAAATTGTGTCTTTTCATTCATTTGGCATACGTTCCATCGCTGAGAGAGAAAAAAAGATTTTGATGGCCTTATTCGATCTTGTCAACCACAGGCCTTTACAAACTTCAGATGTCATAAAGTTCAACCAGGACAGCCTAAGAATTACACAGGACAATAATGCATTTGTCTCAAGTATTGCAAGAAAATACAACAGGTTGGATCTCACTACTCACTGGCATAATTATGTTGATACATTGTAGGCAGCCACATTTTAATATTGAGTTTGGCACGGACGTTATTATACAAAGGTCAGGAAAAGATACCTTTATATCTTTGGTATTTTAATACCGAGCAGATTTAGATATAAGGAAGCAATCTCTCCAGTTGAAGCACTGTCCTGACCTGCAGGATGGAACCTTTATCTTTACCAAGAGATGAATCACAGCTCTCAAATTACAGCAAGGCATCCATTATTTCTCCACCACATTCTTTGAAGGGCATGGCGATGTTTTATTTTCCATGTGCCACCTTATTTACTTTGCTGGCATTATCACTCACAGCAGATTCCAAAGGAACAAGGCTCTAATTTCTTTATTGGGGATTTGTGACTTCTACATCAAATCTGATGCAGAACCTAACTAACTGACAATTGACGGTTCATCACCAGAATGTCATCTGTGGCAGAAAGAGCTCTGGGCACGTGCACAATCTAAGCATTCAATATTATAGGACATAATAGAAAAGCAGCAGCTTGTATGAGCTAATTGGAATATATAATGCAGCAACCAGCCATTTTGTCCAATTCTTTGCTGGTGATTAATTCCACCCTGTGGGTAAGGAACAAACATCAGCTCCTGAACTGGGTTTAACCGTTTGGGTTGGGTATTTTATCAAGCATGAAGGTGACAAAAAGGAACCCCATCACCTTCTCTCTCAGCCACAGTTAATTCTGGGGTGGGAAGATTTACACACGGGCTTCCTGCACCACTGACATGGCAATGCATGTTATTTCAATGTCTCATCCCACAAATACTGTTGTTCATCTTAATGGAGGTTTCTTGTGGGCATGTGGGCAATGGGGGTAGGGGAAAAAAGAAAAATGATGACTTATTCAAAGACACTCAGGGACTGATTGAAGGATCTAGCATCAGGACATTGATAGCGCCAATGGGAGCCAGCACCTTGTCTCTGCTGCCAACCTATTCCTCACGACCTTCCTTTCATTATCAATGGCTGCACTCCCTCTGCAATCCTGGCCCCAAATGAGTGCATTATCTGCAGCAGCCATCATTTAGCCTGGTGCTGAAAGGAATGCTTTGCCTACAGGGCGCTACAGGATGTGATTTTCACAACCAAGGCAACTGATCCTTAGGAAGGTCCCATAACTGGACATGTTGGCACTGGTGGCACGGTGGCTCAGTAGTCAGCACTGCTGTCTCACAGCGCCAAGGACCCAGGTTTGATTCCAGCCTCGGGTAACTGTCTGTGTGGAGTTTGCACATTCTCCCTGTGGCTTGCATGAGGTTCCTCTGGGTGCTCCGGTTTCCTCACATAGTCCAAAGATGTACAGGTTAGGTGAACTGGCCATGGGAAATTGCCCATTGTGTTCAGGGGTGTGTAGGTTAGATGCAATAGTCAGGGGTAAATGTATAGGGTAGGGGAATGGATCTGGGCGAGTTACTCTTCGGAGGGTTGGTATGGACTTGTTGGGCCAAAATGGCCTGTTACCACACTCTAGAGGTTCTCTGAATGTATCTAAACTTCCCCATAGGAAGCATTTCCATTATACCCTCCCATGTGCCTCCCCAACCCCATGAAGAAGACTTTCCATAGCTTTCTGTAGGAATGAAAGACATTCTGTTAAATAAATAAAGCCCTTGTACTCAGTATTTAGAAGTCACCCACATGCAAAGGTTAAAAACTATTTCAGCGATCATCCTGAAAACGTGCAAAATTCTGTCCAAGGGTATTTTTTCACCTCTTTATTGATTACAGCCAAACCTGACGTGTAGAATGAATTCACCGCTGTCCAGTCATATCAGGTATTTCTTTCTGCTTTATATAACACAATCAATTCGGGCAGTGTGTAATACTATTTGAAAGAGCTAGCAACTAATTATCCAGGTACAAAATTCATGTGAAAGGTGTTCAATACGGCCAAATTCACAGCTGCACTGGAGGCTCTGTTTTTGTGTTACAGATCACCGGCTTATGAAGTCTCTTGGCTCAGGCAATGTCATCTTAGAGATGTACAGCATGGAAATAGACCTTTCAGTCCAACTTATCCATGTTGACCAGATATCACAGATTAATTTAGTCCCATTCATCAGCATTTGGCCCATATCCCTCCAAACACTTTCTATTCATTACCCATCTAAAAGCCTTTTAAATGTTGTAATTGTCTCCACGTCTCCCATTTTCTCTGGCAGCTCATTCCCTATACACACCACCCTCTACATGAAAAGGTTGCTGCTTAGGTCCCTTTTAAATCTTTCCCCTTTCACCTCATGTTTTGGCCTCTCCTACCCTATTCAGCCTATCCATGCCCCTCATGATTTTATAAATCTCTCTCAGGTCACTCCTCAGCTTCTGATGCTCCATAGAAAACAGCCCCAGTCTATTCAACCTCTGCCTATAGCTCGAACCCTCCAAATCTTTTCTGAACCCTTTGAAGTTTAACAACATCCTTCCTACAGTAGGGATACCAGAACTGAGCAGAATATTCCAAAAATGGCCCAACCAACGTCCTGTACAGCAGTAATATGACCTCCCAACTCCTCTACACATTGCACTGATCAATAAAGGATACCAAACACCTTCTTCACTGTACTGTCTACCTGTGACTCTACTTTCAAGGAACTATGTAGCTGCACTCCAAGGTCTTTTTTGTTTAATTCTAACTTATGAACAAAGGGCTCTCAATTTTCCAATTTTAAAGTATGTTTTCAAACATCTAAGAAGCAAAAGACAGCGAGAACTCACTTCAACGGGTATGGAGCACCTTCATAGAATCCCTACAATACAGAAGAGGCTATTTGGCCCACTGAGTCTGCACCAATCCCCGGGGAGCATCCCACCCAGATCCTGGCCCCCATCCTATCTCAACAACCCTAATCTCCCATGGCTAATCCACCCAGACTAAACATTCCTAGACACTACATGGCAATTTACCTAAGCTGCAGTTGGACTGAGAGAGGATACCAAAGCACCTGGCAGAAACCCACATGGACAAACACCCAAGGCTGGAATCAAACCCAGGTTTCTGGTGCTGTGAGTGCTCATCACTGAGCTCATCTCGAATCTATCCTTCTAGTATCTTCCGAGCAGATGAAAAATGTATGAATGTCAGACAGTTTGGGTAAATCTTTATGAAATAAAACAATCAACTTTGACCTAGAACTGGTTCAAGTCTGCCCAAGTCTCTTATATATGCGGAGCCTGTGCCAGATGTTTAAGGCAAGTCCAAGTTCACTTCATCCCTCTTCATAATGTCTCAACATGCCAAGAGGAGCCATGGGGCCTCCAGAGAACCCCAAGCATGTCAAGAAATGGAGAAGCCAAAGGAGGGTTGAACATGGGACAGTAGCAACATCAATCAGCCTTTAGGAAAAAAAATGTTGTTGAACGATCTCAAATCGACTCTGGCGCGATGGCTAGTTTGGCCCCAGACAGCTGGGCTCTGCCCAATCCCAGAGGGGTCTTTAAACAGGCATTAGATCCCTTGTGCATGCTAATGATATTGGCAGTTTCAGTACTCAAAAGAATCACAAAAAATGGATCTTTCTGACCCTATTTTACCCATGAAGAAAACAAGTGGAACAATAGCAAGTTCCAGTTTCTATCAGCTGTGCTCTCTTGATCAATCTGTGTGAGGTCCTTACCATTTTATTTTGAGTAAGCAACTGCATAAACTTGTCACCTTGCATATCCTATAATAAGGAGAAAGTGAGGTCTGCAGATGCTGGAGATCAGAGCTGAAAATGTGTTGCTGGAACAGCGCAGCAGGTCAGGCAGCATCCAGGGAACAGGAGAAGGGCTGAAGAAGGGCTTATGCCCGAAACGTCGATTCTCCTGTTCCCTGGATGCTGCCTGACCTGCTGCGCTGTTCCAGCAACACATTTTCAGCTCAGTATCCTATAATAAGACCATTTGACAGTGACTTTAGGGTTTCAATTTCCCATATATGTCATGTTCATTGGCCTGTAAGCTCTTCTGCTAAAGCTGGTCTCCAATAGCGAGAACTGAATTCAACCATAAAAGTCTGCCACTTAATTGCATTCCAGTTTTCTTTTCACATCCAGTTATGGATACGATGACTCAGCTTAGAGCACCTCTATGGAACTAGGTGGCATTGCATTTTCTCCCGTGAATTAAATCAACATCGATTTAAAACACGAAATGTGTCCAGATTTTCCAGTCAATTTTTTCCTTTCGCCAAAAAAAAAGATCAAGGGGTTGAATGGTAAATCATAAGCTTACCCAGCAGTCATGTGAACTGTAAGGCAGTGAAACGTAGAGGTAGCTCCTTTGGACATTTCCGATCAGGCATTCAATTAAATCTCTCTTGAAATTATATGTGCACTGTGATGGAAATGGTGGTGTAGTTTGACAAATTAAATGCATCGCATGAAAAAGCATTTCAAGATTCCTTTAAAAAACAGGAACTTTACCCGGGTCTTTATATTTTAGGATTAAGGGAGTGGCTGCCTGAGATATTAGTGCTCACACAACCACCATTTTACATGGAGCTGTTGCACCATAGGTGGTACTGTATACCTGTGTGACTATGCCATTGCTTGTAGTGTACATCCTCCAATTAGAAATATATTTAAGAATTTGCAAGCACTCAAATGTAAAAATCCTTCAACAGCTCCTTCCAAACCCCCAAGTTCTACTACATAGAAGGACAAAGGCAGCAAATGCATGGGAACTCCAGTGTTTGCTAGATCTCCTCCCAACACAACATCCTGGTTTTGAACAATATCACTGGTTGCTGGGAACTTAGAACTTGCACCCAACCAAACAGTGGGTATTGTTATGCTGTGCTTCAAGAAGGTGGATGATCAATACCTCTGCAATGGGCATTTAGGGATGGGCAATCAATGCTTTGCTAGTGATGCTCCAATCCAAACAAAGGATCAATAAAAGCTTTAGCAGGAAAACACACAGGCTAAAAACTAACCATGATGAATTGTTAGCAGAGGATGGTGGCTATCTGGTATGCACTGCCTGGAAGAGTCATAGAGGCAGAAAACCCCATAATCATTCAAACAAAGGAACCTGACTTTTGTCTGGTCTAAGAGGAAATTAAAAAGGTTAAACTCATCCTTTCATTGTTGACAACAATTGCCATTTCCTGACGAAGGGCTTTTGCCCAAAACGTCGATTTTCCTGCTCCTCGGATGCTGCCTGACCTGCTGTGCTTTCCAGTGCCACTCTAACCTTGACTCTAATCTCCAGCATCTGCAGGCCTCTCTTTCGCCAACAATTGTCAAGGTCTGTATTCTAGACTTTTTTTTAAAATATTGCAGCCAATGTTCTGTGCTGTAAGACTCTATGGCTTGAAGTTCATTCTAAGTCAGCAACTTGAGGGCAATTCTACAGAACAGACTCCACAACTCTGCAGCAAACTACACACTGTTAAGTGTAGAAAATTACTGAACAAAGGGCATCATTTCTCCTTGTTGGACTCCCTGGTGGAACAGTCTAAATCAATGACAAGACAACAATTTTTTCTTGAGGAGGAAGAAAATATTTGATGTGATTAGACAGTGGTTAATTGATTTTCCACAAATGGGTTGGCAAGACTGGATGAGAAAGAAGATTGTGTTATTTGGCAGAATTGCAGTTTTATTACCAATTCCACCATGATTGTTCAGCTAATAGGATGGATTTTCCGAAGTGGCAACCTCACAAAGATTGCTTTTCCATCCTTATATTTTTGACAAATGAGGGAGCACTGCATTTCTGAAAGGAGGTTCCAATCAGGGCTTCTTCAAAAATGCAGAGTCATACTTCCATTTTAATAGTGCTCTCATAGCAGAAAATTGCTAAGGGAGATAGTGAGGACTGCAGATGCTGGAGAGTCAGAGTCAATAGAGTGCAGAGCTGGAAAAAACCCAACAGGTCAGGCAGCATCTGAGGAGCAGGAGAGGCGACGTGTCGGGCAGGATGCATAATCGGGATTCCTGATAAATTGCGAGGGGAAGACAAACACTTTCCCCCACTCCCCATTACAAAACGGCCAGCTGCTATCTTGAAAAATGGAAAGGTCTTGAATCAGAGATGGTCACTTTGACAATATTTGTCAATGTTGAAAGGACGAGTTTAATCTTTCATTTCCCTTTAGACCAGGTGCTGGTCAGGTTCCTTTGTTTTAAGCATTTATTCATGCAAGCATGGGAGATGTACATATTCAAAAATGATAAACAGCTCAATTTTATTGCAAGAACATTCGGTATTTTTTTTAAAACAGATTAGCTTTCAAATGACTATAATTTCCAGTTAAAATGTCCCACATTTACTCAGCTCACTCTCTATCCAACTATTTTCACATAGTTTACATCCCAAATTTGCACACATAACTATATTACCAGTAAACCTACACTGTCTATTTTCTCTCTTTCAAACAATACGTACATAATGTACTTGAGAAGTTCAGGTCCTGAGAGGGTAGGGTGCCAGGTGGATGGCAAGTTAGAATTGAAATGTAAAGTGAGTAGGGGTTAGGGTGCCAAGTGGGTAGGCTATCAGGGTGCAAGGGGACCAGAGAAGTGAGCCTTGATACAATCAATCAATTTCCAGTGGCACTGATCTCAGGAGGGGAGGCAAAATTGGTGGCAAAACATTAGCATGTCAAGTCCCTGACTTTGACATTGACTTTCCCCAGCTTTCTCCAGCATCTGAGACCACCACCATTTGTAGCTCAATTTTCCATCTCCGCTTGGACACCCAACACTTGCAGTCCTCCTCATCTTCATTCCATCTTACGTCCAAGTCTCCATTACCCCCTACGCCTTCTTCTCTGCTCTCCTCACAATCCTTCCAACTTTCTGATCATTTTCCTTACAGGGGATGCACAATTCCAGGGAGGGCAGAACACGACGGTGATTCTCCAATGTTAGCCACCTTGATAATGCACATGCCCTAGAGGCTACAGATATTTACATGACCTGAAGAACTGCAGTGCAGGTTTAGCCTCCTGAGACACTGGAGATTTTTCTGTCAGAACTGATCCTCTGCTTTTAGAAGGCGGCAGTTAGCGAACTTAATTCATCAAATTGGACCATTGTCCACATATTTTGTCTCACAGAGGGGCATTTAGCTCAGGGCAGGTCAGCTGCTTCTGCAGCTCCTCTTATTCCTCAGACATATAAAGTGGAGTGCCTGAGGAACGCGGAGTCATAGATGCATACAACATGGAAACAGACCGTTCGGTCCAACCCGTCCATGCTGACCAGATATCCCAACCCAATCTAGTCCCACCTGCCAGCACCCGGCCCATATCCCTCCAAACCCTCCAAACCCTTCCTATTCATATACACATCCAGATGCCTTTTAAATGTTGCAATTATACCAGAGTCCACCACTTCCTCTGGCAGCTCATTCTATACACGTACCACCCTCTGTGTGAGAAAGTTGCCCCTTGGGTCTCTTTTATATCTTTCCCCTCTCACCCTAAACCTATGCCCTCTAGTTCTGGACTCCCCGACCCCAGGGAAAAGACTTTGCCTATTTACTCTATCCATGCCCTTCATAATTTTGTAAACCTCTATAAGGTCACTCCTCAGCCTCCGACGCTCCAGCTTGACCTTGCAATGTGAATGGGCAGCACAGCAATGCAGATCAAGGTCAGGCGAAATCCAGGGCAGGTGAAGCAACATTCAAGAAGTAGGAAATCACCCGTGCAACAGTGAAAAAAACAGCTCAACAAAAGACGTGCAGGGAGCAGCGGTCTCTCACTTAGACAGAGTTGCAGTTTTGTTCTCATAAGCAGTCAGTTTCACTGAACAAGGACTTCCCACTGTCTTTTCATCAGCTTGACCCTGATGAGTTTCACACAGTTCACTGTGTGCGCGCTCTGGGTGTCGAAGGCAGAATTCCAGATAAATGCACAAGTATTTGCTTTTATGAACATCTTAACTAGTGACTGATAGTTGGTTTCTTTCCAATGTCTAGTGCCATTCTGATGGAACCCAGAAATGGGCACAGTCATATTGATTTCCTGACCTATTGTCACCTTTTGGAACAACCCAACTGGCTGGATCTAAAGTTGCACCCCTTCCAGAGTTAAAGATTCTATCCAAATTCTCCAGAGTACTGGGCAGCATAGTGGCTCACTGGCTAGCACTGCTGCCTCACAGTGCCAGGAACCTGGGTTCTATTCCACCCTCAGGTAACTGTCTATGTGGAATTTGCACATTCTCCCCTATGTCTGTGTGGGTTTTCTCCGGGTGCTCCAGTTTCCTCTCACAGTCCAAAGATGTTCAGGTTAGGTGAATTGGCTATGCTAAATTGCCTATAGTGTTCAGGGATGTATAGGTGAGATGCATTAGTCAGGGTAAATGTAGAGTAATAGGGTAGGGAAATGGGTCTGGGTGGGTTACTCTTCAGAGGGTCGATGTGGACTTGTTGGGTCTAATGGCCTGTTTCCACGCTGTAGGGATTCTATTCTATGATATGATTAATTCAGCAGGTAATCGCTACATTACCCAACCTCATGTGGTGACATTCACAATAGCAAAAAAACTGTGTTATTAAATGAGAAATGCCAAGGAGATGAGATTCCTAGCCCACTGAAAGGGCGGGAGTTGTGAGAGGTTCCATGTACGCAGGATGGGATTTGTAAACAGGAGGGGAGTTCTCTGTTTGGTGCTCTGGCATTGATTGATCGCTGGCAGTGTAGCGCAAGAGGGCAAAACTGGTGAGAAAACAAGTCAGAAAATCAGGGCAGTTATCATTTACATAGAGAAGCTTACAGGATTGGAATGTTCAGTTATGAAGTGGGGCCATGAGGTAAGAAAGTAAGGATTTCAGTGAGGGCTTGGAGGAATGGCATGAAGATAGTTATTGGTTGGAGACGTAGGATGCACTTTCAGCTCGGAGTGCAATTACAAGTCAGAGTGCACATTAAGCTTACAACTACACCAGTTTCCCAATGGATTCTCTGGTTTCACTTTACACTCATACCCATTTCTGCAATCAAAAATATGACACCTTCCCCAAGACAGAACAAACATTTAATAACATTAAATGATATATTTAAGACAGATAACTTGGTGTGATTTTGCGAACACAGTGGAAAGTTCAATTACCAGGATGAAACATTTTTAAATGAGAATGTCTTGCAGCACCACCTGGAAGTAAATCGATTTTATATAATGGACAATATCTATAGAATTTTTTAAGAAACGATCACAATTAGCTTAATTGATACAAAGCAACCAGTTCCTTAGGAATGTAAACTTATATCTGAAAGTCTACACGAGCTCTTGTGCCCAGGAGAAATTACTTTCATTTTTAAAAATCTCTTTGAAGACTCACAAATTGCCCACTTAGCAGGTATCTATGATGGCAATTAATTTAATTTTGGCTATAAACAGGTTTATGGATAAAATCAACTTTCAGTATGATGTGATTTTTAAACATGTAAAAGACCATAGAAACCAATTTGCATTGGGCACAATTTGCATTCAAAATCCTCAATCCTTGACCAATTCAGGCCAATTTTCACTGGAGGGGAAAGAAAAAGCCAATACAACCTGTGGAAAAACTCTACTTTTAAAAAGTGACAATTAGTATGTAATTTTGAAAGCTCAGGATATTCAGCTTGCACACTATTTGGTTCAGCCTGAGTGAACAGATGGAGAGGGAATAAAAGTCAGGAGTAATGGGTAGCGCCAATAGTGAGGAAATAGAAACTGAGATACAAACACTGCAAGCACGCACAAAGCCCACTGGGGGAGGTTATATTTAATAAACACACATGCTGTCTGCAGACACATTCAAACAAAAGTAGGCCAGTACTTGAATTACAGACAAAAAAAAAATTCCTTATGTTGCATAATTCTCATTTGAACGTTCTGAATAACAGTTTTGTAACTAAAAATTGAATAAGAATGATAAACTCAGCCTTTGCTTCATATGGGGCATAATTTGCAACACCTGTAACCCAGTTGTCAGATTTTTTTGCTAAGGGGTAGGTTTCCAATAAAACATTGCCAGACTGATCACTTTTTATTTTAAGGTAACTGGGTCTTGGGATGGTGAACACTTGCACACAAGGAAGTTAGTTACTGACCAACTCTAATTGTTCCAAGCATGTGTCGGTCTGACTTCTTGAGATGCTGCAGTCTTTGAAGACGATCCCTCGAAGTTCTTGAGCAGGAACATTATGAAGTGGCTACTTGTCACGTCGAGGCTAGACTGGATCCCAGTGGCAGGTTTCCATTAAGAAAACTACTTGGGGCTTTATAATTGTGTGACAGTTTCATAGCCATTTTTACTCTGTTGGACTTCCGACGATTTAGCAAAATTAAAGCCCAGGAGATGAAGAGGACTGCTTGCATGGACAAAATTGTGGCTAAAAGAGTGTGCTAACCTCTGTCATAAATTATCTGAACAGGTTGATTTAAAACATCTATAAAGCAAACCTAGAGGACTTTTGAGGTGCACTGGTAATGTCTCTGTCTCTGAGCCAGGAGGCTTGGGTTCAAGTCCCACCTGCTCCAGAGGTGTATCATAACATCCCTGTTCGAGTTGATTAAAAATCAAAAATAAGGAGACCCATTTGCTCCTTACCAGTCCCTCACTTTTGATGGTTTTCATTTTTCTTAGTCGGTTTTGCACTATTTGGCTACATGGGTGACTTACTGCTGCTGAGTAACTGGTAAAAAGAAAAATGAAAATATCACGGAGGTTTGGTGATGGGAAAAAAGAGTCAGTTGCTTTCAAAGAGCACTTCTGGATATATGTTAAAAAAAACTGAACTGGAACCTCATGGCTCAATGGTAGAGTACCTATCTCTGGGTCAGGAGATCTAGGTTCAAGTCCTAACTGTTCCAGGTGTGTAATAGCATTTCCAAAAATGTTTTTAAAAAGCAGGCCATGGGTCAAATTGGCTACTAACAGCTCCAGGCAGGGGGAGGAGGATCATTTCTGTGGACTGCCCCTTCTCTGTGGCTATGCTGAGGCATGGGATTGAGGGTGATTTAGCAGTTTGGATTAGAAACTGGCTTTCTGTGGTCACTGGCAGCAGCGTGTGGTCCAGTTAAAGGATCTGTTTTGGGAACACTGCTGTTTGTCGTTTTTAGACATGACTTAGACGCAGGCATAGGTGGATGGGTTAGTAAGTTTGCAGATGACACTAAAGTTGGTGGAGTGGTTGCCAGCGTGTAAGAATGTTGCAGGTTGCAGGGGGATTTGCATAAACTGTAGAATTGGGCTGAGAGATGGCAAGTAGAGTTCAATGCAGCTAAATGTGAGGTGATGTACTTTGGGAAGAATAACAGGAAGGCAGAATACTGGGTCAATGGAAAGATTCTTGGTCATGTGGATGTGCAAAAGGATCTTGGAGTCCATATACATAGATCCCTGAAAGTTGCCACCCAGGTTGATAGTGCTGTTAAGAAGGCATACAGTGCGTTAGGTTTTATTGGTAGAGGGATTGAGTTCCAGAGCTGTGATATCATGCTGCAATTGTACAAAATGCTAATGCGGCTGCACTTGGAATATTGTGTACAGTTCTGGTCACCCCATTACAGGAAGGATGTGGAAGCATTGGAAAAGGTGCAGAGGAGATTTACCAGAATGTTGCCTGGTCTGGAGGGAAGGTCTTATGAGGAAAGGCTGGGTCTGTTCTCATTGGAAAGAAGAAGGCTAAGAGGGGATTTGATAGGGACATACAAGATGATCAAAGGATTAGATAGGGTAGACAGTGAAAGTCTTTTTCCTAGGATGTCGATGTCAGCTTGTACGAGGGGGCATAGTTGCAAATTGAGGGGTGATAGATTTAAGACAAATGTCAGAGGCAGGTTCTTTACTCAGGGAGTGATAAGGGTGTGTAATGCCCTACCTGCCAATGTAGTTAACTCAGCCACATTCGGAGCATTTAAACACACCTTGGATAAGCATATGGATGATGATGGATAGTTTAGGGGGATGGGCTTAGATTAGTTCACAGCTCGGCGCAACATCAAGGGCCGAAGGACCTGTCTGCGCTGCATTGTTCTATGTTCTATGTTAATGCCCCGGGTGGCCTTGGAGAGGGAGCATATGATATCCACCAATGTTCTCGGTGCCTTAAGAGAGATGGGCACCACAGGAAGTACAGAACTTTACCTCCCCATCCAACTCCATTTTGACGAGGCCCCTTCCCATTCTCCCTCACTTTTAAATGGTTTGCATTGCCTGTATTCGTCTGCATGTGTAAATAGCCAATTGGCTACACAGGTCAGTGTCAGTTTTTTAAAGCCAAAATAATGTCACGGTGATTTGGTGATGGAGAAAGAAAAAAAAATTCAGTTGTGCATAAGATCACTTCAGGATATAAGGAAAAAAAAGATAAGCAGACTTAGCCCCTTCCCACTATACCTACATCCTCCTCACCATTGATGGTCTGTATTGTCTTGAATGGGCTTTGCACATAAATTATTCAAGTAGAAACATGGATGATTTAGTGGTTGTGGTTAATAAGTAAAAAGGAGTACCATCATGATTTGGTAATGGAGAAAAGTTCAGTTTTGTGTAATAATACTTCCAGATATTAAGAAAAAAGCAGGCTCAGGGATGACTGCTGGGATTAGTTCATGTCTGCCACAATTGACTACACGTGTGATTTACTGGTAGTGGTCAGTGTTTTAAAACAAAAAAAAACGTCACGGTGATTTGGTGATGGAGAAAGAAAAAACTGCGTTCAGTTGCGTCGAAGATCACTTTGGGATATAAGGAAAAAGCATTGAAGCAGACTGAGCCCCTTCCAACTATACCTACATCCTATTTACCTTTGATGATTTGCATTGTCCTGAAATGGGCTTTGTACATAAATTATTCAAGTACAAAACATGGATGATTTAGTGGTTGTGGTTAATAAATGAAAAGAAGGAATACCATGGTGATTTGGAAATAGAGAAAAAATCAGTTGTGTGTGGTAACACTTCCAGATATTAAAAAAAAAGTCTCAGGATAAGTCTGCAGAACTACTAGGACTAGTTCAAATCTGCCACAAGGAGTGGCTTCTGTTGTGGTCAACAATATACAATGTTCCTTTCCAGCTTCCTGAATTATGAAATGAAAGAAAGTAGAATAGTATTTGGTTATTTTTCAGAGTAGAGAGACGTACACTGGGGTTTATTCCAGTGAGACCATTGCTCTTCTAGAGAAATAGCAATGACCGTATAGATCTCAAGTCCACGCTACAGAGTTTCAAAATGTGTAAATGACGTAAAACTCAAATAAAGAAAATCAGGAGGAGAGTTAAGGACACAGATAGATTTGGGAATAGCAAGATACCGGGCACATGAAACTTAACACAGAATTTGTAGGGAAGGGGCAAAACGGAGGAGAAACAATATAAACCAAACATTGCAATTTTACAAGTGACACAGGAACGCAGCAACTTTTGGGAACACATGAGTATTTGAAGGCAATGGGACAGGTTGAGAAATCTTCTCATGAGACAAAGACTCCAGAGGACAAGAGCAAAAATGCAAGGAGTTACATTAAGCCAAATATTTTTAAAATCTGCATTAATTTTGGACAGAGTGTTGGAAAGGATTTCAAGGTCTTGGAGAGGATACAAAGACGACTTAAGATATTTTTATTTGTTCACAGGATGCGCACATCATGGACTAGCCCAGAATTTATTACCCATATTAGAGTCATAGAGATATACAGCATGGAAATAGACCCTTCGGTCCAACTTGTCCATGCCGACCAGATATTCCAACCCAATCTAGTCCCACCTGCCAGCACCCGGCCCATATCCCTCCAAACCCTTCCTATTCATATACCCATCCAAATATCTCTTAAATGTTGCAATTGTACCAGACTCCACCACTTCCTTTGGCAGCTCATTCCACACACGTACCACTCTCTGCGTGAAAAAATTGCCCTTTAGGTCTCTTTTATATCTTTCCCCTCTCACCCTAAACCTATGCCCTCTAGTTCTGGACTCCCCGACCCCAGGGAAAAGACTTTGTCTATCTAGATAAAAAGAGGTAAAAACAGGTAAAAACTGGTAAAAACAGTTATCTCTCCACCCTTCAGGCACTCTGCCTGTATTCCTGATGAAGGGCTTTTGCCCGAAACGTCGATTTTCCTGCTCCTCGGATGCTGCCTGAACTGCTGTGCTTTTCCAGCACCACTCTAATCCAGAACTTTGTCTACCTACCCTATCCATGCCCCTCAATTTTGTAAACCTCTATAAGGTCACCCCTCAGCCTCCAACGCTCCAGGGAAAACAGCCCCAGCCTGTTCAGCCTCTCCCTACAGCTCAAATCCTCTAACCCTACTGGTTCATTAATGTCTTTTAAGGAAATCTATATCTTTATCCAGTCTACACGTGACTCCAGACCCACAGCAATGTGGGTGATCTTCAACTGCTCTCTGGGCAATTAGTAATAGGCAATAAATGCTGGCCCAACCAGCAACTCCCTCATCCAATGAACAAATAAAGCAACTGCAAAATCTTATCTAATGCTAGCAGTGTACTGCAGATTTTGCAAACATGGACTGATTGGGTTTGGCCAGTAACTTGCTTGCTGCAAACAACTGAAGAGAAATGCTATTTGATATGATCCACCGTACTGTCTGTATCTCGTTTCGCGTCAGCACTGAAATGCATTCACCACGTTACTCATGGTTACGCATCCTGTTAGTACTGAAAACCACTTGTGTTATAATGGTATAGTAGCAACATGAAACAGCACTTGCATGTTGTGGTTGTTACATGTATTAATCCTCCTGATCACACTGATGCCAGAGTGTGGGTTCACTTCCTACACCAGCTGAGGTTAACATGAACACTCTACCTTCTATACTTTGGTCCTCACTGGAGGCATGGTAACGCTCAGATTAAACTCACCACCAGTCCCCTCTCGGTTTAATCAGACAGCAGTCCTACAGTCCTCTAGCAATACTATATTACTTAGGATATTAATAGACAGGGTCCCATTATTTGCAGACAGAAAGAACAGGCATATGCACTTGTAGTGCAAACACAATAGTGACAGCCATTCGCTCTTTCAAGGATCCAAGTTGCAGATAGTTTACTTAAATCGCCCATACAGTCATAGAGATGTACAGCACAGAAACAGACCCTTCAGTCCAACTCGTCCACACTGACCAGATATCTCAACCTAATTTAGCCCCATTTGTCAGCACTTGGCCCATATCCCTCCAAACCCTTCCTATTCATATATTCATCCAGATGCCTTTTAAAATGTTACAATTGTACCAGCCTCCACCACATCCTCTGGCAGGTCAATCCATACACATACCACCTTCTGTGTGAAAACGTTGTCTCTTGGGTCTCTTTTATATCTTTCCCTTCTCACCCTAAACCTATGTCCTCTAGTTCTGGACTCTCCCAACCCAAGGAAAATACTTTGTCTATTTACCCTATCCATGCCCCTCATGATTTTATAAACCTCAATAAGGTCACCCCTCAGCCTCCGACGCTCCAGGGAAAACAGCCCCAGCCTGTTCAGCCTCTCCCTGTAGCTCAAATCCTCCAACCCTGGCAACATCCTTGTAAATCTTTTCTGAACCCTTTCAAGTTTCACAACATCCTTCCAATAGGAAGGAGACCAGAATTGCACGCAATATTCCAAACGTGGCCTAAGCAATGAACTGTACAGCTACAACATGACCTACCAACTCCTGTACTCAATGCTCTGACCAAGAAAAGACAGCATACCAAACGCCTTCTTCACTATCCTATCTGCCTGCGACTCTGCTTTCAAGGAGCTATGAACCTGCATTCCAAGGTCTCTTTGTTCAGCAACATTACCCAGGATCCGAGGTATCATTCCGACAGATCTCCTCCACACCCTCCCCAACGGGTTGGCATCTTTCTTAAAAGTGTGGTGCCTAAGATTGGACACAATAGTCCAGCTGAGGTGAAAGAGCATTGCTCAAGACACCAGGAGGACCCTCTGCTCTTCCTCCAAAAGGGGCAATTGAGATTTAACATGCTACCTCTGACAGTGTAGTACCCCCTTTATTAACAGGAACGTCAGCATTGACTGACAGCTTGAACTCTGGAGCAGGGCTTGAACCTGTAATATTTTGACAAGAGGATGAAGCTGGGTGGCTTTTATTTTTCATGTATTCTTGGGTTGTGGCAAAGCAGGTATTTATTTTTTAAAGGTATTAGATTAGATTCTCTACAGTGTGGAACCAGGCCCTTTGGCCCAACCAGTCTACACCAACCCTCCCAGACCCATTACCCTCTGACTAATGCACCTAACGCTATGGGCAATTTAGCATGGCCAATTCACCTGACCTGCACAAAATCATGAGATTCTGAATGGAGTAAAAATAAATTGTTCCCACTGCTTGGAGGATTGAGAACCAGAAGACACTCTGACTTGGCTCTTACCAAGCTGGGCATGGACATGATGAGCTGAATAGGAGGAGAAAGTGAGGACTGCAGATGCTGGAGATCAAAGCTGAAAATGTGTTGCTGGAAAAGCGCAGCAGGTCAGGCAGCATCCAAGGAACAGGAGAATCAACATTTCGGGCATGAGCCCTTCTTCAGGAATGAGGAAAGTGTGTCCAGCAGGCTAAGATAAAAGGTAGGGAGGAGGGACTTGGGGGAGGGGTGTTGGAAATGCGATAGGTGGAAGGAGGTCAAGGTGAGGGTGATAGGCCGGAGTGGGGTGGGGGCGGAGCGGTCAGGAAGAAGATTGCAGGTTAGGAAAACTTTCTGTTTGTAACCACTTTCTGATTTTAGAAACTGTTTTATGCAAGAATCTAAAGCTTCATGATCACCTGAAAAACAACTCAATTCAGATTTTTAAAAAACGAAGTGTTCAACTTCCCAACATTGTACGTTGAACTTTCAGGCTCTAGACTACTGGCTCAGTAACAGAATAAATAGTCAACTTTGATGGATGAGGTTAATAACTTGTCTGTGTATGTGTGCGCATGTGATATGTGTACATGTGTGAATATGCTTATGCATGCATCTGTGGGATAAAATGCTTTGAATCCTGGAACCACGAAGATGAATTGTATTCAATCTTTGCCAACCCTGGTCTTCTAGAGATGGAAGACAGGTCACACTTGACATATTATGTCAACCATATTATGGATGTGTAGTACTAAACAGGCAAGGTTAGGTAAGGATGATTGATTTCCTTCCAGAAAAGATTAATGAACCAGATATGTATTCCCAACAATCGATAATGGGCACATTAGCTTCAAATTCCAGATGTTTATTGAATTCCAATTTCAACATCTATCATGGTGAGATTCGAACCAAGTCACTAGAATATTAGCCTGGGGTTTTAGATTGCTGTTCTAGGTACATTACCATTAGACATGACCTCTCCAATACTATGGATGAACACTTCTATTACATGGAACAAGTAGGGAAAGGGGCATTCTCCTTTGAGCAAATGGCAATCGTCAATGAAATGAACATTTCTGACCTTAGTATGGATGGATATCTATTGAAGACAGTTCAGCCAGAGACTGCCCTGAGAAATTCCTGCAGTGATATCTGAGTGCAGAGATGATTGGTCTGACTACTTTCGCCATTTTCTGTCATGCTAGATACAATTCCAACCAGTGAAGAGTTTTTCCCCAATACTCACTGATTTCAAATTTGCTCGACTCTTTAATGGCTTGCTTAAAGTTTGACAATGTCAAAGGCAGTCTCATTCACCTCACATCTGGAATTGTATTCATTTTACCGTACTTGGACCAAGTCCATAATGTGTCCTGGAGTTGAACAAAGTTAAAAATCATACAACACCAGGTTATAGACCAACAAGTTTATTTGAAAGTACAAGCTTTCAGAGCATTGCTTCTTTTTCAGGTCGCTAGCAGTGATTTTTTTTAACTTTGTCCACCCCCAGTCTAACACCGGCATTTTCACATCATGGATTGAACAGTCCATGCAGAACCCAAACTGAATGCTGTGAGCAGACTGTTGCTCATCAAGTGTACCATTTGATAGCACAAGCCAGCATATCAAATAGTTCTGTCTTGCCGGTTGAAGATGACATTCCTAGGAATGGTAAAAGGTGGAATCTCGATCACTGACTAAAGTCTTTGGTTCTCTGATAATCTTACGTCAGGCAGTTTGATGATCTGTGGGGAGCTTTCCCAATTTTGTTACAATTCCCCAGGTGTTAGTGCGGAGGACCTTGCAGCATCAGCTGCACAGACTGTACTGTTTTTATTTTCAATGTTAAGTAGTCAGTCTTATGGTATTCTTATCATTCCTTGCAAAATATTTGATATTTTGAGCCACTGAAAAAGAAATCATTCACAGGAAATTATTCATGACTATGATAACTAGAACAGCATTTATCACCCATCCAGAAGGCAAAATGGCAATCAGGAGTTAACGACATTGCTGTTGGACTGTTGCATCCGGGGCCAAATTGAGTAAAGAGGGTATGTTTATTAAAAGCAAACTACTGAAGATGCTAGGCTTCTAAAATAAAAAAAGTGTTGAAGGAACTCAACAAGCTTCTGGAGATAAAAACAAAGTTAACATTTGGAATCTAAGATGACTTCTCTTCAAAGCTCAGTAGATTTTCTTCGTGGATAGCTGGTTCAGAACCATGACTACAAAGATACTTCCTCCCTAGCTCTATAAACTGTTACACTCGGAAGCGATTTGCAAAGGTAACCTACTTTTATTTTTTCATGGACTGTGGGTGTTGATGGTGAGACCAGCATTTACTGCCTGTCACTAAATAAAGAACAAAGAACATTACACAACAGGAACAGGTCCTTTGGACCGCCAAGCCTGCACCAAACCAAATCCTGTCACCTATTTTCCAAGGATCTGTATCTCTCTGTTCTCTGCCCATTCAGGTATCTGTCTAGAGAGATCTTAAATTACACTATCATGCCTGCCTCTACCGCCTCTGCTGGCAACGCATTTCAGGTACCCACTACCCTCTGTGTAAAGAACTTCCCGCACATATCTACCTTAAACTTTTCTGTTCTCACCTTGAACTCGAGACTCCAGTAATTGAGTCCCCCACTCTTGCTATCCACCCTGGCTGTACCTCTCACGATTTTGTAGACATCAATCATGTCCCCTCTCAACCTCCATCTTTCTAATGAAAATAATCCTAATTTACTCAACATCTCTTCATAGCTAGCACCCTCCATACAAGGCAACATCCTGGTGAACTTCCTCTGCACCGTCTCCAAAGCATCCTTTTAGTAATGTGGCGACAAGGAATGTATACAGTATTCCAAATGTGGCTGAACCAAAGTCAGATACAACTGTAACATGACCTGCCAACTCTTGTAGGCAATACCCAGTCCAATGAAGGAAGCATGTCATATGCCTTCTTGATTACCTTATCGACCTATATTGCCACCTTCAGAATACAATGGACCTGAACACCCACATCTCTCTGTACATCAATTTTCCCCAGGATTTTTTCATTTACTGCAAAGTTCAGTCATGAATTGGATCTTCCAAAATGCATCACCTCGCATTTGCCCGGATTGAACTCCATCTGCCAGTTCTCCGCCCAACTCTCCAATCTATCTCTATTCTGCTGCATTCTCTGATAGTCCCCTTCATTATCTGCTGCTCCACCAATCTTAGTGTCATCTGCAAACTTGCTAATCAGACCACCTATACCTTCTGCCAGATCATTTATCTATAATCACAAACAATAGTGGTCCCAGCACAGATTCCTGTCAAACACTAATGGTCATAGTGCTCCATTTTGGGAAACTCCCTTCCACCACTACTCTCTGTCTTCTGTTGCCCAGCTAGTTCTTTATCCATCGAGCTAGTACACTCTGGACTCCATGCGACTTCACTTTTTCCATCAACCTATCATGGGCAACTTATCAAATGCTTTACTGAAATCCATGTATTTGACACCTACAGCCCTTCCCTCATTGAGGAAGTGATGACATTTAATTAAAGAATGCTATTAAGTTGGTCAGACATGACCTTTCCTGTACAAAACCATGCTGCCTATCCCTGAAAAGCTTGTTTTCTTCTAAATGTAAATAGATCCTATACCTGATGTACCTTGGGCAGCACGGTGGCACAGTGGTTAGCACTGCTGCTTCACAGCACCAGAGACCTGGGTTCAATTCCCACCTCAGGCAACTGTCTGTGTGGAGTTTGCACATTCTCTCCGTGTCTGTGTGGGTTTCCTCCCACAGTCCAAAAATGTGCAGGTCAGGTGAATTGGCCATGCTAAATTGCCTGTAGCGTTAGGTAAAGGGGTAAATGTAGGGTCTGGGTGGGTTGAGCTTCGGTGGGTTGGTGTGGACTTGTTGGGCCAAAGGGCCACATTAAGTAATCTAATCTTCTCCAGCAGCTTCCCTACCAGTGACATCAGTCTGGATTATTCTTGCTACCCTTCTTAAACAATGGGACATTAGCAATTCTCCAGTCCTCCGGGACCTCACCCATATTCAAGGATGCTGCTATTTTCTCTCTCGCTTCCTGGACTTGGGGACTTGTCCACCTTAATGCCTTTTAGGATACCCAACACTTCCTCCCTCCTTCTGCCAACTTGACCTAGAGTAATCAAACATCTAACCCTAAAATCAACATCTGTCATGTCCCTCTCCTCAGTGAATACCTATGCAAAGTACCTATGCAAAGTACCTATGCAAACTGCCCTATGCGTGGGTTTCCTCCGGGTGCTCCGGTTTCCTCCCACAGTCCAAAGATGTGCAGGTCAGGTGAATTGGCCATGCTAAATTGCCCGTAGTGTTAGGTAAGGGGTAAATGTAGGGGTATGGGTGGGTTGCGCTTCGGCGGGGCGGTGTGGACTTGTTGGGCCGAAGGGCCTGTTTCCACACTGTAAGTAATCTAATCTAATCTACTCATTAAGAATCTCACCATTTTTTCGAACTTCATGCATAACGTTCCTCCTTTGTCTGTGAGTGGGCCAACCCTTTCTCTAGTGACCCTCTTGATCCTTAAATATGAATAAAAGACTTTGAGACTGTTATGGACTAGGCCAGACCATTCAAAAATTCTTAAGCAGGCAGCTCAGACTATAACTTTGTAATTTGTTTCAGTAAGTGATTAGTGAAAATTACCCAGAGTAAGATAGCTAGATTGACTACTAGATTTTAAAACAGACAAAAAAAAATTCGCAAAATTATACAATGAAACACAAAGAAGAGTAAAGCACCCCTACAGAACTCAACCTATCCAACTAGACTTAATTATGCTGTTCTGAATATACACAACAGTCCAATAAGCAAACTCCCCTTAAAAAAAAGTGTAAATGGAACATATGCTTACAGGTTGAAGTTGAAGGGCAGAAAGAGAGAGAGAGTCTCCACACACCAGGTCAGACTGAACTAAAACTGCCCAGCTCAGTAAGAGAGCTAACCACTCCCCTGTCTTTACAGAGGTCACTTCTAAAACATCACTACTTTGGCCTGATGAAGGGCTTTTGCCCGAAACGTCGATTTCGGATGCTGCCTGACCTGCTGTGCTTTTCCAGCACCAATCTAACCTCCACTTTGGCCTGAAGTCTCATCTGTTTACATATAAACAAAAGGCCTCTCAAAATCCTTTCCATCTCTGTACAAAACCAGACTGATCGAAGCCCGGCCTGGTTTATTGTCCCTCTGAAAAAAGATCAAGGACAGAGTCTCCTTGCGCCAAGGAACAGCTTTAAGAGAGAAAAAAGGACTAGCTTTGTGACATCTCCCCCCCCTTAAACCAGAACCATCAATACCAAAAGATGGCTTAATTTTTAACCCTTCAAAACCTAGTTCATAGCCTAGACACACATATACTATACTAACTATAAACATGCAAACATGCACAGCCACATGCAAATTCAGGCCACGCTACACCCACCACCTAACGCCTCCATATCTCATTTGAGTCTCGATGATGCATTGATAATCACGTTTTTGTGACCTGCCACATGCACAATTATCAAATTGAATGGCTGCAACAAGCTCCATCTAAACAATCTGGCATTTTTGTGCTTAAAGTTTTTCCAAAGATGTCAATTTACAATTGTCTCAGGTACACTACTGGTAATATAAACACGGCAATGTGCAATGCCAACACCAAGCTTAAAGTTTCTTTCGCCAACGTTGAATATTTCTGTTGATGAACATTCAACTCCTTGAAAAAATACCCAATGGGTATTTCTATTCCCTCATCATCCTGCAGGATCACCACACTGACACCCACATCACTGGCACCAATAGCCACCTGGAAAGGCTTTGTGTGTAATCAGGTGTGGCTAATACTGGGGCAGTGGTGAACACAGTTTTTAGGCTGTCAAATGTCTTTTGACAGTCTGCTGTCCACTGAAACTTCTTGCCCTTTTTTAACAATTCAGTGAGTGAAGCAGCCACACTGCTAAAGGTCAGCACAAACTTTCGATAAAATCCTTTAAATCCCAGGAACCATAACACTGCATTTTTTTGTCGACGGTGTGGGAAATTCCCTAATTACTTTTATTTTCACATCCCTTGGGGCCATTTGCCCATGTCCAAAAACATGGCCCAGGAAGGTGACTCGGGCTTTCGCAAATTCAGTGAGGTTTACCACCAAGCCCGCCTTCCGAAGTCGGTCAAACAAGTTCAATAAATGCTGTAAATGTTCCTTCCATGAGTGACTAAAAATCACCAGGTCATCAATGTAAATCATCATCTGGTCATCATCCGAAATGTGGCTGGAGCGTTTTTCATACCAAATGGCAGGACTCTGAACTGATATAGTCCATTTGGCGTTACGAAAGCCAAAATTGCCTTTGCTCTCTCTGACAGAGGCACCTGCCAGTAGCCTCTGAGTAAGTCCAGCTTAAAAATGTAAGTTGCTTGTCCCAGTTTTTCAACCATGGTATTGGACATGCATCAGTCTTTGTAACGGCGTTGACTTTGCGATAGTCCACACATAACCATTGGGTACCATCTGGCTTTGGCACTATGACTATGGTTCAGCTGCCGTCACTAACTCATTTCAATTATGCCATCTTGGAGCATAGGCCTGGAGCATAGGGTGGCATGGTGGCTCAGTGGTTAGCACTGCTGCCTCATAGCATGAGGGTTCCAGGTTTGATTCCAGCCTCAGGCGACTGTCTGTGTGGAGTTTGCACATTCTCCAGTATCTGCATGGGTTTCCTCCCACAGTCCAAAAATGTGGAGGTCATGTGAATTGGCCATGCTAAATTTCCCATAGGTTAGGTGCGTTAGTCAGAGGGAAATGGGTCTGAGTGGGTTACTCTTCAGAGGGTCGGTGTGGACTGGTTGGGCCGAAGGGCCTGTTTCCACACTAAAGGGAATCTAATCTATCTCCTTCTGAACCTGTGCCAACTTTAAAGGGTTATATCTATCAGGATATTGTTTAAGCCGAACAGCATCACCTATATCTACATCATGCACAATTAGGTTAGTACTTCCCAGTTTATTTCCACATATCTCCCCATATGATTGTAATAACCCTTTCAGGTCATTTCGATTTTCTTCTGCAAGGTAACTCAATAATTTATCCCAATTTTTGACAGCTTCCTTATTGTCCAATTTGATTTGAGGAATATCCAATTCAGAATCCTCTGAACTGGTTTCTTCCTTCTGTGCTGTAATCATAAACATCTTCTCCTCTTGCTTTTCTTCCCTATCAGAATACCTTTTGAGCATATTCACATGACACACTGTGAGACTTCTTCCTATCTGGAGTCGTTATCAAGTACTCACTCAATTTCCTATCAATTTGATAAGGTCCGCTAAACCTTGCTTTTAGATTAGATTCCCTACAGTGTGGAAACAGGCCCTTCAGCCCAACCAGTCCACACAACGCTCCAAAGAGTAACCCACCGGACCCATTTCACTCTGACTAATGCACCTAACACTATTGGCAATTTAGCATGGCCAATCCACCTAACCCACCCAACCTTGGACTGTGGGAGGAAATTGGAGCACCCGGGGGAAACCCACACAGATTTGGGGAGAATGTGCAAACTCCACGCAGACAGTCACCAGAGGCCGGAATTGAACCTGGGACCTTGGTGGTAACTACTGAGCCACCATGCCGCCCAAAGCATCCCACTCAGACCCACGCCATCTCTGCGACCCCACACTCCCCATGGCTAATTCAACTAGCCTTCACATCCTGGACACTATGGGCAATTTAGCATGGCCAATCCACCTAACCCATCCACAGTGAGGAAAACCACACAGATACAAAGTGACCTCCACACAGACAGTCGCCCAAGGGTTGAATCAAACCCAGGTCCTTGGCGCTGTGAGGCAGCAGTGCAGACCACTGAGCCACCATGCCACACATCCACTGAGCCACCCATGGCTCCCCTGTTACTGGAAGTAACACCAGTACCTTATCCCCAATTGCAAAATTGCAAATTTGCAATTTCTTATCCGCTTCTTTTTTCATTGTATGCTGCAATACTTTTGAATGCTATCTCGTCAACTCTCCAGCTCTGTTTAATCATTCTCTAAAATTTGATACATAGTCCAAATGGATAGTCTCTGAATTCTGACTTATTAATATTTCCTTAATTAATTGTAACGGTCCTCTTACTTCATGCCCAAAAATTCAAATGGACTGAATTTGGTCAATTCATTTGGTGCATCTTTGATCATAGAAGGTACAAGTGGAACTCCCTTATCCCAATCATCTGGATAATCCTGACCATAAGCCCACCACATGGCCTTTAGTGTTTGATGCCATCTCTCTAGCGCTCCCTGTGATTCTGGATAGTACACAGTAGATTTGGGTTGCTTTATTCCCAAGTAATCCATAAACTCCTTGAATAGTTTAGATGTGAAGTTTGATCTTGATCTGACAGGATCTCTATTAGTAGTCCATATCTAGTAAAACATTTAAGTAATTCTTCTACAACCCTTTTAGCTATGATGTTGCAGAATGGGATTGCCTCTGGAAATCTAGTCGACACATCCATTATTGTTAAGAAATACATATTCCCACTTTTTGTTTGAGGTAGGGAACCTATACAATCAATTAAGACTCTTGTGAAAGATTCCTCAAATGCTGGAATAGGTATTAAAAGTGCAGGTTTTATTACTGCCTGTGGGTTTCTGATTAGCTGACATGTGGACAGCGAAGAGGGTTACCTCAGATTACAACAGAATCTTGACCAGATGGGCCAATGGGCTGAGAAGTGGCAGATGGAGTTTAATTCAGATAAATGCGAGGTGCTACATTTTGTGAAAGCAAATCTTAGCAGGTCTTATACACTTAATGGTAAGATCCTAGGGAGTGTTGCTGAACAAAGAGACTTGGGGTGCAGGTTCATAGCTCCTTGAAAGTGGAGTCATAGGTAAATTGGATGGTGAAGAAGGCATTTGGTATGCTTTCCTTTATTGGTCAGAGTATTGAGTGCAGGAGTTGGGAGGTTATGTTGTGGCTGTACAGGACATTGGTGAGGCCACTGTTGGAATATTGTGTGCAGTTTTGGTCTCCTTCCTATCGAAAAGATGTTGTGAAACTTGAAAGGGTTCAGAAAAGATTTATAAGGATGTTGCCAGGGTTGGAGGATTTGAGCTATAGGGAGAGGCTAAACTGGCTGGGGCTGTTTTGCCTGGAGCGTCAGAGGCTGAGGGGTAACCTTATAGAGGTTTACAAAATTATGAGGGGCATGGATAGGATAAATAGACAAAGTCTTTTCCCTGGGATGGGGGAGTCCAGAACTAGAGGGCATAGGTTTAGGGTGAGAGGGGAAAGATATAAAAGAGCCCTATGGGGCAACTTTTTCACATGGAGAGTGGTATGTGTATGGAATGAGCTGCTAGAGGAAGTGGTGGAGGCTGGTACAATTGCGACATTTAAGGGGCATTTGGATGGGTATATGAATAGGAAGGGTTTGGAGGGATATGGGCTGGGTGCTGGCAGGTGGGACTAGATTGGGTTGTGATATCTGATCGGCATGGACAGGTTGGACCGAAGGGTCTGTTTCCATGCTGTACATCTCTATGACTCTATGTATGACATATCTGGCAAAATTCAACAACATCTTTACGTAGTCCAGGCCAATAAAAATGTCTTTCTATTTTAGCCTGTGGTTTCCTCACCCCTAAATGACCTCAAGGGATAGCTCATGTGCCACTCGCAGCACTTCTATTCTATACCGTACTGGCAAACAATTTGATGAATCTCTGCCCATTTCTCATATGTTTGAATGTGTGATGGTCTCCATTTTCTCATTAAGACATCACTTGTTAAGTCATAACACATATGAATGCATTCACTTTCTTTCTCAGTAAATGCTTTTTGATATAAGACTTTCCTTAACCCTGTTTGTGAAAGATGTTTCATGACCCCTTTTAACCTTCTTAATTCCTCGTTTCAGATTGGTCCTACTTTCCCGATATTCTTCCAAAGCTTTGTCGGTTTCAGTTGCCTTAATGTTACGCTTGCATCCTTCTATTCTCTTAGCTAGTCTCACAATTTCACCTGTCATCCATAGTTCTAATCTTGTCATTTCTATCCCTCATTTTCACAGGGATATGTCTCTCAAACTCTCTTTAAAAGCCTCCCAAGTGGATTCACACTCAAATGCTGCTCCCAATCCACATCCCCCAACTCTTGCTGAATTTTGTTATAGTTGGCCTTCCCCCAATTTAGCACTCTTCCTTTCAGACCACTCCTGTCTTTGTCCATGAGTATTCTAAAACTTACAGAATTTTGATCACTATTCCCAAAGTAATCCCCTCCTGAAACTTCAACCACCCGGCCAGGCTCATTTCCCAACACCAGGCCCAGTATGGCCCCTTCCAGAGTTGGACTATTTACATACTGCTCCAGAAAACTCTCTGGATGCTCCTTACAAATTCTGCTCCATCTAAACCTCTAACACTAAGTGAATCCCAGTCAATGTTGGGAAAATTAAAATCTCCCATCATTACTACCCTGCTGCTCCATCATCTTTCCATAATCTGTTTACATATTTGTACCTCTGTCTCACACTCACTGTTAGAATTTCTGTAGTACAGCCACAACATTGTTACCACACCCTTCCTATTTCTGAGCTCTGCCCATATTTCCTCCCTGCTCGACTGCTCCATCATGCCCTCCTTCAGTACAGCTGTGATATCCTCGCTGACCAGTAATGCAACTCCTCCAATCCTTGCCCCCCTCCATTCCATCTGAAGCATCTATATTCTGGGATATTTAGTTGCCAGTCTCCCTTTCCCTCAACCAAGTCTCAGTAATAGTTCTAACACCAGAACTATTACTGGTACCTAGGTACTAATCCAAGTCCTAAGTTCATCTGCCTTTACTACTACACTTCTCACATTAAAACAAATTCACCTCAGACCACCAGTCCCTTTGCGTTCATCATCTGCTCCCTGCCTACTCTTTCCCTTAGTCACACTGACTTCATTCCTCTCATTCCTGATGAAGGGCTTTTGCCCGAAACATCGATTTTCCTGCTCCTCGGATACTGCCTGACCTGCTGTTCTTTTCCAGCACCATCTAATCTTGATGCTGACTTAATTATCTCGTTTCTTACAGACTTTAGTTACTACCTCCTTACTGTCCACTAACCTCTTCATTTTGTTCCCAACCCCCTGCCGCGTTAGTTTAAACCCTCTGCAACAGCGTTAGTAAAAGCACATCCAATGTCATTGGTTCCAGTCTGGCCCAGATGTAGACTGTCCGATTTGTAATAGTCCCACCTCTCCCAGAACGGGTGATAATGTCCCAAAAGTCTGAATCCCTCCCTCTTGCACCATCTCTCAAATCACTCGTTCATTCTGCCTATACTTTCATATCTACTCTGACTAACTCGTGGCACTGGTAGCAATCCTGAGATTACTACCTCTGAGGTCCTACTTTTTAACTTGGCTCCTAACTCCCTAAATTCTGCTTGTGAGAGCTCATCCTATTTTTTTCCCTGTATCATTGATGCCTATATGCACCACGACAGCTGGCTGTTCACCCTCCCCCTTCAGAATGCCCTGCAGCCAATCTTAGACATCCCTGACCTGTGCGCCTGGGAGGCAACAAATCATTTTGGAGTCTTGTTTCCAACCATAGAACCGACTATTTACTCCCGTTACAACTGAATCCCCTATCCCTATAGGCCTTCCACTCTTTTCCCACTCTTCTATACAGCAGAGCCAGCCATGGTGCCATGAACCTATCTTCTGCTGCCTTCCCCTGGTGAGCCATCTCCCCCAACAGCATCCAAAAAAGGAATGCCTGTTTTGGCGGGAGATGATCTCAGGGGACACCTGCACTGCCTTCTTGCTCTTTCTCTGCTTTTTTGTCACCCATTCCCTTTCTCCCACAGCATCCTAATGTGTGGTGCGACCAATTTGCTAAACGTGCAATCCACAACCTCCTCAGCATCATGGATGCTCCAAAATAAGTCCATTCACAGCTCCATAGCTATCATGCGCTCTAACAAGAGCTGCAGCTGGACACACTTCCTGCATGTGAAGGAGTCAGGGACATCAGCCTCATACCTGAGCTCTCACATTGAGCTAGAGGAGCATAATTCGGGTGCCCAGAGACAGGTTAAGAGTCAATTATATTATTTTAGATCGGGAGTCGCACAGGATGGTAGATTCAGTGAATCTGATGGCTTTTTAAACAACAATTGACAGTGGTTATATGGCTGCAGTTTGACTTTTTATTCCAAGTTTTTAAGAAATTCAAATTTCATCATCTACCTTACTGAGGTTTGAACACATGTCCTCAAAACATTAGTCTCGGGTTTTGAAGAACTGGAACTTTAATATTATCACTACACCACCAACTCCCTGTTGATCATCAACACCAGCCTTAAGGTATAATTTAATTTTGACCACTCGTGTATCCCAGATTAGTGGCCAACCTCCGTTGCCTGAGTGAATAACTCTGGCATTCTCTGTCACCAAATTAATTTCTCCCCTTAAGACATTCCTTAAAGCATACCTCCTTGAGCAAGCTTTTGGTCCTCTGACCAAACATTTCTTTATGTGGTTGGGTGTGACGTTATGTTCTGATATATTCTTGCAAAGCCCTGCGGAGGTTTTAATTTACTAAGGCTCTAACTAAATAAAAGTTGCTGTACAGAATGCATCTGTTAGAATTAATTTGAGCTGGAAACACAATGGCACATGCCCTCCCCAAAAATATTGTGGGACTACTTCCAGCACGTGGACTGCAGTGGTTCAAGATGGCAGCTCACTACTGCCATTTCAAGAGCAACTAAGGACAGGTAATAAATGCTGGTTAGACAGCGACACCCATTCTGGAACTTGATTCAAACAAAAACAGAAATTGCTGGAGAAACTCAGCAGGTCTGGCAGCAGCTGTGAAGAGAAGAAAGGGGTAACTTTCAAAGCCAGTGACCCTTTTTTCAGAATTTGAATCTTGTCTTCCATATCCAGTAATAGCAGAAAATCTGGAAGCACAGTTTGATAAACGCATCGCCGTCAACTATTAAACATTTACTTCACTGTGGATTCACAGTGTGAAGGAACAATGCAAATGGAATTAATCAAAACACGGTCCATTTTTATGATGTGTTCCATTTACATATTATCAGAAATTAGCCACTTTGCGAAATATCATTTTCAGATGCCAACATTTTTAAACGGCAATTCTGCATCAGTCCCCACCCCACCCACATCTCCTTCAGTCTCTTTCCCTCTATCCTCTTTCCCAATGTCATGGGAGCTCTGTCAATAAAAATATACATCAAACTGGAACACATACAAATGCTGTAGTTGGATGTACCACATGCAGTGAAACACTTCAAATTGGCTTATAAGCTTGTCACTTGTTTGAAATAACCAATAAAAGATTTCACTGTCATAACTTTTTGATGAACTGCACATCTACTATCAGTTTGAGAAAGCTTGATCTTGTTATATATCATTGTTAATCTAGGGACTATTGTACCCTGGGGAACAGACCATTGCCACAGCATTTGACAACACAGCAGGATTGTAAATATAAGCACATGGGCATTCTGCAACATGATGTACGCCAGTCCATGCACTTCTTGGATAGCTATCTATTCACCTGCGAAAACAAAACCAACTTTTCTGTGTTTTCATTTGCATTTGTGATGCACGAACATGCTGAGAATGAATAATTAGCTTGGTCATTAAAAGGAAAGCTCGTGTCTTACCATCCCTTCTATTCAGCTTTGCAAAGCCAGGGTTGTGACTGCTAGATAGCACAGAGGAGGAAGAGAATGCTGACTGAGGCAAGTCAGACACAAGATGATTGTCGCAATTATCTGTGAGATGAAAGAAAGAACATGCTTAAAATTATTGGGACAGTACAACACTGTATTGACACACAATCAATTCCAGATGGACACCACACACATTTTCAAAACTTACCAGGTCCCCATTTGACAGTCCTATGCTGAAAGGCTAATTTTCGTTTTTTCCCCTTAAGTTACACTGCTGAAGATGGTTAGAAATCTAAAACAACACAGCGGGAATGAACCTGGTTAGCTATTACCATTAACATCAAAAAATGTCCCAAGGTATTTTACTGGTGTGTTTTCAAACAAAACATGCCTCCAGTTCACAGAATGTGATACTGGAAATAGGTAATAAAAGTAACTTTTTTACTGAAATCTTAAAATGAGGAGAACAGAGTGCAAGAGAGGCAAATGTTTTTGGGATGGAATTCCAGTTCTGGATTATAATAGCTGTTCGTAGCGGAATGGTTAAGATCAGCAATTTGTCAGAATTAGTGCACCACAAGGAAAATTATTGGTATAAACCGAGCTGATGGCACTACTGGACAAGTCAAATCCCTGACTAAAATGTGGCTTGATAGATTATTTTCTTTAAGTTTTAGTTAATGTCGTTAAGTTCACAGAAACATAACCACATGAGGCTGCACAGTTTTTTTAACAACAGAAGTCTACTAAACAAGATATTTAAATTAAGCAAGTTATCTAGACATCGAATACAGTTCGAAAAAATTCTTAAGGCTGAAATTTTCCAAAATTTGGCAAACGTGTCATCTTTGGGGGGGGGGGGGGGGGGGGGGGGGGGGGGTGGGAGGGTTAATGAAGGGTATCACTCAGTGAACTCTAGTGGTTTTCCTCACCCAATTCTACACTGCTCACATGGTGAAGTTTGCACTGTGTGCCATTCTCTGCCACCTTGCAGTGGAAGTCCCCACCACTGGCAGGAACTTCAGTCGTGCACGCCACAGGATCCTTATTTAATGCTCAGTGATTCAAACACTGCAAGCTGGGAACAGCCCTTCATGGTTCCAGGGAGTGAAGTACCACACAGGAGGTAGCACTCAGAGAATGATTGGCACCCCAGCATTGCTCACAGTGATCTGGAGGTGGTAGATTGGATGGCTACCTTCTTTCTTCAGGGTCACCTCAGGGGTCAGAGCCACACCACACAAAAACAGACCCTTCAGTCCAATTTGTCCAAGTTTCCCAAACTAAACTAGTCCCATTTGTCTATTTTTGGCCCATATCCCTCTAAACCTTTCCTATATGCTTACTTATCCAGATGTCTTTTAAATGTTGCAACTTTACTTGCATCTACCATTTCCTCTGGCATTCATTCCACATACGAACTATCCTGTGTGTGAAAGAGTTGTCGCAGGTGTTCCTTTTAAATCTTTCTCCTTTCACCTTAAAAATATGCCTGCTCGTGATGAACTCCCTCATCCCAGGGGAAAGACCTTTGCTATTTGCTATTTGCCTTATCTATGCCACTCATGATGTTATAAAGTCACCCATCAACCTCCTACACTCAAGGGAAAAACTTCCCAATCTATCCAGCTTTTATCTTCCACAGCACTGCAGCCTTGTCTGAAGTTGGGTCACAGATCAACATAGTCTCCACAGATCAACATAGGCACAGCAATGCAGGAATAAGACCAACACAATTCTCTGCTCTGTAACATCATCTTCTCCTTGATACCTCTCACTCTCACCATCTCTGCTGCGGCAGCCCCCTCCCAGCAAGCTTTGTGGTCTACCATTTTCATCATTGCATGCAGCACCATCCATCACTCTGTCCCATCCCACTCCCTCAGACTACCAACCCTGCTCTTATGCTCTTCGCACTCACTCACTCGGTACAGCTTGCCTCCCGAACAGCCACACCCAATGACCATGTCACCCTCTTGCATTTCACCTGGTCTTTGCCTCATTCAGGAACAAACAGCTGACAATAGGGGACAGGGGGCTAAGAGGAGTGTGGTGGGGTGCCTAACAATTCTCTGCTCTCCCCTTAAAAGTGGAGAATTTTTATATTAGGCAGAGAGGACTATGACTGCTAATGTGGTGACGTTGAGATATCACATCTTGGCAACCAAATAAGAATCATTATAAAGTGCTGTGCCTCTCTCCCACCACAATGACTATGAATGTGTTCTTACCATGCACAAGCTTGCACTCCCAACTTGCAACACATTCAGCCTCTTATCTTTTGCAAGCATGAGGACCACCCACCATAGTCTCTGCCATAAAGAAAGCAGCCCTCAAGACATCTTCTACTCCGCCACAGAAAAATAATGACACAGACGCTCCGAGGAAGCACCAGCCACACTCTCTCCTACATCCTCCATCAGCTCAGGTACTGACATCTCAGTGCATACTTCGGCACAATTAGAGTTGGGAGCAAGTAATAGTGAGTACATCACCGATATGGCTTGGCAGCTGTCCAGTGAGGAGACACCCCATTCATTCAAATGGACAATCAGTTTGGAACAGGAAGTGACTTCACCACAGGAAATAACATCACCACAGGAAATGACATCACCAACCCAAAGAAACCGAAACATATAAATAGAAAGCGGGAATTTTCAGCATTGCTTCGCCCGAGGCCCACTGAAGATGTTACCTAGTAGGATAATGAAATGTCTGGAAATGAAACTTCCTGCTCAGCGAGCAAACCTACATCCAAAACCTCAACCTGCGCTACAAATCTTCTCAAAGTTCGCTAAGAGTTTATCACAGTCACTCAGAAAAATGGATCGAAGTTTGGAGAAGTGCACCAACATCATTGCTATTGTGCTGGCTCTGACTTATGAACATCTGACTTTCTCCATGGATGTGTTGGTAGGTATGATGAATGGCCAGGTCTTGCAAAATGCTCATTAGCTGCCAGATATGCATGCAGACCTGTTACTATTTTAAACTTGGTGGTCAGTACCAATGGCAGGACACGAACCTGTGGTTCCTCTTTCTCACTCTCAGAGATAGACTAGTGCCAGAGGAGAAAACTCATCCGGGACTCTCAGGAGACTCCAGAAGTACCATGTTGCTCCAGTCTGCTTTTGTTACCATGTTGATTTTTGTGATAATCAACACAGAACGCTTTGTGATGTATCCAGTTTTGGGATCATGATAATAGTAGCTGTCAGTGCCCATCATGAACTTAATCACTTCCCTCAAGTGAGATTATTTCTCTGATTAAGTCTGTAAGGATGTTGTTTAATAGCTAACACATCCCCTATTATAAAATCAATACCACAGCTAGTTTTTGGTAGCCTATTTATTCAAATTAACTTAAAATCTGAAATAGCATGTGCAAGACACTTTGATAATCTTCTAGCACATTCCATTTAATTCAATCTGATTTCTGGTGGATCGACTTTTGGATTTTCAAATTTGGATTCATTTTCTAACTGCAGAGATACTTTCACTTCATTCACTATTACTTTTACGATCATCAATAAATATTGTTAAAATGTCAGCAACATACAGCACTGGTGACCCCCGGCCTTTTCATTAGACATTGTGGATAAGGAAAAAACATTGTCTATTTATCCTATCCATGCCCCTCATGATGTTATAAACCTCTATAAGGTCACCCCTCAGCCTCTGATGCTTTTGTTGCAATCAACTTGAATGCTCTAGTCAAATAAATATCTATCAACCTATGTGTTATACTTTGTTTTCAACTCCAAAGCAGAGGCCTGTATTCTGAAGACAGATCCATAATATTACAGCATATGATGTTTTGGTACAAATGTTCCTGCTTCACCTGCAGTTATACTTGCAGCAATGGAATCAATGTAATGTCTTCAGTCAATAATGTGCATGTCGCATACTCAACATGAGCAAGCTCAGAGCCCAGATTACATTGGCAGGTCTGTGAAGTTGTGGCTGTGCAAACAGTTCGCGTAGTTGACAGACGTCAAGTCATGTCCCTCAACAAGAACACAACTCTGGCTGGTATACATCATGTCATCTAAAACATGGAAAACCAAAAGGAATATGGCTACGTTTTGACATTTTCAACTGAACCCACAGCCTCAATAGCTTGATAGGGGTCAAGCACTATAGATTGCTGCTCCACCTTTTGTGAAGTGTTTTCATCTATGAACAGCCTCATTCCAATTTGGAAACTGCTCCCCTTGTTCCGGAACTGACCTTGCCAGAAGAAATTGTTTCTGTCCACCTACTGCATATCAAATGCTTTAATCATTCAAGTCGATCAACTTTTATTCAGCATTCAAGAGAATACCATCTAGTTTTGAAACCAAAGAGAGTGGAAAAGTAGATGTCTTTGACTTTAAAAACTCAATGGATTAAACAGCTACAATCCCATCCCTGCTCTCAATGTTTCACTCTCATACCTGTCCCCAGTTATCAAAAGGTCTCTTGCCAACTCCCCTAAAACAAACATACCACTATCACAAGTCTCTTGGACCCTCCCTGAGATCCTTTCACTGCCCCCACCACCCCACCCATGTTAACCTCATCTGTTATTGGTCTCCTAATCTCTCCTCTAAATGTTCCTCACCACCTTACTCCCACAGGAACAGTGAGAATATTTCCAAGTCAGGACAGCAAGAGGCTTGGAAGGGAATTTGCAGATGGTGATGCCCCAAAGTATCTACTGCCCTTGACCCTCTTGATGGTAATGTTTGTGGGTTTGGAAAGTACTGTCCAAAGAGCACTGGTGAATTTCTGTCGTGCATCTTGCAGACAATACACACTGATACTGAGCGTAGGTGGTTCAAGGAGTAGATTCTTGAGGATATGGTGCCAATCAAGTATGTCCTGGATTGTGTCAAGCTTGGAGTTGTTGCAACTGCACTCACTGTAGGAAATGTTTCATCACACTCCTGATTTGTGACTTATTGATGGAGAACAGGCTTTGTGGAATCAGGAGATGAGTTACTCGCTGGTGGATTCCTGGCCTCTGACCTGCTCTTGCAGCCACAGATATCATCCGAAAGTCCACTCAGTTGATTCTTTGCCCTACCACCCCAACGTGAATTATCTGAATTACTTACATTTCCACTAGACTCACCTCTTCATCCTCAGATCATCCTCCCTCCTGCATTCTGCATGTGGGCGGCACGGTGGCACAGTGGTTAGCACTTCTGCCTCACAGCGCCAGAGACACGGGTTCAATTCACGCCTCAGGCGACTGACTGTGTGGAGTTTGCACATTCTCCCCGTGTCTGTGTGGGTTTCCTCCGGGTGCTCCGGTTTCCTCCCACAGTCCAAAAATGTGCAGGTTAGGTCAATGGGCCACGCTAAATTGCCCGTAGTGTTAGATGCAGGGGTAAATGTAGGGGAATGGGTATGGGTGGGTTGCGCTTCAGCGGGTCAGTGTGGACTTGTTGGGCTGAAGGGCCTGTTTCCACACTGCAAGTAATCTAAAAAAAAAATTCTGCCTCACGAGAAAGGTAGCAATGATGAGGAGGTGCTGGTTTTGAACTCGGGTGGACAAAGTCAGAAGTCAATGAAACCAGGTTATAGTCCAACAGGTTTATTTGACATCACAAGCGTTTGAAAAGCTGCTGCTTTTGTCACTTGACAAAGGAGCAGCACTTTGAGAGCTTGTGATTTCAAATAAACCTGCTGGATCATAATCTGGTGTTGCGTGACTTCTGACAGAAGAGATAACCACAGTAGCTGCTGTCCTCATATCTCAGTGAAACTGTCCACTTGTTCTCTTTCAGTTCAAATTTTAGAGACTGGAAGTCTGCCTACTGTCTGGCCAAACTGCTCTTGCCTTGATGTTCAAGTGTAAGTGGCAGCATATGAAAATTTGTACAACATCCCCTGGGCAACCTGCACCAGTGGTAACCAAGCTACACAGGCTTGATGTTGCAGTGACTATAACAAGGTCAGGTATGTGGATCTCATTGAGTATGAGTTCCCTGTTTGAGGCTTTTAACCTAAACAGGGAGTCTTGGCTGACAGATATAAACAGGAGTGTCCGTTCACTCGAAGCTGGCTCTGAAGAATCCAGACTAGTGTCAAGTACTATGCGCACATAAATAAAGGGTGACTTGGTGAGAGAATACTGGAGTTATTTCAGGTGTCATGTAGAAATCAAGGCAAAGCAGATGCCACTCTTGAATTAAAGAAAAAGCCCGAAAGTATATTCATCATAATTGTATAAAACCTTGAATACATAAAACTAAACGTTCATGGGCTGATGCAGGATGACAAACATAGGCAGACACACAAAGTGATAGAAGAGTCCTGAAGAAGGGCTTATGCCCAAAACGTCGATTCTCCTGCTCCTCGGATGCTGCCCTGGCCTGCTGCGCTTTTCCAGCACCACACTTTTCAACACAAAGTAATAGATCAGATGGAAGTAATGAGCTATGATTGATATAATATCTGTGGTCAAAAAGCATAGTACAAGACATAGTCAGGAGGCATGGGATAGAGGGAAATTTGGCCAATTGGATGGAAAACTGGCTAACCGGTCGAAGTCAGAGAGTGGTGGTAAATGGTAAATATTCAGCCTGGAGCCCAGTAACAAGTTCCGCAGGGATCAGTTCTGGGTCCTCTGCTGTTCATAATTTTTATTAATGACTTGGATGAGGGAGTCGACGGGTGGGTCAGTAAATTTGCAGATGATACGAAGATTGGTGGAGTTGTGGATAGTCAGGAGGGCTCTTGTCGGCTGCAAAGGGACTTGGATATGATGCAGATCTGGGCTGAGGAGTGGCAGATGGAGTTCAACCCTGCCAAGTGTGAGGTTGTCCATTTTGGAAAGACAAATAAGAATGCGGAATACAGGGTTAACGGTAGGGTTCTTAGTGAGGTGGAGGAACAGAGGGATCTTGGGGTCTATGTTCATAGGTCTTTGAAAGTTGCCACTCAGGTGGATAGAGCTTGTAAGAAGGCCTATGGTGTATTAGCGTTCATTAGCAGAGGGATTGAATTCAAGAGTCGTGAAGTGATGTTGTAACTGTACAGGACTTTGGTTAGGCCACATTTGGAGTACTGTGTGCAGTTCTGGTCGCCTCACTTTAGGAAAGATGTGGAAGCTTTGGAGAGGGTGCAGAGAAGATTTACCAGGATGTTGCCTGGAATGGAGAATAGGTTGTACGAGGATAGGTTGAGAGTGCTGGCCTTTTCTCATTGGAATGGCGAAGGATGAGGGGTGACTTGATAGAGGTTTAAGATGATCAGAGGAATAGATAGAGTAAACAGTCAGAATCTTTTTCCCCGGGTGCAACAGAGTGTTACAAGGGGACATAAATTTAAGGTGAAGGGTGGAAGGTACAGGGGAGATGTCAGGGATGGGTTCTTTACCCAGAGAGTGGTGGGGGCATGGAATGCGCTGCCTGTGGGAGTGGTAGAGTCAGAATCTTTGGTGACCTTTTAGCGGCAATTGGATAGTTACATGGATAGATGCTTAAGCTAGAACAAATGTTCGGCACAACATCGTGGGCCGAAGGGCCTGTTCTGTGCTGTATTGTTCTATGTTCTATGTTCTAAGACGGAATATATTCATCTGACCTCGTGCACCACTTCTTAATAGTAACTGATTATTTTAGAGGTTTTTTTCAGTAAATACACTTCTGGTATTCAACAGAAAGTTTAAAGTACGTGGTGGACTTTCACTATTTGAAGCAAGGAAAGGCAGGTCAAGGTTTTGAGATGAGACTACATCTCAAGTAGCATGCAGGGTGTTGATCTGTGTGAAGAACGAAGGATGGCTCCATACTATAAAGTTAACTTGTGGAGAAAATTTGGTGCTGTTGTACATGAATTACATAGAGTTAACATGTAGGTTCAACAAGCAATCAAAAATGCAAGTGGCATATTGGCCTATGTTGCCAACTGGTTACAATGTGATAGTATTGTTATAATTATGTGAGAGTTTGCCGAAACTAAACTTGGAAATACGCACCTATGAGAGAATAAACTTGCCTCAAAGGGAGTGTCACAAAGATAGATTTGTGGCATAAGAGGGTTATAATCTTTGGGAAGAAATTGAACAAAATGAGCCAATAATTCTTTATAATTTAGAATAAAGAGTTATCTTATTGAAACCGATATGAATCTGGGAGGGTTTCGACAAGGTTAATATTGAGAGGTTGTTTAACCTGAACTGGAACAGCCAGAATTGCATCAAAGTCTCATGAGGAAGGCTTTGCCATTTAGGACGAACACTTCTCTTCACTATTCTCGACCTCAGACAGCTACAAGTGGACGTTCAGGTATTAATACATTCAAGAACAAGATCGATAGGTTTGTGACCACTAAGGGAATCGATGGGCAGGGAAAGATAAACCGTAGCTCACAGAATCTTAGAACTGGTACAGAACTGAGGCCATTCAGCTTGAGATGTCTATGTTGCTACTCCAAATAAGCAATTCACTGTATAGCATTCCCCTAACTCTCCCCCTGCACATCCTTCCTTTCCAGATAACTCAAATTCCTTCTTGAATATGACGACAACAGGGGAAAATGCTAAGAGGTAGATGAAGTATCAGTAGATGCTGCAGGCAGTGAAGGAAACAAATGGCATGTTGGCTCACATGGCAAGAAGATTCACAGACAAGAGTTAGGTATGTCTTGCTGCAATTGCACAGGGTTTTGTGATACCACACGTAGAGTATTGTGTGTAGCTTCGGTCTCCTTTTCAAAGGAATGACGCTCTAGATATGGAGGGAATGCAAGAAAGATTTACCAAAAACTGATTCCTGGGATTACAGGACTGAAAGGGGAGCAGTTGGCCTAGTGATGTGATCACAGGCTGTTAATCAAGAAACCCATGATAATGTTCTTGGGACCTGGGTTCAAACTTGGCAGATCTTGGACTTTGAATTTAAATAACAATTTGAAATTATGAGTCTAATGATGTTAAAAATCACAAGACCAGGTTATAGTCCAACAGGTTTATTTGGAAGGACTAGCTTTCGGAGTGCCACTCCTTCATCAGCTAGCTCTGGAAGAGAATCATAAGACACAGAATTTACAGCAAAACATTACACGGTCATGTAATTGAAATGATATATTGAAAAAGCCTAGATTGTTGTTAAGTCTTTCATCTTTTAGAATGGGTTGAAAGTTTCAGTTCATTAATATGTAAATTCCAGAACTTGTTTTAAGTCACATTGATGTTCCAGAATTCAATAAGCAAATAGCCTACTGTTGCTATTTCTGATGAATGCCTACGCTGGGTTAGCTTGGCCTCATTAAATGGGAGAAAAGTCTTGAGGGGCCATTTGTTTTAAGTTATGTTTCAGAGGTAGTCCCTTTTGTTACTGATCCACACACAAGACATTTCACCTGTGGTTTCTTCATCTTTAAGCATTGATGGATTCCTTGTGTATAGGCTTCCATCTGTCTTTATTCCTTTTCACTGATGCTTATGAGTACATTGTATAATTGGTTACAGTATCTCATCCAAGCAGGAATCATAATTTCAAATCCCTTAAGTTACAACAGAAGTCAAATCTGGTTATTTGTAGCTGAAAATGTGTTGCTGGAAAAGCGCAGCAGGTCAGGCAGCATCCAAGGAGCAGGACAATCGACGTTTCGGGCATGAGCCCTTCTTCAGGAATGAGGAAGCTCATTCCTGAAGAAGGGCTCATGCCCGAAATGTTGATTCTCTTGCGCCTTGGATGCTGCCTGACCTGCTGCGCTTTTCCAGCAACACATTTTCAGCTCTGATCTCCAGCATCTGCAGTCCTCACTTTCTCCATAATCAAGGGCTATGGAGATAAGGCAGGAACAGGATACTGATTAGGAATGATCAGCCATGATTATATTGAATGGCGGTGCAGGCTCGAAGGGCTGAATGGCCTACTCCTGCACCTATTGTCTATTGTCTATTGTCTATTGTCCTCTGGTTATTTGTAGGCTAGCTAACACCAAAAGAAACAGCCAGAGCTGTTGGAGTGTCATAAAAGCAATGTGCAAAGTCATAAGAAAGAACATACACAGGGATCAAAGTTGTTTGCTCACCACAGTGCCCAATAATAGGAGTTTCCTGCACCTTAGGAGTTTCAGCTTTAAAGTCCCAAGCGATCAAATTGTAGCATGGCTGTGTTTGATTTGTAAAGTACAGTGACATGGGATTATATTCCCTCTGGTAGGAACCTTGTAAATATGTTTCACGTTTATGCTCTAAAAGCTGTTATTTAAATTTCAATTATTATTCCAATTCCCTTTTAAACATTACCAAGCTGCTTCACAAAAACAAAGCTCAAATTTCTCTCTGATTAATTTTAAATGCTGAACCCTCTGCTTACTGACATTCATACCTGGGCAAATACTTGCTCTCTACTTACTCTGTCAAAACCCTAATTTTCAAAATCTCAATTAAGTCCCTTCTTAAATGTCTCTGCTCTCGGGGAACACCGCTCCCAGCTTTCATGTCACTTCTGAAATGTGTCATTCAGCGTTGGATACAATATTCTTGCATAAGCCTAACCTATAAGGGTTTCGCATAATTTACATGCTTTTATGTTTCTTCATTATTTGTAAAGCCAAGTAAACTATATGCTATCCCAAATAAATCAGCAGATTGCTCGAATTGTTACTACACTGTCCCAAAGTAACAGTGTTAATGGGACAGTCAAATGATCTTCCAACATCCAATCAATCCTTCTGTGCAATTTACTTTTTTTCCCCAGTAGTTTATCCATATCCCTGCCTTTTTATAGTTATCATTAATACTCAATTCAATATGCAACTCATTACATTCATTCAAGTTGAAGGTCATTTGCCAATCATCCCTCCAAGCTTTATAAAGTCTTTTTGAATATAATTACCTCTTCAACTCTATTAGCTCTCCCATACAATTTTGAATTATCTGGAAATTTTGGCATTCTATTTGATATTCGTGCACACAGGTCATTAGTGATTGAAATATGGGCACAGATCTGTTCTCCCCATTATTGTACAACTACTACGCTCCACTTGAATGATCCCTGTGGTAGTCTTTCTGCTTTTCCTTTTCAGACCCAATTCTGTCAAATTTGCTATGTCTCTCACTTTACATCTGGCCAGTAATTGGTCTCATATAGTGGAATTTTATCTGTAGCTTGTGAACATCTAAATAAGCACTGTCATGTGTATTCCTGGTATGCACTGTAGTTGAGACACAATAGTGAAGAAAAATACTTCTTACACTTCCATGCTAACCTAAAACTCCAAATGTTTATTCCTTTTATTTCTCTACAAATCTCATGATTAGTGCAGAAATAATGCTCCAGTGAGGTGTTGGCAACTCTCCACGTATCTTGCGGAAGACCACATGCAGTATATATGCACAGAGTTGGTCTGTGTCACTAAAGGCTTCACTGCTTGCAGTATTGCTCACCATTCTCTGGTTATCACTGTGGCCTTGAACTGTTTGCTTCTGGCTTCATCCAAGAATTAGCAGTGGATCATCTCAAAACCAGCTACACCACCAGGAGAGGTGATGACCCAGCAGTATTATTGTCGTACTATTAATCAAGAGACCCAGATCACGTACTGGGGACCAGGGTACAAATCCCACCATAGTGGATAGTGGAATTTGAATTCAATAAAAAGTCTGGAATTCAGGTTCTAATGATGACCATGGAACCAACTCTCAAGAAAAACCCATCTGGTTCACTAATGCCCTTTAGGGAAGGAAACTACCATCCTTACTTGGCCTGGCCTACATGTGACTCCAGATCCACACAATGTGGCTGACCCTTAACTGTCCTCTGGACAACTGAGATTGGCAATAAATGCCGGCCTAGCCAGTGGCACCCTTATCCCATGAGTGAAAAAAAATGCACCATTGCATCCAGATAGTGAATGATGCCTTATTTGACCGAGTTGGTCATCACTTTCATTTGACAATGAATACTGCCTCACGGAGACTGAGGACCTCAGGTTTCACCTCTATTACAACATTCCCCAAGTTGCAAGGCAGCATTGGATTAAAGCCATCATCCAGTATCTATCTACAAGGATACTTAGAATGAGTGGATAGATTCTTTCCTAGAATCATGAGCAGAATGACAGCTTTTAACGTGAGTGTGGTCAGCTTCTGAGTAGCTGCCTTCACTTCTTTATTCGCTGACAATCCTGGCTTGGTCAGATCTTCACTTGAACCCTCAAAGTGCATAGACATATCCTACAGGACTTGAGGCATCCCTTGATGATAAGACTATAAACCCCTCTACTGGACAGAGAGGTGATAGAATGAATACTACTTTCTGAGCAAACTATGTATGCACACAGGTAGGCCACTCACCCCATCAAATCTGCTCCATCATCCAATGGGTTCATGGCTGACCTGATAGTTCTCAACTGCACTTGCCTTCCCCTTTATACTCTTACTGATCAACTTAGCCTTGAACATACTTAACGTGCTAGCCTCTACAGCCCTCTGCAGTAAAGAAACCTGATTCACTACCTTTAGAGAGTCAAAGTTCATCCTCATCGCAGTCCTAAATGGGTGACCTTTTACTCAGAGATTATGCTCTCTGGTCCTCACCTCTCTCACTAGGAAAATTAACCTCGCTACATCTGCCCTGTCAGGCCCCCGAAGAATCTGACATGTTTCATTAACGTCTCCTCTCATTCTTCTCAACTCCAATAAGTGGAAGCACAAACTACTTAACCTTTCCTCTGAAGAAAGTCCCTCCAGATCTAGAAGTAACCTTCTCTGCCACTGTCAGTGTACCTTTCTTCAAGTAAAGGGGGTCAAAGCTATTCACAGTATTTCAGCTGTGATCTGACCAGTGCCTTGTGTTGTTTTAGCAAAGCTTGCATATTTTTCAAATGAATTTCTTTTGAAATAAAAGCCTGCCCTTTGCTATTACGTGCTGAACTCACATGATAGCTTTCTGTAACTCACGTGCTAGGACCCACTGGCGCATAATCTCAATTTCCCCACAATATATTTCATCTGAAAAGTTTTGGTCTGCTCACTTAACCAATCTACATCCCTCTGTGCATACTTTATAATCCCTCATTACTTGCCCATTTGGTGAAAGCACATATACTTTCCACATTCAAGCCATTAAAATATCTTTTGTAAATAATTGTGGCACCTGTTCTAATCCCTATCGCACTTCACTATTTACAGATTTCTATCCTTATCCTAACCTTCAATTATTTAATCTATCCTCTATCCAAACCATTTTTTACCTACAACACCATGGGCTCTTATCTCCTGAATAGCCTTAAATCTAAGCCGTATCTTTAGGAAAGACAAATCTATTACATCCAGTGACTCCCCTTTATCCATCCAGGTTGTTACTCCCTCAAATACAAACTGAGGGCACAGCCTTAGAGTAACGAGAAGACATTTTAGGACGGAGATAAGGAGAAACTACTTCAGCCAGACAGTGGTGACTTTACAGAATTCATTGCCATACAAGGTTGTGGAGGCCAGGGCATTGAGTTTATTTAAGACTGAGATAGATAGGCTCTTTATTGTCAAAGGGATAAAGGGTGACAGGGAGAAAGCAGTAGAATGGGGTTGAGAAACTCATCAGCTATGATTGAATGGCGGAGCAAACTCAATGGGCTGAATGGCCTAATTTCTAATCCTATGGTTTTATAATTCTAATGCATGTGTCAGATATTAGCAAAACTTGCATAATTTAAAGGGGCAGCACAGTGCCTCAGCGCCAGGGACTCTGGTTCAATTCTAGCTTTGGGCAACTGTCTGTGTGGAGTTTGCACGTTCACCCCATGTCTGCAGGGGCTTCCTCTGGGTGCTCCAGTTTCCTCTCAGAGTCCAAAAATGTGCAGGTTAGGTGATTTGGCCATGCTAAATTGTCCCACAATGTTCAGGTATGTGTAGGTTGGGTGCATTAGCCAGGGGTTAAATGTAGAGGAATGGGACTGGGTGGGTTACCCTTTGGAGTATCAGTGTGGACTTGTTGGGCCGAAGGGCCTGTTTCCACACTGTAGGGATTCTATTCTATATGCTAAATTGCCCGTAGTGTTAAGTGAAGGGGTAAATGTAGGGGAATGGGTCTGGGTGGGTTGGGCTTCGGCGGGTCGGTGTGGACTCGTTGGGCCGAAGGGTCTGTTTCCACACTGTAAGTAATCTAATCTAACCTAATCTAATCTAATCCTCTTCATGAAACTGCGCTGATGCTGCTTGATTTTATGATGTATTTTAAAATGCACTGCTGTTACACTCCTGATAATTGACTAATATTTCCTGAGTCATATATATTAAGCCTACGAGCCTACAGTACCTGTTTTTTTTGCTTGCCTTCCTTTTAGACTAAAGCCATTACATTGGCAATTTTCCAATCCTCTGTGACTTTTCTAGAATCTAAGAATTCTTGTAATTCTTGCTTTCAATGTGTTTATGAAGATCTCCGATGAAACCCATCACATCTAGGGGACTTATTAATTACTCCCTGTTGGTATTCCATATACTTTCACTCTAGTGATAGTTATTGCATTAGTTCCTACCCCCTTAGAGACACTTGGCTATTTAGTCAGACTGCTGTAGGTGCATTTGCAGTTGCTGGTCTTGTGCTGCGTTCCAGCACCTTCCTGGAAACGCTGTAATCATTGTCATACTTGGCTACACTCTCCATTACATGCCCCTGCAAAGTAGTAAGGACCTAAAGGGCAATGAGACACTGGAGGGAGACAGCTCACTGGGGGAGGATCAGCGAGAGAGAGAGGTGGCAGCAGCAGGAAGAAACCCTGACCAGAGAGGTACCCTTAATGCATGATGAGTTGGTGTCCACTTAGCACCCTCCAAAAAGCAGACATACTTCCTCTCCCACACAGCCTCCATAATAGATCAGGTCAACATGTTGTAATCGAGAGGATCCCCTGCCTTTGGCTTCCTGTTGGAGAGTGAAAAGGCTTGGGGCACAAGCTGTAGTTTTTTAATGTCGCGAAAACCAATAACTCAGTGATAACAATTATGGAGTCTAAACCAATCTCACATTTGATTTGACCTGTCACCATTTCTGTCCCCCTTTTGCTCCAATAGATTTTGCTGCAGCGGTGACTTCTTGATCCAAAAACAGACTGGGTTTCCACTATCCTGCAGAACGAAAACTCCAACCCATGACATTAAAACAAAACTTGATAAAACGATTAAACAAAAAACAACTGCAGATATAATAAGTCTGAGACAAAAACAGAAATTGCTGAAGGATTTCTGGTCTCCTTCCTATCGGAAAGATGTTGTGAAACTTGAAAGGGTTCAGTTTAGATTTACAAGGATGTTGCCAGGGTTGGAGGATCTGAACTACAGGGAGAGGCTGAACAGGCTGGGGCTGTTTTCCCTGGAGTGTCGGAGGCTGAGGGGTGACCTTATAGAGGTTTATAAAATCATGAAGGACATGGATAAGATAAATGGACAAAGTCTCTTCCCTGGGGTGGGGGCGTCAAGAATGAGAAGGCATAGGTTTAGGGTGAGAGGGGAAAGATATAAAAGAGACCTAAGGGGCAACCTTTTCATGCAGAGGTTGGTACGTGTATGGAATGAGCTGCCAGAGGATGTGGTGGAGGCTGGTACAATTGCAACATTTAAGAGGCATTTGGATGGGTATATGAATAAGAAGGGTTTGGAGGGATATGGGCCGGGTGCTGGCAGTTGGGACTAGATTGGGTTGGGATGTCTGGTCGGCGTGGACAGGTTGGACCGAAGGGTCTGTTTCAATGCTGTACATCTCTATGACTCTATGACTCTGAACTCTGCAGGTCTGGCAGCATATAGAGAGATGGCAGAGTTAACTATCAAGTCCGAGTTCTGTCAGGTCATGGAATCCAAAACATTAACTCTAATCTTTCTCCACAGATGCTGCCAGATGTGTTGGGTTTCTCCAGCAATTTGTGTTTTGGATAAAACACACTTGATCCCCTCTGTTCTCCTTTTTTCTCTCTCATGCAGCTATAAGGTGATTCAATCTCAGCTGCGAATTAGAAGATTTAGAGTTCCAAGTAGATCTTTGAACTAAATGGGCACAAGACCATGACTGTTCTAATTCCCTTGCTGTCACAAGAGTTAAAATGTGTTGCTGGAAAAGCGCAGCAGGTCAGGCAGCATCCAGGGAACAGGAGAATCGACGTTTCGGGCAAAAGCCCTTCTTCAGGAATCAGAGAGTTAAAATATCCCCACCTTTCTCAGCTGTATTCCGTCTGTATCTATATCAAGTGAACTGCAGCAGTTCAAAGGTGGCACCACACCTTATCAAAGCAAATTCAGGACAGGCAATAAATACAACTTGGAAGCAACACCCAAATCCCATGATAAAATGCCAAAGTTTTGTTCTGTGCTGATCTTTTCACTTTTATCCTGCTCTTTTTAAAACACGGTCTCACTGGATATTGACTACACAAAGTTAATAAAAATGAGCAGGAGCGACCATATTTGCATGAAAAAAGTGACCAAACATTTAATCAATAATAAAATATATAATCAATTGTAATATGGCAAAATATTTGAACGGTCATGATTTGGATGTGCCGGTGTTGGACTGGGGTGTACAAAGTTAAAAATCGCACAACACCAGGTTATAGTCCAACCGGTTTATTTGGAAGCACTAGCTTTCGAAGCACTGCTCTTTCAACCATCTGATGAAGGAGCAGTGCTCCAAAAGCTAGTACTTCCAAATAAACCTGTTGGACTATAACCTGGTCTTGTGTATTTGAACTGTCTTTTACATCACACAACTCCCCATATCCATACACAGACATAACAACCAACATAAACTGTGGATTACATTCTTTATTCAAAAGAACACCCAGCTTTCTTGAAAAATTAGTTTGCCTATGAAAATACCCTTTTATGCCAGTAAATATCAGAAATATTTACAACATCGTGGGCCAAAGGGCCTGTTCTGTGCTGTATTGCTCTATGTTCTATGCTCTCTGGAAGGGCAGGTAACATTTTAGACAGAAACAAGTGATTTCAAGCTGAAGTAAAACTCATTTGCCCACCAGTAATAGAATGGAATTCCTCATTTAAGATCAATCAGGATTACAATTACCAATGTGGTAACCTGTTGTTTGAAGGATTATTTACACTGGCCAGTTCCATTTTTAAATACTTTTAGTCGATAGAAATATTTCACTAATAGTTCACTCATATTAGCACATGCCATATAATGAGATTCTTCCTAATAAAAGCAATTGATAGCAAATCTCTTTACTGCAAACACACTCCTGTAGAAATGCAATAGATGTCAATCATGTCACATTGAACTTGTTCCCTGTTGATGTGTGTCACAAAAGAATTGGACTGAAGATAATTCTGGAATCACTGAGGCATTTAATACTCTGGAGCATACGTCCACTTAAACTCACAAACAGATTATTTATTCCAAGTGGGTGATGTTAATTTGCTTTCTTGTCACTCATAGCTCAGGAAAGTGGTATGCTTGTTCCTGAATTCACTGAGATTTCCACTCCATAATATGAGTGCAACATTCAACCCTGATGTCTCACGTAATACTGAAAGAGGGTGCACTATTGGAAGCATCACTTTTCACATAAGCCTTAACTTCCTCTCCATTGGAAATAAAATGTAACCCAGCTCCACTCTGCTGGTTAATTTTCTCCCAGTATCTTAGCCAATATTTGTTGCTCAATTAACATCACAAGAAACATCGGGTCATAATCACATTTGCTGTTTGTGGAAACTTGCTGCGCCCAAATTGGCTGTCACTCTTCCTATTACCAGAGTGACTATGCTTCAAAAGTACTTTCATTGTTCTGAAGTGCTTCGGATCATCTGTTGGTCATGAAAGATGCTGTGTAACTTCAAATCTTTTTCAGTATTATTCCTCCGATACCTGATACTGGATAGCAATTACTTGCCACAGTGCTCTTTCCTCCAGTGCATGGAAAGATTATTTTCTTTCCTCTCTGTATGTCATTTTATTCATAAGCAAAGTCAAACGGAGCAAATCTGACATTGCCAGACCCCTGCAAAGGCCACATTGGCAGGACTAAGAGTGGCATAATTTCAGTACAACTTGAATAGTGGTAATGAGTGGGTCAGGCACAGATTGAGGCGCGGCAGGGTTGATAACAAGATTCGCAGAGAGATTTTAAGAAATATGAAAAACCTGTAAAAGATAAGTTACATGCATGCACTTACACACAGCATGTTCTGCTTAGTAAGCTTACCAAGGGATGGCCTCCTAACTGGTCATAATGTCACACCACACGGAAACAGACCCTTCAGTCCAACCAGTCCATGCCGAACATAATCCCAAATTAAACTAGTCCCACCTGCCTGCTCCTGGCTCCTATCCCTCTAAACTTTCTTATTTATGTATTTATCCAAATGTCTCTTAAATGTTGTAATTGTATCCACATGCACCACTTTCTCAGGAAGTTCATTCCACATGCAAATCACCCCTTTGTGTGAAGAATTTATCCTTCATGTCGTTTTCAAATCTCCCTCCTTTCACCTTAAAAACCTGCTCCCTTGTCTTGAAATTCCCAATCCTCAGAAAAATACAAATACCATTAACTCTATCTCTAACTCTCATTATTTTATAAACCTTTACAAGGTCACATCTCAACATCCTACACCCTAATGAAAGAAGTCGCATCTTTCTTTACAATTCAAGCCTCCATACCCAGCAACATCCTGGTAAATCTCTTCTGAACCCTCTCTGGCTTCCTTCTTATAACATCTGAGAGTCCCCTGCAAGTTAAGAACAGCCAACAACCTCTGATTCTGTTGAGCCTCAGAAAACCGAGCAACTGGAGGAGGTGGGAATGGTTGAAAAATATAGAAATTTTCGTTGGATAAAACGTTAAAGCAAGGTAAAATTTTTAAAAAGCAAAATTACAGCAGCCAGGTGTCAGGCAAAATCCCTCTGTGAAAATGGTTTGGGCTCGGTCAATGATTTCATGCTGTGTTTGTCATGTGGAGAGGATGCCTTCTCTACTGTGTTCCTCTCTTTGTTCTGTAAGAATGTCTCTCCAGGCTGACTCTGGAGCTCTCTCTATTTAGCTGCTGTCCTTTTCATGCAGTTTACACAAGACCAGAACCAGCGTAGATATTGGGTGATGGATGTTTCATAGAATATAGAACAGTGCAGCACAGGAACAGGCCCTTCAGCCCATCATATCCGTGCTGACCATTCTGCCACTCTAAACTAAACCCAGCTGCCTGCACACGGTCCATTAGCCTCCATTCCTTGCCTGTTCATGTATCTGTTTCCCCAGAGAATAGGGAGCTGACAGAACGACCTTCCAGTAGATGCAGTGAACAATGATCTACTAAACCTCTTCACACGAGAGCTAGACCAGTTTCTGGCTGAGGTGGGGGTCTTATAAAAAGTAGGTAATATACAACATTAATTAAGATCCCAGCAGCTCTCTAGACCAGCTTTGATTCTCTGAAGAGGTGTCAGAGAATAAAAGCTTTTAGTATCTCTAACGGACATGGATTTTTCAATGATGTGTCACTCGAATAATTCCAAGGATGAGGGATGCTGGCTACAAAATTAGGTACTGCTTTCCTCTTTAGAACAAAGATTGATGGGAAATTTGATAGAGATTTACAAGTTTATGGCAGATTTTGATAAAGTTGATAAAGAAAAGCTGTTCTCATTAACGGATGCTACAAGCGTTATGGGAACACACATTTATGGCTTTTGAGAGATCAAGGGGAATGTTAGGAAGTATGCTTTTTACATAGTGAGGGATAATGAACTAGAACCAGTTATTTTCAAGCATTAATGGAAGGGAACCCAATCTCAAAAAGAGAACACTGATGGAACTTGAGGGAATAATAACTTGTGGGGTAAGAGCAGGGACTGAAAGTGGCTGAATTGCTTCAGAGAAAGCAACACCAATCTGATGAACGAGACCAGCTCTTTGTGTGCAATGACTCGATGACCTCATTCAGCAGATCACTGTACATTTGGGATATATGATTGCGTGGGATAGGCTTGTCAGAGCAGAGAGGCCTTTCCAGCTAATTATGTCTGTAAAAAGGAAAAGAACATTTATATAGGATGCACTTCAAGTCAATCCAATATATGTCACACGCTGCTTTTGATCTGTGTTCACAGCATCAACCTTTGCACTCAATGAAGTTCTATAACTGGAACATGTCAAACATCTTTCCTTTAATCTTTCACAGGATGAGGGCATCAATGACTGGCCATGCTTTGCTGCCTGCCCCAACTGCCCATGAGGTTAGTGGCTTGCTCGGCCATTTCCAAACACAGTTCAGAGTCAGCTACATTATTGTCGATCTAGAGTTATATGCAAGCCAGTCTGGTTAAGGACAGCAGGATGTTTTCCCAAAAAGGCAACAGAAAACTATGGGCTTTTACAACAACTGATGGTACTTTCACAGTCACTATTTCGGAGACTAGCTTTTGATTCCAGATTTAATAATTGAATTCCACGTGGCAAAGACCAAATATTATCTGTTGTGAGGCAACGTCTCCTACTTAGTGTAATTAGCTTATCTTTACTAACAATATAATCAGTTATCTTACAAATATATAATAAACATCTTCCTACTCAGGTTTGTGCCTCTTCTGATGTCCCCTTACAAGAGAATAATAGGTCAACACCGAATACAATGAAATGTCACAGAATAAATATTAAAAAGAGTTAATGGCAGCAAATCTACCCAAAGAACATTATATCACAGCTACGTGCCAGCAGAAGACATCTCTTATTGTACAGTGGTCAGCGGCATGAACATCAGTGTAATACAACAATGAGCGTTGATATGACGTCTAATGGGAGTTTCAGATATGCCCAGTCTTTGCATCAGATGCCGATGACATTTCAAAGCGTTGACCACCCACAACTACACCAGTGGTTCACTTTTCAATTAGAAAAAAACAAAGAACTGTGGATGCTGGAAATCAGAAACAAAATCAGAAATTGCTGGAGAAACTCATCAAGTCTGACAGCATCTGTGAAGAGAAAGCAGAGTTAATGTTTTGGGTCTAATGACCCTTGGGTTTTGAAGAAGGGTCATTGCACCTGAAATGTTAATTCAGCTGAGGATTTCCAGCAATATCTTATTTTGTTCACTTTTAGATGTTTTCTAATTAACCTGTTCAGAGATGTTATTACAGACTTATGGTACAGATGGGACTTGATCCTGGGCCTCCTGGTCCAGAAGTAGGGACAATACCACTGCATCACCAAAGGCCCAATCCGATTGGTATTTTTAAATCAACCTGATCAGATGCATTACAACATACCTCCACAGTAGATGGGATTTGAATGCAGGCCTCATGGCTTAAAGATAGAGATAACAACACCACATAAGTCTCTAGTGGTTCACTTCTGCATTCAGAGGATAGGCTGTCCCTCATTTTTGGAGGGATTCATTCAGGTTACAAAAGCCAGATGATACACTGATCACAGAATCCCCACAGTGCGGAAGCAGGCCATTCAGCCATCGAGTCTCCACCAACCCTCTTAGCAGCATCCCACCTCAACACACCCCCGGTCTATCCCTGTAACGCTTCATTTCCCATAGACAATCCACCTAGCCTACACATCCCTGGACACTATGGGCAACTTGGCACGGCCAATCCATCTTACCTGCACATCTTTGGATTGTAGGACAAAACCAGAGCACCCAGAGGAAACCCTCGCAGACACAGAGAGAATGTGCGAACTCCACATAGACAGTCGCCAGAGACTGGAATCAAAGCAGCAGTGCTAACCACTGAGCCACTATGTGGTCCTGATACGTATGTTAATAGATGGGTTTGAAATTGGGTGGCTTTAATAGCCTCTCACCACCCATTTTGTTTCCACTGGACTGAGGGCCAAAAACCAAGGACACAGATTGAAGATGTATGTCAGAAGAATCAGTTTTAATTTCTAGTGAGTTATATTAAGGAATGCAGCATCTGAACGGTCAGCAGAAGCAGACGCATTTCTTATTTTCAGTCGGGAATCAGATACATAATTAAACAGGAAAACTAACTGCAGAGGCTACTGGGGAGAGAGCAGTGGATTGGAACTACATGATCAGCTCTATCAAAGACAGGCATGCTGACTGAATGACTTCTCCCTGTGCTCTCGAGATTGTATGATCTGAATGGACAGATGGGAACCGGCTACACAACGCATCCAAAGAATGGAGTGCACAGCAAGGCATGTTAGCACAATATTGAAGTGCCAGCCTAGATTAAGTGCTCAACTCCTGAAGCAAAGCTTGAACTCACAATGCCCTGACCCAAAGCAAAGAGTGTAACCAATTGAGCTTGCTGGATCACTGACCACGGTAACACCAGTAAGACAAAGTGACAAGATAAATTGCCACAGGGAGAGAATGGATGCTACAAGTGTGACTAGGATTGGCTATTAGATGACAAGCTCCCTCTTGTAACAGACATCACACAAGATATTGCACGAGTGGGTATGATTTTTATCCCACGTCAGAGGATGATCAAATAACTCGGCTTTGTTTTACAGGTTGATTATTACAAAGCCTCTCTCTCTCATACTGAATAAACATGGATGAATTGGGATTTTAAAAGGGATTTATTTTGTTTGCCTTTCCCTTACAATATCAGTGTGAGCCTTGACACTAGATTCTGAATTTAAGTGAGCTGTGAGCCAGTCCCAAATTCACAAGAAACCACAGTTAGTTCCAACAGGAAATGAGTACCCTTGCTGAACAAGGGTAATCAAATGTGAATAAAAGAACTCTAAAAATCTTTCTCATAGAGGGTCACCAGAAATTATTCTTGATTACTTCACTAACCCTGAGTGGAGTTGAAGGAATTACAGTTTGAAATAAAAGGTCATCATAATTGGCTCAGAATGGATTATGTTCAGGATTTCTGCCCCTCATCCATGCTTTGATGAATAATTTCACCTTTTGAGACACTGGATTGTGGAATGCATTGTCTGACCACCTGTAGCTGTGGTGAAGAGGTAACTATGACTTTGTTAACCTGATGTTAATAAGCTCAGTGACTCAAAAGGTCCACGTCTGATTCCGACTGCCTGATTTGGAGGCCCACCAGAAATGTGTCTGTCTTCAACTGAAGTTTAGCAGCGGGAGGGTAACTGGGAGTCAGGCTTATGGATGATAGGGGTCAGAGGGTGAGAGAAGCCCAAGTTGACTTGCCAGGATCCTGAAGAATACACTGAACATTGAAATAGGAGTTGGGAGGTCATGTTGCGCCTGTACAGGACATTGGTTTGGCCACTTTTGGAATATTGTGTGCAACTCTGGTCTCCCTCCAATCGGAAGAATGTTATGAAATTTGAAAGATTTAGAAAAGACTTACAAGAATTTTGCCAGGGTTGGAGGATTTGAGAGGCTGAATAGACTGGGGCTGTTTTCCATGGAGTGTCAGAGGCTGACGGGTTAATTAATAAAGGTTGACAAAATCATAAGGAGTATGGATATGGTAAATAGACAAAGTCTTTTCCCTGAGGTAGGGGAGTCCAGAACTGGATGCCATAGGTTTTGGGTGAGAGGGGAAAAATTTAAAAGGGACCTAAGGGGCAACTTTTTCACACAGAGGGTGGTGCATGTATGGAATGAGCTGCCAGAGGAAGTGATGGAGGCTGGTAGAATTACAGCATTTAATAGGCATCTGGATGGATACATGAAAAGGAAGGATTTAGAGGGATATGGGCCAAGTGCTGGCAAATGGGAATAGATTAGATTAGGATATCTGGTCGGCATGGACGAGTTGGACCTGTTTCCATGCTATACATCATTATTACTCTATGACTTGATTCCAACACATCTTGGCTGCATTGGTTTGACTCCATCACTTACAGACATGCTTCTCTAGTTCTTAAGTGAAGAAATTCAAACGGTGTCCCAGCGAAGACCTCTATTTCCATATTTCAGAGGCAGGTGGACACTTTAGTACCGAATGAAAAACCACTTTTAGATTGCCATCAGTGATTTAGCTGCTGCTAATGCAACGGGAATGCTGATGATACACATTTTAAAACATTTGACTTCCTCCTAATTCAAGGCAGTAGAAGGTGGCCCAATTCTTTTTTCTTCCGACAATTTCTCTCCACTCCATCCCTCCTACTTCAGCACACAAATCTACACACTCAGTCCATTTTTATTCATTCCTGCGATGTGGACCTTGCTGGTTGGGCCATTATTTAGTGCAGATCCCACAATTTCCCTCGAGATGATGATGGTGGTGATGGTGATGAGATGCCTTTGTGAACCATTGTGGGGCTGCCTTGATACCACAGCATTGTCAGGAAATGAGTTCCAGTTTTTTGACCTTATGACAAGGAGGTCTGGGTAATTTCATTCCAGAAAGTTCCAAGTAGTGGCACTCCCATTTGTCTGCTTCCTTTCTTATTCTGCCCTAATTTGTTCCCCTGCAAGATTGTGAGCCAGCTTCATCTTTACACATGATACATCTTGATGGCAGCAATTGTGCCATTAAACTGAATCTGGCTTTCAAATCCAGACTTCCTCTGTCATTGAACTAAAATTTGTCATCAGCTGGCAGAGTGACATTTGACCCAGGTCCCCAAACATTGGACTGCTAGGTTATCAACAAATAAAGTGAAGGAAGATGAGAGGTTTTTTTTTTAAAAACATGTACTATACAGTGCAAAGCTTAATAGGATAGATCTTGAGGCTGTGAGATAATATAAAACAATCAGTAGCAGGTTAGAATTCTGGTCAACATTACTCTCAGCTTTCAGTTCTCTGTAGCTCATACAGGAAAAGCCTGGCACTATTTGTACTGGCTAAGGTTAGGGACTAGACAAGGGCTCAATTGCTGTATTTCCAGTCTCACAATGAAGGAGAATTTACTCGACCTGGTTCTTGGAGAAGAGATGGCCACAATGGATTGACTGTCTGTCGGATAAGTTTTATGGAACAGTGATAAGTGTGCCAAGAGAATTCAAGTTGGCAATGGAAAAGGTATAATCCAGAGCAGGGATAATTAACAGGTTTGAATCCCACCATGGCAGATGGTGGAATTTGAATTCAATTAAATGCTGGATTTTTTTTTTCTTTAATGCGAATGTGTTGATTGAATCTGCCTCTATTAGACTTCCATGTGGTGTATTCAAAGCTCGGGCTTCTTGGCATATGGAAAAACATTTTGCCTGATATCTATTGTTAGGGAAACTCATCAGGTTTACCAGTGCGTCTTAGGGAAGAAAACTGCCAACTTAACAACAACTGGTCGACATGTGACTGCAGACCCAAAGCAAAGCAATGTATTTGACTCTTAACTGCCTTCTAGGCAATTAGGGGTAGCCAATAAATGCTAGTCGAGCCAGCAAAGCCCTCATCTCATGAATGAATAAAAAGAAGCTGTGAGCTGCGAGATAGAGTCATAGAGATGTACAGCACAGAAACAGACCCTTCGGTCCAACCCGTCCATGCTGACAAGATATCCCAACCCAATCTAGTCCCACCTGCCAGCACTTGGCCAGTATCTTTCTAAACCCTTCCTATTCATATACCCATCCAAATGCCTTTTAAATGTTGCAATGGTACTAGCCTCCACCACTTCCTCTGACAGCTCATTCCATACATGTACCACCCTCTGCGTGAAAAGGTTGCCCCTGAGGTCTCTTCTGTCTTTCCCGTCTCACCCTAAACCTGTGCCCTCTAGTTCTGGACTCCCCCACCCCAGGGAAAACACTGTCTATTTATCCTAATAATTTTGGGAAGAAGAGTGCCAAATGGAATTCAATCTGAGGAAATTAATATTTATGGTTTTGGGCAAACAGAGCAAGGAATAATGAATAAATGGGAGGGTACAGAGTGGTGTACAAGTGAGAGTCCTTGAAGTGCATGGTTACAGCTCCCCAAAATGGCATGACAGGTACTTAAGGTCGTACAGATGGAGTGTGGGATGCTAACGTCCATTGGACAAGATACTGAACACAACAACAGGGTTGTAATCCTGTAACTACATGAGACACCAGCTAGGCCACGACTGGAGATCTGTAGACTGTTCTGGTTACCTCACTCCACAGAAGTCCTGAGGAGATTTACGAGGGTCTCAAGAGATTGAAAATAGCAGCTCAGAGGAAGGATTGGCAAGTATTGTTTTCATAGAACAGAGGAGGTCGAGGGGTGATTTAATTGACAAGTGTACAAAACAATAGGAAGCTTGGCTCAAGTGGACCTGTTCCTCTAGGGGGGAGGTTAATTTGATTGACAGAAGGATGTGAGCATTAGAGTTATAGTTAGTAATTTTACACATGACACCAAAATTGGAGGTGGAGTGGACAGCAAAGAAGGTTATCTCAGATTGCAATGGGATCTTGGTCAGATGGGCCAATGGGCTGAGAAATGGCAATTGGAGTTTAATTCAGATAAATGTGAGGTGCTGCAGTTTGGGAAAGCAAATCTTAGCAGGACTTATACACTTAATGGTAAGGTCCTCGGGAGTGTTGCTGAACAAAGAGACCTTAGAGTGCAGGTTCATAGCTCCTTGAAAGTGGAGTCACAGGTAGATAGGATAGTGAAGAAGTCATTTGGAATGCTTTCCTTTATTGGTCAGAGTATTGAGTGCAGGAGTTGGGAGGTCATGTTGAGGCTGTACAAGACACTGACTAGGCCACTGTTGGAATATTGCGTGCAGTTCTGGTCTCCTTCCTATTGGAAAGAGGTTGTGAAACTTGAAAGGGTTCAGAAAAGATTTACAAGGATATTGCCAGTTTTGGAGGATTTGAGCTACAGGGAGAGGCTGAACAAGCTGGGGCTGTTTTCCTTGGAGTGTCGGAGGCTGACCTTATAGAACTTTATAAAATCATGTGGTGCATGGATAGGATAAATAAACAAAGTCTTTTCCCTGGTGTGGGGGAGTCCAGAACTAGAGGGCATAGGTTTAGGATGAGAGAGAAAAAGATATAAAAGAGACCTAAGAGGCAACTTTTTGACGCAGAGGGTGGTACGTGTATGGAATGAGCTGCCAGAGGAAGTGGTGGAGGCTAGTACAATTGCAACATTTAAAAAGGCATTTGTATGGATATATGAAGAGGAAGGGTTTAGAAGGATATGGGCCAAGTGCTGGCAGGTGGGACTAGATTGGGTTGGGATATCTGGTCGGCATGGACAAATTGGACCGAAGGGTATGTTTCCATACTGTATAACTCTATGACTCTATTCCCTATCAATTCAGGATGCCCCAAATGTTGCTATTTTATCCATCTCAAACATCCTCTCTCGCAGTATATTCCAAGAACTTACCACTCTCTGCCTTTCACATCCTCTTTAAACCTTTACCTGAAAGCTATTCCATCTAGCAATTGACATTTCTACCCTCCAAAAGACTCCAACTATCCATGTCTCTCAACGTTATCAACATCTAGGAGGTCTCGCCCTCAACCTGCAATGTTCATGTGAAAACAAATCAAATTTATCCAATCTCTCCTCATAGCTAATAGCGTCCTAACCAGGCAACATCCTGGTAAACTATTTCTGTACCGTCTCCAAAACCTCTGCATCTTTCAGAAGTGTAGTGACCAGAAATGTACACAATATTCCAAATATGATCTAACTGAAGCCCTATTCAGCTTCACCATGACTTGCCAATTTTTATACTCTATGTCCCCATCAATGAAGGCAAGCATGCTAAATGCATCTTGAAGAAAGTGAGAACTACAGACGATGGAGATCAGAGTCGGGAAGTGTGGCATTGGAAAAGCACAGCCAGCCAGGCAGCATCCGAGGAGCAGGAGAGTCGACACTTCGGGCATAAGCCCTTCATCGGCAATGTGGGGGAGGTGGAGAGAAGGGGGTTGAAATAGGAGAGTGGGAATGGGGGTGGGGGAGGTAGCTGGGAAGGCGATACGTAGATGAAAGTGAGGGGTGAAGTGGATAGGTGAGAAGGAAGATGGATAGGTAGGACAGGTCACGAGGGTGGCGATGGGTGGGGGGTTGGGTCTGGAATGACGTGGAGGGAAGCGACATCAGGAAACAAGTGAAATCGATGTTGATGCCGTGCGGTTGAAGGGTCTCAAAGCAGAAGATGGTGCTTCTTGACCACCTTATCCACTTGTGTTGCCAACTTCAGGGAACTGTGGATCTGTATGCCTAGTTCTCTCTGTATGTTAATGTTTCTAAGGGTTCTACCAGTCAATATATACTTCTTCCCTTCCTTCAACCTCCCAAAATACATCACCTTGCATTTGGCTGGATAACTTTGATCTGCCATTTCTCCACCTGACTCTCCAGCCTTACTATATTCTGCAGCATCCTCTGGCAATCCTCCTCACTATCTGCAGCTCCCCCAATCTTTGCATTGTCTGCAAACTCATTGCTCAAAATGGGTAGCTGGTTTATCCAGTGAACTCAGACACAATGGGCTGTGTGGACTGTTCCTGCGCTGTAACATTTCTGTAATTCTATGCTCCTAAACAATGTAGAGACTGGGATAGGGGATAACTCATAGAAGACAAGACTATGGTTAACGTATTAATTAAGACTTTGCGTTTGTTTCTGGCAAGACCATGGTGACAAAGAAGGAATTTCAGATGTCAGGAGGTTTCAAAATTGATAAGATGGTGTCTTGGATAGATATTGGTACTTAAAAGTTGACTGGGACCCAATGAGAAGCATCCAAGGATACTGAAGGAAGTGAGCATGGAAACCTTAGAGGGACCTGCCAGAAATTTTCAATCACCCCTGGATATGGATAGTGCCAGAGAACTGGTGAATTGGAAACATTATGCCCTCAAAAAATAAAAACGTCCAAGGATTAACCCAACAATTACAAACCAGTTTAACTTTGTTAATGAGAATAAGTCGAGAACAATAATTTGGGATGGAAATATTAGTCACACGGCCAGAAGTAGGTTAATTAAGGACAGTCAACATGAATGTTTTAAGGGAAAATCATGCTCAATTATCTTGTTGAAAGCAGTAACAGAGAGAGTGCTAATGAGGGTAACACTGTTGATATGGTGTATCTGGACTTCCAAACAGTATTCAATATACTGTGCTGTACAGAGCTTCAGTCTGTTTCAGTACATGGTTGAAGAGTTCTCCTCCTCTCTCCACAAGAATCTCAGTGAGCCTCTCTCTCACTGCTACACCCAGGTCATCTCCTCTGCCCTGAAGCTCTTCAACCATGTACTGAAACAGACTCGCCTCCTTTCCCCTCCCCTCACCTTACCCCAGTTCCAACCATCCGGCTCAGCACTGACCTCATGACCTGCCCTACCTGCCAATCTCCCTTCCCACCTATCCACTCCACCCTCCCCTCTGACCTATCACCTCCATCCCCACCCCCATTCACCTATTGTACTCTTTGCTACCTTCTCCCTAGCCCCAACCCCGCCCCTCCACCCCCCACTTATCTCTCCAACCTGGAGGCTCCCTGCTTCCATTCCTGATGAAGGGCTTTTACCCGAAACGTTGATTTTCCTGCTCCTTGGATGCTGCCCGACCTGCTGTGCTTCTCCAACACAACTGTGATCTAAACTCTGGTTTCCAGCATCTGCAGTTCTCACTTTTGCCTATAAGATTTATGGTGGAATTCCCCAGTGATCAGTATTAGGAAACTTGCTTTTCCGGATGATCGAGACCTTGGTGTACAGAGGAGATTTTCAAAATTTAATCCAAAACCTAGAAACAACGTAAACTTTAAGAAGAACAATGTAGAACTTCAAAAAGGATACCGACAAATTGTGGACTGGGCAGATAAGCGAAAGGTGAAGTGCAATATGGACAAAAGTGAGTCGATACTTTTGGATTAAATAAACATGAGAAACAGTATAAAAGAAAAGCTGCAAAAGGAGAGGGGATTGGAGACCTGGGCCTAAATGTGCAAAAGTCATTATAATCGGCAGGTAGGTCAAATGGAGAGAAGTGTAAAAGACAGGAAAGGCACAAAACACTTCTGTACAACTAGTCCATGCTGAATATAATCTCAAACTAAACTAGTCCCACCTGCCTGCTCCTGGCCCATATCCCTCCAAATCTTTCCTATTCATGTACCTATTCAAATGTAAATAAAACTGTAATAAAACTGTAACAAAATCTTTAACTTAGCCTGCAATCCTTGGAGCAGCTGTAAGATCCACACTGAGGTAAAAACAATGACTGCAGGTGCTGGAAACCAGATTTTGGATTAGTGGTGCTGGAAGAGCACAGCAGTTCAGGCAGCATCCAAGCTCCTTGGATGCTACCTGAACTGCTGTGCTCTTCCAGCACCACTAATCCAAAATGTAAGATCCACATTGCCTAGTTTCCAGCTGTCTCTCGAGTTAAACCTTTCTTGGAGTATTGCATGCAGATCTGGGTGACACTTCAGGAGCACCATGCACGCGTTAGAAAAAAAAGTGCAGAAGTACATTACAAGAATGGTTCCAGGGATGTAGATAGATTGGAGAAATTGAGACTGTTTCTCTTGGAGAGCAAAAAGCTAAGAGGAGATTTCTCTGCCCGGTATAGATAGGGAGAAACTATTACCACTCAAAGTATGAGAGGGCACAGATTAAAAATAATTTGCAAAAGCAATATGTGATAGAAGTAAAATGTTTTTCATATAGAAAGTAGTCCAGGCTTGGAATATAATACCTGAAAGTCTAATTCACTCCTCTCGGCTTCCTTTTAGCTAACTAATCAGTTATCCATGCTAACATGTCATCACATATTCCAAATGCTCTCAAGTTTTAGTTCTAAAGAAGATCAAACACTTGTTCAGTACACAACTATTGTTGAAAAAAAGTAAAATCACACTGGCTATTAAATAAAATATGAAGTTTTAAGCTTGGTATGGTTTTAAGATGATTTTTAACCATTATCCTGTTTATACTGGATTGGAATTCATTTATGTTTTCCTACATTTGTTCAAATGTTTTTTAGAATTAAAAGCTTTTTGTGACCAGCAGAATGTTCAAGCAGTAATTTTGCTGCACATCACCTTTGCAAAACAACTGTGCAACTTCAATTTAACTTTCACATTAAAATTTAGCAATTGACAATCTAAAGCACATATTGACAAGGAAGTCCCATCATGCTGATTAATTCTGTAAACTATATGGGCATATTTAAATTCAACCTGCTCATAGATGTTACTACATACATCTGGAGCAGGCAGGATTTGAACCCAGGCTTCCTGGGACACCACCAGTGCACAACAGACCTTCTATAAACCATATTCTTCTGTGTATTCCACGTTCCAATCCTCCTGATGAGAAATAAAGTTCCTCCCTAAAAGGTACCACATGCTGTATTTTTAAAAAATTAAACTTTGCATGTTCAAAGTCTCTGTAATGGAAAAACATCAACTTATAATTAATGATTCCTGGCACTGTAAGTAATGTAAGCAAAATGCTGCGAAAACAGAATTTCGCTTATGCATTCAATCTACACTATTTATCTGAAACACTTTTGATGCTCTTGCAGTTATTTGCAACATCCTAAATTCCTGTAAGTAATCCTTTTCCTTACCCATCCCTCCTGGGGAATATACCATAATTCAAAGGCAATGTGAAAACTATTAGAATCTACAGTCCTCACGTGTCATGCTTGTAATTGACACCAACGCATTTTTAGTCACATTGACATTTTCCACTGATTGAAAAATTAAACACTTCAAGCAGCATTTTACATCAGAAGCCATTGCTTCAGGACAAATGAGTGCAAAACTTTTCTCTGCTGTAAATGGACATCTTGACAGATTTTTTGATTAAATCTGATACCCAAGTTTCCATTCACCTTATGTCAAAGCACCATCCACTGTACTATTTTTACGAGGGGAACCATCTTCACAAAATTTGCTTGGCAAATTCTCTTAAAAATAAAACTAGCTTATTCTTCAATAATGTGCAAGACATGCAATGATAGTTAAATCCTCAGAATAAACAAAGTTCTGCAAATGCTAAAGATTGAAAATAAAAAAAAGCAATTCAGCAGGTGTGACACGATCTGTGGAGAGAGAGACAGAATCAAAGTTAATGTTTTGAGTTCAATATGACTCATCTATTCCTCCTTTCTCTACAGGTATTGTTCATCCTGCTGAGTTTCTCCAGCACTTTTTTTTAGTACAGTTAAATCATCAGTGTGTTACTTGGAAACCAACTTACCCATGTCAAGAGTGTGGTGGTGAAAAAGCACAGCAGGCCAGGCAGCATCCGAGGAGCAGGAGAATCAACATTTCGGGCATAAGCCCTTCATCAGAATGAAGGGCTAATGCCTGAAACATCGATTCTTCTGCTCCTCGGATGCTGCCTGACCTGCTGTGCTTTTCCAGCGCCACACTCTCAACTCTGATTTCCAACATCTGCAGTCCTCACTTGCACTAAGTTACCCATATCAACATAATGGACAAATGTCATCAGGGTCAGTAATCAACAGAGACTCCAGTGGATGGAGCAAGGATGCTGGTGACCAGCGACCCAATGCAGAGTGGACTGGCAGCCAGTGGTCAGACCACTTGGAAGTCCCCTGCATTGGTATACTGCACAGAGACTTTGGAGAGAGACTGTGATGTTTGCCCTTTTTAACTTTGCTTCTTATTTTATGACTTATGGTCACATTGTGTATAGCCATAAGGTAACCTTTTTTCATCATTTCTCTCTACTGTAATGAAGGATGGCTCCTTGATAGCTTTCTACCGAACATGATGCTAGAAGTGGCCAACAATAAAATTTTCACTGTACTCATTTGAGTACAATGTGACAATAAAGCTAATTCAATTCAATTCATCAAGTTATTTAACCAAAAAAGAATCATAGAAGACTATGGTGGTGAGACGTTCATTTTTCCCAGTTGGAGGGCATCTACAAGTATGATTCGATAAAGGGCTGGTCGACACAGCAGTGGTTGCAGGCTTTGGGTCTTATTCAAAAGAGTTTAGAAGGAAGCGGTTGTGGGCGGGGGGGGGGGGGGGGAAAGGATCTCAATAAAGTTTATAGAACACAGAGGCCTGGATAGAGTGGTTGTGGAGAAGATGCTTCCAGTTGGCAATAGAGAGAGTAGACACAGCCTCAAAGTGAAGAGGTGACCCTTTTGAACTGAAATGAGAAGGATTTTCTTCAGCCGAGGGCTGTGGAACTCCTTGCTGCAGAAGGTTGTGAAGGCCAAGTCATTGAGTGTATTTAAGACAGAGATGGATAGGTTCTTGATAAGCAGGGGTGACTGGAAGAAGTCAGAAGAATGGGATTAAGAAATATATCAGCCAGGATTGAATGGTGGAGCAGACTTGAGGGCCAAATGGCCTAATACCTCTTCTATACCCTGTGAACTTATGGAATAACTAGATAGCACTTGGGATCACAAGCACTTCAAACCACTACTGCTATTTGTACCTTGGGATGTCAGTCTGGAGTATATCTGCGACTGTGGATGTTTCCACATACTTTACCCTTGTGGCTATTTATTCCTGATCTCTCTTCCACTTCTGAAATCCTGCAATACCCCTTGATTTGTCAGCACATTTCAAGTTATCAAATGCAGCTCTCGAGCTGAGTGTCCAAGGCCTCCTTGTTCATTCTAGTCAGCCGAATACGGTTACTGACTTCAGAGTCATATCAGTTGCATAGCCATCACATGAAATTCATTATATCACCAAAAGAGCCGATGCATTGCATTCCAAGGAGGGCACGCATGACTGCAGCCCTCCAACATTCCCAAGGACCAGTTAACCCAGTATGGACCAGGAACCATGCATTGGAATTCCATGGTCAACATTGCCTGCTGAGTTCTTGTGTGGATGCTGCTGACCTTGTTCCAAATCGAAACAACATAGTACGACATTGCACTAATGACCCACATAAAGATTTTAGTAATGGTCGATAGAGTACAGTTGTATCTCGAGCAGAATCTATTTAAAAGGCCTTTGAAACCATTTGCCAAATTAATTCACACAGCGGTAACACTTTCCAAATATGGCATAGGATGAAAACACTCAGCAACATCTAGCTTCATTTACTCTGACCTTCACACAATAATAATTGAAGTCTCCATTGAGTCTTTGGCAATTATTGTTCGATAAATGTACCAGGAAGACGGCACTGAAACAGAACTGAACTGGACGCACCTGGATTGCTTAAAGGAATTGCTTTTCTACAAAATGTGGATTTTGGGGGCATTCATTGTACAGATATTAACTGTTTTTAATGTAGATGAAGAGAAAACAAGTGAGCATGCAATTGATGTTTGATTAATGCTTACTAAATGAGACAATTTGGGGCTATTTATACTCTCAGACACAATTTCAATTTGTAATAAAATGATTCTCAGGCATTTTAAAATTAAAGAGCCCAGAGTTAATAAAAATCAATCCTGTGGCCGTAACACATTGTTTTGCAATATGGAAGTACTGGTTGACCCTGATATGTTGTTGAGTTGTTAATCCCATTTGTTCTTTGGTAGTTAACGTGTTGAGAGTAAGGATAAGAAAGCATCACCAAGAGCTGCCTAAGGGAAGTGGAACAATCAGCAGTTATAGTCAAAGGAGCGCATATCCTCAGTAATTCAGAAGGAATTAATCATACCAATTGGGAAGAAACTTCGCAATAAATGATTTTTAACCTCACATGTGCAATTTACAAAAATTTACTTAATATTATTCAGATAAACAGGAAATAGCATGAGAAAAACATTTAGCAGCTCAGTGTTGCAATTGCTCAAAAAATACATTCACTCACAGAGTGCCTTTCATGACCCTGGACATCTCAAAGTAGTTTACAATCAATGAGCTACAAAAAGGGACTACACTGCTAAAGTAATGTAAGAAATATGGTAGGCAATTTGCAATTAGCTCACCCAGACAGCAATGCAATAATTGCCTTGTAATTTGTTCTTGTGAGGGGATCTTTTCTTCAAAACAGTCCTAATGGATTGCTTACGTCTACCAGACGGGACAGATGTGGCTTTGATTTACTTTCTCATCTGAAAGACAGCACCTCATACAGTACATCACTCCCGCTGAACTTGTAAATTAGCTGGATTATCGTGCTCAAGATTTGAAGTGCAGTTTATATTCACAAATTCGTACTTCAAAAGGGGTGTGGGCTACCAAATAGCTGGAAAGAACAGTACAGCACAGGAACACGCCCTTTGTCCCACCAAGTCTGCAACCAAGGTTAACACTATCCAGCTAATCACGTATGGGCAAAATCTCGCTGGGTCAAAATCCTGGAATTCCCTCCTGAACGGCATTGCGGGTCAACCCACAGCAGGTGGACTGCAGTGATTCAAGAAGGCAGCTCCCCACCACCTTCTCAAGGGGCAACTAGAGACGGGCAATAAATGCTGGCCCAGCCTAGGACACCTACATCCCACGAATGAATTAAAATTAAAATCTCAAGCATAAAAAGGAGAAAATGTCATGATATGCAAAGCAAAACAAAAGGGTACTGGATGCAACAATATAGATATCAGGCATTCAAAAGTTGCTTTCGATTTCAGCATTATCAGCACAGAGGAACCTCGATTATCTGAAGGACACCGGCAGGGACTATTTCATTTGGTTAATTGAATACCGGATAATCGAATGCTGGATAACATAGTTGAGCCGAGCATTGGGACCTTGCAATCTTGCCGGATAATCCAATATTTAAACAGTCAAATGCTGGATAATCAAGGTTCCTCTCTTGGCTTTTATTCAAAATATCCTCTAGTTTTAATTTGATTGACATTACATCAAAGGTATAGATAATGTGTACACAAATGTGTGAATGTAATTGAGCGTCTTATTTTTATTTGAAAATCAGTGATTCAGAAGAGTTGTTTGTTTAACACTAGTTCCGATGTTTTCAATTACAATCTGTTAACCCACAGGTCGGAGTGCAACCCAAAAGGTAATAAAACATTAATTTCTATGCTCAGAGACAGAAAATAAAAGATTGACATGGAGATGGTGGTGAATTGATTGGCTGGAGTTCATACAAATTTGAAAGCAACAAATATGAACAGAGAAGTCTGCTCAACAAAGGCTGTAGAGAGAATGCAAAAATACAATGAAGGTGACACCTTACAATAACAGACTTCAGTTACAAAAAGAGCAACGAGGAAAGATGGTGCTCTTAATTCGAAAACAAAGACTGAAAGGCAATCAAAATTGTACAAGACCAGAAGAGGTAAAATAAGCAAAATGGTTAGCACTGCTGCCTCACTGTGCCAAAGACCTGGGTTCAATTCCCACCTCAGGCGGCTCTCTGTGTGGAGTTTGTACATTCTCCCCGTGTCTGCGTGGGTTACCTCCGGATGCTCTGCCTCCCACAATCCAAAAATGTGCAGGTTAGGTGAATTGGCCATGCTAAATTGCCCGTAGTGTTAGGTGTAGGGGAATGGGTCTGGGTGGGTTACGGGTCGGTGTGGACTTGTTGGGCCGAAGGGCCTGTTTCCACACTGTAAGTAATCTAATCTAAACCATTTGATCATTGTAGCATGAGAGTGCTGAATATCGATATTGTTACCAAAAGACCAAATGAAAAAAATTAGGAGGATTTATTTCATGAATAAAATACCATCAATACATAAAAAATCTCAACAGAAACAATATCAGAAAGCTGAACAGCTTAGAATTATTCAAAAGGAACCTGGAGAAATATTTGCAAAAGGAAAATACACAAACGAATTGGGTACTGGCAACTCCAGGCATGCAAGTTAAATAAACAAGCATACATATTTAATGCAGCATATTCTCTCTAGTGGGAAAAATCAGTTATTTGGAATGTTGTTTGGACAACATCAGTTTGTACTTTTTCTGTTAAAAACTTAACCCCTACGTCAGAGTGCGGATCAAATGGGAAATGTGCTCTGCGACATGGACCTGCAGATTGATGCTGCAAGAGGGGGAAATAGCAGAGAGTCAACACAGCTTGATGCAGGATATCCAATTGAGAGATTCCACAGAGTGAGACAGGTCTTAAATTTGCAGATAAAAGCAAAATAAGAGAACTTCAGCAGGCCTGGCAGTATCTGTAAAAAGTTAACATTGTCTCCAAAGTTGTTCCTCTTTTGGAATTAAATTTGCAGAGTATGTTGTCTTTGACAACTCAAGTAAGCAAGCATTGGGAAAAGTCAAGATTGGTTAGTGAGTCCAATTTATCTACAAAGCATTTTACAGGTTTAACTTCAACAGAATTGACCATAAGATGCAATAAGTTTTATAGCTTTCACCAAACTTTTAGAACATGCAAACCCAAAAATGGACATACAAGTATAGCTTTTCTTTGTTCTGCAATCAAGTACTTAAGCTTTTTCTTAAAACAAATACAAAATGACTTTCATTTCATTTACAAATACCAAAGAAGAAACCAAAATAGTCAACTTCATGCACACTTTATGTAATTTAGTCCTTAACATGTCTTTGTCAGCATGCAGCACACCGTGAGAATGAAACTTTAGTAGTAAATTCTGGCTAGAAATCTACAAACAGGTAGAGACAGACCACAGAAATCATCCCAGAACTTCTGTATGGCAACAGCAAAGTCACATGTTAACTGAAAACGGACCATTTCTCAAACATCAAAATATCCGAAAATGCACCTTTCCATCAAGTCACAAGTCCTTTAGAACGTAAGAATCCAACCAAATTCGACAAAGAAATACAAAGAAATGTCAGGAGCTACTCTGATGCATGTTCTTCGAAAAAAGGTAACTGGTTAATCTTAAATGATGCACTGAAGATGGACCAAATGTTAATACTATTCAGCAAATCACTTATGTAGAGGACAACCTTTATTTTCCTAAAATTCATTAAGAAAAGGCAAGGTGGTAAAAGAGGGGTAGGTGTGGCCCAGTCAGTCAAGGATAGTATAACGGTGGCTGAGAGAACTTTTGATGAGGACTCGACTACTGAGGTAGTGTGGGCTGAGGTTAGAAACAGAAGAGGAGAGGTCACACTGCTTGGAGTTTTTTTATAGGCCTCCGCAGAGTTCCAGGGAGGTGGAAGAGAGGATTAGCAAAATCATTCTAGGTAGGAATGAAAGGAACAGGGTAGTCATTATGGGGGACTTTAACTTCCCCAACATTGACTGGAAATGCTATAGCTCTAGTACGACGGATGGATCTGTTTTTGTCCAATGCGTACAGGAGGGCTTCCTGACACAGTATGTCGAAGCGTCGACAAGAGGGGAGACCACAGTGGATCTGGTGCTTGATAATGAAACAGGGCAGGTGTATGATTTAGTTGTAGGTGAGCAATTTGGAGAGAGTGACCATAATTCAGTTACGTTTAGTTTAGCGATGGAACTGGATAGGTACATGCCACAGGGCAAGAGTTATTGATGGGGCAAGGGCAATTATAATGCAAGGAGAAAGTGAGGTCTGCAGATGCTGGAGATCAAAGTTGAAACTTTATTGCTGGAACAGCACAGCAGGTCAGGCAGCATCCAGGGAACAGGAGATTCGACGTTTCGGGCACAGGCCCTTCTTCAGGAATGAGCAGAGAGTGTTCAGTAGGAGAAAATAAAAGGTAGGGAGGAGGGACTTGGAGGAGGGGCGTTGGAAATGTGATAGGTGGAAAGAGGTCAAGGTGAGGGTGATAGGTCGGAGTAGGATGGAGGCGGAGAGGTCAAGAAGACGACTGCAGGTCAGGAAGGTGGTGCCGGGCTGGAGGGATTCGGCTGAGACAAGGTGGGGGGAGGGGGGATGAAGAAACTGGTGAAGTCCAAGTTCATCCCCTGTGGTTGGAGGGTTCCCAGTCGGAAGATAAGACGCTCCTCCTCCGACCGTCGCGTTGTTGTGGTTTGGCGGTGGATGAGTCCAATGACCTGCATATCCTCGGTGGAGTGGGAGGGGGAGTTGAAATGCTGTGCTACAGGGTGGTTGGGTTGGTTCGTCCGGGTGGCCCAGAGGTGCTCTCTGAATCGCTCCGCAAGTAGGCGGCCTGTCTCCCCAATATAGAGGAGGCCACACCGGCTGCAGCGGATGCAGTAGATGATGTGGGTGGAGGTGCAGGTGAATCTGTGGCGGATATGGAAGTTTCCTTTGGGGCCTTGGAGAGAAGTGAGGGGGGAGGTGTGGGCGCAAGTGTTGCACCTCCTGCGGTTGCAAGGGAATGTGCCGGGAGTGGAGGTTGGGTCGGTGGGGGGTGTGGATCTGACAAGGGAGTCGCGGAGGGAGTGGTCTCTATGGAAAGCTGATAGGGGAGGGGAGGGAAATATATCCTTGGTGCTGGGGTCTGTTTGGAGGTGGCGGAAGTGACGGCGGATGATGCGCTGTACATGGAGATTGGTGGGGTGGTAGGTGAGGACCAGTGGGGTTCTGTCCTGGTGGCGGTTGGAGGGGCGGGGCTCAAGGGCGGAGGAGCGGGAAGTGGAGGAGATGCGGTGGAGGGCACCGTCGACCACGTCGGGGGGGAAATTGCGGTCCTTGAAGGAGGCGGCCATCTGTGTTGCACGTATTTTGAACTGGTCCTCCTGGGAGCAGATGCGGCGGAGACGAAGGAATTGGGAGAATGGGAAGGCAAGAATTAGGATACATAGATTGGGGTAGCAAAATGCAGGGGATGCAGACAATGGAAATGTGGAGCTGGTTTAAGGAACAGATATTGCATGTCTTTGATAAATACGTCCCGGTCAGGCAGGGAGGGATTCATAAGGTAAGGGGACCATGGTTTACAACAAAAATTGCATCTCTTGTTACGAAGAAGAAGGAAGCTTATGTGTTGATGAGGCAAGATGGTTCAGATGAGGCGATGGAGATCAGCTAGGAAGGATTTAAGGAGAGAATTAAGAAGAGCAAAGAGAGGACACGAGCAGTCTCCAGCAAATAGAATAAAGGAGAACCATAAAGCTTTCCATAGATATGTGAGGAATAAAAAGAGGATTAGGGTAGGAATAGGGCCAGTCAAAGACAGAAGTGGGAAGTTGAGTGTGGACACTGTGGAGATTGGAGAGGTGCTAAACAAACATTTCTCATTGGTTTTCACTCAGGATAAGGAGAATATTATAGAGGAGAAGAATGAGGTACGAGATCTTAGACTAGAAAGGATCGAGGTTAGTTATGAACCGGTGTTATCTAATCCAGAAGGAATGAAAGTAGACAAGTCCCCTGGGCTGGACGGGATTTATCCAAGGATTCTCTGGGAAGCTAGGGAGGAGATAGCAGAACCTTTGGCTTTGATATTTGAGTCGTCATTGTCTACAGGTTTGGTACCAGAGGTCTGGGGGATTGCAAATGTTGCTCCCTTGTTCAAGAAGGGCAGTAGAGATGACCCAGATAATTATAGACCAGTGAGCCTTACTTCTGTTGTAGGAAAGAGTTTTGAAAGGATTATAAAAGATAAGATTTATAATTATCTAGCAAGCAACAATTTGATTTCAGATAGTCAACATGGTTTCATCAAGGGCAGGTCGTGTCTCACAAACCTCATGTAGTTTTTTGAGAAGGTGACCAAGCATGTAGATGAAGGTAGGGCAGTTGACATGGTATACATGGACTTCATAACGTTCCACATGGTAGGTTGTTGGAGAAAATGCAGAGGCATGGAATTGAGGGTGATTTAGCAGTTTGGATTAGAAACTGGCTTTCTGAAAGAAGGCAGCGAGTGGTGGCTGATGGAAAATATTCAGCCTGGAGTCGGTTACTAGTGGTGTGCCACAAGGGTCTGTTTTGGGCCCACTGCTGTTTGTCATTTTTATAAATGACTTAGACGCAGGCATAGGTGGATGGATTAGTAAATTTGCAGATGGCACTAAAGTCGGTGGAGTAGTGGACAGTGTGGAAGAATGTTACAGGTTGCAGGGGACTTGGATAAACTGCAGAATTGGGCTGAGAGGTGGCAAATGGAGTTCAATGCAGCTAAATGTGAGGTGATGTACTTTGGGAAGCATAACAGGAAGGCAGAGTACTGGGTCAGTGGAAAGATTCTTGGTAGTGTGGATGTGCAGAGGGATTTTGAAGTCCATGTACATAGATCCCTGAAAGTTGCCACCCAGATGGATAGTGCTGTTAAGAAGGCATACACAGCGTGTTAAGTTTCATTCCTAGAGGGATTGAGTTCCAGAACCGCAATATCATGCTGCAAATATACAAAATGCTGGTGCAGCCACACTTGGAATATTGTGTACAGTTCTGGTCCCCATATTTCAGGAAGGATGTGGAAGCATTGGAAAAGGTGCAGAGGAGATTTATCAGGATGTTGCCTGGTCTGGAGGGAAGGTCTTATAAGGAAAGGCTGAGAGACTTGAACCTGCTCTCATTGGAAAGAACTGAAAATGTGTTGCTGGAAAAGCGCAGCAGGTCAGGCAGCATCCAAGGAGCAGGAGAATCGACGTTTCGGACATGAGCCCTTCTTCATTCCTGAAGAAGGGTTCATGCCCGAAACGTCGATTCTCTTGCTCCTTGGGGATGCTGCCTGACCTGCTGCGCTTTTCCAGCAACACATTTTCAGCTCTGATCTCCAGCATCTGCAGTCCTCACTTTCTCCTCATTGGAAAGAAGGCAGCTAAGATGGTGTTTGATAGAGACATACAAGATGATCAGAGGACTAGACAGGGTAGACAGTAAAAATCTTTTTCCTAGGATGATGATGTCAGCGTGTACGAGGTGGCATAACTACAAATTGAGGGGTGATAGATTTAAGACAGATGTCAGAGGCAGGTTCTTTACGTAGAGAGTGGTAAGGACTTGGAATGCCCTACCTGCTGATGTAGTCAACTCAGACACATTAGGGAGATTTAAACAATCCTTAGATAAGTACATGGATGATTTTGGGATAGTTTAGGGGGACGAGCTGAGAATAGTTCATGGGTCAGCGCAGCATCGGGGGCCGAAGGGCCTGTTCTGCGCTGTGTTGTTCTGTGTTCGATGTTAAATCAGTCATTCACAAGGGACGTGTACCAACTGATTGTAGGATGTGTAGCAACCACAGCAGAACTAAAGAACTTGTACTCACGTCGCAAGAAACAAAAACTTTCATTCATTCATACCCACACATACACACACACACGCATGCATGCACACACCCACCCACCCCCCAAACCAAAATAGGTCACAAAGCAATTTATAGTCTTTTACAAACTTTTAGAAGTGTTATAATGCAGGAATCGATGCCCAAATTTTACATCAGTTAAAATAGCCCAAAATTCTGAAACTCTGGATTACTATTGAAATGTAGGTGAATGAATGAATTTGAATGAATTATTTTATTGTCATGTGTATTTTACTGTGAGGAAAGCAGTAAGATACGGTGAAAAGCTTTTGCACTGTCGCCACAATCAGCTGCCATTTTTTAAGAACAAGAAAGAGTAAATAGATATAGCTAAAGAGTGTCCATCAGTCCTGAGCTAGCTCATCATCAACAATGCCTGAACTGCCATCCCTCCTCCACAGCCTCACCGCCATCTACCCCAGATCCAACCAATTTCAAAATTGCCATTCTTCAAGCGCCATCTTTCACCGCTCTGGTCTGGAGTCACATGTTGGCCAGATCAAATAAAGATGGCAGTTTCCTTCCCTAAAGGACAGGTGAGATTTTACAACATGGTCATCACTAAACTTTTAATTCCAGATTTTGATTGGACTAAAATTCCATCATCTGCCATGGAAGAATTTGAACATTGCCTGGGTCGCTGAATTAATAATCTACCACTACACCATTACCTCTGCAGACATGGCTCATAATTAATGAGTTTATTAACAATATCTAAAACACGTGCAGAATAATTACTCCCAATTGAATTCCAAACTGACACTGAGGTCACAACACATTTGCGTCTGACTCCAATGGTATCCTGCTTTCTGTGGTTACTGTTGCTTTACTGATTATAATTTGTTACATAGAAGCAGCAAAGAATGCCTCAGGACATATTAATGGATTTTCAGCACACACTGAAAACCAACACTTACATCCCTATTGTGCATTTTAACTTATTTTCAGGATGTACGCAGAGTTAGAATTACCTACCTGGCTGAATAATATTGCATGATGCATCTTCTCAGAACCTGCTTTTAACTTATTGCATTTACCATGGAAAAGCTGCCAACAAATCTATTGCTTTTAAGTGCAGATTCCTTTGCTAATGATCCAGGAAATCCTATGTTCCCCTTCACACTCAAGTGATTTGATATTATAAATAATGTGAATGCTCATCAAGGTTAAATGAGGAAAGGTTTGATTTCCACAGTTTATCAATTAGCTTGGGAAACAACAAGCTACCTCGGGATTTGCCTGATTAAGCAACAACTGTAGTTGAAGAGATTAGTAAAAACCCTGCTGTCTCTCTTTTTTTATATTTTTATACAGGTGTTTAATTGCAGAGATTAATTTTATAGGTTAAAATTTCCACACAAATACATAGCTTTCGATTTTTTTTTTATTTGGTCAAGGGACGAGCCGCTCATTTTTATCTTCAAATGAATTTCTCCATTGGTAGGTCAAAAACCAAGACATTGTGTTCTGAAAATAATCACAATGAATTACTGCCAGACATTGTGCAGGCTGGTTCAGGCTTTCAAAAAGACCCTCATTAATCCTCAGATATCAATTTCATTAGTCATTTACAGTAAATACCACATTTAACATTCACCCTTTTTGAACTGCTGATCCATTAGGAAGAAGCACAGACATGGGTGAATCACAGGCACAGAGCCACATTCTTTGTAGATCGTTTATGTTAGCAATATCCAGCATCAATAACAATTTGAAAAATTATTTGCCTCATTTGACATACTCCAATTAGATGTCCTACATCAACAGTGAATGGAAAACACATTCTCTCAGGTTACAAAATAACAGCCAGTTTTATTGTTAAAGCTGGTACTTTACAATAGATGGATGCACTTCAAACCTTCCTGGAACTCGCAATTATTTCTTCCCCAAACGGGAAATGATACAACCACATCGTCATTATTGGGAAAGATAACCATCTTGAAATCTAAACTGTGTGAAAAGAATAATGAACAACTCAAGACAGCAACGATCAAATGCTAAAAGGTCACCATCACTGACCGATGCCATTTCAGAAATCACAGGTGATTAATTTATAATGAGCCATTTGGAAAAACATTGCTGAGGTCAGCGACAATTAAAATCCTCAACTTTAAACTTAGACCTAAACCCAGCTGAACATCTCATGATTGGGAAATGAGGGTATGGAGAATCTGAAGATGATTCGCCTCTGCAATAAATATTCAGATTTTTCTACAGAAACTGAAAGGAAGGACAATTTTTGCAAAAAATAGTTGATAAAAACTGTCAATTACTGGATTGAGATATGCCCACAGTTATACGGAATAATTACTACTTCAACTGGGCAAGTGAGCGTATGGTCTGCTTTAGGAACTTGGCTGATCTGTAGGCAACTCCCCACCTTTAAAGTGATGCGTTTTTGCAACCTTCCCTATAAAAGAAAATTTGCCTGGGACTTTTTAGCAGACAAGTCAGGGATTGATTTTTCCGCTCCTATCCCCACCAGCCCACATTCCTTTGGAGAACATTGACCAATTGGTGGAGTGGGCAGGTGGGTGGCATATTAAGTTCCAAGTAGGTAGCGTGAATTTGGTACAAAGGACATGAAGAAGCAGTAGAAAATTAAGGTTGCTTTTCTTTCCTAAAAAAAAAGTGCACAGGAGCAAAAGGACCTGAGTATATTGTGCGTCAGTCATTAAAGGTGACAGGACAGGCAGAGCTATATAACGCAGGATCAGACCTTTGGTCAAACCAGTCCATGCCGAACAGGTTTCCCAATCTAAACTAGTGCTGCCTGTCTGCACTTGGCCAACATCCCTCCAAACTTATTCATGGACTTATCCAAATATTGTTTAAACATTAACTGTACTCGCAGCCATCACTTCCTCTGGAAATTCATTCTACACACGAACCACTCTATAAGAGAAGGTTTACCCCTCATGCCATTTTTAAATCTCTCCTCTCACCATAAAAATATATCCACTAGTCTTGAAATCTCCCAACTGAGGGATAATAATCCTGCAGTTCACCTTACCTATATCATTCATGATCTTCCAAATCTCTAAGGTCATCCCTCAATCTCCCAAGTTCCAGAGAAAAAGTCCCAGCCTATCCAACGTCTCCTTATAACTCAAACTCTTCCTTCCTGGTAACACACTGATACATCTTTTCTGAACCCTCTCCAGCTTAATAATATCTTATAACAGGACAACCAGAACCAAACACAGTACTCCAGAAGAGGCCTCATCAATGTACTGTACAACCTCAACACATCGCTTTAACTCCTTTACTCAATGTCTGAGCAATGCAGACAAGCATGCTAAATGCCTTCTTAACCTCCCTGTCTACACAGAGTTATAGAGTCGGACAGCACAGAGACAGACCCTTATATCTAACCAATCCATGCCGAACATAATTCCAAACTAAGCGAGTCTCACCTGCCTGCTCCTGACCCATTTCCCTCCAACCTTTTCCTATTCATGTATTTATTCAAATGTCTTTTAAGCATTGCAATTGTGTCTACATCCACCACTTCCTCAGGAATTTTATTCCACACGCAAACCACTCTGTGCAAAATATTTGCTCCATCTTATTTAAATCTCTCTTCTCACGTTAAAAATGTGCCCGCTAGACTTGACATCCCCCATCCTAGCAAAAAGACAACTACCAATAATCCAATCTATACCTGTCATGATTTTACAAACTTCTATAAGGTCACCTCTCAACTTCCTATGCTCCAGTGCAAAAACGTCCAAGCCTCTCTTTATAACTCAAACTTTTCAAATCCTGCAATCTCTCTTTTGAACCCTCTCCACTTTCATATTATCCTATAATATTAAAGGTATAACTGGGCAACCAATACTGGACACAGTACTCCAGAAGAGGCCTCACCAATGGCCTCCTGTACAACCTCAACATAATGGCCCAACACCTACAGCCAAAGGTCTAAGCAATGAAGGCAAGTGTGCTAAGCACCTTCTTAACCACCCTATTTACCCGTGATGCAAACTTCAAATAATTATGTACCTGAACCTGCTGAAAGCAAGTTGCTAATAAAGCATACAGTAATGTAGACTTCATTAATAGGGGCATTGAAGGCAAGGGTAGGAAGATTTTGCTGAACCTAGAGGACAATGATTAGACTTCAGCCAGACTGCTGCGGAATGTTCCGGAAGCTACACTCCAGGAAGGACCATTTGTGAGGAAAGATTTGAGAAGTTTGGACTGTTTTTCTTGGAGGGAAGGTTGGGGGGAAACTTGATAGAAATATTCAAAATAATGAGGGAACCAGACAGACTAGAATAAAACTGTTCCACCTTCTAAAAGGTATGAAGGACCAGAGGACACAATTTTAATAAAAAGCAAAATACTGCTGATGACAGAGACCCGAAACAAACACAGAATTCTGGGAGAAACTCAGCAGTTCTGATAGTGTCTGTGCAGAGAGGAACAGAGTTAACATCTCTAGCCTTGTATAACTCTTCTTCAGAGGTTTATGTTGCTTTACAAAAGAGGCAACTATGAGGAAGGAAAAAGAAAAAGGAACAACGGTCTGATTTGGAACATGCCGCCTGGAATTGTTACGGTGGCAGGTCCAATGGAAGTATTTGAGAGAGCACTGGATGATTGTTTAAATAGGAACAATGTGCAGGATCATGGGGAAAAGACAGGCACAAAATCAAAATGCCCAGTCAGTGCAGACACAAGGGACTGAAAGGACACCATCTGCACTACAACAATTCTATGATTCTGTGACTTGAAACAACAGACTTTTCCGTATACAGCAGCTTTCAGAGTATCAGGACAAGCCAAACCCAGGACAGCCAGGGAAACACTTTAAAAATATAGCCACTTTAATAGGAAATGCAGCATCTATTTTGTACACAGCAAGATCACACAAAACAGCAGACGATTTGATTATGTAGTGTGGGTCAAGGGATTCACTTATGCATTACTGAAAAAAAGACATTTTGTCTAAGTTTTTTATTGCCTTGCATTTATCAGGACAATTTGCAAATATACGAATTTCAGGGATGCACTTGCAAAAAGGAACATGCATACTTTATTACGTAAAGCCCTGTCCCTTCTAGACAAACAGAACATTTTCGTGCACGGTGTCTATTTCAATGCAAAAATAAAATAGGTGACAGGAAATAGGTTCATTTCCCAGGGCAAGCATTGCATTGAGAATTTTTTTTTTAACTATGGACTGAAATGATAGAGAAAACACATTTGAAACCCAAAACTTTATAAGGATGGGTGCATGGTTTGAAAACAAGGAATTGGAGATGTTTTGTGAACCCTATTTGGGTAGCTGTGGGTTCAACAATGTGCAGAGAAACTGCAGGCTGTCTGCAAATGAAGCGATTGAAAACCAAACAACTGGACAGTGAATAAAACAAGGAGAAGCTGGTCAGATCACAGAGAAACCAGGTCTGCAGCAGTCAAAGAAACTCACTTCTCTGCAGTAAGCCTTTCATAGCTTGAGACATTTTTTTTCCTACAGCAGATAGTGCGAGTTGTAGCTTTTAATTGAATGTGTCATTTCTGAAACAGCCATCCTATGCTTCTTGCAGACCAGTGGAAGCATTCGGAAAAATAAATGTCAGAGAAACCTTTGCACTGCCAAGAAACAAGCCAACAATTCTGGTGAACAAAGACTAAAGAACTCTTTCCAATTGTCCCCCGCCCTGCCTTATTGTTTTATATGTGCGCACGTAGTATGTTCGGGTATATAAAATTTATAAAGTATATAGACATTTAATATATATGTAATTTAGGTTTCTCTTTGCCTTTAGCTAGAACCAGTTATGTGTAGAGATTCTCATTTAATAGAGAAACTTGGTCCTCAATTTCTACTAACAGCTGTCAGAAAATTGGGTTCGGACATTTCGCATTTTATTTTAAAAACCTTCACTTTTGCAATGACTTCAGAAACACAGACATAATTTCCAGTATGCTACTCAAGTGAATCCTGAGACTTGACTGATCATAACCTTCCGGATTTAAAATTTCATCCAAGCCTGTCAGTTAACTGTCAATCATAATTAACTGGTGCATTCTCCTTGGAAATTGCCTCTGCCAACGCAAGTGCACTTGCCAAACAATCAACACTCGCCTCTTCCACAGCTTAAATGTTGATTTTCCCCTGAAATTTCAAAACGCATTGATGAATGTAAGACACAAGGTATTTTCAACAATATTCAAGTTTTGTACCACCAAATGACTATTACGATAATGTGGGATATAAATGAATTAATGTTATTTCTGCAAGTATAAATTCTGATACAGAATAGGAATGAGAAAATACATATTCAGCAAAAAGAAAGCATGAGACATGAATACAGAACAATGGTGGATATATGGGCAAACAGGAAAGCATCTGTTTCCGCCTTACACGGGGACACAGGAACAAACCCTAATCAAAGAGGTCAAAGTGGCCTCTGGATGGAAATAGATGCTGATAGAAGAAAAGATATGCCTAATCAATAATCTATAATAGACTGACGTCAAACACCCTTATGGGAGTCAGAGATAAGAGTTTGTCACGGACAAAACAGGATAAACAGAAGTTGTGGGATAAGTCTTAAGGAAATGAGTGACGTAAGCGAAGCAGGGAACAGACAATGGAATAAGGAAAACATATGGTATAAATTGCGAGGGTTTTTTGGATATAGTGTGCATTTTGTCATTACCTTACCAGGTAATTAGACAAAGCACCCATCTATAGGTGTACAAATAAATGGCTGATCAGAAATTAGTCTCGGACTGAAATTATTAAAGTGAGTGAGCTTTTGTTTCTCACAGATAAGTATCTGCCAGTTTACTGAAGCACAACTTCTGTTCTTCTTCAGAACAGCGCCATGAGACTTTTAAAAAAAAACGTCTGCATGGAATGGGGGTGTCACTGGCTCGACCTGTTTATTGCCCATCTCAAACTGCATGGAGGGCAATTAAGAGTCAACTGATTGAGTCACATGTAGATTAGACCAGGTAAGGATGACAGACAATTTCCTTTCTGAAAGAACATGAAAGAAACAGATTAGGTTTTCACAGTTGTTATCAGCTTTTCGTTCCAGATTTTGGTGACTTTAAATTTCACCGCGTGCCTGGTGTGATTTGAGTTCATGCCCTGAGAACATTAGCCCTGGTTTCTGCATTGCTAGCCCAGTGATATTATCACTATGCCATACCATCAACTCACGATCTCACATTCACCTTACACAGCAGATAAGGGCAGATGACTTTAATGTCTTATTCAAAGGTTGGAACACTTGACAGTTCAGCTTATTAGTGTAGAGAATTCTCTCCAAAAAGTCACCACTTGGTAGGTGGATAATGAATGCCTGTTGCAGATCCTGTAACTGTGTGCAAAGGTTTGGCCTCTACCACAATTGCAATTGGAGCAACATAGCTAAGGTGCAGAATACACAGTATTCGGCATTGTAGGCAAGGATTCAAATAGCATGCACATATTGAAGCTGCGATACGCAGAGTTATTCCGCATCTCAGAATTCAAACTCTCCTCTCACCTATCATATATATGCACTTATTTGGGCTCTAACCAGCCCATCACTCAAATGTCAAACACCACCCACCTAATATCGGAGTGTGTGAGATTAGAAGAACATTCTGAACTGGATGTAAAAGTGGGAGAAAGAGATTCTGAGTGGAAAGTCTGTTCTACAGTGCAATAAGCAAATACAACGGCTAGTTCTTCCCTTACACCCTGAAGGGCTCAGTTAACTAAGTTGGCTGGATGGCTGGTTTACTATGCAGAATAGTGCCAACAATCCAAGACAATTCTTTGACCAGCTGTCACCAGGAAGGTCCTGCATTCTTAACCTTGCCCCTTAGCTTCAACACGGTGACCCTAAGGTTTAATCCACCATCAGTTGCCTCTCTCAAATCAATGCAACTTATGGTCTCTCCAGGACTATTGTGACTGTCATTTCAACAGTATGAAATGTGCGAGGTTCCATATTCTTTCAAGCAAAAAATGGGGATATTCATAATTTGGAATAATGGCTTTACATCGATGGAAATTGACAGAACAATTGCTCCCTAATAATAGGATCAACTAGTCCAGGGGCTCCCAAATAATCAGATGAAACCATACCAGAGACACTGTTCATTGAATTGTATAGAGCCCAAAAAATTAGATTAGGCCAGTTTCTGTTGCATATGATTAGGAAACAAAGATGGGTCTCAATATCAGATTGCTGCTAAAGTCCAAAATCCCACTGGGTATCAAGGGGACCCAGAAGCCTACTCTGTCTAGTGCCTTCATAATAATGCTGAACTCTGTGTCGGTGGTGGGCAAGTTGTTGGAGGGAGTCCTGAGGGACAGGATGTACATAAATTTGGAAAGGCAAGGACTAACCAGGGATAGTCAACATGGCTTTGTGCGTAGGAAATCATGTCTCACAAACTTGATTGAGTTTTTTGAAGTAACAAAGAGGATTGATGAGGACAGAGCGGTGAACGTGATCTATATAGACTTCGGTAAGGCATTCCACAAGGTTCCCCATGGGAAACTGGTTAGCAAGCTTAGGTCTCGTCGAATACAGGAAGAACTAGCCATTTGGATACAGAACTGGCTCAAAAGGTAGAAGACAGAGGGTGGTGGTGGAGAGTTGTTTTTCAACTGGAGGCCTGTGACCAGCGGAGTGCCACAAGGATGGGTGCTGGATCAACTACTTTTCGTCATTTATATAATTGATTTGGATGTGAGCATAAGAGGTATAGTTAGTAAGTTTGCAACTGACACCAAACTTGGAGGTGTAGTGGACAGCGAAAAAGGTTATCTCAGATTACAACGGGAACTTGATCAGATGGACAGATGGAGTTTAATCTAGATGTGCTGCATTTAATCTAGAGGTGCTGCATTTTTGGAAAGCAAATCTTAGCAGGACTTATACATATAATGGCAAGGTCCTAGGGAGAGTTGCTGAAAAAAAAAGAGGCCTTGGAGTGCAGGTTCATAGCTCCTTGAAAGTGGAGTCGCAGGTAGATAGAATAGTGAAAGCGTTGTTTGGTATGTTTTCCTTTATTTGTCAGAGCATTGAGTACAGGAGTTGGTAAACCATATTGCAGCTGTATAGGATATTGGTACGGCCAATTTTGGAACATTGTGTACAATTCTGGTCTCCTTCTTATCGGAAAGATGTTGTGAAATTTGAAAGGGTTCAGAAAAGATTTACATGGATATTGCCAGGGTTGGAGGATTTGAGCTATAGGGAGAGGCTGAATAGGCTGGGGCTGTTTTCTCTCAAGGGTCGGAGGCTGAGGGGTGACCTTATAGAGATTTATAAAATCATGAGGGACATGGATAAGATAGATCAACAAAGTCTCTTCCCTGGGGTGTCAAGAATGAGAGGGCACAGGTTTAGGGTGAGAGGGGAAAGATATAAAAGAGACCTAAGGGGCAACTTTTTCACACAGAGGGTGGTACATGTATGCCAAAGGAAATGCTGGAGGCGAGTACAATTGAAACATTTAAAAGGCATCTGGATGGGTATATGAATAGGAAGGGTTTGGAGGGATATGAGCCGGACTAGATTGATTGGGATATCTGGTCGGCATGGACAAGTTGGACCGAAGGGTCTGTCTCCATGCTGTACATCTCTATGACTCTATATTTCTGTGCAAACCCACTCCTGTTCCTTCTGGCTTCCAAGAAGTAAAGCTTGAAAAAAATGTATAATTTTTTTTTCAGAATCAGTCTTAAGTAGTCACAATACTTTTGGTACATAGCCAGTTAGACCGCAAAAATGGTGCAAGTTTGCACCTAGCAGAGTGTTTTATCTGATATGGCAATGGTTACGTTCCCTCTCAATACAAGAAACCAACATGGACAATGTGGTATTGAATAATGCACACATGTAAGACACATGCTCTAATTCTAAATATTATGTCCAAGCATTATATTCATCAGGCACTCAAGAATCCGTGTTGATATTAAGCTATAAAATTATACAAAACAAAGCAACATGCTTCCTGTAGGAGAGTGTCATGTTTCAAATGACTAGAGACAAGAAAGGAGTGTGACTCATTGTGCACGTTTGCCATCATTGCTCAGATCTTTGACCACAGGAGTTGGGACATCATGCTGAGGTTGTACGGATGTTGGTGTGGCCCCTTCTGGAGTACTGTGTGCAGTTCCGGTTGCCCTGTTTTAGGAAAGATATCATTAAACCAGAGACGTTTCAAAAAGATTTACCATGATGTTACCAGGATTAGAGATTTTGGTTTATAGGGAGAGCCTGGGACTTTTTTCACTGGAGTGTAGGAGGTTGAGGGGTGACCTTATCAAGGTTTATAAAATCATGAGGGGTACAGATAAGGTGAATAGGGAAAGGACACTGCCTGAGGTGAGGGGTTTCAAAACAAAGGGGCATTTTTCAAGGTGAGAGGAGAAAGATTTGAAAAGGACATGAGGGGCAACATATTTTAAAACAATGAGTTGCTAGTGCGTGGAATGAACTACCAGGGGGAAGTGATGGATGCAGGTACAGTCCTAATGTTTGAAAGACATTTGGATAAGTGCATGAATAAGAAATGTTTGGACGGATATGGACCAAAATGTAGGCAGATGGGACTAGTATAGTTTGTGAACCTGGTTAGTATGGACTAATTGGACTGAATTAGACCAAAGGGGCTGTTTCCATGCTGCATAACCAAATGACCTTAATATAAACTCAGATCATATTCTATGACAGTGATGATGTCATGAACATCTCTTAAATTTGCACTGACATGAGGAACCAAAATAACAAGACTTCTCCTCCTAGCATTGGTGAATGCCCAGAAATTTTTAAAACAGAAATAACACAGGATATACAAATTCCTTAGTGCCTATTTAAGTGATGATGTGGAAAATGAAAGGGTTTCATAGGTTGCTGGAGATAAAGTCGCTGTCGTTTGTAAACTACCAACTATTTTTCATTTCTATATTTTCCAGTCGCCTGCTAGTCAGCATAAATGTGATAAAATGTACATTTCAGAAGATAATGATGGAGTCAGGAATGTCAAAGGGCGAGCAGACACATACAAAATCAAGAGTGTTTTGAAGTGAGTTGAATCTGTTATGTTTAAGCAATCTTGCTTGCTGTAGCTGGTCTGAGAGTTGACAGATTTCAGAGGTTAAAAAGACCGGGATGGGACTATTCACCACAGCAGATTCGCCACTGATGATTAGCCACTGGCCTTTGACCACCGAGCATATCTAAACTATATAAAATTGTCGTTATATTGGTTAAGGTAGTGTTTGCGTTGTTTCAGTAACAATTTATTTTCATTACAGGATAGTTTTTTTTTAAGCTTGTATTTTTTTTTCCATTTGCCCTCAAGTCTTCACAATGGAAACAGAAATTATTAGTTAGTGTGAAAATAAGAAGTTTTACCATGATGGTTTTATATATGTTTTTGATAAACTATCCAAGAGTGATTCAAGTATTAAGTTCTGGCGATGTGAACAAAGGGGCCGATGTAATGGACGGATCCACACCAAGAGTGGCACTGTGATAAAAACAGTAAATGAACACACACATTCCCCTTCCGCAGCAAGTGGTCTGTAGTATGTAGTTGTATAAGTAAAGGGGACTGAGAAGTATGAAAGAACAGGTGGGAGGGAAAACAATCAGTACATATATATATTTCCGGTGGCAAATACTCTCCAGAGGTAAAACAACCCGTGTGGAGAAACGCTGGTGGAGACCTGGCAGTGGCTAATCATTGGCGGTGAATCTGCTGTGGTGAATCATCACCAACCCTAGAAAGACCGTGTAAACCAGAGAGCGAAAGCAAGAGAGAATGTGCCAGATGCGAGACAGCGAGTGCAACAGAGCTAGATGGTGTAAGCATGCAAGAGAACATACAAGTGACTATACAGAAGAGGTTGCAAGCTTGAGAGGGAGAGAGAGAGAGAGAGAGAGAGAGAGAGAGAGAGAGAGAGAGAGAGAAAGAAAGAATATGACAGAACAAGAGAAAATATAAGTAAGTAAAAGAGCGTGGTAGAGGGTTTGAGTGAGAGGATTTAAACAAGCAAGTGTATGTGAGTAAGCATGAGCTCACAAGAGAGAAGGTAAATATGGGTGAGATAGGGTGAGCACACAAGATAATGAGATGATGAGAGAGACAAAGAAGAGTGTGAAAGTGAGAGGGTGAGGAAAAAACACTCGCAAGAGTCAGTGAGAGAGAAGGAGGAGATATAGTGCTGTGAAAGATTTCACACATCATAAATCCATGTCTTGAGAGTTCAGTGTGGGTTATTTTTTGCGATTAAGACTCCTGCCCTTTGCGAAATAGAAACCTCCAATTTGAGGTTGCTGTCGAATGTGAACTAGTGACAACTCAGGTTTATTATTTTCCCAGAGATTTGATCACACCACAACAGCTAAATCGTGCAAACCTCAGCCATATGAACACCAGTGCTTTTACCTCAGGACAACCAGCACAAAATGAACACAACTGCTTGACAGGCTGGAATCGAGTTTCAAGGAGGAAACTGTGCTTCGTATTCATCTGATCTGTCTCACAGCAGTGTCATAGAGTCATAGAGATGTACAGCATGGAAGCAGACCCTTCGGTCCAACCTGTCCACGCCGACCAGATATCCCAACCCAATCTAGTCCCACCTGCCAGCACCTAGCCCATATCCTCCAAACCCTTCCTATTCATATACCCATCCAAATGCCTCTTAAATGCTGCAATTGTACCAGCCTCCACCACATCTTCTGGCAGCTCATTCCATACACATACCACCCTCTGCATGAAAAAGTTGCCCCTTAGGTCTCTTTTATATCTTTCCCCTCTCACCCTAAACCTGTGCCCTCTAGTTCTGGACTCCCCGATCCCAGGGAAAAGACTTTGTCTATTTATCCTATCCTCAAACCAACCAACTCATTTAGAAAACTGAAACATATTGAAACTCTGGGGCGGCATGGTTGCCTCCCAGCGCCAGGGACTCAGGTTCGATTCCCGCCTCGGGTGACTGTGTAGAGTTTGTACATTCTCCCTGTGTCTGCATGGCTTTCCTCCAGGTGCTCCAGTTTCCTCACACAATCCAAAGATGTGCAAGTTGGGTGAATTGGCCGTGCTAAATTGCCCATAGTGTTTAGGGATGTGTAGGTTAGGTGAATTGGTGTGAGGTAGATGTAGAGTAGTAGGGGAATGGGTCTGGGTGGGTTATTCTTCGGAGGGTTGGTGTGGACTTGTTAGGCTGAAGGGCCTATGATTCTTCTGTCAATTATGATTCATCCAAATTTATTCTCTTATTTTCTTTACTTTTGTTTTTCCTTTATTCATTCACATGATGAGGGTGTCACTGGCTGAGCAGTATTTATTGCCCTTCCCTAATTGCCCAGTGCAACCACATTGCTGTGGATCTGGAGTCATATGTAGACCAGAACAAGTAAGTGTAGCAGTTTCCTTCTATAAAAAACACAGTGAACCAGATGGATTTTTATCCCCGAAAATTGATGTGTCATTAGACTGAAACTCCAGATTTTTAAAAAAATTGAATTCAAATGCCACCCTCTGCCATGGTGGGATTCAAACCCAGGTCCCTGGGGCATTATCTGGGTCTCTGGATTAACCCAGTGAAAATACCACTCAGCTATCACTTCTCCTTTTTTTCCTATTATTTCTCGACCATCTTTTATCCTTTTTTAAAACTTTCCCAATACTCTAACTTACCACTAATCTTTGCAACATTGAAAGAAAAAAGCATGCAATCTAATGCTAACCATAACTTCCCTGGTAAACAATGCTTGGCTTATCACCTTCCTAGAATCTTTCTTCATCGCTGGAAGAGACCGATGCTGTGAGCCATGAACTGTGTCATGGTTACTCAATGTCCTTGCTGCTAAACTCCTTCCCTATCCACTCTAGCCAGCTCTACTTTCATTTCTTCATAATTACCCTTATTTAAGCTCAGCATAGCTGTTTGTGACCCAATTGCCTCTCTCTCTCAAACTGAATGCAAAATTTTATGGTCACTGTTGCTTCCTAAAAGGACATTCTCCCTGACACCATTTATTAAACCTACCTGATGACATCACTGGACCAAACTTAGCCTGACCCCAGTTGAATCTACAATATATTGTTCTAGGTAACTGTCCCAAATATGCAATGCATTCTTCAACATGGCTTCCCTTGACAATCATTCGTCTATGTAGAAGACTGAGTGCCAAAGAAGTTAATCCAAATGTTCTCCATATGGAAACCATGGATGAACTGGGAAAGTCACTCCCTACTGAAGTCCAGGTAAGGGGCATTCAAATCAGGCAACCCTGTACAGTAAATCCAGATGTAAAATTCACAAAGCCATTCAAGATGCCAAAAGCCAATACCAAACTAGGCTTGAAAAACTAGACCACAATGGTGAGAGCAGCATTTAAATGCAGTTAGTGATGGGCAATAAAAGGTGACACTGCTGTCCATCTGATGCAGTTAAAATTGCACAGACTTGTAGTATACGGTGAGAGGTCACATGACCCATGTTTATAGTCCAATAGGTTTATTTGAAATTACGAGCTTTTGGAGCACTGCTGGTTTATCAGGTGAAGTGTTGTATATGGGACTGAAAGGGTTATCATCAGGAAGAGTGAACTTAGCACCAAACACTGATGATTTCACAAATTCATTTTGAGATAGTGAAAAGACATTTGAAGGCTTCTCGCATAAACAGCAACACTGATAGAATTTCTCATTCAACTTGCCTATGGATTCCTGAAAGATCAATGAGCTCAATTGGTGAGCCAGCTGGTTTGCAACACAGAGAAACCAACCGTGTGGAATCAATTCCTGTACTGGTTAAGGCTTCCATGAGTGGGCCCTTCTCAACATCTTCCCTCACCTATGGCATGCTAACCCTCAGGTTAAGCTATTACCAGTCATTTCTCTCTCTATCTCCTTCCCCTTAGTGAGAGAGCAGCCTCTGGCCCTTTGTATAGTTTATAGCATTGGAATAGTTGCCTTATTGCTTTCTTTATGCAACTCCATAATTGGTTGCCCCATCCACAACATACTGGTGGCACCAGCCTTTCTTTACCTTCTTTACCTTCCAAGCAATAAGAGGTGACAAGAGCTGGACAAGGTTTGTTTCGTTATCCGAAAAATTATGAATGAAACGGAGTGCTGTACAATCATCAATTAATAGCTCCATTGTCTGATCCTATGATGTAAAGCGTGTCACAGTAAGAGGGAATAAACAATACACTGATGATATTAAAAATAATGCTTCAGACTGGAATCCCATGAGAAGTAATGGTGGCATAAACCCCAAAATAACTGAAGAAGCAGATGGATGCGGTCACAGTGGGACTCATTCCTCTCAAGATGAATGTGCTATCCAGGGAAAAGTAACCTCTCTCATTCATATCTGTACTGCAACCCTGTGAATATTACAAAAGTAATCAAGTGTGACTGATCCACTGACAACATAGTAACCTGCATGCCTCTAGCAATTCCGATGGGTGAATATTATTAAAGAAAATATATGAATGGCTGAATTAGTGGGAGCTTTTTGTTTTAAAATCCGATCTCCATTCCTGGCCAATCGCCAATAACTGGTGGTCTCAGAAGCAGCAGCAGCACTCCCTAAAGGGCTTCACGTGGATGTGAGCAGTCTCCTTTCAAGCTTTTAGTTTGAATTAATGGTTCTTTCTCTCTTATTTCGCTTACTGAACAATTTCCATCTTGCTTCACAGAAAGTTTATACTGAATGCAATTTTTATTCCCAATCTAGATTATTAGTCGAGATGTAGGTTTTTCACTGCTCATTTTATGTCAAAAGGCATTGAAAGCTGCTCATCATTCCAATCAAGTAATGATGCTCAAAAGACACTTAGGTAGTACATGCCAGAAAGCAACATGTCAATGAAGGAACCTGAAATAACTCCACAAAGGCAAGTATTCCCATCACCAAGTCATCCTTTACTCTCACATGCATAGTACATGACACTGACCCAGCTAGCTCAGAGCCAGCTCCTCGAGTGACAGAATCCCTGACACTCCTGTTTATTGCTTTTTGTTTTTCTTTTTTTCTTTTCTTTTTTTTATTTTATTCTTGACATTGATCCAGCTCCCTCAGAGCCAGGTCGCAGAGTGTCAGGGCGTGTGACACTCTTGTGTATTTCTTTTCCTTTTCCTTTTGTTCCCCCCTACTCTACCGTCTGACGGCTGTATATCTGTAGCCAGGGCTCCCTGATTGGACCATCTTAACAGCCCAAATCAGGGAACTCATATTCTATGAGATCAATCTGGCTGACCTCATTCCAATGACTGCAGAACTGAGCAATATAATCTGCAAATCAGTGGTTAGGGCAAAACATAGGCCACTCCTTGAATCTCATTTCATATCAAACACACTGCCTTAGTTTGTACATCATAAAATCTGCAAACCGGTGTTGAGAACTAAAACGAATTCCATTAACAGTCAACGTGTGAAGATGAAATAAATCTTAAAAAAAACGCTGGATCAAAAAGTGGCTGTTGAATGAGAAAGGCGAGATTCAGGTTAGATCCAATAAACAGCTCCATTGTTCAAGAATAGCACACTCAGATGAGTCACAGGTCATGGGTACAAGTCCCAAGTGAGGATTGAAAGATCTAAACTAGATTAGCAGGTCATTACAGTCAAGGAGGAGTGAGTTTATAGGACAAGTTATCAATCCAATGCACTATTCGGGATCTCCCAGTGTAACTTCAACAAGAATAAAGGGGATTTTCATTGTCCGGTCACTCATTGAAGTTTTGTAGGACCTTGATGTTACAAAATGTCCTCTGTATTTACAGAAGAAACTAGTCTGTCAAACAATAAGTCATTGGTTTGGATGTACTTTTCAGATATCCTCCTGGTCATCAAATATGCATGATAACGAAGACTCTCCACCTGTAGTCCTAACCTGACTTTATCATTTGCAGATGAGAGGATCAGTTATATACTTGAACATGTTTTACTTGGTCAATGTCACCATAAATATGGGGAGGTTGTGCCTTAGTCATATTAGAACTGGACTGTTGATCCACTGAGAGAAAGTAAGTCTGCAGATGTGGAGATCAGAGCTGAAAATGTGTTGCTGGAAAAGTGCAGCAGGTCAGGCAGCATCCAAGAAGCAGGAGAATCGACGTTTCGGGCATGAGCCCTTCATTCCTGAAGAAGGGCTCATGCCTGAAACGTCGATTCTCCTGCTCCTTGGATACTGCCTGACCTGCTGCGCTTTTCCAGCAACACATTTTCAGTGTTGATCCACTGACCCAGATAATGTTCTGGGCATCAGGGTTTGAGTCCCGTCATGGCAGATGTCAGAATTTGAATTCAACAATTAAAAAAAAGACCTGGAATTAAGGGTCTAATGATGACATAAATCCACTGTCAGACAAACCCATCTGGTTCACTGATGTCCATTAGGGAAGAAAACTTCCATCCTTACCTGGTCTGGCCTACATGAGACTCCAGACCCACAGCAATGTGATTAACTCTTAACTGCCCCCTGGACAATTCAGGATGGGTAATAAATTCTCCCTCGTCAGTGATGCCCTCATCCTCTGAATGAATACAGGATAAATGGTGTTGTATCCTATGTGGCGAACTGCCACACTTATTTGTGCTTAGTAGGAACTAAAAGAGTGCTGATGTGTATATAGTCATTTAAGTATATAGGATACAGGTCTCACCTTCATTATGATCGATTTTGCTAAAAAGAGCTATAATTTAAGTTCATCTTCTTTCTAATCAATTCGCAGGTCAGAGTGTCCCTTTCCCCATTACCGTCCCTGGAGATCAGCAACTCCAATAAATGCCTACTAGTTTGCAATTGCATCTCAGAGCCCAGTACTTTCTAACCAAAAATCAATCAAAATTATCATATTAATGACCAACTTCTCCCCGTAAAAACAATGAGAGTTTCAAATAAAATCATTACTGATTTCCCTGAGAATTTCTCTGGATTTCCCAAGAACTTCACTTTGTGAAGTCCTGTCCCTTTAAAGAAGAATAGTTTGAGTTGTCATTATTTTTGGGGGGCGGGGGGGGGGGGCAATGAAGCCATGGCTATTTATCAATCATTTGCAATTTAACACAGAATTCTAAAACCAGTCCTCAAAGGAAAAGGCAATTTATTTTTCAAAGAAATGAATATTTGTGGATTTTATTGTGATTTTTAAATCCACTTAATTTCTTGCATTGTACAATGATTGCAATCTTTCAATTATGAGTTAAAATTCAAGCTACTGTTCAATGCCATTGAAAAGAAAAGGACTTTTGTTGAGTAGGAATTCATATAAAATAAATGGTTCTCCTCTTTCTCTGACAGACAACTGCAGAATACTAAATTATTTCAAAATTATTCTAATTCCACAATTTAGGCTTTCATTGGGAGTTTGCAGATTTTCTTCTACATTGAATAAGGCATTTATTTTTGCTTTAACTCAACAGGGAAAGTTAATTTGACTCAAGTTGACCTCTTTCTTGATAGACCAATGCCATCTATCTATCATCTAGATATGTCCTCTTTGTCAATTCCTCCCAAACACACAACCGCTTCCATTGGAAAGGATAAGAATAGCAAACACATAGGAAAACCACTGCCTGTTTCCTCCTCTCACACACAAATTACTGACTTGGAAAACTTCTTTCTCATCACTGGGTCAAAATCCTGGAACTATAATCCGTTGTTGTCCACACAAATTGAAGCCGTTTAAAACAAGAGTCAGCTCAATGCCACCTTCCCAAAGGCACCTTACAAATACTAAGCTTGTTGACAATGGTCATAAATCTTTCATGAAATTTTTTTTAAAATGCAAACAGGTTCCCCCATTTCCTATTTTCTTAATAGTGGTTCACAATGACCCCAGCTGATGACAATACTAAAGAAGTCAGATACTGGAACAAAACTAGGCTTTACAGCAAGAGGAAAACGTATTGTCCAGTTGAGATGGTCATTCACTGCACATATTCATTAGTTTGTTAAAAGTATATTGTAAACCTAACAAAAGTTTTATGATACACAAAAGAAAACATCTTGTACTGTACGAGGGCTAATTGAAAAATTCTTAAAAATCATGTCTACTGATCTTAACCCACTCACTGTTCAAATACAAGTCAAACAACGTCATCTTGACAACGTCAATGACTTTAGTGTCCAAACAGTAATGATGATAAGTTCTGTGTCATGAACCTTGATCACTGACTACCCTAAGTCATCGAACTACCTAAAATACATTGCTGGCAAAGTCAAGAAAGGCTCCATAAATGTACACAATACCTTTGCTCTTCAATATTTTCTCTTCAAGTATCAAATTAGACTAGAAGATCTTCCCAAGTAACTTCTCCGAGTTATTGTTAGCTCAAATTGCTTTAATATGTGTACACATCACTCTTAAAAAGCTCTATTTTAGCAAAGAAAAAGTTTCCAACAGGAAGCTACCTTCTGTGCAACAGTCCTTAGCAATAGGATGACAGGATCAGTCATGCACCATTGTTATTGTGCATCATCAATCACACGTTAATTTGACTGATATCACTGCTGTTGCATGTCACTGGCTTACATGGCAACTTGAAGGAAATAAGCAGAGGACTCTAGATGGGGAATTGATGAGACACCAATTATCTTGGACTTGTGAAATGTAATAATTCAAAAACAACAATATCACATGGGAGTTGTACAGTCTGTCACGTAATTTATAACCATCCATCCAATTCCAGCTCCACTTTTCCCAATAAGATGCAAACTATCAATTATTTTTGAGCTCCCTAAATGTGTGCTGTTTTTGTTTTAAAATTAATTTATTGGATGAGTGTTTCTGGCTAGGCCAGCATTTATTGACTAACCTTAAATTGCTCAGAGGACAGTTGCAAGACAACTACATTGCTGTCTCACATGTAGGTCAGACCAGGTCAGGATTGTTCCTCTTCTAAAAGGGTGTTAGTGAACCAGATCAGTTCTTATTACGATTGGCAATTGTTTCACAGCTATCATTAGATCTTCACTCCAAAGTTTACCTTTATTTGGATTCAGATTCCATCATCTGCCATGGCAACATGACAACTTGAGTCCCTGGAATATTACCTGGAGCTCTGAATTAACAGTCTAAATGATATTGCCAAAATAACCATTGGCAGGAGTTGGGTGAGCTGAAAGTTATGGATTTAATTGTAATACATAAGCAAAGAAATAGCTTAACATGCAAATCAGACATAGTATCATCGAGATACAAGAAGTGCTAAAAATTTCTACAATCAGAATTTAATTACTCTGGTCAGACAGCACAATGTGGAAGTTCTATGACCAGGCTTTGAGATTTCTTAGTCAAGCAGAACAATGGGTGTGTCAGTGATAGCATCATTTTTAATCAATGGCCCATGACAACACTGAATTCATTGAGACATTTTGCACAAATTGAGTTTCTTCGGCAAGCACTTTTCCAAACCGAACTCCAGCAAGCACTGTATCTTTTAACATTCTCTCAAGCAGCAGGAACCAGACGCAATAACTTCAGACTTGTCTATGCTGAGAACAGAAGCCACACTGCAGAATTGAAACTGGAAATACAGAACAGATCAATTACCACCAGTTTAGGTTTCCAATCCCAAACCATGAATTGTTTATCTCGACCACAGATGCTGATTAACCTACTGTACAACTTCAGCCACTTCCTTTTCTGTTCAAATTTCCAACATCAGCAGTCATTCGCAGTATTACAACACAAGTATTCTATTGTCCCCCTCACCTCATAAACAAAAAGCACAAATTAAATTCATACATCAGTGCCACTGGGTCAGGATATGTTTGTGCTGTTTTTGAAACATATTAAAATTGTTAATAAAAAATTAGACAATAGACAATAGGTGCAGGAGTAGGCCATTCAGCCCTTCGAGCCTGCACCACCATTCAATATGATCATGGCTGATCATTCCTAATCAGTATCCTGCTCCTGCCTTATCTCCATAACCCTTGATTCCACTATCCTTGAGAGCTCTATCCAACTCTTTCTTAAATTAATCCAGAGACTGGGCCTCCACTGCCTTCTGGGGCAGAGCATTCCGCACAGCCACCACTCTCTGGGTGAAGAAGTTTCTCCTCATCACTGTCCTAAATGGTCTACCCCGTATTTTTAAGCTGTGTCCTCTGGTTCGGCACTCACCCATCAGCGGAAACATGTTTCCTGCCTCCAGAGTGTCCAATCCTTTAATAATCTTATATGTCTCAATCAGATCCCCTCTCAGACTTCTAAACTCAAGGGTATACAAGCCCAGTTGCTCCAGTCTTTCAGTGTAAGGTAATCCTGCCATTCCAGGAATTGACCTTGTGAACCTATGCTGCATTCCCTCAATAGCCAGAATGTCTTTCCTCAAATTTGGAGATCAGAACTGCACACAGTACTCCAGGTGTGGTCCCACCAGGGCCCTATACAGCTGCAGAAGAACCTCTTTGCTTCTATACTCAATCCCTCTTGTTATGAAGGCCAGCATGCTATTAGCCTTCTTCATTACCTGCTATACAGCATGCTTACCTTCATTGACTGATGTACAAGAACACCCAGATCTCTCTGTACTGCCCCTTTACCTAAATTGACTCCATTTAGGTAGTAATCTATCTTCCTGTTCTTGCCACCAAAGTGGATAACCATACATTTATCCACATTAAACTGCATTTGCCATGCATCTGACCACTCACCTAACTTGTCCAGGTCACCCTGTAATCTCCTAACATCCTCATCACATTTCACCCTGCCACCCAGCTTAGTATCATCAGCAACTTTCAATCCAAGTTAGTACTTTGTTCCCAAAGCAAAAGGGTTTTTTTTATCATTAACTAACAAGAGCACATACAAAAGGATTCCCAATAGTTCTACATTTGTGAAGACCCAAACAGCATGGGCAGGTTAATGTACCCAAATTAGAATGGATATTCTCCAGTTTAATAATTAGTTTACATTAGTGACAGGCGATCCAGTGATAAATGCTGTTCTGATATTCATAACCACAAAAGATTACATTAAAATGGATTGAAAAGGAAATGAGAATTAATCTTCAATTTTACTCACTAAAAGTTGGCTAAAATCTGAAGCTCTCAAACTGATATGCTCCACCAATGCATACTTCAGAAACCAAAGACTTTTTAAATCTAAGCAGCACCCAAACTGGGTGGCACTGTGACATTGTTATAATAAAGATGTTGGGGAAATGCACCTTTAAGAGCTGGCAGGGGACATTGTTTCAAGGCAGTACACCATCTACAAAGCATGAGTTAGGAGGGCCATGGTATACTCACCAAACTTGTCTGGATGAGTGCCAACAGCACTAACTGAAGAAGCTCAAAGTAGCCCTCAACAAAGGACAAAGTAGCCCACATAATTGGCACTGCATCCACGACGTTCAAAATTCAATCCAACAACCACTGAAGCTTAGCAACTGGGTGTGTACACCCATATGACACATGGTAACAACTCACCAGGGTCCTTGGACAGCATCTTCCAAACCTGTGATCTCTTCCGTAAGCTCAATAAAGCACAACACCATCAATAATTGACCCATTCATCACCTTTAATGTTCACTCCTTCATCACTAGCATATTGAGGTTGAAATGTGCACCATCCAAAAATGCACAGTGATATTTTTCAAGGCCTTTTTGTAAATGGCTCTAAAACTTACCACCTTCAAGTTGCCTTCTAAGTCGCACATCAATTTCACTTGGAAATGTATGACTGCTCCTTCACTTCAGCTGGATCAGAGTCCTAGAACTTCCTTCCCAATGACATTGTGGGTGCACTTACACCAAGTGGACTGCAGCAGTTCAACTGGCCAGCTTACTTGGGCAACTATAAATGAGGCAGGAAATGTTGGTGTGCCTAGCAACACCCATACCTCCTGAATGAATTTTTAAAAATCATAACCCTGCAGGATAGTTTGAAGTATTACTTGATCATTTTTTGAGAGTGGTGACAACTATACCCTAATATAAAGGAAGCAGCATATATTACACTTCTTGAAATACTTTTCTAATTTTTCAAATTTCTTCACCCACAATGGTGAGCCTGTGGAATTCTCTGCCTCAGAAAGCAAATGAGACCAAAAACACCAAATGTTTTCATGGAGGAGATAGACATAGTTCTTCTGATTAAAGGGTATGGGGAGAAAGTATGGGGAAGTGGGTACTGAATTGGATGATGAGCCATGATCATGTTGAATGGTGGATCAGGCTCAGAGGGCTGAATGGATGATCCTATTCCTATTTTCTATGTTTCTATGCTTCACCTACCAGTATAGATTAGATTAGATTAGATTACTTTACAGTGTGGATACCTCAGTCTTGATGAGGACTGGTGAAGCAGATTTTATTGCATTAGCCAGGATATCAGCATTGGACCAAATGGAAGTCTGAAGCCCACATCTGCCAGGAGCGAGACACTGGACCTATTTCCCCAATACAACCTAATTATTACATCAGCACTTACTGTCATACAAGGCACAGAGAGATGGCTCCCAACAATGGCAACCAAATCACAGGATTGGAGCCAAGTCTGGGAAATGTGAAATAGATATGCTCTGGAAGGCTTTAACATTAATCTGATAATACTTGCAGAGATATCTTGCCCCATAAATGCATGCCTAGCCAATTTTCTATAATGGTAACATTGAGAATAGGCCAATCCCTGCAAAACATCGCAGTCAGTTAAGAGAACAATTGCGAATACCACTTCTATCTTTCTGGCCCAATAGTAATTGGAAGATCTGGACCAATCTGTTTCTGCCAGATTTCACAAAGGTACAAATACTGGATAGGACAGCAGGATAAAAATCAGAGCCTATCCAAGGGGACAAACAAGGCCTCTTTGTTAACTCAAGTGAAAGTCAGCTCCTTCAACAGTGAAGCACACCCTCAGGACCACAGAGGCGTAGGCCTGCATTTTAAGCTTAAGTCTGCTTAAAACCAAATGACTCAGATGGGGTAGTTTCCATTGAGCAACAAGTGGTTACTACAAACTTTTTAAAAAGCAAGTGATACCAGGAGTCTGAGAAGGAATATTTGGAAAGAGAAAGTTTACACCCTTCAGGTAGCTCTATCCATCAGCGGTACAGGAGAATCATAGAATCATTTAGCATGTTGAATCCACACTGCCCCTCAGAAGAGCATCCCACCCAGGGCCCACGCCCTGCCCTATCCCTGGATTGCTCATGGCTAATTCACCTATGCTGCAGGTCTCAGGACATTATGGGCAATTTAGCTTGGCCAATCCACCTAACCTGGACATCTTCAGACTATGGGAGGAAACCAGAGCACCAGCAGAAACCCACACAGACTCAGGGAGAATGCACAAACTCCACACAGTCGGCTAAGGGCAGATTCGAACCCGAGTCACTGGAACGATGAGGCAGTAGTGCTAACCACTAAGCCATTGTGCCACCCGCATGGGGAGAAGAATGTGGAATGAATCAGAGCTGGAATATATGTGCTTTTGGGGAGTGATGGAGGGCAGGAGGATATACAAAGTCACGATAAGAGTGGCTTTGGAAATATTGAAAGAGGTGATCAAGAATTTTGAAGTTTATTCACTCAAGGAAAGAATGTGAATGGAGGTCAGCAAGAAGAGAATTACAGGTGAATGGGATGTTACACAAGGTCGCAACGTGCATTAGTTATCAAAAAAATACAAGAAAGCAACTTTTTAAACATTAAATTCAAGTGTGTAGCTAAACGTGCCACAGTTTTCACTGACGGAACCAGGTTTTTAATTTGCCATGGATTAATGCCTTTATAGAGTAACCATAACTGTTTATTTTAATATTTCATCTTGACACATGATGGCTTGAAAAAGAAAAGTTAATGATTCCAACTGACAGTGATTTAAAAAAAAACCTGACTAGGTCAGTAACAGACTTATCTATGGTAAATGTCAGGAGCTTACTGTTAAATGATGAATGGTATTGGGAGTCATGAGCTGACACTGTAGCGGTGAACTGAACAGGTACATTACAACAGCAAGATCAAAATAATTCTTCAATTTAATTCAAAGTTGGGTTAAATCACCTCCAGGCTGGCTATTGGAAATTTAAAAATCACAGATGCTATTTTGATTGTACCTTGGTATATCATATTTCATCAAGTGCGTTTTGCATTGATTTATAACGCTGAAATTCCTAAAACATGTGGCTCCTGAAGCAGAACTGGCAGAGTATAACGCTCCTGGGAATCGCTCAATGTGGTTTACAATTCAACTTTAACACCAAGGGCTAGCACCTTTGGCCTTTTATTTTTAAAATGTTGCTGTGAATTGTGATTCTCTCTCTCTCTCCTACCCATCAAAAGAAGAGCAAGTAGACCTTCCCACCCCAGTTTTGTGACAAGTGGATTACATTTTGGTGAACCCCATGGTGTGGAGTATGGAGGTGGGATGGGAGAATGAAGTGAAGGATTTCAGAGAAAATAACATTGAGTCCATACGAAGGAGCAGTCCTGGATCATTTGCGCTGCCACAGGGTGAAAGCATGGAATATATTGCCGTACCAGGACAGCTCTCAGAGGGGCAGCTGGTGATGTGTTTAACCTGAGGATCACCACAATAGATTAGATTAGATTCCCTACAGTGTGAGAAACAGGCCCTTCGACCCAACAAGTCCACACCGATCCTTCAAAGAGTAACCCACCCAGACCCATTTCCCTCTGACTAATGCGCCTGACACTATAGGCAATTTAGCATGGCCAATTTACCTGACCTGCACATCTTTGGACTGTGGGAGGAAAGTGGAGCACCCGGAGGAAACCCGCACAGACACGTGGAGAATGTGCAGACTCCACACAAACAGTCGCCAGAGGCTGGAATCAAACCTGGGACCCTGATGCTAACCACTGAGCCACTGTGCCACCCCCAATCTTGAACAAGGGGAAGTTTCACAGAACCCATAGAGTGTGGATGCAGGCCTTTTGGCCCATCAAGTCTGCATCTACATGAATGAGCATCCCACCTAGACCCATTCCCATGTCTTCCCTATCCCTGCAGCCCTGAGTTGCCTAGGGCCAATCCATTTAATCCACACATCCTTGGATACTACAGGCAACTTAGTATGGACAATCCACCTAACCTGCACATCTTTGGTCTGTGGGAGTAAACCGGAGCACCCGGAGGAAATCCATGTAGACACAGGGAGAATGTGCAAACTTCACATTGACATTCTCCCGAGGCTGGAATCAAATCTGAGTCCCTTGTGCTATGAGGCAATAGTGCCAACCACTGAGTCAGCCTGCCATGCATTGAGAAGGTAGGAGCAAAAACAGAAATTGCTGGAAAATCTCAGTAGGTCTGGAAATTTCTGTGGAGAGAAACGTTTTTGTTTCCAGACAGAAGAGATCATATAAATGTCAATTCTGCCTCTTCTGTTCTGAGGAAGGGTCACTGGACGAGACACATAAATTCTGCTTTGTCTCCACAGATTCTGACAGAGCTGAGTTTTTCCAGTAGTTCCAGTATTTGTTTTGGATTTCCAGCATCTTCGGACCTTTGTGACTGTTTTGAGAAGGGAGGATATTCACAGTAAACTCAGCCAGTGCAGAAATTCAACCTGCTCTGTTGGAACTTCACAAGCCAGATATCTAGCCAGCTAAGCTAACCAACCTGCAAAGCACAAAGTGTTTCACTGTTGGATGTGTTGACCTTCAAATGACACAACAAATCAGCTTAACTTGCCCTCTTGGCTAGGTAACAGTGTTGGGATTATTTGAAGAACAGCAGGAAAGTTATAGCATCCCAGAATCATAAAATCCATACAGTATAGAAGAGAGCCATTCAACCCATCGAGTTCACACCAAATCTTCCGAACAGTATCTCACCGCATCCCTGTAACCCTGTATTACCCATGGCTAAGCCTTCTTGCCGACACATCCCTGAACACAATGGGCAAATTAGCATGGCCAATCCACCTAACTTGCACAGCTGTGGACAGAGAGGAAACCCACGCAGATGTGGGGAGAACGTGCAAACTCCATACAGACAGACTATTGCCAAAGGGTGGAATTGAATCCAGAACCCAGGTCCCTTGCAATGGAAGGCAGCAATAGAACATAGAACAGTACAGCACAGAACAGGCCCTTCAGCCCACGATGTTGTGCCGACCACTGATCCTCATGTAAGCACCCTTAAATTTCTGTGACCATATGCATGTCCAGGAGTCTCTTAAATGTCCCCAATGACCCTGCCTCCACAACTGCTGCTGGCAACGCATTCCATGCTTTCACAACACTCTGTGTAAAGAACCGGCTTCTGACATCCCCTCTATACTTTCCTCCAACCAGCTTAAAACTATGATCCCTCGTGTTAGTCATTTCTGCCCTGGGAAATAGTCTCTGGCTCTCGACTCGATCGATGCCTTTCATTATCTTGTATACCTCAATAAGGTCCCCTCTCCTCCTCCTTTTCTCCAATGAAAAAAGTCTGAGCTCAGTCAACCTCTCTTCATAAGATAAGCCCTCCAGTCCAGGCAGTATCCTGGTAAACTTCCTCTGAACCCTCTCCAAAGCATCCACATCTTTCCTATAATAGGGCGACCAGAACTGGACGCAGTATTCCAAGTGCAGTCTAACCAAAGTTTTATAGAGCTGCAACAAGATCTCACGGCTCTTAAACTCAGTACCCCTGTTAATGAAAGCCAAAACACCATATGCTTTCTTAACAACCCTGTCCACTTGGGTGGCCATTTTAAGGGATCTATGTACCTGCACCCCAAGATCCCTCTATTCCTCCACACTGCCAAGAATCCTATCCTTAATCCTGTACTCAGCTTTCAAATTCGGCCTTCCAAAATGCATCACCTCGCTTTATCCAGGTTGAACTCCATCTGCCACCTCTCAGCCCATCTCTGCATCCTGTCAATGTCCTGCTGCAGCCTACAACAGCCCTCTATACTGTCAATGACACCTCCAACCTTTGCGTCATCTGCAAACTTGCTGACCCATCTTTCAATCCCCTCATCCAAGTCATTAATAAAAATTACAAACAATAGAGGCCCAAGGACAGAGCCCTGTGGAACACCACTCACCACAGACTTCCAGGCAGAATATTTTCCTTCTACTACCACTCGCTATCTTCTGTTGGCCAGCCAATTCTGTATCCAGACAGCTATGTTCCCCTGAATCCCATTCCTCCTGACCTTCTGAATGAGCCTACCATGGGGAACCTTATCAAATGCCTTGCTGAAGTCCATATACATCACATCCACAGCTCGACCCTCATCAACTTTTCTAGTCACATCCTCAAAGAATTCGATAATGTTTGTGAGGCATGACCTGCCCCTCACAAAGCCGTGTTGACTGCATTTAATCAAGCCATGCTCTTCCAGATGGTCATAAATCCTATCCCTCAGAATCCTTTCTAACACCTTGCAGACAACAGACGTGAGACTTACTGGTCTGTAATTGCCGCGGATTTCCCTATTTCCTTTCTTGAAGAGAGGAATTACATTTGCCTCTCTCCAGTCCTCAGGTACAACTCCAGTGGAGAGCGAGGATGAAAAGATCTTCGCAAGTGACGAAGCAGTTGCATTTCTCGTTTCCCAAAGCAGCCGAGGACAAATCTGGTCCGGGCCTGGCGACTTGTCAATCTTAATGTTTGACAAAATTTTCAGCACATCAGCTTCCTCTATCTCTATCCATTTCAGCATGCCCACCTGTTCTTCAGAGGTTTCATTCACTACAAAGTTTGTTTCTTTCATAAAGACAGAAGCAAAAAACTCATTTAGGGCTTCTCCTACCTCCTCAGACGCCACACACAAATTCCCTATGCTATCCCTGATTGGCCCTACTCTTTCTTTGACCATTCTCTTATTCCTCACATAAGTGTAAAATGCCTTTGTGTTCTCCCTAATTCGTTCTGCTAAGCCTTTCTCGTGCCCCTCCTGGCTCTCCTCAGACCATTTTTAAGCTCCTTCCTCACCAGCCTGTAATCCTGTAGAGCTGAGCTTGACCCTAGCTTCCTCCACCTTATGTAGGCTACCTTTTTCCTTTTGCCGAGAAGCTCCACCGCTCTCATCATCCAAGGTTCCTTTATCTTACCACTTCTTGCCTGTCTCAGAGGGACATATTTATTCATCACTTGCAACAACTGTTCCTTAAACAGTCTCCACATTCTATAGTGCCTTTACCATGGAACAATTGCTCCCAATCCATGCTTCCTAACTCATGTCTAATCGCATCATAGTTTCCTCTTCCCCAATTAAATATCCTCCCATTTTGCCTAATCCTCTCCTTCTCCATAGCTATGTAGAATGTGAGGCAGTTGTGGTCACTATCACCAAAATGCTCTTGCATCACAAGATCTGATAACTGCCCCGCCTCGTTTCTGAGCACTAAGTCTAGAATGGCCTCTCCCCTCATCGGCCTGTCAACGTACTGAGTTAGGAAATCCTCCTGAACACACCTTACAAAAACAGCTCCATTCAAATCTTCTGCTCGAAGGAGGTTCCAATCAATATTGGGAAAGTTAAAGTCACCCATTACAACAACCCTTCTATGTCCACACTTTTCCAAAATCTGCCGACCTATGCTTTCTTCCATCTCCCTGCTGCTATTGGGGGGCCTGTAGTAAACTCCTAAAGAGGTGACTGCTCCCTTGCTGTTCCTAATTTCCACCCATACTGACTCGGTAGGCAGATCTTCCTCGACAATGGAAGCTTCTGTAGCTGTGATACCCTCTCTGATTAGTAGTGCTACACCCCCTCCTCTTTTTCCCCCCTCCCTATTCTTTTTAATGCTCTAAACCCTGGAACATCCAGCAACCATTCCTGCCGCTGAGAAACCCATGTCTCTGTATGGCCACAACATCATAGCACCAGGTACTGATCCATGCTCTAAGTTCGTCACTTTTATTTCTGATACTCCTCATGTTAAAGCAAACACACTTCAACTGATATGGAAATGTGTTGCTGGAGAAGCGCAACAGGTCAGGCAGCATCTAGGGAACAGGAAAATCGACGTTTCGGGCATTAGCCCTTCTTCAGGAATCCCTTTCCTGAAGAAGGGCTAATGCCCGAAACGTCGATTCTCCTGTTCCCTAGATGCTGCCTGACCTGCTGCGCTTCTCCAGCAACACATTTCCATCTCTGATCTCCAGCATCTGCAGACCTCATTTTCTCTTCAAACACTTCAACTGATACCTTGGTTCCTTGCCAGGAAAATCCTTCCCACTAGCTGGTCTAGTGGGATGCTAACCACTGAGCCACCATGCAACCCCACACACCCCCAGTCCGCCACCTACCCCTGCCAGAAATAAAATGGCCCAAAAACTATTAGAACAGATCTTATTAAAGATCTCTGATCGGACAGATCTCAGAATGTGGCCTGCCCTGGGGTATCACCATCCTAGTAAATGAAGTATAACTCATTCACTACAGGTTCAGCATGTGACAAAAAGAAGTATATAATTGACATAATAATTTGAGTAATTGAACTTTTCCAATCAAGGCAGAAAGACTTCGGTTTCAGTTCTATGAAACTATTATTTGGAAAAGCGCTTCAAGGAAAATGTGCCTTAAGCATAGGCCGAATACCTATGGGGTTATTTAGACAAGTATTTCCAAACCTGATATGGCCTGCCCTGGGGTATCGTCATTCTAGTAAATGAAGTATGACTCATTCACTACAGGTGCAGGGGACGGCACGGTGGCTCAGTGGTGAGCGCTGCTACCTCACAGCAGCAGGGTCCCAGGTTTGGTTCCAGCTTCGGGCGAGTGTCCGTGCGGAGTTTGGACACTCTCCCCGTGTCTGCGTGGGTTTCCTCCCACAATCCAAAGATGTGCAGGCTGGGTGAATTGACCATGCTAAATTGCCAATAGTGCTAGGTGCATTAGACAGAGGGAAATGAGTACGGGTGGGTTACTCTTCAGAGGGTCGGTGTGGACTGGTTGGGCCGAAGAGCCTGTTTCCACACTGTAAGGAATCTAATCTAATATAACACAATACAGAAAAACAAGCCATGAAGGAACACTAATAAATAAGTCGGAGTTCAGTTCAAAAGAATCAGGTGAAGAAGGGTCAGCTGATCTGAAAAACTGACTGATTTCTCTGCCAGATCTGCTGAGCTTTGCCAACAATTTCTGGTTTTGTTTCCCAAAATCTATAACCCCTGGTTTTTGAATCATTTAACCAAAGGGAGATAGTATCTTTCCCCATAATTCTATTTAGAATCTTTATAATAATCTTCAATGAGGCTTCCTCTCAGTTTCCCATGTTCCAGACAAAACTTGTCAGCCTTTTTTTTTCAATTTGATGTTTTGATAGATGATCCCTCCAAACTAAAGTCAATGAGGGAACCCTGAAAGGAAGCAGCTGATACAAAGTGCAAGGAGGACATAGCATCATTTTGAACTCCACTAACTAACATATTCTGTTACTTTAAACAGCTCAGAAACTATGCACTAAAGGGATTAAGATGATGGGGTAGATGAGATACATGGTTGAGGGTATTGGGTGGCAGCTAAATCAAGGGGAAGTTGGAGAGGAGTTGGAGTGGTCAGGAAGGAGCCAAGGGTTTGGAGGTTGACAGTCTCAGGATTCAGTTGCATTATTACTCAGGAGTTACACTCAAATTTCTCTGCCTCACACTTTATCAGCAACTGTGCAGGCAAATACTGCGTAACTTTGGTTTGAAGAATTATAATGAGCAGAGGACTTGTCCATGGGAAGCTCAAACTTGCAAGGAAATTCCAACAGGGTCATTGCATAAGGACTCCTGTGGTGCTAAAGCCCCACCTTTGGGATCCACGTTCAGTCTGATGATCTGGAGACCAGGAGATCCAAGCAACTGAAATTCTTTTGTCGCAGCAAAAAAAAAGGGACTAATATTGTATGAAGCAAAACCCCACTAAATAGTGACAAAAACAGAAACTGTTGGAAAAACTCAGCAGCATGTGTTGTGAGAAAGCAGAGTTATTGTTTCGGGTCCAGTTCTGAGGAAGGGTCACTGCACCCAAACGTTAGCTCTGCTTTCTCTCCACAGATGTTGTCAAACCTGCTGAACTTTTCCAGGGATTTCTGTTTCCCAGCATCCGCACTTTTTTCAATTTCTACACAGCTAAATAGCACTTTAATTTCATCTACTCACTTTAAAAAAGAACATTGAAAATAGGTAATTATCTCTCTTTTCACAAACTGGAAGAAATGCACTTGAAAGGTATTAATGCCTTCAAACCTATTATTGAATCTACCTCAACAATATCAGTGAGAGCAACAACTGCCTACCCGTCAATCCACCAGTATACATTGATCTCAGGATCAATCCCATGTGTGTGCGCAGACCTGAGTAAAAAATGGTCCTGTTACTCTATTCAACTGCTGATGTGTCTCTGGTGCTGACAATGTTGACCTTGCTTAACATCTACTAATGGTGAGCAACTGATCAATTCCTAAGTCCCCAAAGTTATTACCGGTTTAAAATTAATTATTTTGAAAACTTTGCATAGAAATACTAAAGCCGTTGCACAGCAAATTAATTTAATGCTAATTTGTTTACAGAAATAATGTCACTTTAATTAGGTGTTCCAGGAATTTCAGTGCAGGAAATTGTAAATTAATTGCTGTTGAGATATAAACACAAAGTTTGAATGCGATCCAGAAATGCATGCATAATGAGGCTAGGCTACAAAGCTCTTCATCAACTTTTACCTGTAAGTACAAGGACGATAAAGTTTTCTTTAACTTTTTCTTTTATGAAAAGCAATCTTGAACCTTTGCACCTCTGGAACATTCCCCAGAATAAGTTTGTATTTTTTTTTAAAAAGTACAGTAAAATAAACCACCTCTAAATTGACAGTTTTAATTACTTACAATTGTACTGTATTGCCATAGTCTTACGAGACCATAGGGCTTCTGCCTCATTAGAGACAAGTGACTGGTGGTGATTTAATCTGAGGGCTAGGGAAGAGGTTCAGAAGGAGAATCCTTCATGGTAACCACAAACCAGTGATGGGAATTGAGCCCAAGCTGTTGGCATCACACTGCTCTGCAAACCAACCATCCAGCCAATTCCCTTTAATGTCTAGCCCTCGGAGATAGAACAAACAGGAAAATAATTTCACAATTAACAAGTGGCAAAATATTGTTACCGCAATGCTTTGAAACTTTCAGTACAAATCGTGCATTTTGGAAGGTTAATCATTCAGCAATGTTTCATATTCAGAGAAAAAGTGGGACTAAATCAGCACAAAGCAGTTTTCTATTCATTTTCCATCATCAGGCCAGGATTTAAAATTACTCAGTGGAAGTAAAACATTTCATAATATTATCTCCAAATTTCATTTTCTTGAAATTCAGAAATAAATTATTGCTGTCATCCAACATTTTAGAATGTCCATAGCAATGGAATGGAAGTAATTATGGAAAATAAATATTTTGAATCTAGCAAGGCATAGTATTGCAAATGGTTGCTGTGATCAACAAGTTATCATTTCCTTTACCTCTCATTTCTACCTACCAACTATTTTCTTCAAGTGCTTATCAGCAGGGTTGGCTTCAACACACCACTAACACCAACTTGCACATCAGATCCAGCCTCTCTTGGTAGCCCACTCCACACACTCCTCTGCACTAACTGAGTTGGATTTGTGTTTCGCCTCCACCTTCCAGGTTTACAGTACCAAGAGGAAGAGGGTAAATTAGAAAACAAATTATGCTTTGAATATTCACTTCAGATAAGCAACAGTGCAATAGTCAGAACACAATGTGGCATGGGAGCAGATCTTCAAGGTTAAATAAAAATCACAACAGGAAACACCAATAAGAGATCTCAAAGCCAGTGCAATTTTTGTTTAATTTGTTCTTGTGATGTAGATGCTGAAAAAGGTAGATTCTTTATTTCCAATCACTGGTTACCCTGAGGCAATAGCTTGAAACTCATATTAAAGCATAGAAACAACCTCCATATTCCTGCCTTTGAATCAGGCTTCAAATTCATTGCATCAAGATGCAACTACTTTGATTGCAATCTTCTCAGTAGCCTTATCCAATTGCACTCTCTTGTACTTAAATTATTTTTAACAGTTTCCACTCATTTATTCTACTTGACATGAAGTATTAGAGAATAAAGTAAGAAAGAACATAATGCAGTGATTTCCAGTGCAAGTATAAAAACCATTTAAAGCAATAAATTTAATTTATAGGACACTTTTAATGTAATAAAATGTCCCAAGGCACTTTACAGGAATAATATCAAACCAGAATTGACAGCAGGCCACACTTAATGACCATGGCATATACTCTAGATTCTCATTTAGTGGTTTGTTTTGCCTGGTATTGGATACTCCTTCTGCCTCCTTCATATCAGTGCTGTGGGAGACAGTAACCTTGACTTTAGCAGCTCCACAGTATGGACACAAAGCAGAGCGAATGCTGCTGCAGAAGCAAAAACCAGCTCAAAATGCTTTAATGCAACAGACTTAAAGTAGAATTTTATGAAGCATTTATATCACAATAAAATATTTCAAAAGGAACTCCATAGCATATAAGACAACATAAAAAAAATGGACATTGAACCAAAAAAAACACTTTATGGTACAAGACAAATAGGATGGCCTTAAAAGAGCAAAATGTTGGAATGACAATGTAACCAAAATGTATTTTAAAAAGGTCAAAATTGGAGGAGCATAGAACTTACATGAACCCACAAACTTAAAACATGACAGAAATAAAGGCCAAGGCTACTTTAATAACTTGAACACAAGGATAAAAGTTTTAAAATGCAGGCACGCAGGAAATGGAAGCGATTGTGTGTTAATAGGAATAGGGATGAAAAGAGAAGGGGGCTTGATGTTAATTTGGATACAGACAGATGAGCTCAGATTTTGAGGATAGATGATATAGAAGTTCAGTCAGTACAGGTAGAAGATCCTTTATCTGAAATGTTCGGGACCAGCTTTTTTTGGAATTCAGAACCTTTCGGTTTTCAGAATAATCCACAGTTTAATGGTGATTTTTAAAAAAATCTTACCAGAGGAGCAGACTTCAAGTCCTTGGCCATGCCCCCCCGCCCAAATGTCGCATCTGAGTGACATCTGAGTGGGTGTCGACTTGGTTTGACTGTTTGCTCGCCAAACAACCTTGTTAATGAGAAAAAAATCTTTACAAAAAACCTTTGGATATCGGAGCTTTTCGGTTTTTGGATGTGCGGATAAAGGATTTTCTACCTGTACTGTCGCACTGAATGTTGGCACCTAAAATTCGTGTTGCTGACTATCACATGTAGTCAAGATGACCAGTCAATTTAGCCTGTACAAGAAAGCAAAGCACTTTTTCCTTGTCTGAACATTTGCAAACCATTCCTCTAAATAATTCAAATCACAAAACATATTCCATGTAAAGGGAACAAAAATCAAATTTCTCTCGGTCAAGTGCCGATTTGAAAAAAAAACACTCAATTAATAAGCCTTAGATCAAACAGGCAAAATTGTTAAGCTGTGGAGTGTTTGGATGGATGGCAGTATGGAAGTTCAGCACAGACAGGTATCACAAAGAAAAGGCAATTGTCTCTGGAATCTTGGTGGATACAGCTTACTCAAAAATCATTATCACAAAATCTTTCAGTTACTCCTTAAGATCATACAATCCCGACATGATGGAAATATGCTATTTGACCCATCGAGTAAACACTGACCCTCCGAAGAGCAGCCCACCCAGACCCACGCCGCCTACCCATTCTCTGCATTTTCCATGGCTAATCCACCCAACCTGCACATCTTTGGACTGTGGGAGGAAACAAGAGCACCTGGAAGAAACCCACACAAACACGAGGAGAATTTGCCAACTCCATACAGTCACCTTAGGCTGGAATTGAACCCAGATTCCTGGTGCCGTGAGGCACTAGTACTAATCACTGACCCATTACACTACACAAAAGATGACAGGCTCCAGAGATATACAGTATACAAACAAGCCCTTCAGCCCATCTGCTAACAAACACCAAGCTGCACAAATCTCATTTATATGCATTTGCTCCATAGGCTTCTAAACTCTGGCATTTTAAGTACTCAACTAGGTGTTATTAAACGTTGAGTGTGTGCATCTGCCTTAACCACCCTCTGAGGTTATACACAGTTTTCACAATAAAAGTGCGTTAGAAAAAGACGACCTGGTTTGGGTAGTCTATTCCTCAACAGGCCTCCCCCAGCTAAAAGTACAAACACAAAGTGCGCAACATTAGTCAAACAGCAAAGCCATAAATCCCAGTCATAAGAATACACACAGTTAGATGTGTTGAATTGAAGTGAATGCAAGCAACCAAGACTAGCAATTATAAGTACCCTGCAGTTTCCAAGCAATGCCGTGTTGATAAAAAGAAGTTTCAATTTTGGTTCTTAAAATAAAAATACACAATACCAGGTGCCTCCACATTCCTTCAAACTCAAGACCACAGAAATGATTAAATATGAATCGATCATAACGTATCACATCTAACAAACAATACCTTTGCTAATGTTACAAATTCTCAGCACTGCACTGGAGTATCGATACAGGTTTTGCACTTACACACTCAAGTGGGATTTGAATCTATAGCTTCGAACTCAGGGGCAAGAGTGTTCTAATATTAAAAAAAAAACCTCACACCAGGCTTGAACGGATAGCATAAAGAGAACACAGTGCACAGTCTACATCAATGTAAAGTGCACCTGAGACCATTTTCCTATCAAGTACACACTTCTGATTTTTAAAGAAAGTAGACACATCTACACCAGGAAACCACTCAAGCTGATGTGTCTGATGCTGGTGGATGAATCCATTTACAAAAAAACTTGAAAATAGAACTCAGGAATTGTACTGAAGTCTGGCCTGAACCTGTACAGGAAGGCAGGGTAAGGGTAAACTATCTGTGTAACACTGTGCATACAAATTGTGTCTCTCTCTTTGCCAGGGAATTAGATTGTGGCTTAAATCCAAAACTTCAGCTCATGAATGTCAAGATTGCTGTGTTCTTGGAATTGGGTAATTAAACAAATTTAAACTGAGCAACATTGGCTCAACCACCTATGAAAATGCCTCAATTTTCATTTCAATTCCACTCCAGGACTTTGAGCATGTTAGCCAGGCTATATTTGCAGGAAAATACCATGGGAAGTGGCATTTAACAAAGATATAAAGATTTGTAGCCTGTCTGACTGCTTGAATGGATAGAAATACTCAGAAGTGAATGATTTTTGAATGATTCCTATCAAGTATTTGTTTCTTAAAAAGGATTACTGGCCCCTTCCTGTTCCTGGACCACGGAAGGTCTTGGAGGAGAGTCATTAGTCTTGAAAAATTAAAGCTGTTTTTCTCTCCACAGATGCTACAGAATTTGTTCAGTATTCTGTTCTTATTTATATATAAATACAAATTCTTTCCTCCTTAACTCTGTTGTCGCAAATCTCACTGATTAGACAATAAGACAACTTTATGTACATTCAAATCGTCATTGGACAAGCATATGGACGTACATGGAATAGCGTAGGTTAGATGGGCTTCAGATTGGTATGACAGGTCGGTGCAACATCGAGGGCCGAAGGGCCTGTATTGCGCTGTAACGTTCTATGTTCTATGTTTAAGATACAGGAGCAGAATTAGACCACTTAGTCTATTGAATCTTCTCCACCCAGCTGATACGTTTCTTGGCCTCATTCTGTTGCCTTCTCCCCATAACCCTTGATCCCCTTACTAATTAAGAGCTGATCTATCTCTGTGTTAAAAACACTCAATAACTTGGCTTCCACAGCCCTCTGACTGAAGACATTCCTCCTCATTTCAGTGCTAAAGGGTCATCCCTTATTTCTGAGGCTCTGCCCTCAGCTCCTAGTCTCTCCTACTAGTGGAAGCATCTTCTCCATGTCCACTCTATCCAGGCCTCTCAGTATTCCATAAGTTTAAATCAGATCCCCCGTCATGCTTCACAACTCAAAGTACAGACACGGAGTCCTCAATCGTCTCACATGACAAGCCCTTTAGCACCAGGATCATTCTTATTCTTGGTTAGAGCAGGCAATTCTCCTCATTTTATTATTGCTACTATTGTACTGCAAAGAGGATGAATTCTGGAACAAAGAGAGATTGAAAACACGCTGCAATCTTCACTTTTACAGTTTTAATATTGCAATGTCGAGTTTTCAGAACAAATGAAATCATTGTGCCCAGTCATCAGCCTGTGAATTGTTTTTACACAACAGTAAAATAATAAAATAATTTAACACAAAGCTATTATCTGATGTGCTGAATACAGCATAAAGGAAATTAATCTCTCAATGTTATACAAAGAGTTGGCAGTTGGGAAAATGCAATGACTGATATTGAGTAGCTTTGACCGGTGAGTTCCAAGAAACGAATGTGTATTTTTCATTTATTGCTGCTTTGAGAAGCAGTTTTCATTGATCAGTTAATACATAATTGTTCCTGTAAAGTACATTAGTATCCCGCACTGACAGTACGAATCTCTCTTTGATGGGCTTTGGGAGTTACAGTTTAATTTTCAGTGAGAAAGCAGTCTGCAGCAAATGGTGCTCCATTAGATTTAAAATGATGCCTAATTTTACTGAATTAGCATCAAGTTAGTTATTTTCAAATTGTGATGGACAGGTGCTTGCAATCTAAACATACGAAAGGCATCTCAAGCAAGGCGGCTAAATGGAGTTAGTTATGCATCAGTCACAATCACATAAAATGGTGGAACAGACTTGTGGAACTGAATGGGATAGCATTGTTCCTATAAACTGCCCATCTCATTGAATGGAAGTGAAAACCCTTGAATCCATCACTGGATATTCAAGCAAAAGTGCACCAGACCACTCAAATGCAGTTGAAAAATGCAGTTAAATAACACGTTGCAAACTAAGATGCACCACTGTTGGAAACCATTTCAACTTAAGGGGTTGCACACAGCAGTGCCGAGAATGTTTTGAGAAGGCAATTATCATTTGGTGGCAATGACAAACTTAATATATGATGACATTTTTCTTGAAAAGTGCTAGAGAAACACAGCAGGTCTCTTGTTTCTCTCTCCACAGATGGAGAAGTCAACATTGAATTCAATATGACTTCTTAGGAACAGTTCTGAACAGGATACATTATATTCAAAACATTAATTCTGATTTCCCCCCACAGATGCTGCCAGACATAATGAGTTTCCCCAGAAGTCTGTTTTGATTTCAGATCTCCAGCATCCACATTAATTTGCTTTTATTCTGTATTTGACTATCTTTTTGATAAAGTATCTGGTCACCTGTCCCAATGCCTCCTATGTGGCTGAGTGTTTTGTTAAATTGTGTTGCAGAACACCTCAGAACATTTCTCTTTATTCAAGACACTAAATAGGTGTAACTTGTTGCTGATCTCAAAACACCACTAAAAAGGATTACAGTACCGTGGATATGCTGTGAATAAAACTTATCTACAATAAGCTAAAAACCAAAATGCAGTGGATACAGGAAATCAGAAAAATTGTTTTATTGTAAATTCGGTATTAAAACGAGATTTTGAGAGAATATTTTTTCCAACTTATAACCAATTAATAATTTGATTTCTGTCCATAAGTACAACATACAGATGCAGAACTGTGCAAGGAGGTTATGTGGGACATTGGGTCTGCTTCCTGTCAATGACTCAGAGGCTCCAATTCCAGAGTCAAAGTTCCACTTTAGGGCGTGACACAAAGTGAGGTGAGTTCATAACCTGCAGCCTGCAATTCCTTCTAATGCACAATACCATGTGATTACAGTCTGAACGAACATATGTCTGTTTTCCCTTTGAGTTGATGTTCTTGCAAAATGTCCTGATGAGTGCCAGATGATAAGCTCCAATAAAAATGTCCTGTTTCATGTTCTGAACTAACAAGCAATTAGATGTGAAAATAATTACCTGACACATTAAAAGGGACTTGAGGATAATTTATTTTCCAAACTCCAATTGGAGAAGTGAGTCTAAAATTCACTACCTGAAAAATATGGTGAGTCAGAAACACAAATAACATTTAAAAAGATATACTTCAGCTTACACTCCACAACCATGAAGCTATGAACTAAGGGCTGGAAAATGGAAAAAGACTGAAGGGATTATTCCAACCAGTGCAGACATAAGTCAAATGTGATATACATGTTCTTTTTTTAATAGACCAGTACGCTTGGCCAGTTCCTCCTCTTGATTGATTGCTGGCCTCTCAATAAACAGTTGTTGTGAACTTTTCCCACAAGTCACAAGTCAAAAGGTAAAAACTGGAGACAAAAATAAAATTCTCCTGAAAACTTTAAACTTTCAACATGTCCCAATGATTTTATGTCCTTTATTTTCAAAGTCATGTATCCTCCAGAGATAACATTAAAATAGATCTAAAGACTAGAAAAGTTGTTTACTTAGCTGACTTCTCAATAAGAAAGATACACTTATAGACCTTGTTCGAGTAAAGTATAATAAAGTCATATGCATTGTTCACCTGAAATCAATGACAAATGGAGGTTTTGAATGGAAAATTATATTGTAGGCACTGTCAGAAATACTTGTCCCATTCCAACTGTGGGTTAATTGAAAAAATTTTCCAAACATAAGAAAACCTAAGATACAATGAAGGGCTGGGTGGCACGGTGGCACAGTGGTTAGCACTACTGCCTCACAGTACCAGAGACCTGAGCTCAATTCCTGCCTCAGGCGACTCTCTGTGTAGAGTTTGCACATTGTCTGCGTGGGTTTCTTCTGGGTGCTCCAGTTTCCTCCCATAATCCAAAAATGTGCAGGTTAGGTGAATTGGCCATGCTAAATTGCCCGTAGTGTTAGATGAAGGGGTAAATATAGGGGAATGGGTCTGGGTGGGTTGCGCTTCAGCGGGTTGGTGTGGACTTGTTGGGCTGAAGGGCCTGTTTCCACACTAAGTAATCTAAGCAGCAATGTCAGTCCTGAATCAATGCTGTTCTCAGCAAGATATGAAAATAATTTAATATGTCATCATTGTGTTTAAAGCATTATTGTGTAGCTAACGCAGAAGGTTAGGAACTGTGGCAAGAAATAAAACTGCAGCTTGTTGAAAATGCCTGCCCATAGGTCCCAAAGCAACCAGTTATACACTGCTTAGTTTTTACATATCAGAGTGCAGTAACATGACACAAACAGCAACTCAGTTCTGCCTACAAGGTTTCTCCAAGCATCAATGAAGCATCCAATCTATTTGCAATAGGTATATTAAAAAAAAATCTAAATCACCTAGTACTTTATAAGTGTATAAATGACTCCCCAAAGGGTGGCATGGTGGCACAGTGGTTAGCACTGCTGCCTCACAGCACCAGGGTCTCAGGTTCAATTCCAGCCTCAGGCGACTGTCTGTGTGGAGTTTGCATATTCTCCCTGTGTCTGTGTGGGTCCCCTCTGGGTGCTCAAGTTTCCTCCCACAGTCCAAAGATATGCAGGTTAGGTGAATTAGCCACGTTAGAATTGCCCACAGTATTAGGTGCATTAGTCAGAGGGGGATGGATTGCTCTTCGGAGGGTTGGTGTGGACTTGATGGCCCAAAGGGCCTGTTTCCACACTGTAGGTAATATAATCTTTCAAGTATTTCACCATTAATTAGGAATTAAGTGAATTGCTTATCCGCACTAAACCAACTATGTCCATCTATGCAGTCCTGTGGATTCATCCTTGCCTCCCCGAATCTGCAATGAAAACCCTAAACCATGCTTTTTCTACCTCAAATCTCGACTATCCCAACACACTCCTGACTACCTTCCCATTTTCGCCCCTGTGAGTTAGATACTATGCAAACCTCCTGCTCATGGTCTCCTTACTGTCACACCAAGTCCCATTTTCCTATCACCTGCACTCAGTGACCTACATGGACTTGAGGCTTTGGTCAAAAGTGCACCTCTATTTTGGAATTCTCACCATCCTTTCCTCCGTGAAGTCACTCCTCCTTATCTCTGATCTCCACCAGCCTGACACCCACCCGCACTACCTCCTGCAATCTCTGCATTCTGCCATAATTAGCTTTGTGACCAATTCCAATTTGAATCATTAATATTGGCACTTGTGCCTGTTGCTATCTTGGTTTGAAGCTCGGAAATTTCCACTAAACTTTCTCTCCATCATTTCTTTTCTTTAACTTAGTTATCTGGCTTATTATCTCATGTAGCTCAGGGTCAACTTCTGTTTGATACCATTTGGGATATTTTGTGCTGAAGGTGTAATTCACGAGGTGGCACGGTGGCACAGTGGTTAGCACTGCTGCCTCACAGAGACCCAGAGTTCAATTCCCGCCTCAGGCGACTGACTGTGTGGAGTTTGCACATTCTCCCCATGTCTGCGTGGGTTTCCTCCGGGTGCTCCAGTTTCCTCCCACAGTCCAAAGATGTGCAGGTCAGGTGAATTGGCCATGCTAAATTGCCCGTAGTATTATGTGAAGGGGTAAATGTAGGGGAATGGGTCTGGGTGGGTTGCGCTTCAGCGGGTCGGTGTGGAATTGTTGGACTGAAGGGCCTCTTTCCACACTGTAAGTAATCTATCGACCAAGTTGTTTTTGTTGTCGGCCCTTAATCATCTTGAGAATGAAAGAAACAACTGTTCAATCACAATATTTTCATAATTTCAAACTCCACCTCCCTGCAAAACCATGTCTCAACATTCTTCTGCTCCAGTCAATAATCCCAAGATATCAAGTATCTCCAGATAACAACAGATTTCTTGCCTTTTATTCAGTTCCCTCACCCAAGAAAATATTTTCAATGTCTTCCATAATGAGAAACAAGCTTTATTCTGTGGACATGAGGGATATTTTATGCATTTAATTATAAGATCATGCAAAAATCAGAATTTGAAATAGTAACCATCGTCTCAGAGGATAATAAGCCTGCGTTCTCATTAGAGACACAGAGTGTGGTATAACTTGGGGATCACCACACTTCAAGTGAGGGGAGAGGTTGAGAAGGTGGGATCATCATGGTAATCACAGCCAATGCAGGAATTAAACCCATGCTGTTGGCATCACATTGCATCACAAACCAACTGAGCTGACCAACCAACAGAAAGCTAGCAGAAACCTGTACTTGCTCTTTCAACAATATTTTCTACTCAACATCTCACTCAATGTTATTATGCACCTCTGGATCAGTGGAAATTGAACCCAAGTCTATTGACTCAAAGATAGGGACACGACCAGTGACTCTTCCAAAGGGGAATTCAATTAATCTAAATAACTGGCGCTTTCCCTGAATATCTTCTTTTTGTTTATCTTTCAAGTGTTTAGTCAATTGGCTTTTGAAAGCATTTTTTGGATGCATATTCTCCATCCTTTCAGGTAGTACATTCCAAATCCTACCCACAAGATACATGAATCTTCAAAATCCCTGCATTGTTTTGTTGGATTCCACCGAAAATACAAAAGTTAGTCTTGCCTGACTGAGTTATAATGAGAGCTCACTGTCCATTTAAGTTCCACAGCCGACATGAATGATGGCACCAGATTTCCAGCTACTGGATTAAATTGCTAAGTCTCTGGCTTGTTTCAGCTGATTTTCTTTCTTTCAGCAAGACTGAAGCATAGCAATCTCATTGCTGAACATTGCTCTCTCTGCTTCACATCAGTCAGTGAAATGGAAAATACTGACAGGAGGGACTGTAATTTGCTGTTGAGAGGCCTGGAAGCCAATGGCGCTCACTATTATTCATGGGCAAAAACAGGAGCAAATTCAGGACAGGGGGCCAGAGTGCCATCAAATGCAAATATTCCAAGTTTACTATTCAAGTTGCACCATTCTGTCATTTTACTCAAGAAGACAGCATCACATTATCTCCCTCACCATTGATACAAGTACAGTCATACCAAGTTGCTGGATTCGCGCATTTTTTAAACTAACACACCACAGAAAAGTAAGTTCCCCCAGTCTAAGTTTCCACTTAATGATATTAGAAACATCAATGACTGTATTATAGATCCCTAATAGTCAGCGGGAAACTGAGAAACAAACTTGTAAGGAGATTTCAGTTAGCTGTAAGAATAATCAGGTGGTTATGGTAGGGGATTTGAACTTTCTAAACATAGACTGGGACTGCCAAAGGCTTAGATGGAAAGGAATTTGTTAAGCATGTATAACAAAAATTTCTGAGTCAGGATGTGGGTGTACCTACTAGAGAAGGTGCAAAACTTGACAAGGCAGGGCAGGTGACTGAGGTGTCAGTGGGAGAGCACTTTGGGTCCAGGTCTATTAGTTTCAAAATAGTGATGGAGAAAGATAGATCAGATCTAACAGTTGAAGTTCTAAATTGGAGGAAGGATAATTTTGAAGGTATTAGGCAAGAACGTTCAAAAGCTGATTGGGTGCAGATGTTCACAGATAAAGGGATGGCTAGAAAATGGGAGGCATTCAGAAATGAGATAATGAGAGCCCAGAGTCAGTGTATTCCTGTTAGGGTGAAAGGAAAGGATGGTAGGTATAGGAAATGCTGGATGACTAGAGAAATTGAGGTTTTTACTAAGAAAAAGATGGAAACGTATGTCAGGTATAGACAGGAGAGACCGAGTGAATCCTTAGAAAAGTATAAAGGAAGTAGGAGTATACTTAAGAGAGAAATCAGGAGGGCAAAAAGGGGATATGAGATAGCTTTGGCAAATAAGGTTAAGGAGAATCCAAAGGGTTTTTACAAATATATTAAGGATAAAAGGGTAAGTAGGGAGCGAATTGGGCCCCTCAAAGATCAGCAAGGCAGCCTTTGTGTGGAGCTGCATAGATGGGGAGATACTAAACGAGTATTTTGCATCAGTATTTACTGTGGAGAAGAACATGGAAGATAAAGAATGTGGGGAAACGGATGGTGACATCTTGAAAAATGTCCATATTACAGAGGATGAAGTGCTGGATATATCGAAACATACAAAGGTGGATAAATCCCCAGGACCTGATCAGGTGTACCCTAAAACTCTGTGGGAAGCTAGAGAAGTGATTGCTGGCCCCCTTGCTGAGATATTTGTATCATTGATAGTCACAGGTGAGGTGCTGGAAGACTGGAGGTTGGCTAATGTGGCGCTACTGTTAAAAAAGGTGGTAAGGACAGGGAACTATTGACTGGTGAGTCTGACATCAGTGGTGGGCAAATTGTTGGAGGGAGTCCTGAAGGACAGGATGTACATGTATTTGGAAAGGCAAGGACTGATTAGAGATAAGCGCTGAAAATGTGTTGCTGGAAAAGCACAGCAGGTCAGGCAGTATCCAAGGTCAACATGGCATCGTGCGTGGGAAATCATGTCTCACAAACTTGATAGAGATTTTTGAAAAAGTAACAAAGAGGATTGATGAAGGCAGAGCAGTGGACGTGATCCATATGGACTTCAGTAAAGCATTCAACAAGGTTCCCCATGGGAGACTGGTTAGCAAAGTTAGATCTCATGGAATACAGGGAGAACTAGCCATTTGGATACAGAACATGCTCAAAGATAGAAGACAGAGGGTGGTGGTGGAGGGTTGTTTTTCAGGCTGGAGACCTGTGGCCAGTGGAGTGCCACAAGGATCGTTGCTGGGTCTACTACTTTTCATCATTTATGCAAATGATTTGGATATGAACATAGGAGGTATAGTTAGTAAGTTTGCCAATGACACCAAAACTGGAGGTGTAGTGGACAGCGAAGAAGGTTACCTCAGATTACAACAGGATCTTGATAAGATGGGCCAATGGGCTGGGGAGTGGCAGATGGAGTTTAATTTAGATAAATGTGAGGTGCTGCATTTCAGGAAAGCACATCTTAGCCGGACTTACACACTTAATGGTGTGGTCCTAAGGAGTGTTGCTGAACAAAGAGACCTTGGAGTGCGGGTTCATAGCTCCTTGAAAGTGGAGTCGCAGGTAGATAGGATGGTGAAGGTGGCATTTGGTATGCTTTCCTTTATTGGTCAGAGCATGGAGTATAAGATTTGGGAGGTGATGCTGCAACTGCACAGGATGTTGGTTAGGCCACTTTTGGAATATTGCGTGCAATTCTGGTCTCCTTCTTATCAGAAGGATGTTGTGAAACTTGAAAGGGTTCAGAAAAGATTTACAAGGATGTTGCCAGTTTTGGAAGATTTGAGCTATAGGGAGAGGCTGAATAGGCTGGAGCTATTTTCCCTGGAGCATTGAAGGCTGAGGAGTGACCTTATAGAGGTTTATAAAATCATGAGGGACATGGATAGGATAAATAGACAAAGTATTTTTGCTGGGGTGGGGGAGTCCAGAACTAGAGGGCATAGGTTTAGGGTGAGAGGGGAAAGATAAAAAAAGGACCCAAGGGGCAACTTTTTCATGCAGAGGTTGGAACATGTACAGAATGAGCTGCCAGAGGAAGTGGTGGAGACTGGCACGATTGCAACATTTAAAATGTGTCTGGATGGATATATGAATAGGAAGGCTTTAGAGGGATGTGGGCCAAGTGCTGGCAAATGGGACTAGATTAGGTTAGGATATCTGGTCGGCATAGGCAAGTTGGACTGAAGGGTCTGTTTCCATGATCTACATCCCTATGACTCCTATACCTGGTTTGGCCTACTTGTGACTCCAGTTCAACAGCAATGTGGTTGACTCTTAACTACCCTCTGGGCAAATCGGGGTGGGCAAGATATGCTGGCCTAGCCAGTGTTGCTCTCAAACCGTGAATTACTTTTTAACCGTAAACTACCTTTACAGCAATGAAAACTGCTAAGGAGAGAGAGGTCTCATTGCTTCAGTTAATTAGTTTTGAGGCTTCTGCGAATGTAAACTTTTTTTCACTAGCATTTCCTTTGTTGTTCACCAGTGCCACTTTCTGTAGCTGCATCGTTAAATTCCAAAACTCTAAATTCATACATTGTTCTCCATTATTTTGTGACCTTAATCTTAAACTGCAATCTAACTGGTTAAGGAGACACACTGTTCACTGCGCAGATCACACAAACCTTAAAATGTCTGTTTGCACATGACCTGCCACAAAAAAATCCTGAAAAAAATGACTGAGCAAGGTCAGGGTGAGCATGCTGTCCAAAAGTTTGATGTTGTAAATGCTTCACCTGAGCAGGAGCAACAGGATAAGATGCTCCTATCTATAATGGGTCTCTTGTCCTGCAAATGAGGGAGAAAATATGCAAATGAGTACTTGCACAGTACTTGTGTGATTATGGCTTCCATAGTTGAATAGCCAGAGGTGTGTAGAAAGAGAGGAGGATGCAGGGTTGGGAGCATTGGTTAGGTTCAAGAGGGTTAGGCATGAGACTCTAATGCCAGCAAGTGCTACTCAAACAGTTGTACAGCTCAAGGGGTCGATAGTGTCGTGGGCATGAGATGCCATGCTTTCACCCACAATGACCAACCATGAGGTTACTTGAGTTTGTGCAGCGCTGATACCTTATCCTTGAGTGCAGCCTTTGGGAATTGATTTACCTGGTGATTTGCATGCACTGCCTCCTGAGGGTGATCATTGAAAATCACCACATCCTCCCACAGCCCACAGACCTACAGCAATCTCTCTGCGCGCCAATGACATCACTAATTCCTCCAATACTATGAATCAATCTAGATATCCCCCCCCCCGCCGCCATTTACCAGAATCTCTACTGCAGTAATTTCCTCTTTGCGTAGTTTCCCTCGAAGGGAATTGACAAAGTAGATGTAGAAAGGATGTTTCCTCATAAAGTCACAGTCATGGAGTCATACAGCATGGAAACAGACCGTTCGGTCCAACCATTCCATGCCAAACATAATCCCAAAGTAAACTAATCCCACCCGCCTGCTCCTGGTCCATATCCTGTGGGACAATTGAGAACAAGCAGTCATAGTTTTTGGAGAAGGTTTAGCAGATTTCAAACAGAGATGAGAAGAATTTACTTCACTCAGAAGGTTGTGAATCACTATCTAAATGTGTGACAGAAACTAAGACACTGAATAAATATAAAGGAGATAGATGTATCGATTTTTAAAAAATGATGTTTTGAGGAGTGACGGGGAGAAGACAGCAAAGTGGAGTCAAAGCCAAGAGGAGACCAGCTGTGATCATATTAAATGGAAGAGCAGGTTTAAGGAGTCGAATTGCCTACTTCAGCTACAAGCTCTAATGGAAAGGTAATTTGCAACAGCGATACCTATCTTGCTGGATGTGTTCACTGGCAACACTCAGAGGATACAGCAATTATTCAATATGGCGAGGAATAGGGGAATGTTAGCTGAACTTTGACTCATTTTCACCTCCATCTGAAGGAGAACAGGCTGACAACAAATCATGGTATCGGAGCAAAAATCACTGATTCAATGTCACAGAGATACAGGTGACAATGGCTACTACTGGCTGAGTCATGCAAACTGGAATATGAAAAAAGTTACACATGGGGCAGATCAGATACATGAGAGTTGTGGGCACTGGAGATTACAGAGAGATAATGAGGAACAAGGACATAGAAGGATTTGAAAACAGGAATAACAACGTCAAAACTAAGGCCTCAGATGCTAATATAAAGCCAGTAAGCTTAAGTGACTGATCAAATTAGAATAATGTAATAAATGAACAGGACAGTATTTTGGTAAGTAAACGTAAACAGTGACAACAAAAGATCTTCCTAAATTTTTTGCACTGAGCTAATCAAAGAAATTTGCATAGTACAACAGCTCCATTCTCTGGCAGTAAATGGCATGACATGGTCAAATATACCCTCATTCAGTACTGTGCAAACAGAATTGGTTAAAATTTCATTGCTGCCTTTAACCAACCCAATTACTGGAGCACAGCTTAATACTTTTTTGGGTCACAATCAGATTGAGCCAGACCTGTCATTTCACGTGAAAGGTTTCTGTAGCCTTCAGCTTGGCTCTGAACGCAATAATCCAACATTGTTTGTTGAGCTACAGATAAGCCTCGCTTTGTATAGTAACACCAGAAGCTATGATACTCCTCTGTATCACAGCACTGCTACTTGTCAAAACAAGATAGATGTCTAACATTTGATGTTGTTCTCTATTATACCATGCAAAAGAATAACAATGTTAAGAAAACACTACGTTATAGCAAGTATTCCATCTTACAGCCTCATTACAAGACAACGGAATGCTCCCAAATTGTTACATGATCAAACCATTCAGCCTCATTTTTGTCATCTCAATCCATTAACGCGAAGCGACATTAACACTGCAGATTTAAAACTGGCCTTGTCGAATAGCAGGACTTTTTAAAATAGCTTTACTTCTTTGTTAAAACAGCAGACGAGGGAGTTTTATATAACTGTGTTAATTATGATGCATCATTATTCAGGAGCCCATTTTTAAGGTGCACATGCTATCTAATGGCAACTTGAGCCAGAGTCCTACAGATTAATGAATGTATATTGCAGATTTGATAAAGTAAATCATAACAATAATTACTTTATATACCTCATGTCAACCTCAAACATCTTACAGCACAAATTGAATACCAACACAATCAGAACAATACTAATTTGAATCTCAAAATAGGCTCATTGTTGTAACTTAATGCTGACTGTATTGATAACTAATGAATTTATTGGTATGCGCCTGCTCACCACATTGAACTGGTTAGACTCCTAGAGTGGAATAAATACCTAGATTTAGCCTACACCACAAAAGGAAAGCTCCATAAACTGGCTGCTTTCTAAAAATGTAGGGAAACAAAGAACAAAGTAATTGAACAATTCTTGAACAAACTGGAAATTGGCTGCATTAAGGGGAGGGGACTGTTGGCAGACAGGGTGCTCATGCACAAGAAACCAGCAGCAAATGCAAATCCTTCTGCAAGCCACATACCATCTTGATTCAGAACTATATTGCTGCTCATTCACTTATAAGGTCACAATCTTGTAACTCCCTTACAGCACTGCAGGTTCCGTACAGCCTTGACTGCTACAATTCAAGGCTAGCTGCTCACCATCATTTTCTTAAGGGCAATAAATACTCTCAATAAATACTCATCCAGCGAAGAAAAAAATGTGTAGATACAGACACGTAGTCGGAACTGATTAGTGGGGGTATCTAGGAATTAGTTCTTCCACTTTTGCAACTGAAATTGAACAATGATGGTATTGAATTGCGACAAAGCAGTCAGACTTTGGCAATGAACTAAAAAGAGGGAGCTTGCAAACAATCCAATGCAGACTGACGAACGGTTGAACTATGGGACAGGTTGCTGTTATGTAAGTGGAGGTTGAAAACCAGCTAGTTTTTGCACCTTTTGCAAAACAAGTTTAAGATAGAACCCATCTCTTACTGATTTAATGGGTCGACTCTTTCAAATAGTTAGGTCCAAGTCTTTGGATTTTTTCCAATTTTTCAAGCACCAACAATAAAAAAACTGTCTTAGTGACAGTAATATGTAAACATAGAATCAAAATGGCTGACTAGGTCATGCGGTCTGTGATGCCTGTGTAAGTTCTTTCGTAGAACTATCTAATTATTGCTGAAATAAAATACATTGTGTCAAAGATTTTTGTCTTGCAATCCTCAGGATAATTCACAATAAATATGAAAGTAAAGGGAAGTTGACATGTATAATTTACCAGAGGAATTAAATTGAATTGAGTTAGATTTATTGCCACATACTCACGTGAGTACAGTGGAAAGTTTACTAATCACCATGTACAGTGCTGTCTTAGGTAGAGAAGTACCTCGGTGCAGAATGTCAGGTACAAAACAGATAAATAAAGGGGAAAAAAATAAGGGGACTTATTTACTGGCAAGTAAACATTTTGGTACAGGCGATGCATGGAGAATGTACCAGTTCATGCAGATTAACAGGAACTGCCAAATTATGTTTAAATTGTGAACCAAGTAACAGTATTGCCAAGAAATGAACTAAAAATGGCTGTTACTTATTTTTGTTCAGTATAAACTGGAGCAATTCTCATGTTGTGTTCAAATGAGAAAATGGTCTTCTGAATTAACATGTATATGTAAGTGTGCCACACCACGAGCCCAACTAACATTCCCAACTGGCTGGCAGCACAAGTGTCCAACACCAGATGTGATTTCACGAATGGACAGCATTTGCTAAGTAATCATGTCTGTGCAAAGAATCATGCTGACATCCAATTTTTGTATTGAAAAGTTTCAACCAAGTGTCTTTATTTCAGCACAACCAAATGAACAACTATCCAATTAGTTTTAATCCCTTGCTTTCCATTTCAAATTTTGCATTTTCCAATTATTTATCCGGTTTCTTCCTGCAAGTTCCAATTAAATCCACTTCACCACACTTGTGTGATCATAACTCATTACATAAAGAGAATTTTTCGTCCCTCTTCGTTCATCAATTACCTTAAAATTAGCTTCTTCTGGCTATTAACCATCTTTCCTCGTGTCCAGTGTTCCAAAATGCCAAATACAGGAACAGAAATTGCTGGAAAAGAATTCAGTGAGTCTAGCAGCATCTGTGGAGAGGCAGGTGAGTTTATGCTTTGGGTCCAGTGACCCTTTCTTCAGAACATGATCTTGAGCGGTTCTCTTCACCCAACACCAAGGTGAACAATTTTGAAAAGCCTGCATCTTAAAGAAACCGTACATTCAGGGAGAATACATTCACTGATGAACAAAAAAAAAGTGAGCAACAAAATGTTGGAAGTACATCCAAATAAACAGGACAAAAAAGGTCGAACTTAAAATTCATGTTCTGGATAACCATTAATCTATTAAGAGTTACCACATTTCTATTTCTATTACCTGAACATCTAGCTTTCTTTTAGTCTTTCATTTTCAGGAGTGAGAAGCCAATATTGCATGCCGTCAAATTGTACAACATATGTAACTTGGACATCAAACAATAGTCCATTGTCTGGGCTTCTTGCAAACATTGGAAAAGGTGGCAGAGAAATAATTTAACAGACAAAATTCTTCAAAATATCATGTCTAGCCTATTAAATATTGGAGCTCAGCTATGTAACAAAACAGTGATCTATAGCTTCTCACAGCAATATAAATCTGCTAATTTTTGTGCACTACTGTACAAAATGGATTTGGTTTTTCTTCTTCGGCAGAAAACCCTCTAGAAGTGGCTGCTAAACATTTTACATTTCCACAGTGGAGTCTGGTACTGAAGTCAATGATTCACATTTTATACAGCACTTTTCACAACCTTGGAATGCATTATGGTCAATTAGGTACTTTTAGTCACTGTTGTAATATAGCAAAATGATACAGCCCATTTCCAGAGACTAACTTCTACATACAACAGTGTGACACTGATCAGATTTTTTTAAGATGATGTTGACTGAAGAATAAAGATCGACCAGGAAATGTTTCAATACAGTGCCGTGGAAAGTGTTACAATCAATGGCTGCACCGATTCTTTTCCTAGTCCACTACTCTACTAGACAGAGCAAATAATGAAATGTACCTGTCAGGTAGGGAGGAAGTGGTTGAGCTTGGGAATCGTGGCTTACGAAAGAAGTTGAATCTCTTGTCAAGAGGAAGGAGGAGGCTTATGTAAAGATGAGACGGGAAGGCTCAGTTAGGGCACCTGAGAGTTACAAGTTAGCCAGGAATGGCCTAAAGAGAGTGCGAGGAAGAGCCAGGAGGAACATCAGAAGTCTATGGAGGTGGGATCAAGGAAAATCCTAAAGCTTTCTACAGGTATAATCAGGAATAATAGAATGACTAGAGTAAGGTTAGTGCCTGTCACGGACAGTAGTGGGAAGTTGTGCATGGAGTCCGAAGAGATAGGAGAGGCGCTAAATGAATATTTTTCAACAGTATTCCCACAGGAAAAAGACAATGTTGTTGATAAAAATACTGATATACAAGCTACTAGACTAGATGGAATTGAGGCTCGCAAGGAAGAGGTGTTAGCAATTCTGGAAAGTATGAAAATAAATAAGTTCCATGGGCTGGATGGGATTTATCCTAGGATTCTCTGGCAAGCTAGGGAGGAGATTGCAGAGCTTTTGGCTTGATCTTTATGTCATCATTGTCTACAGGAATAGTGTCAGAAGACTGGAGGACAGCAAATGTTATCCCCTTGTTCAAGAAGGGGATTAGAGGGTAATTATAAACCAGTGAGTCTTACTTTTGTTGTGGGCAAAGCTTTGGAAAGGTTTACAAGAAATAGGACTTATAATTATCTAGAAAGGAATAATTTGATTAGGGACAGTCAACACAGTTTTGTGAAGGGTAGGTTATGCCTCACAAACCTTGTTGAGTTCATTGAGGTGACCAAACAGGTGAATGAGGGTAAAACAGTTGATGTGGTTTGTGTGGATTTCGGTAAAGCATTTGATAAGGTTCCCAATGGTCGGCTTTTGCAGAAAATGTGGAAGTATGGGATTCAGGGTGACTTGGATCAAAAATTGGCTAGCTGAAAGAAGACAAAGGGTCTTGGTTGATGGGAAATGTTCATCCTGGAGTTCAGTTACTAGTGGTGTACTGCAAGGATCTGTTTTGGGACCACTGCTGTTTGTCATTTTTATGAAACTGGGGCCGCACAATGGCTCCGTGGTTAGCACTGCTGCCTCACAGCACCAGGACCCGGGTTCAATTCCAGCCTCGGGCAACTGTCTGTGTGGAGTTTGCACATTCTCCTCGTGTCTGCATGGGTTTCCTCCCACAGTCCAAAGATGTGCAGGTCAGGTGAATTGGCCATGCTAAATTACCCGTAGTGTTAGGTGCATTAATCAGGGGTAAACATAGGGTCGGGGAATTGGTCTGGGTGGGTTGCTCTTCGGAGGATCGAAGTGGACTTGTTGGGCCGAAGGGCCTGTTTTCACACTGTGGGAAATCTAACCTAAATGACCTGGATGAGGGTGTCAAAGGATTGATTAGTAAATTTGTGGATGATACTAAAGTCGGTGGAGTTGTGGATAGTGCTGAAGGATGCTGCAGGTTACAGAGAGACATAGATAAGCTGCAGAGCTGGGGTGAGAGGTGGCAAATGGAGTTTAATGTGGAAAAATATGAGGTAATTCACTTTGGAAGGAGTAACAGGAATATAGAATACTGGGCTAATGGCAAGATTCTTGGTGGTGTGGATGAGCAGAGAAATCTCTGTGTCCATGGGCATAGAGCCTAAAAATTTGCAACCCAGGTTGATGGGGCTATTAAGAAGGTATGTGGTGTGTGGGCTTTTGTTGGTAAAGGGATTGAGTTACAGAGGTAATGTTGCAATTGTACAAAACTCTGGTGCAGCCGCACTTGGGAATATTGCATATAGTTCTGGTCGCCACATTATAGGAAGGACTTGGAAGCACTGGAAAGGATGCAGAGGGGATTTACCAGGATGTTGCCTGGTATGGAGGGAAAGTCTTACAAGGAAACGCTGAGGGACTTGACACAGTTTTCGTTTGAGAGAAGCTGGTTGAGAGGTGACTTTACAGAGATGTGACTTAATGGAGACATATAAGATGATCAGAGGATTACATGGGGTGGAGACTGAGAGCCTTTTTCCTCCGATGGTGATGGTTCGCATTAAAGGACATAGCTTTAAATGGAGAGGTGAGAGATCTAGGACAGATGTCAGAGGTAGTTCTTTACTCAGAGAGTAGTAAGGACGTGGAATGCCCTGCCTGCAACAGTAGTAGACTCATTAACTTTAGGAGCATTTAAATGGTCATTGGGTAGGCACATGGATGAGAATGGAATAATGTAGTTAGATGGGCTTCAGATTGGTTTCACAGGACGGCGCAACATTAAGGGCCAAATACTGCGCTGTAATGTTCTATGTTCTCCACTGTATCCTGGTTTGTTTTGTGGCCAATTACATCGGTCTCAGATTTTGTCAAGTTTAGTACTAAGAACAAGTCAGCCAGGTTTGAGTCAACAAATCACTGCTTTCTTCCTCAATTCATCTCCTCAAATATCATTGATCGTTTCCTTATGCAAAAAAGATATCACTCCATTTTATTACAAAACTACACATACACACACACTAAAAGAGAAGTAAAAAAAAATTCTGCAGACTGTTAACTTTAAAGTATGTTGGCCAAATAATGATTAAGATCATTGAAAAAATGATATTAAGGTATAGGATCGTCCAAATTAGTGTTCTAATTCCAAAGGTGTTTTGCGTGCAAGCTCACACACACACTAATGGCCTTAAGCTATCTTCCTGGAGGAGTTGTTATTGGGTAAAAGACGTTTACTTCAGATGCAGATAGGGAGGTAATTCCAAAAAAAAAACTCTGCAGGAATCTTGAGTCATAGCAGGGTCTTCAACTGTGTCTTCACCTCCTACTTTGCTGAGATACGTGACAAAAAAAATGGAAAGTACAATGGTCGGTTGCTTCTTAGGCAGGGCTTAAATTTTCAAAAATCAAAATTCAAATATGCAATAGTCTTATCACATCCAAAAACAATGTTACCTCAACATTCTCAAGACTGGGACTCCACCTAAGCTGGTGCAATATTGCTGTTAGATCCAACGCTTTATTCTTCATTGAAAAGTTCAGATAATGGGCCCATATAATCCTCTCTAAAATATCAATCATTTGATAACATTCACGCAACAAAACAGACTGGACTCCCATTTCATATCTTATGCAAAATGCAGCACCTCAAATAGCACTCCCTCAGTACTGCACTCAGTTGTCAATCTAGGTTTGTACCTGCAAGTCCTAGTGCAGTATCAAATTAAAAGAAGATCGATGCATGTGTCAGCTCTGGACCATGTTAATTATAACCAGAGGGTTTATATAAAGCAAAGACTCAGTGAAGTTTGAGATCAGTTTTCTGTAGGTGAAGCTGGATAGTATATAAGTTAATATAGACAGATTACCATTGGTAAAGCATCTGTTCAAAATTCAGAATACTATAGTCTTGCACCATCTGAACTATATTTTGGCCAAACTACAAGAAAATCTTAAGATCTCAATCTCATGCACTTTTCATTGATCATTTGTGCTAAGAGCCATGACCAATCAATCCATGGATTCTAAAGATACTGCTTAACAAAAGATTTGGCGTGGGACTTTGACCCTGAAACTGATTTGGGGCATGTATTCTTAACACAGTTAACATCCCAATATGCACGAGAGTTTGTAATCATGTTTTTGGTACATATTGTTTCCTTTGCTAATTTTAGACATTCATTTTATTTTCTCTTGAAATGGTACCTTCCCTGCTGGGCATAATTCCACAGTTGACAGATGTACTCTGGTATCATACCATATTTGTTAGTTACCCTTGTCTGTGAATTTAGCTACTTAAACAAGAAGCATCACTGCCTTGACAAAATCCATGCTTAATCCAAAACATTTCCAGACTGTCAAACATGACAATTGAAATTCGGAATACTATAACTACCTTGGAAGCTCTTTGGATGATTTAACCAACACACTGAGTTGCGTCGGGACACCAATGGGCTTTGATCATGAAAGAGATTGCAATATAGTGGAATTATTCTGTTGCATCAACCATTCAGAGATGTCAACATTTCACAGCCTATTCACACACACATGGGGAATGAGACCTGATCTATGTGTGTAACTGCAAGAGAATAGTTAAGGTCCACAAAGCCCCCTTAATGTTATTTTTAAGCAAATTGCAAACGAAACCATTTTAGTAGATTAGATTCTCGACAGTATGGAAACAGGCCCTTCAGCCCAACAGGCCCTTCAGGCTCCACACCGACCCTCCGAAGAGTAACCCACCCAGATCCATTCCCCACATTCACCCCTGACTATGGGCAATTTAGTATGACCAATTCACCTGACCTGCACTATCTTTGGATTGTGGGAGGAAACCGGAGCCACCCGGAGGGGGCCCGCACAGACACGGGGAGAATGTGCAAACTACACACAGACAGTCACCCGAGGCTGGAATTGAACCTGGGATCCTGGTGCTGTGAGGCAGCAGTGCTAACCACTGTACCAACGTGCCGATCGTGGATTGTCAGAGACACAGGGAGAAAGTGCAATTCCACTTGAAATTCCACTGCAGATGCTGGAGATCAGAGTTAAGAATGCAGTGCTGGAAAAGCACAGCCAGTCAGGCCGCATCTGAGGAGCAGGAGAGCCCACGTTTCGGCCATAAACCCTTCATCAGGAATGAGACTTGTGGGCCAAGGAAATGGAGAGATAAATGGGAGGGGGGAGGGAGGTGGGGCTTAGGCGGGGTTGATGTGGGAAGGTAGCTGGGAATGCGATGGGCAGATGAAGGTGGGGTGAAAGTGATACTTCGGGGAGGAGGGTGGAGCGGAGATGGACAGGTAGGACAAGTCAAGAGGGTGGTGCCAAGTTGGAAGGTTGGATCTGGTATAAGGTGAGGGGAGGGGAAATGAAGGAACTAGTGAAATTGAGATTGATCCCATGAGGGTGAGAGGTTGGAGTGGGTGAGGCGGGTGGACAAGTTGAGTCAGTTGATGTCCCGGCTGCACAATGGAGATGAGGCTATTTGAAATGAAATATATCCACAATTCCCCAAACACAATTTTGGGATCTCAGTTGAGTTGAGAGAGGTGGTATTGAGATAAAGTGAAGTGAAATGCCATTGTATAAGGACAGAAGGGTGGAGCCATTGCAAATCACTTGCACACACATGTCAGCAGAGGAAAGAGAAGAGCAATGTTAGGACTGACATTTATGATCAAAAACCACTTCACAGATCATTTGGAAAATTTAAAGTAGAGAAGAAGGTCATACCCACTGTTCCTCTGCTGATGCTAGTTTTTTTTTTCCAAGAGCAGCAAAGTCCCTAATCCAATTTCCCAACCATGTCTCTATGTCCCTTTATATTCTTGCTTTTGAAAACCTTAGCCAATTCCACTTGCAATGAAGCTGTAGCGTGTGTTTCAAAAGGAAGCTTTAAGGAATTGTACTAAAACAAAGTACTGCTGGAAATTTGAAACAAAAACAAATTGCAGCAGAAGCTCAGTAGGTCTGGCATTGAATGAATGATCATTGGACTGAAAATGTTCATTCTTTCTCTGTATGCTCACTCTTAATCTCTACAGATGGGACCTGCTGAGTGTGTCTAGCACTGTTTTTTGTTCTAAGTCATTGCGCTTCTCACGCAAAAGTTGAGAATTCCATTTCATCATGATAAACTTGTATACATGACCCCTCGTTGCCAATTAGAAGAAACAATCCTTCACTATGAGCCTCTCAAAACATTTCAAAATTTGTCAAACCTTTCTTTGATTCCTCTTACCTTGACTGAGTAAAATAAAAGTTTAGATTTCGTAACCCAATTTCCAGGTCCACTTTAATAAATTTCAAGACACACTTTCCCAGTTCTAACCAGTCTTTTCCTTCATGAAATCACTGTAATGGTCAACTGTGGTCTGTCTTAACAATTCCAATGTTACAACTCTGCTATTATGAGCTTTTCTAATGAGATAAAGCAGGATGCAAGGGGGCGGGGTGAGATAGACGGAAAACAGCAATAAGGAAGCAGGACACAGAACGAAAACACAAGCAAGTTCTTTTTTTGGATGCAAAAGCAAAACCTACGATGTCATTCAATCCTTTGTGACTTTTGTTTGTGTTGTAATACTTTTAAAAAGGTAAATGAGTAGGTTTCACTTTGCAACAACCAGATGGGGTCAGGTCAATGTGATCGATATTTTTGAACCATTGCTAATACCTTATCATAGCCTTGGAAATGCAGAACACACTTTCCCATCAAAATAGATTCAACACAAAAGATTTCATGCACATTTTAATATAGCTGGAATGGAATCCAAAGAAAATCATGGGAGTCAGAAAGGAGAAAATAAAAAAAGTTTAATTGGACAATTAGCAAACTGAACTCAAGTTATTATTTTCCTGCAAGAATATAATTGCTACACTTCTTTGCAGACTTTCATTAACCCACTTAATTAATTCAAAGTGTAATCCTTGAAGTTAACACTGACATAAATCACAGCCTATGCGAAGCTCGCACACAATTTTCACCATTTAAATGTAATTTTTAAGAAGGGTTGCTAAATTCACAAAAGCAACTCTAAAGATTATAGCACAGGCTGGGAGATGGCTGTGATTTTGTTGTAACATCATTAACTCATTATTCAAGGGTTTGGAAGCTGGTGAAAGTTATAGTGCTGTTTACGGAGTGACGTTCTGTACAAGTTTTACACAACCTTTGGAATGACCAAGATGGATAAATAAATGCTTTCATAGCACAAAAAGAAGCAATTAAACCCATTGGATCAGTATCACTTTGTGTTGAGAGATCATTAACATGTTACTTCTTAAACTATTTATTCAAATGCATCCTTAACCATAAAAATTTGAAACTCTGCTCTGTGTCATCACAACTAATTGACTCTTCATCCTATGCTCACTGCCTTACTTCTCCTCATCCCAAACAACTCTATTTTAAAATGCTCATCCGTGAATTAGGACCATAGAGCAACATTATGATGTTAACACAGAACTGCAAATCACTGAGTATAAATACAACAGTGGGAGTGGAGTTAGAACAGTCTCAAAGGAAGACTAAATTATCATTGTGTGATGCTCTAAAAGAAACTCACTACAAGAGCATGAATACAAACAATTTAACCCTTACCTAATGTAACTATAAGTCACAGTGCGGTATATCAATCATTACCTCACATAGTACTTAGTATAAAATGTAATAATGATATTATGAATTCTAAGTCTGAAATTGTATTCAGCTTTGCCTTCTCTCAACTAGTCTGTCTCAACATTGCATAGTATGGGATCAAATCATACAACAGAACATTATCCTTTTGCTCCAGAACCTCCTTGGCACTATAACACAAGAATTCTGCATTCCTCCACCTCCTTCTTCATGCTCCTACCTTTGACACTTTGGCTGTACCTTAAAATGTCTTGGCCTTAAACTCAGAAATTCCCTCTTCAAAACTTCTCTACTACTCACTCCTTCTTTAAAGACACCCACTTGTAGTCAGTAGTTAACACTGCTACCTTACAGAACCAGGGACCTGAGTTTGATTCCACCCTCAGGCATGTCCTTCCACAATCCAAAGGTGTGCAGGTTAGGTGAATTGGCCATGTTAAATTGCCCATAGTGTTCAGGGATGTGTAGATTAGGTGCTTTAGTCAGGGGTAAATACTGGGTAGGGCAATGGGTCTGGGTGGGTTACTCTTTAGAGGGTCAGCATGGACTTGTTGGGCCGAAGGGCCTGTTTCCACACTGTCTCGATTTTATTCTATTCTACCTCACTGACCAAGCTTTTGGCTATTTGTCTTCATACCTCATGTTTCGTTCGATAATGTTTGAAGTGTTTTGAGACTATTTACTATTTAAATGCACTATGTCGATGCAAAGAATTGCTGCTCTTTAAAGGATATCAAAGGATTTGTAGCATGCACTATACTGAAACAGTTTAACATCACATTCAAAGTCAGGAAGCTTTGCCAAGGCAGCAGTCCCCAGTATAAGTCGTTCTGCTATTGCGCACATTTCGTTAACTCGAATTTACTACAAGACAATTGATGAATTGGGGACACGCTTTCTAAAGCATAAACTTTTAAAGCCTATATTGGTTATCATGTGATTCCGGCCTCATTAGTTTAAATGGTGCTGCTTTTACACGATGTTCTTGTAACACGGGATTGCACAAGAATGGAACTGCCTGTACAACCTTGCATAGCCCTAACAGTCTTGATCAAATTATATTATGGAAAGTAAAATAATGTAATGCAATTCAAGAAGAATATTCTTATTTTCATTATCTAATATTGTTATTGTCTAGTGTCATCATTAGAATTTCAGTGAATTATGTGGTGGGAATGTAATACTCTTACTCTATAACAAAAGCAATTTGCATTTATATAGTGCTGTTAACATAGGCACACATCCCAAGGTGTTTACTTCCATTTGAACTGTGGAAATCTATTATTGCGGTTTCTGAGCTTGCAAAATAAAAAGAGGGCAAGAGGAGGGGATTTAATAAAACACTTTAAAGATAGTGGTTTTGATAAAGTACATAGTAAGAAGCTGTTTTCACAAGCAGGATAATCAGAGGATACAGATTTCAAACATTGGCAAAGAAGTGGAGGAGAGATTTAATGAGTCATGATCTAGAATGCATTGCCTTAAAGAGTACTGGGATCGGCTCAATAGTAACTTTAAAAAGGGAATAAAATAGGAGGTGGGGGCAGGGAGACACACCCAGATCAAGAAATAAAACCATTAGGCAGTTCATTCAAAGAATGGGCATTGGCATGATGAGTTTTTTTGGTAGTGATCAATTTATACTTCTAGGAATGTTGGTTAAGCTCGGAGAGGTGGCTTGAGTTATGTTCAATCCTGTTTATCATGCTTTCATAACAATGACTGAAAAAGCTCAAATTCCAACCAATATCTTCCACTTGTATCTTGCAGTTTTACGATAAGATCAGCAACAAGCTACACTGCAATGTATCAATTTCCACACTTTGCAATCTACTGTCATATAATACCATTTCTGCCCCCTCAACTCCTGGCCCCAGCACTACAATTTGATGCTAAATAAATGCAGAGCAGGACTATTCAATTGCTGATGGAGGTTGCTTAAGCTCATGACTGTGTTGGTCATAAAAAGTGCATGTGAAACTCAATAGTCAATTGCACCCCATGAACCAGTATACTCCATTCAGCAACCTGCATTTGCATAGCACCTTTCATATGAGGAGACATCCCAAGCCATTTCACAGGAGCATTAATAAAAAGAAATGTAACATACAAATAGTCGATCATCTTCAGAATGTCAACTGAGCAGCAATCTGGAATGCACCAAGCAGGTCTTGCACAACTAAGTTCCACATATTAAAAGGGACCATGCAGCATTAAAATAAAGCCACATATGAAGCCAACATATGAACCGACCTTGGTTTCACAGGTTGGTGCAACACTGAAGGCTGAATGGCCTGTACTGCGCTGGAATGTGCTATGTTCTAATGTTCTATGTTCGAAAAGTCAGCAGGACCATCCTGAGCGACTTAGTAAGATATGAAACCAAAATATCAAAAGGCTATCAGCCCAAACTTCAAAGAAAGCAGAACAAAGCTCGAGCAATCAAAACCTTGACAGTACTCATTAGGGTAGAATAACAGCATGGAGGGAGATTATTCTGCCCATCGTGCCCACATCAGTTCGTAACTCAATCTCTCCAATGAAGCGACCGTGAGTCTATTAGTTTTAAAAGAGTGATAGGAAAGGATAGACCAAGTCTAACAGCTGAAGTTCTAAACTGGAGGAAGGCTAATTTTGACGGTATTAGGCAAGAACTTTCAAAAGCTGATTGGTGGCAGTTGTTTGCAGGTAAAAGGACGGCTGGAAATGGGAACCCTCTCGAAATGAGATGACGAGAGTCCAGAGACAGTATATTTCTGATAGGGTGAAAGGAAAGGCTGGTAGGTATAGGGAAAGCTGGATTTATGACCCGAAAAATTGAGGCTTTGATTAAGAGAAAGGAGGAAGCATATGTCAAGTATAGACAGGAGAGATCGAATGAATTCTTAGAAGAGTATAAAGGCAGTAGCAGTATACTTAAGAGGGAAATCAGGAGGGCAAGAAAGGGACATGAGAGAGCTTTGGCAAATAGGGTTAAGGAGAAATCAAAGCAATTTTATAAATACATGAAGGACAAAAAAGTAATTAGGGAGAAAATAAAGCCCCTCAAAAATCAGCAAGGCAGCCTTTGTGTGGAGCTGCAAGAGCTGGGCGAGGTACTTAACAAGTATTTTGCATCCGTGCATACTGTGAACAAGGACATGAAAGACATAGACTGTGGGGAAACAAATGGTGACATCTTGGCACATGTCCATATTACAGAGGTGGTGGTGCTGGATGTCTTGAAACACATAAAAGTGCATAGATCCCCAGAACCTGATCAGGTGTACCCAAGAACGCTGTGGGAAGTGAGGGAAGTGATTGTTGGGCCCCTTTCTGAAATACCTGTATCACAGGTGAAGTGCCAGAAGACTGGAGGTTGGCTAACACAGTGCCACTACTTAAGAAAGGTGGCAAGGAAAAGCCAGGGAACCGAAGACCGGTGAGCCTGACATCAGTGGTGGGCAAGTTGTTGGAGGGAATCCTGAGGGACAGGATTTACATGTATTTGGAAAGGCAAGGACTGATTCGGGAGAATCAGCATGGCTTTGTGCGTGGGAAATCATATCTCACAAACTTGATTGAGTTTTATGAAGAAATAACAAAGAGGATTTTGTTGGAAAAGCACATCAGAGCAGCACTTATGCACTTAATGGTAAGGTCCTGGGGAGTGTTATTGAACAAATAGACCTTGGAATGCCAGCTCATAGTTTCTTGAAAGTAGAGTCGCGGGTAGATAGGACAGTGAAGGCGGCGTTTGGTATGCTTTAGTTTATTCGTCAGAGCATTGCGTACAGGAGTTGGGAGGTCATGTCGTGGCTGCACAGGACATTGATTAGGCCACTGTTGGAATATTGCGTACAATTCTGGTCTCCTTCCTAACAGAAAGATGTTGTGAAACTTGAAAGGGTTCAGAAAAGATTTACAAGGATGTTGCCAGGGTTGGAGGATTTGAGCTACGCAGAGAGATTGAATAGGTTGGGGCTGTTTTCCCTGGAGCGTCGGAAGCTGAGGGGTGACCTTATAGAGGTTTACAAAATTATAAGGGGCGTGAATAGGATAAATAGACAAAGTCTTTTCCCTGGGGTTGGGGAGTTCAGAACTAGAGGGCGTAGGTTTACGGTGAGAGGGGAAAGATAGAAAAAAGACCTAAGGGCAACATTTTCATCCAGAGGGTCGTACGTGTATGGAATGAGCTGCCAGAGGAAGTGGTGGAGGCTGGTACAATTGCAACATTTAAAATGCATTTGGATGGGTATATGAATAGGAAGGGTTTGGAGGGATATGGGCCGGGTGCTGGCAGGTGGGACTAGATTGAGTTGGGATATCAGGTCAGCATGGACGTGTTGGACCGAAGGGTCTGTTTCCATGCTGTACATCTCTATGACTCATCAAGTATGTACCCAAGAGTCTTTAAAACTGCTTCATGATCCTCTCAGATAGCACATTTCAGACTATATGTCAGAGCTCAAACAAACAAAGGAACCTGCCAGTTGCTTTCCATTTTTTGACTGCTGACCAATTTTAATGTTCTTCATCAAAGCATTTCATAATTTTCAACCTCTTGATCAAATCTCCTCAACTCTCTCTACTCTCTCTGCTCAATGGAAGGACAGGTCGAATAGGTTAATTACCAAAATATAGTTGCATTAGTTGCTTGCATTACATAAATACTGGGGACAGGAATGAATGTTCCTTGACTATTTGAGGCAGTTGGAATGCACTGAAGCTGCTGAATTCAGTGATTCACAAGGAGCATATAATACATTTAGAAAAGTGCCAATTTTAAATGTGCTTTTCCGATAGAATCAGAAAACCAATACTTTCAAAATATCAGCAATGGCTCAGTTGGTAGCACTCTCACCTCTGAGTCAGTGCACTTTGCAGTTGAAGTCCCACTCCAGAGTCTGAACAAAAGTCTCCATTATGTTCCATTATAGTACAGAGGGAATGCTGCACTGTCACAGGTGTTGACTTTTGTATGAAACATCATGTCAAGGACAGATTTGATCGCATGGGTGAATATGAAAGACTATTTCAAAAGTAGAAGGAGTTATCACCCGGTCAATAATTACCTATTTAATCAACATTATACAAACACACAGAATATTTGGTCATTATCACATTGCTGTTTGTCAGAGATTGTTGTGCAGATTAGCAGTCATATTCCACACATTTCAACAATGACAATACATCAGCAGTGCCTCAATGACTGCAAAATACTTTGCAATGTCCATTAGCCATTAAATACACTGTATAAATGCAAACTCTCTTCCTTTTATAAAACTACCTTTTTACAAATACATGCATCTAAGATGTTGCCCATTGTATTTACATAAGTTTGCCTAATCGTACATTAATATCGCACACTTATACACAGCTTGCTGCTAAAGATGTTCATGCAAAGAACAATATTGTGCCTGGAGGGCTCAGACCAAACAAAACAGAGTGACAGCTTTGGTGAGATAAGGGTTTTCAATATGAAGTAGCTAAAGGCATGCATTCCAAGTTATTCATTTATGGCTTGTCAGATCCATGTCCTTCAGTCACTACATGTTCTGCATTGTTACAAACTGCTTTTCATATCGCAATGGTTCATGAGGAGCAGAACAAGTGCACCTAAACCTGCATCTTCTTTGGATTTTCTGCCAGTACCCATACCAACACTGAAGCAGTTGCAGGCAAAGTGTTAGTATGAGTGATTTGCATGGATGATTGCAAGGGGAGATGCAGTAATTGGTCTCTCTCATCCCCTTCTGTGATGAATTACGCACATTAAAACAGGAATACAGAATCAATAAATTGTTCAAAGTACGACAGGTCGCAATCTCAATTCAGGTGAGAGACCATCTGGAGCTTGCAATTTCAAATAGCCCAGACTCATACTAAATCATCCAAAATATATGACTGACTTTTCTTTTCAAAATTAGCCATACAAAGAAATCAAGTTGGGCAATGGTCTTTTTCTAAAGTTAAAAGGTTCAAAACTGACTTGCACAAAAAAAATTATCCTGCCAACTCTCGGGCAGCAATAGAAATGCCATTTACAGTGAGATGCTGAGGGTGAGAACTATGTGTGCGCACATAACCATATGCATTAAAAAATGCATTGACTGAGCAAATTAAAAACACCATAACATCAAGAGATATGGAACTAAGGCAGGTAAAATAGCATTTAAGTACAGATGCAATTCATCATTTCTCAAGGGGTTGAATAGTTTACTCCCACATTCAATTCCTTCATGACCTTACTGCAGTGATGTGATATGCTGCCAACTTGATCGAATCATTGTAAAATTTAAACATTAACGTCTTACTTCTTATAACTTCTATATGCTGGTCACACCTCTTCTGCCCATTGAGGGACTTGTGTTTTCATGGGACCATCTTATTCAAGTTCAGATTAAAAACTGTATATTATTTGCTCACTCACTTTGGGAAGTAGATGATAGGAAGGTGGAGTAGAATTCTGCCAAAAGCTGCAACAGATAGGTTTTTCCCCTGTTGTGTACATTAAAAATAGTTTTCCCAAAGATCCCCCACCAATCCAGAATGCATTAGACTAAAATATGACAGAACATAATTATTAATGTGTAATTTTAGAAGGTCATTGTCACATGCTCCATCAATACAGCAAGGTTAATAAAGACTTGGGGACATTCCAGCAGGACTAAGTAATTCAGGCACTTGTGTCTGCTGTTCTGTTCAATTAAATCATGGTTGATCTGTATGTCAACTCCCTTCGGTAAGGATGTAAAGGATTATGGAACTAACAAAATTCTACTAATCTGAGTCTGGGAGGCAACATTCACACGTTCCAGCATTCAATTCAGTCTTTATTATTTCCACCTCTATCAGACTATACATACAAAAAAAAACTCTGATATTGGTCTTAACTGGCCTAGTTGTAATTTAAGAAAAGGTCCTCATTTTCTCTTTCATTTGTTTTTTCATCACATTAAGTGATACTATCTCTCCATAACCCTTTTGAATCCTATTAACTCCAAAAGCATCACGATCATGTACCCAACAGAATACAATGTTTATGCAAATTAACTTCAAATTTTAACCCTCTAAGTCCCAGTAACTGAATGCACAAAGAACTTTGAAGTATTTTAAAACAAAACTATTGCATTATTAAAACATTCCCTCACTCAGCGAATAGATAATTCTACTGACTACAAGAGCTGTTTTCACTGGAGCTTCGGAGGCTGAGGGGCAACCTTATAGAGGTTTATGAAACCATGAGAGGCATGGACAGGGTAAATAGACAAAGACTTTTCCCTGGAGTAGGAGAGTCCAGAACTAGAGGGCATACATTTAGGGTGAGAGGTGAAAGACATAAAGATAGAGACCTAAGGGGCAACTTTTTCACATTGAGTTTGATGCACGTGTGGAATGGGCTGCCAGAGTAAGTGGTGGAGGTTAGTACAATGCAACATTTAAAGCATCTGGATGGGTATATGAATAGGAAGGGTTTGGAGTGATATGGGCCGGGTGCTGGCAGGTGGGACTAGATTGTGTTGGGATATATGGTCAGAATGGACAGTTGTACATCTGACACTATGGCTCTAAAACAATTACAAACTGTTTTTGCACAACTTGGAATGGTACTTCAGATCTCAGGGTGCAGAGTAGATCATAATTTTATGAAAAAGGGCTTCAATATCTTCAATCAGGAATCAGATAATTACAGACTGCAGCAATCTCTTCCCAAAGGCAGATTCTTAGTGATTACTTCAAGCTAACTGTGGGAGGGAGGGGAAGGTGGCTTCAGAGCCCTGTTTAGCGGGTATGACAATCAAACCCTGTGCTGTTAGCTCTTAACCCGAACCACCCGATATCCATCTAGAACCAACTGTGCTAAATGACTCCTTCCCTAACACTACTGCTTAAAAAGCTTAAAAATTGTAAACAAATGCAAGGCTTTCCAGCCAACCTGAAACAAAACGATTGCCCCATTAAGACAAAGGTGCAAAGTAGAACATTCAGCCCATCAAATCTGCTCTGCCATTCAATGAGACCATGCTGATCTGACTACCCTCGACTCCACATCTTTGCTTTTCCCCTATAACCCTTCATTCCCTTACTGATTTGAAATCTGCATCACAGCCACGAATGTATTTAATGCCTCAGCCTTAACATCTTCCTGCAGCAAAGAATTCCACAGATTGATGACTCTCAAGAAATTCTGCTCATCTCATGTATTTTGTGTATATAAAATGTGAATCTGTTGTGGAAAGCTCATATGCAAATGACAGAGTTAAATTTGCAATGAAACATTAAAATAAATGTATGCATTATAAAAGGGAAGCAGGTATGGATTATTTTGCCGCTGTCGTATTCAGTTCTGTTGTCCTTTTCGTGAGGCCAAGACAAAATGAAAACAACCACACACTGCATCTTGTGAACAAATATTATAGGTTCTCATATGGTCCTCAAATTGAATTCGAGCCACAATTAAAGTTTTTGTTCGATCTGAAAGCTTGCTGCGAAGATCAGGGCTGTCAGTAACAGATCTGCCTTGCAAGTTTCTCGACTGGCTAATTAACATTGACTATTGCCCCTGGTATACCATTGGCTGATTCAGTTCAGTTGTCATACTACTGAGTCTGACTTGGTCCCTGGTTGCCATCAGCATTGCACAGACAGACAGCCTGAACCCTAAGAAATCCTGTTTGCAATCCCCCTTAGGAGCATGAGCACTGTGTGCCAGCTGACTGACGAAGCTCGTGTTTGAGCTCTGCCTTGGCAAACAGATGCAAGGAGCCTATTAAAGAGCAACAGATCCGACCACTTTGTAAAAACAAAATCAGTTCAATGCTTAACCATTCATTCTAACAAGAGAAAGTCTGATGACAAAAGCATTTCAAAATAAATTGAGCACCTTATAAAAATGAATATTTGAGAATTTGAAAATTTAACATATCTTGCTTGTATCATCTCACTACTCATACTGAAATATTAAGATAGGTATTATTTTAATATTAAGGCAAAGGCACATAGATTCTCAATTAATGCAACAGTGTGAAAAGTCACCGTAGACTTAACAATACAGGGTTGCTCTCTCATTAGACAGAGATGACTGGTGGTGGTTTAACCTGAGGGTCACCACACCTCAGGCAAGGGGAGAGGTTGAGAAGGACAGTCCTCATGATAATCCCAGTTGACTGACAATTGAGTGGGGAGAAAGTGAGGTCTGCAGATGCTGGAGATCAGAGCTGAAAATGTGTTGCTGGAAAAGCGCAGCAGGTCAGGCAGCAATCAGGGAACAGGAGAATCGACGTTTCGGGCATAAGCCCTGAAGAAGGGTTTATGCCCGAAATGTCGATTCTCCTGTTCCCTGGATGCTGTCTGACCTGCTGCGCTTTTCCAGCAACACATTTTCAGCGCTGACAATTGAGTGGGAGTTGTCTTCATCACACTGTCTTCACTCTGCATTGCAAACCAGCCAACTGAGTTAACTTCTTAATTGTTTATTATCAAGGGGGTGATGGATTATGGGGGTGACACGGAGGGAGAGGGAAATCATACAGGAATGTGGTGTTGAGGTTAAAATTAGATCAGTGTTGTCATTGAATGGTGGAACAGACCGGATGGGTCGAGTGGACTATACTTGGTCTCCTTTCCTACAGATGTCACATTGCATACACAACGTCCATACAACTGAGACAATACTCAAACGTAAAGGCATTGTTCATGAAGATAGTCCTGAAGAAGGGTATTTCGCCCCGAAACTCTTTCTGTCTCCACAGCTGCTGCCAAACCTGCTGAATTTCTCCAGTAATTTCTGGTTTATTTTGTTTGTTTTAAGGTTAAGCACAATCACCGTTCTTTGTTTTGTTTCACACTGGCGAGTGCTGCGGACTGCCTGTTTCGATGCATATTTCAGGGACGGCGTGCAGCTTTAAGGCAGCATGTTTTTCCTCACTCGGGGAACTGCTCTGTAGTGACATCTAGACACGGCCATAGCACTGCATGTGAACACACAGTAGTGTCACTATTGTACTTCATGTCTCAAATGAAGAACCCCCAGCCCCCCCAAATAAAAAAGTTATGGCATTGCAACAGCCATGAGCAACGCAATTTCAGACTAGATGTTGCATGAGGATTAAAACTGCGGAGACGGGCATTTCGCTGGCGATACCTACCGAGGACGCTCTGCACATCTTTCTCAACAAAGTTTAGACTTTACTTCGAACCAAGCCGCGACCACCTGCCGGCTCCTGCTTGTATTCCCCCCCCCCCCCCCCCGTTTGACACAGCAGCCTCACTTGTCATTTTTGCACTTCGACTAAACGATGGATTGTCTGCGCAAGTTTCCTGTGTGTGTTTGTTTTGCTTTGGAGGGTGGGCGTAAGCATTGCAAAAAAAAAAGTTTCACCTCTATCACAGAGTTGGTGCAACAGACTCAATGTGAGCCCTGTATTAAAGCAGGGCTGTCGAACTCCACGACAGGAAGCAGCAAATGCGAGAAACCTATTTTTTTTTGTCCCAAGCCCTCCTATTTAGACAAAGGGTGACAACTGAATCGTTCAAAAGGGAGTTAGTGTTTAAAAAAAAGAATGTGCAGGGTAAGGGGGGCGTGGATGTTTAAGGCAGAGTGCGATGTCCTTTCAGTGCAGATAGGATGTGCCCAATGGCCTCCCCCCTGATCTATAATGGTTGATATAGAGGGGGGAAATAGAATATAACACGCGAGGCTCTCAGTGGGAGTGGGACAGCGATGCCGAGTCCACGGGAGATGTAAGTAGTCAGTATGTCCTTTACCTGAACTCTGATTAAACACACCCAAGGGGAAAAAAAGACACTATCGCGCAACCCACCCTTCTATCTTGACATGTTTAAGAAAACAAGGAGAGAGACGCACATCACCACACGTGTACTGCGCTGGGGAAGTTTAATCAACACCTAGAGGCAACAGTGAGAGAGCAAACCAGACAGCATTCGCCTGTTTTAGATATATCAACCCGGCTCAGTGAGGCTGAGCAATCTGACTCGGGACATCGGTCCGGCTCTCTTGGAAATCTCCAATTGCTCCCTACAACTTTCCTTTCCTCCACAGAAACAAAACATAAAGACTTGCCGGGTTGCAGAGTGGAAGCAGTTAGTAATTTCGCGAATGAGCAACTAGAGAAGGAATTTACGACAAGATTGCTGACCTGCCGAGGAGAGCTATTGACCTGAAAGGTGCGGCGTGTCACATTTCAATAAATTTGACAATTTGAGAACATCCCCTCCCCTCAGAAGTTTTGCCTCCCCTCCAAAAAAGGGGGGCATTGTCAATATCTCGAAACGTGGCTCTCAGTCTAGTATTTGACACCTTTGCCGATAAGTGATTTTACTAATGTTAATTTCATCGATATTTATTGGGTCTTTTTTTTTAAAGAAAGAACATATATTTCAGTTCATCCTCAATCCCAGCCAGATAACATTTAGCAGAAGCCTCCTCGAAGTGGTGAGTGAATTCCACCGCCCAACCCGCTTTGCATTCCGCCTGAGCATTGCCGACCCCAAGCGATGCACAAAGTGTGTTTGTAAACAGCAACACAGAGCCGGGACTCAGTCAAAGTGAGGAGGGGGGTAGCTGTGAATTAAAGCCCTCTCGCATCGCACAGGGCTCCCAGGGCGTCAGTCCCTTCTCCCCGGGCAGCTCCCCAGTGGCAAGACCCAGCAACCAAACACTTCCACGCTGCCTGCTTCCAAGTTACTGAGACTAAATATTGTTGAACATATTTCCACAGAGAGGGGGGGGGGGGGGGGGGAGAGAATCATCACTTGCCTTCCATTTGGAAGGAAGCTTCCCAGCGAGGGAAAAGGACAAATCGGATATTTAAGTGGAAAACATGCCAACATTGCAGTATATTCTAAGTGCCACCGTATGTTAGGGAACAAGGACAGCTGGGAGATGGACACATTCTTTCCTGCCAAATGTCAAATGTTAGCGCCTCTCACTTTTAACTAGTATGTGTGTGTGCACAAAGCAGTAACAATTTTAACAGCTTTCCCCCAAGACCAGGTCAAGACCAAGACCAGGATGTGCATTAAAACATGTGCATTTTATTTTCCAAAAAAAAGGGGGTCTGTAACATTCAGAAGCTGTACTTACGGGAATAAGCGGCGGTGATGCACACCCACAGGCTGATCGATAGAGAGAGGGCGCAGCAACCAGCGATCGAGTCCATTTTTCAAAAAAAAAACACAGGCACCAGATCAGGAGAGAAACTCTCTGCTCCTCACCATGTCAACGCGCGTCTGATTTCCCCGTGCTGTCCCCTTGCTTTCTTGTTTCTCTTCCTTGTCCCACTCCCCCCACCCCCCTTTCTCTCTCCTCCTCCTCCTCCTCTTTCGGAACCAGCTGCTCGTTCACGCCATCCCGCCGCTACACGTCCTCTTGCGCCAACCAGTGGACCCGGAATCACGGACGTAAAGCGAGAGAGAGAGATGCAGGGGAAGGCTGCTACTGTGAGGATGTGCTGTTCCCCCTCAGTATACTATCCACGCTCGAAAGCTCTGCTGAACAAAAACACGGCAGCCCCCAACATGTATGACCCACAAGAGAAATTGCTGTCAAATCTCTTAACACTAAATCGGGCGCTTGCTTTAAAGGGGGGAAAAAAAGGCTGTATTACAATTTGCCCTAAATTCGCCAACGTCTATATCATTAACACTTGTTTTCAGCAAGTTTCAACACTAGGGAATCATTGAGTCCGAATATTATTCCTACTTTTTGTGAATTTTCTCGGGAAGTAACTCACTCGTCACAGTGGAAATTTAACCCCTAACTGCCGTCTCTGTTTTTATTACAGAAGACAGATTTAACTCTTGCCACGCCGTTCTCCCTGCGGTTTGAAGCGAGCGCTTTGAGGTGCAGCATCAGTGGGCGCTAAGAATGGGGGGAAAGGCGTTTGCCTATCCAACCCCACCATATAAAGACAAGTTGAACAGTCTCAATCCAGAATCATCCACCCTATTTCTGTGCCCCCTTGGATATTGCATAATATCGAATTTATCATTATTGTCATTAACAATGTAGTCCCGAAACAGAACCATTCTCTTTAGACTCACTTTCCTCGGGAAGTTAATTTATTTTGCATTCACCAGTAATGTTCCACTAGGATTTGTTTGGGGGTGCTAGGAAAGGGATATGAATCATCACCTATTCTCAATCGTAATCTGTTTGAGAGGGAGTTCTCTCCGCTTTTCCAAGTCCAGGGACCTTCTTGCAGGTCATCAAGAATTAGTGAGAGGATAAACTTCAACTATTTGGGAGGAGAGAATTCTGAAACGACGGTCAGAAGAGCCCTTGGAGGGATTCATTGTGCGGAGACCAAAACTGTTCACTGAAATCCCAAGTTAAATCTTCCTTCCACAGACAAAACAATCGAGTTTCTCCTTGATCGCCCAGACTGAGACCAGGGCAATGCCTTCATCCTGGTAAACGGACACATCTGCACTAAACGGAACACCCAGAGTTAGTCAGAATGTTTTGTATTTAAAAACAAAATTGGTCAAATGTGCCTGTCAACATTGTGTAATGCTAATTTGTTTTTTTTAATCAACGTACACCCTATTTGCTAATTCTGACAGTAATTCCTCTCAGCTAAAGAAGGTATTTAAGGAGATGTTTAAGAAAGTTAGGTTTTTGGCTTAAACAGCTATACTAAACAGCATTTGGTAAAATTCCTGCAGTGTAAATCTATAGAGGCTGCACAATGAGTGAGAAACAGCTGCGGAACAACCCCGTGAAATACGGTCTAGTTCCAAAGTAAAACCGATGACGAGCTGAAATTATTGGTGTTCGTTATTGCGAAGAACTGAGACAATTAGTTGCAGCTGGAGTAACTGATAATAGAGGGAATCATAATGGCAAAGGGACATTTGTGGTGCGGTGTAGTGTCCCTTACTCTGAGCCAGGAGACCCAATCCCACGTGTGTGTAACATCTGAAAAGGATGATTATCTCATAGTTGGTGATAATTTGTACAATTAATAGAGTATCTGATTTTTGTTTTTTTTTTAAAAATCACTTTTGAGAATTGGGTTTTGCTAGCTACACCACCATTTATTCCCCATCCCCAGTTGCTCTTGCTCAGTGGGTATTTTGAGTTGTCCCAGTCTCGGTGGTGAATGTACACCCACAATATTGCTGGGAAGAAGTTCCAGGATTTCAACAAGTTACGATGACAAAATGACAATATTTTTCCAAATGTGAATGTTGTGTCCCTTGAGGAAACTTATAGTAAGGGAAACAAGCATGGGAGCACCTTCATCTGCAAGACCATAAGATATAGGGGCAGATTTAGGGTCATTCAGCTCCTGATATATTTCTCAACTCCATTCTCCTGCCTTCTACTCATAACCCTGATCCCCTCACTAGTATACTCGTTATCTATCTCTGTGCTAAATACACTCAATGACATAGCCTCCAAAACTTTCTGCGGCAATGAGTTCTACAGGTTCATCACCCTGTGGCTGAAGAAATTACTCATCAGCTCAGTTCTAAAGGGTCATCCCTTCACTCTGAGGCTGTGCCCTTGGGTTCTCGTCTCTCTACCAGTAGAAACATCTTCTCCATATCCACTATATACAAGTCTCTCAGTATTCAATCAGATCCCCTCTCATCCCTCCAAACTCCATCCAGTGCAGACTCCAAGTTCTCAGTCTCTCCTCGTATGACAAGCTCGTCATGCCCGGATTGGTTCTTGTAAACCTCCTCTGGACCTACTCCAATGTCAGCACATCGTTTCTTAAGTAAGGGATCCAAAACTACTCACAATATGCCTGTATTCTTCCGATCAAACTGCACAACATCACACTTACCCCACAATGTATTCCAGCTGCTAAATCCTTCCTTCCCCTCTGAGCCTGTCCAAGTCCTCCTGTAGCGTCCCTGCTTCCTGAACACTAGCTGTCCCCCTGCCCCCCCCCGTCTTTGTATCATCTGCAAATGTAGCAACAATGCCATCAGTTCCTTTGTCTAAATCATCAATGTATAATGCAACTAATTGTGGTTTCAACATTGATCACTGCGGAACTCCATTAGTCACTGGCTGCAATTCTGAAGAAGATGCTTTATTCCCTCTCTCTGCCTACTGCCAGTCACCCAATATTCTATCCTTCTCGTACCTTGCCCCAACACCACGGGTTCTTATTTACCAGTCACCTGTGTGGCACCTGGTCAAAGAACTTCTGGAAATCCAAATAGATCACATCCACTGGCTCTCCTTTGTCTAATTTGCTAATTTCCTCCTCAAAGAGTTCTAACAGATTTCAGGCATGACCATCCCCTTGACAAAGCAATGCTAACACAACCCTGTTTTACCATGCACTTGCAAATAATCTGTAATCTCATCCTTAATAATGGACTGTAAAATCTGACCAATGATCTAGGTCAGGATAGGAGAAAGTGAGGACTGCAGATGCTGGGGATCAGAGTTTAAAAATGTGTTGCTGGAAAAGCGCAGCAGGTCAGGCAGCATCAAAGGAGAAGGAGAATCGATGTTTCGGGCATAAGCCCTTCTTCACGAATGAGGAGGGTGTGCCAAGCAGGCTAAGATAAAAGGTAGGGAGGAGGGACTTGGGGGAGGGGCATTGGGAATGCGATAGGTGGAAGGAGGTTAAGGTGAGGGTGATAGGCCGGAGAGGGGGTGGGGGCGGAGAGGTCAGGAAGAAAATTGCAGGTCAAGAAGGCGGTGCTGAGTCTGAGGATTGGGACTGAGAAAAGGTGAGGGGGGAGGGGAAATGAGGAAGCTGGAGAAATCTGTATCCATCCCTTGTGGTTGGAGGGTTCCTAGGCAGAAGATGAGTCTCTCTTCCTCCAGGCGTCGTGTTGCCATGGTCTAGCGATGGAGGAGGCCAAGGACCTGCATGTCCTTGGCGGAGTGGGAGGGGGAGTTGAAGTGTTGAACCACGGGGCGGTTGGGTTGGTTGGTGCAGGTGTCCCAGAGGTGTTCTCTGAAATGTTCCGCAAGTAGGCGCCCTGTCTCCCCAATGTATAGGAGGCCACATCGGGTGCAGCGGATGCAGTAAATGATGTGTGTGGAGGTGCAGGTGATTTCTGATTGCTATTGAAGGATCCCTTGGGGCCTTGGAGGGAAGTGAGGGGGGAGGTGTGGGCGCAAGTTTTGCATTTTTTGCGGTTGCAGGGGAAGGTGCCGGGAGTGGAGGTTGGTTTGGTGGGGGGTGTGGATCTGACAAGGGAGTCGCAGAGGGAGTAGTCTTTCCGGAATGCTGTTAGGGGTGTGGAGGGAAATATGTCCTTGGTGGTGGAGTTTGTTTGGAGGTGGCGGAAATGACGAAGGATGATCCAATGTATCTGGAGGTTGGTGGGGTGATAGGTGAGGACCAGTGGGGTTCTGTCCTGGTGGCCATTGAAGGGGCGGGGTTCAAGGGCAGAGGAGCGGGAAGTGGAGGAGATGCGGTGGAGAGTATCGTCAACCACGTCTGAGGGGAAATTGCGGTCTTTGAAGAAGGAGGCCATCTGGGTTGTTTGGTATTGGAATTGGTCCTCCTGGGAGCAGATGCGGCAAAGGCAAAGGAATTGGGAATATGGGATGGCATTTTTACAGGGGGCAGGGTGGGAAGAGGTGTAATCTAGGTAGCTGAGGAAGTCAGTTGGTTTATAGTATACATCCGTGTTGAGTTGGTCATCCGAGATAGAGATGGAGAGGTCTAGGAAGGGGTGGGAGGAGTCTGAGACGGTCCAGGTAAATTTGAGGTCGGGGTGGAAGGTGTTAGTAAAGTGGATGAACTGTTCAACCTCCTCGTGGGAGCACAAGGTAGTGCCGATACAGTCATCAATGTAGCGGAGGAAAAGGTGGGGGTGGTGCCAGTGTAGCTACGGAAGATGGACTGTTCCACATATCCAACAAAGAGGCAGGCATAGCTAGGGCCCATGCGGGTGCCCATGGCTATTCCTTTGGTTTGGAGGAAGTGGGAGGATTGGAAAGAGAAGTTGTTAAGAGTGAGGACCAGTTCAGTCAGTCGAAGGAGAGTGTCAGTGGAAGGGTACTGGTTGGTTCGGCGGGAAAGGAAGAAGCGGAGGGCTTTGAGGCCTTCGTGATGGGGGATGGAGGTGTCCATGGTGAAGATAAGGCAGTGGGGGCCAAGGAAGCGAATGTCATGGAGGAGGTGGAGGGCGTGGGTGGTGTCCTGAACGTACGTGGGGAGTTCTTGGACTAAGGGGGACAGGACTGTGTCAAGGTATGCAGAAATGAGTTCGATGGGTCAGGAGCAGGCTGAGACAATGGGTCGGCCGGGGCAGTCAGGTTTGTGGATTTTGGGCAGGAGGTATAAACAGGTGGTACGGGGTTGTGGGGCTATGAGGTTGGAGGCAGTGGATGGGAGATCCCCTGAGGTGATGAGATTATGGATGGTCTGGGAGATGATGGTTTGGTGCTGGGAGGTGGGGTCATAGTCAAGGGGGCAGTAGGAGGAGGTGTCCGCGAGCTGGCGTTTAGCCTCAGCAATATAAAGATCGGTGCGCCAAACTACCACCGCGCCTCCCTTGTCTGCCGGTTTGATGGTGAGGTTGGGGTTGGAGCGGAGGCCAGCTGACAGCTGCTTGTCTTTTGCTGCCCTCATTTCTTAAACAGGGGTATTACTTTTCCAGTCCTCTGGGAGCATTCCCAACTCCAGTGTTTCCTAAACGATTACCACCAGTGCCTCCACAATCTTCCTAGCTGCCTCCTTCAGCACTCTGGAGTGGAGTCCATCTGGTCAAGTTGATTAATCTATCTTCAGATCATTCAGCTTGCCCAGCACCTTCTCCTTAGTGATGGCCACTACACTCAGTTTTGCTCCATGACTCTTTTGATATATTGGTATGCTGCTGGTTCTTCCACCACGAAGACGGATGCAAAGTATCTATTCAGTTCCTTTGCCACTTCGTTTTTCCCCATTAATACTTCTCCAGTCTCAAGTTCCTTGGAAGGGGAATCCAACAGACCATTCAGTGAAGCACCAACTGGGATAAGGTCAGGGGAAATGAGGAAACTGGTGAAATCAACAGTGATCCCATGTGGATGGAGGATCCCAAGGCAGAAGATAAGGCATTGTTCCACCAGGCACCGGGGTGGCTACAATTTGCTAGTGAAGGAGGCCCAGGACTTGCATGTCATTAGTGGAGCAGGAGAGGGAGTCGTGGAGGGAATGGTCTCTGCGGAACACAGATAGTGATGGCAAAGGAAATATATCTCTGGTGGTGAGGACTGTTTGTAGGTAGCATAAATGTCAGAAAAGACAGACCCCACCACCAGAGATATATTTCCCTCCGCACCCTTATCTGCATTTCACAGAGACCATTCCCTCTGTGACTCCTTTGTTAGGTTCATGCCCCCCACCAACCTTCCCTCCACTCCCGGAACCTTCCCTTGTCATCACCAAACCAAGAACTCCCTGTTCCCTACTAGGTGTCGAGAGTGCTGTGCTGAAAAAGTACAGCAGGTCAGGCAGCATCCGAGGAGCAAGAGAATCGGCGTTTCAGGCATAAGCCCTTCATCAGGAATGAGACTTGTGGTTCGGGGCTTAGGGATAAATGGGAGAAGGTGGGGTTTGGGGGATGGAGCTAGGAATGTGACAGGTAGATGAAGGTGAGGGAGAAGGAATGGGTCGGGTGAGGGGAAGTGATGGACAGGTCCAGAGGGTGATGCCAAGTTGGAGGCTTGGGACTGGGATAATGTAGGGGGAGGGGAAATGAGGAAGCTGTTGAAATCCACATTTATCCCGTGTGGTTGTAGGATCCCAAGGCGGAATATGAGGCTTTCTTCCTCCAGGCGTTGGGTGGTAATTGTTTGACGGTGGAGGATGCCCAGGACCTGCATGTCCTTGACAGAGTGGGAGGGGGAGTTGAAGTGTTCAGCCATGGGGCAGTGGGGTTGGTGGGTGCGGGTGTCCCAGAGATGTTCTCTGAAACAATCCGCAAAAAGGCATTCTGTCTCCCCGATGTAGAGGAGATCACACCGGGTGCAACGGATGCAGTAGATGACATTGGTAGAGGTACAGGCAAATTTCTGATGGATGTGGAAGGATCCCTTGGGGTCTTGGATGGAGGTGTGGGCGCTGGCTTTCCACTCTCTGCGGGGGCAGCGAAAGGTGCCAGGAGAGGGGTGTGGGCTGGTGGGGTGTGTGGACCTGACGAGAGAGTCGCGGAGGGAATGGTCTTTTCGGAATGCTGATAGGGATGGGGAGGGAAATATATCTCTGGTGGTCCATTTGGAGGTGACGGAAGTGGCAGAGAATGATGCATTGTATGCGAAGGTTGGCGGGATGGAACGGGAGGACCAGGGGTGTTCTATCCTTGTTGCGTTGGGAGGAGTGGAGTCCAAGGGTGGTGGTGCGTGAAGTGGATGAGATGTGCTGAAGGCCTCAAGAGATCCTTCCACATCCATCAGACCTGATGTGCTTTTCCAGCACTACACTCTCGACTCTGAGATCCAGCATCTGCAGTCCTCATGTTCCCTTGTTCCCGACTAAGTTCTACAACAAGCTGCTCCTAAAAAAATCTCATAAACATCCACAAATTCATTACTTGGGATCTGCTCCCGACCTGATTTTCCCAGTCCACCTGTGTATTGAAGTCCTCCATGATTATTGTAATAGTGCCTTTCTCACATGCCTTTTCTATCTCCTGATTCATTTTCTGCCCCACATCTGATGGCTGCAGGGAGGTCTATACATTACTCCCATCAGGGTCTTTTTTCACTTGCCATTCCTCAAATCTAGTCACACAGATTCTGCGCCTTCTGATTCTGAAGTGCTTTTTGCTGTCAATTTAATTTAATTTCTCACTGACAAGGCAACTTCGCCCCCTCAGCCCACCTGCCCCTCTTTCCAATGGGAATGTGTATCCTTGGATAATTAGTTCCCAGCCCTGATCCCCTTGTAGTCATGTTGCTGGGAGACCCACAATATTGGACCCGCAATTTCAACCTATACTGTAAGCTCATTTTAATTGTTCTGTGTACTGCATGCATTTAAGTACAACAGGCTCACTCTTACAATGACTAATTCCCCTTCTCATAGTTGTCCACTTGTCTGCCAAGCCTGATTCCTGACCCTCTCCATATTCTCTGTCCTATTATTTGTTCTGGAAACTATAATCACTTCTGCTAAACTTTCACCCCCACCCCGCTTTAACATGTTCCACAATTTTCCATGCAATTGAAACCACCCCTCCACTACTTAGTTTAGAGCCCTTTCCCACAGCCTTAGTTATTCTTGCCTTCCTGAATAGTAGAATGTTTGGAAGGTGCTAGCAAAGGGGTCTTGGTGAGTTGTTGCAGTGCCTCTTGTAGATGGTACACATTGCTGCCATTGAGTTTTGGTGATAAGGAATAATTACTCAACCTTATGGATGGGTTGCCAGTCCCATCCCGTAGACTGCTTTATCCTGGATGGTGTGGGATTTTTACAAACATATGAATTTGGAACAGAAGTAGGGCTTTTTGACCCTTGAGACTGCTTTGCCATTCAATAAGATCATGGTGGATCAGCATGTGGCCTAAAATCCTGTCCTAACCCCCCACAAAAAAAAGTAACACCCACTCTCAAGTGTTGGAACTGCTCTCAATCATACAAGAGGAGACTATTCCATCACACACCTGGCTTCTGCTTTGTAGATGCTGGACAGGCTTTGGGAATACCTGGTTGAATTTCCAGATAGGCAGTAGGGATATACTGGAGCACAATTTGGTCAAAACACAGCTAGTTCTGTTGTGCAGGATCTCAACACAATTGGTGGAATGTTATCTGCATCCATTGATATATTCACATGGATCAGCTCGTTCTTGATATTAAATGAAAGCTATCAAATTGTATCTGTGTTGGTGTCCTCAAGGACAGGGTGAATTTGATAAGCCTCTTGACACTTTCGGATGAAGACAGTTGTGAATCCTTCAGTCTTGTCTTTTGCAATTTCATATTGAGCTTTACAAGCATTGAAGATGGAAATATTCATAGAACACTATCTCTGGTCAGTTGTTTAATTGTCCACCACTTAACATAACAGGATACAATTTGAGTTTCGGGCTTTGATCTGATCTCTGTGTGGAATTGCCTATCCCTGCCTGTGGCGTATTGTTTCCACTGATTAGCAAGTATGTAAATCCTGTTTTGGATATTTTTAATCACCTTTTTCAGATGCGTAATTACACACCTCTGGAGCAGGTGGGACTTGAATGTAGGCCTTCCAGTTCAGAGTTATGGTCACTACCAATGTGCCACAAGAGCCTCATATAATTGCGTTTTGTGACTAGGATAATTGGTTTAGTTTCTGCTAAATGTTGTTAGCTGGAGTCATTTGTGGTACCTGAGTAATTGCTTCTATTATTTTTCTTCTTTTCGAAGTCCACACCAACCATCTGAAGAATAACCCACTCACACCCATTCCCCTACCCTGTATTTACCCCTCTCTAATGTACCTAACACTATGGGCAATTTAGCTGGGACAATTCACCTAACCTGCACATCTTTGGACTGTGGGAGGAAACCGGAGCATCCGGAGGAAACCCACGCAGACACGGGGAGAATGTGCAAACTCCACACAGTCACCGGAGGCTGAATCGAACCCGGATCCCTGGCAGTGCTAGCCACTGTGCTGCCCCAGTCATTGTTTCTACTGGTTATTAATAATAACAGGGACTTGATGATATCGGCAATAATTGTTGACAACTGGGTTGACAAATGCTAAACGAGATAATTGGGGATACTAGATACTTGATGATAATGGAAAAATTGGTAATAGTTGCAGTAATTATTTTGAACTTGCATGGTAAAAACAATTTTCAATGCCTGTGGTATTGAATGGGATACTGCTAATATTTTTAGTAAAAATGTCCATGGAAAGAAAAATCGAACTTTTAGCTCAGCAATATTATCGAATAATTTGTCTTCTTATTTCTTCCAATAGACCAGAGAGAAACAAAGTGATCTAATAATGTCCAATTCATTTCTCTCCAAGAGGAAAGTGAAAGGCATATTAATGCCGAACAGCTTTCAGCCTACTGGGTATGGATATAATGCCAGAATTTGCTGAGAAGATAACTTTGAACTGAAGGCACACACTGTTATTTGTCTGTATATAATCCAGCAATTTATAGTGAGGTGCTGAGAGTCAGCACCAGTTGCTGATGAATTTGCCAGTCTGCCCTTAGCTGCACAAAAATGGGTTCTTGCTGCCATCCTCCCTGTGATATTCATGAAATTTCTGAAGCTGTGCCATTGCACTGTAAACAGAAAGCTGGTCTCTCACTGTCCATTCAACACAAAACTGGAATCATTCTTACTACTCACCATTACTGATAAGCATGAAGCAAAGCTGATGTGCATGTGTTATTGAATGTGTACATATAACTGCACATATATTGAAATGGAGTTTACATTTTATACATATAAATATATAGTGGCACAATGAACATCTAATTTAAGGCATAAAATGTAACCGTACCATGGGTGGAAGGAACAAATAACTTTGCATCTATTGAAACCAAAACTCTCAAACACTAGGATTTTTCTTCTGACTTGTCTGTTCCTGCTTCAGATTAATTGACAAATTGACACAATCAGCTATCAACTTGCTTATCAATGTACCATTTGATAACTAGAACGACGGACAGCAAATGGAATGAGCTATGGTCTTTTTCATCTCTTGTTCGATAATTTCAGTGTTGAAATCTTTGGGCAACATAGGTTCCAAATTATCTGTTCCTCCCTTATATGACATTTTACCTGTGAAGCTGTTTATTCAGGTTTACTCTGCAGCATTTGATTAGCATGGCAACTGATATATGCAACAGTGTGTGCATAAAACTACACAAATGAAAACCTTACCCTACTAAAGGCCAGTAGTGTAAATGAACCAATTCCTCAGAGCATTCTCCCATTGGAAATTGGATATCTTGGTTGTATTTCATATTCATTCACGGTATTGTTATTAAGAAGGTATACTGCATCTGTGAATTCAATCCAAATGATTAAGGTAGTTTATTTCCTCAAGATCCCAGCCACAATTCTAAACATTAAAATGACTATCAGTTAATTTTCAAATCACTGTTACTTAGCTCTGGACCTTCAAATTAGGTTATCCTTACAATTTCTCCATTTCCTTTTGTACTCCCCTTGATTCTGTATTCTGTAAGTTGGGGAAGACAGTGATGTAGTTGTAATGTTACTGGATCAGTAACCCAGAGGCTCAGGCTAATGGCCTGGGGACACAGGTTCAAAGTTCATCATGCTGGCTGAGGATATTTAAATTCAATTCATGAATTGAAAGCGAGTCTCAATAATGGTGACAACCATTTCTGGTTTATGAACATCTCTTAGGAAAGAAAATCTGTCATTAGGAAATGATTACTACATGTGACACTGGGAATAATGTGGGACTGTTAATTCCCCTCTAAAATGTCTGAGTGAGCCACCCAGTTCAAAGGCAATTAGGAAATGGCAACAAATGCTGGCACTGCCTAAATCCTGTGAAAGAATAAATTTTAAAAGTACCCATTTCTGTGTCAATAGAATCTGCAGAATAAGTGTGCTTCAGGATGTACTGTGTATGGGAAGCACATAGGAGCCATTCAGTCACTTGGTGGAGGTACAATGCTAAATGGCTTCAGTTTTCAATGTTAAGTGTGCTCTACTGACAAATTGGTAAAGGTGTTGTTAGGATAATTATGGGTGATTAATAATATGAACAACAGGACAAAGCAATACAACACCACCTTTGATCCTCAGGTGTGTTGCAGGTAAAGGGAATCATATTTATAAATAAAATAGCCTGGAGTTCATGAAGATGGAAAAAAGAAATCCGAGACATTCGTCACTGGAACATAGGAAGTTGAGGGACCTTGTTTTTAAAATCCCAAATTGAATGGCATGTGTCTTTCCTCGAGGCGAGGGGGCAGAAATTGAGGTGAGAGGAGAAAGATTTATAAAGGACACGAGAGGTAAATTCTTTTTACAAAAGAGTAGTTAGTGTGTGGAATGAATTGCCAGAGAAAGTGATGGATGCAGGTACAAGTTAATCATTCAACAGATATATGGATAATTACATGAATAAAAAGTGTGGAGGGATATAGGCCAGGAGCAAGCAGGCTGGACTCGTTTAATTTGTGATTATGGTCAGCTTGGACAGGTTGGACCAAGGGGTCTGCTTCCATGCTGTATGACTGTATGATTCTATGTTGAAGAGAACTTGCTTATTTCCAAAAAAGAACCTTGGTAGATTGCTTTGTGAATGCTGTGAGTAAATAAGTTAGCAGAATGTTGGCTGATTCAGACAAGCAAAGCACTTTCTCATAATAACATTACAATATCTCATGTCCCAAATTTCTGAGCAATGCATGTCTTGTTATTACATAAATCTTTGACAAGGACTATAGCAGTACTGGGGAATATTAAGCTGCATTGCAAAATGCCATGCCTCTTTCTGAAATGCAGTATTTGATCACACAGAAAGAACTCACAAGGTTTTGCCTTTACCACTCAGTTATGCGTTGTGCTTCATGGGTTTTTGATTTAATTAGTTTAACCTCTTCTTCCATTATTTTCTTCCTCTTTGTTTTATAGGTTCTTACTATTGCTTCATTTTCGGCAGAGGTGATGGGAGTGACGGAGAGTTGGTTAAATGCTCTGAACTGTGAAGCTCTGCTGTCAGTGTTCCTCATTGATCAACTGATGTGTACATCCGTGGGATAAAAACTCATCTTATTTTTAATAGAGTTAGAAAGTGCTGCTTTCAGAAGGCGCTATCTCCAAATACTAGATGCAAACAACACAGCCTCATTAAATAGGGGTAGTAAAGTATTATGAAATCAAATAGCATAGGAGGAAGCCACTTTGTGCACCTTGATTTCCAGTCCTTTAAGAGAACTATCCAATAAGCCCCACTCCCTAGCTTTCCTGGCATATGTGTATACATTCAATTTCATTTTTAAAGGTCTTGTTGGATCCAGTTCCAATGCCGTTTCAGGCAATGTATTTCAGATCTCGATAGCTCATTGTGTAAAAAGAGTTCTCTGAATTTGACTTTGCTTTTGCTAATTAACAATGGACAGTAACCTGAAACATCTTCACCAAATCACAATCTTGCTTCTAAGGAGAAGGAAACCATTCAGCCAATCAAACCTGTATCAGTTCTTCAAATGAGGATCATCCAGTATCCTGCTTTTACCCCATATCCTGCACATTACTTTTCTCCAAATAATCATCCAGTGCTCTCTTAAATGCCTCAGTTGAACCTGCCTCTACTATATGTATAGTCAATGCATTCACACACTACCCTTTCTTACTCTGCACATCGCTTGAAGTCTATGTGCTCACTTCTCAATATGTACTCCTATCCTATCAAATCTCCTCTCAGCCTTGTCTTTGAAGAGAACAATCCGAACTACTTCAGTCTACCCTCGAACAGAAGTTTCTCATTCACAAAGCATTCTTGTGAATCATTTCTGCATTCTCACCAATACATTCACATCTCTCCTATAATGTGGCACCAAAACTGTACACTAAACAAGTGTCTTATACAAGTTCAGACTCACCTCCTTGCTCTTGCACATTATGTCCCATTAATCAAGCCAAGGGCACTGTAAGCTTTATTGACTGCTCTCTCCACTTGTCCTGCCACCTCCAATGATTCTGATGATGAATGCATTGGAAACAGTGCAGAGACAGTTTACAAGAATGATTCCAGTGATGAGGAACTTCAATTATATTATATTAAACAATACCTTTTCTTGCATTCTATGCTGTAGCTAACAAAGAGAATATTCAATATTTTGATTAGAGTGGTGCTGGAAAAGCACAGCAGGTCAGGTAGCATCTGAGGAGGAGGAAAATCGATGTTTCGGGCAAAAGCCCTTCATCAGGAATTGATGTACAGTATTGCCCTCCATTCCTGATGAAGGGTTTTTGCCCGAAGCGTCGATTTTCCTGTTCCTCGAATGCTGCCTGACCTGCTGTGCTTTTCCAGCCCCACTCTAATCTAGACTCTGGTTTCCAGCATCTGCAGTCCTCACCTTTGTCTAGAATATTCAATATGTCTTTCTAATCACCTTGTAGTCACACACCTTCAGGGATCTATGAGTATGCACTCCATGTCCCTTTCCTCCTATACATTTCTCTGTTATGCATTCTTACTGGTTATGCATTCCCTGGTCTTGTTTATCACACCACCCCCACACCCCATACATCGACTCACAGCTTTCTGGATTGACTGTCAATTGTTGGCTTTCTGCTCAACAGATCAGATCACAAAGACCTTCCTGCAGTCTACAAGTTATACTTCTCAGTATGAACCTTAAAACAAATTTGTGTATCATCTGAAAATATATTAAACATGCCTGCTAAACTTATCAGCGATACATATCTTGAGAAACATGGGGGAGTTAATTACTGCAGATGCTGGAATCTGTCCTGAAAACAGAAAATGCTGGCGATCCTAGCATGTCAGACAGCATCAATCGAGAGAGAGAAAACTAATATTTCAAGTTTATCAGAGCTCCGATGAACTGTCATTGAGACATTCCCCTTGACATTCCTGACGAATGGCTTATGCCTGAAAAGTTACCTTTCCTGCTCCTCGGATGCTGCCTGACCTGCTGTGCTTTTCCAGTGCCACACTTTTCTACTCTGATCTCCAACATCTGCAGTGCTCCCTTTCTGCTTGTTCCCTGGCCTGTCCTCTATGCCAACATCAATGTAGATGACACTTAACTGAACCCTGAAAAGGCTGAAGAAGCCACTCGATTCAAATGTGATTAAAGACGCCATTCTGATGATGCTCAAACTCAATGAATGAATAAAAGATAACGGTTTTCTGGTTAAAAATAACTTTACATTCTATTACCCTATGTTTCTCGTTACTAAGCCAATTTTGAAACCACCACTTGCTCTTATATCATGTAGGCTATTGCTTTTCTAGTTAGCCTGTCATATGGGACCTCGTCAAAAGCTCTGGGAAAATCCATGTCGACTCCATTAAACATATTATTCTCATTGATCCACTTTGTTAGCTCCTCAATCAAGTCAGTCAAACACAGCTTGCTTGTAACAAGTCCATGTTGACCATCCTTGATTAATCAATGACCAGATATATCCTGTCCCTAAGAATTATTTCAAATAACTTGTCCAGTAATTGGGCTAGAGCTGACTGACCTTTAGTTGCTATCTATATCCTCCTTTCTTTTCAACAATGGGACAAAGTTAGCAGTCCTCAGGTTTACTGGCATCACACCTGTAGCCAGAGAGGATTGGAAAATATGGATATTGTACTCCCTAATTATGAGTCACTAATATCCATTTTGAAAGATGCAAACACCTACATATATCTTGTGTCACAATGCTTATATACCAAATGTTTCACAAACGTTTACCTCACCATCCATGACAACAACATCTACACTGTGTGCTTTCTGAAGGCAAATACAGAATGTTCATTAAGAACTATGCTGTGTTTTACAAATCTGTACGTTATGTACCTTTTAGAATTCTGATCAGCACATGTTAGACATTTGTGTGCATTTCTGTGCCTTTATTTCTTTTTTGTCATGCCCTGTCTTTTGCTTTCCTAGTGTCATTTTGAATTTCAACCTATTATTTTCTTTACATCTTTAATCTTTGTACAGTATTGCGCTCTCTCTATTTAACATCAGGTTTTCTTTTCTTGTGTTTTTCTATCTTTTCCTCTTTGACATCTGGTGGTGCAGGGTTCTGAATTTAGAAATCACTTTCTGAGAACAAATTTATTCTGAATCCTCTTTACATCCTTAAAAGCCTCCCTGTGCTTGGAGACTGTTTTATCTTCAAGTAGCTGTTTCCAGTCTACATTTGCCAAATCACATCTCAGCAGAGTATAGATAATTAAAGCAACTGAATTATGATCACTGCCACCAAAATACTCTCCCAATGCCAGCTCCATTTCCAAAAAATAAATCCAGAACTGCTACAGATGTTGATGAAGTCTCCAAAATGGTGACCATGCAATCATTGTCAAAAACCCCTGTGGTTCACCAATAGCCTTTAAAGAAGGAATTCTGCCATCCTTATGTGGAGAAAGCAGGAACAGAGTATTGAGTTTGATGGTCCATCATGACCATACTAAATGGTGGAATAAGCTTGAATTACCTACTCCAGCTCCAAATTTCTATGTTTCCATCCAGACCTGATTTGACCAACATGTGACTCCAAACACATAGTAATGTATCTGACTTTTAATTGCCCTCTGAAGTGGTCCAGTAAGACACTGAGTAGTACCATACTACTGTGAACTCTAAAGGGATGAGAACATGATGTATACCATATGGACTTTAGCAGTTCAAGAAGGCAGCTCACCATGACCCCCTCAAGGGGCTGAGCCAGTGACACCCACAACACATCAACAAATATTTAAAAACATCATAAATGTAATGATGCCCAGATAATCTATTGTTTACTGAAGTGTTTAAGGTATAAGTATGGTTTTGGACAATGAGGAATACTCTCCAATCCTAAAAAGTTGGGGATTCTTCAGGTATACTTGGGAAGATGGAAAATATTGTGCTTTAATGTTTCATCAGAGTATTGCATTCAAGAATGTTAATTGAAAGGTGAGTCAAGCTCAATCTCATGTTTGACAATTTTATAATTATAGAGGAAAGGCCAAGTTGATTTATATGTAATATCCAAATGAAGAGAAATGAAATTGGCAACCAAAACAGAAAATACTAAAAATGCTGAGTCGGTCTGACAGCATCTACTGAAAGAGGATCAGGCTTAATGACCCAGGTCTGTGATCTTTCACCAAAACTGGGAGATGTAAGAAATATTATAGGTTTGAGCAATTGGTTTTGAGAGGAATGAACTGCAGGGATAGGATGGAAACTGGGAAATATTACATGATAAATGGTGCAAGGCCACTGGGAATGGTAAAAGGACAAGTAAACGATGTATCTCAAGGAGGTGTGACTGGAATTACCTTGAATCATTGTCCCAAAGGAAAGGTTAGCAAGAAACAAGGAAGAAACCAAACAAGTTAATAAAAGAAAAGAAACATTATTTAAGAGGCATTTAGACAGTCACATGAACAGGCAGAGAATAGAGAAATATGGACCATGTGCAGGCAGATGGGGTTTGTTTAGAATGGTTTAATAGTTGGTGCAGACATGATGAATTGAAGGTCCTGTTCCTGTGTTGTACTGTTCTACACTAATAAAGTGGGGACAGAGGTTATGATATAAAACGTTGTGTTTAATGTTGAGCCTGTGGAAACCTATGATACAATTGGAAAGGTCAGGTGGTATTCCTAAGACTTGCTTTGAGCATCAATGGAACTCTGTTCTGGAATTCTGAGGAAGGATCACTTGACCCCATATTAAGTCTGATTTCTCTCCACAAATGCTGCCAAACCAGCTGAGCTTATTCAGCAATTTCTATTTTTGCTTGGAATTGGAACTCTGTAGTTGGCTGTGGGCGATAGAGCTCACAGTGAGATCAATTGGAGAATTTTACTGGCTGTAAGATTAGCGTCATGCCTCCAGGAAGGGATTGTGGTCATGTTTGGTCTCCTCAGTGCAGAGGGGACCACATTGTGAGCAGGGAGCTCTGGGTACAAAATCAAAAGAAATATAAGTAAGTCAGTATTTCACCTGGAAGGATTGTTTCGGGCTTTATACAGTGCAAATGGTGTGAGGTCAAAGCCATTGCCTGCACTTGTGAAAACAACAAATTATTGGGATGACTCAAAACTGAGCCAGGTTGTTGTTGAAGGCCTGAATCCTTTGGATTGTTTCAAGAGAAGCTCAAAAAATCTGGTCATTGCATCTCCTGCAGGAGATATTTGAGGTGATGGAGGTGGACTCATTGAAAGCATATGCTGTTCGGGTGGAAAGAGAGCCCAGTCGTAGTTCAGGGAGGAGCAGGACAGATACATGTGAAATGTAATGGACCTGGTTGATAGCCCTGTCAACGGTGATGGAGGGGAATCTTTGAGGACAAGTTGTTGAGAGGAATGTAATGTCTCAAATGAGAGATTACAGCTGAATGTTTAACCTTGGCTCAATTTGTAATGGTAGATGTGCTCTGGCATTCCCAACACCGTTTTATTTCAGTTTCACTGTGTTGACTACCCTCCCGACTGCAATTTTTAAAATTATTTATGGGATGAAGGCCTCGCTGGGTTGGCCTGCATTCATTGCCCATCCCTAATTACCTAACCACTGTAGGTCTGGAATGACATGTCGGAGAAAGTGAGGACTGCATGGAGACCAGAGCAGGTAAGGATGGCAGTTTCCTTCTCTCAGGGACATTAGTGAACCCACTCCTTCCTGCAACAGCCTTACCTGATTCCCCCTCTGAAATGTAAATGCCCTCTCAACCTTGCCACTTACATAAATAGACTTGAATGCCCTCTGGCTACTTAGAGTCATGTATTCAGCATGAAAACAGACCCTTCAGTCCAACTCATCCATGCTGACCAGGTTTCCCAAAAATAAACTAGTTTCATACTCCTCTAAACCTTTCCTATTCAAATACCTGCTAAATGTGTTTTAATGTTGTAACGTCATCTACACCCACCATTTCCTGTGGCACTTCATTCCACATCCACACCACCGTCTGTGTGATAAAGTTGCCCATCAGATCCTTTCTCACCTTAAAACCATGCCCTCTAGTTTTGAATTCACCTAACTTAGGGGGTCACCCCTCATCCCTGATGCAAATCCCACCTCATATATACAGCCCACTTACCCACTCACCTGCCAACTCTCCAACCCATTCACTCGGTCATCCACTCACCCATTCACCATCTAATGCTCATTGACTGGACTGTAAAATCAGCAGTAATAACTGACATGACTAAACACCCTTCCCCCACCGTTGCAGTTCACACAGCAACTGTTGTGAAATGGTCGTATCCTCTCTCCTTCCTTGGACTTGACGCTACTTTCTGATGGAGACCATGGTGTGTCTTATGATCCTGCTCCACAGCTCCCTGACGAAGGAGCATCGATCTGAAATTTGGTGCTTCCAAATATACCTGTTGGATTATAACCTGGTGTTGTGTGATTTTTAATTCTGATGGAGAGCTCCAGGAGGTGCTGTGCCACATGATTATTCTTACACTGGAATTAGAAAGATCCCAGAGGAAATGTGAGGTACCATTGGTTTGTTAAGGTATTTGTAAGCAGCAGCAATGCAGACAGCAATAAATCACCACAGATCCAATCTCTCATTCGAGAGAGACAACATTTTTTTAATTATCCATTCGTGGGATTAGGGCATTGCTGGCTGAGCCAGTATTTATTGCCATCCCTAATTGCCCAGATCACTGTCAACCATATGTCAACCAGACCAGGTGAGAATAGTAATTTCCTTCCTTATGGGTTTTTCTGACAATTGACAATGAATTTAAGGCCATCGCTAGACTCTTAAATCTAGATTTCTATTGAATTCAAAGTTGAATATCTGCTGTGGGGATTCCAACTGGGGTCCCCAGAACATTCCCAGGCCTCCAGATTCTCAACCCAGCAATAATACCACTGGACTGTCACCTTCCCTTATGTAGCCTCTCATGGCTTAACCTGAGGATCACAGTGCTTCAGATGAGGGGAGAGATTGAGAAGAAAATACCTTCCTGGGATCGTCAGTTGGTATGGGAATTGATCCATGCTGTTGGTATCACACTGCATTATAAACCAGCTATCCAACCAAGTGAGCTAACCAATACCCCTTCCTTCATTATTGCTACTCCAGCAAAGATTCAGGCTTTTGTTTTCTTTTGCAATTTTGGAAATGGTTTTTGTTATTATTACTCTTTAAGCTCCGTGAATTAGCAATCATCAAAACAGTCATTTTGTGTTTTTCCAACAAAATTAAAGTTATGAATATTTTGCTTTTAAAGCTGTTACTGCAAAGCAGTGAAAATCAACATGTCATAGAAATCAAATAAATAACTAGAATTGAAAGCTAACTGTAATAGGAAGCCTCCTGTGATTATCACCATTAGCTCTCTGCTTGGCTGATGAATCAATTGAACACCACTTGGAGGAAACACGGAAAGTGCCATGGGTGGAGAATAATTGTGTGACGGGTGAGAGTTTGAAGTCCACCACCAAGAGTAGCTTCGCACCAGTACTGATCAAGCTAAAGGACATTGCTGTTCGACTAAGTCTGTGGCCATTGGTGAGGCAACCAACAAAAGCAAAATACATATCGACCTTACAGTCACCAATCTCTTGATCTTGTGCAAAGAATCATCAGATCGTAAGAAATAGGCCATTTGGACCCTCGAGTCTGTTCCACCAGTCAATAGGATTATGGCTGATCTGACATTCCTCACATCCACTTTCCTGCTGCTTTCCCATAAACCATGACTCCCCTACTGATGAAGAAATTATCCACCTCATCCTTCAATATAAATAAGGACTCTGCCCCCAGCTCTCTGTGGTAAGGACTTCCAAAGACTCAATTTTCTGAGAGAAGAAATTTATCCTCATTTCAGTCTTAAATTGGTGCCCCTTTATTCTGAAACTGGTCCCAGGCTGTCCCATGAGGGGAACTATCCTCTCAGCATCTACTCTGTCAAGTTCCTTAAGAATCCGATGTGTTTCAATGAGATTGCCTCTCATTCTTTTAATCAAATCAGTGATCATAGTTTCTACCTGTTTAGCCTTTCTACATAAGACAATCTGTCCACATCAGGGATCATCACCATAAACCTGTGAACTGTCTCAGGAATACAGTCAGAGATCCTGAAGGGTGGAGAGATAAGTGAGAGGAGGGTGGGGGTGGGGAGAAAGTAGCATAGAATACAATAGGTGAGTGGGGGAGGGGATGAAGGTGATAGGTCAGGAGGGTGGGAGGGTGGAGTGGATAGGTGGAAAAGAAGATAGGCACGTAGGACAAGTCATGGGGACAGTGCTGAGCTGGAAGTTTGGAACTGGGGTGAGGTGGGGGAAGGGGAAATGAGGAAACTGTTGAAGTCCACATTGATACCATGGGGTTGAAGTGCTCCAAGGCGGAAGATGAGGCGTTCTTCCTCCAGGCGTCTGGTGGTGAGGGAGCGGCGGTGAAGGAAGCCCAGGACCTCCATGTCCTCGGCAGAGTGGGAGGAGGAGTTGAAATGTTGGGCCAAGGGGCGGTGTGGTTGATTGCTGCGGGTGTCCCGGAGATGTTCCCTAAAGCGCTCTGCTAGGAGGTGTCCAGTCTCCCCAATGTAGAGCAGACCCCACCACCAGGGATATATTTCCCTCCCCACCCTTTCCGCCTTCTGCAAAGACCGTTCACTCCGTGACTACCTGGTCAGGTCCACGCCCCCCTACAACCCACCCTCACATCCTGGAACCTTCCCCTGCCACCGCAGGAATTGCAAAACCTGCGCCCACACCTCCTCCCTCACCTCCATCCAAGGCCCTAAAGGAGCCTTCCAAATCCATGAAAGTTTTACCTGCACATCCACCAATATCATTTATTGTATCCGTTGCTCCAGATGCAGTCTCCTCTACATTGGGGAGACTGGACACCTCCTAGCAGAGCGCTTTAGGGAACATCTCTGGGACACCCGCACCAATCAACCACACCACCCTGTGGCCCAACATTTCAACTCCCCCTCCCACTCTGCCGAGGACATGGAGGTCCTGGGCCTCCTTCACCGCCGCTCCCTCACCACCAGACGCCTGGAGGAAGAACGCCTCATCTTCCGCCTCAGAACACTTCAACCCCAGGGCATCAATGTGGACTTCAACAGCTTCCTCATTTCCCCTTCCCCCACCTCACCCCAGTTCCAAACTTCCAGCTCAGCACTGTCCCCATGACTTGTCCTACCTGCCTATCTCCATTTCCACCTATCCACTCCACCCTCCCCCCACGGACTTATCACCTTCATCCCCTCCCCCACTCACCTATTGTACTCTATGCTACTTTCTCCCCACCCCAACCCTCCTCTCACTTATCTCTCCACGCTTCAGGCTCTCTGACTGTATTCCTGATGAAGGGCTTTTCCTGAAATGTCGATTTTACTGCTCCTCGGTTGCTGCCTGAACTGCTGTGCCCTTCCAGCACCACTAATCCACAATGTTCTATATAAGAAGAAAGTGAAGACTGCAGATGCTGGAGATCAGAGCTTAAAAATGTGTTGCGCTTTTCCAGCAACACATTTTTAAGCAATGTTCTATATAAGCTTTCCTGATTATCTGCTGCCCTTGTGTGCTAGCTTTCTGTAATTTATAGACAAGTGCCCCCAAGTCCCTTTGTGTTGCAGCTTTCTGCAACTTTTCCCCATTTAAGTAATGCTCTTTTGCTCTCCTTTCCAACCTTGCATTTTCCCACATTACGCTCCAGTTGCCAGTCCTTTGCCCACTTACTTATCCTATCAATATTTCTCTGTAAACTGTTTGTATCCCTCTCCCAAGCTGCCTTTCCATCTATTTTGTTTCCACCTCACTCCATCTTCACAAAGGAGACAGGGTGGTATTAGGAGGCACGGAGCTGCAAGGGGGAGCCACACAGAGATCCCTCAAAAGTGACTAAAAAAAGGACACAAGCAGAACTGCCTGTGTCCTTTACCACCAACAATCGAAGTCCAAACAGAAGTGAGCTGACTTGCCTCTGGTAAGAAACCCCTTGGCATATCTGGGTCCTTTGGACTCAGCACCCCTGGGGTCATCGCCCAGAAAACTCCAGGGCTAATGGGTTCTATAGCACAGTCGTCTCTCTCTCAGCCAGCTGCAGAAGTAGGGAGTGTACAGAGATGGGAGAGAAACAAAACCTATTGAAGACACTTTGTGGCCAGATGAAGAAGACTTTTCTGCAAATAGTAGCTTACCCAGAAATGTCCATGATGTTAAATTTCTTTTATGTGTTTGTGAGTAACTATGCAGGTGCTAAACATGTTTTCACTCCATCTGTTTATGGTTTCAACGTTCCAAGGATAGAGGGTTTGTGTTGAAAATCAACACTGCCGTCTTCCAGCAGGGGGAGCAATGCGTACACATGGCGTTGGGTTCTTGTGAAACATTTGCCCTTTCGTGTTCAGCGTGCTGAATATTTGGCTCCCTTTGTGAGCAAAGGCGTAGCTGACAGAGTTGTACAGCAAAGGCTGTGTCAGGGCGATGCACGAGTCTGTAGTGAATGCTATTTCCTTTAAAAGCCCTTTGAATAGTGCATGCTACATCTGCCTTACACATTATTGATTTCCAATATGATGTAAAACAATAGTCAATATCCTTTTCCAGTGGTTCTCAGCCTCAGTCTGACCACAGTGGTGAGCAGCCATATATACACTTCACTTTCCTGCTAGCGCATCCCATTAATGCCACAGGCTTCAGATTTCTCCAAATCGCTGACCTGAGAGCAAGGACGTAACAGTGGAGTTGTTTTGGCATTGATTTGGACACAGCTGGAGTACCGTGTTCAGTTCTGGTCACCTCACCGCACGAAGGATGTGCTAGCACTACAAGGGCTACAGAGGAGATTCACCAGGATGTTGCCTGAAATGGAGATATTGAGCTAAAGGCGAGATGACATAGTCTTGGGACTGTTTTCTTTAGAGCAGAGAAGACTGCGGAGTGACATTGTTGGGGTGCATAAGATTATGAGGGGCATGGACAGGGTGAGAAGAGAGCAGCTGTTCTCCTTGGTTGAGAGATCAATCATGAGGGGACATAGTTTTAGGGTAAGAGGCAAGAGATTCAGAGGGTATTAGGGGCTGGTGGGAATTTGGAATGCACTGCTTGGGAAGCTAGTAGCGACTGAAAACCTTACAATCTTTAAAAAAGATTCAAATGAACACTTGAACTATTATAACATTCAAGGAAATGGGACAAATGTAAGAAATTGGGATTAGCGTGCCTTTAAAGTAGTTATTGTCAGTGCAGGCTCGATGAGCTGAAGGGCTTTTTCTGCACTGTATGACTCCACCCATACAGTGGAGTATAAGAACTATATAGGAGAAAGTGAGGTCTGCAGATGCTGGAGATCAGAGTTGAGAATGTGATGCTGTTCCCAGGATGACCAATTCCACTTCAGAAAGTCCCAGATGGCCTCCTTATTCCATGATCACAATCTCCCTTCCCACATGGTTGATGATACCCTCAAGCACATCTCCTCCACTTCATGCACCAGCGCTCTTGAATCCCACCCCTCCCAACGCAACAAGGGCAGAACCCGCCCCCCTACTCTTGTCCTCACCTTCCACCCCACCAACATCCACATACATTGTATCATCCTCTGCCACTTCCGCCAATTGCAAACGGACCCCACCACCAAAAATATATTTCCCTCCTCACCCCTATCAGTGTTTTGGAGAAACCATTCCCTCTGCAACTCCCTCGTCAGGTCCATGCACCCCACCAGCCCACACCCCACTCCTGGAACCTTTCCCTGCCACCACAAGGAAAAACCAGCACCCACATCACTCCCCTCACTTCTGCTCAAGGCCCCAAGGGATCCTTCCACATCCATCAGAAATTTACCTGTACCAATGTCATCGACTGCATCTGTTGCACCCGATGTGGTCTCCCCTACATCAGGGAGATATGATGTCTTCTTGCGGATCATTTCAGAGAACATCTCTGGGACACCTGCATCCACCAATCCCATCGCCCCGTGGCTAAACACTTCAACTCCCCCTCCCACTCCATCAAAAACATGCAGGTCCTGGGCCTCCTCCACCACCAAACCATTACCACCTGCGCCTGGAGGAAAAACGCCTCATATTCCGCCTTGGGACTCTGCAACCACACAGAATAAATGTAGATTTCAACAACTTCCTCATTTCCCCTGCCCCCACATTATCCCAGTCCCAAGCCTCCAACTCAGCACTGCCTTCTGGATCTGTCTATCACTCCCTACTCTGACATATCACCGTCTCCCTTGCCTTCATCCACCTATCGCTTTCTCAGCTACCTTCCCCTCCAACCCCAGCCCCCCTGATCCATAAGCCTCATTCCTGATGAAGGGCTTATGACTGAAACGTCAATTCTCCTGCTCCTCAGATGCTACCTGACTTGCTGTGCTTTCCCAGCAACACACTCACAACTATAAGCTCTGTATAACCTATCCATCTAGACCCGCCTACCCTTCCCCCCTAGCCTTTGGCATATGAGGTGACTGTGCCTACTGTAATCAGACACTGCCAGCCCCTTGAGGACAGGCTGCTTCTAACTATGGGTGACCACTCCCCAACATGCCGTCCCCAAAAACCTGAAAGTAAACCTTGCCAGCAATGCTTTACAGTGTCCTTTCCCCACTCCCAACAAATCCTTTGGTTCCTCCGTTACCCCACTGTTTTTGGCACCATTGTCCAGAGTCTGCAGCCCCAGTCCTGATGAGTAAACAGCTGAGGATCATTGCTGTGGAAACTTACCTCGTGAATCAGTGGCCTCCATTGCAGCAGCGAGAGTGGTGAGAGCCCAGATCGGGGGCTGCCTGGAAGGTAAATATTCCTGTTAAATATTTATCTCATGAATAGGTGGAGCGAAGGATCAACGGGAGTGGAACGTGGACATGGGGACTGCTGAGTACGTGAACTGATATCTTTGGGCTCTGGCTCTCCCACCCACCCTCCTCCTCGAACCAAAACAAAGACCCTGTGTGAAGGGTTGGTAAGGTAAGGATTTTTTAATTTATTTATTCAATCTCTCTTGGCAATTTAGAGCAGAGGGGATGGAGGGGATGGAGGCCAGGACAGTTGCATGCTCCTCTTGCAGGATGTGGGAGGTAAGGGTCACCACTGGTGTCCCTGCTGACTTCGTCCGTGAGAGTGCACCCAACTCCAGCTCCTCACAGACCGTGTTAGGGAACTGGAGCTGGAGCTGATTGAACTTTGTAACATTCAGGAGGCTGAGGGCAAGATACGGAGGAGTTATAGGGAAGTAGTCGCACCTAAGTTACGGTGACCATCTGAAGAGGAAAAGGGAACTCCCATTCCCCTCAACAATAAATACACTGTTTTGGATACTGTTGAGGGGGATGACCTACCAAGGGAAAGCCACAGCAAACCAGTCTCTGGCACTGAGTCTGGTTCTGTGACTCATAAGGGAAGAGCGATTGTGATAGGAAATTCAATGGTTAGAGGGACAGACAGGAGATTCTGTGGTTGCGCAGGAGACTCCTGGATGGTATGTTGCCTCCCAGGTGCCAGGGTCTGGGATGTCTCAGATTGAGTCGACAGGATTCTTAAGTGGGAGGGAGATCAGCTAGAAGTTGTGGTACACATTGGTGCCAAGGATATAGGTAGGGAAAGGGATGAGGACCTGATAAAAGAATGTAAGGAATTAGGTCGGAAGCTAAAAGGCATGACAAGCAGAGTAGTAATCTCAGGCTTGCTACCAGTGCCATGGGCTAGTGAGGCTAGGAATAGAGAACAAGTGCAGATGAACATGTAGCTGCAGGGCTGGTTTAGGAGGGAGGGCTTCAGATCTTTGGATCACTGGGATACCTTCTGGGGAAGGTGAGACTTCTACAAGAAGGAGGGTTACACCTGAACTGGAGGGGTACCAATATCCTGGGCAGGAGGTTGGCTAGGATGCTTTAGGTGTGTTTAAACTAGTTTCACAGGGGGGTGGGAACTGGAAGTATGGATCTGAGGATGGAGAGGCTAGTGAACAGGTGGATACAGTGTGCAGAGAATCTGTGAGGAGGAATAGACATTTGATAGGGCAAATCAGTGTGATGGGTGGAGGTGTGTCTGTTTTAATGCAAGAAGTATCAGGATTAAGATGATGAACTTAGAGCATGGATCAGTACTTGGAATTATGATGTTATAGCCATTAGAGAGACTTGGGTATCACAGGGGCAGTAATGATTGTTGGATTTTTCAGGGTTTAGATATTTCAAAAGATATGGGAGGAGGTAAAAGAGATGGAGGAGTACCATTGCTAATCAGAAATAGTTTCACAGCTGCAGAAAGGGAGGTCGTCAAGAAGGGTTTGACTACAGAGTCAACATGGCTGGAAGTCAGAAACAGGAAAGGAGCAGTCACTTCATTGGGAGTTTTATACAGACCTCCCCAATAGCAACAGAGAAATGGAGGAGCAGATTGGGAGGCAGATTTTGGAAAGGTGCAGAAGTAACAGGATTACTGTCATGGGTGACTGTAACTTCCCTAATATTGATTGGAACCTCCTTAGTTCAAATAGATTGGATGGAGTAGTATTTGTCAGGTGTGTCCAGGAAGGATTCCTGACTCAATATGTAGATAGGCCTACCAGAGAGGAGCCAATATTGGATTTGGTGCTTGGCAATAAACTGGCCAGGTGTCAGGTCTCTCGGTGGGAGAGCATTCGGTGATAGTGATCGCAACTCCCTGACCTTTATTATACTCATGGAGAGGGATAGGAACAGACAGTATGGGGAAGTATTTAATTATGGAAGAGGGAATTATAATGCTATTAGGCAGGAACTGGGGCACCTAAATTGTGAACAGATATTCTCAGGGAAATGCATGAAAGAAATATGGAGGTTCTTTAGGGAGCACTTGCTGATAGTGCTGGATAGGTTTGTCGCACTGAGGCAAGGAAGGGATGGTAGGTTGAAGGAACCTTGGGTGACAAGGGATGTGGAACATCTAGTCAAAAGGAAGAAGGAAGCTTATTTAAGATTGAAGAGGCAAGGATCAGACAAGGCTCAAGATTGTTACAAGGTAGTTAGGAAGGAACTGAAGAATGGACTTAGGCGAACTAAAAAGCAGCATGAAAAAGCTTTAGCAAGTAGGATTAAGGAAAACCTTAAGGTATTCTACATTTATGTGAGGAACAAGAGGATGGCTAGAGTGAGGGTCGGGCCGATCAGGGATAGTGGAGAGAAATTGCGCCTTGAGTCAGAGAAAGTAGGGGAGGTCCTTAGTGAATACTTTGCTTCAGTATTCACTACTGAGAGGGACCTTGACATTTGTGAGGCCAGCATGAAACAGGCTAATATGTTTGAACAGGTTGATGTTAAGGAAGATGTGCTGAAACTTTTGAAAAACATAAGGATAGATAAGTCCCCTTTGCCAAATGGGACATATCCAAGGTTATATGCATGAATCGATGGAAGAGATTGCTACGCCTTTGGCGATGATCTTTGCATCCTCACTGTCCACTGGAATAGTGGATGATTGAAGAGTAGCAAATGTTACTCCCTTGTTGAAGAAAGGGAAGAGGGATAATCCTGAGAATTGCAGACTGGTCAGTCTTATGTCAATGGTGAGCAAATTATTGGAGAGGATTTTGAGAGAGAATTTATGATTACGTGAAAAACCATAGTTTGGTTAAAGCTAGCCAACTTGGCTTTGTGAGGGGAAGGTCATGCCTCACAAAGCCTTATTGAATTCTTTGAGGGTGAGATAAAATACAATGATGAAGATAGAGCAGTGGTGTACAGAGGAACTTCAATTATCTGAACAAGATTGGCAAGCACTAAATTCATTCAAATAATTGATTATTTGATTATTTGATTTCCTCTGGGGCTTGGAGATTTATGTGAAGTCTGCTCCCTGTTCAGGAGACTAGGCAAAAGGACACTGCTTGTGAGATGCTTCCCCCCCTCCCCCCAACCTGCCCCCAACCCCTTCTGCTCCAATCCTGCCTCCTGCCCATCCCCAACCCCGTCCAACACCGCCCTCCTGCCCATCCCCATCCATCCGTACCAGCCAGACTGTACACCAATAGTAAGCCTTTGTATGGTCAGTCTCCAAATAACAGGGACACACACACCTTTTTGACAGGTTCCACTATAGGACAATTTTGGAGAGATTATTAGATTACATTCCCTACAGTGTGGAAACAGGTCCTTCGGCCCAACCAGTCCACACCAACGTTCCAAAGAGAAACCCACCCAGACCCACTTCCCTCTGAATGATGCATCTAACACTATGGGCAATTTAGCATGACCAATTCACTTGACCTGCACATCTTTGGACTATGGGAAGAAACCGGAGCAGCCGGAGGAAACCCGCGCAGACATGGGGAGAATGTGCAAACTCCACACAGTCACCCGATGTTGGATTTGAACCTGGGACCCTGGTGTTGTGAGGCAGCAGTGCTAATCACTGAGCTACTGTGCCACCCCACTGGGGAGGGGTTTATGATTCATTCCTATGTAGAACTCCAGGGAAATTGTGGGGGGAGAGAGAGAGATGACGGGATAATCCGATATTTGGATAATTGATTTTCAGATAATTGAGGTTCGTCTGTACATGGATTTTATTAAGGCGTTTGATGAGGTTCCTCATAGTAGGCTCATTCAGAAAATAAGGAGGTGTGGGATACAAGGAAACTTGTCTATCTGGATACAGAATTGGCTGGCCCATATAAGACAGAGAATGGTAGTAGATAGAAAGTATTCATCCTGAAGCTCAGTGACCAGTGGTGTTCCACAGGGATCTGTACTGGGACCGCTGCTCTTTGTGATTCTTATAAATGACTTGGATGAGGAAGTGGAAGGGTGCTGATGACATGAATGTCGGTGGAGTGGTGGATAGTGTAGAGGGCTTTTGTAGGTTGCAATGGGATGAAGAACTGGGCTGATAAGTGGCAGATGGAGTTCATCCTGGAAAAATATAATGTGTTTCATTTTGGAAGGTTGAATTTAAAAACAGAATACATGGTTAAAGGCAGGATTCTTGGCAGTGTGGAGGAACAGAGGGATCTTGGGGTCTATGTTCATAGATCCCTCAAAGTTGTCACCCGAGTTGAAAGAAATTTTAAGAAGTACGGTGTATTGGTTTTCATTAAAAAGAGCCGCTGCAGCTCTATAGAGCCCTGGTTAGACCACACTTGGAATATTGTGTACAGTTCTGGTTGCCTCGTTATAGGAAGGATGTGGAAGCTTTCGAGAGGGTGCAAGGGAGCTGGGTTTTTTCTCATTGGAGCGAAGAAGGATGAGAGGTGACTTGGTAGAGGTGTACAAGATGATGAGGGGCATAGATGGAGTGGATAGCCAGAGATTTTAACCCAGGGAGGAAATGGCTATCATAAGGGAGCAAAATTTTAAGGTAATTCGAAGAAGGTTTACAGGAGATGTCAAGGCAGGTTCTTTACACAGAGTAGTCGGTGCATGGAATGTACTGCCAGACAAGTCAGATACATTAGGGACTGTTGGAAAAAAATCTGCCACCCTGCTCCCCCACAGCATGGCCACTTAAAAAAACACAGAAGCTGGCCTGCAAAGCACAGAAATCAAGCCTGCCAACTCGTACAGGAACGACCCAGAGGGTCCCAGTCTTGGCCAAACAGGTGAGCATAGAAACCAGACATGGCCAAGCTACTCCCTCACCAGAGAATACACTTTCTCAAACAACGTTCGCAATCAGCCCTCAGCGCAGATTAGCACTGCAGTCCCAACACCCTAAGGACAGGCTCCTTTCCCATTGAAACCGATACTGCATTAACAAAGAGGCAGACTGAGAGACCCCAGAAGACTTCACTCACAGGAGGAACACAATGGACACACCTGAATACCAGGAGAAGGCACTTTTACACATATTCACACGAACAGGAAGTACAATGAAGAATCATCTAGAAGACATTATTCCCCACTCACGGAGATGACTGGAATCTCCTGTGTCAATTACAAATAAATTGCTACTGCAGGACGCTTGATTAACTTCCATTCAGTTTATTCTTGTTTTAATCTCTTTACAATTTTCACCATTGTACTGTAACTGCTTTACAATGATCATCTTTGTGTTGTACCCCAATAAAATATGCATGCACTTTCTGTTCTGGGAAGGCCATTTGGCCATCTGTGCAGAGAACCGTTCTGTGTCAGCCTGGTTAATTTCTCTTCCGCGATATTGTATCATCGATAGTTACAGGTGAGGTGCTGGAAGACTGGAGGTTGGCAAACTGTTTAAGAAGCCAGAAACTGTAAAGACAAGCCAGGGAACTATAGACCATGAGCCTGACGCCTGTGGTGGGCAAGTTGTTGGAGGGAATCCTGAGGGACAGGATGTACATGTATTTGGAAAGGCAAGGACTGATTAGGGATAGTCAACATGATTTTGTGCGTGGGAAATCATGTCGCACAAACTTGATTGAGTTTTTTGAAGAAGTAACAAAGAGGATTGATGAGGGCAGAGCAGTAGATCCACATGGACTATAAGTAAGGGGTTCGACAAGGTTCCCATGGGAGACTGATTAGCAAGGTTAGATCTCTCGGAATACAGGGAGGACTAGCCATTTGGATACAGAACTGGCAAAAAGGTAGAAGACAGAGGGTGGTGGTGGAGGGTTGTATTTCAGACTGGAGGCCTGTGACCAGTGCAGTGCCACAAGGATCGCTGCTGGGTCCTTTACTTGTTGTCATTTACATAAATGATTTGGATGTGAGCAAAAGAGGTACAGTTAGTAAATTTGCAGATGACACCAAAATTGGAGATGTAGTGGACAGCGAAGAGTGTTACCTCAGATTACAACAGGATCTGGACCAGATGGGCCAATGGGCTGAGAAGTGGCAGATGGAGTTTAATTCTGATAAATGCGAGGTGCTGCATTTTGGGAAAGCAAATCTTAGCAGGACTTATACACTTAATTGTAAGGTCCAAGGGAGTGTTGCTGAACAAAGAGTCCTTGGAGTGCAGGTTCATAGCTCCTTGAAAGTGGAGTTGCAGGTAGATAGGATAGTGAAGAAGGCATTTGGCATGCTTTCCTTTATTGGTCAGAGTATTGAGTACAAGAGTTGGGAGGTCACATTGCGGCTGTACAGGACATTGGTTAGGCCACTGCTGGAATATTGCGTGCAATTCTGGTCTCCTTCCTATCGGAAAGATGTTGTGAAACTTGAAAGGGTTCAGAAAAGATTTACAAGGATGTTGCCAGGGTTGGAGAATTTGAGCTATAGGGAGAGGCTGAACAGGCTGGGGTTGTTTTCCCTAGAGCGTCGGAGGCTGAGGGGTGACCTTATAGAGGTTTACAAAATTATGAGGGGCATGGATCGGGTAAATAGGCAAAGTCTTTTCCCTGGGGGCGGGGAGTCCAGGACTAGAGGGCATAGGTTTAGGTTGAGAGGGGAAAGATATAAAAGAGACCTAAGGGGCAATGTTTTCACACAGAGGGTGGTACGTGTATGGAATGAGCTGCCAGAGGAAGTGGTGGAGGCTGGTACAATTGCAACATTTAAGAGGCATTTGGATGGGTATATGAATAGGAAGGGTTTGGAGGGATATGGGCCGGGTGCTGGCAGGTGGGACTAGATTGGGTTGGGATATCTGGTTGGCATGGACAGGTTGGACTGAGGGTCTGTTTCCGTGCTGTGCATCTCTATGACTCTTTAACCCTGAAAGGAATGTTGTGGTAATGGGAATCTGTATAGTCAGATAGAGAGACACCACTATCTGCAGTTGAGAGCACAAACCCAGAAGACTGTGGAACCTGCCTGATGCCAGAATTTGAAATATTTGCCTGGAGCGGAACCTGCAATGGAAATAGGACTTGGAATGCCAGCTCATAGTTTCTTGAAAGTAGAGTCGCGGGTAGTTGGGACAGTGAATAGGAAGGGTTTGGAGGGATATGGGCTGGGTGCTGGAAGGTGGGACTAGATTGGGTTGGGATATCTGGTCGGTATGAATGGGTTGGATTGAAGGGTCTGTTTCTATGCTGTTCACTTCTATGACTCTATGACTCTATATTGCTTCTTTTAATCAACCGCTTGTCAATTTCACTATGATCCTCGTTTGTGGTCTCTGATCCATTGGGATCAATTCTCCATTCAGTGAGGCACATGAATGATTGTAAAATGAAGGGTATGTAGGTTAGCTTGGTCTTAGAGTAGGATATAAGTTTGGCACAACATCCAGGGCTGAAGGGCCTTACTGTGCTGTACTGTTCTATGTACTGAAGAAGCTCTTTCCAATTTTACTTAACCTGCTGGTTTATTTTTATCCTTTTATTTGGTTTTGCCTTTAATCCTCTGGTTTACCACTACTTTTTGCAACATTGCATGCTTTATTTTTCATTCAATTTGATACTGTACTTAACTTCCTTGATTAGCCATTTGGTTTAATCCCTACTGTGATATATCTTTGCTGTGAAGCATGAATTCTTTTTTAAATGTTTGCCATTGTTCCTCAACTCTCTTTTCTTCTAAACTCCTTTCCCAGTCCATTCCATCCTACTGGGCCTTATTGCTTAGTCATTATTCTTATGTAACACAGTTGTTTGCAAGCCACGTTTCTCACTATCAACTAAATGCTAAACTCTAACTCGTTATGGTCCCTGTTTTCTTGAGGAAATTTTATATGGAAATAATTTATCAAACTTACTTTATTATACATGACCAAATCCAAAGTAACCTGCTCCCTAATCGAATCCACAGCGCATTATTCGGTAAACTGTCCTGAGCAAGGTAAGTGGATGAATCATCAAAGACTTTATTTTCCTAGTTTAAACTACAAAAAACTTTATTTTTCTACTATTCTATGAAGCAATGCTTAACCTTTTAATCCTTGTTTCTCTTTGTGCCTGAGCTTTTTTTGTTCCTAGGTTCCTTGGTATCTAAGATGGTGCCATGCGTTGCGACATTATACACTTTTCGCGGTACTCCTGTACTTCTGTACTGAATGCACGTAGCAATAAAATCTAAAAGCTAAAATTGAATACACTCTCTGAATTCTTCTTCCTGGCTAGTTTTGCCAATTTCATTTTCTCAATCTACAAAAAGATTATATTTACCCATGATTAATACAAGGACTGTTTTTTAATGCTCTTATTATCTCTTCATTGATTCTCTGCCTTACACAACAGCTACTGTTCCACGTTCTATAGATTACTTCCACCAGTATTCTCTTTACCTTGTTATTTCTTACCTCCATCCATGTGGATTTTGCATCATCTGATCTAGGATCAGTTTTTGCTATTGCACTTATTCTATCTTGTACTAACAAAGCTACCCAGCAACCCATCCGTTTTGTTTTGGTCCTGAATGATTTTTTGTCACTTGTATTTTACAGTGAATGATACATTAAAATGCAACAAAAAGCTTCAACTGACACCACAATCTAGCGCCATTTTGAATAACTTAACGAATATAAAGAATGAAAAGATACAACTGAAAGAGACTCTATCGTCGTTCTATTGCCTCCACCATAAATCCTGAGCCAGCTCACCAACAACACCTGCGCCTCCACTCATCCCCCACTGCCTTGCTGACGCCTGTGCTGGACCCACCAACATAGGAGCCGCCATTCTTTAGGCACCATATCTTCACCCGCTGGGCCAACCTTACAGCTGATGAGGGTCCTGTGTTGAACTCACATTCTCCCCACAGCCAGCCCCCAGCTCCGCTACCAACCCTGCAGCCTGCAGTCTCAGGCTCCAGGCTATCACAAAAGGAGCTGCCACCACTGCTTTATTGATAACCAGGAATCTCTGGCTCTGGGCCTACCACAACAGGAGGTGATGCCACCTCCTCACTGATAGCCAGGAATCTCTGGCTCTGGGCCTACCACAACAGGAGCAGCCACCACCACCTCACTGATAGCCAGCAGTCTCTGGCTCAGAGCCTAACATGACAGGAGCTGCCCCCACCACTTAATTGATAACCAAAAGTCCCTGCCCTGGACCTACTGCAACCAAGAGTGCCTGACTCTGCTGCCAGGCAAGTCTACTGTCTCGCTAAGAAACCTGCTCTCGCCATCCTCCTCTGCGATGTCACCTTGCTGGTGCTGCCATCTTGCAAAGTCTGCTGCCGCCACCACCTTCGACCACCAGGAGGAGGCACATCTGCCACCATTTCTGACAGTCAAGAAGCTGCTGCCATTTCGTGCATGGCCCACTCTCGCTGCCGTGCTGATATCATTGATTAACCCTCCATAAAAGGCTTTAAATAAATGAAAAACAAACGGAAAACCAAAGAAAGAAAAGAAAAAGAGCAGAAGTAAAAAGAAATGAAATGGACAGGAGTGGATCAAGGGCTCATAGGCAGCCCTGCTGCTCTGCCGCCATCTTGAATACCTGCCTGTATTTTAGAAAAGTCACATACCTATGAGTACATTAGTTTGCAGTTTTAATCTCCTTCTCACCATGTTTCCATAGTGCCAAAAGGTCATATCTATTAATGTCTATTTGTGCCATTAATTAGCTTATTTTAATCTAAATATTCAGTGTGGGTAAGTCAACAGGCATTAATTTTGCCATTTCATCATTTTATTCCTCCTTGATCTGGTGCTTTTTTTAGTGCCTGCCCTTTCTGTCCTTTCCTGTCCCACTCTGGATATCACTATTGAAATAGTTTCCCTGCAATGCTGCCATGTTGCTTAATCAGTCTACATATCACCCTTCCTGACCTCTCCCCATTTCTAATTTATTTCAATCCCTCCCTACAGCCCTAGTTCACTAATGTCATTTAAGGAAGAAAACTGCCATGCTTACCTGGTCTGGCTTACATGTGATTCCAGACTCCTCTAAGCAATTAGGGATGGACATTGCCCGCCCAGCCTGTGACACCCTCATTCTGTAAATGAATGAAAAAAAGCTTTTAGTAATTTTTAGTACTCACTTGCTGTCAGTATACCAGGTCACTATGACACAGTTTATTGGGTCAAACTGCTCCAGCCAGTGTGATATGATCTGAACACAATCCGATACATTACCTCCTGTAACTATACCTCAACGATCCGGATTCGTGTTGAGTTGGATGTCTTGAAATTTATCGTCAACAACTAACTACTTACATTGCTATAATATCATAGAATAAGACACAGTCTGGATTTTGTGCTTACTGATGTTACTGTACATTACATATATAGCAACTGACCAAAAACGCTGTATTAACATGACTGCACAGACAACGAGTGACTGAAAGTGATGACCTTTATTCTGGAGTGTAACATATCACAACGCCATGTAACTGTGATAAGGGCACAGTGTCTCTCTGCTCTCAAGTTTGTGCTTTAACACAGCAACTATGACAAGATCTAATATAACAGGTCTGTCCCTTCAAGATTCTAAGAGATTCTCGCTTCCCCACCCAAGTCCTTCTGACACCTTCAGACGGAATGGAGCTTTAGTGCAATCTCCTACATTAACCCTTTTCAGAATATTACTGGATGCAACAAAGGGGGCTCCTGACATCAGCACCAAGTCCACCAATTCTGCTGAGACTTGCACTATTAAGACCTTCAAAGTGCAAAAGTACATTGAATTTATTTCGATAAACCGGTAATGGTCATTGCATAAGATTAAAGCATCTTTTGTGTTTAAACAGAAAAGCTCATTTTTCACTGTATTCCCTTTCCCTACCAGATTTAGGTTAATTTATTTTGACAAGTTACTTGAGGGCCAATCATGGTACAGGATTGCTCACCAGCATCTCTTTCAAATAGAAACAAAAAATGGGCTTAATCTTGTACAACCTCAAAGTGCCGGGATTGTGTTCTGAAGAAGACTCATATTGAACTCAAAACATTAACTCTGTTTCTGTCTGCAGGTAATGCTAGACCTGCTGTGTTTCTCCAGGACCTTTTGTCACCAAGTGCTTTGCCAAGTGCCAGTGATTTTTTTAATGTAAGCAGGGTAGCACAGTGACTTTCATGGGCGGCACGGTAGCACAGTGGTTAGCACTGCTGCTTCACAGTGCCAGAGACCCGGGTTCAATTCCCGCCTCAGGCGACTCTCTGTGTGGAGTTTGCACATTCTCCCCGTGTCTGCGTGGGTTTCCTCCGGGTGCTCCGGTTCCCTCCCACAATCCAAAAATGCGCAGGTTAGGTGAATTGGCCATGCTAAATTGCCCGTAGTGTTAGGTGAAGGGGTAAATGTAGGAGAATGGGTCTGGGTGGGTTATGCTTCGGCGGGTCGGTGTGGACTTGTTGGGCCGAAGGGCCTGTTTCCACACTGTAAGTAATCTAAATGCTGTAAGGTAGGAAACACGGCAGCCACATTGCTTTTTTGTCAGACTTGGAAGAGTTCAATGTAGGGAATGACCAGATAGTCTCATTTTTAATGATGTTGAGTGTTTATACACTTCAGAGAGAGCTGCTCTGCTCCATAATACTCAATGGAATATTTCACAACATCAACAGGGAAACGTGAAAGGGTTCAGAAAAGATTCACAAGGATGTTGCCACTGTTAGAGGGTTTGAGCTATAGGGAGAGGTTGAAAAGGTTGGGACTATCTTCCCTGGAGCATCAGAGGCTGAGGGTGACCGTATAGAGGTTTATACAATCATGAGAGGCACGGATAGGGTGAATAGTCAAGGTCTTTTCCCCAGGGAAGAGGATTCCAAAACTAGAGGGCATTGCTATAAGGTGAGAGGGGAAAGACTTAAAAGGGACCTAAGGAGCAATGTTTTTTCACACAGAGGGTGGTATGCGAATGGAATGAGCTGCCAGAGGAAGTGGTGGAGGTTGGTACAATTACAACATTTAAAGGGCATCAGGATGGGTACACGAATAGGAAGATTTTAGAGGGACATGAGCCAAATGCTGGCAAATGGGCCTAGACAAATGTAAAATATTCAGCCAGCATGGTCAAATTGCACCAAAGGATCAGTTTCCATGTTGTACAACTCTGCGACTCTATAACAGATAGGGACTTGGTTTAACATTTAATCCAAAAGCCAGCATTTCTAATGGTTTATCATCCCCTCAGTATGGCACTAAGATGCCAGTCTGAAATGTGTGCTCAATTCATTGGAGTGGAACTTGGAGCCATACAGGCTGACGCTCATGTATTATCATCAGTTAAGAAGCATCTGGGCATCAGTTCTAAACTTAAATTTTGATCTATTTAAGACAATGGCACAACGCTGGTTTAAAAGGATTTTCAGCTGGTAAGTCAAGACCACCCACAGCCTTTTGAGTCCAGGCTGATACAGTTTCCTGTGGAGTCACAGCTGTGAGATGTGCATGCAGCAGATTTAAACGACACTGCTAACTTCAATATCTCATTTGCCCATTGGTTGAGGCTTACAAGAGAGGAAACTGAACAGTAGGGTTATAGACAACTGCAGTTCTGCCTAGCAACACTCATCAATGTGGATGGTGGGGACAATGCAGTGTGGCAACTTTTGTGATGCTGAATGCAAAGAGGGAGTCAGTAGGGACGTTTGCCTTCACCAAACAGATTTAATTTTAAATTATAAATGTTCAGCCCTTGTGATTGTTTGCACAATAACAACAACTTGGCTTTATACAGCAAGGAAGTGAAATATTTAAAGGTGTTTCATAAAGACTTCATAAAACTAAACTTTGGGGTGGCACGGTGGCTCGGAGGTTAGCACTGCTACCTCACAGTGCCAGGGACCCAAGTTCAATTCCAACCTTGGGCAACTGTCTGTGAGGAGTTTGCACATTCTCCCCGTGTCTGCATGGGTTTCCTTTGGGCGCTCTGGTTTCCTCCCACAATCCAAAGATGTGAAGGTTAGGTGAATTTGCCATACTAAATTGCCTATGGTGTTCAAGGATGAGTCAGTTAGATGCATTAGTCAGGGGTCAATGTACAACAATAGGGTAGGGGAATGGGTCTGGGTGGGTTACTCTTCGGAGGGTCAGTGTGGACTTGTTGGGCTGAAGGGCCTGTTTTCACACTGTAGGGATTCTATGATCCATGCAGAGGAAAATGAGGTAAATAAGGAAAGAATTAGTCAGAAGGACAGTTTTAAATCCCCTTTGTTAAGGGCAGCATGGTGGCTCAGTGGTTAGCACCGCTGCCTCACAGGGATCCAGGTTCAATTCCAGTTTTGGGCAACTGTCTGTGTGGAGTTTGCATGTTCTTCCCATGGCTGTGTGGGTTTCCTCCTGGTGCTCCAGTTTCCTTCCCACAGTTGAAAATGTGCAGGTGAGGGTGGATTGGCCATGCTATATTCCCCATAGTGTTCAACGATGTGCTGGCTAGATGGGGTAGCCATAGAAAATGCCGGGTTACATGGATGTGTTGGTTTCAGGTGGGTGCTCTTCCAAGGGTCATTATGGACTTGAATGGCTTGCTTCCACATTATAGGGATTCTACACCCTAAAAAAAAGAGGAAAATATTTCAGATAGGTATGGAATGGGGGTACTGTATCAGGAGGGTGCAGGCATGTCAGCCAATGGTGGAGAAGCTAAAATCAGGTATGTCTAGGAATGCAGATTTCTCAGAGAGCTGCAGGAGATTTCAGACATGGGGAGGAGTGAAGCCAAAGAGGGAAGTTTCAAGTCAAGGCATCACTCAATTGGGAGTCAGTTATAGCAGTGGAGTAATGGGAACTGCACTTGACTTGTAATTCACAGAATGATGCTAACATCCTGGGGACATGAGTTTGAATCACCCTAGGGCAAATGATGGAATTTGAATTAATTGGAAAGCTGTCCTAATGGGGACTATGAAAACACTTTCTAATGTAAAATTTATCCAGGTCAGTAATACCCTTTCAGGAAGGAAATCTGCCACCTTTACCTGGTATGTCCTATATGTGACTCTAGACGCCCACCAATGTGGTTGGTTCTTAGCTGCCCTTGTGCAATGAGTGATGGGTAGTAAGGATTGATCGAGCTAGAGATGCCTGAATCCCATAAATGAATGTTTTGTGAAAGCAGCTCCAAGATTGCAAACAAACTGGTTCTACCTCTAGACAGCGAGTAGAGAGAGAAACAGGATTGGTTTTGATTTTGGCAGAAGTGAAAAAGGAAGCATGGTTTCCATTTTTGCAGCATTTAATTGAAGAACTATAGGATGCTGGATTAGCATCCAATCATTTAGGCAATGCAGTAGTAGAAAGAGTCAGTGGTAAGGTAGAGCTTTTAGTTTAATTTCAAAGTCAATTCCTGTTTCCAACAAGCACGAACTCCACAATGGATTCTGACTGTGATGCTAAGATGGTAAATGCCAAACCATCCAGACGATTTAGGCAGAAGCTGAGAATAAACCTGGGAAGGCCAGTCAGGTTAAGCTTGGGAGTGAGGAAGCTTTTTGAAACAATCATTCAATGATAGCCAAGGCAGCATGCATATTAGGGGGTGACACAGTAGCACTGCTGCCTCACAACACCAGGGACCTGAGTTTGATTCCACCCTCGGGCAACTGTCTGGAGTTTGCACATACTCCGCGTATCTGCCCCGGTTTCCTTTGGGTGGTCTGGTTTCTTCCCAGAGCCCAAAGATATGGATGTTAGGTGGATTGGCCATGGGAAATGCAGGGTTGCAGGGATAAGGGTGTAGGTCTGGGTGGGATACTCTTTGGAGGATTGCTGTGGATTTGAGGGGCAGAATAGCCTGCTTCCACACTGTGGGGATTCTATGATCAAAGAAGAGACAGCATTGATTTGTTAGGAATAAATGACGTATGAACAACTTGATGGAGAATACCAAGAGACAACAGAGAGGATGGATGAGGGCAATGTGTCTGATTGAAAGGAAAATACTATGGATGCTAGAAATCCAAAGCAAACACAGAGAATTCTGGAGAAATTCTGGATTGCATCTGTGATGTGAAGAGAAAAACAGAGTTCCTAATCTCTTACAACTTTTCTCCAGCACTGAAAGGTGTGGGAAATTTGGTTTTTGTAAATTACATTGACAGAGGCAGAGGAGGAGCTGGGGGCAGATGATAGAGAAGTGCACTGTAAAAACAAAGGAGTTGTTAATCATGGAGAAAGAGAAAAGAAAGAGATGTAAAATGGGTGGGACTGAAAGTGTGAAAGGGAGAAAACTGGTCCTCTCTACTAAACGCAAAGTAAACAAGACACAAACACAACATGGTTGTGGAGGAAGGTGGGGAGAGAATGAAAGAAAAATGGAGAACTGGCATAATGTGGTCAGTTTCTGATGCTATTGGATTCAATATCATGACTGCAAAGCGATAAAGTGCCTCAGTGGAAAATGAGATGTTGTTCCTCAAGATTGTGTTCTGCCTTGTTGGAATGTTGCAATGTACCCAAAACAGAAATGTTAGCTGGAGTCAGGGGGTTTATTGAAATCCACTCTGACTCTCCAGCATCTGCAGTTCTCACTATCTCCAGATTTATTGAAATGGCAAGCAACGTTGGGATTGTTCCAATCGATAAGACAATAAAGTATAGGAACAGAATTAGGCCATTCAGACCATTGAGTCTACTCTGCCATTTGATTGTTGTTTCTCAACCTATTCTCCTTCCTTCTCCCCACAAACCTTGGTCCCATTATGAATTAGGAACCTATCCATCTGGGTCTTAAATGCCATTCACTGACTTGGCCATCTGCAGCAATGAGTTCCACAAATTTACCATCCTCCAGCTGAATAAATTCCTCCTCATCATAATTCTAAAGGGTCGTCCCTTCACTCAGAGACTTTACCCTCGAGTCCTAGCCTTTCCTACTCGTGGAAGCATCTTCTACATATCCACACTAGACAGGACACTCAGTATTTGTAAGTTACCCCCTCCTCAGTCTAAACCCTATCAAGTACAAACCCTGAGGATAGAGTGGAGGTGATCTTAAAAGTGATCACTCAGTCTGCATTTGGTGTCATCAATATACAAGAGCCCATATTGTGAGCAGTGAATGCAACAAACTAGATTGAAAGAATTACAAATGGAACATTGCTTCACCTGGAAGGTGTGTTTGGGGCTTTGGACAGTTATGTATTGTAGGGAGACTTATAAAATATATTTGCAAAATAATCACATAATGGCCTAGATATCCTGATGGTCAGATAACCATTGCAGTAGCACAGATTGGAATTACTCATCAGGTCTGTGAGGAGATTCTGATGCAGCTGACACTGAGGGAACTGCCTCAGAAATTGAAGGTATGAATGGACAATTATCCTGCATGATCAGCCATGAGTGAATGGCGGAACAGTCTCAAGGGCTGAATGATCTAATTTCTGCTCCTATGTCTTATGGTCTTATTCACCTAGAACCCTATGAAAAGCTACTTAAAATTGGAGATTTCTGATGGATAGGATTAAAAATATATTCTAACTCCAAGGTAACTATTAAACTATACCACAACTCACCTCTAATGTCTTGAACTTCTTTGCTGATCAACCATGGTTTAGCAGGGCAGTAGGGTGGCCCAGTGGTTAGCACTGCTGCATCACAACCTTGGGTGACAGCCTGCGTGGAGTTTGCACATTCTCCTTATGTTTGTGTGGGTTTCCTCCGGGTGCTCCGATTTCCTCCCACAGTCCAAAGATGTGCAGGTTAGGTGAATTGGCCATGCTAAATTGCCCGTAGTTTTCAGGGATGTGTAGGTTAGGTGCATTAGTCAGGGGAAATGAAAAATAATACTCCTCGGAGAGTTGGTGTGGACTTGTTGGGCCAAATGGCCTGTTCCCACACTGTAAGGATTCTATGAAGACCACTCAATGATCTGGCAATTGTCTCCCACTCCCACAACTGACCCCATCTCTTGGATCTAACAATTTTACCCTGCCACTGGAAAGGAAAACTTAAAAAGGTAGAAAGATGAAAGAGTTCTGCTGAGGGAATATGAGCAGTTAGGATGTGGGTTCAGTTGCATGGAAAATTGGAAACTCAAAGATAAAGGAGAAAGTAGGATTGGAGGTGACTGATGGGTTTGATTGTTATAAGGAAATAAAAGGAAGGGGTGGAACGTATGTATGGGGAGAAAGTGAGGTCTGCAGATGCTGGAGATCAAAGTTGAAACTTTATTGCTGGAACAGCACAGCAGGTCAGGCAGCATCCAGGGAACAGGAGATTCGACGTTTCGGGCACAGGCCCTTCTTCAGGAACGTATGTATGCCAGACAAGAAATCATACAAGCGTGGGGAAATTTGATAATAGAACAAACTACTTTTTATTTTAATAAGGATGATTTAGACAGACACATGAACAGATAGACAATAGAGGAATAAAGACCTTGTGCAGGCAAGTGGGATTAGTTTAGAATGTCATCATGGTCAGCACAGATAGGTGGGCTAAAGGACCTGTTCCTGCTCTACTGTTCTATGTTCTGTGTGCTCATAGAAGATTAGAAAATGGCTAGTGGACACCCTTATTCAAAAAGGGAAGGGGGAGAAAGTGGATATCTGTAGGTTGATTAGCCTAGCATCTACTGTTGAAAAAATATTAGAGTTGATTATTAAGAAGTAATAGTAACAGATTTGGAAAGGTATAATCTAACCAACCAGAGTCAGCGCAGCTTCATGAAAGACAAATTATGTCTGACTAATTTATTAGAGTTTGTGAGGGAGTCTCAACCAGAGTGGATAGAGAGAAACCAGTAGTTGTGTTATATTTGGTCTTCCTGAAGGTGTTCAACAAGGTACCTTATAAAATGTTAAGTCATAAGATAAGAGCCCATAGTATTGGAGGTAGTATATTGGTGTGGGTAGGGAATTGACTCACGGGCAGGAAACAGCAAATGGCAGGGAGGGGAATGAGGCATTCTTTTTCAAGTAGATGGCTTATGGTCAGTACGGTTCCACAGGGATCTGTGCTGGGACCGCAACCATTTGCAATACGATTAATGTCCTGGTGGTAAGAAGTGAGTGTACTCTAGCAAAATTTATAGACAACACAAAAATAAGTGGAAAGGCAGGTTGCGAGAGGGATACAAACAATTTACAAAGAGGTATTGATAGGATAAGTAAGTGGGCAAACATTTGGCAAATGGAGTGTGGGTAAATTCAAAGCTATTCATTTTGGAAGAGAGAGCAAAAGAGAAGTATTATTCAAATTGAGAAAAAAATGCAGAAAGGTGCAACATAAAGTGACTTGGCATGCTGCAGCCATTATCCCCTGGCATCATACCCCATTATCCACCTACCACCATGTCCCCTCACCCATTTGCCCCTTATCATCCCAATACCTTCCCATTCACTTTCCTTGTGTACTTAGCCTTTCACAGATGCTTTCAAAGTATCTTCTAGACATTTAAACTTCAGAATACAGTGCTCAGTCAGTATAGGAGGTTTATGTACTGATTCTCTCCATTGCTGGATTTGAGAATTCCTAGATGTGTTCACAACAAGAGGTCCCTGTCCATAAACCCCCAGTACAGAATATGTGGGTATTGTTTTAATCTGCTCAGGGTTTCTGATGCTGATTGAATTTCTGGGTCACTTAATTTCTACATAAAATTGAAGCCTAGGGACTAAAGGGGGCAGTAGCAGTATTGATAGAAACCTGGCTAAGTGATCTAAAGCAGAGAATTGTAGAGAAAGCACCAGGAAGTGGTCTTTGGCAGTATGCTCCAGGATTTATTGCTTGTAAAGCTGTTGTATTTGATATACATTCACGAATTTGACTTTGTGATAGATTGAGCACAATTTTGAATTTGTAGGTTGATGACACAAAATGTAGAAGTACAGCTCCTACTGTGGCAAACGGTAACAGTGTATACTTCAAGAGATCATAGATAGGCCATTGGAATGGGCAGACAAGCATGGCAGAAAGAAATAGGTGTGGTTATGTAGTTTGGTGGGGAAGAATGAGTGGGGACTATCAACGCTAACTGATACAATGCAAGAACAGAGAAATGTGGGAGAGGTGGTAGAGATGAGAAAGATGGGGTGCAAATCTTTGAAAGTCTGAAACAGTTAAATAAAACAGCAGATGGGATCATAAGCTTTCTAGTTTCCCATGTCACACCAAAGTCAGGAAATTATGCTCAAACTATAGAGTTACTCAAGCTGAAGTATTGCATCCATGAAAGTAGCACAATAGCTCGCTATGAGCTCATGCCTTTTTTACATTTCTTCTCAAGAGCAAGGGGGCCTCTTTAAGAAACCCATGATAAACCTATCACCATTTTCTTTGCGACTCCATTAAGGTGGCAAATGTTGCAGTCCATCCTTATGGGTGGATTTCTGAAATCGATATTGCCACTGCACTGCTGAGGTCTGGAAAATTAGTGTCTCAGAAAGTTTCTTGATGTTTTTCAGAACTCCTCTTCATAGCTCCAGCAAAAATGCACATAAGAATTGATGACTAACCTTTTAAGGAGCAATTGTAATCGAGATCAATGCATTGCTTGCTGTTCTGATTTGGGGGTGCTGGTGTTGGACTGGGGTGGACAAAGTTAAATATCACACAATACCAGGTTATAGCTCAACAGGTTTATTTGGAGGCACTAGCTTTCGAAGCACTGCTCCTTCATCAGGTGGTGATGATGACCATGTGATGAAAACGCAGGGCTTCAAAAGCAAGTACCTCCAAATAAACCTGTTGGACTATAATCTGGTGTTGTGTGAATTTTAACTTTGTTTGCTGTTAATACTCAATGATTATGAGCAGACTGTTTTAGGTTGTGAGTTAATACACCAAAGTGCCGTAAACATCCTTTAGGTGAGCAGACAGGCACCTTAATGGGCACATAACCCATTACTGAGCTCTGCCCCATTCTTAGTCCAGAGTTTCAATTTCATACCTAACATGATACCTTGAACTTACCATCATCATTGATAATTACTAGGAAATTCCATGTCACCTTCCATTGGTTCTGTGATTCTTTATGTGGCTGATGAACCTGAGCCTCGAGCCACATCTCCAACAGATGCTTCTGGGAGCTGGGACTGAACCTTGGCCTTGAAATGTTCTCCAAGAATTGTGTCCCTTCAACTCTGAGTTTCCTCTGCGTCATTTTCTTTTTTGAATGAGGGTTCCCCATGTGTTGATGTTTGTATTATGTTTCTTGAGGGAAACCTTCAAGGAGTCTTTCAAAAGCTTCCTATGTCCTCCTCTCATTCCTTCAGCTCAGTGAAGATCATTTGCCAACCTTGGATGAAAACTACATTTCAACTCAAGATTGGTCGCCTCGGAAGATCGTCTACAAAATCCCAGCTTCTAAAATTGAGACTTTTACATTTCCCATGATCTACAAATATATGGCTATCAGTATGGCCATCATGGCCTATCCTCCTTCACATAGGGGCCTTATCATTTAGTCAGGGAAGGCCTTAATCCCACCAGTTTGGAATGGATTCAAATCTCAGGCCCAAGAGTTAACAAGCCTAGTGTAATAACACACCTCTGCCACTGAGATTCTTCTATTAAAGCATTTGCAGTGAAGTGACCGCTGACCTTAACAACTGCAGGCAATAATAATTTTGAATTTTGTTTCCCCTCCATACAGGAGATATGGAGCAGTGAAGCATCAAATATGCTTGTGTATCATTATCTTGCAATGTTATCATGCATTGTGCCTGTTGCTCACAATAAAGCATTGAAGAAATAAAATGTAGTTTGCATCATATACATTAATGGACACTATGTGTGAAAAGTAACCAATCAAATAATAAGTGCACCACTCCAAGAGCCAGAGTGATAACTGGAAATAGGTGGCAGAGTCACACGTGTATGTCATTTCACGAAAAATAAAAGGGCCAATTGGAAATTGGGACAATTAGATTACAAAATCATCCCATCCTGGCACCAACAAATTCAATCTGCTCATGAGGACACAGCTGTTGCTGGAGATTGAATGAACTTTGTAACTGCTTTGGGCAAGCAGTCTGGCAACTGCCACTGAATGGCATTAATGAGACTGAAACTCATCACAGGCGGGTGGTTAGCAATTGCAAAATTGAAATTTACGAACATACAAATGAAAATAAAAGAGAAAGTGTTGAGTCGTTTAAATCCACACCATCCACAAGATCAGTGCAATCTATTATATCATTAGGCCTTAGCCTTAGACCTGTACTTTTGTGGAACCGTGGAGCATCTGCACTTTATTTGAAATGATGGCTGGATCCCAGATCCTGATATCCAGGCCTAATTTTTGACAAATAGGAGAGGAGAGGTGAGATGTGACTCAACATGTGGGAAACAGGCACTCTGCAGGTCGAAGGGATGGCTAAATTGTTAGCACTGCTGCCTCACAGCACCAGGGACTCAGGTTCGATTCTAATCTTGGGCAACTGTGTGGAGTTTGCATGTTCTTCTCGCGTCTGCCTGTGTTTCCTCTGGCTGCTCTGGTTTCCTCCCACAGTCCACAAAGATGTCCAGGTTGGGTGGATTGGCCATGCAAAATTGCCCATAGTGTTCAGGGATGTGTAGGCTATGTGGATTAACCATAGGGATGGGGTGGGTGGGGAGTGTTGGGTCTGGGTGGGATGCTCTTCAGTGGGTCATGCAGACTTGATGGACTGATTAGCCTCTTTCTGTACTTTTGGAAATCTGTGATTTGAAATCAGTACCAACTTGGGAATGTGAATCCAACCCCTATTGTGCAATCTATTGTTTATTCAATCTACCACACAGAGGTTATGTACAAACTATTTATTATAGGTCTGCACCAAATTCTACAGGTCATATGCAATCTTTTGTAGAGATCTGGAAAATGGCTAACATGACCCCTCTGTTTAAAAAGGCAGTAAGGCAAAAGATGTAAAATTACAGACTGATTAGCCTATAATGGAATTCATTATAAAGGATGAGATTTCTGAATACTTGGAAGTGCATGGTAAAATAGGGCAAAGTCAGCATAGTTTCATCAAGGGGAGCTCATGTCTGATAAATCTGCTAGAATTCTTTGAGCAAATAACGAGCAGTTTAGACCAAGGAGAGACAATGGATGTTAACTACCTAGACTTCAAGAAGGTCTTTGACAAGGTGCTGCACAGGGTGCTGCTGAGTAAGATAAGGGCCCATCGTGTCAGAGGCAGGGTGCTGTTTTGGATAGATAATTGGCTGTCTGGCAGAAAGCAGAAAGTGGGGATAAAAGGGTCCTTCTCAGGATGGCAGCCGGTGACAAGTGGTGTTCCACAAAGTTCAGTGTTGAGACTACAACTTTTCACTTTATACATTAACGATCTGGATGAAGAAACTGAGAGCATTCTGGCTAAACTTGCAGGTGATACAAAGATAGGTAGAGGAACAGGTAGCATTGAGGAGGCAGGGAGGTTGAAGAAGAATTTGGAGAGGTTAGAAGAGTGGACAAAGAAGTGGCAGATGGAGGATACATGGGAAAGTGTGAGGTCATGCACTTTGGTAGGAAGAATAGAGGCATGAGTCAAGAGTGTGGTGTCAGAAAAGCACAGCTGGTCAGACAGCATCTGAGGAGAAGGAAAATCAATGTTTCAGGCAAATGGTGACATTTATTTTCAGATGACTTGAATATAAAAGCAGGGATGTACTTCTGAGGCTCTATAAAGCTCTGGTCAGACCACATTTAGAGTACCGTGCACAGTTTTAAGCTCCGTATCTCAGGAAGGATGTACGAGCCCTGGAGCGTGTACAGAGGACACTTACACGAATGGTCCCAAGAATGAAAAGCTTCACACATGAGGAATGTTTGAGGACTCTGGGTCTATACTCGACAGAATTTAGAAGGATGAGGAGGAACCTAATTGAATCATACAGAATACTTTGAGGAGAAAGTGAGGTCTGCAGATGCTGGAGACCAGAGCTGAAAATGTGTTGCTGGAAAAGCGCAGCAGGTCAGGCAGCATCCAGGGAACAGGAGAATCGATGTTTCGGGCATAAGCCCTTCTTCAGGATTCCTGAAGAAGGGCTTATACCCGAAACGTCGATTCTCCTGTTCCCTGGATGCTGCCTGACCTGCTGCGCTTTTCCAGCAACACATTTTCATACAGAATACTGAATGGTCTGGACAGAGTCAACGGTGCGAAAATGTTTCTATTGGTTGCAGAGACTAGGCAAAACCTCTTTAGCCAGAGAGTAGTGAATCTATGGAATTCACTGCACAGAAGGCTGTGGAGGCCAGGTCATTGAGTACATTTAAGACTGAAACAGATAGGTCCTTGAGTATCAAGGGAATCAAGGGTTATGGGGAGAAAACGGGAGAATGGCGTTGAGAAATATATCAGCCATGATTGAATGGCAGAGCAGACTGGATGGCCTGAATGGCCTAATTTCTGCTCCTATGTCTTATGGTCTTATCTGCATGGTCCTATAGGTTGTGTTCAAACTGTGTTATCACAGTTCTACCCAACTTGCTCAATTCACTGAAGGAAAGTTCAATTTTTTTCTTGAGTTGTAGGATGATAGTGGGACTGGATTAGGTTAGAATATCTGGTCGGCATGGATGAGTTGGACCGAATCTGTTTCCATGCTGTACATCTTGCTGACTCTATGACTCTATAATCAAGTAAACCTTCAAAATGTCTGCCTCATCCCTTATTCAACTATACAGTTCTACAAAAGAAGAATGTAGGAAGAAAGATGAGCGCTTCGAGCCTGCTCTGCCATTCACTAAGATCATGGCTGATCTTTTTGAGGCCTCAGCTCCACATACCTGCCCTCTCACTGTAACCATTATTCTTTAACTATTTAAAACATTATCTACCTTAGCTTTAAAAACATTTACTGAGGAAGCCTCAACTACTTCACTGTGCAATGGGATCTATTCCATTCACCTGAAAGGTTAAACATGGGTTTGGTGCAACATTTCATCCAGAAAACATAATCTCTGACAAGTACAACACTCTTCAACTGCAGCACTGGAATGTCTGTCTTGATCAAAAGCAAATGTGGGACTTGACTGAGGATCTTGTGATTCAGAGGTTGATGCTCTCAGTTTTTTAAAAATTCTGTTGTGGTTCTGTTCGCCGAGCTGGAAGTTTTTGTTGCAAACGTTTCGTCCCCTGGCTAGGCGACATCATCAGTGCTTGGGAGCCTCCTGCGAAGCGCTTCTTTGATGTTTCCTCCGGTGTTTATAGTGGTCTGTCCCTGCCGCTTCCGGTTGTCAGTTTCAGCTGTCCACTGTAGTGGTTGGTATATTGGGTCCAGGTTGATGTGTTTGTTGATGGAGTTTGTGGATGAATGCCATGCCTCTAGGAATTCCCTGGCTGTTCTCTGTCTGGCTTGCCCTATGATAGTAGTGTTGTCCCAGTCGAATTCATGTTGCTTGTTGTCTGCGTGTGTGGCTACTAAGGATAGCTGGTCATGACGTTTCGTGGCTAGTTGATGTACCCAATATACCAACCACTACAGCGGACAGCTGAAACTGACAACCGGAAGCGGCAGGGACAGACCACTGTAAACACCGGAGGAAACATCAAAGAAGCGCTTCGCAGGAGGCTCCCAAGCACTGATGATGTCGCCTAGCCAGGGGACGAAACGTTTGCAACAAAAACTTCCAGCTCGGCGAACAGAACCACAACAACGAGCACCCGAGCTACAAATCTTCGCACAAACTTTTTAAAATTCTATTAAACTATAGAATGTTAGATGTTCTTTTTAAGACAAAGGCAGATTGATTATTGTTTAGCTAGAATGTGAAATTTTGTCGGGGGTTGAGGGTGCTGAGTGGGAGAGCAGATTTGAGATTGCAATCAGATCTTATTGAATGGGGCAGCATATTCCATCGGCTGAATGGCCTACTCCAACTCTCCTTGTTTATATTTTCATATATGTGCACAATATTAACAAAGTCTGATTGAGGAGAGCTACGCATTGTTCATGAATTTTAAGCAAGAGAAATGTGTTGCTCGCTACTATTTTCATTTCCTTGGTCATTATCTCAATGCTTTCCATGTCAGTTCTTTATTTGCATTTGATTTATGCATTGAAACCCTTCAGCATGCACCTTGTTCACTATCCTTGATGGAAGTTTTGGAATTTCATTACATAGCATGTACATGTAAGTTGGCACAGTAGTCTAGGCTAGTTTTAATGTCCACATGTGCCTTTTGTCACCCCTTCCACCCTGTCTAATATCAAAACCTTCTGTTCTTTTCTCCCTCCTGATTTATTCGAGCTTCTCTTAAATCTGTACTTTTCACCTTAACTCTTCTTTGTGGGAGCAAGTTCAATAAGCTAACTATTCCGTGGGAATTGAAGTTTCCCCTGGATCTTTTATTGAATTGATTAGTGACTTTCTTTGTTTAATATCCTTTAATTCCAGTTTTTCCCAACAAGTGGTGACATTTTCTCAATACTTGGCATATCCAAACCTTCTCATTATCCTAACGACCTCTAAGAGGTCAGCCCTCTGTTTTCTCTTGGCTCAAGAGAAGAGCACTGGTTTGTACAATTTTTCTGACAGGCATAGATTTCAGTATCACACTTATTTCAGTATCACATCTTCTTTAGTGTCTAGAATTTTTTAAAATATCAGATGAAGACATTTTGTATTTATTAGAATGAATGTTCTTTTATTATCTAGCTCTTGCTTCTAGTAAAATATTCAAATAGAGGATGGGCTTAATACTTGTTATGGGAAATACTTGTTATCACTTGTAAGCTTTGTATAATTGACCATTTTAATCACTGCAGCAGTATGATATAAAGATAAAACTTCCATATAACCTATCACTCTACTGCATCCTACACAAACGTTTTCCCCAGAAACAGACCTTTTGGTCCAGCTCAGACCTTTTGGTCCAGCTCAGAAATCCCAATCCTTGGCCCAACTAACTTCTTAGGACTTGGGTCAAAAGTGGGGTGTTGGAAAAGCACAGCAGGTCAGGCAGCATCCAAGATGAATGAAGGGCTCTTGCCCGAAACATCAATTTTTCTGCTCCTCAGATGCTGCCTGACCTGCTGTGCTTTTTCAGCACCCCACTCTTGAGTCTGATCTCCAGCATCTGCAGTCCTCACTCTCATTACTTGAGTCTAAAGGTGTTGTATTTGATGAATGGTACTTTTACTCTTTCTTCCAATAACATGACAATTCCTTACTCACTCTGCCTCCTCACCCACCCAGTTTCCTTCTCCAATTCAATGATCTTCTGCACCACCAGCACTCTCTCTCATTCATTCGTTGATGATTGAATTCTACATTCAAGACACCATCTCAGTTTGCATGCCTTCAGCACTCATAGCCTCTAACTTTCTACCAGAGCAATTCTTGAATCACATTTTGATCTTTTCTGAGGCTTTCAAAGGTGCAAAGAATTTTGTTTCACAATTTCAACATTTACTGAAAGTAAAGTAGTAACAACATTTTGCAGATCCTCTCTTGGTAATCTGTTTTATTTTGACAATTTTAACCTTAATTTGCATCTCTGTCATGGTTATAACTATCAGGAAGTTCATGATCTTCTTTCATATCATGGTCTTAAAGGCCAGGAATTGGGATGCCCTGTTGAGATTGTATCGGCCATTGGTGAGGAGTACTGGAGTACTGTGCCCGGTTCTGGTCGTCCTGTTATTGGAGGATCATTATCAAATTGGAGAGGGTTCAGAAAAAAAATAACCAGGATGTTACCAGGAATGGAGAGTTTTAGATGTAAAAATAGGCTGAAAAGACCGGGACATTTTTCATGGAGAAAAGGAGGTTAACGGGTGATCTTATTAAGGTTTGCAAAATCAAGAGGGGCATAGATAAGGTGAGTGACAAGGTCTTTTCCTTGGGGGGGGGGGGGGGGGTTCAAAACTAGAAGTTATAATTTTTAGGTAAGAGGAGCAAGATTTAAAAAGGACTTGAGGAGTAGCTTTTTTACATAGAGTGTGGTTCGTTTGTGGAATGAATTGCCAAAGAAAGTGATGGATGATGGTAGAATTGCAATGTTTAAGATACATTTGTTTCAGTTCAGGAAGCGGAAAGATATGGGCCAAGAGGAGGCAGGTGGGGCTAGTTTAGTTTGGGAATATGGTCAGCATGAATGGGTTGGACTGAAGGATATGTTTCCATGCAATATGACTCTGTGACACTATGACCACATTTGAATATGGCTGTCCTGTTTAGCATTCGGCTTCTGACACCGTTCTGCCACTTCTGGAGCATTGATGAAGCTTATTGGTTGAATGCAATATGCCTTATATTTCTACTGTGAACTTCTCTTTCAGTTATGATATTTTGGCTTGCTTTAGCATTTTTCTTATCTTAAGACTTAACAAATTCTCATCTCTTAACACTCTTCTAAATGAGTTTGAGCTGCTTAGATCTTTGATAGTATTTTTGCTAGCCTTGACACTTTAGGCTCACCTTTGATTATATAGAACATAGAACATAGAACAATACAGCACAGAACAGGCCCTTTGGCCCACGATGTTGTGCCGAACATTTATCCGACCTTAAGCACCCATCCATGTACTTATCCAATTGCCGCTTAGATTAGATTAGATTACTTTACAGTGTGGAAACAGGCCCTTCGGCCCAACAAGTCCACACCGACCCGCCGAAGCGCAAACCACCCATACCCCTACATTTACCCCTTACCTAACACTACGGACAATTTAGCACGGCCAATTCACCTGACCTACACATCTTTGTGACTGTGGGAGGAAACCGGAGCACCCGGAGGAAACCCACGCAGACACGGGGAGAATGTGCAAACTCCACACAGTCAGTCGCCTGAGGCGGGAATTGAACCCGGGTCTCTGGCGCTGTGAGGCAGCAGTGCTAACCACTGTGCCACCGTGCCGCCCAAGGTCGCCAATGATTCTGACTCTGCCACTCCCACAGGCAGCGCATTCCATGACCCCACCACTCTCTGGGTAAAGAACCTACCCCTGACATCCCCCCATACCTTCCGCCCTTCACCTTAGATTTATGTCCCCTTGTCACACTCTGTTGTACCCGGGGAAAAAGATTCTGACTGTCTACTCTATCTATTCCTCTGATCATCTTATAAACCTCTATCAAGTCACCCCTCATTCTTCGCCGTTCCAATGAGAAAAGGCCTAGCACTCTCAACCTATCCTCGTACAACCTATTCTCCATTCCAGGCAACATCCTGGTAAATCTTCTCTGCACCCTCTCCAAAGCTTCCACATCTTTCCTAAAGTGAGGTGACCAGAACTGCACACAGTACTCCAAATGTGGCCTAACCAAGGTCCTGTACAGCTGCAACATCACTTCACGACTCTTGAATTAAATCCCTCTGCCAATGAACGCTAATACACCATAGGCCTTCTTACAAGCTCTATCCACCTGAGTGGCAACTTTCAAAGATCTATGAACATAGACCCCAAGATCCCTCTGCTCCTCCACCTTACTAAGAACCCTACCGTTAACCCTGTTTTCCGCACTCTTGTTTGTCTTTCCAAAATGGACAACCTCACACTTGACAGGGTTGAACTCCATATGTCACTCCTCAGCCCAGCTCTGCATCATATCTAAGTCCCTTTGCAGCCGACAACAGCCCTCCTCACTATCCACAACTCCACCAATCTTTGTATCATCTATCCAGGGTAATTAATAAAACAAACTATCGGTGGACTTCACCTTCCATTGTATTATAAAAGTGAAAGTACTCTGTTCGTAGTGCAAAACGGCTGGTTTAAATATGTTGATTTTCTTTCCCATTGCCTTAAATGGAGTAAAATCAACATGACGTGGAGGTCCTGTTCTTGGATGGGGGTGGACAAAGTCAGAAGTCACACGACATCTGGTTATAGTCCAACAGGTTTATTTGAAATCATAAGCTTTTGGACCACTGCTCCTTCAGCACCTTGGGTCCTACTCTGGCCTTCTACAAGAAACATCTTCATGTGCATTCCATCCAGGCCTCTCAGTATTCTGTGTGTTTCAATGAGATTTCCCCTCATTCTTCTAAACTCTACTGAGTGCACACTTGGAGTCCTCAAATGCTCCTCGTGTGATGTGCCCTTCATTCCTGGGATAATTCTTCTAAAACTCCCCTTGAGCCCCTGCAATGGCAGCACATGCTTTCTTAGATACAAGACCCAAAACTACTCCCGCCATTCCAAATGTGGTCTGATCAGAGCTTTATACAGCATCAGCAGTGTATCCCTGCTCTTGTTTCTCACCCTTTTGAAATGAATGCTAACATTGCATTTGTCTTCCTAACTGCCAAATGAACTTATATGTTAACCTTGAGACAACACTGAGCTGGAATGCCTAATTCCCTTTGTACTTCACATTTCTGAAGCTGTGGAAGGTCGAGAGGCAGAGAGGTTTAGGGAGGAAAAGATTAAAGCGTGGGGCTTAGTGATGTGAAAACATGGTCATAATGGTAGGTTAAAGACATAGGAGTGAAAGAATTTAGAATCCGAATTAGACACACTCGAGATTAGGACTGATAGAGTTAAAGGAATGCAGAAGGAATGCAGGAATCCAAGATATGCAGATGTATATCATAAAGGAATTCAAACATATGGACAACAAATTATCATAACTAATGTATTATATATAATGTATTATGCCTCCTTGATATCTTTGTAGTTTTTGACACAACTGACAATTCCATTTATCTTCCAATGCCTCCAATTTATTAAAAATACTTTATTGCATACATTCAATTTCACAATATTGTCAGAAAATGGAAATATTATCTTCACAATGTCTACTGCACAATGGTAAGGCTTAAGCATCAACATCTTATTGGAACTTCTGTCAAGCACTCAATATTAACGGCGATTTCAATCTGTCAGTAATAAGAAATTTTGAATCAGACATAGTACAAAGCCATAAGCATCCAAAAGTGAAACAAGCACTGAGGTTCTGTCTCTAATACTGGTTAACCTCTTATTTTTATGTCACACCAAGATGATGAAACCATTTTAACTGGGCGTTGAATGGCAATCTATCCACTAACCATCCAGATTTCACTGTTCCAAATAATGGTAATTGGGTAAGGTTATCAATGATCCAGAAATATGACTCATATCTTGTTACCTTCTTTCAGAGAAAGCATAAAGATCATAGCATAAACTGAGCAACACACGCAGATCACAACAAAATAATTACAGTTTGCAAGAACTTGAAGGAACAGCAAAAGACACAGCATGAAACTTGACACTAGACTCAGAATCCAGTTCCAACAGTTTGTTCCTTTTATTATGGTCAAACACATGAAAACTAAATGCTTAGTGAAGGTGGAGACTGCACATAAAAGAAAGCTATATCACAGATTTTTGAGCAAAATACTAAGGGAAAGGTTTTAAAAGTCGCATGAGTATTAATTTGTCTCATAAGTTGTCAAAAATAATCATTTGGTCATTCAGATCAGTTGATTTTTTAAAAATGTTTATGATATCAATTACCTGCATCAGGTAGTGGTAACATGGTCAGGCAAGTATAAACTGTCAACAGTGCTGTGCAGTGGGATGCAGGAGATGAGCAGTAATTTAAGGGAACACAGCATGATGTTCAACACATTCCCAGCGTGAAAAGTTATATAAGCCAACAGTCAATGGAAGAATGAAAGGAACCAGTAAATTAGATTGTAGTCACATTTGCCCTCTCTTGTTTGGCTTGCTCATTGAAAAATGACAGAAGTAAAAGTAAGTGACTTTAGACCCACAGCAATGTGGTTGACACATGCTGCCCTCTGGGCAATTAGAGATGGGCTGTAAATGCTGGCCTAGCCAGCGAAGTCCTTATCTCGTGAATGCTTTTTAAAATGTTAGCACAGTCCGAACAGGCATCCTATCTCAGAGAGAGTTGACTTGTGATGAGTTTAAGCTGAGGGTCACCACACGATGGGTTGAGAAGGAGGGTTCTTCATAGCAATTGCAACCAGTGCAGGAATTGAACTCCTGCCTTTGGTATCACTCTGCATCATAAACCAACCATTCGAGCTAACACACAGTTCAGACTACCTGCAACATAAACACATATACAAACAAGTGCACTCACACATCTCACAGACAGTGTTTTGAAAACTGTAACTATATGAAGTATTTTTGAGAAAATGTCAATGAGGTTCATTAAGTTTATTCTGCAAATATATACTAAGTTGGCATATTCTTCATGTCAGCTCTGAACTATGATGGTGCTGTCACCTCATTGTCAGAAATTTGCTCCTTCAAATGCCACTCAATAAACTTAAGTGGAGAATCTTATGGACCAGACAAAACCCCCTCAAAAGTTAGCCTCGACCCTAAAGACTGTTTTATTTAAAGGAAAAGCATTGTGTTCCAGATGTGATTAAACTGGTCAACCATCAGACTTTAAGCAAAACACACTTTATTCTTACAATACAGTTAAACTTCAAACAAAAGAAGAATTGGCACAACTTTAACTCTACTGCAATACTTAATAAAATAATATATTATTTAACAACTAATCATCAACTGCTCCAATGTAGCAGCATCCCATAAACACACACTTGGCAAAGGCAATTTCAGCAAAGTTTAGATTTTTCTCATGTGCTATTTCCTTTCCAGTCTTGGAGGAGGAACACCAAAAGAAACAATCGTACAGCAGAGAGGGAATTCAAGACTTTGCTGTAGCAGACAGAGAGCTCTACCCATCAGCTTCACCAGGCTACTCCAAACCCTAACTGAAAGCAAAACTAAAACCTTAGGTTTGTGTGTGCCTGACTCTCCCCACTCATGCTTCCTTTGTCCAATTTTTAAAAAAAATCACTATCGAGCTCAAAGCTGTTTATCCACTTCTTCTGAAGTCGACATTTATCACCATTGTGGCAACAGCTGTCTACAAAGAGAAACAGTTCGCATTACATCTCTCTTAAGGGCACAGTTCCATCACAAGATTATACTGATGCAGGAAATGCAGAACCATTAGAGATGCCATGTTTTGCATGAAATGTTAAAATGAGGTCTCTCTCTCTCTCTCTGTGTTTTTCATCTGGATACAAAAGATTCTATGGCTGAATCTTATTTTATCTTTTTGGCTTAGTCTGAGCAGAATGTTTTGGAAAAATCTCCATGGTGAGGACTGGTGAGCTTTTTTCACTGAAATGTACTGAATTCACATTATTAACTATCTACCCTGCACCTACAGCATTCCCCACGTACCATTTTGGTCCCATCTCAGCGCAGGCCATTTCGAGAATAACTCAATAATATCCCAGAATCCACTAGTATCTACTGTGCCCCTGCCAGAGGATCCTGCTGGATGGGCTGGTACTCATTTGGGACTTCCTCTTCCATCTGGATCAGCAATGGAGGCCATCGCACCAGACCATGCTAGTCTGGTCCAAGAACGTGAAACATCTTATCCTTGACAGATATATCTGTGATGATAGAGCATAAGCTTAAGGTGAGGAGCAAGTAGTTCAGAGATCTAAGCTAACGAAGCTTATTTTCTTACTCGATGGTGTCGAAGAACTGAATAAATACTTTGTGTCATTCTTCACGGTGGAAGACATGAATAATATCCTAAAAATTCAAGAGAGCCAGACGGCAGAGCTGAGTATGGTGGCCATCACCAAGGAGAAGGTGCTAGAAAAACTGAATGGCCTGAAGGTAGATAAATCACCTGGACAAGATAGAGTACACCCCAGAATTCTGAGGGAGATAGTTGAAGAGTTTGTGGAGGCATAAGTGGTGATCTTTCAGGAATTGTTAGAGACAGGAAGGGTCTCGGAGGACTGGAAAATCACTAATGTGACACCCCTGTTTAAAAAGGGGGTTAAGGCAAAAGATGAAAAATTGCAGGACGATTAGCCTAACATCGGTCATGGATAAGATTTTGGAATCCATTGTGAAGGATGAGATTTCTGAATACTTGGAAGTATTTGGTAAAATAGGGAAAAGTCAGCACATGAGTTCATAAAAGGGAGGTCATGACAGACAAATCTGCTAGAATTCTTTGAGGAAGTAATGAGCAGGTTCAATCAAGGAGAACCAATGGATGTTATCTATCTGGACTTCATGAAGGCCTTTGACAAGGTGCCAACAGGAGGCTGCTGAGTAAGATAAAAGCCCATGGTGTTAGGGACAAGGCGCTTGCATGGATAGAAGCTTGGCTCTCTGGCAGAAAGCAGAGAATGGGGATAAAAGGGTCCGTCTCAGGATGGCAGCCGGTGACAAGTGGTCTTCCGCAAAGTCAGTTTTGGGACCGTTACTTTTCACTTCATACATTAACAATCTAGATGAAGGTACTGGGGGCATTCTGGCTTAATTCACAGACAATACAAAGATAGATAAAGAAACATTGATGGGGCAGAAGGCTGCAGAAGGATTTGGACAGGTTAGGAGAGTGGTCAAAGAAGTAGCAGATGGAGAATAACATGAGAAAGTGTGAGGTTATGCACTTCGGTAGGAAGAATAGAGGCATGGATTATTTTCTAAATGGGGAGAAAGTTCAGAAGTCTGAAGTGCAAAGTGTTCTAAGTCCAGTATTCTCTCAAAGTAAACTTGCAGATTGAGTCAATAGTGAGGAAGGTTAATACAATGTTGTCTTTTATGTTTGAATATAAAAGCAAGGATGTACTTCAGAGGTTCCAGAAGGTGATGGTCAGTCCACATTTGGAGGATCGTGTGCAGTTTTGGGCCCCATATCTCAGGAAGGATGTACTGGCCCTGGAGCATGTTCAGAGGAGGCTCACGAGAATGGTCCAAGGAATGAAAAGCTTAAAATATGAGGAACATTTGAGGTCTCTGGATGCATAAATGATGGAGTTTAGAAGGATAAGGAAAGATCTCATTGAAACTTACAGAATACTGAATGGCCTAGGCAGAGTAGATATTGAGAAAATGTTTCCATTGGCTGAAGAGATTGGAACCTGAGGACATAGCCTTAGGGTAAAGGAAAGATGTTTTAGAACAGAATCAGGAGAAATGTCTTCAGCCAGAGTGGTGAATCTATGGAATTCATTGCTGTGGATGCCAGGAATTTTATATTTAAGACTGAGATGGATAGGTCCTTGATTGTCAAGGGGATCAAGGGTTAAGGGGAGAAAGTGGGAGAATGGAGTTAAGAAACTTATCAGACATGATTAAATGTTGGAGTAGACGCAATGAGATGAATGATTAGATTAGAGTGGTGCTGGAAAAGTACAGCTGGTCAGGCAACATCTGAGGAGCAGGAAAATCGATGTTTCGGGCAAAAATTCTTCATCAGGAATGGAGGCAGGGAGCCTCCAGAATGGAGATGAATGGCCTAATTTCTGCTCCTATGTCTTATAGAAGTATACAATGTGCTACTTGAGATTGCGTGGAGGTATGTACTCTCAGAACACTTAAGACGCATCTGGATGAATACTTAAAATAGCAGGGCATAGTATGCTATGGACCAAGTGCATGTGATTGGGATTAATGTGGTTCGGTGTTTGTTGGTTGCCATTAACATGGTGGGCTGAAGGGTCTGTTTCTATATTGTATGACTCATGGATTAAAGCAGCCTCAGCTATTTGGAGGAATGAACAGCACTATAAGATGATAGTCAATGACCTCTCTTATGCACCAGAGTCAAGGGTGTGGTGCTAGAAAAGATGAAGGGCTTATGTCCAAAATGTTGATTCTCCTTCTCCTCGGATGTTCCTGACCTGCTGTGCTTTTCCAGCACCACTCTCTTGACTCTGATCTCCAGCATTTGCAGTTCTCTTCTGCACCAACCTAACTTCCATCACCTTCTCTGTGATACCTCACATTCACTCTATCTCTGCCCACCTTGTACCAAGGCTCACACTTTCATTTCTTCAACATCTTTCTTCATTTGTTCTCTCACTGGTGAGGGAGATTCACGACCTCAACTTCAGTCAGTGGTCAGGTTCAGGAGGGTCTGATGACAAACGAGGCAGGTAGAGGGATCTAGGAAGTAGTGCTGAAGGACCCTCAGCCCTTGTGTTTGTTGAACAGGTTTGAGATTCTTGTTCCCTGTTTGGATGAAAATGGGCTATAAGGATGGTCAGGAAACTGCCCATAGCAGGGTGGGACAGGGAGACATTCCAGAATGGGGAGGAAAGTGAAATGTAGTTGTAATTGGAGATTTTATAGTCAGGGGAATAGACACTGTTCTCTGTGGCCAGCATCAAGACTTCCGAAGGCTGTGTTGCCTGCCTGGTGCTGGGGTTCAGGATAACTCATCTGGGCTGCAGAGGAACTTGGAGTAGAAGGGGAAAGATCCAGTTGGCATCATGCATGTGGGTACCAATAATATCGGTAGAAAGAGAGAAGAGGTTCTGCTGAGGGGAATTAGTACAAAGCAGAATCAAAAAATTAATCATCTCTGGATTTCTCACTGAGCCACAAACAAATTGGCACAGGGTCAAATTATAGAGGTGGCTCAAAGATTGGTGTAGCAGGAACAGGTTTGGTTTTATGGAACATTGCCCTCAATATTGAGGAAGGAAGGAGCTATTCCAATAGGACAGGCTCCACCTGAATCAGGGACCAGAATCCTGGTGAATTACATACCTAGAGCTCTGGATAGGGCTTTAAACTAAATTGTGAATGGTGGGAGGGAGTTCAGTTACGTGAAAAATTATGCAAAAGATTAAAAGGGCTAGATGGCTCAGCAGAGGTATTAAAGTTTCTAGAAAAAATAATAAGACTGAGAGTATGGAAAGTGTCAGGAATCCAACTTCAGACACAGCAGATGAGTGGACAACTCTGAGAAGGGGAGCAGTCAATGCTGGACTTAGGGTGTTACACATTAACGCACGTTGTATATGAAACAACATAAATGTGCTTATACCGCAAAATGGAATTGGCAGGTACGATGTTATGGAGATCATAGAAATGTAGCTATAAGGTGATCAAGGGTGGGAAGTAAATCCAAGGATACACATCCTATCAAAAGGACAGGCAGGTGGGTAGGAGGTGGGGGGATGGGATGGTGTTGCAGTGTTAGTACAGAATGAAGTTAAATTAATAGCAAGAAATAATGTGGAGTTGGAAGGGATAGAATCTGTGTGGGTAGAGTTGAGGAACCGCAAAGGTTGAAAATACCCTGATAGGAGTTGTGTATAGGCCTCCCAGCAGTCGTCAGGATGTGGGGCAGAAAATGATTGAGGAAATAGAAAAAACATGTACGAAAGACACTATCCTAACGTCATGGGGGGGGGCTCAATATGCAGGTTCATTGGGATTATCACTTTGGGAGCGATTTCAAGAAAAGGAATTGGTGGAATATCTACAAAATTCTTTTTTGGAGCAACTGATATTCGAGCCCACAAGTGAACATGCAATTCTGGATTTGGTTATCACGAGGGGTGTGGATAGGGTAAATAGACTTTGCCTTTTCCCTGGGGTGGGGGAGTCAAGAACTAGAGGGCATTGTTTTTGGGTGAGACAGGAAATATTTGAAAGGGACCTATGGGGAACCCCTTTCATGCAAAAAGTGGTGCATATCTGAAATGAGCTGCCAGAAGTGGTGGAGGCTGGTACAATTATGACTTTTACAAGGTATCTGAATGGGTACATGAAAAGGAAGGGTTTAGAGGGATATGGGCCATATGCTCGCAAATGGGACGGGATTAGGTTGGACATCTGGTCAACATGGATGAGTTGGACCGAAGGGTCTGTTTCCATGCTGTACATCTCTATGACTCTCTTGAGTGAGGCAGGTTTTACTCGGGAGCTGAAGGCGAAGGAATACCTGGGACCAGTGACCATAACATGATAGACTTCACCCTGCGGCTTGAGGGGGAGAAGCTGGAATCAGAGAGAACAATATTAAAATTGATTAAAGGTAAAGACATGAGGAAAGAGCTGGCCAGAGCTGATTGGAAGAGGCAGACTGTGGAGCAGCAATGACAGAGGTTTCTGGAGGTAATTTGGGAGGCAGAGGAGAAATTCTTCACAAGGAAGATGAAATATTAAGGGAGGACAAGACAAACATAGCTGACAAGGGAAGTCAGGGACAGCATAAGGAAAAGGGCACAGTGTGCTGCAGGTCAGTGGAAAGCCACAGGATTGGGAAGCCTTTTTAAAACCAGCAAAGGACAACTCAAAAAGCAATAAGGAATGAGAAGAGGAAATATGAGAGTAAGCTATTTAGTAATACAAAACAAGATTGGAAAAGTTCTTTTTTACATATCCGTAAGGTAAGAGAGAGGCAAACATTGACGTTGGATCACTGGAAAATGAGACTGAAGAAGTAGTAATGGGGAGCAAAGAAATACTCGAAGAACTGAATAAGTACTGCATCAGGTTTCAGAGTGGAAGAGACCAGGAATATACCAGAACTTCAAGAGACTCAGGAGATAGAGATGAATGTAGTGGCCATCACTAAAGAGAGAGTACTGGAGAGGCTGAAAGGTCTAAAGTGGGATAAGTTTCTCAAATCAGATGGTCTACACCCCGAATTCTGAAGGAGATAGCTAAGGTGATTGTGGAGCTACTGGTGGTGATCTTTTTGGAATCACTGGGGTCAAGGAAAGTCCCAGAGGACTAAAAAATAGCTCATGTAATACTCCTCTTTAAGAATGGAGGGAGGTTTAAGACAGGAAATTATAAACTGGTCAGCTTGACCTCAGTCATTGGTAAGATATTGGGATCCATTCTTAAGCATGAGATTGCAGAGTACTTAAAATTGCATGATAAAACATGAGGAGTTAGCACAGCTTTGACAAGGGAAGGTCATACCTGAAAAACCTGTTGAGGTGGTTATGAGCAAGTTAGACAAAGGAGAGCCAGGGAACGTGATCTATTTGGATTTCCAGAAGCCTTCTGATAATGTGCCCCATAAGGGGCTGCTAACTAAGATAAGAGCCCATAGTGTTAGGGGCAATGAACTGGCTTAGTTAGAGGATTGGTTGACTGGCTAAAGATGGGGTTTGAAGATAAAGAGGGCTGTACAGGACAACTGACATTAGCTGACAACTAATGGAGTTCCGACCAGGTCAGTGTTGGAGTCACATCTATTCATGTTATACATTAATAATCTGAATGAAGGAACTGAAGGCTTTGTTGCTAAGTTTGCAGATGGCACAAAGGTAGCTAGTGTGGCGCATATGTTGAGAAAGCAGGGAGGCTGCAGAAAGACTTTGAAAGACTAGGGAAGTGGGGAAAAAATGGGCGATGAAATACCATGTGGGTATGAAGTTATGCTCTTTGATCAGAAGAATAGTGGCATAGATTATTTTTAAACAGGGAAGGGTTTCAGAAATCTGAAGCACAAAGGGACTGGGGAGTCCTAGTTCAGGAATCTCTTAAGGTTAATATGCAGATTCAGTTGGCTATTGGGAGGGAAAATGCAATGTTAGCATTCATTTCCAGAGGGCTAGAATACCAGAAAGATGTACGGCTGTATCAGGCTCTGGTCAGACCGCAATTGGAATATTGTGATTAGTTTTGGGCCCAAAATATAAGGAAGAATGTACTGATGTTGGAAGGGGTCCAGAGGAGATTTACAAGAATGCTCCGGGGAATGAGGGACTTGTCAAATGAGGAACAGTTGAGGGCTGTTGGTTTGTACCTAATAGGGTTTAGAAGGATGAGGGTGGAATCTGGTTGAAACTTATAGAATAGTGAGAAGCCCGAATAGTGTGGACATGGAGAAGATGTTTCCACTAGTTGGACAGGCTGGGGCGTCAGGGTACAGCCTCATTGTGAAGAGAAAACTCTTTAGAACTGAGATGAGGAGGATTTTCTTTAGCCACAAGATGGTTAATCTGTGGAACTTGTTACCGCAGAGGGCTATGGAGGCCAATTCATTGAGTGTATTCAAGACAGAGATAGATAAGTTCTAGTTTAGTAGGGGCATCAAGGGTTAGAGGGAGAAGGCAGGAGAATGGGGTTGAGAAACATATCAGCCAAGATTAATTTATGCAGCAAACTTGATGTGCTGAATGGCCTAATTCTGCTCCTATATCCTTTGGAGGCTTGATGTCATATGCCTAACACTGTTCTTTTGTTTACAAAATTAACAACTTCACATTTTCCTATTTTATACCCTATTTGCAAACTTTTTGCCCACTGACTTAACGATCAATATCCCAGTACAAATATAGTCCTCTCAAAACTTGGCTTTCCATCTCTTTTTGCAAATATAACATAATTTTTCCTCCAAGTTATTAATATATATTATAAACAATTGCTGAAAATATATTATCCCAGGTACTGATCTTGTGGAAACCCCTGGTTATGTGTCACTAAGATGGACAAAGAGTCCCTTTACCCAGTCTCTGGTTCTTGCTCATGAGCCAGTTCCTCTTCCATCCTAATATACTATTCCAACTCCATGGTCTGTAATCTTGTGAATTATCCTTTTGTGAGGCATCTTGCTGACCACTTTCTGGAAATCCAAATACAACACATCTACTGGTTCCTCTCTATCCACTCTGGTTGAGATTTCCTTAAAGATCTCTGATAAATAATTCAGAAACAATTTCTTTTTCCTGAAGCCATGCTGACTCTGCTTGGTTAGATTATGATTTTCCAAATGGGCTGTTATTCCTTCCTTGATGATTGATTACAATACTGTTCCAACAATAGATGTTAGGCTAATCGACCCGATAGTTACTCCCCTTTTGCCTCCCTCCCTTTTTGAATAGAGGTATCATGTTGGCAGTTTTCCAATCCTCTGTTCATGCTCCATTGATCAATAAGCCTCTTTAATCGTCGACTTGCTGCTGCTCAATGCTAACCTTGCCGACCTGCTTGAGAAGAGAAAAAAAGATGGAACAAGATACTTCTGACATTAACGTCTACATTAGAGACAAAAAGACTGCAGATGGTGGAATCCAAAATAGAAAGGCAGGAGACTAGAAGAACACAGCAGGCCAGGCAGCATCAGGCGATGGAGAAGTCGACCCAGTCCTGAAGAAGGGTTACACCCGAAACATTGACTTCTCCACCTCCTGATGCTGCCTGGCCTGCAATGTTCTTCCAGCCTCCTGCCTGTCTGTCAACATCTGTATCATCAGGCTTCTCTGATTCTGCTACAAATCTCACCTAAGCTGATACTGCTCACACCCCTATAAGATTACATCCCATGATACTATTTAAAAGGAGAATTAAACATTCCTCCTGGAATTTTCTGGTCAACATTTATTAAACAACATTGATTAAAAAAAAAACAATTAGAACTACAAGCCTTTACTGTGGATTTAATTAAGTAACAGCATTCTCATGTCTTATTCTGCCATGGGATGTGGGTGTCACTAGCTAGTGAGACTGCATTTGTTGCCCAGAGACCAATTCAAAGTCAGCCATTTGTTGGTGGATCTGGAGTCCCCCAGAAGCCAGATTCCCATTCGTGAAGCAGATGAGTTTCTCGATATTTTTGAATCATTCTGTGAGGGATGTTATCACATACCTCTGCAGCAGGTGGGACTTGAACCCAGTTCTGTTAGCCCATTGTGTCACAAGATGCCACGCCATTCCCCTCTACCCCAACCCCACCGCCTCATTCCAGATGAGCTTTTAATGATAAATCAATAGTCCATCAACAGATAGTCACCTGTAAGGTTAGTTGCTTTTTAATTCCAGATTTTGATTGAATTCAATTTCCACCAACTGTTATGGTGGGATTTGATTCAGTTAGCCTGGGGTTTTGGATTACTCGCCCACTGACATTTCCACTCCACAATAACCTCTTCCCCTGACTCAGTGTTCAGGTTCCACAACAGGATGTGATTGTGAATCTAAGTTGACAATTTACAGCTGTATAATCAGAGATGATGTCCGTCTAATCACAGGTTAAACTGAGGACCATTATATGTTCCAGTGGATGTAAAAGACCCAAGGCACTTAAACATCAAGGGAATTCCCTTTGTCTTAATTTACATTCATCCTTCAACTAGCCGCACCAAAGCAATTAAACTGTTAATTGACCTCACTGCTATAGACAAATTAGTTGCACATATATTCAGAGAACTGAATTTCAAAAAAAAATGCTGTTAAATGCGAAAACTTTTCAGGCAATTTGAGAACTTCAAAGGTGTTTTTTTAAATAGGCAATTCCTTCTGTATATTGGAATAAAGTCCATCAGAAACTGGTCGACTGTAATAATAGATGCCTTAAAATGCTGTGAGAAGGAAGAGAAAAAGAGAAAGCAAAGGTGGCATTTTCTCTAGCACTCAATATATCCCAATGCATTTTATAACACTTCATAACTGTGGCTTTATGAGGTGTATTTTGCCCTGGTTTTCTTTTCTGAAGAGAGTTGAAACAGAGGCGCTGAGTGGTTTGCCCCAAGCTAATAAAGTAAACAATGTGTGAGGATGTTTTTTCTAAAGTTGGAATAATAGAAGCAGCATGAGGGGGTGGGGCCAAGCTCCCATAGAACCAGGATTTTGGTTTAAGTTTCAGTAGCTGTTGGAGTTTGGAAACTGCTAAACATCTCTGTCTGCTACAGCAAAATGCTTGAGATCTCTCTCTCTCTCTGAGTTTTCTCTTGATGTTCTGCCCTCCTGGACTGGAAAATTCCATGTGGGACAATCTATTTTACTGAATTTACCTTGGCCAAGAGTGTGTTTATGGGATGCTAAATTAATTGGAACAGTTGCAGTTTAGTCATTAAAGAATCTATTATTCTATTAAGTTTACCAGTGGAGTTAAGTTATTCCAATTCATTTTTATTTTGTCTGTATTTAATTATAGTATGAGAATAAAGTACGATGTGCTTCAAGCTTGGTAGTTTGACCAATCAAATTGCATCCAGAAAACAACCCTCATACACTTGTCTATAAAATTAAGGAAAAGTTGAGGTCTTGGCTTTATTCTTAATATTTTTTGAGGGAGTTTAATATGATCCATAACATAACTAATTAAGTACTGTTTGAGCTATACTCATGTAATTGATGGAAATATTGTCGTCAACTTGCATTCATCAAGGTTTCCTGAATTGTCATGTGATAATGACTACATAATCTGTTTTAAAGATGTCACAGACTCCTTCTGAAGATCCAATGGGAGATTAGAGAGCTTGCCATGAAATTTTAGAGTCAAACAGTTTAACTCCATCATCACAAACAATGTGGAAAATTGTGGTGATCAAATTTATTTGAAAGCGAAATCCATGAAAATTAAGCACGTTTGCCATTTCACCAATAAAAATGTCACATATTTTAAGATACTGTGGAGGTGAAGTCAAACTATCCAGTGTTTATGCAAGATTCAATCATGGGAAACAAAACAAAATCAATCATCATTTGTTCTGTAAAAGTTTATAATTTTAGCAAAAAAACTCATTAAAGTGGTATTCTAAACCCCATCCAGAAATACATCTGATTTTCTGTAATTGTGTTAAATATCCATACAGTACATTACTGCAAGTGTTGATTGGAAAAGAAAATTGTGAGATAACAAGCCAGTTTTTTGCAGCAAGTGCAATGGGAATGTATATGCTGAAGTTTAGTTTAATTCCAGCTTCAGATCAGTGTTTTACTAAAGTGGTCTTGCATGTTCCTGTGAGGCTGTGAACATTTTCCGCAATGCTATTGAGAGTTATATACAGTGAGAGAAATGAAAACCATCGCAGCTGTGATGCTATCCTGCAAATTCAATCATAATGTTTGTGTTTGCTTTAAACACTATCTTTCCCTATAATATCAAAGCCTACTATTTAATTTTCTTCTGAAGTATTTATAGATGGAATTGACGGGCAAAATTGATAAAAGGCCAGTGATATGGTTCATTACCACAATCCCTCTCCAACAAACAGCCACCAAAAAAAACCTAAGTACCACTTAAAGGTACAGCCTGACTGGCAAAACCTTCTACCAACACGGAGTAGGTCTGATACAGATGGAAGGGTTATGGAGAGTGAGGAGAAAGATAGAGTTGAGATTGAAATGAGATCAGCCGTGGTTATATCATTTTTGCTAAATTGAAGGCTGAAGGAGCTGAATTGCCTACTCCTGTTCCTTGTTTTTACGATAGAAACAGAAGGACAGGAGTACAACACTGAGTTCATGGAATAGAAACATGAAGAGACCATTCAGCCCATTGAGTCTGAACCAACCGTCTGAAGACCATCCAAGCCAGACTCAACCCTTCATAAACCCACATAGGCAGTTTCAGTTCTGAGGAAGGATCATTGGATCTGAAATGCTTATTCTATTTTTTTTCCCACAGATGCTGCCAGACCTGCAGAACCTTTCCAGCAATTTTTGTTTGTGTCTGGGGTTTTTAACCATGGCTAACCCACCTAACCTGCACATCCTGGAATACGACAGGGCAATTTTGCAGGCCAATCCACTTAACGTGCACGTCTTTGGACTGTGGGAGGAAACCAGATCATCTGGCAGAAACAGACATGGGGAGAACATGTTATTTCCACCCAAGGCTGGAATTGAGCCTGGGTCCCTCATGCTGTGAGGCAGCAATGCTAACCATTGTACTTCATGCTGCTTGAGATCATCGCACCTGTTCTGCCATTCAATGAGACTATGATTGGTCTGCAATCTCACTTGAAATATTTTGCTATATTCAACTAATATCTTTGGGAGTTGAAAATACATCATTCTTGGATTACATTCTTGTATTACAAAAATTGCAACAGGAATCTAAATTTCTTCAACTGTATGCATATGGAAATGTTTCCTAATTTAACTTATGAAATGTCTGACCATGTCAGTGGAGTACTCCCTGTATCAGACTCCTGAACCAATGGAAATAGAATAAAACTACCCTGGCAATTCCTTTATTCTTGAAATCAATATTTTGCTGACATTAATTTTAGAATAGAATTAGAATAAAATAGAATTAGCTTTATTGTCATATGTACTCAAATGAGTACAGTGAAAAGTGTAAACATCACCATTTATGGTGCCATCTTAGATGCAAGGTCCTAAGGTACAGCTTTTTCAGTTACAGTTCTTAGAAAAATAGAGAAGTTAAAAAGTCCAGCATTAGGAATAACTTACAAAATGGAGGAAAAAAAAATCAGTTCAACGGTCTTCCAACCCAGTCCATGCCGGCATTAGTCTCCAGTCTGAACCAGACCTTGACTCTAGACTTCACCAGCCTGCACATCAGCGTTCACAAGGCTGGGAGATAACTCTAAAATCACCTCCAGACCAGAAGTTTCCACACTGGGCCAAGAGACCCTACACTGGGCTGGTAGAACTCCACTTCAGCCGAAGAGGATGCCTCGTAAGGTCTGAGTGGAGGCCAGGAGTTCCAAGATCAAAGGCTGTGACATTGGAGGTCAAGAGTTTGGAGGCCACAAAGTCAGTCACCAGGAGTTCTAAGGTCGGAGGCCTGGAGTTCTGAGAAGCAAGAAAAGCAGAAAAAAAGAGACAGAAAAAGAAAAAAAGAGAAAAAAACAAGAGAAAAGAAACTGACGGAGTGAACAAGTTCCAGTTGAGGCGTCCTACTCTGCCACCATCTTGGATTAGTATATTTTTTGAAATCCAAGGAATGCCATCTTAAATTGAATACTAGAGCCATATAATCTAACCATTGCAGGTCAGATACCACTCTATTAAAACTATGCTGCACTTCCTTCCAGACCAATATATTCGTCTAATAGTGTACTAAAATTGTACTAAACTCATAACTCTGGAGCCTGTTTGAGTCAAAGTCACAATTTGCAAAAATAAAGAAGGGAATATGATAAAACCATCTCTCATGCCTGTCTGATCCCACTTGATACAAATTACAAGCAATGTCAGTCTTATATCTCTTGTTATTATTTCAAGGTAATGATAATATTGGATGAGTCAGATCCCGGAGCGACACGTGGCTTAATAACCAGTAAGTTTAATTTTTGTAATCTGTTTACTGCAGTGGTCAGTTACTAAAAGGATTAACAAAGAACTGCTTAAGTTATTTTAATTTATAATCGGAAAAGTTTATTGCACACAAAATAAGTAATAATTACCCAGATTACACTATGAACAAACTAATTGAAATAATCCCATTAAAAAATTATAAAGATTCAACACTTTTACCCTCAACAACAGCCATACAGTGAAGAGTCACCTTGCTTCCCAGTATGAAGTTCCTAGTTCAGGTGACAAAGTTGCAACTGATTTTTTTTAAAAATTCTGTTTATATTCAATGCTATTTCTTTATGTTGTCTCTCCCTCAGATCCTTAAACAAGTTGCTAACACATCTTCTATACTTCTTCACATGGGCTCCTTAAATTCCTCTTCCATAGATTTTCTTTTTCTGGAGGTTTTCACTTACAGATATTAAAGCACTCAGAACCTCTTTACTCCTGCTCTGACTGTTATGGAGATGTCAACGATGCACTGCTGCTGTGATAGATCATTTCCCTCAGAATATTCTGCTTCTAACTGAAAGCAAAAAAGACTGTACACTCTCCTTGACCTTCTAGATGCTTCTTTTTTTCTGTCTTCCTTGTGCCAGGTAACAGAGTATATTTTTCTATCTCGAACAATTTGTTTCGAGCTCTATCCTTAGACTGTAAACCCGACATAAAAGTGTATGCAACAACTAACTGCAGATACTTCAATTCCATTCACAGAAAAAAATCAAAAATTAAACAAAGTCCTTCCATTCCTAACACATCCAATATAAAAATAAAACTTAAAGCTGTCCATGATTCTGTCAACTTTATATTCCAAGTTTTCTAACAACAATAATAATAATAAATCATGAACCTTCAGCACTTACTGGCAAAAAAAAGAAAATATATCTTTAAGAAGCATTTTAATTTTTCAATCACAATTCCTACATTATCTATTCCATTTATACTAATTTCACTTTGACAGTAGCAAAATGTTTACAACGAATGCAGAAAGCTTTTTCTACATGCATCCATTTTGATCACAAAACTTGTTTTCCTCCATATTCACTCTTGATACTGTTAATGCTATGATATTAGCTAGGAACATAGGAACTGGGGGAGACCATTGAGCCCTCAAGCCTATTCTCCCATTTAATAAGATTATGGCTGATCTGTGGCTTAGCTCCACATAGCTACCTTTGGCCAAGTCCATTAATAACTTTCCTTAACAAAAATAAAATCCATCTCAGATTTCAAATGAACAACTGATTTACCAGCCACAACCATTTATGGAAGAGAGCACTCCCCCAACTACCTTTTTTGTGTAGAAGTGCTTCCTAATATCTCTTCTGAACAGTCTGGCCCTAACTTTTAAACTATGGCCCCTAATTCTATAATTTCTAAATAGTGAGAATAAATTAACTTCATTACCCTTTCCTGTAACTATCTTGAAGACATGCAAATTCTTGAGAAAACAGAAACCAAAAGAGAAAATTCTGGAAAATCTCAGCAGGTCTGGCAGCACCTGTAAGGAGAGAAAAGAGCTGACGTTTCGAGTCTAACTGACCCTTTTTCAAAGCAGATTCCAGCGTCTACAGTAATTTGCTTTTATCTTGAGAAAACAGGTCTAATTTATATAATCTCTCCCCTGAAGTCTAAGTATCATTCTTGTAATGTACTCCTTCTAATGCCAATATTTCCTTCCTAAGATGTAGTGTCCAACTATGGCCACTTTACTCCAAGTGGGATCTAATCAGAGTTTTGTACAGCTGCAGCACACCTTCTGCGTTTTTATATTCCAGTCCCCTCAATATAAAGGCCAGGATCCCATTGGTTTTCTTGATTATTTTCTGAACTGATGATGACATTTTAAAGATCTATGCAATGGAGCCCCCAAATTTCCTTAGACATTCATTGTATTTAACTTCATACCATGTAGAAAATACCCGAATCTATCCCTTTTTTAGTCAAAAATGAGTAACCTCGCACTTGCTTATTCTTCTATCTCGGTGAATGATGTCCAATTTGGATGGTTGTACCAACAAACTCCAAAAAAAAACAAATTATTGGGATAGAATATTTCAAGAAATATGAGAAGATTATGATCCTCACAAATACCAGTCTCTGTTGAACTGATATGTAGACTTTAAAATATCATAGAACCAATAGCAAGCTTTTTTTTCTACATCTGAATATTTCTGTTGACCTGCATTCAGTTTGCTTGAAAAATAACAGATTGGTTATTCAAATCCCATCTTTTTCTTTTGTAATATCACTACCACAGTACTGATGTATTGTCTGATGTTCAGCAGACTGACGATGTCAACAGTCAGTTTAAATAGCTTAACAAAATTATGTTGCTAAAATTGTGTGATAATTAAGAAATCTTTCAAACTGTCAAAGACATTCTGACATTCTTTCGTCATAACATTCTATAGTTGATTCAAATTTTTTTGACAAATCTTTAACAAATTTGTCAATGTTTGTCAAAATTGTCACCAGTGTTTCTTATGCAGAGCAGCACACAAAGTACGTTAAAGGTTAGCACTCCTAATTAAAGATGATATTGGCACATTAGTTAGAGAAAACCTTGGTTCAACAGTTCAGAATGTAGAATTGAATAAAACAAGGAATCAAATAAAACAATAAAAAACTACAGATGCTGAAGATCTGAAGCAAAAACTGAACTGAACATTTTGAAGTACTGAAGAAAGATCGCTGCACTCGAAATGTTAATTCTGCTTTCTTTCCACAGATGTTGCCAGACCTGTTCAGTTTCTCCAACATTTTCTGTTCTCATTTCGGATGGAGAATCAGTTTGTTTCTAGAGATAAGGAACAGTAGGGGAAGTAACTTTCTTGTGAGAGTGACCTAGAGGTCCCTAACCAGTAACCACAATATTGGGCAGAAATATTAGGTGCTTGTGATAAAGGGGCAACAATAATTATGGATGCTTTTGATCAGATTGGCAATAGTTACCCTAATAATAAGATTACAGAATGCTTTTAAGATAGTTTGGTATTATGCAATGTGACAGGAATAATTAATTACTCAAAGTACTTCTGGGTAGCTGAATGAGATGACTGAATACTACATTCATTTTGACAGAGAGAAGAACAGACCTATGTTTAGTACTCTAAACTTAAACAACAGCGACTCTATCGGCATGAAAGCTGAGCTACTTGACTTGAAGTAGAATAATAGGTTAGAAGTTAAAAATCACACAACACCAGGTTATAGTCCAACGGGTTTAATTGGAAGCACTAGCTTTCGGAGCGCTGCTCCTTTATCAGGTGGTTGTGGAGCAATGCTCCAAAAGCTAGCCTGCTTCCAATTAAACCTGTTGGACTATACCTGGTGTGTGTGATTTTTAACTTTGTTCACCCCAGTCCAACACCAGCATCTCCAAATAGGTTAGAAGATTAGTTGGTAGAGAAACAATAGTAAGCACTAACAAGGGTACTTCAGAATACCCAGAATTAAGTATGTTCTTACTATAAAAAGATATTCCCAAGTAAGGACTCACCATCTATGCCAACAAAATAAGTTAAGGAGGGACAAAAACAGAAATTGCTGGAAAAGTTCAGCAGGTCTGGCAGCATCTGTGAAGAGAAATCAGAGTTAATGTTTTGGGTCCAGTGACCCTTCCTCATAAGGGCCCTCCTAAGAAAGGCATTAAGCGTAAGGAAAAAGGATATAATCCTGCAAAGGTGAGTGGTGGCGGGTACGGTGGGGTGGGGAGGGTGTGGTTCAGATGACTTGTCAGAATACTAAGAATGACAGAATTACTGAAAAGTTAATAAGGACCAATAATCTTGAACACGCAAGAAAAGTAACTGAAAATGTAAAGCGGTAAGTGTGTCTGTAGGATTGTAAAAATGATGAGAGTACATAAAGTGAGTGTTGCTCTTCTATAAGGTGAAAATTGTTAATAGTAGACAATAAAGAAATGGCAGATGTATCAAATTTATGTTTTACTCTGTCTTCACAAAAATGTCTCCGTAATACCTGTAAATCAGGAAATTGAAGGAATAGGGGAAGTTAAAATCACTGAAATTATCATCATTTTAAAAGTAATAGTGAAAAATTGATGGAGATGCAAGTTAATAATTCATAGGGTTCTGAAGGATTTCATCCCTGGGTCTTTAAAAAGGTGGTTAAGGATGTAATTGATGCGTTGGTCCTAATTTCTCCAAATTAATCAGTTGCTGTAAAGGTTGCATCTAAACTGGAAAATAGCAAATACAACCGCTCTATTTAGAAAGGAAGAGTGGGAGGTAGAAAATACGAAGCTATAGACCTGTTGACTTGATGTCTGCTCTGGATAAAGTATTAGAACTAATCATTCACTAAGTTATAACTGCACACTTCTAAAAACTGAAGGTAATTAGCATGGTACTATGAAAATAAAATCCTATTTAGCCAATTTATCGAGGAATTCAGGAATTTAACACAAGATGCTTAATTTATAGAGACCATTAGATTAGACTAGATTACTTACAGTGTGGAAACAGGCCCTTCGGCCCAACAAGTCCACACCGACCCGCCGAAGCGCAACCCACCCATACCCCTACATTTACCCCTTACCTAACACTACGGGCAATTTAGCATGGCCAATTCACCTGACCTGCACATCTTTGGACTGTGGGAGGAAACGAGGTTGAGATGTTCATGGATAGCACGTGGTCACCCTGCAGCTGAACGAAGTGCAGACAATGAGAGAATGTGCAATGGTCAGGCAGAAGAAGGGTTCCAGTGAGGGAACCTCAGAGTGCATCTTGCTCACAAATTGTTCTTGATATTACAGTGCAGTGAGAGTGATGGCTCATCTTTGGATGCCGGTCGGACTAAAGGCCATGGGCAGTATGGGTGGTCTAGCTACTTGGATGGAGGAAGAAATGTGAAATGTCAGTAGTGGCAGGAGTTAGGGAAGTAGATAGGAACATCTGTAGTTGTAATTGTGATTCCAGGATAATCTGTTACCTCTTAGGTTCAGGGTCAAGGATGTCACAGAATATCTGCAGGGCATTCTGAAGGGTTCGTGGCTCATATAGGTACCAAAACAAAGGAAAAACCATGAAACATGGTCCTACAAGCAGATTTTAGGGAGTTAGATAGGAAGTTGGAAAAACAAGCCTTTAAAGATAGCAATCTTCAGATTATTCCCAGTGTCACACTTGAGTGAGCACAGGAATAGAAGAATAGAGCAGATGAAGACATGCTAAAGATATAGTGCAAGAAGGAGGGCTTCAGATTCCTCAAAGATTGGGATCGATTCTGAGGTTACATTTGAACAGGAACAGGATCAACATCATTTCGGGGAGATGTGCTAATGCTGTTGGAGCTGATTTAAATTAGATTGGCAGGTGAATAGGATCCTGTTAGGTCATTCAGTGGGGAGACAATCTGAGATAGAATTAGAAGTTCAAATATGAGTCAGTGAGTTTAGAATGCAGAAGAAATTTAGACTGGATAAGAAAGAGGAGAAAGTGAGGACTGCCGATGCTGGAGATCAGAATCAAAAAGTGTGGTGCTGGAAAAATGCAGCAGGTCAGGCAGCATCCAAGGAGCAGGAGATATGATGTTTCAAGCATAAGCACTTCATCAGGAATGATGAAGAGCTCTTCCTGATGAAGAGTTTATGCTCGAAACATCAACTTTCCTGCTCCTCAGATGCTGCCTAACCGGCTGTACTTTTCCAGCACCACACCTTTGGATAAGAAAGAAGTGTGTTTAGCAAGGTGAAAGGGAGCATATTTTAATGCAAGGAGCCTGAGGAATAAGACAGACAAGCTGAGAGCACAGATTGTTGCAGAGAAGTATTATAACAAAGCTATGACCGAAACATGGTGATGATGTCACTAATCTCAGTTGATTGTTTGTTAACCTACTAAAGGTAAAGCTACCATTCATGCTCACAAACATCCCCAACCTCAATGATGACAAATGCTCTAGCATCATTGCAAAATTATACTGCTGAAACATTTATAGTCTTTTGCTGGAATGGCCAATGGATAAGCAACCTCAACCTCAGCCTTCTCTTGAGATTCCTAACCTCACAGAGGTTTCAGGAAATTTGATTTATTCCATATGACATCAAGAAATGGCTGAAGGAACTGTATATCATCATACGATTAGTTATGAAGGTATGCGTTCCAGATTGTAAGAAATTAGACCTTTACTCAATGATACCTTTCAGAATAAGTATTGAGATATATATTAATAATTACTATTCACAGCACAAGGACACCCCATTTGAGAAACTGTTTTATTTCTCTCCCTGACAACGCATATAAACTATCCCTGGAAATTCCAACTTGGTTCAGGTTTCTGAGTTAACATTTCTCAGTTGGTGGGATGATCCATCCACTTGTTCATGCAAATATGGTGGTGGTGGTGGGGGGTGTGTGGTGGTGGAGATGCGGTGATCAGCGTGACACAAACAGAAAACCTCGCTTTGACTGGAAGATCAACTAGAAAAGCTGAAGTAAGACCCACGGAGAGTCCACTATCAATCCAGCTGAAGGGTAGAATTCTGCCATCTCAGCTTATTGAGATCACTGTACTCTGTACCAACCATTTGTCCATCCACCCGTATCAATGCATGGCCTTCAACTGTCACAGACTGTTTACTTTTCATTTTAAGTTAGCTATTGCTTCATACTTAAATTTCTATTACTAAATAATCTGAATAAACTATCTTAAAATTACCTAGAAATAGCGAACTGCCTAATTGTAGGACCTAAATGTCAAATCTTACAGGATAAGGCTAAGCCCAAAACAGTTAAGTTATTTCAGTGCAGTTTCTGAAATGGCATGTACCTAACAGCATGCAAAATTACCCAAGCATATACTGTCCACTAAGGCAGAACAAATCCAATCAGGCCAATTATCGGCACATCTCTCATTTGTCAGCAAAGTGATAAAAGGTGTTGTTGACAGTGCTGTCAAGCAATACTTACACAGCAATAACCTGCTAAACAATGCTCAGCTTGTGTTTCACCAGAGCCATTCAACTTTGGAAATCACTATAACCTGATTCTAAACATGAACGAAAGAGTTGAGTCCAATACATCAAGTGAGAGTGACTGTTCTTGAAATCAATACAGTGTTTGACTGAAAGTGACTTTCAGGAGTATTAAGAAAATTGAAGGTAATAGGAAACAGGAAGCTTGAGTCATACCTGACACAAAGGAAGATGCTTATGATTGTTGGAGGTTTCCACCTCTGTAGGCATTCCTCAGCATACTGTCCTTGACCCATGTTCAACAGTTTCAATGACCTTCCCACCATCATTAAGTCAGAAGTGTAATGTTCATTCATAATTGCGCAAGATTCAGCACCATACGTCACACCTCAGATACTGAAACAGTCTGTTTCCATGTGCTATAAGATTTGGATAAAATTCAGGCTTGAGCTAATAAGTGACAAATATTGGTTGCACTATACAAGTAGGAGGCAATGACCATCTCTCAGAAGAACTAACCTTACTATACCCTCTTGGTATTGGCATTGTCATCATTCTACTATCCCCTACTACTATCCTGGAGATTAATTGAACTTAATTGAACTAATCTTATAAACACCTTAGTTCTAGTAGCAGGTCAGAGGCTGGGAATACTGTGGCAAGTAATTTTTGATGAGATCAGATTACTTACAGTGTGGAAACTGGCCCTTCAGCCCAACCAGCTCACACTGACCCTCTGAAGAGTAACCCACCCAGACCCATTTCCCTCTGACTAATGCACCTAACACTGTGGGCAATTTACCATGGCCAATTCACCTAACCCACACACCTTTGGGCTGTGGGAGAAAAATGGAGCACCCAGAGGAAACCCACCCAGACGTGGGGAGAATGTGCAAACTCCACACAGACAGTCGCCCGAGGCTGGAATGGAACCTGGGACCATCATGCTGTGAGGCAGCAGTGCTGACCACTGAGCCACCATGCTGCCCCAATCAATCTCATAACTTCATAATGTTTGTTCACCATCAACAAGACATACTTCAGGATAGAATACTCTCCACCTGCCTGGATGAGTTTCACTCCAAAATGCTCAAGAAGTTTTTCACTAGCCAGGATGAACTAACTCACTTGATTGGTACTCTATTCAGTAGCAGCAATGTGCATAAGATGTACATAAAGGTAAAAACAATAACTGCAGATGCTGGAAACCAGATTCTGGATCAGTGGTGCTGGAAGAGCACAGCAATTCAGGCAGCATCCGAGGACAGGCAAAATCGACGTTTCGGGCAAAAGCTTTTGCCCGAAACGTCGATTTTGCCTGTCCTCGGATGCTGCCTGAATTGCTGTGCTCTTCCAGCACCACTGATCCAGAAATAAGATGTACATATATATTCTTAACTTATTGTTCAACCCTGTAAGTAGTGCAAACACTTTTATTCCTCTATTACATCCAAGAATTGTACAGAGGTACTTATACCTACGCTGTCGCCATAAGAAGGCAGACTTTGTAAAAGCTTTTCACTGAACTCTCACAATGAAGTACTTGTGACAATAAAAGGATATTGTATTGTATATTGTAGGATGCTTCTCAGAAACTTGTGAAGCCTCCTGCATCATTATTTTCCAAACAGGGAATATCTATCATCGAGAAAGGCAAGGGTAACAAATGGGAAGCCTTCCAGGTTCCCCACCAAGCCACACATCATTCTGACTTGGAACAAATTGTGCTTCCTTCATTGTCACTGGGTCAAATACTTCCTTTCAAACAATGCTGTGGGTGTATCTATACCAAATGGATTGCAACAATTCATGAAGGAATTTTGCAACCACTTTCCTCAGAGCAATTAAGTTTGGGTGACAAATGGTGGTCTTCTCGGGGATGCTCATTTGAAAGAGTAAATTTATTGGAAAATCCTTAAAGCTTATCCAATTCTCCTTGAAGACTTTTCAACAAAAGTGCTTGCAATTTTTTCCATGGACCAATGACTTGCATATGCTTCAGTCTATGCCGCAGTCCTCTAGACTTGGAGATATGTCGCAAGAAAAGCTGGCACTTAACAATGAAACAATTTCTGTGTTTAATTAGTGACATTGGAAATTTGACCATGTTAGGTTCTATAAAATGATTCAAAGGAAGGAGAAAGCCAAGGTTATACACAAAAGCCTTTGTGACCTTTCAACTTATTCTAGTTGGCAAATACGTGACCTGGCATGGCTTCTGAAAACGTTCAGTTAATAAAAGATCTCTGCTCATGTAGTTGATAATGTTTGACAGCAAGTGGAAATCGTTAACGAGGAAGGCTTCTTGTGACAACATCTTAAATGTGACTCCTAAATGTGAAAATTGCTGATTCAGACTATATAGGAATATGAACGCATCCTTTCTGTGACTATGAGGCTTGAATATTGAGAGTGTCGTACTGGAAAAACACAGCAGGTCAGGCAACATCAGAGAAAAAGGAAAATTGATGTTTCAGGCAAAAGCCCTTCATCAGGAATGTCTGCCTTGTTTTGCCCGAAACTTTGATTTTCCTGCTCCTCAGATGCTGTGCTTTTCCAGCACCACTAATCTTGACTCTAATCTCCAGCATCTGCAGTCCTCACTTTCACCTATATGGTTTGAATATGTCCAACAAATGAAATTCGAAGGGAAGAATTCTAATACAAAGGACAAAAGATTGATGGGACAATTTGTCTTTATTTTAATGCCTGTATAGGGCAAATGGGACTAGATTAGTTTAGGTTATCTGGGTGGCATGGATGAGTTGGACTGAAGGGTCTTCTTCCGTGCTATATATTTCCATGATTCTATAGGGGTAAAGGCAGTATTGTCTTCAATATTTTGGCAATTTTCTTTTATGCTGTTTCCAAACTTAAAAACAACAAAATGATCAAAAAAGAGGCAGAAAGTTTTATGAAAAAAGGACAATTATGAAGGACTTACAAAACTCATAACCTGAATGTCATAAACATCATATTTCAGAGGTACCACCTGCATATTGCAGAGGGAAACCAATTGCTCACTGCAGAAAAAGATGGGACTTTAAATGATTGTTCATCTACCTCTGAAGCATGGAGGTCTTGCCATCAGTACAAAATGGAAAACATCCGTTATACTCACACCGTAGGTCTCAGAATCAAATGTTAAACTGAGAAATGTTTCTGCAAATTGAATCCAGCTGAAGACTGTTCTGTTATAATGAGTTGTGCCATTTTACACATTATAATAAAATATGATGTGATTATCGCATTGATAATCAAGTCATCTGTGCAAGTATAGACTGTGAACAAATAATATTTAGAAATAAAACTCATATCAACATTTATTCTTTTTGCTATCTCAACCAATACTAAACATTACTCCTGTTTTTTTTTGCTTTCTCAATCATTCAGGAAATATGGTCTTCACTGGTTTTATTGCCCATTGTCAAGTTGGCCAATGATGTTGGCTCATTCTTTAAAAATATTTGGAAGAAGTTCATATTGGCATGGTGCCTCAGTGGTTAGCACTACTGCTGCACAGTGCCAGGGACCTGTATTCAATTCCAAGCTCAGGTGACTGTCTGTATGGAGTTTGCACGGTGTCCCTGTGTCTGTGTGGGTTTCCTCTGGGTGCTCTGGTTTCCTCCCACAGTCCAAAAATGCACAGGTTAGATAGTTTGGCCACATTAAATTACCTATAGTGTTCAGGGATGTGCAGGCTCGGTGGGTTAGTCATTGGGAAATGTAGGGTTACATGGAGTGATTGGGTCCAATTGAGATGCTCTTCAGAGGGTCAGTACAGACTCGATGTGTCAAATGACCTACTTCCACTTTGTAGGGATTCTATGATTTCAAGATGCTGTAGGAAGTCAAAAATGAAGGAGTCACACTTCCGTCGTTACAGAAGCTTGCCCACATAAGAATAGTTGATCTTCAAAGAATTATACCAGTGTTAAAGGGTTAAACTATGATTTCAGTGCTTGTATGTTATTTAGAAGGCTGTAGGCGGTCTCATCAAGGTTTCTCACATTAAAATAAGATTCAATAGGTTAAATACAGGGAACAGTTTCATCTGATGGGTGAATGCTTATGAGGCCAGGATCGTAAAATTGAAACAATGTCATTTCAGACTGAAAGGAAGAAGCATTTTACACAGAACGATAAGGCAAATTTTGAGCTAGCTCCTCAAAAAGTCTGTTAGAATCATAGTGTCATTAAAATCTCAACATGGAAACAGGCTGTTAGGTTCAACTTGCCTACGCCACTTAGTTTTCACAATTCAACTGGTCCCATTTGCCTGCATATGGTTCATATCCCTCCGTACTTATCCCATTCATGTATCTGTCTAAATATTTCTTAAATGAGAAAATTGTACTCTAAACCACCACCCCGTGGGCAGCATAGTGGCTCAGTGGTTAGCACTGCTGCCTGCTAGGGACTTGGCTTTCATTCCAACCTCGAGTGACTCTCTGTGTGGATGTTCTCCCCGTGTCTGCATGGTTTTCCTCTGGGTGCTCCAATTTCCTCCCACAGTCCAAAGGTGTGTAGGTTAGGTAAATTGGTCATGCTAAATTGCCCAGAGTGTTCAGGGATGTGTGGGTTAGGTGCAGCAGTTAGGGGAAATGTAGAGTAATAGGGTAGGGGAATGGATCTGAGTGGGTTACTCTTCAGAGGGTCATTGGGCCAAACCCCTGTAGAGATTCTATGATTCTTATGATAACTCTGACACTCGCCACTCTCTGTGTCAAACATTTGGCCCTCTGGACACTTTTGTCTCTATGCCCTTTCACCTTAAACCTATGCCCTCCTGTTTTAGACTCCCCTACCATGGAGAAAGGCTATTGGCTATCTACTTTATCCATGCCTCTCATGATTTTATGGACTTTCAAAACGTGACCCCTCAGTCTCCTATGCTTCAGGGAAAAAGTGCCACAGCCTATCTAATCTCTCCTTAGAACTCACATTATTGCTGTAAAATCAGTTGAAATTTTTAAGATTGAGATCACCATAAAACCAAAGTACTGAACATGTGGAAATGCAGTGTAAGAAGTGAAAGTGCTACCAATTCTCAGCAGATTGGGAGCATCAAAAAGATCTGGAAGGAAAAATAAAACAATACTGCAATGGTAGAAACAGTGAGTTAACTGGTACATGTGACCTGCTAGATACCAGTGACCACCAGTAGGTTCAAGGAACAAAGTTAATGGGCTAGATATTCCTTCCAGAGTCAGGACTCAGAGATTGGGATTATGTCTGGGTCTGTGGTCATGGCTGATCTTTTTGTGGCCTCGGCTCCACTGACCTGCCCTCTCATCATATCCCTTAGTTCCTTTACTATTCAAAAAAAAATTTATCTTCGCTTTAAAAATATTTACTGAGGAAGCCTTAACTACTTCACTGGGAATTCCATAGATTCACAACCCTCTGGGTGAAGAAGTTCCTTCTCAATTCAGTCCTAAATCTACTCCCCCTAATTTTGAGGCTGTGCCCTCTTGTCCTAGTTTCATCCACCAGTGCAAACATCCTCTCTTATTTATTCCCTTCATTATTTTATATGATTCTATAAGAAGCCCCCTTCATTCTTCTGAATCCCAATGAATATAATCCCAGTCTACTCAGTCTCTCATCATTAGCCAACGCCTCAACTCTGGAATCAACCTTGTGAACCTCCTCTGTACACCTCTCACACTAGTACACCCTTTCTCAAGGAAGGAGACCAGAACTGCATGCAGTACTCCAGGTGCAGCCTCTCCAGCACCCTATCCAGCTGCAACATAACCTCCCTGCATTTAAACTCAATCCCTTTAGCAATGACGGACAAAATTCCATTTACCTTCTTAATTACCTGTTGGACCTGCAGACCGACCCTCTGTGATTCATGCACAAGGACACCCAGGTGCCTCTGCAGAGCAGCATGCTGCAATTTCTTACCATTCAAGTAACAGTCCTTTTTACTGTTATTCCTCCCAAAAGAGATGACTTCATATTTATTAACATTGTACTTCATTTGCCAGATCTTTGCCCACTTAGTTAAACTATCTATGTTCCTTTGCAAAGTTTCACAGTCCTCTGCACACTTTGTTCTGCCACACATCTTAGTGTTATCCGCAATCTTTGACACACTACGCATGGTCCTCAACTCCAAATCATCTTTGTAAATTGTGAATAATTGTGGTCCCAAAACTGATCCCTGAGGCACAACATTAGTTACTGATTGCCAACTGGAATAACACTAATTTATTCCCAATCTTTGCTTCCCAATCCTCTATCCCTGCTAATACATTGCCTGTAACACCTTGCATATTTATCTTATGCAGCAGCCTTTTGTGTGGCACCTTGTCGAATGCCTTTTGGAATCTAGGTACACCACATCTACTGGATCCCCATTGTCTTCCGAGTTCATACTGTCTTAACAGAATTCCAAAAGATTAGTTAAGCATGACCTGCCCTTCATGAACCCATGCTGCAACTGCCCAATGGGACAATTTCTATCTAGATGCCTTGTTATTGCTTCTTTGATAATAGACTCTAGCATTTTCCCCACTACAGAAGTTAAGCTAGCTGGTCTATACTTCCCCATCTTTTGTCTACCTCCCATTTTAAACAGCGATATCACATTTGCTGTTTTCTAATCTTCTGTGACTTCCCCAGAATCCAGTGAATTTTGGAAAATTACCACAAGTGCTTTTGTTATTTCACCCGCTATCTCTTTGAGCACCCTGGGATGCATTCCATCAGGGCCAGGAGGCTTGTCTACTCTTAGCTCCATTAGCTTGCCCAACACTAGCTCTTTCGTGAAAATGATGGTTTCCAGGTCCTCACCTACTTTGTCCCTTTGTCAATTACTGGCATGGTTTTCATTCCATCCACTGTGAAGACTTACACAAAATACTTATTCAATGCCTCAGCCATTTCCTCATATCCCATTACTAAATCCCCCTTCTCATCCTCTAAAAGACAAATGTTTACTTTAGCCACTTGTTTTTGTTTTAAACATTTATAGAAACTTTTGCTATCTGTCTTTATATTCTGAACTAGTTTTTTTTCTCACGTTCTGTCTTACTTTTCTTTTAAGCTCTTTTTGTGGCTTTTTGTTAACCTTTAAAGCTTTCCCAATCTTCTACTTTCCTGCTGATCTTGGCCACTTTGTATGCCTTCTCTTTCAATTTGATAGCCTCCCTTATTTCCTTCGACACCCATCGCAGATTACCTCTTTTCCAACAGTCCTTCCTTTTTACTGGTATATATTTTTGCTAAGCATTTTGAAAAATATCTTTGAAAGGCCATCACTGTTCGTCAACTGTCCCACCATAAAGTCTTTACTTCCAATTTACTTTAGCCAACTTCTTCCTCATCCTGTTGTAGTTTCCTTTGTTTAAGCACAGGATCCTGGTATTGGATTTTATCTTCACACTCTCCATCTGTGTTCTAAATTCAACCATACTGTGATTGCTCCTTCCAAGTGGATCCCTAACTTTGAGGTAATTGATTATTCCTGTCTCATTACACAGGACCAGGTCTAGGATAGCTTACCCACATGTCGGTTCTATTACATACTGTTCAAAACAGCTATCGTGGATACACTCAATGAATTCCTCCTCAAGGCTACCCTGACTGAGCTGATTTGACCAATCAACATGTCAATTAAAATCACCGATGATAATAGCTGTACCATTTATACAGGCATTACTTATTTTGTTGTTCATTGCTCGCCCCAATGTGATATTATCATTTGGTGGCCTATAGACTACACCTATCAGTGACGTTTTCTTCTTAGAATTTCTCATTTCCACCCAAATGGATTCAACCTTGTTCTCCATAGAACCTATATCATTTCTCATCACCGTCCTGATGTTGTCTTTAAATAGACACCACCTCCCTTCTCTCCCTATCTGTCCTTCTGAATAGTCAGATATTAAATTCTCAGTCATGACAATTCTGCAACCATGTCTCTGCAATGGATACTAAATCATTTTCATTCGTGATGATTTACCTTGTTACAAATGCTACAAGCATTCAGGTAAAGTAATGTCTCCAGAGTTATCCTTCCTTTTTACTTCTTTCATCATCTGCCATGTCGTTAAACCCTCCTGCACACATGCGAACCTGCTGCTTTCCTTTTTATTTACCATCATACTTCCTGTTGTTTTCCATTCGCCTTCCCATTGACTCACACATTTAAAGTCCTATTTATCCTTTTCGCTAGAGCATTTGTTCCAGATCGGTTCAGACGGAGACCATTCCAATGATATAGACCCCTCCTGTTCCAAATTCCCCATGAAATGGAAGCTCTCTTTCTCACACGACTCCCTTAGCCATGTATCGCTAAGCCAATTTGCACGTGGTTTGGGCAGTAATCCGGAGATCATAACCCTTGAGGACCTGTTCTTTAATTTTGTTCCTAGTGTTTGATAATCCCCAAACAGGTCCTCCTTCTGAGCTTTGCCTATGGTCTTTGCCCCAACATGGACCACAAAAACTGGATCCTCACCAGATTTTCTTGAACCGTCTCATGGTTTGTTCGTTGAGTTAGACATTGATTACACCCTTCACCTGAACATTGTTTTTTCTTTAAAAATTGCTGAAAGATTCAAGTTGACAGAGATGATAATGAGATACTGTCAGAGTGGCTCCATAACAATAAATGAAGATAAAATACTGTGGACATTGGAGATCTAAAGCAACAGCAATTGATGGCATGAGGAAACTTTTCTCATGCAGTAAGTGGTTAGGGTGTTGAATGTACTGCCTGGGAATGCGGTGAAGGTAGGTTCAATCAAATCATTGCTTAAAGGATTAAATCATTAGCTAGAAAGGAAGAATGTGCAGATTTTCAGGGAGGAGGTGGGGGAATGGCACACAACATGAACTGCTCCTTTAGAGATTCAGCACAGACAAAATGGACCAAATGACCTCCTCCAATGTTGTGACCATTGTTTTATCCTGGCTCCTGCCATCAAATCACAGTTTGCTGACTCCTACATGGCTCCAATGGATAAATAAATGATCATACCTTCTCCTTGGTTAGATTAGGTTAGATTCCCTACAGTGTGGAAACAGGCCCTTTGGCCCAATCAGTCTACACCGACCCTCCGAAGAGTAACCCGCCCAGACCCATTTCCCTCTAATGTAGAAAAAGACTTGGGAAAGACAAAGTGAAGGTTTCTTTATAATGGCTTTAAAATGCAAGATGCTCCATCAGAAAAGAAAGCGAAAAACAGTTGATTATAAACTAAACAAGTAACTCCTCCATTTACACTCTTGATTTGATTTGATTTGATTTGATTTATCGTAATCACATGTACTTAAGTACAGTGAAAAGCTTTGCTTTGCGAGCAGTATAGGCAGATCATAACAAAGATCAGAGGATGCTCAGACAGTGTGAGACATATAGCTTATACTGCACAGAACGAGGACAAAGCAAGATCAATGTTAGCAAGATCAATATTGTTTGAAGTTAGAGAGTCCATTCATCAGTCTAATAATGGAAGAAATTATTATCATACCTGTTGGTGCATGTGTTCAAGCTTTTGTATCTTATGCCTGATAGAAGAGGTTGTTGGTGATCACCACCAGGGTGGGAGGAGTCTATGATTATGATGGCAGCCTTTCTGCGGCAACGATACATGCAACTGGAGTCCATAGCTGGGAGGTTGGCTTTGTGATGTGCTCAGCTGTGCAAACAACCTTCTGTAGTTTGTTATGGTCCTGAGCAAAGCAGTTGCCATAACAGGACATTGTGAACCCGGACAGTATACTTTCAATAAGGCATCTGTAAAAGTTGGTGAGGGCCCTTGTAGTCATGCCAAATTTCCTAAGCCGTATTGTTGCACTTCTGTTTTATAACATGGGTACAACCTTTCTGTGTAGCTGCAAGCCAGTCCTTTGATGGCCTCCTCCTCTTCACAAACAGGTGCATATTAGTCATGCTAGATGATGCAACTGACTCTTGCCTAGATTTCTGAGCATGGATGCAAAAGAACACAGGATTTTTCTTATTTTTTTTTGTTCGTCGAAAAACACTTTCAATGGGTCGTTTAAGTTTGCGATGAAAACCATGTATTTCCGATTGACAGACAGCTTCAACATTATCTTCCTCCAGAACATATTTTGTCGTTTGAGGTGAATAGACCTGAGCTGACTGAGTTTTGCTGTCTTTATACATGCCAGTTTCTAGTTTATCCTAGTAATATGCCCAGCCATTTGTTTTCTGCCTGCCAATTCTTTGAAAGAAGGGCCTTCATTTCCACTTCTTTCATAATTTCCTCCAGATATTTGTTAATTTTCTTACCTTCTTGATATTCATTAGAGTTCAAAAAAAATCTGTCCTGGTTGAATTTACAAGTTTATCATTTTGATATTTCAAGCCCTCATTCAAGTGTTTTCAAGCAGGATTTGGAAAGATGCAGAGATAACAGGGTTGTTGTCATGGGTGACTTTAACATCCCTAATATTGTTTGGAACCTCCTTCGTTCAAATAGTTTGGATGGAGCAGTTTTTGTCAGGTGTGCCCAGAAAAGGTTCCTGATGCAATGTGTAGATAGGCCAACGAGAGGGAGGCCATATTGGATTTGGTGCTTGGCAAAAAATGATGCCAGGTGTCAGATCTTTCAGAGATAGTAATCATAATTCCCTTTTCTATAGGCATGGAGAGGGATAGGAGCAGATGGTATGGGAAAGTATTTATTTGGGAGATGTAGAAATACAATGCTATTGAGCAGGAACTGGGGCGCCTAAATTGAGAACAGATGTTTTCAGGGTAAAGCAATGTAGAAATGTAGAGGTTATTTAGGAAGCACTTGCTGATAGTGCTGGATAGGTTTGCCTCACTGAGGCAAGGAAGGGATGGTAGGTTGAAAGAAATTTGGGGGATAAGGGATGTGGAACATTTAATCAAGAGGAAAAGGAAGTTTACTTAAAGCTGAAGAGGATCAGACAGAACTCTAGATAGCTACAAGGTAGCCAGGAAGGAACTGAAGAATAGACCTATGACAGCTCGAAGGGGCATGAAAAAATCTTTAGTGGTTTGGATTAAGAAAAGCTCTAAAAGCATTCTATGCTTCTGTGAGGAACAAGAGGATAGCCACCTGGAGTTGGAGGAAGCAGGGGAGGTCCTCAATGAATACTTTGCTTCAGTATTCACTACTGAGAGAGATCTCGATGTTTCTGAGGACAGTGTGAAACATATGTTCAGAAGGAGATGTGCTAAAAACACGTTGATGAAAGTAGAGCAGTGGATGTGGGGTACGTGGATTTCAGCAAGGTGTTTGATTAGGTTCCCCATGGTAGGCTCAGTCAGAAAGTAAGAAGGCATGAGATACAGGGATATCTGTCTGTTTGAATACAAAATTAGCTAGCCCATAGAAGACAAAGGATGGTGGTAGACGGAAAGTATTCTGCAATGGTGTTCTGCAGGGATCTCTTCTGGGATCTCTGCTCTTTCTGATGTTTATAAATGATTTAGATGAGGAAGTGGAAGGGTGGGTTGGTAAGTTTGAAAATGATACAAAGGTTCATGGAGTTATGGATAGTGTAAAGGGTTGTTGTAGGTTTCAATGGGACATTGACAGGATGCAGAACTGGGCTGATAAGTGGCAGATGGAGTTCAACCGGAAAACGTGTGAAGGCATTCACTTTGGAAGGTTGAATTTGAATGCAGAATACAGAGTTAAAAGCAGGATTCTGGGCAGTGTATAGAAATAGAGGGATCTTGGGAGTCCATGTCCATAGATCTCCCAAGTTGCCACCCAAGTTGATAAGTTTGTAAAGAAGGCATATGTTGTGTTGGCTTTAATTAGCAGGGGGATTGAATTTAAGAGCTTGAAGGTTATGTTGCAGCTCTAAAGAGCCCTGGTTAGACCAAGCTTAGAATATTGTGTTCAGCTCTGAGTTGCCCATTATAGGAATAAATGTGGAAGCTTTAGAGAGGGTGCAAAGGAGATTTACCAGGATGTTGCCTGGATTGGGCGGTATGTCATATGAAGAAAGGTTGAGAGAGCTAGAGCTTTACTTATTGGAGTGAAGAAGGATGAGAGGTGACTTGATAGAGGTGTACAAAATGTTGAGACTGAGTGAATAGCCAGATACTTTTTTCCAAGGCAGAAATGCCTACCATAAGGGGCATTATTTTAAGGTAAGTGGAAGAAAGTCTAGGGGAGATATCAGAGGCAGGTTCTTTACTCAGAGAATGGTGGTTACATGGAGTGCACTGCTAGCAGTGGTAGTAGAGCCAGAGTAATTAGGGACATTTAAGCGTCTCTTGGATAGGCACATGGAAGATAGTACAATGAAGGGTTAGTCTGATCTTAGAGTGGGATAAAAGGCTGGCACAACATCAAGGGCCAAAAGATATGTACTTGGCTGTACTGTTCTATGTTCTATGTTTAACCTCCTGTGACTGAAAGCCAAATGTTGTTACCTGTTCACATTTTTCATCAACAAACTCATGTTTCTCATGTGTAAGTTTGTGTAAGTAGACATTGGGCCACTTCAAACTGATGCTGGAAGCCTAGTGATGGGAGATAAGGAAATAGCTGGAGAACTTAATAAGTACTTTGCATCAGTCTTCACAGTGGAAGACATGAGTAATATCCCAAAAATTAAAGGGAGTCAGGGGGCTGAGTTGAGTATGGTTGCCATTACAAAAGAGAAAGTACTAGAAAAGCTAAAAGGTCTTAAAATTGATAAATCTCCTGGCCCCGATCGGCTACATCCTAGAGTTCTGAGGGAGGTGGCTGAGGAAATAGCGGAGGCGTTGGTTGAGATCTCTCAAAAGTCACTGGAGTCAGGGAAAGTCCCGGATGATTGGAAGATTGCTGTTGTAACCCCCTTGTTCAAGAAAGGATCAAGACAAAAGATGGAAAATTATAGGCCAATTAGCCTAACCTCGGTTGTTAGTAAAATTCTAGAATCCATCATTAAGGATGAGGTTTCTAAATTCTTGGAAGAGCAGGGTCGGATTAGAACAAGTCAACATGGATTTAGTAAGGGGAGGTCGTGCCTGACAAACCTGTTGGAATTCTTTGAAGAGGTGACAAGTAGGTTAGACCAGGGAAACCCAGTGGATGTGGTCTACCTAGACTTCCAAAAGGCCTTTCATAAGGTGCCACACGGGAGGCTGCTGAGCAAGGTGAGGGCCCATGATGTTCGAGGTGAGCTACTGGTATGGATTGAGGATTGGCTGTCTGACAGAAGGCAGAGAGTTGGGATAAAATGTTCTTTTTCAGTGTTGTTGCCGCAGCTGTTCACATTATCTATTAATGATCTGGATGAAGGGACTGGGGGCATTCTAGCGAAGTTTGCCAATGATACAAAGTTAGGTGGACAGGCAGGTAGTACTGAGGAAGTGGGGAGGCTACAGAAGGATCTAGACAGTTTGGAAGAGTGGTCCAGGAAATGGCTGATGGAATTCACTGTGAGCAAATGCGAGGTCTTGCACTTTGGAAAAAAGAATACAAGCATGGACTACTTTCTAAACGGTGAGAAAATTCGTAAAGCCAAAGTACAAAGGGATCTGGGAGTGCTAGTTGAGGATTCTCTAAAGGTAAACATGCAGGTTGAGTCCGTGATTAAGAAAGCGATTGCAATGTTGTCATTTATCTCAAAGGGGTTGGAATATAAAAGCACCGTTGTGCTACTGCGACTTTATAAAGCTCTGGTTCGGCCCCATTTGGAGTACTATGTCCAGTTTTGGTCCCCACACCTCAGGAAGGACATACTGGCACTGGAGCGTGTCCAGTGGAGATTCACATGGATGATCCCTGGAATGGTAGGTCTAACATATGAGGAACGGCTGAGGATCCTGGGATTGTATTCATTGGAGTTTAGAAGATTAAGGGGAGATCTAATAGAAACTTACATGATAATACATGGCTTGGAGAGGGTGGATGCTAGGAAATTGTTTCCGTTAGGCGAGGAGACTAGGACCCGTGGACACAACCTTAGAATTAGAGGGGGCAAATTCAGAACAGAAATGTGGAGACATTTCTTCAGCCAGAGAGTGGTGGGCCTGTGGAATTCATTGCCACAGAGTGCAGTGGAGGCCGGGACGCTAAATGTCTTCAAGGCAGAGATTGATAAATTCTTGATGTCACAAGGAATTAAGGGCTACGGGGAGAATGCGGGTAAGTGGAGTTGAAATGCCCATCAGCCATGATTGAATGGCGGAATGGATTCGATGGGCCGAATGGCCTTACTTCCGCTCCTATGTCTTATAGTCTTATGGTCTTATTCTGTACTGACCAGTTTACCTTTAACTGAACCTAGTCCCTGATACTGCAATTGACATTTTTGTATTTCTGATATTGTCTTTTCTTGGCCCTGAGTTAGCTATTTCTCTACATTATTCTGTCCTGTATTACAGTTTTGGCTCTAGCTATCACATAAACGAGGAATAATTCAAGATGTTAATTTTGTAAAATCTCCAATTCTCCAATCTCAGCTAGCTCTCTTCAAACTCTTGAAGACGTAAGAATTTCAAGCCTGCAAAATCATTATGGATTTATACATTTTGGATGTAAATTTGCTTGCTGAGTTGGAAGGTTCATTTTCAGCTGCTTTGTCACCATACTCGGTAACATCATCAGTGAGGCTCCAGTGAAGCATTGGTGTTATGACCCGCTTTCTAGTTATGTGTTTAAGTTTCCTTGGGTTGGTGATGTCATTCCCTGTGGTGATGTCATTTCCCGTTTGTTTTCTCAGAGGGTGGTAAATGGGGTCCAGGTCAATGTGTTTGTTGATAAGGTTCCAGTTGGAATGTCATGCTTCTAGGAATTTTCATGCATGTCTCTGTTTGGCTTGTCCTAGGGTTGCGTTGTCCCAGTTGAAGTGGTATCCTTCCTCATCTGTATGTAAGGATCTTATTGATAGTGGGTCATGTCTTTTTGTGGCTAATTGATGTTCATGTATCCTGGTGGCTGGTTTTCTGCCTGTTGATCCAATGTAGCATTTGTTACAGTTCTTGCAAGGTATTTTGTAAATTACATATGTTTTGCTTGCTGTCTGTATAGGGTCTTTTAAGTTCATTAGCTGCTGTTTTAATGTGTTGGTGGATTTGTGGACTACCATGATGCCAAGAGGTCTGAGTAGTCTGGCAGTCATTTCTGAGATGACTTTTATGTAGGGGAGAGTGGCAAGGGTTTCTGGATGCATTTGACATGAAATGACATCACTATTCAAGGAAACCTAAACCCATAAATGGAAAGCGAATCATAACACCAGTGCTTCACCAGAGGCTCACTGATGATGCTACCTAGTATGGTGACAAAATATCTGAAAACAAACCTTCCAGCTCAGCGAGCAAAATTACAGCCAGAATCTCAACCTGAGTTAGAAATCTTCTTAAAACTCGCTATTTAAACATTCTGAAATCCTATTGATTGAACACCCCTTAGGGCACATCAAAACAAATGTGATCAAAATCGATGCTATGAATCTGTGAAAGGGAAATCATGTCTGACTAATTTATTGGAGGTTTTCGAGAAAGTTTCAGCCAGAGTGGATAGAGGATGACCAGTAGAGTGTTGCATTTTGCCTTCCAGAAGGCATTCAACAAAGTACTTCTTAAAAGTTGAAGTTATACGTTAAGAGCTCATGATGTTGTATATGGTCGTGGATATAGAATTGATTCCTGAGCTGGAAACAGCAAGTAGGGATAAGGGGATATATTTCAGGTTGGTGACCTGTAACCAGTGGCATTCAACAGGGATTACTGCTGGGACTGCAACCGTTTACAATAATATAGTAATGACTTAGAGGAAGGAAGCAAATATGCTGTCACTAAATTTGTAGACGATAAAGAAATAGATGGAAAGGCAAGTTGCAAGAGATAAGCAAACAGCTTATGGAGAGATATTGACATGTTAATTAAGTAGGCAAAAGGTTAGCAAATGCAGTATAATATGGGAAAATGTAAAGTTGTTAATTTTAGAAGAGAAAACAAAACAAAATATTATTTAATTAGAGAAAAAATGCAGAAAACCGTCATATAAAGAAAATTGGAGTAGTTGTGAATGAAACACAGAAAGAACATACAGCTGTATCAAGTAATTAACAACAGTTTAAAATGTTCTGTGGAGTGGGTTTAAAAGTAGACTTCAGACTAAGATGATATCAATCACGGTTATATTAAAGTGTAGAGCAGGCTTGAGGAGCTGAATTATCTACTACTGCTTCTAATTCTTATGTTCCATAGCCCTCCCGAGATGTTAGTGATGTAAGAATACAATTACAGCTTTTCACAGACAGACAGCTTCACTAAACAAGCACTGCCCTTGTGTTTTTTTCTCTAATGGTACAGATACATCAAGCATCTCCTAAAACTCACTTCAGAGCACTGATGACACTGAATTATCCAACTATTCTTGGGACTTCCTTCTGAGTATCAACAGACTGAGTCAGTGTTGTTCAGTTACATTCTCAACAATCTAGCTAAACAGTAGCACTGTCTTCCATCAAACCTGCTTCTCTCCCTCTTTTTGCTTAATCTCACTACCCAACCATATCTAATTGATTGTCATCTTTGAACACCTCTCTAGTAACCTGTGAACTGGTTCTAATGGGCTAATGAAAACATTGCAGCAAGCCTCAGCCTTATTGCTAGATAGGATTGAATCTAGCAATTCCACATTCAAATGTAGCAATTCCTTGGATGTTATGATTCACTGATTACTGTCTCCTACATAGATTAGATTCTCTACAGTGTGGAAACAGGCCATTTGGCCTAACAAGTCCACACTGACCCTCTGAAGAGTAACCCACCCAGACCCATTCCCCTACTCTATGTTTACCCCTGACTAATACACCGAACACTATGGGCAATTTAGCATGGTCAATTCACCTAACCTGCACATCTTTGGATGGTGGGGGGAAACCAGAGCACCCGACGGAAACCCACGCAGAAACAGGGAAAATGTGCAAACTCCACACTGACAATCACTCGAGGCGGGATTTGAACCCAGGTCCTTGGCGCTGTGAGGCAGCAGTGCTAATCACTGAGCCACTGTGCCACCCCAATTGAATGGAAACAACATAAAGTCTGAAATTCATGAAACTATCCTATGATTCTTTGAACTGCTACGTGTCTCCTATTGGCTGTCCAGCTTTGAGAGCCACCTGCATTCTTGATTGGATTACAAAAGCACCCAATCCAAAATGTCCCCAAATTTAAAAAAAATAGTGTTAACACCCTGGAGTTGTTCAGGGAGAGGTGGGCGCTGCAGGGAGTGGAGTGCATTATTTCCCCCTCCAATTCTATTTTGATTTAATCCCTGCCCTCCACTTCACTGTTTGATCACACAGCATTGCCCTTTGATGTGAAGGGCACTGCTTGTCACTGGCCACTCGGGTGTTTCCTTTCTTCCTGATGGTGGAAATTTGAATTTAAAAGAAGTGTGACATATTAAAAAAACACTAACAATTTTCTATGTAAAGAATGTGGCAGTGCACTTTTAATTGTTCTTTTTCTGGGCCAGAGTAGTCAATTGGCAGGCATTGCCATGTTTTTAATTGTGTACTCATTTAATTATTAAACCTTTCTGTGCTGACTTTAACGAACAATTAATATGCAAGACCAGCACGTTCATGACAACCGCCAGTTTCTCAAAGCAAGCAAAGGAGCATCATAAATTGCTCAACAATTTCTGGCCACTTACAATTTATATAGCGTGCCTTCCTCTCCGGAAGTTGCTGGCTATTTTATATTTTAGTAACAAGCATGTGTCATTGCACTTGCTTGCTGTAAATTCCTCTTGAATGTTACGATATTAGCAAAGGATTGAAAAGTCTAGAAAACAGTCACACGCTTTTGATTGAGTAAATGACCCCGAAACAATGTTGACAGATGCAGTGGAACACATTTTGTTTAAATGCAGGAAATGGATTAAAGTGTTCATTAATTTTCTAAACAAGCTTTGAAATACTTGTGTTTGAACTTTAGGAGGAAGCATTTCAACAAGGATGTTCCACAAATTAAGGTTCTTAGAGAAGCGCAATATTAATCACTGATGGCTGCTTCAGCATTTGTACTGAGATGACTGTTGAAGGACATAAAGGAGATTTTACTGTTTAAATTCAAGGACTTGTACTGGGCAGTTTTGCAAATATTGGTGGGTGCCTTCAAATCTGAGGGCAAGGAAAAATTAATTTGGTTTAGTAAGTTGTACCCTAACAACCTGGCTTTCATGACAGATGGACATAATAGACTAGGATTTACTGGATCACTTGACAATATCATTGAATTTTTCTTTACCCTTCAACACCTGCTTCTTTTGTTCTGTAAATTGCTGGAAATGTAAAGCTGATGTGGACTTTAAATGACAAGTCATTCTCTTTCCTTCACTAATGCTTTTTAAGGATAGAGACAAATGAATGGTGGAGAGGAAATAGCATGAACTCGAATGAAATTAGGTACAGAAAGAGAGCGAAAGAAGGATTGGATCCATAAAGGGGAAAGAAAGAAATACAAAATACAAACAAAATAAATTAAGAAATGGCGAGGAAAGAAAGGTACCACCTGAGGGAGTGAGAGCTCAGCTTCACTTGTTTTCTCCAAGTATATTTGGCATTGCAGCTACATAAGTCTTGTAAGTAAAAAGATTCCTTATTTTGTGAAATAGATCTATCTTCCTGTGGCACGTTTAGTTCATACTTATGGTGCCAATACAACAATTTCACAGTCAGCATCAGGGAAATAACTGCGAAATCCCAAGTTAGGTGTTCAAATGCCCACTGAAAGGGCTGGGATTGGTGGTGGCACAATTTGAAAAATCATCGTGCCAGAAATTGTCTTTGGATACCAATGATTCCAGGGCAGTTAAAAATGTTTAAAGTGCTGACCAGATGGTGGTATGGGAGGGGATGGGGAGCTGCAGGGAACCAGATCGCTGCTAAATGATGCCTTATTTTGTTACTTTAAGAGCTTGGTAGAGGTACAATTTTTGGAGGGATAGTTTTTGAAGTGAGTTTCTGTGAAATCTGGTGCAAGTTAATACACAGATGTTGGGGTGGTCCAGTCACAAAAAAATGAATTTGTCTAAGTTATCCAATGCTTGGGTAATTTGATTTGATTATTATCACATGTACTGAGAAATAGTGAAAAGTACTATTTTGGGTGCCATCCAGGCAAATAATACCACACGTACGTACATCAGGGTAATAGAACAGAATGTGGAATATTGAGTTATAGCTATAGAGAAGGTGCAGAGAAAGATTAACTTTAATATTTGAGAGGTCCGTTTGATGTGTGCCTGAATGTGCAGATTATCTTAATTATTTTGCCCAGTCAGCATGATTACTTCTTATGGTAAGCTTCATGGCCTGCTCCCCTTGGCAGCCTCACAGCAGGCTCCAACATGGTGGCTGCCTGCCTTTCCTTCTTCTGCTGAGCAGGTCATTCCCTCCCAGAGCCAAGCTTGACTCCTGCCCATCTGGGATACTTATATGAAGAGCATCATATAAAGAGTACCATGCAAATACCAGGCCCTGACCATCACCAATAACAGGTAATCTAACCACCGCCCCATGGCATTCAACGCTGTTACTGTCACTTAACCCTCCACTATCATCCTGGGGGTTATCATCAAACAGAGTGGACTCACCACATTAATGCAGTAGCTACAAGGACAGGTCAGAAGCTAGGAATACTTGGGGAGTAACTCATCTCCTGACTCCCCAAAGTCTGTCCACCATCTGCAAGGCACAAGTCAGGAGTGTGATGGAATACTCCCCACTTGCCTGGATGGAGGCAGTTTCACAACACTCAAGAAGCTTGATACCATCCAGAACAAAGCTGCCCACTTGATTGTCACATATCCACAAACCTCCATTCCCTCCACCACCCATGTGCACCAGCAGCAGTGTGTACGATCAACATTATGCACTGTAAAAATTCACCAAAGATCCTCAGACAGCACCTTCCAAACCCATAACTACTTCAGTCTAGAAGAACAAGGGCAGCAGATACATGGGAACACCACTACCTTCAAGTTCCCCTCCAAGCCACTTACCATGCTAAGTTGGAAATATATCACTATTCCTTCACTGCTGCTGGGTCAAAGTGCTGGAATTTCCTTCCTAATGGCATTATGGGTCAACCTAAGCAGGTTCAAGAAGGCAGCTCCCCACTGCCCCCTCAAGGGCAACAAGGGACAGGCAATAAATGCTGGCCCAGCCAGTGACACCCACATCCCACAAATGAATATTAAGAAAATGTTGAAGCATAAAATTCTTTTTGGTGCTGTCCCACTTGACAAATTCTGTTCCCCTTCAAGTGACTCTTAGAAAGGCACATGGAAGTTAGTACAATGAAGGGTATGTAGGTTCGTCTGATCTTAGAGTAGGATAAAAGGCCAGCACAACATCGAGGGCTGAAGGGCCTGATCTACGTTCTATGTTCCTTCTATGAGGTTAATGGGAGAATGGCAGCCAGTCATCCAACAATTGGTGATGACCCCCAACTTGAGGTGTATCTTTACCTTGCCAGAAATTATGGAACGTGTACAGTTTTAAGTTGAGGATCAAGAGTTTTAGAGGTGATTTGAGGCCACATCCTTCCCCAAAAACTCACTACTTAAAAGGGTGACACAGACAGCAACCCTGAAGACATTTTAGAAGTATTTAACAGTTAGAATATAAAATCGTCATAATCCCAGAGGGACCAAGGGGCTGCTCTCTTGTTAGAGAGTGACAGAGACAGATGACTGGCCATGAGGTCAACCTGAAGGTTGCCATGCCTCAGGCAAGAGATGAAATTGAGGAGATGGGACCCTTTGTGGTAACCTCAGCTGGTATGAGAACTGTACTGTTGTCATCACACTTCAGCACAAACTGGCTGTCCAACCAACTGAGCTAACCAAAATACCATACCGTACAAGGTTATGAACTATGTGCCAGTGACTGCAGGAGATGGGTGAGACACTAAACGAATATTTATATCAGTGTTTACTGTAGAGAAAAATATGGAAGCTAGAGAATTTGGGGGAATAAATAGTGAAATCTTGAAAAGTGCCCATATTGCAGAGGAGCAGGTGCTGGACGTCTTAAAATGCATAAAGGTGGATAAATCCCTCTGACATGATCAGGTGTATCCTAAAACTTTGTAGGAACCTAGGTAAGTGATTGCTTGCCTCCTTGCAGAGATATCTATACCGTTGATAGCCACAGGTGAGGTTGGAAGACTGGAATTTGGCTAATGTGGTACCACTATTTAAGAAGGGCTGTAAGGAAAGGCCAGGGAATTATAGGCAGGAGAACCTGACATCAGTGGTGGGTAAGTTGTTGGAGGGGATTTTGAAGGACAGCATTTTAAATTTATTTGGAAAGGCAAGGACTGACGAGGGATAATCAACATGGCTTTGTGTGTGGGAAACCGTGTCGCATTAACTTGATTGAGTTTTTTGAAGAAGTAACAAAGAGGAGTGAAGAGGACAGATTAGTGGATTAGGGGACTTCAGTAAGGCATTCAACATGTCTCTGTATGTTAGACTGTTGAGCAAGGTTAGGTCACATGGCATACAGGGAGAATGAACCATTTGGAAATAAGGAAACAGAGAGTGGTGGTGGAGAGTTGCTTTTTGGACTGGAGGCCTGTGACCAGTGGTGTGCCACAAAGATCGATGTTGAGTCCACTACTTTTCATCATTTATATAAATGGTTTGGATGTGAATATAGGAGGTTTGATTAATAAATTTGCAGAATGCACCAAATTTGGAGGTGCACTGGATAGTAATTACCTCAGAGTACCAAGGGTCTGATGAGCTGAGGAGTGGCAAATGAAATTTAATTAAGATAAATGTGAGGTGCTGCATTTTGGAAAGGACTGATATACTTAATGGCGAACAGAGACCTTGGAGTGCAGGTTTATAATTCATTGCAAGTAAAATTGCAGGTAGACAGGAAAGTGAAGAAGGTGTTTGGTATGCTTGTCTTTATTGGTGTAAGAGTTAGGATGTCATGTTGCAGCTGAACAGGACATTGATTAGGCCATTTTTGGAATACTGTGTGCAACTCTGGTCTCCTTGCTATAGGAAGGGTGCTGTTAAACATAGAACATAGAACATAGAACAGTACAGCACAGAACAGGCCCTTCGGCCCACGATGTTGTGCCGAACACTTGTCCTAGCTTAAGCACCCATCCTTGTACCTATCCAATTGCCGCTTAAAGGTCACCAAAGATTCTGACTCTACCACTCCCACAGGCAGCGCATTCCATGCCCCCACCACTCTCTGGGTAAAGAACCCACCCCTGACATCTCCCCTATACCTTCCACCCTTCACCTTAAATTTATGTCCCCTTGTAACACTCTGTTGCACCCGGGGAAAAAGATTCTGACTGTCTACTCTATCTATTCCTCTGATCATCTTATAAACCTCTATCAAGTCACCCCTCATCCTTCGCCGTTCCAACGAGAAAAGGCCTAGCACTCTCAACCTATCCTCGTATGACGTATTCTCCATTCCAGGCAACATCCTGGTAAATCTTCTCTGCACCCTCTCCAAAGCTTCCACATCTTTCCTAAAGTGAGGCGACCAGAACTGCACACAGTACTCCAAATGTGGCCTAACCAAGGTCCTGTACAGTTGCAACATCACTTCACGACTCTTGAATTCAATCACTCTGCTAATGAACGCTAATACACCATAGGCCTTCTTACAAGCTCTATCCACCTGAGTGGCAACTTTCAAAGATCTATGAACATAGACCCCAAGATCCCTCTGTTCCTCCACCTCACTACGAACCCTACCGTTAACCCTGTATTCCGCATTCTTATTTGTCTTTCCAAAATGGACAACCTCACAGTTGGCAGGGTTGAACTCCATCTGCCACTCCTCAGCCCAGCTCTGCATCATATCCAAGTCTCTTTGCAGCCGACAATAGCCCTCCTCACTATCCACAACTCCATCAATCTTCATATCATCTGCAAATTTACTGACCCATCCTTCGACTTCCTCATCCAAGTCATTAATAAAAATTACAAACAGCAGAGGACCCAGAACTGATCCCTGCGGAACCCCACTTGTAACTGGGCTCCAGGCTGAATATTTGCCATCTACCACCACTCTCTGACTTCGACTGGTTAGCCAGTTTTCTATCCAATTGGCCAAATTTCCCTCTATCCCATGCCATCTGACTTGCCGCATAAGCCTACCATGGGGAACCTTATCAAATGCCTTACTAAAATCCATGTATACTATATCCACTGCTCTACCCTCATCCACATGCTTGGTCACGTCCTCAAAGAATTCAATAAGACTTGTAAGGCAAGACCTACCTTTCACAAATCCATGCTAGCTGTCCCTAATCAAGCAGTGTCTTTCCAGATACTCATAAATCCTATCCCTCAGTACCCTTTCCATTACTTTGCCTACCACCGAAGTAAGACTAACTGGCCTGTAATTCCCAGGGTTATCCCTATTCCCTTTTTTGAACAGGGGCACAACATTCGCCACTCTCCAGTCCCCTGGTACCACCCCCGTTGACAGTGAAGACGAAAAGATCATTGCCAACGGTACTGCAATTTCCTCTCTTGCTTCCCACATAATCCTAGGATATATCCCGTCAGGCCCGGGGGACTTGTCTATCCTCAAGTTGTTCAAAATGTCCAACACATCTTCCTTCCTAACAAGTATCTCCTCGAGCTTACCAGTCCGTTTCACACTCTTGTCTTCAACAATACGGTCCCTCTCGTTCGTAAATACTGAAGAAAAGTACTCATTCAAGACCTCTCCTATCTCTTCCGACTCAATACACAGTCTCCCACTACTGTCCTTGATCGGACCTACCCTCGCTCTCGTCATTCTCATGTTTCTCACATACGCATAAAATGCCTTTGGGTTATCCTTGATCCTATCCGCCAAAGATTTTTCATGCCCTCTCTTAGCTCTCCTAATCCCTTTCTTCAGCTCCCTTCTGGCTATCCTGTATCCCTCCATTGCTCTGTCTGAACCCTGTTTCCTCAACCTTACGTAAGCCTCCTTCTTCCTCTTTACAAGACATTCAACCTCCCTCGTCAACCAAGGTTCCCTCACATGACCATTTCTTTCCTGCCTGACAGGTACATACATATCAAGGACACGTCGTATCTGTTCCTTGAAAAAGTTCCACATTTCCATGACATCCTTCCCTGACAGCCTATGCTCCCAACTTATGCTCCTCAGATCCTGTTTTACAGCATCGTAATTACCCTTCCCCCAATTGTAAAACCTACCCTGTTGCATGCACCTATCTCTCTCCATAACCAAGGTGAAAGTCACAGAATTGTGGTCACCATCACCAAAATTTTCACCAACTAACAAGCCCATCACTTGTCCCGGTTCATTACCGAGTACCAAATCCAATATGGCCTCCCCTCTGGTCGGATAATCTACATACTGAGTTAGAAAAGCTTCCTGTAAACACTGCGCAAACACCGCCCCATCCAATCTACTTGCTCTAAAGAGCTTCCAATCAATATTGGGGAAGTTGAAATCGCCCATGACTACTACCCTGTGGCTTCTGCACCTTTCCAAAATCTGTTTCCCAATCTGTTTCTCCACATATCTGCTGCTATTGGGGCGCCTATAGTAAACACCCAACAAGGTGACTGCACCTTTCCTATTTCTGACTTCAGCCCATACTACCTCCAAAGGCAGATCCCCCTCGAACTACCTTTCTGCAGCCGTTATACCATTTCTAATTAGCAACGCCACCCCGCTCCTTTTTTACCACCCTCCCTAATCTTACTGAAACATCTGTAACCAGGAACCTCCAACAACCATTCCTGTCCCTCTTCTATCCACGTTTCCGTGATGGCCACAACATCGTAGTCCCAGGTACCGATCCACGCCTTAAGTTCACCCACCTTATTTCTGATACTCCTTGCGTTGAAGTATGCGCACTTAAACCCATCTCTGTGTCCGCAAGTATTCCCTGTCAGTGCTACCTTCTTCACAGCCTCCCTACATTCTTGGACATCCTGACAACAGCTAGCCTACTTGCTGGACTACAAGTCCGGATCCCATCCCCCTGCCAAATTAGTTTAATTAGTTAAGCTTCAGTGAATGGAGAAAAGATTTACCAGGATGTTGCTAAGATTGGGGGCTTTGAGCTATACAGAATAAGTTGGGACTATCTTCCCTGGAGCATCGGAAATGAGGGGTGACTTTATAGAGGGTGATTAAATCATGATGGGCATGGATAGGGAGAATAACCCAGGTCAATTTCCCAGAGTGGGAGAATCCAGAACTAGAGAGCATAGGTTTAAGGTGAGAGGAGAAAGATTTAAAATGGACTTGAGAGGTCACTTTTTCATGTAGGGGATGGTGCATGTATGGAGCGAGCTGCCAGAGGAAGCAGTGGAGGCTGGTACAATTGCAACATTTAAAAGGCATCTGGATGGGTACATCAAGAGGAAGGGTTTGGAGGGACATGGGCCAAGTGCTGGCAAATGGGATTAGATAAATTTGGGATATCTAGTCGGCATGGATGAGTTGAACTGAAGGGTCTGTTTCTGTGCTGTACATCTAACTGGTTTGGATGTGATGGACCAAAGAGCCACCTGTAATGTTTTAAAACCCTATGATTCTATGACTCTCTAATAATGCTGGGCCCATGGAAGGTCAAGTTTACCTTTTCAGCAGATTCTGGACCATTGTAGGCTAAGGAAAGGTATTGGAAAAGCAGATTTTATTGCTGAATAATATTATTATTCCTTTGTGCATCTGGTGAATTACATAGCTCCTTTTTACTCAAACTTTAATGTGGATGCATGAGTTAGCAAGTACAGACCACATGCAATGATTTATATTCGGAGGTGGAAAAATAGACAACAACTTTCCAAGCAGTTTCTTGTTCACATTTGTGGGTTTCCATCAAGTCGAGTAGCATCATAAAATCAGAGGACAAAGAAAGAGGCCATTCCACCTCTCTTGTTAGTGTTAGCTCTCTGAAAGACCCAGCCAATTAAACCCATAACACCGTTCTTTCCTCATAAAAACATAAGAAGTAGGAGCAGGAGTAGGCCATCTGGCCCCTCAATCCTGCTTTGCCATTCAATAAGGTCATGGCTGATCCTTCTGTGGACTCAGTTCCACTTACCCACCCTCTCACCATATTCCTTAATTCCTTTACTGTTCAAGCAATTATCTATCTTAGCTTTAAAAAGATTCAATGACAAAGCCTCAACTATTTCACTGGGCAAGGAATTCCACAGATTCTCAACCTTTTTGGTGAAGGTGAAGGTGGAAAAGGATCGAAGATATAAAAAGTGATTTCAGGGAGTTAGGATGGAAGCTGCAAAGCAGGATGAATGGAGTAGTGTTCTCTAGTTTACTACCGGTGCCACGAGATAGCGAGGTGAGGAACAGGGAGCGGGCGCAGCTTAATATGTGGCTGCGCAGCTGGTGTAGGAGGGAGGGTTTCAGATATGTAGATAATTGGGATGCCTTCTGGGGAAGGTGGGACTTGTACAAGAAGGATGGGTTGCATCTGAACTGGAAGGGGACCAATGTCCTGGGTGGAAGGTTTGGTCGAGTAGTTCGAGAGGTTTAAACTAGTATGGCAGTGGGGTGGGAACCTGAGCTGTATATTGGAGGTAAGAGTTGATGCAGATGAGGCAATAGCAAGAGGTAGACCAGCTAGTGGGAAGGATTTTCCTGGCAAGGAACCAAGGTATCAGTTAAAGTGTGTTTACTTTAATGCAAGGAGTATCAGGAATAAAAGTGACGAACTTAGAGCATGGATCAGTACCTGGTGCTATGATGTAGTGGCCGTAACAGAGACATGGGTTTCTCAGGGGCAGGAATGGTTGCTGGATGTTCCAGGGTTTAGAGCATTTTAAAAGAGTAGGGAGGGGGGAAAAGAGGAGGGGGTGTAGCACTACTAATCAGAGAGGGTATCACAGCTACAGAAGCTTCCATTGTCGAGGAAGATCTGCCTACCGAGTCAGTATGGGTGGAAATTAGGAACATCAAGGGAGCAGTCACCTCTTTAGGGGTGGTTTACTACAGGTGCCCCAATAGCAGCAGGGAGATGGAAGAAAGCATAGGTTGGCAGATTTTGGAAAAGTGTGGACGTAGTAGGGTTGTTGTAATGGGTGACTTTAACTTTCCCAATATTGATTGGAACCTCCTTCGCAGAAGATTTGAATGGAGCTGTTTTTGTAAGGTGTGTTCAGGAGGGTTTCCTAACTCAGTGCGTTGACAGGCCGACGAGGGGAGAGGCCATTCTAGACTTAGTGCTCAGAAATGAGCCAGGGCAGGTATCAGATCTCGTGGTGGGAGAACATTTTCGTGATAGTGACCACAACTGCCTCACATTCTACATAGCTATGGAGAAGGAGAGGATTAGGCAAAATGGGAGGATATTTAATTGGGGAAGAGGAAACTATGATGCGATTAGTCATGAGTTAGGAAGCATGGATTGGGAGCAATTGTTCCATGGTAAAGGCACTATAGACATGTGGAGACTGTTTAAGGAACAGTTGTTGCAAGTGATGAATAAATATGTCCCTCTGAGACAGGCAAGAAGTGGTAAGATAAAGGAACCTTGGATGACGAGAGCGGTGGAGCTTCTCGTCAAAAGGAAAAAGGTAGCCTACATAAGGTGGAGGAAGCTAGGGTCAAGCTCAGCTCTATAGGATTACAGGCAGGTGAGGAAGGAGCTTAAAAATGGTCTGAGGAGAGCCAGGAGGGGCACGAGAAAGGCTTAGCAGAACGGATTAGGGAGAACACAAAGGCATTTTACACTTATGTGAGGAATAAGAGAATGGTCAAAGAAAGAGTAGGGCGGATCAGGGATAGCACAGGGAATTTGTGTGTGGCGTCTGAGGAGGTAGGAGAAGCTCTAAATGAGTTTTTTGCTTCTGTCTTTACGAAAGAAACAAACTTTGTAGTGAATGAAACCTTTGAAGAGCAGGTGTGCATGCTGAAATGGATAGAGATAGAGGAAGCTTATGTGCTGAAAATTTTGTTAAACATTAAGATTGACAAGTCGCCAGGCCCGGACCAGATTTGTCCTCGGCTGCTTTGGGAAACGAGAAATGCAATTGCTTCGCCACTTGCGAAGATCTTTGCATCCTCGCTCTCCACTGGAGTTGTACCTGAGGACTGGAGAGAGGCAAATGTAATTCCTCTCTTCAAGAAAGGAAATAGGGAAATCCCCGGCAATTACAGACCAGTAAGTCTCACGTCTGTCGTCTGCAAGGTGTTAGAAAGGATTGTAAGGGATAGGATTTATGACCATCTGGAAGAGCATGGCTTGATTAAATGCAGTCAACACGGCTTTGTGAGGGGCAGGTCATGCCTCACAAACCTTATCGAGTTCTTTGAAGATGTGACTAGAAAAGTTGATGAGGGTCGAGCTGTGGATGTGGCGTATATGGACTTCAGCAAGGCACTTGATAAGGTTCCCCATGGTAGGCTCATTCAGAAGGTCAAGAGGAATGGGATACAGGGGAACATAGCTGTCTGGATACAGAATTGGCAGGCCAACAGAAGACGACGAGTGGTAGTAGAAGGAAAATATTCTGCCTGGAAGTCTGTGGTGAGTGGTGTTCCACAGGGCTCTGTCCTTGGGCCTCTATTGTTTGTAATTTTTATGAATGACTTGGATGAGGGGATTGAAGGATGTGTTAGCAAGTTTGCAGATGACATAAAGGTTGGAGGTGTCATTGACAGTATATAGGGCTGTTGTAGGCTGCAGCGGGACATTGACAGGATGCAGAGATGGGCTAGGAGGTGGCAGATGGAGTTCAACCTGGATAAATGCAAGGTGATGCATTTTGGAAGGCCGAATTTGAAAGCTGAGTACAGGATTAAGGATAGGATTCTTGGCAGCATGGAGGAACAGAGGGGTCTTGGTGTGCAGGTACATAGATCCCTTAAAATGGCCACCCAAGTGGACAGGGTTGTTAAGAAAGCATACGGTGTTTTGGCTTTCATTAACAGGGGTATTGAGTTTAAGAGTCATGAGATCTTGTTGCAGCTCTATAAAACTTTGGTTAAACAGCACTTGGAATACTGCGTCCAGTTCTGGTCACCCTATTATAAGAAAGATGTGGATTCTTTGGAGAGGGTTCAGAGGAGGTTTACCAGGATGCTGCCTGGACTGGAGGGCTTTTCTTATGAGGAGAGGTTGACTGAGCTCGGACGTTTTTCATTGGAGAAAAGGAGGAGAAGAGGGGACCTAATTGAGGTATACAAGATAATGAGAGGCATAGATAGAGTCAATAGCCAGACACTATTTCCCAGGGCAGAAATGACTAACACGAGGAGTCATAGTTTTAAGCTGGTTGGAGGAAAGTATAGAGGGGATGTCAGAGGCGGGTTCTTTACACAGAGAGCTGTGAGAGCATGGAATGCGTTGCCAGCAGCAGTTGTGGAGGCAGGATCATTGGGGACATTTAAGAGACTCCTGGACATGCATATGGTCACAGAAATTTGAGGGTGCATATATGGGGATCAGTGGTCGGCACAACATCGTGGGCTGAAGGGCCTCTTCTGTGCTGTACTGTTCTATGTTCTATGTTCTCTGTTCTAAGTTTCTTCGAAATTGGTCCTAAATCTGGTCCCTCTAATCTTGAGGCTATGCTCTTTTGTCCGAGTTTCACCCGCCAGTGGAAACATCCTCCCTGCTTCTATCTTATCTATTACCTTCATAATTTTATTTATTTCTATAAGATCTGCCCTCATTCTTCTAAATTCCAATGAATATAATCCCAGTCTACTCAGCATCTCTTCAAGAGCCAACCCTCCCAACTCTGGAAATAACCTCGTGAACCTCCTCTGCAGCCCCTCCATTACCAGTATGTTCTTTCTCAAGTAAGATCACCAAAACTGTACACAGTACTCTAGGTGTCGCCTCACCAGTCCCCTTTACTTCTGCAGCATAACCTCCCTGCTTTTAAGATTAGACTGGTGCTGGAAAAGCACAGCAGGTCAGGCAGCATCCAAGGAGCAGGAAAATTGATATTTCGGGCAAAAGCCCTTCATCAGGAATGGATGAAGGAGCCATAAAAGCCTTGATGAAGGGCACAAGAAACATGATTTTCCTGCTCCTTGGATGCTGCCTGATCTGCTATGCTTTTCCAGCACCACACTGAGCTTGACTCTGATCTCCAGCATCTTCAGTCCTCACTTTCGCCTCCCTGCTGTTAAGCCTAGCAAATGAACCTTTTCCAATCTCCCTTTCAAAGGATGTGAACCACATCCACACTTTGAGACAGTGTCTTCCAAAACATAAGCAACTCACTGCACAAAAACAGAAATCTCCTGATCTCCCTGTGGATTTCTTTTTTACCAATTGTCTTCAACCTGTGTCAGCAGGTTACCATAACTCCTTGGACACAATTTCTCTCCATCAGCCCTACCAAGAATTTTGTTTAAACCTGTTTGCTCTAAAACAAACACTAGCCTTCTGATTTTATGTTTCAAGTTTTTTTTTGTCAAGGAGAAGTGAAAAACCAAATGCATGTTTATTCAAATAACCTGAAAAAAAAGCAAAAGCATGATTAAAAAGAAATACTAGCACCATAATGGAGGACTTGATTACAGGATGTCTCAAATGCTTCCAAAGCCATTGGGAATCCTCAATCCTGCTGAGGAAAAGAATAAAAAGTGCTAACTTTGCATAAGCAAACACTTCTGTGATGTCCCATTACATCGGACTAACGCAGCAAGGCAAGCCTCAAACACCACCCTGCTTTTATTGATTTGACAACAAAGAGAAATCTGCAAGTGTGGTACTTTAATGGTTATATTAACGGGCCAGTTGTCCAGAAACCTGGGTGACTGACAGAGCAATGTGTACTCAAATCCTGTTACGATAGCTCCGAAATTTGCAATTAATCAAACGCAAAATGAAAGCTGATATCAGTCATGGTGAGAATGGAACTATTAAATTGTCAGGAATGCCCATCTGATTTTTAAATGTACTCTTGTGAAAGGAAATTTGCTGATGCTACCTGGGTTGACTGCTGTGACATCAGACCCACTGCAATGTGACTGACTCTGAGGAGGCTGCAAAAATGGGCATCATGGTAGCTTAGTGGTTAGCACTGCTTCCTCACCACGCCAGGGACCTGGGTTTGATTCCACCCTCAGGTGACTGTCTGTGTGGAGTTTGCACGTTCTGCTCATGTGCGTGTGGGTTTCTGCCAGATGGTCCAGTTTTCTCCCACAGTCCAAAAATGTGCGGGTTAGATAGCTTGGCCATGCTAAATTGCTCCATAGTGTTCAGGAATTTATAGATTAGGCACATCAGCCATGGGAAATGCAGGATTACAGGGATAGAGTTGGGGGATGGATCTGGATGGGGTGTTGTTCTGACAGTTGGTGTGGACCTGTTGGGCCAAATAGCCTGTTTCCACACTGTGGTAGCTCTGTTCTTCTATTCTAAACCATTTGGCAATATTCAAGATGTTGGCTGATCCCCACCTTCTAAAGATCAATTATGGATCACAAAAAGTGTTGGCCTTGCCACCGACATGTAAGTCCTATGAATGAATATACGTAAAAGTAAATTAAGAATAAGACAAAAAAAGCCACAGTGGGGAGAAATAAATAGACAAATGAAGTGCAAATGCAAGAAAGCAGAATTAGCATTTTGAAAACAGGAAGGAGATCATTTAGCATCAATAACAAGTGCATCAAAACATTCTAGTCCTATTGGTTTGATCTCTTCTTGTGAGGCAAGGAACATTACAAAGTAGACACTATGAAATGTTGGAACTAAGCATACCTCTTTGTATTCATTTATGAGACATGGTTTTTACAAGCTAGCAGTTATTGGTCACCTCTAAATACTCTTAAGAAAATGGAGGTGAGCTACCATCCTGAACTGCTGCTGTCCATGTGGTGCATTTACACCCACAGTGCTGTCAGGGAGTTGCAGGATTTTTACTTGGTCACATGGATACATACACATAAGCATACAACTCAAGAGCAGGAGGAGACCATTCTGCCCCTCGAGCTTGCTGTGCCCTTCACTGAGATGGTGGCTGTTCTGAAAATGGCCTCAGTTCCACATTCCCATCCACCCTTTATATCTTGTGTTCAAGAACCAATCTTCATTGCCTTAACAATATTCAAAGACCACTGTCTGGGGAAGACAGTTCCCAACAGTCACAAACCATAAGAGAAAGAAAACAAATTATCTTCGCATTTCTATCTTGAATTGGAGGCCATTATTATAAAATGTTGTCCCTCATTCTTGATTCTCCCACAAGGGAGAGCACCCACTCTAGCAGGTTCCCTCAGGATTTTATGTGTTTCAATAAGATCACTTTGTGTTCTTCTAAACTCCAATGGATACAGGCCCAGACCTTTTCTTTTTAATTAATGGGATGAGGGCATTGCTGGCTTGGCCAGCATTTATTGCCCATTCCAAAGGGCAGTTAAGAGTCAACCACATTGCTGTAGGTTCTGGAGCCACATAAAGGACAGACCAGGTAATGTTGGTAGTTTCCTTCCCTAAAGGACATGAATGAACTAGATGGGTATATTCCTGACAAACAACAATGGTCATTAGATTTTTTTACTCCAGATATTCATTGAATTCAAATTCCACCATCTGCCGTGGCAGGATTCAAACCCAGTTCCCCAGAACAGTTCTTAGTCTCTGGTTTAACAGTTCAGTGACTACAAGGTTGTCACCTCCCCTGTCCAACCTATCATCAGAAGTAACTCTACCCACATCCCCCAACACTGGCCATTTCAAGTATCAGTCAAGTGAACTGCATCGACATGTTTCAAATGAATTTGTATCCTTTCTTAAGGAAGGAGACCCAAACAGTACACAGTACACCAGATATTACCTTGCCAATGCTCAGTACAAATATATCAAACTGTCCTTTTATATTCAAATCTCTGGGCAATGAATGGCAATATTCCTAATCATTATGCCATCAGTATATTTGCCTTCGGGGTTGTGATTCAAGGACTATTGCTCCCATATCCCTCCTTGCCCAGAGGTCTGAGAGTTCTGCAGTCTCTCTCCATTGAAGTAAATTCTTCTTGTCTGTACTTGTGCCAAGATAAATGAGTTTGTATTTTCTCAGTTCAAAGTCAGGCTGGTGTGTATCTTGGAGAGGATGTGCTCCCATGGGTTCATGGACTTATTGTTCTCAGTGGTAGAGAGATGTTATCAGAGGAATTTTAGAGATTTGCTGCAGTGTAATGTGTGTCGAATGCTGTCACTGTGCATTGGTGGGAGAGGAAGAGAATGGTGAAGGTGGTAGATTGAATGCTGATGAAACAGACTGCTTTGTCCTGGATGGTATTATGCTTCTTGAGTCTGGAGTATGGTGTACAGTACTGGTCACTGTACTAACGGAAGGATGTTAATGCTTGGAACCAGTTCAGCAATGGTTTATGAGACTAATTCCTGGAAGGAGCAGATTGTTTATGAGGAAAGGTTAGGGCTCTATCCTCAGGAGTTTAGAAAAGTCAGAAGTGACTTAATTGGAACATATAAGATCCTCAGCTGTTGTTGTGGTTCTGTTCGCCGAGCTGGAAGTTTTTGTTGCAAATGTTTCGTCCCCTGGCTAGGCGACATCATCAGTGCTTGGGAGCCTCCTGCGAAGCGCTTCTTTGATGTTTCCTCCAGTATTTTTAGTGGTCTGTCCCTGCCGCTTCCGGTTGTCAGTTTCAGCTGTCCGCTGTAGTGGTTGGTATATTGGGTCCAGGTCGATGTGTTTGTTGATGGAGTTTGTGGATGAGTGCCATGCCTCTAGGAATTCCCTGGCTGTTCTCTGTCTGGCTTGCCCTATGATAGTAGTGTTGTCCCAGTCGAATTCATGTTGCTTGTTGTCTGCGTGTGTGGCTACTAAGGATAGCTGGTCGTGTCGTTTCGTGGCTATACACTAAACACTATATAGGACAAACAGGAAGACAGCTAACAATCCGCATACATGAACATCAACTAGCCACGAAACGATACGACCAGCTATCCTTAGTAGCCACACACGCAGACAACAAGCAACATGAATTCGACTGGGACAACACTACTATCATAGGGCAAGCCAGACAGAGAACAGCCAGGGAATTCCTAGAGGCATGGCATTCATCCACAAACTCCATCAACAAACACATCGACCTGGACCCAATATACCAACCACTACAGCGGACAGCTGAAACTGACAACCGGAAGCGGCAGGGACAGACCACTATAAACATCGGAGGAAACATCAAAGAAGCGCTTCGCAGGAGGCTCCCAAGCACTGATGATGTCGCCTAGCCAGGGGACGAAACGTTTGCAACAAAAACTTCCAGCTCGGCGAACAGAACCACAACAACGAGCACCCGAGCTACAAATCTTTGCACAAACTTTGAATCCTCAGCTGTCTTGACAGGGTGGATATGGACTGAATGTTTCCACATGTGGGAGAATCTAGAATTAAGGGTCACTCATATAAGTCAGAGATGGGAATTTTTTATTTCAGAGTGCTTTCAAATTCCCTTCCTCAAAAAGGCAGTGGATTCTGAAACAGAGTTAGATAGATTCTTGCTTACCAAGGGGATGAAGGATTAAGAGGGGATATGCAGGAATATAGAGTTGAGGTCATGGTCAAATTGCCCTTTTTCCTAATGTGTATGTCCCTGACATGCTAAACAATGTCACTCAATTCTATAATAAAAGCAAAACACTGCAGGTGCGGGAGGTCTGAAGTAAAAAAAACTGAAGTTGCAGGTTGAACCAAACTAGTCTGACAGCATATTTGGAGAGAAAGACTGAGGTAATATTTTGACTCTAATATTGGAACTCTTTAAGATTCAGGTCGCTCTGATCTGTGACCACTTGATAATTCTATGATTTAAGTTCACTTTTGCTTCTCTTTACAGTGTCCCTCTCAACTCCGGTCATTTAGTCAAAGGGAAATTCATACAAAATGTCCTTTGATTCATCACTAAAGCAATGTAGCAGCTATTGTGTCAATCACTTAAGTGGCAAAGAATGGATAGAGTTGGGACACCATGTTGAGGTTGTACAGGACGTTAATGAGTCCTCTTCTGGAGGACTGTGTACATTTCTGATCACCCTGCTACAGGAAGGATATTATTAAATTAGAGAGGGTTCAGAAAAGTTTTATGAGGGTGTTTCCAAGAATGGAGGCTTTGAGTTACAAAAGCAGGTGGGATAGTCTGGGACATTTTTCACTGGAGTGTAGGAGGTTGAGGGGTGACCTTATTGAGGTTTATAAAATCATGAGGGGCAAAGATAAGGTGAAGAGCAAAAATCTTTTTTCTAGGGTGGGGGGAGTTCAAAATTAAGGGACATATTTTTAAGGTGAGAGGAGAAAGTCTTAAAAAGAATATATGGAGAACTTTTTGTACAGAGAGTGATTCATGTGTGAAATGAACAGTCAGAGGAAGTGGTGGATGCAGGTACAGTTAGAACATTTAAAAGACATTTGGATACGTTGATGGAAAGCAAAGGTTTGAAGGGATATAACCCAAAAGCAACAAGTGGGATGAGTTTAGTTTGGGAACATGGTTACAGTGGACAAGTTGGACTGAAGGTCAGTTTCTGTGCTGTATGATTCTATGACTCTATTTCAAAGTATAAATAAATATTTTATGTATCAGATCAAAAGTCTGTTCAGTTTCAGATACCATGTCCTAATATATTTAGAAATAAATTTTTAGTTGATCAAATTATGTTTATTTTCCCAAGTAGTTTGGCAAACAAACTGGTATCCAAAGCAAATGGCATCTCATACTTTTATGTAAGTTCACAAAGCACCGCCTTTCAGCCTTCACTCCCCAATGATCCAATTATTGCTGAGTTCAAGTCCTGTCAGCTCAAGCCTGACTCTGAAGTCTTGAACAAGGACTTAAAAATTCAGTGTAGTCAAGTTGCTGTCAGAGATTTTGACCTGAATCATCCAATCTGGCAGAACTCATGTTGCTGGATGTATTGGTGGGGAGTTGGTTATTTATGCGGAACAGCGGGCATCCTGGATATATATCCATTGGAGTTTGGAAAAGTGGTCTAATTGAGACATATCAGATCCTGAGAGAAATGGCAGGATGGATGCAGAAAGGCTGTCTACTGCTGTGGAGAGACCAGTATTAGGGGATGCTGTGTAAAAATATTTTGATGTAAATTTAGGATTTATTGACATGTGTAATCATGTACAAGGGTACAGGAGTACAGTAAAACATATGTACAATGTTGCCATTTCCGGAGCCATCTTAGGTACAGAGCTAGCTAGGTACAAAATCTTTGGTGCAAAAGTAGAAGAATAAAGAAATAAGGTAAAAAAATTCAATACAACAGTTCTTCTCAGTGTAAAGCAAAAAACTAAAGAAATAAAGTTAAACATTAAGCATTACATCCTGGAGCCATGAGCAATCCCCATGAGGGATCACCCTCCCCTGTACTGGACCATATCCTGGCAAGGCTCACCAGCCACCTTGCATCGACTGCTATGTTGCCATTGACTTCTGTCAGGACTTGCCAAGCTTCACTGCCAACCAGTGCATCTCCATTGACTGTCATCCAGGGCATGTGCTGGGCCCTAGCAGCTTCCACACTCCATCGTCAACACTGTCTTCATGACCAAGCTCTCTCCAGGAGGTAAGTATTTAAATTATCACTGGAAAATTTTTTTCAAAAAATGAAAAGAAGAAATAAATAAGAAAAGCAGATGGAATGGACAAGGCAGCTTGATGCTGCCTACTCCACCCCAGCTATCCTAAACGTTTTCACACAAAAGTGAATAGAAATGATCTTCTCTCAGAGGGACTCTGAGCTGTCTACTTGTATTTGGAGGAGGTTTCTGGGAGAGTGTCCAGGGTAGGAGTGATGGGTACAGGTGGCAGATGGTGGTTGGGTGGTGGGGGGGTGGTAGAGATATCATGTGGGTGGGGGATGCAATGGCTCCTCCTCTAACCTAATAATAAGACCCGTTGTAGTAAGTAGGTAAGTGCTGCATTTTGCTTGTTCTATTCTTGGACCTAGTTTTTTTTTAAAGGTTACTGTTAGAGGGATGGCAGTGAAGGCAGTGCAATGTTCCTATTGCAACATGTTTGAGGTGAGGGATGCCATGGTCTTCCCTACTGATTACACTTGCAGGAAGTGCACCCATCTCCAGCTCCTCCAAGACTGTGTTAGGGAACTGGAGCTGGAGTTGGATGAACTTAGGATCATTTGGGAGGCAGAGAGGGTCATAGATCAGAGCTTTAGGGAAGTAGTAACTCCAAAGATTGCAGACAAATGGGTGACAGTGAGGGGGACTGGGAGGAAGCAGGCAGTGCAGGGACCCCCTGCGGCCGTTCCCCTCAAGAACAAGTATACCGTTTTGGATACTTGTTGGGGGGACGACTTACCAAGGGTAAGCAATGGGGTTCAGGCCCCTGGCATGGAGCCTGTCCCCGTTGCTCAGAAGGGAAAGGTGGAGAAGAGCAGAGCAATAGTTATTGGGGACTCGATAGTTTGGGGCACAGATAGGCGGTTTTGTGGGGGCGAGAGAGACTCACGTTTGATATGTTGCCTCCCAGGTGCAAGGGTACGTGACGTCTCTGATCGTGTTTTCCGGATCCTTAAGGGGGAGGGGGAGCAGCCCGAAGTCATGGTCCACATTGGCACCAACGACATAGGTAGGAGGAGGGCTGAGGATGTTAGGCAGGCTTTCAGGGAGCTAGGTTGGAAGCTCAGAGTTAGAACAAACAGAATTGTTGTCTCTGGTTTGTTACCCGTGCCACGTGATAGAGAGTCGAGGAATAGGGAGAGGGAACAGATAAATGCGTGGCTGCAGGGATGGTGCAGGAGGGAGGGATTCCGGTATCTGGATAACTGGGGTTCTTTCTGGGGAAGGTGGGACCTCTATAAACAGGATGGTCTACACCTGAACCTGAGGGGCACCAGTATCCTTGGGGGAAGGTTTGCTAGTGCTCTTGGGGGGGGTTTAAACTAACTCTGCAGGGGCACGGGAACCTAGACTGTAGCTTTAGGGTGCAGGACCTGGAGTGTAGGGAGGTTAGGAACATGGCATCAATCTCAAAGGAGGGTGCCTGTAAACAGGAAAGTGGCTTGAAGTGTGTATACTTCAATGCAAGAAGTATACGAAATAAGGTAGGTGAACTTGCAGCGTGGGTTGGTACCTGGGATTTCGATGTTGTGGCTATAACGGAGACATGGGTAGAACAGGGACAGGATTGGCTGTTGCAGGTTCCAGGGTTTAAATGTTTTAGTAGGGTCAGAGGTGGGGGTAAAAGAGGGGGAGGTGTGGCATTGCTTGTCAAAGAAAGTATTACAGCGGTGGAAAGGACGATGGATGAAGACTCGCCGTCTGAGGTAGTTTGGGCTGAGGTTAGGAATAGGAAAGGTGAGGTCACCCTATTAGGAGTTTTCTACAGGCCTCCTAATAGTCCTAGAGACGTAGAAGAAAGGATTGCGAGGATGATTCAGGAGAAGAGTGAAAGTAATAGGGTGGTTGTTATGGGGGACTTTAACTTTCCAGATATTGACTGGGAAAGCTGTAGCTCGAGTTCGTTAGATGGGTCAGTGTTTGTCCATTGTCTGCAGGGGGGTTTCCTGACACAATATGTAGACAGGCCAACAAGAGGTGAGGCCATACTGGATTTGGTTCTGGGTAACGAACCAGGCCAGGTGTTAGAATTGGAGGTAGGTGAGCACTTTGGGGACAGTGACCACAATTTGGTGACTTTTACTCTAGTGATGGAGAGGGATAAGTGTGCATTGCAGGGCAAGAGTTATAGCTGGGGGCAGGGAAATTATGATGCGGTGAGCCACGACTTAGGATGCGTGGCTTGGAAAAGTAGGCTTAAAGGGAAGGGCGCAATTGATATGTGGAGCTTGTTCAAAGAGCAACTATTGAGTGTCCTTGATAAGTATGTACCTGTCAGGCAGGGAGGAAAGGGTCGTGTGAGGGAGCCGTGGTTTAATAAGGAATTGGAATCCCTTGTTAAATGGAAGAGGGCAGCCTATGTAAAGATGAGGCGTGAAGGTTCAACTGGGGCAATTGAGACTTATAAGGTAGCCAGGAAGGATCTGAAGAGAGAGCTAAGAGCAGCAAGGAGGGGACATGAAAAGTCCTTAGTTAGTAGGATTAGGGAAAACCCTAAGGCTTTCTACAGGTATGTCAGGAATAAAAGAATGACTAGGGTAGGAATAGGTCCAGTCAAGGATAGTAGTGGGAAGTTGCGTGTGGAGGCTGAAGAGATTGGGGAGACACTGAATGAATACCTTTCGTCAGTATTCACTCAGGAACAGGACATTGTTGCTGATGTGAATACTGAGTCACAATTAATTAGAATGGATGGCTTTGAGGTATGTAGGGAAGAGGTGTTGGAAATTCTGGAAAGGGTGCAAATAGATAAGTCCCCTGGGCCTGATGGCATTTGTCCTAGGATTCTCAGGGAAGCAAGGGAGGAGATTGCAGAGCCATTGGCCTTGGTTTTTATGTCCTCGTTGTCTACAGGAATAGTGCCAGAAGACTGGAGGATAGCAAATGTGGTTCCCTTTTTCAAGAAGGGGAGTAGGGATAACCCTAGTAACTATAGGCCGGTGAGTCTCACTTCTGTTGTGGGCAAAGTCTTAGAGAGAATTGTAAGGGATAGGATTTATGAACATCTGGATAGGAATAATGTGATCAAGGATAGTCAGCATGGTTTTGTGAAGGGCAGGTCATGCCTCACAAACCTTATTGAATTCTTTGAGAAGGTGACTAAGGAGGTGGACGAGGGGAAAGCGGTAGATGTGGTGTATATGGATTTTAGTAAGGCGTTTGATAAGGTTCCCCATGGTAGGCTACTGCAAAAAATACGGAGGTATGGCATTGAGGGTGAGTTGGAGGTTTGGATTAGGAATTGGCTGGCTGGAAGAAGACAGAGGGTAGTAGTTGATGGTAAAGGTACATCTTGGAGTGCAGTTATTAGCGGTGTTCCGCAAGGATCTGTTTTGGGACCATTGCTGTTTGTCATTTTTATAAATGACCTGGAGGAGGGGCTAGAAGGTTGGGTGAGCAAGTTTGCAGATGATACGAAAGTCGGTGGAGTTGTTGACAGCGAGGAAGGATGTGGCAGGTTACAGCGGGATATAGATAAGCTGCAGAGCTTATTTTTATCTAAAGGTGGCAAATGGAGTTCAATGTAGGTAAGTGTGAAGTGATTCACTTTGGTAAGAGTAACAAGAAGATGGCGTACTGGGCTAATAGTCGGATACTTGGTAGTGTGGATGAGCAGAGGGATCTTGGTGTCCATGTACACAGATCTCTGAAAGTTGCCACCCAGATAAATAGTGCTGTGAAGAAGGCACATGGCATACTGGCTTTTATTGGTAGAGGAATTGAGTTCCGGAGTCCTGAGGTCATGTTGCAGTTGTGTAAGACTCTGGTGCAGCCGCATCTGGAGTATTGTGTGCAGTTTTGGTTGCCATACTGTAGGAAGGATGTGGAGGCACTGGAACGGGTGTAGAGGAGATTTACCAGGATGTTGCCTGGTATGGTAGGAAGATCGTATGAGGAAAGGCTGAGGCACTTGGGGCTGTTTTCATTGGAGAAAAGAAGGTTTAGGGGTGACTTGATAGAGGTGTACAAGATGATTCGGGGTTTAGATAGGGTTGACCATGAGAACCTTTTTCCACGTATGGAGTCAGCTATTACGAGGGGGCATAGCTTTAAATTAAGGGGTGGTAGGTACAAGACAGATATTAGGGGTAGATTCTTTACTCAGCGAGTCGTGAGTTCATGGAATGCCCTGCCAGTAGCAGTGGTGGACTCTCCCTCTTTATGGGCATTTAAACGGGCATTGGATAGGCATATAGAGGATAGTGGGCTAGTGTAGGTTAGGTGGGCTTGGATCGGCGTAACATCGAGGGCCAAAGGGCCTGTACTGCGCTGTATATTTCTATGTTCTGTGTTCTATGTTCTATTATGTGGTGAGGACTTAAAGTGAGTTGGACTTTCAAGACAGGTAGTTGGGGGCAGTTGTGAAGAGAGAGTCATGGAGATCGCGACATGAGGTGTTGGGTCAGGTTGAGTCGGTGGGGGGATTCTAAGATGATGGGAGTCAGAGGGGGACTAGTGTCTGAAGCAGAGCCATGCCACGTCTGCAATGTTAACTCTGTTTCACTCTCTATAGATGCTGCAAGACCTGCTGAGCTTCTCCAACAGCTATAGATTTTGTTTCAAATGTCCAGCACCTGCAGCTCTTTATTTGACTGGGGTTGAGCAGGTGCTGATTCCTGTATGGGTCTGGCTGACCCAGGAGTTAGGTTGGGTTGGGGGAGATGGTGGTTCTGGGAGTCCAAGGGGTGGTAGGAAGTGAAGTTGAGGATGGTGGGGGGGTGTGATTGGGTATTTGTACCAGTTTTCTGACACTTCAGTTCCAAAGATGGAGTCAAAATGTTAACCTTTTTTAACTCCCCAAGATGTTGCCAGTTCTGCTGAGTTTTTCCATCACTTCCTCCTTCTAGTTTGAATTTCTTGCATCTTTATTATTTCACTTTTGTTTTTGATAACTAGGTGCAGTTTGATTAACACAGCTCAACATGGATTGGACATGAAAAATAATCATTTTCATCAGTGCACCTGTGAGTAGCTCACTATTAACTAATTATAAACAACTTTAAAAGATGCTGTCAAGAACAATTTACTCCTGACATTGGGATCTGGAGATAGCTTCTGAGTAAATTTTCAAACCTAAATAAACTTTATTAGAACGCACCTATTACTATCATTTTGTCAAAAAAGCTTTGAAGGCAGTATGTTGTCTGAGTGGTCAGCACTGCTGCCTCACAGCGCCAGGAATCCTGGTTCAATACCACTCTCCGGTGACCACCTGTGCGAGTTTACAAATTTTCCCCATGTCTGTATGAGTTTCCGGTGGGTGCTCTCGTTTCCTCCCATAGTCCAAAGATGTGTAGGTTCGGTAGATTGGCCATGCTAAATTGCCCATAGGGTACAGAGATGTGTAGGTTAGGTGCTTTTGTCATGGGAAATGCAGGGTTACAGGGAGCTGTGTCTGGGTAGGATGTCCTTTGGAGGCTTGATGTGGACCCGATGGGCTGAATGGCCTGCCTCCACACTGTAGGGATTCTTATGTTTTCAAAGCCTCATCAAAATCCTGCAAAAGCACAATATTTACAGAAATGGACAGTGGTGATGAATGTTATCAGGAGCCTGGTCATGTTAATGCTTTGAACTGACTTCTTGGTGTAATTTTCTCTAAAACTAGCGTAACAGTTTGTGGAAACTTGATTTTGCCTTAAGCATTGTTTGTACTTGAATCTGTGTGAGCTTTTCCACGAGCTTGACTGCTTTTAGCAGAAATGCACCGGAAAATGCCAGCACAAGCTAGCACAAACTCCGAACCAAATCATCTTCTGTCTTTTTCTTTTCAATCTGTGATGCTTTTTCCTTCAACTACTCCCCGTGGCCAAATTACCCATGCTCCAATACCTCCCTCCTGGAACAAATGCCTAGATTCTCAGCCCTCTTTCCCTTAATGACAATTGCAGGTTGATGGCAATTTATCGCTTACTCCCACCCAAAAGAAACAGTCTTTAACAGTTCAGTCTCCCAAAACTCTTTATAATTAAACAAAGCACTATTAGATCACCTCTTGAATTTATTATCACAAGAGGATTGGTCCCAAGATCTCAAGTTTGTCTTTATAATTATATTTTCCCTTCCCAAGTGAATCCACATTGAATACTCTCAATCGCTTTAATGTCCTTTATTGCACTCACCTGACATTACAGTCTGACCCCTGGTTTGTATAGAATTATGAGAAAGTGTGGACTGCAGATGCTGGAGATCAGAGCTGAAAATGTGTTGATGGAAAAGCGCAGCAGTTCAGGCAGCATCCAAGGAGCAGGAGAATCGACGTTTTGGGCATGAGCCCTTCTTCAGGAATGAGGAAAGTGTGCCAAACAGGCTAAGATAAAAGGTAGGGAGGAGGGACTTGGGGGAGGGGGATTGGGAATGCGATAGGTGGAAGGAGGTTAAGGTGGGGGTGATAAGGTGAGGGTATAGGCCGGAGTGGGGGTGGGGGCGGAGAGGTCAGGAAGAAGATTGCAGGTTAGGAAGGTGGTGCTGAGTTCGAGGGTTGGGACTGAGACAAGGTGGGGGGAGGGGAAATGAGGAAACTGGAGAAATCTGAGTTCATCCCTTGTGGTTGGAGGGTTCCTAGGCGGAAGATGAGGCGCTCTTCCTCCAGCCGATGGAGGAGTCCAAGAACCTGCATGTCCTTAGTGGAGTGGGAGGGGGACTTGAAGTGTTGAGTGACGGGGTGGTTGGGTTGGTTGGTCCGGGTATCGCAGAGGTGTTCTCTGAAACGTTCCGCAAATAGGCGGCCTGTCTCCCCAGTATAGAGGAGGCCACATCGGGTGCAGCGGATGCAGTAAATGATGTGTGTGGAGGTGCAGGTCTGTTGCAGGGGAAGGTGCCGGGAGTGGCGGTTGGGTTGGGGGGGGTGTGGACCTGACGAGGGAGTCATGGAGGGAGTAGTCTTTTCAGAACGCTGATGGGGAGGGGAGGGAAATATATGGAGGTTGGTGGGGTGGTAGGTGAGGACCGGAGGGGTTCTGTCCTGGTGGCAATTGGAGGGGCGGGGCTCAAGGATGGAGGAGCGGGAAGTGGAGGAGATGCGGTGGAGAGCATCGTCGACCACGTCTGGGGGGAAATTGCTGTCTTTGAAGAAGGAGGCCAGCTGGGTTGTCAACCCAACCTCCATTCCCGGCACCTTCCCCTGCAACCGCAAGAAATGCAAAACTTGTACCCACACCTCCCCTCTTCCTTCCCTCCAAGGCCCCAAGGGATCCTTCCATATCCGCCACAAATTCACCTGCACCTCCACACACATCATTTACTGCATCTGCTGCACCCGATGTGGCCTCCTCTATATTGGGGAGACAGGCCGCCTACTTGCAGAACGTTTCAGAGAACACCTCTGGGACACCCGGATCAACCAACCCAACCACCCTGTGGCTCAACACTTCAAGTCCCCCTCCCACTCCACCAAGAACATGCAGGTTCTTGGACTCCTCCATTGCCAGACCATAGCAACACGACGGCTGGAGGAAGAGCGCCTCATCTTCCGCCTAGGAACCCTCCAACCACAAGGGATGAACTCAGATTTCTCCAGTTTCCTCATTTCCCGTCCCCCCACCTTGTCTCAGTCCCAACCCTTGAACTTAGCACTACCTTCCTAACCTGCAATCTTCTTCCTGGCCTATGACACTCACCTTATCACCCTCACCTTATCCTCCTTCCACCTATCGCATTTCCAACACCCCTCCCCCAAGTCCCTCCTCCCTACCTTTTATCTTAGCCTGCTGGGCACACTTTCCTCATTCCTGAAGAAGGGCTCATGCCCGAAACGTTGATTCTCCTGCTCTTGTATAGAATTATCACTTCTTCTTATAGTCTGTACTCCCATTTCATAAATCAACATTTCTTGCAATTTTTTAAAGGCAGAAAAGTGGAGTTAAGGGCATAGTCAGATCAACCACCAAGTTCTTAAATGAGAGTCATGATTTGGAGATGCTGGTGGATGAGCAGCGCTCCGAAAGCTAGTGCTTCCAATTAAACCTGTTGGACTATAACCTGGTGTTGTCTGATTTTTTAACTTAAATGAGAGTGCAGCTAAGTGTCCCGTTCTTGTTTCTATTATAGTCTACTTTTGAAGAATTGAGTATTCACACTGATAAGGTCTTCAAGCTTATTAGGTGTCTGTTGAGCACTTTCTGAATCTTGGTAGCCACTTTTGTTGAAAGGTTAACTTTGACAATAGAATTCAACAATGTCAACTTAGCTTTCCACAAGCTATAACAGGAAGTGTTTGGCAAATGTTATGGACAGGACACTGGGGCAGATTGAAGGTTCTTGTTTCTCCTTAGCTTCTGATTGATAATCAGGATGGTCTAATTGTAAATAGGCTAAAGTGAGTTTCAAACCCTCTGTTTTGGTCAAAGTTACAAATGACTCAGAACAAACTCTCCCCTGGGTTAATTTAAGGCTGTTGTATTATTGCACAGATCTCAGAAAACTATGTTGATTTTTTAAAAACTAGATGAAATCCCAACCTGCATCTCTTCATATAAGGTTTCCATCTTACTCTCTATGCATTCAATCAGCAGTTAAAACATCCAGCCTGCCAACTGTGTACATAACAATAAGCAAATGACCCAGACTTTATATGTATGTCTGAGATGGCATACTGCTTTAGATAATCAATAATTAATAAACTCCCAGACATCTGATCCAATAAAACTCAACAATCTATGGTTATGATATTTGGACTAACATATAGAAATCCACACATGCTTGTGGTAAGTGGTCACATCATGTGGCAGTAGTAGCAACATTTAAGTACCAAAGGCTACAATGGTGATTGCAGTTGTGAAATGTTACTTTCCTCACAGTCACAAATCATAAGGCTGAATTCAGAGCTGGATTCCACTTTAAAACACAGACTGAAGGCTATAACTGTATTGAATTTACCACAACAGAAGAAACAGTTCTGAGTACACTCTCTCTCTCCAAAAAAAAGTCAACAGATCTAATTTTTTAAAAATACTATAATTTTAAAAGGTGCTGAAAGTATAGCTCAAAACAAGATGACAAAATAAATCCAAATGCAACCAAAAGCTGATATAACATCTTTCACATTAAATAGGTAATACTACCTGTGTCCAGGTTTTGATCAATTTTTCTATCTTGCTTTTGCCAATAGGCACATTTTACTCTTTAATATGCACCCAAAAAGTGGAAAAGCTAAAAAAAAATTAAGAAAAAACACAAGGAAAGTACTGCAGCAGATTTTTGTCCTGATATTTTTCCACAATCACAACGTAACACAGCAAGGGTGGAGAGCAAACATCTCAACATAGACTGACATTCCAGTGACATGCTCTCTGCTTTTCAGTTCTTCAAGGAAAGAGTGAAACTTCACTTCATAGACCAACAAATTATGGACAAAGAGAGTTAGGCGGTCAAACTTTTTAGTATAGGAGTTGGGAGGTCATGTTGCGGCTATAGAGGACATTGGTTAGGTCACTTTTGGATATTGCATGCAATATTGGTCTTCTTCTTGTTGGAAGGATGTTGTGGAACTGGAAAGGGTCCAGAAAAGATTTACAAGGTTGTTTCCAAGGTTCAAGAATTTGAGCTATAGGGAGAGGCTGAGTAGGTTTGGGCTGTTTTGGCTGGAGCGTTGGAGGCTGAGGGGTGACCATACTGAGGTTTATAAAATCATGAGAGACTAAAGTCCAAGTGTCCCAAGGAAGCTAAAGTAGAATGCAATTCTCTCCAAGAGCTCATGAAGAAGAGTCAACCAAGGAACAATGACAAAGATATTTCCAAACTCTCAGCCAAAGCATGCAAGCAAGCAAGCCAATGATGTCCAGAGATAACAGCAAAGTGAGGGCATGCGGATTCCAGCCAGACATTACATGTGGGTGAAAGTGAGGACTGCAGATGTTGGAGATCAGAGTTGAGAGTGTGGTACTGGAAAAGCACAGCTGGTCAAGCAGCATTACATGTGGTCAACTTGAGATTCGACATGGATGCTATCAGAAAAGCTGAACCTTCTACCTTCATTGGGGTGATGCACACCAAAAGCAATGGACAACATTCACCATAAGCCATGATTGACACTGGTGCAAGGATGAAAGCTGTCCCCATTGTGGCAGAAAGTGTCAAGATTCTTGATTAATGCAAGAATCAAGGGTAATGGGGAAAAGGCTGGAATGTGGACAGGAGAAATGTCGGATCAACCATATTCCTTTGAATGGCAGAATAGGCTTGAGGGGCTAAATGGCCTGCTCCTGTTCCTATTTCTTATGTTCTTATGGTCTATGGCGCACTTCCTGACAACTAGCTCTGCGCTCATTACATGGAGAGGATCCTGACTCTGACCATCCTGAGGGGCTGACTTATCACATGCCTAGGCTCCTGGACAGTGACCAGAGGGTGCCCTTGACTTATTATGCTGGGAACCTCTGAGCAAAGGCTATTCCAATTGACCATGATGCATTTCCTAGCTTGTGTCAGCACTAATTGACATGAAAGGAGTGATATGAGCATGGGACAGGAAGCCATTCAAATCAGGGAGTTAAAGTGGCAGATGGAGTTTAATGCGAGGTGCTGCATTTTGGGAAAGCAAATCTTAGCAGGACTTATGCACCTAATGGTAAGGTTTGAGGGTGTATTGCTGAACAAAGAGACCTTGGAATGCAGTTTCATACTTCCTTGAAAGTAAAGTCTCAGGTAGATAGGATGGTGAAGAAGGCATTTGGTATGCTTTCCTTTATTGGTCAGAGTGTTGAATATAGGAGTTAGGAGGTCATGTTGCAGTTGTACAGGACATTGGTTAGGCCACTATTGGAATATTGCATGGAATTCTGGCCTCCATCCTATTGGAAAGATGTTGTGAAACGTGAAAAGGTTCAGAAAAGATTTACAAGGATATTGCCAGTGTTGCAGGATTTGAGCTATAGGGAGAGGTTGTTTTCCCTGGAGCTTGGGAGGCTGAGGGGGGTGACCTTATAGTGGTTTATAAAATCTTGGGGCATGGATCGGATAAATAGGCAAGGTCTCTTCCCTGTGGTGGAAAAGTCCAGAACGAGAGGGCATAGGTTTAGAGTCAGAGGGGAAAGATATAAAAGAGACCTAAGGGGCAACATTTTCACGCAGAAGGTGATAGCTAGTACATTTGCAACATTTAAAAGGCATCTGGATGGGTATATGAATAGGAAAGGTTTGGAGGGATATTGGCTGGGTGCTGGCAGGTGGGACTAGATTGGGTTGGGATATCTGGTTGGCATGGAGGAGCTGGACTGAGGGTCTGTTTCCGTGCTGTGCATCTCTATGACTCTTTAACCCTGAAAGGAATGTTGTGATAATGGGAAACTGTATAGTCAGATAGAGAGACACCACTATCTGCAGTTGAGAGCACAAACCCAGAAGACTGTGGAACCTGCCTGATGCCAGAATTTGAAATATTTGCCTGGAGCGGAACCTGCAATGGAAATAGGACTACCCACATAGTTCATGGAGGTGCCAGTGGCATTAGTAAGAAGAAGGAAGAGGTTCTGCTTAACCTGTATGAGGCACTGGGCACTAAACTAAAGGTCTGAGATGGGAGCACATCATACCTGGAACACCAGGAAGAAACTTCAGAGCAGCTGCTGGTCACACCATGACTCCAAACGTGGTGTGCTGCACAGGAAGGCTCCTGGTCGGGTGAGTATTAATCAGGTAACTTCTTTATTCTCCATGTTTAACTTTCTGTTTTACCTTTTTCAGAGCCTTGCGGTGTTTAGTGTAGTCAGAATTTGACTGCAGTTGCAAGGTAGAGCACTTGGACTGTTGTTTGGTGGATAATATATATAGTAAGCCTCTAGACTGGTAAGTGATAACTATTGCAGGGACATGGCCCCAGCCAACATTAAGGCAGATAGATGGGTGATGACTAGGAAGGACAGGCAGCCAGTGCAGGAGTCCCACAATTGGCACCATTGTACAGCAGGAAGGGTGGAATTGTAGACCAGCAGTAATGAAAGGGGACTCTATGGTCAGGGACACAGTGTTTCTGTGGATGCAAGCAAGACTCCAGGGTGGTAAGTTGCGTCCCCAGTGCTAGGGTCAGGATATTCCTGAGCAGGAACAGGACAGGAGGAGGTGAAGTGCCAGACGTTGCACTCCATATTGGAAAAGTGATTCCATTCAGCTAAAGGAATCTAGGGAGTTACACAGAAAATTCAAAAGTGGGACCTTCTGGGATTACTCCAAGTGCTACAAATAATAGGAAGATAGTACAAGGGGATACATAGCTCAGGAGCTGCTGCAGGAATGAGGGATTCAGATACCTGCATCATTGAGATCTCTTCCAAGACAGAGTGGGACCTGTATAAAAATGAAGGGCTGCACCTGAACTGGACGGGCACCGATATCCTTGTGTGGAGTGTTATTAGTGCCACCTGGGAGTAGATAGAACAGCAGGGCTGTGGGAATCAGAGCAACAGGTCAGGATGTGAGGAGAAGGTAGAGGTTAATAAGATGAGCAAGGAGAGTCACTTTAATGAACAAGGCAAGATGATAAAAAGGGTCTTCAGTAAGCAGGCAGCGAGAAATAATTAAAAAATGCTGAAGGACAGGACAGAGTGTACAGACAAAATTAGCGTTCTTCATAAAAATGCACAAAGTGTAAGAACCTATTTAAATGAGCTACAGGGACAATTCAAATTGGAAATGATGATGTGACAATCATTGTCGAGACATGGTTGCAAAACGGTCAGGACTGGGAAATAAACTAGCGGGGCAGAGGCACAGGGATTGAGGCATCAAACCCAGTACAGGAGAAAGATTGAACCCAGTGTAGGAGAGAGATTGAACCCAGTCAGGGAGGGCAATCGAGTGGAATGAAGGAGAGAGATCGAGCCGAGTGTGGAAGGAGATCATGCCCAGTGTGGGAGGGGGATGGAGCCCAGTGTGAGAGAGCGATCGAGTCCAGTGTGGGAGGAAGACAGAGCCCAGTGTGAGAGAGAGATCGAGTCCAGTATGGGAGGAAGACAGAGTCCAGTGTGAGAGAGAGATCGAGTCCAGTATGGGAGGAAGACAGAGCCCAGTGTGAGAGAGCGATCGAGTCCAGTGTGGGAGGAAGACAGAGCCCAGTGTGAGAGAGAGATCGAGTCCAGTATGGGAGGAAGACAGAGTCCAGTGTGAGAGAGCGATCGAGTCCAGTGTGGGAGGAAGACAGAGCCCAGTGTGAGAGAGAGATCGAGTCCAGTGTGGGAGGAAGACAGACCCCAGTGTGAGAGAGAGATCGAGTCCAGTATGGGAGGAAGACAGAGTCCAGTGTGAGAGAGCGATCGAGTCCAGTGTGGGAGGAAGACAGAGCCCAGTGTGAGAGAGAGATCGAGTCCAGTGTGGGAGGGAGATAGAGCCCAGTGTGGGAGGGAGATAGAGCCCAGTGTGAGAGGGAGATAGAACCCAGTGTGAGAGGGAGATAGAGCCCAGTGTGAGAGGGAGAGATAGAGCCCAGTGTGAGAGGGAGAGATAGAGCCCAGTGTGAGAGGGAGATAGGGCCCAGTGTGAGAGGGAGATAGAACCCAGTGTGAGAGGGAGAGATAGAGCCCAGTGTGGGAGGGAGATAGAGCCCAGTGTGGGAAGGAGAGATAGGCTCCAGTGTGGGAGAAGAACTGTAATGTTGAACTTTTAATTTATTTCTTTATTTTCAACTTTTTATCTCAGATTTTGCAGCAACATAAAGTGTACTTAAGATGGCACCGTGATTGGGGATTTGGTAAACTTTTCACTGCACTCCTGTCTCCCTGCATTTGAGTATATGTGAAAATAAAACCTAATTCTAATTCTAATTTTAAACATACCAGGTTGTAAGGTTTGCAGGGCAGAGAGAAAAAATGGCAGAAGAGGGGAGTGTTAGTACTAATTAGAAGCCGAATCACTTCCATCATGAGGGCAATGTAGTGAGGGAAAAGTATCCAGTGGGGACTTTATAGTGTAACTGAAGAACCATAAAGGAACTACAACTACAAAAGGTGCAATCTATAGACCATTGGCAGCTGCTCAGAAGTGCAAGAGATTAGGCTGAAATTAGGCAACTATGGCTTAATGGGGGATTTTAATCTTAACACAGAATGTGAGAAACAGATATAAGCACTGGTCAGAAAAGTTGTGAATTTCTAGAGTGCGTCTGGAAAAGTTTCCAATGGCAATATATCTTGGAGATGACAAGAGGACACAAGCAATGTTGGATCTCATAATAATGTTCGCTTCCCCAGTCCCCAATGCCTTATCTTCACCATGAACATCCAGTCCTTGTACACCTCCATCCCCCATCACGAAGGACTCAAAGCCTTCCGCTTCTTCCTTTCCCGCCGTACCATCCAGCACCCTACCACTGACACCCTCCTTCGACTGACTGAACTGGTCCTCACCCTGAACAACTTCTCTTTCCAATCCTCCCACTTCCTCCAAACGAAAGGAGTAGCCATGGGCACCCGCATGGGCCCCAGCTATGCCTGCCTCTTCGTAGGATATGTGGAACAGTCCATCTTCCGCAACTACACTGGCGCCACCCCCCACCATTTCCTCTGCTACATCGATGACTGTATCGGCGCCGCCTCGTGCTCCCACGAGGAGGTTGAACAGTTCATCCACTTCACCAACACCTTCCACCCCGACCTCAAATTCACCTGGACAGTCTCAGATTCCTCCCTCCCCTTCCTTGACCTTTCTATTTCTATCTCAGGTGACCGAATCAACACGGACATCTACTACAAACCGACCGACTCCCACAGCTACCTGGACTACACCTCCTCCCACCCTGCCCCCTGTAAAAACGCCATCCCATTCTCCCAATTCCTTCGTCTCCGCCGCATCTGCTCCCAGGAGGACCAGTTCCAAAAACGTACAACACAGATGGCCTCCTTCTTCAAGGACCGCAATTTCCCCCCAGACGTGGTCGACGATGCTCTCCACCACATCTCGTCCACTTCCCGCTCCTCTGCCCTTGAGCCCCGCCCCTCCGACCACCACCAGGACAGAACCCCACTGGTCCTCACCTACCACCCCACCAATCTCCATATACAGCGTATCATCCGCCGTCATTTCCGCCACCTCCAAACGGACCCCACCACCAAGGATATATTTCCCTCCCCTCCCCAATCAGCATTCCGTAAAGACCACTCCCTCCGTGACTCCCTCGTCAGATCCACACACCCCCACCAACCCAACCTCCACTCCCGGCACCTTCCCCTGCAACCGCAGGAGGTGCAAGACTTGTGCCCACACCTCCCCCCTCACCTCCCTCCAAGGCCCCAAAGGAAACTTCCGTATCCACCACAAATTCATCTGCACCTCCACACACATCATCTATTGCATCCTCTGCACCCGATGTGGCCTCCTCTATATTGGGGAGACAGGCCGCCTACTTGCGGAACATTTCAGAGAACACCTCTGGGACACCCGGACCAACCAACCCAACCACTCCCCCTCCCACTCCACCAAGGATATGCAGGTCTTTGGACTCCTCTATCGCCAGACAACAACAACACGACGGTTGGAGGAAGAGCGCCTCATCTTCCGCCCAGGATCCTCCAACCACAAGGGATGAACTCGGATTTCACCAGTTTCCTCATTTCCCCTCCCCCCACCTTGTCTCAGTCAAATCCATCGAACTCAGCACCGCCTTCCTAACCTGCAATCTTCTTCCTGATCTCTCCGCCCCCACCCCAGTCTGACCTCTCACCCTCACCTTGACCTCTTTCCATCTAACGCATTTCCAACGCCCCTCCCCCAAGTCCCTCCTCCCTACCTTTTACCTTAGCCTGCTGGACACAAATTTCCTCATTCCTGAAGAAGGGCTTATGCCCGAAACGTCGATTCTCCTGTTCCCTGGATGCTGCCTGACCTGCTGCGCTGTCCCAGCAACACATTTTCAGCTCTCATAATAAGTTTGAGTTTGATTTATTGTTGTCACATGTACTGAGATACAATGAAAAGTGTTGTTTTGCATGTCCTCCAGGCAGATTGTACCATACAAAATATATCAGGGTAGCAGAACAGAGGGAAGACTACAGTGTTTCAGTTCCAGAGAAAGTGTGGAAGGAGAGATGAACATTAACATTTAAGAGGTCCATTCAAAAGTCTGATACCAGCAGGGAAGAAGCTGCTCTTGAATCTATTTACACATGTATTCAAACTTTTACATCTTCGACCTGATGGGAGATGGTGGGGCGAAGAGAGTAGAACTGGGGTGGGAGGGATCTTTGATGATGTTGGCTGCTTTCCTGAGGCAGTGGGAAGTATAGATGGAGTCAATGGTTGGAAGGCTGGTTTTAGTGACGGACTGGGCTATATTCATGACTCTCCGTAGTTTCTTGCGGTCTTGGAAGAGCAGTTACCTTGCCACTCTGTGATGCATCCAGATAAGATGCTTCCTATGGTACATCTATACAAATTAGTAAGAATCATTGTGGACATGTTGAATTTCCTCAGTCTGCAGAGAAAGCAGCAAGGTTGTTGTGCTCTCTTGACTGCTGTGTCAACATGGATGGACCAGAACAGATGGTTGGCAATCATCACTCCCAGGAACTTAACACTCTTAACCATCTTCACCTCAGCATCATGGATGCAGACAGGGGTGTGGCCTCCACTCCATTTCCTGGAGTCAATGACCAGCTCCTTCATTTTGCTGACATTGTTGGAGAGATTGTTATCTTTACACCATGCTGCTAAGCACTCCATCTCTTTCCTGTATCCTGCCTCGTCGTGGTTTGAGATCCAACCTATGACAGTGGTGTTATCAGCAAACTTGTGAATGGAGTTGGGGCAGAATTTAGCCACACAGCTGTGAGTGCAATAAGCAAAGAGCATGATTTAATTCATGACCTAGTTATATTTGAGCATTTGTCATATAGTGTTCATAACATGATCAAGTTTCATGTAGCATTTGTAAGACATAAACAAAGATCAGGTACAAAGGATTTTGTATTCAACTAAGGCAGACTTTAATGGGATGTGGCAGAGATTGTCCACAATAAACTGAGAAGCTCTGCTAATAGGTTAAAACACTGAGGAAGGTATTCAAAGAAACATTTAATGCTACTCTGAAGCATTTTGTACCCATGAGAAGGAAAAATTCCACCTCACAAAAAAAAGGCCACAGACAATAAGAAGAGATTTTATAGTTATATAAAACTGAAGTGACTGGTAAAAAGTGCTATGGTCCACTGAAGGCTGAGAATGGGAATATTATTAATGGGGATGGGGAAATAGCAAACATGCTGAACAATTATTTTGCTTCAGTATGCACAGCGGGAAAATAACTTGCTGAAAATCCCAAAGAAATTAAGAGATTGTCAGGGTCAGGGTATAAATAAAATTAAGTACAGTCAATCATCAATAAAGAGGAAATTACAGAAACTGAAGAGTAACAAATCCCCAGGATCTGATGGTCTCCATCCGCAAGTATTAGAGGAGGTAGGAGAGCACATTGCCACTGCCCTAACCATAGTCTTTCAGAGTTCCCTGGATTCAGCAGTTGTACATCTGGATTGGAAGTTTACTTAGGTCACTCCACTCTTTAAGAGTAACAAAGGGAAATCAGGGAATGACAGATCAGATTAGACAGATACGTGAGGTGGGGAAATTGTTGGAGTCTATAATTAAGGAGAGGGTAGCTTATCATCTTGCAAAGTTTCAGTTAATTATGGAGAGTCAGTAGATGAAGGGTAGGTCATGCGTAACAAACTTCAAGAATATTTTTTGAAAATATGACGAACGTGGTGGGTGGAGGTAAGCCATGGTTGTTGTTTGTATAGACCACCAGAAGGCATTTGAAGAAATCCCACAGAATAGACTGCTAGCTAACATGAAAGCCCATGGGACAGAGGGCAAATTACTGAAATGGATAGAAAACTGGTTGAGTGCTGAAACAGAGACCTGGAAACAATGGGTAAGTGCTGAAATTGGCAGTATGTGACTAATGGTGTCCCCTAGGGATCTGTGGTGGGGCTTCAATTACTCACAATATTTATTAACAACGTGGATAATAGCATAAAAAGTCAAATATCCAAATTTTCCACTGACACAAAATTGGGCAGAACTGCTGACAGTGTTGATAACAGCAGCAAATTACTCAGGATGTTGTTAGAGTCAAAGAATGGGCAAAGCTATAGATTTTAAAAATTTAAGTGTGAGGTTGTGCATTTTGAATTGAGAAAGGATTGATCAGTTTTTTTTTAGAAGACACAATGTTAAATGCAGTGGATGTTGAACAAGATTTGTGGGGTACAGAGCTCTTAAAAATATCATGAACAGCAGCAGGAATAGTCAGGAAGGCTAATGGAATGCTGGCCCTCACATCTAATTGACTGGAATATAAAGATTGAGATGTTATGCTGCAGTTATGCAAAACACGAGTTACACCCTATTTCAAGTACTGTGAGCAGATCTGGGCACCATACCTAAAGAAGGATGTTTTGAACTTGGAGGGAGTTCAACGCAGGTTTACAAGGAAGATACCTGGACTTCAGGGGTTAAGTTAAGAAGCGAGATTAGACAAATTAGGCTTTTATTCTCTAGAATTAAGAAAGTCAAGGAATGATCTAATTACGGTCTTCAGGATATTAACAGGGAAAGACAGGATAGATAAAGATTAACCATTTCCATTGGTTGAACAGTCCAGAACCAGGAAGATAGTCTAAGAATTAGGGTCAGGACATTCAGGAGACAAATTAGAAAATATTTCTACATGCAAAGAGTAGTGGAGCTTTGGAGCTCTCTTCCTCCAACAACAGTCAATGTTAATTCAAATGTTAAATTTAAATAAAGACAGACAATTTTTTAATTAAAAATGGAGATCAAGGGGTGTAATCCCAAGGCAGGCATTTGGAGTTAGGCCATGGCTGATGTTATTGAATAGTAGAGCAGGCTGAAGGGCTGTATCGCCTATCTATGTTCCTATGTTCTTAAAGACAGAAATTTAAAGGTAATAATCTGTGGTTTAACTTTGTGTACTCCTGAGATCTGAGTTGTGTAGTCCTGAGAGATCTGAAATAAATGAATGCTTCCTAATGATACTAGAATAATTGCTGGGTGATATCATTTCAGGGCTGCAATGTACAAGTGACAATCACTCACAGTGCTCTTCAGCCCCATAAAGTTCAGGTATCCAGTTTTATAAAGCACTGAACTATGCAGTGAGTTGGAAGACTATTGCTGCATATTCAGCGAAAAGCCATTTCTGGAAATTCTGCGCTTTTTTTCTCCTTTTCTTCTGTTGTTATATGGGTTTTCAGGGGGACACTTTTTTCTCAGACTTTATGGGTATGTATGTCTTCATTGGGATCCCTCCATGTAACTCATGTGATTAACAGAATGGGTATGATCCTGAATGAGACAGCTGGTCTGGGTGTATTCGAAAGCTATCTTTGACACAAACATGCCTGTCTCCATTTTTAGTTGTTTACATACCTCTCAATGACAGCGGATTAATGGAAGCAAAACATTCAATTCCGAAAAGAGACTGTGCAGCACGAGTGTTGGCAGGATAAAAGTGTTTGAAAACATCGCTAACTTTCAAAGTCGGATGACTCTTCAATGAAGCTGAGGTGGAGGTGGTCAACAGAGTCAAGTTCCTAGGAGTGACGATCACCAACAATATGTCCTGGTCCACCCGCGTTGATGTGATGGTCAAGAAAATACAGGAATGCCTCTACTTCCTCAGGAGGTTAAGGAAATTCAGCCCGTCCATAAATATTCTTCCCAGTTTGTATAGACGCAGCATTCTATCTGAGTGCAGCATGATTTAGAATAGCAACTGCTCTGCCTAGGATCTTAAGAAACTATCGAGATTTGTGAACACAGCCCAGTCCATCACGTTAACCAACCTTCCATCCATTGACTCCATAAATACTCTGCGCTGCCTCAGAATGACAGCTAACATCATCAAAATCCCTTGCAACTCCAGTTATAATCTTCTCGAACCTCTTTTGTTGGGTACAAGATTCAAAGTAGCTTTTTCACTGCTGTTATTATACTCCTGAATGACCTCTCAAATTTCAAATTTATTGTGCTCTTTGTGCACCTTCTCTGGCACCATGACAGTGTATTCCTCACTGTGTTCTACTACCTTAATGCACTTTGTATGGTATGATCTGCCTATACTGCACACAAAACAAAACATTTCACTGTACCTAGGTACATGTGACAATCCTAAATCAAATCAAATCAAATCGAATCTTGAGAGCTGCTCCACAGTTAAAAGCGCATCAAGGTAATTAACAGCAACACAGCCAGTGGGGCTGTGCATGAAGCTGTTGTCAAGCTGTCCTCCAGGCTTTGTCACACTCTAGGGGCAGGCCATCTTCAGAAGAACCCAATCTATAGCGAGTGTCCTCAATGCAGATTTGTGTCACCTGCGGAAAGGTATGTACCATGTACAAATCCAAAAAAAGAAGGAAAGGGATTGCATTTAGAAATTATGATCTCTGGATATCCCAGTCTGTTTTCACAATCAGCGATCTACATTTTAATAATGGACTTTGGCTTTGGACATAGATGAAGGTGGGAAGGGGAAGTGAGACTGGAATAAGAGGGTTACAGAGTTCTCAGAGGTTGGATAGGGTGACAATCATAAGTCAGCCTGCACCTCCATCCAGCCACTCTGAGTCCTCAATCACTAGAGATTAAGTCTGAGAAATAAACAAGTTATATTTCTTTCACAATCATTTCATGCAGAGTCACTTCCATTTCATTGAATAAAATCACATACAAGTGTGATCCACCAGTTGCCTGGAAGCCTATGACTTCTATTTGGCTTCCCTTTCCCTTCACTGTGCCTGTCAATTCTTGTTACTGTCCCTCCATCACATTGCCTGTCCTTTCCTCTAGCCACCCTCCATGTGATTCAATATGCACTTTGATCTGTGAATAATTATGGAAATAAGAAGAGACCAGCAAATCATATACAATTTGTAAGTTCTTAAGTTGTTAATCATTTAAAGCTGAGTTGTGTCAGTGGACAAAGATCAGCCCCACAGCGCCCACCAAGCTGCAAAAATAATTAATATTGATTGGCAGCTCATCAATCTTTTCTGCTTCCAAATATGGCCTTTGTTATATGCCATCAGTTTATTTTGTGAGCAGATGCTGCTCAGTGTGGTTCACTGCTAATGTTGTGTAACTCAACTACTTTTTAAGGGGAAGTCAATCTAACACCAATAAAAAACTAATATTATTAATTATGAATTATTAGCTTTCTTCATTTTCTTTCAACCTTGATCAAAGTAGAGAATATTCCATAATTGGTACAGGGCCTCATGTTTCATGAATTTTTTCCCAGGGTACAGCTGATGTCGAACTCTGAGATGTCTATTCTTACAACAAGATCTTTTCATTGATACCCATGACAAAATGGTGAAAATACTGAAATGATCATTGATAGCCACAGGTGAGATGCCAGAAGACTGGAGGTTGGCTGACGTGGTGCCACTATTTGAGAAAGGTGATAAGGAAATGCTAGGGAACTATCGATCGGTGAGCCTGACGTCAGTCCTGGACAGTTGTTGGAGGGGATTCTGAAGGACAGTATTTACACGTATTTGGAAAAGCAAGAGCTAATTAGTGATAGGAGAATCAATGTTTCGGGCATAAGCCCTTCATCAGGAATGAAGGTTTTAATGAGATGACACCTATCGCATTCCCAGCTACCTTGACCCCCAACCCCACCCACCTTGACCCCCAACCCCACCCCGTCCCATTTATATCTCAACCTCCTTGGCACACAAGCCTCATTCCTGATGAAGGGGTTTTGCCCAAAACATCAATTCTCCTGGTCCTTGGATGTTGGCTGACCGGCTGTGCTTTTCCAACATTGCACGCTTCGACTCTGATCTCCAGCATATGCAGGCCTCACTTTCTACTAATTAGTAATAGTCAACATGGCTTTGTGCATGGGAAATCATGTCTCACTAACTTGATTGAGTTTTTTGAAGAAGTAACAAAGAGCATTGATGAGGGCAGAGTGGTGTCTGTGATGTATATGGATTTCAATAAGGCATTTGACAAGGTTCCTCATGATAGATTGGTGAGCAAGGTTGGATCACATGGAATACATGGAGAACTAGCCATTTGGAAACAGAACAGGTTCAAAGGTAGGAGACAGAGGGTGGTGATGGAGGGTTGCTTTTCAAACTAGAGACTTGTGGCCAGTGATGTGCCATAAAGATCAGCATTTATATAAATGATTTGGATGTGAACATAGGAGGTATGGTTAATAAGTTTGCAGATGATACCAAAATTGGAGATATAGTGGACAGCAGTGAAGGTTACCTTGGAGTATTACCGGATCTTGATCAGATGGACCAATGGGCTGAGGAGTGCCAGATGGAGTTTGATTTAGATAAATGTGAGGTTTTGCACTTTGGAAAGGAAAATCAGGGCAGGGCTTATACAATTAATGTTAAGGTCCTGGGGAGTGTTGCTGAACAAAGGGACCTTGGAGTGCTGGTTCATTGTTCTTGAAACAGGAGTTGCAGGTAGACAGAATAGAAAAGAAGACATTTGGTATGCTTAACTTTATTGATCAGTGGATTAAATATAGGAGTTGGGAGATCATGTTGCAGCTATATAGGACATTGATTAGGTCACTTTTGGAATACTGTGTGCAATTCTGATCTCCCTTCTATAGGAAGGAACTTGAAAGAGTTCAGAAAAGATTTACAAGACTGGTGCCAACGTTGGAGGTTTGAGTTACAGCGAGAGAGTGAATAGGCTGGGCAATTTTCCCTGGAGTGTCGGAGGCTGAGGGGTGACTTTATCAGGGTTTATAAAATCATGAAGGGCATGGATAGGGTAAATTGACAAGGTCTTTTCCTCAGGGTGGGGGAGTCAAAAACTAAGGAATATGCTTAAGGTGAGAGAGAAAAGATTTTAAAGGGACCTGAGGGGCAACGTTTTCATGCAAAGGGTGTGTGCATGGAATGAGCTGCCAGAGGATGGAGGCTGGTACAATTACAACATTTTAAAAGCATCTGGATAGGTATAGGAATAGGAAGGGTTTAGAAGGATATGGGCAAAATGCTGGCAAATGGTACTAGATTAATTTGGGATATCTGGTTGGCATAGACAAGTTGGACCGAAGGGTCCATTTCCGTGCTGTACACCTCGATGACTGGATTTTTTGACTTTCACTTTGGTCTCTCATTTGATGCCATGTGCTTTACACAGCAGTTTATTCAACATAATTATTAATAATAAGGAATGATTTATCCTGACATATCACACTTTCCACGACTGCTAAAATGTAACCACTTAAAGTGTATGTAATACAGGGAGACACAGTATCCAATTCATAAATGGCAAAATCTCACAGATAGTAAGGAGAACTGCATAACCTGGTGAAGTTGATCGGAGGTTAAATGCTGGCTAGAGTTCTTACATCATTCTTCAAGAATCAACATGAGATCTTTTACCTCAGCTTCAAAAGGCAGTCAGCAGCTTGGTTTAATGTCTTACCTGAATCTACTGGACTGTGAACCCAGATTGTGTACTGATATCTCTGGCATAATGTTGAAACTCATAACCTTCCAACCTTGGGACTGAAAATATTGCCACTGAATCAATGCTGAGTCTAATTTCTGGCAATTGTACTCTTAACAAACTCGCTTTATAGCTTTCTGTCCAAATTCTATGTTTGCTGATGTTATGTTTGATCCCAGTTTCAGAGATCAAGAGTAGATAAGATCTCACACCATTTCCCACACAGTAAATGAAGCAGATGGTGAGTATAATGCTGATATTTGGTAGTTATTTCAATCAAGCTGTTCAGACATTCTACATCACGCACATGACCAGGGCAGGTGGGAATTGAACCTAGGCCTTCTGGGACACTACCATTACACAACAATACCGAACAATGTTAGTTGGCTGACGCTGAACAACTAAACAAGAATACATTGTTGAGATGTCTTCAAATTCAATTGCCACACAAAGAAAGGGAAATTAGCAACTGATGAGTGTTTAAGTTTTTACTGAGTTGAGGATCATCGAAACATCATTTGAGCTGACATGAAGTTTTGCACTTTTACTTTCTGTAATGTTGTGGCAAATTTGTAATAGCTTTATGTCCTTGACATTGACTGTAAATAAATTTCCCTGTCCCTGAAAACATATGTCTGAATAACTTTAAATTTATGCATATCACAATTGTTAATGCCCTTTTATCTGTCAAACTCCAGTTTAATACAGACTGTAAAATGAAAAGGAATTCATGCTTAAATATTCTGAAAACTGAAGAAGATTGAATTACTTTTAATAATAATCTAGTTAAAATCATTCAATCTGATTTATTATCTATACAGTGGGGGAAGGTTCAATTATATGGGAGCCATTTTGATTTTTACTGACAGGCAAATTTTGAGCAAGGCTTAATAAGCTACCTGTTAACACTTCACTCAACTTTCTTCCTCATTGAAGTCATAGATGAGAACAAACAAAGTGGGGAATGAGTCCTATTTTTTGATTGTATTGGAAACCATTTCTTTATAACTACTGACATAAGATAAAAATGTATCAAAAAGAACCAGCAACAAAAATGTTCAGATTGGACTGGTAATCCAGAGACTGGAATGAATGATCTAGAGACATGATTTCAAATCTCATTATAGCACATGGGGATTTAAATCCGGAAAAGTAAGCATGTATTAATAATAGAAACATGATACTGACAGATTAGTTAACGTCCTTCTGAAGAAGGAAATCCATGTCTTATCAATGACTTCGAGGCAACCACATTGCTGTGGATCCAATGTCCTAAAAGTGACTCCACACCTACAGCACTGTGGTTGCCTCTCATCTGCCCTCTGAAATGGCCCAGAAGATTGGGCTGAAAATGCTGATTTGATCAGCGTTATCCACATCCTGCGGTTGAATAAAAAAAACTTAACAGTTTCAAATCTCCACTGATAGACAATCCTTCTGCTGCATTGACCTACCCCTCCATCTTCACTTCCTCAGGTGCCCCTCCTTCAATTCCTGTTCTTTCAGAATCCTTTCTCTTGCATTGCCTCCATCTTTAATGGTCCTCTGTCAGCTCCCACTCAGAGTTGTATTGATATTGAATTGAAGAGGTCAGTAGAGAAACATTCAGTTAGTTACAGCATACCCTCAATAATGTCCTTATAACAGTCTAGCTTTTCTTAAGTCTTTTTAGTTCAATCAGTAGTTTAAAAATAAATGTAGTTTAAACATTTGAGCCTGACGTGGAACTCTTCCATTTTTGCACTAATCCTTACCTCTAAATTTTATATACATATGATTAAATGGACACACTTTCTAATTAGCAATATCAACAATGCTGATATAATATTTTCTTTGCATGTTATCTGTTTTCCATACAGTAGTTTATTTAAAGCAATTGTTATGGCAGTGATGATTACATTTACATCTCTGTTATCTCATAATATTTAGATTTCTCTACCACCCTATTTTCCAAACAACACAAAATACCTGACAGCCTGCTGTGCAGTGATTTTAATTTATCCTCACTGACTTTCTGTCCAAGTACTAAGGCAGCTGCTTTCAGGCAGTCTAACAACCAATGCTTGTGCTCTAGTCTCTGCCATTAGGATTATATTGTCAGAAAATCCAAGTCTCTCATTGATATTGGTTTCAATTTCTGTTTGCTACTCAGAATGATCTTCACCCTGTGTTCTGGGAATAAATGAACAGGTTGCATAAAAGAAAATTCTAGTTAATCTCTCTTTCTGGCTCGAACCAGTATTCCACTTGTCAACGTGGCAGATGCATTTGATTGCCACGACATGCTTTGTCTGAGGATTTGAAGTAGCCGAGAATTTTGAACAATCTTTTCTTGAACTGATATTATTGAATATTTGTGAATAGTTTTTGATCTGCCACAAATATAACCTTTTGGCAGTCCTGACAGCAGCAATAAAGACCAAACAATGATTAATGAATTCACACGCTGCTGGTCCTTGAAGGGTTAAAGATATACCAGCAAATGTTTAGTTATGCAAAGCACTTCAGGCAGTGTCAAATAGCTCCAATTACAATTCTGTTTTATTGACCATCTGAAAAACAATTAATGGCAAAATGTCGGCACCCATGTATCTCAGATGAACCCATGTCTGACAAAATGAGTTTTCCTTGCAAATCTTGTCATATAATATATTTCTACTGCGTACTTATTTTCTTTGACATGTTTTGTTAGGTTGTACAGCTAAGATGCTACATCTTGTTTATAGTATGCTCCTGTTTGTAGCACCAGATCATTATATGTATCATAATGTGCACAGAGGTACTTACATTGCATTGAAGACACAAATAGGATTTGTAAAGGTGTGATTCGTTGTGGAAACATAAGCATTAAGAGGACCAGATACAAAACTGAATTTGCAACAATGCCCAGTTGCTGCTGTGATGGGGTTTGTCAAAAAGAGCTAAATTGGGTACAATTTATATGAACAGACAATGATTCAAGATGCTCCTTTAACTAAAATGTTATTACATATATGCAGTAAAATGTAGCTACATGTGTGAAGGATCCACAAGTCTGTAATAATAGTTCTCAATCATCACTAAGTTTCAACCTAATGACCTGAGCAAGTGTATCCCAGGACATTGTGGGAAGTTAGGCAGGAAATTGCAGAAATGTTTGTATTTTCTATAATGCAGGTTAGGTATCGGAGGACTGGAAGGTCGCTAATGTTGTGCCATTGTTTAAGAAAGATTGTAAGGAGAAGCCTGGAAACTATAGACCTGTGAGTCTGGCATCAGTGGTGTGTTAGTTTTTGGAGGTGATTCTGAATGATAGGGTTTATATCCATTTGGAGAGGCTAGGACTGATTAGGGATAGTCAGCATGGTTTTGTATGAGGACATTCGTGTCTCACAAACTTGAATAAACTTTTTTAGGAAGTAACCAAAAAGATTGATGAGGGCAGAGCAGAAGATGTTGTTTACATGGACTTTGGTAAAGCCTTTGACAAGGTTCCATATGATAGACTAATTAGGAAAGTTAAATTACACAGTGACTCAGTGGTTAGTACTGCTGCCTCACAGTGCCAGGGACCCAGGTTTGATTCCAGCCTCGGGCAAATGTCTGTGTGAAGTTTGCACATTCTCCCCGTGTCTGCGTGGGTTTCCTCTAGGTGCTCCGGTTTATAGAACATAGAACATAGAACATAGAACAATACAGCACAGAACAGGCCCTGCGGCCCACGATGTTGTGCCGAACATTTGTCCTAGCTTAAGCACCCATCCATGTACCTATCAAATTGCCGCTTAAAGGTCACCAAAGATTCTGACTCTACCACTCCCACAGGCAGCGCAATCCATGCCCCCACCACTCTCTGGGTAAAGAACCCACCCCTGACATCTCCCCTATACCTTCCACCCTTCACCTTAGATTTATGTCCCCTTGTCACACTCTGTTGTACCCGGAGAAAAAGTTTCTGACTGTCTACTCTATCTATTCCTCTGATCATCTTATAAACCTCTATCAATTCACCCCTCATCCTTCGCCGTTCCAATGAGAAAAGGCCTAGGACTCTCAACCTCTCGTACGACCTATTCTCCATTCCAGGCAACATCCTGGTAAATCTTCTCTGCACCCTCTCCAAAGCTTCCACATCTTTCCTAAAGTGAGGCGACCAGAACTGCACACAGTACTCCAAATGTGGCCTAACCAAAGTCCTGTACAGTTGCAACATCACTTCACGACTCTTGAATTCAATCCCTCTGCTAATGAACGCTAATACACCATAGGCCTTCTTACAAGCTCTATCCACCTGAGTGGCAACTTTCAAAGACCTATGAACATAGACCCCAAGATCCCTCTGTTCCTCCACCTCACTAAGTACCCTACCGTTAACCCTGTATTCCGCATTTTTATTTGTCTTTCCAAAATGGACAACTTCACACTTGGCAGGGTTGAACTCCATCTGCCACTCCTCAGCCCAGCTCTGCATCATATCTAAGTCCCTTTGCAGCCGACAACAGCCCTCCTCACTATCCACAACTCCACCAATCTTCGTATCATCTGCAAATTTACTGACCTACCCTTCGACTCCCTCATCCAAGTCATTAATAAAAATTACGAACAGCAGATGACCCAGAACTGATCCCTACGGAACTCCACTAGTAACTGGGCTCCAGTCTGAATATTTACCATCTACCACCACTCTCTGACTTCGACCGGTTAGCCAGTTTTCTATCCAATTGGCCAAATTTACCTCTATCCCATGCCACCTGACTTTCCGCATAAGCCTACCATGGGGAACCTTATCAAATGCCTTACTAAAATCCATGTATACTACATCCACTGCTCTACCCTCATCCACATGCTTGGTCACCTCCTCAAAGAATTCAATCAGACTTGTAAGGCAAGACCTACCCTTCACAAATCCGTGCTGGCTGTCCCTAACAAAGCAGTGTCTTTCCAGATACTCATAAATCCTATCCCTCAGTACCCTTTCCATTACTTTACCTACCACCGAAGTAAGACTAACTGGCCTGTAATTCCCGGGGTTATCCCTATTCTCTTTTTTGAACAGGGGCACAACATTCGCCACTCTCCAGTCCCCTGGTACCCCCTCCATTGACAGTGAAGATGAAAAAATCATTGCCAACGGTACTGCAATTTCCTCTCTTGCTTCCCACATAATCCTAGGATATATCCCATCAGGCCCGGGGGACTTGTCTATCCTCAAGTTGTTCAAAATGTCCAACACATCTTCCTTCCTAACAAGTATCTCCTCTAGCTTACCAGTCCGTTTCACACTCTTCTCTTCAACAATACGGTCCCTCTTATTCGTAAATACTGAAGAAAAGTACTCATTCAAGACCTCTTCCGACTCAATACACAGTCTCCCACGACTGTCCTTGATCGGACCTACCCTCGCTCTCGTCATTCTCATGTTTCTCACATACGCATAAAATGCCTTTGGGTTATCCTTGATCCTATCCGCCAAAGATTTTTCATGCCCTCTCTTAGCTCTCCTAATCCCTTTCTTCAGCTCCCTTCTGGCTATCCTGTATCCCTCCACTGCTCTGTCTGAACCCTGTTTCCTCAACCTTATGTAAGCCTCCTTCTTCCTCTTTACAAGACATTCAACCTCCATCGTCAACCAAGGTTCCCTCACACGACCATTTCTTTCCTGCCTGACAGGTACATACATATCAAGGACACGTCGTATCTGTTCCTTGAAAAAGTTCCACATTTCCATGACATCCTTCCCTGACAGCCTATGCTCCCAACTTATGCTCCTCAGATCCTGTCTTACAGCATCGTAATTACCCTTCCCCCAATTGTAAAACCTACCCTGTTGCATGCACCTATCTCTCTCCATAACCAAGGTGAAAGTCACAGAATTGTGGTCACCATCACCGAAATGTTCACCCACTAACAAGCCCATCACTTGTCCCGGTTCATTACCGAGTACCAAATCCAAAATGGCCTCCCCTCTGGTCGGACAATCTACATACTGAGTTAGAAAAGCTTCCTGGACACACTGCAAAACACCGCCCCATCCAATCTACTTGATCTAAAGAGCTTCCAATCAATATTTGGGAAGTTGAAATCGCCCATGACTACTACCCTGTGGCTTCTGCACCTTTCCAAAATCTGTTTCCCAATCTGTTTCTCCACATATCTGCTGCTATTGGGGGCCTATAGTAAACACCCAACAAGGTGACTGCACCTTTCCTATTTCTGACTTCAGCCCATACTACCTCCAAAGGCAGATCCCCCTCGAACTGCCTTTCTGCAGCCATTATACCATTTCTAATTAGTAATGCCACCCCCCTCCTTTTTTACCACCCTTCCTAATCCTACTGAAACATCTGTAACCAGAAACCTCCAACAACCATTCCTGTCCCTCTTCTATCCACGTTTCCGTGATGGCCACAACATCGTAGTCCCAGGTACCGATCCACGCCTTAAGTTCACCCACCTTATTTCTGATACTCCTTGCGTTGAAGTATACGCACTTGAACCCACCTCTATGACCGCAAGTATTCCCTGTCAGTGCTACCTTCTTCACAGCCTCCCTACAATCTTGGACATCCTGACAAACAGCTAGCCTACTTGCTGGACTACAAGTCCAGATCCCATCCCCCTGCCTAATTGGTTTAAACCCCCCCCCGAAGATTGCTAGCAAACCTACCTCCCAGGATATTGGTGCCCTTCTGGTTCAGGTGCAACCTGTCCTGCTTGTACAGGTCCCACCTTCCCCAGAATGCAGTTCAATTGTCCAAATACCTGAAGCCCTCCCTCCTACACCATCCTTGCAGCCATGTGTTCAACTGCACTCTCTCCCTATTCCTTGCCTCACTGTCACGTGGCACCGGCAACAACCCAGAGATGGCGACTCTGTCTGTCCTAGCTTTTAGCTTCCAGCCTAACTCCCTGAGCTCTTGAATGACCTCCCCACCCCTCTTCCTACCTATGTCATTGGTGCCAACGTGCACCACGACTTCTGGCTGCACACCCTCCCCCTTAAGGATTCTGAAGACACGGTCCAAGACGTCTCGGACCCTGGCACCCGGGAGGCAACAAACCATCCGAGAGTCTCGCCCATGCCCACACAACCGCCTGTCCGTCCCTCTAACTAGAGAGTCTCCTATAACTAGCGCTCTGCTCCTCTCCCCCTTTCCCTTCTGAGTCTCAGAACCAGACCTCACGCCACAGACCCGGTCACTGCAGCTTACCCCTGCTAGGCTGTCCCCCCCACCAGTATCCAAAGGGGTATACTTATTGTTTAGGGGAATGACCACAGGGGATCCCTGCACTGCCTGCTTCCTCCCCTTCCCACCTCTAACTGTTACCCAGCTACCTCTGTTCTCTAGCGTAACTATGTCCCTGTAGCTTCTATCTATCACCTTCTCAGCCTCTTGAATAATCCTCAGTTCATCCAACTCCAGTTCCAGTTCCCTAACTCGTTCTGTGAGGAGCAGGATCTGACTGCATTTCCTGCAGATGAAGTCGGCAGGAGTATCGGTGGTCACCCCTACCTCAAACATCCTGCAGGAGGAACATTCCACTGCCTGCGCTGCCGTTACTCTACACTTCGTCTCCAAAGCAAGAACACTGAGTAGCTTACCTGTGGACTTTAAAGTTAGGTTAGAGGAGGAGGATGGGAGGGAGGCCCTATTATGTAGGGCCTGGGGTCGAGAACACACCCACTCAAATATCAATCACTTACCTTCCCGACCAGCTCTGCGCTCCAACCTCACTTCCGCCCAGCTCGCACCACTCTCTGCTGAGAAAAGACCGTTGGCGTCGAGGTAAGTTCTTTGTATATCACTTACCTTCCCGACCAGCTCTGCGCTCCAACCTCACTTCCGCCCAGCTCGCGCCGCTCTCTGCTGAGAAAAAAGGTTTCTTCCCACAATTCAAAGAACTTAACAAGTACTTTGCGTCAGTCTTCACAGTGGAAGACATGAGTAATATCCCAAAAATTAAAGGGTGTCACGGGTCTGAGTTGAGTATGGTTGCCATTACGAAAGAGATAGTGCTAGAAAAGTTTAAAAGTCTTAAAATTGATAAATCTCCTGGCCCCGATGGGATACACCCTAGAGTTCTGAGAGAGGTGGCTGAGGAAATAGCAGAGGCATTGGTTGAGATCTTTCAAGAGTCACTGGAGTCAGGAAAGGTCCCGGATGATTGGAAGATGGCTGTTGTAACCCCCTTGTTCAAGAAAGGATCAAGGCAAAAGATGGAAAATTATAGGCCAATCAGCTTAACCTCGGTTGTTGGTAAAATTCTAGAATCCATCATTAAGGATGAGGTTTCTAAATTCTTGGAAGAGCAGAGTCTGATTAGAACAAGTCAACATGGATTTAGTAAAGGGAGGTCATGCCTGACAAACCTGTTGGAATTTTTTGAAGAGGTAACAAGTAGGTTAGACCAGGGAAACCCAGTGGATGTGCAAGTGCGAGGTCTTGCACTTTGGCAAAAAGAATAAAAGCATAGACTACTTTCTAAATGGTGAGAAAATTAATAAAGCCAAAGCACAAAGGGATCTGGGAGTGCTAGTCCAGGATTCTCTAAAGGTAAACATGCAGGTTGAGTCCGTGATTAAGAAAGCGAATGCAATGTTGTCTCTTATCTCAAGAGGGTTGGAATATAAAAGCAGAGATGTACTACTAAGACTTTATAAAGCTCTGGTTAGGCCCCATTTGGAGTACTGTGTCCAGTTTTGGTCCCCACACCTCAGGAAGGACATACTGGCACTGGAACGTGTCCAGCGGAGATTCACACGGATGATCCCTGGAATGCCAGGTCTAACATATGAGGAACGGCTGAGGATACTGGGATTGTATTCGTTGGAGTTTAGAAGATTAAGGGGAGACTTAATAGAGACGTACAAAATAATACATGGCTTGGAAAAGGTGGATGCTAGGAAATTGTTTCAGTTAAACGAGGAGACTAGGACCCGTGGACACAGCCTTAGAATTAGAGGGGGTCATTTCAGAACAGAAATGCGGAGGCATTTCTTCAGCCAGAGAGTGGTGGGCCTGTGGAATTCATTGCCACGGAGTGCAGTGGAAGCCGGGACGCTAAATGTCTTCAAGGCCGAGATTGATAGATTCTTGTTGTCTCGAGGAATTAAGGGTTACGGGGAGAACGCTGGTAAGTGGAGCTGAAATGCGCATCAGCCATGATTGAATGGCGGAGTGGACTTGATGGGCCGAATGGCCTTACTTCCACTCCTATGTCTTATGGTCTTATGGTCTTATGTGCAGGTTAGGTGAATCAGCCAAGCTAAATTGCCCATCGTGTTCAGGGGTGTGTAGGCTAGGTGTATTAATCAGGGGAAATGTAGGGGAATGGGCCTGGGTGGGCGACTGTTCAGAGGGTCGGTGTGGAGTTGCTGGGCTGAAGGGTCTGTTTCCACACTGTCGGAATTCTAATTCTAAACATGGAGAGCTTGAACATTGTATGTAAAATTGGCTTCATGGTAGGAGACAGAGGGTAGTGGTGGAGGGGTTGCTTTTCAGACTGGAGCCCCGTGACCAGTGGTATTCCACAAGGATTGGTGCTGGGTCCACTTTTGTTTGTCACTAATATAAATGATTTGGATGAGAATATTGGAGCATTGGTTAGTAAGTTTGCAGATGGCAACAAAAGTGGTGGTATAGTGGACAGTAAAGAAGATTATCTAAGATTACAAAGTGGTCTTGATCTATTGGGTCAATGAGGAGTAGCAGATGGAGTTTAATTTGGATAAATGCGAAGTATTGCATTCTGGTAAAACAAACAAGTCAGGACTTATGCAATTAATGGTAGGGTCCTGGGTAGTGTTGTAGAACAGAGCAACCCAGGCGTTCAGGTACATAATTCTTTGAAATTTGCATCCCTGCAAGACAGGGTGGTTAAGAAGGCATTTAGCATGCTTGCCTTCAATGCTCAGACCATTGGGTTATAGGGCTTGGGACATTGTGCTGAGGTTGTACAGGACACTGATGAAGGCTCTTCTGGAGTATTGTGTGCAATTCTGGTTGCCCTGCTGTAGGAAAAATATTTTAAGCTGGATAGGCTTCAGAAAAGGTTTACCTGGAGGTTGCCAGGAATGGAGAGTTTGAAAGGTTAGATAGGCTGGGACTTTTTTCACTGGAGTGTAGGAGGTTGAGAGGTGACATAATAGAAATTTATAAAGTCATGAGGGGCATAGATAAGGTGCATTCCAAGGGTCTTTTCCCTAGGATGGGGAAGTTCAAATCAAGGGGGCATATTTTTAAGGTGAGATGAGAAAGATTTACAAAGGACATGAGGGACAACTCTTTTACAGAGAGAGTGGTTCATTTGTGGAATGAACTGCCAGAGAAAGTGATGGATAAAGGTACAGTTACAATGTTTAAAAAACATTTGCATAATTTCATAAGTAGGAAAGGTTTAAACTAAGTGCAGGCAAGTGGGACCAGTTTAGTTTGGGAACACGGTCAGTTTGGACTGGTTGGATTGAAGGGTTTGTTTCCATGCTGAATGACTCTAAAAGCCAACGTGGAATTCAAAGTTTTGCAAAACAAGTAGTAGGAAGTGGTTCCAGAACATATCAAGACCTTTCACTGAGTTGTCTGGGAGATATTTCATGCAGAAGTGAAATGTTTTCCCAAAAGACGAAGGAGAGTTAGTCAATCAATGTCATCTTATATACCTCCCAGGGGTTGCTGCGCTATCCTGGGAAGAAGGCCCACCCGCTGATTTGGTCAAATAATGAAGCATATCTTAGACAAACTTAAACAAATGGAAGAAAAAGCAATGACGCAAAAGCTATTTAATTTGAAGATGAAAATAAAAGATTTCCAAGTGTCTTTATCTGATAGTTTGGACAGTTCAGAAAGCTGAGCAGTCAAGTGCCAGATCGAAGGTTATGATTCAAGTCACAGTGTGCTCCTTACTTGAACTTATCTGTCATGGCTGGGTGAGTATTGCTCATTCTTAGTCAGATTGCAAGACAGATGTCAAGCGAAGCCAAATATTCCTTCTTTGGGGAGGTTCCCACAGACACTGTCAAGCTTGCTGTCTTGCAACTGTGCTTTTGTTACCTGAGAGTCCATCAGAATTGTTTGACAACTTGAGTAACGTTAGGAACTGACACTGGTTGACACTGTTGTTTGAGAAGGATGTATTGTGGCAAACAGCCTCGAAAGAAAACAAAAGAACTAAGAAAACAATTCTCTTCACTTCACAGCAACTTCAGAATGATCAAATAACACTTATAGAGAGGCTATTGTTTTACTTGCTCAAACTGGGATTTAACTGATTACCTCAAGAAACACAGTTGACAGTTTTAAAATAATTCTACCAAAGCAGTCCACTTATCAAGAATATTGGTTTAAAAAGAGCAAAAAATTAAGATGTGTATTTCTCAGGTATTTGGGTGTGATGGAAGATGGGAGGGTTTGGAGATTAAATAGGCATGAATGAGATAAGAACACAAATAGGTCAGGCTGGTTTGCTGATGTCTTTCTCCCCACCCCCTCAAGCTCTTAATCCAGAATGAGTTTACACTAACACTGGCAACCCATCTGGTTGTGGCAGAAAATCAACTGAAGCAGATAATAAAGAATTTTACAGTAATCTTCCACCAGCATTGCAGTTTCTCCAGCACCATATCAGCCTCATACTGGGAGGAATCTTGTGGATTGACAGGGGGGGGGGGTCTCAGCTGCCAGATGGACTGTGAGTGAGACTGCCATATTGCCTTTATTCAGGAAGGCTTGCCACATCTTATCCCCTTTACTATGGCTAACTTTAGTGGGAGAGGTATTTAATCAGGTGAGATGGTGACTGTTGGTAACCCTAACACTTTGCCAACTCTACCCAGATTAAGTCCATGGAAAGAAGTTTGGTGGACAGCCTTCACACTGTCACTAATTGAGGGTCTTAAGGGGGGCAATTAATGTCCACTCAAGATTTCCATCCCATCCACACTGGGATTGACAGAGCAATGGGTAGGGAGGGTGTATTGTGCCAGGAGCATGTTGGCATGTCCGGCTCAGCATGAACAAGATGGGCTGAAAGACCCCTTTTGTGCTGTATCGTTTCTCTGGTTCTATGGCTCTATATTTGCTCATGAGCTATCAGCAGAAGTTCTTCTTTCAAAGGCACTAAGTGTCTGATCGAGGTACCTGGCAGTGAAGATGGGGTGGGTAAGGTAGGGGAAAGGGTGCAGGCATTTCAAAAGATATCTGTTGATCTTTCTACCTCCCTCTTCCACCCCCCTCAACTTTGACTTCCTTCCTGCCATTACTAAACAGTACCTGGGTGTATCCAAGCTTAGATGCAATACCAGCAACAGACACCACCTCCCCAATTATGCTACTGAGTGCAAAAGAGCTGCCAGCCAATTAGATTAAAATCTTCTCTTCCCCCTGTCTCCTCCTCCCCCTGGCCTGGTTAACCACTCGAGTGACATGTTGACACTTCTCGAAGAGGTGAGTCGGTGTCTTGCTGGCTCTTTAGCCGGTAGATGGGAACCTCATCACTTCCACAAGATTCTGCTCCAGGCCTTCCAACCCTAGACTTATTTGGGGGGTAGTTAGGGAACATGTACCATCTTCCCAAACCCACCATCAAACCAGCCCAGAGAGATGGCACAATATTTTCCCAACTGTGTTAGATCCTCAGAAACGCAGAGGAGGAAACTGTACAGTGAGTTGTGAATGAGAACTCAAGGCTTCCTAACAGTAACAACTAACAAAAAGATTGATGATGACATCTCAGGAATCTCCGGCAATTTTGATCCCTTCTTTATTTCCCTTGCACTAATTGGCTTGTCATGTCCATTCAGAGGGTAGTTAAGAGAGAATTATTTGCTATGGATATGGCAACATATGTAGGTCAGACCAGGTTAAGATGACAGACTTCCTTTCCTTCTAAACATTAATGAACGAGATTACAACAAGACCATAAAGCTATTAGGTATAGGAGCAGAATTAGGCTATTTGACCCATTGAGTCTACTCCAATATTTGATCACGGCTGATATGTTTCTCAACTGCATTCTCCAGCCTTCTCCCCATAACCCTTGGTCACTTTACTTACCTATCTGTCTCTTTTTTAAGTACCATATACTCAATGACTTAGCCTCCACAGCCTTCTGCAGCACTAATTCACCACTCTGTCATTGAGGAAATTACTCCTCATTTCAGTTCTAAAGGGTCATCCCTTCATTCTGAGACTGTTCCCTCAGGTCCTAGTCTATCCTACCAGTAGAAATGCTGTCTTCTTGTCCAGTTTACCCAGGCCTCTCAGCCTCCTATAAGTTTCAATCTGATCAGATCCTACTCATCCTTCTAATGCCATCAAGTACCGATCCAGAGCCCTCAAATACTACTTATATGAGTTCAGTATTCTAAATGTGGTCTGACCAGAGCCTTACACACTGTCAGCAGTGTATTCCTGCTGTTGCATTCTCGCCCTCTTGAAACAAATGCTAATATAGTATTTGTCTTCCTAACTGCCAACTGAACCAGTATGTTAACCTTAACAGAATCCTGAACTAGGATTCCTAAGTCTCTTTATGTTTCAGATTTCCAAAGCATTTTCCCATTTAGAAAGTAGCCTACATCTCTATTCTTCCCACCAAAATGCATAGCATCAGACTTTCCTCATTGTATTCCATCTTCCACTTCTGTGCCCACTCTCGGTGCCTGTCCAAATCCTTCTGCAGCCTTTCTGCTTTCTCAACACTATTTGACCCTCCAACTATCTTTGTGTCATCTGCAAACTTAGCAATATTGTTGTCAGTTCTTTCGTCCAGATTGTTAATGTATATCACAAATAGTTGTACTCCCAACACTGGCCCCAGTTGAATTCCACTTGTCATTGGATGCCATTCTGAAAAATACCTCTTTATCCCACTCTCTGCCTTCAACCAGTCAGCTAATACTCTATGCCAATACCTTGCCCCTAATACCATGGGCTCTTACCTTATTTAACAGTCTCCTGCGTGGCACCTTCAGGAAAACCAAATAGATCATGATACTGATCTGAGTGGTGATACTAGGTATCTATTTAGTTTGTCTATCATTCTTTGTTCCCCATTACTCCTTCTCTAGTCTCATCTTCAGGTAGTTCAATGTCTACGCTTGCCTCTCTCTTACCTGTTTTATATCTAAAAAAAACCTCTTGCAATCCTCTTTAACACTTCTAATGTGCTTATGTTCATATTTCATCTTCTCCCTCTTATTGCTTTCTCAGTTATCCTCTGCTGTTTTCTAAAAGCATTCCCACTAATCTTCACCACAGTGTATGCTTTTACTTTTTGCTTTCATGCTGTCTCTGACTTCCCTGGTCAGCCATGGTTGCCTCGTTGTCTTCTTTGTATGTCGTCAGCACCTACATATGATTATTTTCATGGCATAGTACAGGTTTATTAAGTGATTTTAAATGTGACAAGAAGCAGTGGCCATATTTGAATGTATCCCCAGAGCATGTGTTTATGCTACTCGAATACTGTTCCAGTAACATTAATGCTGCAACATAATCTCTGCCATGTAGTGTTAATTGTTCCCATCAGACTGATTGTATCTCCATTGCCTTCCTCCCATTCTTGCTTCTTAAGGACCAAGCCAAATCCCTGGAAATATATCAGAGGGATAGCCTAGACCTTAACTTTTGTATTATTTAAAGGCAAGTATAAGGCACTGTGTTCCAGATATGATTTAGAACATAGAACAGAGAATATTACAATACAGTGCAGGCCCTTCAGCCCTCGATGTTGCGCTGACCTGTGGAACCAATCTGAAGCCTATCTATCCTCGCTATTCAATTTTCATCTATATGTTTATCCAATGACTGTTTGAATGCCCTTAAAGTTAGCGAGTCTACTAATGTTCCAGACAATGCGTTCCATGCCCTTACTACTTTCTGAGTAAAAAAAACTACATCTGACATCTGTTCTCCATCTATCGCCCCTCAATTTAAAGCTTGTCCCTTCATGCTAGCCATCACCATCTGAGGGAAAAGGCTCTCACTGTCCACCCTGTGTAATCCTCTGATTATCTTATGTGTCTCAATTAAACCACCTCTCAGCCTTCTTCTGTCTAATGAAAACAGCTTCAAGTCCCTCAGCCTTTCCTCATAAGACCTTCCCTCCATACCAGACAACATCCTAGTAAATTTCCTCTGCAACTCTTTCCAAAGCTTCTACATCCTTCCTGCAATGCAGTGACCAGAACTGTATGCAATACTTCAAGTGCGGCCCCACCAAAGTTATGTACAGCTGCAGCATGACCTTGTGGCTCCAAAATTCAATCCCTCTAACAATAAAAGCTATCACACCGTATGCCTTCATAACAATGCTGTCAACCTGGGTGACAACTTTCAGGGATCTATGTACATGGACACCGAGATCTCTCTGCTCATTTAAACTACCAATAATCTTACTATTAGGCCGAAATGAGTACTGCAGATGCTGGAGATTAGAATGAAGATTAGGGTGGTGCTGGAAAAACACAGTAGGTCAGGCAGCGTCTGAGGAGAAGAAAAATCGACATTTTGGGCAAAAGCTTTTAATTGGCCCGGTACTCTTTATTCCTGTTACTCCTCCCAAAGTGAATCACCTCACACTTTTCTTGATTAAACTCCAGCTGCCACCTCTCAGCCCAGCTCTGCAGCTTTTCTCTCTCCCTCGGTAACTTACAACATCCTTCAGCATTATCCACAACTCCACCGACCTTAGTGTCATCCACAAATTTACTAACCCATCCTTCTTTACCCTCATCTAGATCATTTATAAATATGACAAACAGCAGTGTCCTCAAAACAGATCCTTGCGGTACACCATGAGTAACTGAACTCCAGGATGAACATTTCCCATTAACCACCACTCTCTGTCTTCTTTCAACGAGCCAATTTCTGATCTAAACTGTTAAATCTTCTTTAATCCCATGATTGGCCAAACTATTAAATTTTAAGCAAAACATATTTTATTCTTACAACATAATTAAAATTAAAACATAAAAAGGATTGGCATAACTTTAACTCTGTTGAAATACTTAACTGAAGAATATATTATTTAACTATTAATACTCAAACATTCCACAATAGCAGTATTCCATAAACACACCCTTGGTAAAGGCAAATTCAGCAAAACAGATTTTCTTACATGCTATCTCCAGTCCTGAAAGAAAGGGACACTGCAATAAACAGTCTAGCAAGAGAGAAAGAACTTAAAACTTTGGCTACACTAGAGAGAGAGCTGAATTGATCATCTTCAACAGCCAAATAAAAACTCAACTTTAGCTGAAACTAAAACCCTGGGTATGTGTGAACCTGACCCCACCTATTCAAGCTTCTTTTGTCTATTTTAAAAGAAAAATTCTCAGGAGGCTCAAAGTTGTTGACCCACTGCTTCTGAAAAAGACATTCTGGCACCATTGGCAACACCTGTCTGTAAGAGAAACAGCACAGATCAATTCCCCCTTCGAGGCACAGTACCTTCATACATTTCCTGTTAAAAAAAAAGAACCATCAAAGATGGATTCACTATATATAAAATATATAATACATATTATATGAAACCTAAGCTTGCAAACATTTACTACTACAGTCCATCTCAGTCTGTTTCCTCTGTCTCTGAACACTTCAGTCTTCCTTCATCAAAGTCATGACACTGCATCTGCAATTATGTTTTCTCATCCTGCCATGTGTATAATTTTTAAATTGAATGGCTGTAACAATAAACTCCAGCTAAACAACCTGTTATTTTTACTCTTAATTTTTTTCCAAAAGTGTTAATGAGATATGATCAGTATGTACAATTGTCTCAAATACATTACTCGCAACATAAATGTTAAAATTTTGCAACTCCAACACCAAACTCAAAGTCACTTTCTCAATGGTGGAATATTTCTTTTGATGAATATGTTACTTTTGAGAGAAATACACAATAGGTCTTTCTATCCTCTCAAGTCTTCTTGTATGAATACAGAACTGACACCCAAATCGTTTGATAGACACCTTGAATGGCTTTGTCAAGTTCGATGTTACTAAAACTAGAATGGTGGTCAACACAGCTTTCAGGCTGTCAAATGCCTTCTGACCCTCCTCCATCCACCAAACTTTTCTGAACTTCTCAACAGATCACTTGGTGGAGTAACTAGACTGCTAAAATGCACTTCGAATTTTTGACAAAAATGCATGCAGTCCCAGGAATCGTAGAACTTCCTTCTTCATCGATGATATGGGAAGCCCCAATAACCTATGTTTTCACATCCCATGGGGTCGTCTGATCATGTCCAATGAAATGACCTTGGAATGTGACTTGGGCTTTTGCGCACTCACACTTTGTCAAGTTAATTATTAAACCCACCTCCTGAAGGCGATTGAACAATTTTGCTAGATGCTCCAAATGTTCCTTCCATGGATGACTAAAAATCACCAGATGGCCTATGTATGCCACATGAATGTGTCACCCTGAAATGATCTTATTGGTTAGTCTTTGAAATGTGGCAGGTGCACTCATCAGATCAAATGGCATGACTTTATACTGGTAAACACAGAACATAGAATATAGAATATAAAACTGTATAGCACAAGAATGGGCCCTTCAGCCCACATTGTTATGTTAAACATGACATCAAATTAAACTAATCCCTTCTGTTTGCCCTTGTTCCATATCCCTCCATTCCTTGCATATGCATGTACTTATCTAAAAGTCTCTTAAATGCCTCTAAATGCCTCCACCACCACTCCTGGAAGCATGTTCCAGACTCCTACCAATCTCTGTGTAAAAAACTTGACCCTCACATCTGCTTTGACCTTTTCCTCTCTCACCTTAATACATGCTCCCTAATATTAGACATTTCAACTTTGGAAAAAAGATTATGACCATCGACCCTATCTATACATCTGATAATTTTATAGGCCTCTGTAGAGTCTCCCCTCAGCCTCTGCCACTCCAGAGAAAACAACCAGAGTTTTTCTAGCCTCTCTTTATAGCTCATACCCTCTAATCCAGGCGGCATCCTAGTAAACCTCTTCTGCAGCCTCTGCAAAGCCTCCACAACCTTCCTATAAAGTGACAACTCAAACTGAATGCAGTATTCTAAGTCGGGCCTAACCAAAGTCTCATAAAACTGCAACATGACATCCTGACACTTGTATTCAATTGCCTGATCAATAAAGGTAACCATGTCATACACCTTCTTCATCACCCCTTCTACTTGCAGGGCCACTTTCATAGATTTGTGGACTTGAATCCCAAGATCTTTCTGTACATCAATGGTGTTCAGGGTCCTGCCATTGGCTGTATACGTTTCCTTAACATTTTATAGTGCAGCACCCCCCACACACTCATATTAAACTCTATCTTCCATTTTTCTGCCCATATCTGCAACTGATCTATATCCCACTGCATCATTTGATAACCTTCTACACTATCCACAACTCCACCGAACTTATCTGCAAACTTATGAACCCACCCATCTATATTTTCGTCCAAATCATTCACATATATCATATACAGCAGAGGTCCCAGTACAAATCCCTGTGGAACACCACTAGTCACGGACCTCCAGCCTGAAAAACACCCTTTCCCCACTATCCTCTGCCTTTTATGAGCAAGCCAATTCTGCATCCACATGGCCAAGTCACTATGAATCACATGCATCTTGATCTTCTGGATAAGCTTACCATGAGGGACCTTGGCGAAAGCCTTACTTATAGAGAGCATCCACTGCTCGACCCTCATTGATCACCTTGGTGACCTCCCTGAAAAGATCAATCAAATTAGTAGGACACAACCTGCCCTGTACAAAACCATGCTGACTTCCCCTAATTAGGCCATGCTTTTCCTTAATCCTATCCCTGAAAATTCTCTTTAATAGCTTCCCAACCACCAATGTAAAACTCACCAGTCTATAGTTTCTTGGATTATCCGTATTTCCCTTCTTGAATATAGAAACAACATTAGCTACGCGCCAGTCTTCTGGGATGTCTCCAGTAGCTATTGAGGATAAAAAGGCCCCATCAATGTCCTCTCTTGCCTCTCTCAATAACCTGGGGTAAAGTCCATTGAATTCCATGAAAACTGAAATTTCCTTTACCCTTTTGTATAAAGAAAGCTGCCAGTATCCTCTGAGTAATTCTACCTTCGAAATATAAGTTGCTTGTTCACCTTCTCAACACAGTCTTCCAAATGTTGGATAGGATACAAATCAGATTTCATAACTGCATTAACTTTGCGATAATTGTTGAGTGATATTTGGGTTTGGCACCATCACTGTGAATGAGCTCCATTCACTGCAACTCGCTTCAATTGTGTCATCATGGAACATGCTTTCAATCTCTTTTTGAAACGGTACTAATTTTACAGGGTTAAGCTGATAAGGATATTGCTTGATTGGAACAGCATTTTTTATCTCGACATCATGTATAATCAAATTAGAACCTCCCAGCTTATTTCCAATTTCTCTTTAATGAATTTCAGTGGTCCTCTCACCTCATGTCTGAAACCTGAATTCAAATAGACTTTATCTGTACTAGCAAAATTACAAACTTTTGAATTTATGTCTGCTTCCTGTTTCATCTTATGCTGTGCTACTTGTCTAGTCGATTCACCCACTCTATTTAATCTCTCCCTAAAATTAGATGCGTATGTAGTCTCTAAATTCTGAGTCACCAATTTATCTTTAATGAATTTCAGTGGTCCTCTCACCTCATGTCTGAAACCTGAATTCAAATAGACTGAATTTGGTTGATTCATTAGGTGCATCCCTAATTTTAAAAAGTGCAAATGAAATTTCTTTATCCCAATTCTCTGGAGAATCTCGATGAGAGGTCCTCAGCATGGTCCTTAAAATTTGATGACATTGTTCTAATGCTCCCTGTGATTCCAGATGGTATGATTTAATTTGATTTATTCCCAAGTTACCCATAACTTCCTTGAATAATTTTGATGTAGAAAATGGCCCTTAATTTGATTGTGTATCTGTGTAGAGTTCATATTTTGTAAAAAATAAATAAGTAGCTCTTCTACAATACTTTTAGCTGTGACACTGCACAATGGAATGGTCCCTGGAAATCTAGTAGACATATCCATTATGGCCAACAAATACTGTTTCTGATTTTTGTCTCAGGGAGGGGCCCTATCCAATCAATTAAGACTCTTGTAAAAAGTTCCTGAAATGCTGGAATAGGCATTACCATGCTAGTTTTATGTTAGCCTGTGATTTTCTTATTCTCTGACACGTGTGTGATGTCTGGGAAAATTCAACCACATCTTTACGCAGTCCAGATAAATAAAGCATGTTTTTGTCTTTTGACTTGAGTTTTCCTTACTCCCAAATGATCTCCTAATGGTAACTCATGTGCTACTCTAACCCTTCCTGTCTATAATTCATTAGTAATGCAAACGGATGAACTTATTGCCATTTCTCAACCGCCTGAATATGTGATGGTCTCCATTTCCTCATCAAGACTTCATTTTTAAGATGTAACATATGGGATGTGTTAGTGTGCTCTTTGATACTACTGCTTTATTTTTCTATCCTATCCATGCCCCTCATTATCTTATTTTTCATATGATTCCCATCACACACCTCCAGAACCCCCCACCCCCTCAGTCTCCTACATTCGAAAGAAAGAAGTCCTAATTTGTCCAATCTTTCCCTATAATTCAGATTCTTGAGTCCTGGCATCATTCTTATAAAATACTTCTGCACTTTTTCCAGTTTAATACCATCCTTCATATAGCAAGGTGACTGAAACTGAACACAATACTCCAAGTGCAGCCTCATCAACGTCCAGTACAACTGCAACATAACTTCCCAAATTCTGTACTCAATGCATGACAGATGAAGGCCTGTGTGCCAAAAGCCTTCTTCACTGCCCTGTCTGCCTGTGACTCCACTTTCAGAGAACCGTGAACCTGAACTCCAAGGTCTCTCTGTTCCACTACACTCCTTAAGGCCCTACCATTTGCCATGAAACTCTTACCTTGATTTGACTTTCCAAAGTGTAAGACCTCACACTTACCTATATTAAACTCTGTTTGCCATTTCTCAGCCCACTACCCCAGCTGATCAAGGTCCTGCTGCAATTTCTGAAAACCTTTCTCAATGTCCACAATACCGCCTATTTTAATGTCATCTGCCAATTTACTAATCATGTCTTGTACATTCTCCCCTAAACCATTGATTTGATAACAAACCAGTACCGACTCCTGAGGCACTCCACACTAGTCACAGGCCTCCAATCCAACGAGCATCTTTCCACTATTACCCTCTGCTTCCTACCATAGAGTTAATTGTGTATTTGCCAGTTCCCCCTCGATTCCATGTGACCTAACATTCCAGAGCAGCCTACCATATGGTACCATAATCAAAGGCCTTACTGAAATCCATATAGACTACCTCTGTAGTCCTGCCTTGTTTTAACCCTTGGCTTTGTGATCTTGTTGCTACACATGCAGGAAAATTCCCAGCATACTTCCTGTATCACCTCAATTGTCTGATTTTCCCCTGTTTTTTTAACCACAGGAGGCATCACTCCCACCTATGATCCAGCTGCACATTATTCCAAAGGACAAGCTGTACTTCCAGAACAGAGAATTTCATTATAACTTCAACTGTGACTTCACCACTTTTCACTGGACTCTCCAACCTCACCTCACATAATGCAACACTACTCTTCTCACCATGGGGAGTAGCAGGACTACAGAGGTAGTCTATATGGATTTCAGTAAGGCCTTTGATAAAGTTCCACATGGTAGAATTCTTCATATTGCCAACTTTTCTGGGATTACTTTTCTGAATTCTATATCTCCTCATCTCATAGCATCAAAGATTGACTTGCTCTCAAATCCCTTAAAATCCCAATTTCTTTATGTGCTCTCCCGGTATACATGAGTAAACCTTACACATGCAAGTAAATTCTATAAAGAGATCTGGCATTTTCTGACCAAGCAGCCCCTGGCTAGGCTGTATATTCTTTCACAGCTCTTTTGCTTCAACTGTGGTTTCCTTTACCATTTTAACAAAACCTGGTGGCTTATCTTGTTTTTCTACATTCATCTTCCCAATGTTTTTTTTAAACCACCAACACTACGGCTTCATGTGTCCTACTTTATTACAGCGAAAACACCTGAGACTTGTTACTTCTCTTCCACCCTGATGGGTTTCCTTTTTCACCCTGTGATAAACTATCTTTACTATCTTCAATGAGACCTCCCTCTCCTTTACCACCTGAGGATTTCTCTTTTCCTCAATTTCTATCCCTCAGATTCTCTGTTAAGGAAGTGAATTTTTGAACCCTCCAAAATAACGGTGTCTCTAAGAGTGTTATATGTTTGATCTATTTTTAATGTCCTTATCCATCTATCAATGTTACTTTGTTTGATCGTGTCAGATTCTATGTGGGGTTACCCAGAGTCCCTCCTTAGATTCCTGGAACATTTTATGTAGGCTTCCGGCGCAAGTTCATATGCACTTAAGATCACAAAGCCAAGGGTTAAAACAAAGCAGGACTACAGAGGTAGTATATATGGATTTCAGTAAGGCAATTGATAAGGTTCCACATGGTGGGCTGCTCTGGAAGGTTAGGTCACATGGAATCGAGGGGGAACTGGCAAATACACTTAAGATGGCTTTTATCATCTCATCATATTCCCCAGCTATGACCTCTGACAGTGATGCAAACACCTCACTAGCTTTACCTATCAACAATAACCACATGGTCACTGGCCATTTCATTTGCTTAGCCTCTTTCTCAAATTAAGTGGAAAAGGCTTCTACATCCTTCTTGTCAAACCTTATTAACATTTGGACATTTAAGTATATCTCCACCAGGCCTTGAGCTATGATAGGTTTATTCTTCATCAGCGTCCTCCTCACTAATCCCACCTTTAAGCTCTACCTCTGCCATTATAAATTGACCTTCACTTTTCATTTCAGCTTCTGAGGTTTAAAACTCTCTCTTACTCCCTTTCTTCTCTCTCTTTATCCCTATCTTCCACTTTTAAACTTAATTCAAACAGTTTTATTTCATGTTCATGTGTATGCTCCTTTAATTCTTTCCCTCCTTGTTCCACTACAATTATGTCCATCTCTCTCTTCTGCTTTTACCGCTCTTTCTTTTCCTTTTTGTTCTGCCAGCACTAATTCAAGCCTCCAATTCAAGCTGCTTCATTTGCAATTGAATTTTAGCCGCTTCCAGTGATTCTAACTGCATTCCTGGCAATTGCAAATGCTGAGCTATTAGGAAATTATCTCCACTTTCCTCATGGGCACAGGCAACCTCAACTTCATCTGCCACATCCAAAAGATTTTATCCACCTTTTGTAAACCACTCCAAGTAACTTCTTCCACACCAAGGAAACTCTTAGCCACTGCTCGTGCCATTATTACCCCCTATTTAAACTAATCAAATACAACATCCAAAAACAGACACCAACATTCACCACTTTGAGTCTCTGAGTCTAATAATCTGAAATGCAACCTCGAATTAGAGATTTTGATTCTGAAAGGATCCCCCAATTTGTTATGGACCAGACTGAAACCTCTCAAAATATGTCAAGTAGGTAGCCTAGACTCAAACTTCTATCTTATTTAAGGGCAAGTTTGAGGAGTTACTCTCTAGATGTGTTTCAATTCATCAAACCACTCGCCTTTAAGTGAAACCCATTCTATTCTTACATCACAAACAAAATTCTTGAAATACAAACAAAAAAAATTGATGTAACTCTATTGAAATACTTAATGAAAGATTACATTATTTAACTACCAATTATCAACTGTTCCAATAGAGCAGAATCCCATAGACACACCCTTGGCAAAGGCAAATTCAGCACAACTGATTTTTCATGCGTTATCTGCAATGCAGGAGAAAGGAACACTGAAATTTTAAAAATCTAGCAGCAAAGAAAGAACTCAAATGTCTAGCTGCAGCAGAGAGAGAGCTGTATCCATCAGCAACAACATCAAGCTCCAAACCCAGGTGAAAGCAAAACTAAAACCCTGGGTCTGTGATAGCCTGACTTCATTCACTCATACTTCTTTTGTCTAAATAATAATAAACACTCAGGAAGCTCAAAACTGTTTACCCATTGCTTATGAGCCAGATATTTTGAAACCACTATGGCAACACCTCTCTGCAAGAGAAACAGCACAGAGCAAATTCCTCTTCAAGACACAACACTGTCACATGCTTCTGTCTCCTCAGCAGCACTCTCAGATATGGATTCTGGATCAGTGGTGCTGGAAGAGCACAGCAATTCAGGCAGCATCCGAAGACAGGCAAAATCGACGTTTCGGGCAAAAGCCCTTCATCAGGAATAAAGGCAGAGAGCCTGAAGCGTGGAGAGATAAGCTAGAGGAGGGTGGGGGTGGGGAGAGAGTGGCATAGAGTACAATAGGTCAGTGGGGAAGGAGATGAAGGTGATAGGTCAGGGAGGAGAGGGTGGAGTGGATAGGTGGAAAAGGAGCTAGGCAGGTCGGACAAGTCCGGACAGGTCAGGGGATCGAGTTGCTGGAGGTTAGAAGCTAGGATGAGGTGAGGGAAGGGGAAATGAGGAAACTGTTGAAATCCACATTGATGCCCTGGGGTTGAAGTGTTCCGAGGCGGAAGATGAGGCGTTCTTCCTCCAGGCGTCTGGTGGAGAGGGAGCGGCGGTGGAGGAGGCCCAGCACCTCCATATCCTCGGCAGAGTGGGAGGGGGAGTTGAAATGTTGAGCCACTGGGCGATTTGGTTGATTGGTGCGGGTGTCTCGGAGATGTTCCCTAAAGCGCTCTGCTAGGAGGCGCCCAGTCTCCCCAATGTAGAGGAGACCGCATCGGGAGCAACGGATACAATAGATGATATTAGTGGATGTGCAGGTAAAACTTTGATGGATGTGGAAAGCTCCTTTGGGGCCTTGGATAGAGGTGAGGGAGGAGGTGTGGGCGCAGGTTTTACAGTTCCTGCGGTGGCAGGGGAAAGTGCCAGGATGGGAGGGTGGGTTGTAGAGGGGCGTGGACCTGACCAGGTAGTCACGGAGGGAACGGTCTTTGCGGAAGGCGGAGAGGGGTGGGGAGGGAAATATATCCCTGGTGGTGGGGTCTGTTTGGAGGTGGCGGAAATGTCGGCGGATGATTTGGTTTATGCGAAGGTTGGTAGGGTGGAAGGTGAGCACCAGGGCCGTTCTGTCCTTGTTGCGGTTGGAGGGGTTGGGTCTGAGGGCGGAGGTGCGGGATGTGGATGAGATGCGTTGGAGGGCATCTTTAACCATGTGGGAAGGGAAATTGCGGTCTCTAAAGAAGGAGGCCATCTGGTGTGTTCTATGGTGGAACCGCTCCTCCTGGGAGCAGATACGGCGGAGGCGGAGGAATTGGGAATACGGGATGGCATTTTTGCAAGAGGTAGGGTGGGAAGAGGTGTAATCCAGGTAGCTGTGGGAGTCGGTGGGTTTGTAGAAGATGTCAGTGTCAAGTCGGTCGTCACTGATGGAGATGGAGAGGTCCAGGAAGGGGAGGGAGGTGTCAGAGATGGTCCAGGTAAATTTAAGGTCAGGGTGGAATGTGTTGGTGAAGTTGATGAATTGCTCAACCTCCTCGCGGGAGCACGAGGTGGCGCCAATGCAGTCATCAATGTAGCGGAGGAAGAGGTGGGGAGTGGTGCCGGTGTAATTACGGAAGATCAACTGCTCTACGTAGCCAACAAAGAGACAGGCATAGCTGGGGCCCATACGTGTGCCAATGGCTACCCCTATGGTCTGGAGGAAGTGGGAGGATTCAAAGGAGAAATTGTTAAGGGTGAGGACCAGTTCAGCCAAACGAATGAGAGTGTCGGTGGAGGGGTACTGTTGGGAATGTCTGGAGAGGAAAAAAACGGAGGGCTTGGAGGCCCTGGTCATGGCGGATGGAGGTGTAGAGGGATTGGATATCCATGGTGAAGATGAGGCGTTGGGGGCCGGGGAAACGGAAGTCTTGGAGGAGGTGGAGGGCGTGGGTGGTGTCTCGAACGTATGTGGGGAGTTCCTGGACTAGGGGGGATAGGACAGTGTCGAGGTAGGTAGAGATGAGTTCAGTGGGGCAGGAGCATGCTGAGACAATGGGTCGGCCAGGGTGGTCAGGCTTGTGGATCTTGGGAAGGAGGTAGAACCGGGCAGTGCGGGGTTCCCGGACTATGAGGTTTTACCTCGTTTTTACCTCTCAGATATGGAGTTGACTCCTTCCCTTGACCTTGGGTAAGCTGCACCCTGGTGTTACCTGCTTAGGTAGTTCAACATTCCTGAATGTTTTACAATTCCGGTGGTGCTTAATTAATTGGCCACCTTCTAAAAGATTGAACTTGCTGCTATTGTGAATTGGAACTGGCAATGATCTTAAGAGCTGAGAAAGTTAGGTGTTTGGAAACCTCGACCCCTCACAAATGCAGTGCTGACTGTAATGCTCCAGAATGATGCTGCAGGTGCAGACTGTGAGTATGTAAGTTTCTACATATTTCCCGGACTGGTTCCATGTGCAGTTTTACAAAATGAATGCAGCTACCCACAGAATACGCAAATGATGAAACTAAGGACAACATTGATGCCAATGTCCTTATTCACTCCCAGATACCAGTTTATGGAGGAGAAGGAATCAGGAGTCATTTCTTTCACCCCATTAACATTGTTCTTTACAACTGAGTGAGGAACAAAGAGAGAAGGAGCACAGCTGCATCTGGAGGGAAAATAACTAGAAAAGAGCATGCTCAGAGGGATTATTAGCCTCCCTATAGAGTTAATAGACCAAGAACAATATATCTACAGTTCTCAGCAGGATAACATAAAAGGTGACTTTGACTCTCCAGGGAGGGTGTCAGTGTCACAACTTATATGAAAATCTGCAAGCAACTGCTTAAGATGACACAACGTTCAAAGATCATCGGAATCCAGAAATTCTTTGCCTCCCATATGCTGTGGAAGATAGAAGGAGAAAATTTTCAATTGTTCCTTCTATCAAGAAAGTGACTGTTGTCTTGGTTTTGAGGGCACATGCAATTTGTCACTTTCCACATTGAAATCAAGGTGAGCTGGATAGTTTCCTGAAGGTCTCAAGATTTCACTGAGTGTTATATTTCCTTGCAACTGCCATGATGCTTTCACACTTTATCACTGAATGCGGAAATAAATTTGAGAGGCTGAGTGGTCTAATTCTGGTCCAATGTCTGCTTTGCCCAACAAATCAAAGCTGTTCCTTCATGGCCGCACCCTGTATTTATTGTGTGTCCCTAATTGCCCTTGAGAAGATGGTGGTGACCTGCATTCTTGAACCGTTGCAGTCCACCTGCTCCTCAAGTCTGTCTGTCATTCCAAAAGCACATGGCTGTTCTGATTGTGGTTGAGAGAAAGTGAGGACTGCAGATGCTGGAAATCAGAGTTGAAAAGTGTGGCGCTGGAACAGCACAGCAGGTTGGGCATCCATCCGAGGAGCAGGAGAGTCGACATTTCAGGCTTAAGCTCTTCATCAGGTCTTAAACCCATGCTCATGCCAACCGCTAATAACCTCTGACTCCTTTTTTTTTGTCAGGAAGATGTGAGCCAGATCCTTTGAATATTCAGCACAATAATATGATCACTGCAACACCATCTCCCTTCTGGAGATTATCACATGACAGCAGTAATGCTGGATTCGAGATTATACAGCTCAGCATTGATTAGGCCATTTACAGATTCAAACGCAAGAATGAGATGTCATGGTTGACCAGGTCACCATAAAGGTCAGTGAAATCAAATGTAATGATGAACAGGACTTGTAGCTATATGCAAACTACATTCTTATGAGCGGTTTTATTGAACGTTATGATATGGAGAGCATGACAAGACAAGATCTTGCTTGGAGATCTGCAGACCCAGTTCTATGTGATCTCATATCACTTACAACTTAGCTCCTTTATTCATGTGTCCTGTAACCATCCTTAGAGAATAATTCTCATTACTCTTCAGTAGGTAGATTAATAGGGGAATCAAGGACTACAGGGAAAATGCAGGAAAGTATTGTGAGGAAAGTTGGATCACATTGACTGGTGGAGCAGCCTCACGGGCTAACAAGCCTCCTATTCTTATTTGTTATGCCTAATGGTCTGATGATTTACCTCACCTGACAAAGGAGATGCGCTCTGCAAACTTGTGATATCAAATAAACCTGGTGGACTATAACCTGGTGTCATGTGACTCATGACTCTATCCACCCTGGTCCAGACCAGCAACTCCACATCCTGTTTATTGTGAATATTGTTATTATTTGACAGAACTTTGAGTAACAAGTAGTGTTAGCAGCTGCCCTGTAAAAATGGGATGCCACGCAATTGTTCACAGGCTGCTCACAACCTACTTTACGAAGTCTGTCTGCTTGTTCATCTGGGTGTCAGTGCAAAACAGATTCTGTGGAAGGGAAATATTGTTTTGTTACAAACAATCCCGAATGTTATGTAAAGAACGTAAAATAAATAATTTGCATTGATTTATTTTCTTTGATAACCTCATAAGATCCCCAAACACTTATAACCATAAAGCACTGTTGCAGTGAGACCAAGATGTCCTTTAGCTGTTGGATATCATTTTTAATCATCCAAAGACTGATCATCACTGCCACTCACAATATGCCTTTGAGAAGGTCAGCAATCTTCCTCAACTGTTGCAGATCAAATGCGAAGATAATTTCATTCTGGCTGTTAGGCAGAGGATGTGATCCCAGCTTTTCTTTAATTTGTTGACGGGAAGTGGGCATTGCTGGTTGGGCCTGCCTTTATTGCCTTCTCTGATGGTTCTTCAGCTGCTGCAGTTTTTAATTTGAATTTTATTGTCACGTGTATTAAAGAAGTACAGGAGTACAGTGAAAAGAGTATAATGCTACACATGGCACCATCTTAGGTACCAAGTAGTAAGAGAAACAGAGTTTAAAAAGTTACGCATTACTTCATAGACTAGCAGAAAAATAAAGAAATGAGGTAGTGGTTGACATTAAAGTCTTTCTTAATTTAAACTGGGAAAGGAAAGGAATAAAGTTAAAAGTTCAACAGTCTTTTATCAAAGCTCCTCATATCTCGCTCTCCAGGAGACCTCAGCTGCCTGTTCTCGACACCACCACTGCATATTCTGAGGGAATTCCATCACCGTCCACTCTTCACATGTTGGATAGTGATGCTGTCCCTGCTGCTTCTCCGATTTCCCCTGGTGCCTTGGAAACATGCCTGGGCAGGACCCTCTCGCATGCCAAATCGAGACACCATCATGAGCTGCCAAGACACCGGGCCAAGATACTGCTAAGAAACCAAGTCGAGACACTGTCAGGAGCTGCCAAGATAATCAGGCTGAGAGCTGCCGTGGAGATCAGGCCGAGACATGTCAGGACCTGCCAAGAAATCAGGCCGAGAACAGTTGAGAGACCAGGCCGAGACATGGTCAGGAGTTGCCAAGAAACCAGCTGAGAGCTGCTGAGAGTCCAGGGCAAGACATGGTCAGGAGCCCCAAGAAATCAGGCTGAGAACAGGCGAGAGACCAGGCCAAAACATGGTCAGGAACCACCAAGAAATCAGGCTGAGAGCTGCTGAGAGACCAGGCTGAGACACCGGCATGAGATGCCGAGAGACCAGGATGAAAGACTGTTGAGAGACCAGGCTGAGACCCACCAGAAGCTGTCAACACACCAGGCTGAGCTGCTGAGATACCAGGCTAAGTGTCGAAACATCCACAGTGCTTTACAGAATGGAACTTCAGGATTTGGGCTGAAAGACTGAATTCTTCTTACCCTGCTATCGAATGGATGCTAATAAACTGGAAAAAGTGCAAAAAAGATTTACAAGGATGCTACCAAGATTGGAAGGTTTGAGTTATAAGGAGAGGCTGGAGAGGCTGGGACTATTTTTCCTGGAATGGAAGAGGCTGTGGGGTGACCTGATAAAGGTTTATAAATTAATGCTGCTGAGATAAGTTGAATAACTTTTGAGGAATATGGGCCAAATGCAGGGAAATGGAAACATGCAGTTTAGGAAACATGGTCAGCATGGACGGGTTGGGCCGAAGGGTCCGTTTCCATGCTGTCTGACTCTGTGGCTGTAAATGGTAATATAGTTCTAAGTCAGGCTGACATGTGGCTTGAATGTGAACTCACAGTTGGCAGATCCCCATTCATCTGCAGGTCATGTCTTTCAAGATGGTAAATGTCCCACATTTGGAAGGTGTTGTTGTGGGATCCTGAGTGAGTTCCTGCAGTATATCACATGTTGATGATACACATTACTGCCACTGTGTGCTGATGATGGAGGAATGAACATTGAAGGTAGATGGCAAATAAGTTGGCTGCTTTGTCCTGGATGGACTAATTCAGGCAAGTTTCATAGAGTCATAGAGTCATAGAGATGTACAGCATGGAAACAGACCCTTCGGTCCAGCCCGTCTATGCCAACCAGATATCCCAACCCAATCTAGTCCCACCTGCCAGCACCCAGCCCATATCCCTCCAAACCCTTCCTATTCATATACCCATCCAAATGCATTTTAAATGTTGCAATTGTACCAGCCTCCACAACTTCCTCTGGCAGCTCATTCAATACATGTATCACCTTCTGCGTGAAAAAGTCGCCTCTTAGGTCTCTTTTATATCTTTCCCCTCACACCCTAAACATATGCCCTCTAGTTCTGGATTACCCGACCCCAGGGAAAAGACTTTGTCTAGTTATCTTATCCATGCCCCTCATAATTTTGGAAACCTCTATAAGGTCACCCCTCAGCCTCCAACGCTCTAGGGAAAACAGCCCCAGCCTGGTCAGCCTCTCCCCATAGCTCAAATCCTCTAACCCTGGCAACATCTTGTAAATCTTTTCTGAACACTTTCAAGTTTCACAACATCTTTCCGTTAGGAAGGAGACCAGAATTGCATGCAATATTCCAACAGTGGCCTAACTAATGTCCTGTACAGTCGCAACATGACCTCCCAACTCCTGTACTCAATACTCTGATCAATAAAAGAAAGCATACCAAATGCCTTCTTCATTATCCTGTCTACCTGTGACTCCACTCTCAAGGAGCTATAAACTTGCATTCCAAGGTCTCATTGTACAGCAACACTCTCCAGGACCTTACCATTAAGTGTATAAGTCCTGCTAAGATTTGCTTTCCCAAAATGCAACACCTCGCATTTATCTGAATTAAATTCCATCTGCCACTTCTTGGCCCTGATGTAATCTGAGGTAACCTTCTTCGCTGTCCACTATACTCCCAATTTTGGTGTCATCTGCAAACTTATTAACTATACCTCTTATGCTCGCATCCAAATCACTCATATAAATGACAAAAAGTAGATGACCCAGCACTGATCCTTGTGGCACTCCACTGGACACAGACCTCTGAAAAACAACCTTCCACCACCACCCTCTGTCTTCTACCTTTGAGCCAGTTCTGTATCCAAATGGCAAGTTCTCCCTGTATTCCGTGAGATCTCACCTTGCTAATCAGTCTCCCATGGGGAACTTTGTCGAATGCCTTACTGAAGTGTCCCATCACCTTTTAGATAGTGGAAAGGTACTGAGGAGATAGGAGAAGGGTTACTCTCAACTTCTGACTCCTCCTGTAGTCATTGTCCATCGTGATATTCTTGATAGTGATAGTGGGGGATTTCAGTGATGATAATTCCATTGAAGAGCAAGATAATAGTGCCCAGTTGTTGATGACAAAGGCCTTCTGTCTGCTAACAGCAATGCCATTAGCGCTCAGGGTGCCGAACAGCTTATGGATATAAATGTTTTCATCATAATTCTTACTGAAATCCACTTTATACATTTTCATGTTACTGTAACAATGGAAAATCATTTGAAAACAGTTCTGAAAACTCTGGTAAATGGACTCCAATCCAAATAAGACTTTAGAACTGGTGACCAGGAATGTGAGAGTTTGTAGAATCAAACGTCACCTATGTGAAGGTCCCACTATGGCAACTCTATTGCTCCTCAAGGGTTTTGCAACTCTTTTAAAAACGTGAACGATTTTAAATTATTTTTAATAAATTTTGGAAACCCCAAGACCCAGAATTTTTAAGCCAACCATGTGGGAAATTGCTGTGTTTGGATTGGATAACTTACACGGGTAGGGTACAAATAATGTTCAAATTCATGTGTAACACAAAAATCAAGATTCAGATAGAACTTATCTGCATTGCTATATTACATTTCTTTTCTTAAACTGTATATGCAAGTGCAGATGCTTGCACCAATCTTTTATTCCCTTATGAACCAAGGTTTTTTTTTTACTTTCGTAGATGTAATTTTCATATTAATGAGAACCCATACAAAAATATTAATGATCCATATCATAAAACAAATGTTCATCCTAAAAATAATAAAATATGATTTGTGTCCAATGCAAAGAAAGTTAAGAGTTGGTGACACCTTGTTCAATTTGCAAAACCTAAGTTTTTTGAACAAGTGAAGTTTAATTTTGGGTCAAAAGAAGACGTTGACTGCAAAGATTCTTGTTCTGCTTTAAGAAAGTTGCAGCTTATCTGAAGCAATTTTCCCTGGGGCTCTGAAGAGGTAAATAGTTTGCAGCCATGAAGTGCTGCTAACAGAATTTTGTAATGTCATTCTGGTGTTTCCCATACTTTTTTTTAATGAATGTTTGGGTCAGAACTAATTGGACCTCCAGAACCAAGGTAACATCCTTCTCCGTATAGTTAACAAATACCCAGTTGTAAAGAAAATCCTCCTTAATTGTTGTAAGCTGTGACTTTAACCTAAATCAGAGTCTTTACTGAGTGTGAACCAGTGAATCTGCATTGTGCAACGAAGTGAAAGCATGGGAGGAGGAAGATCATGGAGCGTCAGGTCCTAACAAGCCAAAAGGATCATCTCAGTCAACCTTGGGAAGAGGAAGCATTTCAGACCTTCCTTCCCAACTATAACACTAACGTTTTCCTGTGTCTAGATGTACATTTAGAGGGAATTTTATAAGAGGGTTAGAGTTTTAACTCCTTGTGTTATATTGTTTATCTGTGGTTAGAATCTATTCATTTGTAAGAAACAGTGATTCTTGCTAAATCCAAAAATCTTTTCATGCTTTCTACAGGTAAAATGGGGAATTTTGCATCATTTTATAAAATCTTTTCTGAAGACTCTGAGAATGGCAAGACTTGATTTCCAGCACACTACCCCAACGAGGTGTAACAATATCAATGAAGCTTCCTACTGGCATTGCACTAATTGACAAGACACATGAGAAACTTCAACCTAGAACAACCCAAAGCTCTGCCATTGAGCTGTATATGCAGACAATGCTTGCATGAGCAAATGCTCAGAGGCCAAACCATCATTGATGCACTCATAGAGGTAGAAGTGAAAATGGGCCTTAACTTAAAGATCTGTAATACAAAGCAACCTGGTCTCATCGGGCCATACTGTCCTCTAACTACCAAGATCCACAGCAACTTGGATCAATTCTCATTCCTTGGGAACCTCCTGTAGTGAGTATAGACTTTGAAGATGAAATTCTATGTCATCTCCAATGTGCCAGTATAGCATTTGGCTCCCTGAGGGATAGTGTATTTGTTGACAAAGACCTCTTACTTGTCACCAAGCCCATTGTCTCCAGGACGACAGTCTTACCAGCACTCCTAAAGGACTGGCGATATGCACAACGTATAGCAGACTTCCTCAAGAAGTTGCACCAATGGTGGTGAAATCTTGTAAATCCACTGGCAGGATAGGCATTCCAATAGCGATGTCCTCTCTTGGGTCAACATCCTCACTAATAAGGTGCTTGTTACAGCTATATTGGGTGAGTAACATTGTCCACATGTCTGAAACAAGATTTCCAAACAAACTGTCTACCCTGAACGTCATCATGGGAAAGGGGTCAACAGGAGGGCAGAAGAATTGCTTTAAGGATGTCTTCAAATCCTCCCTGAAATAATGTAATATCTCCACTAATGAGTGGAAACTCTTGCCTAAGACTGGTCAAACTGGAGACTAAGCAGTCCCCAACCATTTTGTATACCTCTGACAGGTCTAGGTGGAGGCCTTCCAAACATTGGAAGTGGTCTGTCGAAAGCTAAGCATCTAACCTATCTACTTCAGCAAACAGGACCTCCCCCACCTGTGGCATGTTGTGGATCCAGCATTGAGTGATTTAGCCACTTTGAGATCCACAACTCCAGAGAGGAAGAAAGTTACTCTCAATTCTGAGGGACTGCCAAAGGAGAGGGAAATCCTGACTTTATACAGGCTCTCCTCCAAGCCCATAAATCCCATTTTCATGAAGCAAAGAAGAAATGGACTCTTAACTCAGGGCACCTTGTCATCCCCTTTGGGTTTGAAATACTGATATCCAAAAGGGACACCCAAAATTATAAAATGTTGCCACCGACCCTACAGAATACAAAATGTTCTGAAGGCCTACAGTGAATATCTTCAGCTTAATCAAGAACAAAATATCGCAAATGTTGGAAATCTGAAATAAAAGGAGAAAGTGAGGACTGTAGATGCTGGAGATCAGAGCTGAAAATGTATTGCTAGAAAAGCGCAGCAGGTCAGGCAGCATCCAAGGAGCAGGAGAATCGACGTTTCGGGCGTGAGCCCTTCTTCAGGAATTCCAGTAGAAGGGCTCATGCCCGAAATGTCGATTTTCCTGCTCCTTGGATGCTGTCTGACGTGCTGCGCTTTTCCAGCAACACATTTTCAAATCTGAAGTAAAAACAAATAATGCTGGAGAAATGGAGGAGTTCTTACAGCGTTGATGGAGAGAGAAACAGAGTTAACGTTGAGAGTGAAAATTCACATAGGATTTGAAGGGTTAACTCCATATCTGAGTCTGAGTTTCTGCAGCATTTTCATCTGAGGTCTTCAGCTTATTGTTTTCAGATTGCATCCACATTGCGTTGATTTTCCTCACATCCTCCTGGACTATGTGGAAGGCTGTTGACTTGATAACTGAAATGATAAATAGTATTCAATACTTAACTTCCTTTGGCATATATGGAGAAAAATACAGATAAAACATACCCCTATGAGTTATAATAACCCATTTAAATCACAAGAATGATAACAATGATAAAAATCACTTCACATTATTAGGTATCACTACAAAACAGCTGCTGCCAACTCACAATAAAACAGATTCTTGATAACCCCAATCCAAAAGCAGAATTGGCTTTGGCTGATGTTTAACAAATTATTCTCTTCAAATTCTGTGTAATACGGCTTCATGAGCTGATGATTGCTTTGAGGTTGCGTGTGCTTTTCTCTTCTTCGTATTGAAAATGAAACACGTTAATTATTTTGTGCTCCATTGAATTAATTTTGTTTGAAGCTGAATAGGGAGAGCTGTAATATTTTGCAGATTTCCTTTTAATTCTGTAAGTGTGGCATCATGAGCTATATAAAATCTGTGCTCAATAGAACCAGGTTGAATGGTTGTCAGTGGGATTTAAATGGTCTATATTGTCGACATTAGAAAGGTAATTGGATTTACAATTGAAGAGGAAAAAGAAAGTTGCACACTTGTGGTGGATGAACAGGAAACTAAAACTAATTGGATACTTCTCAAGAGCTAGCAAAGGTATAAGGTCCTGCATGACTTCCTTCTGTGTTATATTCTGTTGATTCTAACATATGATACTTCTTTTTGGATCAAGCCTTTGTCTCATATATTTATTCCCAGAATGTTGGTAACAAAGAGCTGAATAGACTGGAAAGGCAGGGACCTTTTTCACCGGAGCAAAGGAGGTTGAGGAGTGAGGTTTATAAGATCATGAGGGACATATATAAGGTGAATGACAAGCATCTTATCCTGAGGATGGGGGGGGGGGGCGGTGGGGGTTCAAAGTTAGGGGATATTTTTAAGGTGAGAAGAGGAAGATCTAAAAAGGGCATGTGGACCAACTTTTTTTACATGGAGAGTGGTTCATGTGTGGAATGAACTGCTAGAGAAAGTGGTGGATGCAGGTAGAGTTAGAACATTTAAAAGACATTTGGATAAGTTTGTGAATAGGAACGGTGTGGAGGAATGTGGGCCAAGCACAAGCAGGAAGATTTGATTAGTTTGGGAACATGGTCAGCATGGATTGGTAGGACTGAAGGGTCTGTTTCCGTGCTGTAGACTATGACTCTATGATTCTATAACTGAAGTTTCTCATGGACAACTGTTCTGCAGATATTGGTTCAGTCCTTGTCCAAAAGCATATGGGCACTATTCAGGCTTTGGCTGATAAGTGGCAAGCTATATTCACGCCAAACATGTGCCAAATAATGATGGTCTCCAGCAAAAGAGAATCCAATCTTTGTCCCTTAGCATTCAATGATACAGGGAGTGGCACGGTGGCTCAGTGGTTAACACTGCTATCTCACAGCACCAGGGACCTGGATTCGATTCCAGACTCTCTGTGTCGAGTTGGTACATTTTCCCTGTGTCTGTGTGGGTTTCCTCTGGGTGCTCTGGTTTCTTCCCACAATCCAAAGATGTGCAGGTTAGGTGAATTGGCCGTGCTAAATTGCCCATAGTGTTCAGGGATGTGTGGGTTAGGTGCATTAGGCAGGGGTAAATGGAGAGTAATATAGTAGGGGGATGGGGCTGGGTGGGTTACTCTTCGGAGGGTCGGTGTGAACTTGTTGGATCTAATGGCCTGTTTTCACACTGTAGGGATTCTATGATACCATTGTATCTGAATGCACCACTATCAACATTCTGAGGGTTACCCTGAACCAGAAATGGAACTAATCCAACCACATAAATATTGTGGCTACAACAGCAAGTCAGAGATAGGGATCAAAGGTTTACAGGAAGAAAGCAAGAGAATGGTGTTGAGAAACATATCAGCCATGTTTGAAAGGTGAAGCAGACTACTTGTGCCAAAAAGCCTTATTCATCTCCTATATTTTATGGTCTCATATAAATTATTTTCATAATTTGTGTTCCAGAGCATGAACTTATTCTTAGGTTGAGCCTGATGATTTACAAGAGACAATTGCGTATATTAAATGTAATGTAATCAGCTATTAAGTAATAAGTAAACGCCTATTTTCCATTCATTACAACTGAGTGAATCTCCTACCTAACCTGCCTAATGTGTTGAGTGAGTTTTGTTATGACTCAGGGATAACAAGCCAGCACTAAATCCAGGAACCAGCACTAAATCGTGGCAAATTGTCTTTCAAATTTCCGATACATTTCTGAAAGAGATATTACGATGTAAAGGGGATCTCTCAATGGATGGAACTTTCCAGATCATGGTCGAAGCTGAAATTTAAAACAGCATAAAAGAATATGGGGAAAGAAAGCCAAACATAGACTACGTCGACTTTCTAAGATATAAAAACATCAAAATATCATACAAAATACTAATACAAAATAGATGTAAATCTTTTGATACTGGAAATTACTGTTCCAGATGTGAAGTTAAAAAGAATAAACTGAAACATTGTCCAGCTATACCATGTCAATTAATCTTTTGGAAGAAAATAGGACATTTCTAGAGAATTCTAGAGAGTCAAAGTTCAGCCACAGAATCATCATGGTAATACGCCCAGAAGTGAACTGTCCGCAGCAAGCATTTTGGAAATAAAACCCAGAATACTGAGTCTTGCCATTATTAAGCCTTTTGATATATGACCATATGCCAACTTTGGAAGACTTTTACAGATGTAATATGTAATAATCTGAACCAGTAATGGTATAAATTATATAGGTTAACAGGAATCCAAATAATTTCAAATTTCAGACCAGAATGAATGCCCCAACGCAGTTTGAAGAAATGAAATTACCACCTTGTGACAGAGTACTTCATAACAGAAGCAGAACACCATTCAAGAGCAAATAAATTTTTAGACGATTCTGAAAATACAGTGATCAATGCTCTGTGAAACATTGGAATTCAATACTTGTCACTTCGAAGCAGAAAAGACCACTTCACTCTGAAATTTTTCATTATGGTAAAGACCCTTAACCAGATCAGAAGCCAAGTATGATCGAGATAGTGATACTCAACGATAAGATGTCAGACATCTCAAAAGTTCGTTTATTGAACCTAAGGTAGTAAACAACATTCAACTTGAGACTAATTAAGCTGATGTTTGACAACTTTTCATGGCTGTGGGATCAAAAGGTACTACTGATTTTACAGGTTTGGATGAATTATTCAGTTGTCTTCCAATTGCAGAAGAATCTTACATATTTGATTGCCTTTCACATTACAACTACAAGGTGTTAGCAGTCGAGTCATTGAGTCACAGAGATGTACAACACGGAAGCAGACCCTTTAGTCCAACTCGTCCATACCAACCAGATAGCCCAACCTTATCAAGTACCATTTGCCAGCACTAGGCCCATATCCCACTAAACTCTTCCTATTCATATACCCATCCAGATGCCTTTTCAATGTTGCAATTGTACCAGCCTCCACACTTCCTCTGGCAGCTCATTCCATCCACGCGCCACCCTCTATGTGGAAAAGTTGCCCCTTGGGTCCCTTTTATCTCTTTCCCCCTCACCCTAAACCTATGCCCTCTAGTTCTGGACTTCCCCACCTGAGTGAAAAGATCTTGTCTATTTATCCTATCCAATGCCCGACATGATTTTATAAACTTCTATGAGGTCACCCCTCACCCTCTGATGCTCCAGGGAAAACAGCTCCAGCCTATTCAGCGTCTCCCTCTCAATCAAATCCTCCAACCCTGGCAACATCATTGTAAATCTTTTCTGAACCCTTTCACCCACTGACAATCCCTGCCCCACTCGGTTCTCCAGCTCGCTGACTATCCCCGCCCCGCTCGGTCCTTCAGCATACTGACCATCCCAGCCCCGCTCGGTCCTCCAGAGCACTGACCATCCCCACCTCGTTCGGTCCTCCAGCCCACTGACCGTCCTCACCTCGCTCGGTCCTCCAGCCCACTGACTCTCCCCGTCCCGCTTGGTCCTCCAACACATGGACTACCTCCGCCCTGCTCGGTCCTCCAGCTCGCTGACCGTCCGTGCCCCGCTCGGTCCTCCAACACATGGGCGGCACGGTGGCACAGTGGTTAGCACTGCTGCCTCACAGCGCCAGAGACCTGGGTTCAATTCCCGCCTCTGGCGACTCTCTGTGTGGAGTTTGCACATTCTCCCTATGTCTGTGTGGGTTTCCTCCGGGTGCTCCGGTTTCCTCCCACAATCCAAAAATGTGCAGGGTTAGGTGAATTGGCCATGCTAAATTGCCCGTAGTGTTAGTTGAAGAGGTAAAGTAGGGGAATGGGTCTGGGTGGGTTGCGCTTCGGCGGGTCGATGTGGACTTGTTGGGCCGAAGGGCCTGTTTCCACACTGTAAGTAATCTAAAAACATGGACTATCCCTGCCCAACTTGGTCCTCCAGCCCACTGACCGTCCCCTCCCTGCTCGGTCCTCCAGCCCACTGAACATCCTCACCTCACTCGGTCCTCCAGCCCACTGACCATCCCCGCCTCACTCATTCCTCCAGCTCACTGACCATCCCCACCTCGCTCGGTCCACCAGCCCACTGACCGTCCCCGTCTGCTCGGTCCTCCAGCCCACTGACCATCCCCGCCTCACTCGGTCCTTCAATATATGGACTATCCGCGTCCCGCTTGGTCCTCCAGCCCACCGACCGTCCCCGTCCCGCTCGGTCCTCCAGCGCACTGACCATCCCCACCCCGCTCGGTCCTCCAGCGCACTGACCATCCCCACCCCGCTCGGTCCTCCAGCGCACTGACCATCCCTCACCCGCTCGGTCATCCAGCCCACTGGCCGTCCCCGCCCCGCTCGGTCCTCCAGCCCACCGACCGTCCCCGCTCCGCTCGGTCCTCCAGCGCACTGGCCATCCCCGCCCCGCTAAGTCCTCCAGCCCACTGGCCATCCCGGCCCCGCTCGGTTCTCCAACCCGCTGACCATCCCTGCCCCGCTCAATCCTCCAGCCCACAGATTTTCCCCTCCCCTCTCGGTCCTCCAGCTCACTGACCATCCCCGACCCAGTCGGTCCTCCAGCGCACTGACCATCCCCTCCCCGCTCGGTCCTCCAGCCCGCTGACCATCCCCGCCCCGTTCGGTCCTCCAGCCCACTGACCGTCCCTGCCCCGCTCGGTCCTCCAGCGCACTGAACATCCCCGCCTCGCTCGTTCCTCCAGCCCACTGGCCGTCTCCATCCCGCTCAGTCCTCCAGCCCACTGGCCGTCCCCACCCTGCTCGATCCTCCAGCTCGCTGACCATCCCCGCCCCGCTCGGTCCACCAGCTCGCTGACCAACCTCTCCCCTCTCGGTCCTCAAGCCCACTGACCATCCCCTCCCAGCTCGGTCCTAAAGCTCGCTGACCATCCCCGCCCCGCTCGGTTCTCCAACCCACTGACCGTCCCCGCCCCGCTCAGTCCTCCAGCCCACAGATTTGCCCCTCCCCTCTCGGTCCTCCAGCCCACTGACCATCACCTCCCCGCTGTGTCCTCCAGCCCACTGACCATCCACGCCCCTCTCGGTCCTCCAGCCCACTGACCATCCCCTCCCCACTGTGTCCTCCAGCCCACTGACCATTCCCACCCTTCACAGTCCTCCAGCCCACTGACCATCCCCTCCCCGCTGTGTCCTCCAGCTCGCTGACCATCCCTGCCCCTCTCGGTCCTCCAGCCCACTGACCATTCCTGCCCCTCTCGTTCCTCCTGCCCACTGACCGTCCCCTCCCCGCTCTATCCTCCAGCCCACTGACCATCCCCATCCCGCTCGGTCCTCCAGCCCACAGACCATCCCTGTCCCACTAGGTTCTCCAGCCCGCTGACTGTCCCCATCCCGCTCGGTCCACCAGCCCACTGACCGTCCCCACCCCGCTCGGTCCTCCAGCCCACTGACCATCCCTGCCCCTCTCGGACCTCCAGCCCGCTGACCATCCCTGCCCCTCTTGGTCCTCCAGTCCACTGACTGTCCCCATCCCGCTCGGTCCACCAGCCCACTGACCATCCCTGCCACTCTTGGTCCTCCAGCCCACTGACCATCCCCATCCCGCTCGGTCCTCCAACCCACTGACCATCCCCTCCCCACTCTGTCCTCCAGCTCACTGACCATCCCCATCCCGCTCGGTCCTCCAGCCCACTGACCATCCCCGCTCCACTCGGTCCTCCAGCACACTGACCATCCCTGCCCCTCTTGGTCCTCCAGCCCACTGACCATTCCCATCCCGCTCGGTCCTCCAGCCCACTGACCGTCCCGTCCCCGCTCTGTCCTCCAGCTCGCTGACCATTCCCATCCCGCTCGGTCCTCCAGCCCACTGACCATCCCCGCCCCGCTCGGTCCTTCAGCACACTGACCATCCCCTCCCTGCTCGGTCCTCCAGTCCACTGACCATCCCCGCCGTGCTCAGTCCTCCAGCCCACAGATTTTCCCCTCTCCTCTCAGTACTCCAGCCAGCTGACCGTCCCTGCCCCGCTCAGTCCTCCAACACATGGACCTTCCCCGCCCCGCACGATCCTCCAGCCCGCTGACCGTCCCTGCCCCGCTCGGTCCTCCAACACATGGACTATCCACGCCCCGCTCGGTCCTCCAGCCCACTGACCGTCCCTGCCCCGCTCGGTCCTCCAACACATGGACTATCCCTGCTCCGCTCGGTCCTCCAGCCCGCTGACCATCCCTGCCCCGTTTGGTCTTCCAACACATGGACTATCCCTGCCTAACTCAGTCCTCCAGCCCGCTGACTGTCCCTGCCCCGCTCGGCCCTCCAGCCCACTGACCGTCCCCGCCCCGTTCGGTCCTCCAGCGCACTGAACATCCCCGCCTCGCTCGGTCCTCCAGCGCACTGAACATCCCTGCCCCGCTCGGTCCTCCAGCCCACTGGCCGTCCCCGTACCGCTCAGTCCTCCAGCCCACTGGCCGTCCCCACCCCGCTCGATCCTCCACGCCCACTGACCATTCACGCCCCTCTCAGTCCTCCAGCCCACTGACCATTCCTGCCCCTCTCGTTCCTCCTGCCCACTGACCGTCCCCACCCCGCGCTATCCTCCAGCCCACTGACCATCCCCATTCCGCTCGGTCCTCCAGCCCACTGACCATCCCAGTCCCGCTCGGTCCTCCAGCCCGCTGACTGTCCCCATCCCGCTCAGTCCACCAGCCCACTGACCATCCCTGCCACTCTTGGTCCTCCAGCCCACTGACCATATCCATCCCGCTCGGTCCTCCAACCCACTGACCATCCCCTCCCCGCTCTGTCCTCCAGCCCACTGACCATCCCCGCTCCACTCGGTCCTCCAGCACACTGACCATCCCTGCCCCTCTTGGTCCTCCAGCCCACTGACCATTCCCATCCCGCTCAGTCCTCCAGCCCACTGACCGTCCCGTCCCCGCTCTGTCCTCCAGCTCACTGACCATTCCCATCCCGCTCGGTCCTCCAGCCCACTGACCATCCCCGCCCCGCTCGGTCCTTCAGCACACTGACCATCCCCTCCCTGCTCGGTCCTCCAGTCCACTGACCATCCCCGCCGTGCTCAGTCCTCCAGCCCACAGATCTTCTCCTCTCCTCTCAGTACTCCAGCCCGCTGAGCGTTCCTGCCCCGCTCGGTCCTCCAACACATGGACTATCCACGCCCCGTTCGGTCCTCCAGCCCACTGACCGTCCCTGCCCCGTTTGGTCCTCCAACACATGGACTATCCACGCCCCGCTCGGTCCTCCAGCCCGCTGACCATCCCCACCCCGCTCGGTCCACCAGCTCGCTGACCATCCTCTCCCCTCTCGGTCCTCAAGCCCACTGACCATCCCCTCCCAGCTCGGTCCTAAAGCTCGCTGACCATCCCCGCCCCGCTCGGTTCTCCAACTCACTGACCGTCCCCGCCCCGCTCAGTCCTCCAGCCCACAGATTTGCCCCTCCCCTCTTGGTCCTCCAGCCCACTGACCATCACCTCCCCGCTGTGTCCTCCAGCCCACTGACCATCCACGCCCCTCTCGGTCCTTCAGCCCACTGACCATCCCCTCCCCACTGTGTCCTCCAGCCCACTGACCATTCCCACCCTTCACGGTCCTCCAGCCCACTGACCATCCCCTCCCCGCTGTGTCCTCCAGCTCGCTGACCATCCCTGCCCCTCTCGGTCCTCCAGCCCACTGACCATTCCTGCCCCTCTCGTTCCTCCTGCCCACTGACCGTCCCCTCCCCGCTCTATCCTCCAGCCCACTGACCATCCCCATCCCGCTCGGTCCTCCAGCCCACTGACCATCCCTGTCCCACTAGGTTCTCCAGCCCGCTGACTGTTCCCATCCCGCTCGGTCCTCCAGCCCACTGACCATCCCTGCCCCTCTCGGACCTCCAGCCCGCTGACCATCCCTGCCCCTCTTGGTCCTCCAGTCCACTGACTGTCCCCATCCCGCTCGGTCCACCAGCCCACTGACCATCCCTGCCACTCTTGGTCCTCCAGCCCACTGAACATCCCCATCCCGCTCGGTCCTCCAACCCACTGACCATCCCCTCCCCGCTCTGTCCTCCAGCTCACTGACCATCCCCATCCCGCTCGGTCCTCCAGCCCACTGACCATCCCCGCTCCACTCGGTCCTCCAGCACACTGACCATCCCTGCCCCTCTTGGTCCTCCAGCCCACTGACCATTCCCATCCCGCTCGGTCCTCCAGCCCACTGACCGTCCCGTCCCCGCTCTGTCCTCCAGCTCGCTGACCATTCCCATCCCGCTCGGTCCTCCAGCCCACTGACCATCCCCGCCCCGCTCGGTCCTTCAGCACACTGACCATCCCCTCCCTGCTCGGTCCTCCAGTCCACTGACCATCCCCGCCGTGCTCAGTCCTCCAGCCCACAGATCTTCCCCTCTCCTCTCAGTCCTCCAGCCCGCTGACTGTCCCTGCCCCGCTCGGCCCTCCAGCCCACTGACCGTCCCCGCCCCGCTCGGCCCTCCAGCGCACTGAACATCCCCGCCTCGCTCGGTCCTCCAGCGCACTGAACATCCCTGCCCCGCTCGGTCCTCCAGCCCACTGGCCGTCCCCGTCCCGCTCAGTCCTCCAGCCCGCTGACCGTCCCCACCCCGCTCGGTCCTCCAACACATGGACTATCCACGCCCCGCTCGGTCCTCCAGCCCACTGACCGTCCCTGCCCCGTTTGGTCCTCCAACACATGGACTATCCCTGCTCCGCTCGGTCCTCCAGCCCGCTGACCATCCCTGCCCCGTTTGGTCCTCCAACACATGGACTATCCCTGCTCCGCTCAGTCCTCCAGCTCACTGGCCGTCCCCACCCCGCTCGATCCTCCACGCCCACTGACCATTCACGCCCCTCTCAGTCCTCCAGCCCACTGACCATTCCTGCCCCTCTCGTTCCTCCTGCCCACTGACCGTCCCCACCCCGCGCTATCCTCCAGCCCACTGACCATCCCCATTCCGCTCGGTCCTCCAGCCCACTGACCATCCCAGTCCCGCTCGGTCCTCCAGCCCGCTGACTGTCCCCATCCCGCTCGGTCCACCAGCCCACTGACCATCCCTGCCACTCTTGGTCCTCCAGCCCACTGACTGTCCCCATCCCGCTCAGTCCTCCAGCCCACTGACCGTCCCGTCCCCGCTCTGTCCTCCAGCTCGCTGACCATTCCCATCCCGCTCGGTCCTCCAGCCCACTGACCATCCCCGCCCCGCTCGGTCCTTCAGCACACTGACCATCCCCTCCCTGCTCGGTCCTCCAGTCCACTGACCATCCCCGCCGTGCTCAGTCCTCCAGCCCACAGATCTTCTCCTCTCCTCTCAGTACTCCAGCCCGCTGAGCGTTCCTGCCCCGCTCGGTCCTCCAACACATGGACTATCCACGCCCCGTTCGGTCCTCCAGCCCACTGACCGTCCCTGCCCCGTTTGGTCCTCCAACACATGGACTATCCACGCCCCGCTCGGTCCTCCAGCCCGCTGACCATCCCCGCCCCGCTCGGTCCACCAGCTCGCTGACCATCCTCTCCCCTCTCGGTCCTCAAGCCCACTGACCATCCCCTCCCCTCTCGGTCCTCCAGCCCACTGACCATCACCTCCCCGCTGTGTCCTCCAGCCCACTGACCATCCACGCCCCTCTCGGTCCTCCAGCCCACTGACCATCCCCTCCCCACTGTGTCCTCCAGCCCACTGACCATTCCCACCCTTCACGGTCCTCCAGCCCACTGACCATCCCCTCCCCGCTGTGTCCTCCAGCTCGCTGACCATCCCTGCCCCTCTCGGTCCTCCAGCCCACTGACCATTCCTGCCCCTCTCGTTCCTCCTGCCCACTGACCGTCCCCTCCCCGCTCTATCCTCCAGCCCACTGACCATCCCCATCCCGCTCGGTCCTCCAGCCCACTGACCATCCCTGTCCCACTAGGTTCTCCAGCCCGCTGACTGTCCCCATCCCGCTCGGTCCTCCAGCCCACTGACCATCCCTGCCCCTCTCAGACCTCCAGCCCGCTGACCATCCCTGCCCCTCTTGGTCCTCCAGTCCACTGACTGTCCCCATCCCGCTCGGTCCACCAGCCCACTGACCATCCCTGCCACTCTCGGTCCTCAAGCCCACTGACCATCCCCTCCCAGCTCGGTCCTAAAGCTCGCTGACCATCCCCGCCCCGCTCGGTTCTCCAACTCACTGACCGTCCCCGCCCCGCTCAGTCCTCCAGCCCACAGATTTGCCCCTCCCCTCTCGGTCCTCCAGCCCACTGACCATCACCTCCCCGCTGTGTCTTCCAGCCCACTGACCATCCACGCCCCTCTCGGTCCTCCAGCCCACTGACCATCCCCTCCCCACTGTGTCCTCCAGCCCACTGACCATTCCCACCCTTCACGGTCCTCCAGCCCACTGACCATCCCCTCCCCGCTGTGTCCTCCAGCTCGCTGACCATCCCTGCCCCTCTCGGTCCTCCAGCCCACTGACCATTCCTGCCCCTCTCGTTCCTCCTGCCCACTGACCGTCCCCTCCCCGCTCTATCCTCCAGCCCACTGACCATCCCCATCCCGCTCGGTCCTCCAGCCCACTGACCATCCCTGTCCCACTAGGTTCTCCAGCCCGCTGACTGTCCCCATCCCGCTCGGTCCTCCAGCCCACTGACCATCCCTGCCCCTCTCGGACCTCCAGCCCGCTGACCATCACTGCCCCTCTTGGTCCTCCAGTCCACTGACTGTCCCCATCCCGCTCGGTCCACCAGCCCACTGACCGTCCCTGCCACTCTTGGTCCTCCAGCCCACTGAACATCCCCATCCCGCTCGGTCCTCCAACCCACTGACCATCCCCTCCCCGCTCTGTCCTCCAGCTCACTGACCATCCCCATCCCGCTCGGTCCTCCAGTCCACTGACCATCCCCGCCGTGCTCAGTCCTCCAGCCCACAGATCTTCCCCTCTCCTCTCAGTACTCCAGCCAGCTGACCGTCCCTGCCCCGCTCAGTCCTCCAACACATGGACCTTCCCCGCCCCGCATGATCCTCCAGCCCGCTGACCGTCCCTGCCCCGCTCGGTCCTCCAACACATGGACTATCCACGCCCCGCTCGGTCCTCCAGCCCACTGACCGTCCCTGCCCCGTTTGGTCCTCCAACACATGGACTATCCCTGCTCCGCTCGGTCCTCCAGCCCGCTGACCATCCCTGCCCCGTTTGGTTTTCCAACACATGGACTATCCCTGCCTAACTCAGTCCTCCAGCCCACTGACTGTCCCTGCCCCGCTCGGTCCTCCAGTCCACTGACCGTCCCCGCCCGGTTCGGTCCTCCAGCGCACTGAACATCCCCGCCTCGCTCGGTCCTCCAGCGCACTAAACATCCCTGCCCCGCTCGGTCCTCCAGCCCACTGGCCGTCCCTGCCCCGCTCGGTCCTCCAACACATGGACCTTCCCCGCCCCGCACGATCCTCCAGCCCGCTGACCGTCCCTGCCCCGCTCGGTCCTCCAACACATGGACTATCCACGCCCCGCTTGGTCCTCCAGCCCACTGACCGTCCCCGCCCCATTCGGTCCTCCAGCGCACTGAACATCTCTGCCCCGCTCGGTCCTCCAGCCCACTGGCCGTCCCCGTCCCGCTCAGTCCTCCAGCCCACTGGCCGTCCCCACCCTGCTCGATCCTCCATGCCCACTGACCATTCACGCCCCTCTCAGTCCTCCAGCCCACTGACCATTCCTGCCCCTCTCGTTCCTCCTGCCCACTGACCGTCCCCACCCCGCGCTATCCTCCAGCCCACTGACCATCCCCATTCCGCTCGGTCCTCCAGCCCACTGACCATCCCAGTCCCACTCGGTCCTCCAGCCCGCTGACTGTCCCCATCCCGCTCGGTCCACCAGCCCACTGACCATCCCTGCCACTCTTGGTCCTCCAGCCCACTGACCATATCCATCCCGCTCGGTCCTCCAACCCACTGACCATCCCCTCCCCGCTCTGTCCTCCAGCCCACTGACCACCCCGCACCACTCGGTCCTCCAGCACACTGACCATCCCTGCCCCTCTTGGTCCTCCAGCCCACTGACCATTCCCATCCCGCTCAGTCCTCCAGCCCACTGACCGTCCCGTCCCCGCTCTGTCCTCCAGCTCGCTGACCATTCCCATCCCGCTCGGTCCTCCAGCCCACTGACCATCCCCGCCCCGCTCGGTCCTCCAGCCCACTGACCATCCCCGCCCCGCTCGGTCCTTCAGCACACTGACCATCCCCTCCCTGCTCGGTCCTCCAGTCCACTGACCATCCCCGCCGTGCTCAGTCCTCCAGCCCACAGATCTTCTCCTCTCCTCTCAGTACTCCAGCCCGCTGAGCGTTCCTGCCCCGCTCGGTCCTCCAACACATGGACTATCCACGCCCCGTTCGGTCCTCCAGCCCACTGACCGTCCCTGCCCCGTTTGGTCCTCCAACACATGGACTATCCACGCCCCGCTCGGTCCTCCAGCCCGCTGACCATCCCCGCCCCGCTCGGTCCACCAGCTCGCTGACCATCTTCTCCCCTCTCGGTCCTCAAGCCCACTGACCATCCCCTCCCAGCTCGGTCCTAAAGCTCGCTGACCATCCCCGCCCCGCTCGGTTCTCCAACCCACTGACCGTCCCCGCCCCGCTCAGTCCTCCAGCCCACAGATTTGCCCCTCCCCTCTCGGTCCTCCAGCCCACTGACCATCACCTCCCCGCTGTGTCCTCCAGCCCACTGACCATCCACGCCCCTCTCGGTCCTCCAGTCCACTGACCATCCCCTCCCCACTGTGTCCTCCAGCACGCTGACCATCCCTGCCCCTCTCGGTCCTCCAGCCCACTGACCATTCCCACCCTTCACGGTCCTCCAGCCCACTGACCATCCCCTCCCCGCTGTGTCCTCCAGCTCGCTGACCATCCCTGCCCCTCTCGGTCCTCCAGCCCACTGACCATTCCTGCCCCTCTCGTTCCTCCAGCCCACTGACCGTCCCCTCCCCGCTCTATCCTCCAGCCCACTGACCATCCCCATCCCGCTCGGTCCTCCAGCCCATTGACCATCCCTGTCCCACTAGGTTCTCCAGCCCGCTGACTGTCCCCATCCCGCTCGGTCCTCCAGCCCACTGACCATCCCTGCCCCTCTCGGACCTCCAGCCCGCTGACCATCCCTGCCCCTCTTGGTCCTCCAGTCCACTGACTGTCCCCATCCCGCTCGGTCCACCAGCCCACTGACCATCCCTGCCACTCTTGGTCCTCCAGCCCACTGAACATCCCCATCCCGCTCGGTCCTCCAACCCACTGACCATCCCCTCCCCGCTCTGTCCTCCAGCTCACTGACCATCCCCATCCCGCTCGGTCCTCCAGCCCACTGACCATCCCCGCTCCACTCGGTCCTCCAGCACACTGACCATCCCTGCCCCTCTTGGTCCTCCAGCCCACTGACCATTCCCATCCCGCTCGGTCCTCCAGCCCACTGACCGTCCCGTCCCCGCTCTGTCCTCCAGCTCGCTGACCATTCCCATCCCGCTCGGTCCTCCAGCCCTCTGACCATCCCCGCCCCGCTCGGTCCTTCAGCACACTGACCATCCCCTCCCTGCTCGGTCCTCCAGTCCACTGACCATCCCCGCCGTGCTCAGTCCTCCAGCCCACAGATCTTCCCCTCTCCTCTCAGTACTCCAGCCAGCTGACCGTCCCTGCCCCGCTCAGTCCTCCAACACATGGACCTTCCCCACCCCGCATGATCCTCCAGCCCGCTGACCGTCCCTGCCCCGCTCGGTCCTCCAACACATGGACTATCCACGCCCCGCTCGGTCCTCCAGCCCACTGACCGTCCCTGCCCCGTTTGGTCCTCCAACACATGGACTATCCCTGCTCCGCTCGGTCCTCCAGCCCGCTGACCATCCCTGCCCCGTTTGGTCTTCCAACACATGGACTATCCCTGCCTAACTCAGTCCTCCAGCCCACTGACCATCCCTGTCCCACTAGGTTCTCCAGCCCGCTGACTGTCCCCATCCCGCTCGGTCCACCAGCCCACTGACCGTCCCCACCCCGCTCGGTCCTCCAGCCCACTGACTGTCCCTGCCCCGCTCGGCCCTCCAGCCCACTGACCGTCCCCGCCCCGTTCGGTCCTCCAGCGCACTAAACATCCCCGCCTCGCTCGGTCCTCCAGCGCACTGAACATCCCTGCCCCGCTCGGTCCTCCAGCCCACTGGCCGTCCCCATCCCGCTCGGTCCTCCAGCCCACTGACCATCCCCTCTCCACTCGGTCCTCCAGCACACTGACCATCCCTGCCCCTCTTGGTCCTCCAACCCACTGACCATCCCCTCCCCGCTCTGTCCTCCAGCCCACTGACCATCCCCTCTCCACTCGGTCCTCCAGCACACTGACCATCCCTGCCCCGCTTGGTCCTCCAGCCCACTGACCATTCCCATCCCGCTCGGTCCTCCAGCCCACTGACCGTCCCGTCCCCGCTCTGTCCTCCAGCTCGCTGACCATTCCCATCCCGCTCGGTCCTCCAGCCCACTGACCATCCCCGCTCCGCTCGGTCCTTCAGCACACTGACCATCCCCTCCCTGCTCGGTCCTCCAGTCCACTGACCATCCCCGCCGTGCTCAGTCCTCCAGCCCACAGATCTTCTCCTCTCCTCTCAGTACTCCAGCCCGCTGAGCGTTCCTGCCCCTCTCGGTCCTCCAACACATGGACTATCCACGCCCCGTTCGGTCCTCCAGCCCACTGACCGTCCCTGCCCCGTTTGGTCCTCCAACACATGGACTATCCACGCCCCGCTCGGTCCTCCAGCCCGCTGACCATCCCCGCCCCGCTCGGTCCACCAGCTCGCTGACCATCCTCTCCCCTCTCGGTCCTCAAGCCCACTGACCATCCCCTCCCAGCTCGGTCCTAAAGCTCGCTGACCATCCCCGCCCCGCTCGGTTCTCCAACCCACTGACCGTCCCCGCCCCGCTCAGTCCTCCAGCCCACAGATTTGCCCCTCCCCTCTCGGTCCTCCAGCCCACTGACCATCACCTCCCCGCTGTGTCCTCCAGCCCACTGACCATCCACGCCCCTCTCGGTCCTCCAGCCCACTGACCATCCCCTCCCCACTGTGTCCTCCAGCCCACTGACCATTCCCACCCTTCACGGTCCTCCAGCCCACTGACCATCCCCTCCCCGCTGTGTCCTCCAGCTCGCTGACCATCCCTGCCCCTCTCGGTCCTCCAGCCCACTGACCATTCCTGCCCCTCTCGTTCCTCCTGCCCACTGACCGTCCCCTCCCCGCTCTATCCTCCAGCCCACTGACCATCCCCATCCCGCTCGGTCCTCCAGCCCACTGACCATCCCTGTCCCACTAGGTTCTCCAGCCCGCTGACTGTCCCCATCCCGCTCGGTCCACCAGCCCACTGACCGTCCCCGCCCCGCTCGGTCCTCCAGCCCACTGACCATCCCTGCCCCTCTCGGACCTCCAGCCCGCTGACCATCCCTGCCCCTCTTGGTCCTCCATTCCACTGACTGTCCCCATCCCGCTCGGTCCATCAGCCCACTGACCATCCCTGCCACTCTTGGTCCTCCAGCCCACTGACCATCCCCATCCCGCTCGGTCCTCCAGCCCACTGACCATCCCCTCCCCGCTCTGTCCTCCAGCTCACTGACCATCCCCATCCCGCTCGGTCCTCCAGCCCACTGACCATCCCCGCACCACTCGGTCCTCCAGCACACTGACCATCCCTGCCCCTCTTGGTCCTCCAGCCCACTGACCATTCCCATCCTGCTCGGTCCTCCAGCCCACTGACCATCCAGTCCCCGCTCTGTCCTCCAGCTCGCTGACCATTCCCATCCCGCTCGGTCCTCCAGCCCACTGACCATCCCCGCCCCGCTCGGTCCTTCAGCACACTGACCATCCCCTCCCTGCTCGGTCCTCCAGTCCACTGACCATCCCCGCCGTGCTCAGTCCTCCAGCCCACAGATCTTCCCCTCTCCTCTCAGTACTCCAGCCAGCTGACCGTCCCTGCCCCGCTCAGTCCTCCAACACATGGACCTTCCCCGCCCCGCATGATCCTCCAGCCCGCTGACCGTCCCTGCCCCGCTCGGTCCTCCAACACATGGACTATCCCTGCTCCGTTCGGTCCTCCAGCCCGCTGACCATCCCTGCCCCGTTTGGTCTTCCAACACATGGACTATCCCTGCCTAACTCAGTCATCCAGCCCGCTGACTGTCCCTGCCCCGCTCGGCCCTCCAGCCCACTGACCGTCCCCGCCCCGTTCGGTCCTCCAGCGCACTGAACATCCCCGCCTCGCTCGGTCCTCCAGCGCACTGAACATCCCTGCCCCGCTCGGTCCTCCAGCCCACTGGCCGTCCCCGTCCCGCTCAGTCCTCCAGCCTACTGGCCGTCCCCACCCCGCTCGATCCTCCACGCCCACTGACCATTCACGCCCCTCTCAGTCCTCCAGCCCACTGACCATTCCTGCCCCTCTCGTTCCTCCTGCCCACTGACCGTCCCCACCCCGCGCTATCCTCCAGCCCACTGACCATCCCCATTCCGCTCGGTCCTCCAGCCCACTGACCATCCCTGTCCCGCTCGGTCCTCCAGCCCGCTGACTGTCCCCATCCCGCTCGGTCCACCAGCCCACTGACCATCCCTGCCACTCTTGGTCCTCCAGCCCACTGACCATATCCATCCCGCTCGGTCCTCCAACCCACTGACCATCCCCTCCCCGCTCTGTCCTCCAGCCCACTGACCATCCCCGCTCCACTCGGTCCTCCAGCACACTGACCATCCCTGCCCTTCTTGGTCCTCCAGCCCACTGACCATTCCCATCCCGCTTGGTCCTCCAGCCCACTGACCGTCCCGTCCCCGCTCTGTCCTCCAGCTCGCTGACCATTCCCATCCCGCTTGGTCCTCCAGCCCACTGACCATCCCCGCCCCGCTCGGTCCTTCAGCACACTGACCATCCCCTCCCTGCTCGGTCCTCCAGTCCACTGACCATCCCCGCCGTGCTCAGTCCTCCAGCCCACAGATCTTCTCCTCTCCTCTCAGTACTCCACTCGCTGAGCGTTCCTGCCCCGCTCGGTCCTCCAACTCATGGACTATCCACGCCCCGCTCGGTCCTCCAGCCCGCTGACCATCCCTGCCCCGCTTGGTCTTTCAACACATGGACTATCCACGCCCCGCTCGGTCCTCCAGCCCACTGACCATCCCTGCCCCGTTTGGTCCTTCAACACATGGACTATCCCTGCCTAACTCAGTCCTCCAGCCCACTGACCATCCCTGTCCCACTAGGTTCTCCAGCCCGCTGACTGTCCCCATCCCGCTCGGTCCACCAGCCCACTGACCGTCCCCACCCCGCTCGGTCCTCCAGCCCACTGACCATCCCTGCCCCTCTCGGACCTCCAGCCCGCTGACCATCCCTGCCCCTCTTGGTCCTCCAGTCCACTGACTGTCCCCATCCCGCTCGGTCCACCAGCCCACTGACCATCCCTGCCACTCTTGGTCCTCCAGCCCACTGACCATTCTCATCCCGCTCCGTCCTCCAGCCCACTGACCATCCCCTCCCCGCTCGGTCCTTCAGCACACTGACCATCCCCTCCCTTCTCGGTCCTCCAGTCCACCTACCATCCCCGCCGTGCTCAGTCCTCCAGCCCACAGATCTTCCCCTCTCCTCTCAGTACTCCAGCCAGCTGACCGTCCCTGCCCCGCTCAGTCCTCCAACACATGGACCTTCCCCGCCCCGCACGATCCTCCAGCCCGCTGAGCGTTCCTGCCCCGCTCGGTCCCCCAACACATGGACCATCCACGCCCCGCTCGGTCCTCCTGCCCGCTGACCATTCCTGGCCCACTCGGTCCTCCAACACATGGACTATCCCTGCCCAACTCGGTCCTCCAGCCCGCTGACCGTCCCTGCCCCGCTCGGTCCTCCAACACATGGACTATCCACGCCCCGCTCGGTCCTCCAGCCCACCTACCGTCCCTGCCCCGTTTGGTCCTCCAACACATGGACTATCCCTGCTCCGCTCGGTCCTCCAGCCCGCTGACCATCCCTGCCCTGCTTGGTCTTCCAACACATGGACTATCCCTGCCTAACTCAGTCCTCCAGCCCGCTGACCGTCCCTGACCCGCTCGGCCCTCCAGCCCACTGACCGTCCCCGCCCGGTTCGGTCCTCCACCGCACTGAACATCCCCGCCTCGCTCGGTCCTCCAGCGCACTGAACATCCCTGCCCCGCTCGGTCCTCCAGCCCACTGGCCGTCCCCGTCCCGCTCAGTCCTCCAGCCCACTGGTCGTCCCCACCCCGCTCGATCCTCCACGCCCACTGACCATTCACGCCCCTCTCGGTCCTCCAGCCCACTGACCATTCCTGCCCCTCTCATTCCTCCTGCCCACTGACCGTCCCCTCCCCGCGCTATCCTCCAGCCCACTGACCATCCCCATTCCGCTTGGTCCTCCAGCCCACTGACCATCCCTGTCCCGCTCGGTCCTCCAGCCCGCTGACTGTCCCCATCCCGCTCGGTCCACCAGCCCACTGACCGTCCCCACCCCGCTCGGTCCTCCAGCCCACTGACCATCCCTGCCCCTCTCTGTCCTCCAGCCCGCTGACCATCCCTGCCCCTCTTGGTCCTCCAGTCCACTGACTGTCCCCATCCTGCTCGGTCCACCAGCCCACTGACCATCCCTGCCACTCTTGGTCCTCCAGCCCACTGACCATCCCCATCCCGCTCGGTCCTCCAACCCACTGACCGTCCCCTCTCCGCTCTGTCCTCCAGCTCACTGACCATCCCCATCCCGCTCGGTCCTCCAGCCCACCGACCATCCCCGCGCGCTCTTTCCTCCAGCACACTGACCATCCCTGCCCCTCTTGGTCCACCAGCCCACTGACCATTCCCATCCCGCTCGGTCCTCCAGCCCACTGACCATCCCCGCCCCGCTCGGTCCTTCAGTCCACTGACCATCCCCTCCCTGCTCAGTCCTCCAGCCCACAGATTTTCCCCTCACAGCTCAGTCCTCCAGCTCACTGACCATCCCCGCCCCTCTGGGACCTTCAGCGCACTGACCATTGCCTCCCCGCTCGGTCCTCCAGCCCACTGACCATCCCCTCCCCGCTCGCTCCTTCAGCCTACTGACCGTCCCGCCCCACTGTGTCCTCAGGCTCGCTGACCATCCCCGTCCCGCTTGGTCCTCCAGCCCACTGACCAATTCCTGCCCGACTCGGTCCTCCAGCCCACTGACCATCGCCGCCCCGCTCAGTCCTCCAGCCCGCTGACCGTCCCTGGCCCGCTTCGTCCTCCAGCCCACTGACCATCTCCGCCCCTCTCGGTCCTCCAGCTCGCTGACCATCCCCGCCCCGCTTGGTCCTCCAGCGCACTGACCATCCCGCCCTGCTCAGTCCTCCAGCCCACAGATTTTCCCCTCTCCGCTCGGTCCTCCAGCCCACTGACCGTTCCTGCCCCGCTTGGTCCTCCAACACATGGACTACCCCCCGCCCCGCTCGGTCCTCCAGCCCGCTGACCGTCCCTGGCCAGTTTGATCCTCCAACACATGGACTATCCCTGCCCAATTGTTCCTCCAGCCCGCTGATTGTCCCTGCCCTGTTCTGTCCTCCAGCCCACTGACCACCCCTGCCCCTCTCGGTCCTCCAGCCTGCTGACCATCCCTGCCCCTCTTGGTCCTCCAGCCCACAGACCATCCCCGTCCCGCTCGTCCTCCAGCCCACTGACCGTCCCGTCCCTGCTCTGTCCTCCAGCTCGCTGACCATTCCCATCCTGCTCGTTCCTCCAGCCCACTGGCCGTCCCCGCCCCGCTCGGTCCTTCAGCACACTGACCATCCCCGCCCCGCTTGGCCCTCCAGCCCACTGACCATCCCTGCCCCTCTTGGCCCTCCAACTCACTGACCATCCCCTCCCTGCTTGGTTCTCCAGCCCACTGACCATCCCTGCCCCTCTTGGTCCTCTAGCCCGCTGACCATCCCTGCCCCTCTTGGTCCTCCAGCCCACTGACCATCCCCATCCCGCTCGGTCCTCCAGCCCACTGACCATCCCCACCCCGCTCGGTCCTCCAGCCCACTGACCGTCCCCTCCCCGCTCTGTCCTCCAGCCCACTGACCGTCCCCTCCCCGCTCTGTCCTCCAGCTCGCTGGCCATTCCCACCCCGGTCGGCCCTCCAGCCCACTGAGCATCCCTGCCCCTCTCGGTCCTCCACCCCGCTGACCATCCCTGCCCCTCTTGGACCTCCAATCCACTGACTGTCCCCTCCCCGCTCTGTCCTCCAGCCCGCTGACCATCCCCGTCCCGCTCGGTCCTCCAGCCCACTGACCATCCCCGTCTCGCTTGATCCTCCAGCCCACTGACCGTCTCCGCCCCTCTCGGTCCTCCAGCCCGCTGACCAACCCTGCCCCACTCGGTCATCCAGCCCGCTGACCGTCCCTGCCTTGCTTGGTCCTCCAACACATGGACTATCCCTGCCCCGCTCGGTCCTCCAACACATGGACTATCCCTGCCCCACTCGGTCCTCCAGCCCGTCGACCATCCCTGCCCTGCTTGGTCCTCCAACACATGGAATATCCCCTCCCCGTTCGGTCCTCCAGCCCCCTGACCGTTCCTGCCCCGCTTGGTCCTCCAACACATGAACTATCCCCACCCCACTCGGTCCTCCAGCCCACTGACTGTCCCTCCAACACATGGACTATCCCCGTCCCACTCATTCCTCCAGCCCCCTGACCGTCCCTACCTCGCTCAGTCCTCCAGCACATGAACTATCCCTGCCCCGCTTGGTCCTCCAGCCCACTGACTGTTCCTGCCCCGCTTGGTCCTCCAACACATGGACCATCCCCTCCCCGCTCGGTCCTCCAGCACACTGACCATCCCTACCCCTCTCGGTCCTCCAACTCACTGACCATCCCCTCCCCACTCTGTCCTCCAGCCCACTGACCATCCCCGCCCCTCTCGGTCCTCCAACTCAACCATCCCCTCCCCGCTCTGTCCTCCAGCTCGCTGACCATCCCCGTCCCCCTCGGTCCTCCAGCCCGCAGATTTTCCCCTCCCCCCTCAATCCTCCAGCCCACTGACCGTCCCCTCCCCACTCTGTCCTCCAGCTCACTGACCATCCCCACCCTGCTCGGTCCTCCTGCTCGCTGACAATCCCCGCCCCTCTCGGTCCTCCAGCCCACAGATCATCCCTGCCTCTCTTGGTCCTCCAGCCCACTGACCATCCCTGCCCTGCTCGGTCCTCCGACACATGGACTATCCCTGCCTCACTCGGTCCTCCAGCCCGCTGACCATCCCTGCCCTGCTTGGTCCTCCAACACATGGAGTATCCCCGCCCCGCTCGGTCCTCCAGCCCCCTGACCGTTTCTGCCCCGCTTGGTCCTCCAACACATGAACTATCCCCAACCCACTCGGTCCTCCAGCCTGCTGACTGTCCCTCCAACACATGGACTATCCCCGTCCCACTCAGTCCTCCCGCCTGCTGACCGTCCCTGCCCCGCTCGGTCCTCCAACACATTGACTATCCCAGCCCCGCTCAGTCTTCCAGCCCACTGACCGTTCCTGCCTCGCTCGGTCCTCCAACACATGGACTATCCCTACCCCGCTTGGTCCTCCAGCCCACTGACTGTTCCTGCCTCGCTCGGTCCTCCAACACATGGACTATCCCTACCCCGCTTGGTCCTCCAGCCCACTGACTGTTCCTGCCTCGCTCGGTCCTCCAACACATGGACTATCCCTACCCCGCTCGGTCCTCCAGCCCACTGACTGTTCCTGCCTCGCTCGGTCCTCCAACACATGAACTATCCCTGCCCCGCTTGGTCCTCCAGCCCACTGACTGTTCCTGCCCCACTTGGTCCTCCAACACATCCACCATCCCCTCCCCACTTGGTCCTCCAGCCCACTGACTGTTCCTGCCCCTCTTGGTCCTCCAACACATGGACCATCCCCTCGCCGCTCAGTCCTCCAGCACACTGACCATCCCCGCCCCTCTCGGTCCTCCAACTCAACCATCCCCTCCCCGCTCTGTCCTCCAGCTCGCTGACTATCCCCGCCCCCTCGGTCTTCCAGCCCACTGATCATCCCCGTCCCGCTCGGTCCTCCAGCCCACTGACCGTCCCCTCCCCGCTCTGTCCTCCAGCCCGCTGACCATCCCCGTCCCGCTCGGTCCTCCAGCCCACTGACCGTCTCCGCCCCTCTCGTTCCACCAGCCCACTGACCAACCCCGCCCCACTCGGTCCTCCAGCCCACAGATCATCCCTGCCTCTCTTGGTCCTCCAGCCCACTGACCATCCCTGCCCTGCTCGGTCCTCCAACACATGGACTATCCCTGCCCCACTCAGTCCTCCAGCCCGCTGACCATCCCTGCCCTGCTCGGTCCTCCAACACATGGACTATCCCTGCCCCACTCGGTCCTCCAGCCCGCTGACCATCCCTGCCCTGCTCAGTTCTCCAACACATGGAGTATCCCCGCCCCGCTCGGTCCTCCAGCCCCCTGACCGTTTCTGCCCCACTTGGTCCTCCAACACATGAACTATCCCCAACCCACTCGTTCCTCCAGCCTGCTGACTGTCCCTCCACACATGGACTATCCCCGTCCCACTCAGTCCTACCGCCTGCTGACCGTCCCTGCCCCGCTTGGTCCTCAAACGCATGGACTATCCTCGCCTTGCTCCGTCCTCCAGCCCGCTGACCATTCCTATCCCGCTCGATCCTCCAGCCCACTGACCATCCCCTCCCCGCTCTGTCCTCCAGCCCACTGACCATCCCTGTCCCGCTCGGTCTTCCAGCCCACTGACCGTCTCCGCCCCTCTCGTTCCACCAGCACACTGACTAACCCCGCCCCACTCGGTCCTCCAGCCCGCTGACCATCCCTGCCCTGCTCGGTCCTCCAATACATGGACTACCCCGCCCCGCTCGGTCCTCCAGCCTGCTGACCGTTCCTGCCCCTCTCGGTCCTCCAACACATGGACTATCCCTGCCCCACTCGGTCCTCCAGACCGCTGACATTTCCTGCCCTGCTTGGTCCGCCAACACATGGACTATCCCCGCCCCGCTTGGTCCTCCAGCCCTCTGACCGTCCCTACCCCTCTTGGTCCTCCAACACATGGACTATCCCCGCCTCACTCGGTCTTCCAGTCGGCTGACCGTCCCTGATCCATTCAGTGCTCCAGCGCGCTACCCGTCCTTCCTTGGCCGGTCCTCCAGCCCACTGACTGTCCCTCATTTACCCAATCCTCCAGTCCGCTGGCCATCCCCATCCTGCTCAGTCTTCCAGCCCCCTGGCTGTCTCAGTATTACTCGGTTCCAGCCTGCTGGCTGTCCCCACCCCACTCAAGCCTCCAGCCCGCTGACCATCCCTGCTCAGTACAGCCCTCTAGCTTGCTCCTCTCCATGCCTCTAGCTGCCTTATCTCAGCAGAGAGTACCAAGAGGGGTAAAAGGGGGAAGAAATGAGAAAAAAATAGCAAATAAACAGAAGGAGTGGAGAAGCTACAGTTGGAGCATCTTTCTCAGGCCCTTCAAGGAAAGTAGACCTTCAATGATACCAGCGCACATCCTGGTGAAGGTGTATTCAGGAGATCAAGATTCCAGAGTGACAATGAACTGTAGCTCATTTTTCAAAATATTTTTGAATGCATAATTTCAAGCAAACCAAATAATTAGCTATTTAAAAATCCAGAGACATGCGAGGCAAGGGTGGAAATAGTGTTAAACCTGAATTTCTTATTTAAAATGGTTTGTACAGAATTTAACGATCCTAAACAAAACCTGAGGCCAGATGTTGTATAAGGCATTTGTTAGCTGAAACGGTTAAGTGATAGTACAAAGTAAGTTATACGCATCAGGATATAAAGAAGCAAACCAAAACTGTGGCTTTGTGTCTTCACCTATTGTGCCTCTGGTCCAGTGCTGGTTATCAATATTGTGTGATAATATCTTAGTCGCTATTTTAACTTGAAGGAAGTGAAGAAAGTGAACAGATGCTGGAGATCAGAGTAATGAGTGTGTTGTTGGGAAAGCACAGCAGGTCAGGCAGCATCCGGGGAGCAGGAGAATTGACGTTTCAGGTATAAGCTCTTCATCAGGAATGTGGCTTGTGGGTCAGGATGAGAGATAAATGGGAGGGGGGTGGAGTATGAGGGAAGTTAGCCGAGAAAGCGATAGGTGGATGAAAGTGCGGGAAAAGGTGATAGGTCAGAGGGGGCAGTAGTGGACAGGTATGTGGGGCGCTGCCAAGTTGGAGGCTTTGGACTGGGATAATGTGGGGGGGAGGGGAAATGAGGAAGTTGTTTTAATCCACATTGGCCCCATGGATAATATGGGAGGAGGGGAAATGAGGAACCATAATGTGGGGGGAGGAGAAATGAGGAAGGATAATGTCCCAAGCCGCCAACTCGGCACCGCTCTCCGCACCTGTCCATCACTTCCCCCAACCTATCACCTTCTCCCTCACTTCATCCACCTATCGCTTTCTCAGCTAACATCCCCCCATCCCCATCCCCTCTCATTTATCTCTTAGACTGTGTAGGTGCCTGTCTGGGTCTCTACTTTGGATCGGTACTCGTCCTTGGTTGTCTTAATGGCCCTGCAAAAGTCATACTTGGATTTCTTATATTTGAGTGGGTCTCCTGATCTGAAGGCCTGGTTTTAGCAGGTTCCGTATGTCCTGATTCATCCAGGGTTTCTTGTTGGGGAACACCCGGATTGACTTCCTTGGTATACAGTCCTCCACACACTTGCTGATAAAGTCTGTGACAGTGGTGGCATACTCGCCCAAGGTACCTGAGGACTGTCTAAACACGGCCCAATCAGCGGATTCCAGACAGCACCAGAGTTGATCCTCTGCCTTCTCCGATCAGCACTGGACCTGTATCCGCGAGGGGGGTCTCCTGCTTGAGCTTTTGCATATAAGCCGGTAGAAGAGGCTCGGCACTGTGGTCAGAGTTCCCGAAATGAGGGCGGGGGATGGTGCAGTAGGCATTCTTCACAGTAGCGTAGCAGTGGTCTAAAATGGAGAAGGAAGAAAGAGAGCCTTTTTTCACAGCCACATTGGATGTCTCACAAAGAACATGCAAAGAAGGATGGAGGAAAGCCAGCTGACTCATTGAGCCTTTCCCATCCTGGCTTTGGTGCAGCCCTTTCACACATTAGTCTCCAACACCAATCCCACTCAGCCAAGCAACTTTGCAGGATGACAAACAGAAAAAGAGTTAAATATCAAATCAATTTTGGAAGAAACTGAGAAAAATCTGCCTGTTACCTTAAGCTAACGAGAGTGATCAATATGACTAGGCACCAATCACAAATAAAACTATGTATGGTACTCATGTTTTCTTCTTGAGTATTTCAGATCTACATGAATTGTATCAGTAATTCAGTCCAGAAGTTAAATATTCCCTGCAAAAAGTGAAACATCCTTTCACCTAACCTAGTTTCACTGCACTTATCGTGACATTTATGCTCCCTTGGTCCACCATAACCTATTTCTTTATCCACTGACACCATTTAATGTTTTCATCATTAAAAAAGACTTCAATTAAAATTTGCCTTTAAAATTATAAATTGGCACTCCCAATCGTTTTGACTGAGTGAAAGCTGAGGGCCCTCAAACTAAGTGTTGAAGACACTGAAGGATTTGGATAAGCAGAAGTAATTTCTGATAAGTATCTAGTTATACTAATGTGATGAACATCGCTTAAACATTAACTGGAACATGCGAAGTTTGAGCAGTACCAGCTGCACTCTCCCATTTTGATTTGTCTTGGTGTTGAACAAGATGAGTCTGAATGTTTGGAGATGGACCTGGATATGATGGGTAACCAGGACACCTTCTGTGTCATGTCAAGCTTTAGACATTCCACATCATGCTGCTAACTTGACTTCAAGTCCACTGGACTCCTCCGCTCAGACTGTTGGGAACACCATGCCAGGGTAGACAAATCCCGACGTTGCTCAGGGTAGGAATCATGAGAGCTATCCTCACTTGATTTATCCCCCTTTTGGTGTGGATGCTGCCACATGCTGACAACTACTTGGAGCCACAGGCGAGAGCTAGGTGAAGGGGAGAACTAATATAGGTTGAGCCATTCAAAGAATGCAGTGAGCCCAATGTGAGAGGTGCTACTGGTCCCTTAGATCAATATCTTGCACTGGTAAAAGTATATTTGACAACTGTGATCATTAAAGCACTAATCCCATTCTACAGCTGAGCAATCGGGTTTCTGGAATTGCTTTTTCAAAGTGAACCAATATAAATTACAAATGAATTCAAATGGATTGACTAGCACATTTCTTCTCTTAGTCAAGTCTGTAATTCTGGGTGCAACTTGGGTGCACCAATTTCATTTGGTGCCATTGTATCTTGAGCTGCAGTTTGAATCTTCATGGTCAACCTGGCCTCATCCAATAACACAAAGAGCAATTCCAATGTTCTTTTAAAGTTGCAGCTGAGTTTCCATTTAAATAAGCTAATCGTGTCTGTGTCTTACGTTCTGCTATCTGGACAAAATTCACACTTGACCATTTGTTTCATCTAGGGGGGGTTCATGATCAGTTGAACTAGTATGGACAGTCAACAATTTGTAGCAATTTTCTAATAGTTCATTGAGGTTTATACGTTAGTTGTTAGACAAAGAAAGTATACTACTGTGATAGATGGGAATGCTTTCCTGATACCTAGGTTTTTCTGTAGCATGGAGGAGTGGGTTCAGTGTGTTGAAGAGGTGAATTGTCCTTCCCAAATGGTTTTACAATCTTTGCCGGTAGTCTTTGGTAGTAATTCATTTACAAGAATTCTTTGAGGATATTACAAGGGCAGTGGACAATGAGGAACTGGTGGATATGGTGTATCGGGATTACCAGAAGACATTCGACAAGGTGTTTCACAAAAGGCTTCTGCATAAGATAAAGGTGCATGGCATTCTGGGTAATGCATGAGCATGGATAGAAGATTGATTACCTAACAGAAAGCAAAGATTGGGGATAAATGAGCACTTTTCTGCTTGGTGGTCAGTGGCTAGCCATGTGCCTCAGGGATCAGTATTGGGACAGCAATTGCTCCCAATTTATACAGATAATTTAGAGTTGGGGACCAAGTGTTGTGTGTCAAAATTCACAGATACACTAAAATGAGTGGTAAACCAAAGTGTGCAGATGACACTGAAAGTCTGCAGGGCAATATAGATAGGTTAAGTGAGTGGGCAAGGGTGGGTTGGTGGAGTACAATGTAGGTAAATGTGAGGTCATCCATTTTGGTAAGAATAACAGGAAAATGGACTATTACTTAAATGGTGACAAATTGCAGTATAGTCCTGCGCAGAGGGACCTGGGTATCCTTGTGCATGAAGTGCAGAAGGTTGGTTTGCGGGTGCAACAGGTAATTAAGCAGGTGAATGAATATCACTCTTCATTTCTACTAAAAACAGGGAGATTAAGCTGCAGCTGTATCGGGTGTTGGTGAGCCTGCACCTGGAGTACTGTGTACCGTTTTAGTCTCCTTACCTGAGAAAGAATATACTGGCACTGGAGGGGTGTAGAGGAGGTTCATTTGGTCAATTCCAGAATTGAGAGGATTGACTTATGAGGAGAGATTGAGTAGACTGGGATGATATTAATTGGAATTTAGAAGAATGAGGGGGTAATTTATAGATACATTATGAAGGGAACAGATAAGATAGAAGCAGGGAGTTTGTTTCCACATGTGGGTGAAACTAGAATGAAGAGGCATAGCGTCAAAACATGGGGGAGGAGAAGCAGGACTGATTTGACGTACAACTTCTCACCCAGAGGGGTGTGAATCTGTGGAATTCCCTGCCCTGTGAAATAGTTGAGGCTACCTCGTTACATGTTTTTAAGTCAAAGATGGATAGATTTTTGAAAAGTAAAGGAATTAGGGGTTATCGTGTGCAGGTGGGTAAGTGGAGCTGAGTCCATGAAAAGATCAGCCACAATCTTATTTAATGTTGGAGCTGGCTCAATAGGCCGGGTGGCCTACTCCTGCTCCTATTCCTTATGTTCTTATGTTTTTATGTAACAGGCTTTGTTCTTCCTTCAGGTTGATGTAAAGTAGCTTTTCTCTCTCAAGAAGATGGTGCCTCATTCGCCGAGGTCCTCTCAGTCTTTGTACCCACCTACCCATGTCATTGTACCTTATTTTGGGGAATGTAATCTATCCTGTGTCAATCACTTGTCTAAATCTACTTGGTTAATGATTGTGAGTGGCTATTTCTAATGCCAGGATGACCATTGTCCCCTTCCCCCATCTCCATTTGAAGGTTAGCTTGAATTCTACCTAAGAACAAAAATGTCTTATTTGATGAAACACTACATTCATCAGAGAGTGGTGGCACCCAATAAATCTTTGTTTATGTTTGCAGAAGGCAAGTTACTCTGTAAAATTGAGGTCTTGCTACACAGTAAATACTAAACATGAAATATTAAACAAAATAGATTTAAAGGGGACCCTAATTTATATTTGTCCCCAATTTGAGCAGGAAATATATTATTAAAATCTCCAAACTAATTCTTAACCTATTAGAAAGATTCTTGATCAGTATGGGAATAAAGGGCTATGGGGAAATGCAGGAAACATCCAGATGCTTTTAAATGTTGCAGTTGTATTGGCTTCCACCACATCCTCTGGCAGCCCATTCTACACACGTACCTCCCTCTGCTTGAAACAGTTGCCCCTTAGGTCTCTGTTATATCTTTTCCATCTCACCATAAACCTATGCCCTGGTTTCCTGGACTCCTCCACCTCAGGGAAAAGACCTTCTCTATCTAACCTATCCATGCACCTCATGATTTTATAAACCTCTATGAGGTCACCCCTCAGCCTCCCACATTCCAGGGAAAAAAACCCAGCCTATTCAACCTCTCCCTATAGCTCAAATCCTCCAACCCTGGCAACATCCTTGTAAATCTTTACTGAACCCTTTCAAGTTTCACAACACCCTTCCGATTGGAAGGAGACCAGAATTGCATGCAATATTCCAGAAGTGGTCTAATTGACAACCTGTACAGCCACAGCATGACCTCCCAACTCCTGTACTCAATATTCTGACCAATAAAGGAAACCATATTAAATGCTTTCTTCACTATCATATGTACCTGCGACTCTACTTTCAAGGAGCTATGAACCTGTACTCCGAGGAGTCTTTCTTCAGCAACACTCTCGAGGGCCTTACCATTGTCTATAAGTCCTGCTAAGCTTTCCCAAATGCAGCACCTTGCATTTATCTAAATTAAACTCCATCTTCCACTCCTCAGCCCATCAGCCCATCTGATCAAGATCCTGTTGTAATCTGAGGTAACCTTCTTCACTGTCCACTACACCTCTAATTTTGGCGTCATCTGCAAACTGACTAACTATACTTCTTATGCTCACATCCAAATCATTTTCGTAAATGACAAAAAGTAGTGGATCCGCACGGATCCTTGTGGCACTCCACTTGTCACAGGCCTCCAGTCTGAAAAACAACCCACCACCACCACCCTCTGTCTTCTAACCATTTCTGTATTGAAATGGTTAGTTCGCCCTATATTCCATGAGATCTGACCTTGCTAATCAGTCTCCCACAGGGAACCTTGTCAAACACTTTACTCAAGTCCATATAGATCACGTCCACCACTCTGCCCTCATCAATCCTCTTTCTTATTGCTTCAAAAAACTCAATCAAGTTTGTGAGACATGATTTCCCACACACAAAGCCATGTTGACTGTCCTTAATCAGTACTTGCCTTTCCAAATACATATAAATCCTGGCCCTTAGGATTCTCTCCAACAGCTTGCCCACCAGCGATGTCAGGCTCACCAGTCTATAGTTCCCTGGCTTGTCCTTACCACCTTTCTTAAATAGTGGCACCACATTAGCCAACCTCCAGTCTTCTGCCACGTCATCTGTGACTATTGATGATACAAATATCTCAGCAGAGCAGGCTTGAGGGGTGAATAGTGTCTCATAGTGTATTTCTGATAGTTTTATGATCTTACTTTGAAAGTATAAGTTTGGTTCCTTAATTGCTTGATTATATATCCCAGATAACATACTGAAGCTGCTGAAACTGTTAATATCAATATATGAGCAGTGGCTAAAACATAAGGTCAGCATCCTCACCCAATACTGTTTTGACATACATTATATACCAGGTCTGACCAAACATGCTTTCCCTTTGTGTGTCTTCTTCAATTTCTTTGATCTGCTGGTATATTTTAACCAGAGTGGTTTTTTTTTACTGAGGTACTGATTTTCTCTGGGATTAATGCGAGGTTTACAGGCAAAGGGATGATTGCGTGGCCAAATTGAAAGATAGCCTTCAGTGCCTCATTCTGCATAAAGATTCTTACTCTTAGTGCTGTAATGTTACCTGTGGAGATATGGGCTGTGAAGGAACTTCCTTTGATCATTGTCTCAGTGGATTGGAAGCAGAAGGTAAGCATCCAAATGGGGCAAAGATCTCGTCCAGTGGGTTGGATTCTTTTTTTTTTACTTTCCTTCTCCCTTAAAGCAAATTATTGCATTTGTTTTTCTCTTGTTCCCCCATTCTGTATTGGAACTGTGCTATCATTCTTTGAGGACTTTGGCTTATCCTGAGCTCGTAATGGTATATTCAGGTACAGCAACAAATTGTACATGGGCTTAAAGGATTCTGTAGCTGTCCCTTTACCTCTACCCATCTTGTAGATAGTTCTTATCAAGTACTTCCCACATTAGCCTTTGATTGATCTAACCCAAAGTTTTTATACCTCTCACTAATACCACAGATGGTATTCACATTTTTTCTTGATGAATTATGTGTCATTACTTTGATTATTTAAACTATGTTTTATTTTTGTTTCTCAGGCCACAATAGCATTCTTGTGTGCTGGTGTATATTTCTGAGACCCGTTCTTCAGTGTATCTTCACCACAGATTCCAGAATGTTACTTACTTCAGCTGTAACATTTGCATTTGTACAGTTATACCCATATCCCAAACTCATGCTTCACATTTTTGACACTTTTGAAAAATCAAAAGCTGGAGAAACCTCCCACTTGGTTCCAACATTTCAGATGGTCGCCAAATCACCCAATTAAATTCTTTTTAAAATATTCATAAGCAAGGACTTACATAGAGTCATTTGGTCCTTTGGGTCTAATTTGTCCATGCTGACCAGGTTTCCCAAATTAAACTGTTCCCTTTTGCCTGTATTTGGCTCATATCCCTTTGTACCCTCATCTAAATCACGAATATATACTGTGAATGGCTCAGATCCGAGCACTGATTTCTGCAGTACCATACTACTTACCACCTGCTATTTGGAAAAGGATCCATTTATTCCTACTCTATTTTGTGTCTTCCAATCAATTTTCTATCCATGTTTTATATCTCTAAGACAATGCTGGCAATTAATTAATTTCATCAAGACTTTCCTTACAAGTTGTAATCCCATTTCACCACCCTCAAAATTATCTATTCCTATTTCCATTTGTTGCTGTGAGGCCTTTCCCCTGTCACTGTTCGTTTACTGTCAGAAGGCTATCCACAGGGAGGTAATGGTTTGGTGGTATTATCATTGGACTGTTAATCTGGAGATACAGATAATGTTCTGGGGATCTGGATTCAAATCCTGCTGTATCAGATGATTGAAGTAACAATCTAATGATGACTGTGAATCTATTGTTGATTGCTGGGGAAATATCCATTTGGTTCACTAACGTGGTATAGGGAGGGCAATTGTCATCCTTACCTGGTCTGACTGACATTGATAGAAAGTGAGGGCTGCAGATGCTGGAGATCAGAGCTGAAAATGTGTTGCTGGAAAAGCGCAGCAGGTCAGGCAGCATCCAAGGAACAGGAGAATTGACGTTTCGGGCATAAGCCCTTCTTTCCTCATTCCTGAAGAAGGGCTTATACCCGAAACGTCGATTCTCCTGTTCCTTGGATGCTGCCTGACCTGCTGCGCTTTTCCAGCAACACATTTTCAGCTCTGACTGACATTGATCCACAGCTATGTGTTTGACTCTTAACTGCCCTCTGGTCAATAAATGCTGAGCTAACCAGTGATGTCTTCACCTCATGTATGCCTAAAGAATAATCCCTGTAATTATCATTCTGTCTGATTCATGAGCTCTGAAGAAACCTTTCTGCCTCACTTCAAAATCAACATTTTTCATATTATCTTTAAAATAGAAATCAAACGTTATTGTGTGCTTCCAAATATTGCCAAATTCAATTGTTCGTTCTTTACAAAAGTGCCTGATACTCTTGACCGTATATACTGCTGTGCTTCATTGTGTAAGGAAGAAGGGAAGGATTGCTTTCAACTAGACTGTCCCATAGAAGGCCTAAAATCATCAGGTAAAAGATTCTTGCACTTCCTTTCCCAACACAAATCCAGATTGCCAAACCTCCTCACAGAGAATGTAATTATCACTACTCGTTGGAGACTAATTTCTGCCTGGAGTTGTTTAATATTGATTATACAAGTGATGTGGCCTGCTTTAGGGAAGACAACACCTTTTGTCAAATAAATTCACTGAGAGCATCTATTGCATCCTGCAGTTCTCCCCTCAATTTTGTATTCTTTGCTTGTAACGTGGTGTCTTTTCCAATATATTCCTGTATCTGTTTCTATTTATAACGTGCCTCATTGCATGTTTCTATCTCCCATCTTAATTGAGAATGTAAGTTGTCACTTTCCCTTTGTAACTTTGTAACTCAAACTTCTTGTATTTTTTTTACTGAGCTGCAAGGCACACAAGGGATTCGTAGGGTGGTTTGTGCTGGACTTTTTAAAAACTTAATCTTACCCTTCTGTACCTCCCGAGAAAGTCTATCAAAAATAGACTTGTAATCCCCATCACATTCCCCTACCACTCCGATTACAGCTTTTGCTTCAGCTGTCCCAGTTTTCACAACCAAAATTCCTATCAATGCTGTTTGCAAATGTCAAAGTCATTGTACCTTTTTGATTTCACTGAAGAATTATATGCCTAATTGCAATCTAAGACTGCTGCTTTCCAGTTTTTCAAATTTAAAGCAAATTAAACCTTGCTTTTTGGCCCCCGTGCTAATCGAAATGGTAATTTGTTCCTGCTCCTACAATACCTATTATTTCAAATCTCTCATTATTGCCACAATCTCAAGTTTGACCCCTCTGACTGCTTAAAGTCACTGTACAAATTTGAATTTTTGAATGTATTAGAGAAGAAATTCAGGTGTGATGTGAAATAACCTATTGGTTCATAATTGACTGCTTCAGCAATATTAATTACAACCAATTTAACCCCATCCCCCAACTGCCAGATAGGCAAATGTCAAGGGCTAGTTTTATGATTTTATTAATAGAACAAATGTTTCTTAACTTGTCGCTGAATCCTGCTGCAAATGAACAAAAATCCTTTCTGTCTAGTACCAATTAACAACTCTGTAAGAGATAAAATAAAACTAAGGGCCTTAAAACCAAAACAGCATCCACTACTCCCTTGTTCTTCATTCTTTGTTTTCCAGTGCCTCCACATTAAGAATATCACATGGGCATGTTACAACAGTGCATTATTTGAACAGGCCCCTTTATATTTGTGCAATACAACCTGTTACCAGAAATCTCTAGTATACGTCAACTTACAGTGGCATGCAGTAGCACTGTGATCATGTACCAGATTAATAATCTGGTGATGTGACAAATGATATGATGATCTGAGTAAAATTCCTCCTGTGAATACAGAAATGGATTAAGAACTATTATGTTAACTTTAAGAATGCAGAATTGATGATGTCTGAGAGAGAAAGATTAGACATAGGAGCAGAAATTAGGCCATTCAGGTTCTGATGAAATCTTGCAACAATCTATCTTGTAAATAGTCAATCAATGTTGATTAGATTCTAACAGAATGGTTTATCTTCACCTGAAGTTCTGAAGACCCCAGCCATAGAATTAACTTACTGCAGCAGTTGGGGCATGCTAACTCAATAGGCAAAATGTTGGGCTCATCCCTAGTGGCAAATTTGGAAGATGGGAGCTTTCAACTAGGGGTGGATTCTGCACCCCCATGATATTATTGAATAGCAATGGGCCATATTGAAGGGCTGAGCACTGTAAACTAAATATGGTACTCCTGCTCCCAGTTGGTATGTCCATATGCTCTTATCCCAGGTCCCCAGTGCATTGTGTGTTGGGAGAGGGAATTGCCAACAGATTGGCTACATATTCATATGTTCATAATATACAGAAGCAGAATTAGGTCATTCAACTCATTGAGTCTGCTCTGCCATTCGATCATGACTGATATTCTCCTCACCCCCATTTTCCTGCCTTCTCCCCATATCCCTTCAACCCATTACCAATTAAAAACCTGTCTAACTCCTCCTTAAAATTACTCACTGTCCCAGCATCCAACGCGCTTTGGGAGAAGCAGTTTCTCCTCAACTCTGCTTTAAATTTGCTACCCCTCATCCAAAGACAATGACCTCTTGTCCGAGAATGCCCCACAAGAGGAAGCATCCACTCCATGTCTATTTAATCCATACCTTTTATCATCTTGAATACCTCAATTTGATCTGTCCTCATTCTTCTAAATTCCAGAGAGTATAGGCCTAAACTGTTCAATCTCTCTTCATGTGACAAACCCCTCATCTCTGGGATGAATCTAGTGAACCTCCACTGAACTGCCTCCAATGCCACTACATCTTTCCTTAAATAAGGGGACCAAAACTGTGCACAATACTCTAGATGCTGTCTCTAAATGCCTTGTATAGTTGCAACTATACTTCCTCGTGAGACTTCATTCCTGTGTCAATCAGGCACTGACTACCATTGCATGTAGGACCACACAGCTCAGAGGCCCCCAGATATTCAGGCTTCACCATATGGGCTTTCCTGCAATTCTTCCCTCACAGCTCCCTTCACACCCCTGCAACTGGGTTAATAACAGTATGTGATGAGGGCCTTAACTGGCTAGGTTTCAATTAATGGTAAGTTGGGAAAGCTGTCCAAGAACCTTCTCACAATGCAATTAACTAAGAGGTGGCTCAAATGTGGTGTGGTCTTCACCTGGATTCTAGTCTTATCTGTTGGTTGACTTTAAGATTGGTACACTCAATCCCTTCCTGTTATGATTCGGTTTTAATTTTCCATATTAATACCTTTTATTTTAGTCTTAGCTCCAGTCTCCACCCAAATTTGATCCCTTGCTCCCTCTGCTTCCCTATCATGCAGGGTACAAGAGCACAGACACCATCAGATCCAGTTTTCCCAATATCAGTGCCAGACCCCCTCAAGAACCTTGACCCACTTCCCCAAGCCAGTCTTTCAGCCCTACATTCCTCACTCAGCATTGATTTACATTCTGTCAGTTTGTATATGTTCCCTGGATCAATCTCCTGTTCCCTGGATGCTGCCTGACCTGCTGTGCTGTTCCAGCAATAAAGTTTCAACTTTGATATCCAGCATCTGCAGACCTCACTTTCTCCTCCCAGTTTGTATATGGCCAGGTAATAACATAGCTATCATGACCGTCGAGGGGTTGCGTTACAATTTGGCACCTAGGTGCTCATAATGATGAGGGAGACCCTCTTCTTATGCCCTTCTTATGCTGTTGGTACCTACAATGAAGACATTGTCCCAGTCCCACTAAAATGTCTTTTCCACCCCAGGTGTGTTAAACCCTGGCACTGGGTAAGTGTCACTGCTGTCTGGACTCAAGCTATTTTCTGTGGAGAATTGTATCAATCACCCTCACTGTACTGTCCCCAACTACCACTACACCCCTTCTTAACCCAAGCCTTTAGAATGGTGCCATGGTCAATAAGCTGATCCTCCAGCTGCCTTCACTCTCATCCACACATGGTGAATGGACCTAAAATTTATTGTATAATTACAAATTGTTCTGCCCCACTCAACATTGCACTCTAAAAACTGTGAACATTGACCAAATCTGATGGCCTAAACTTAAGAAGCATGACTACCTCCCGGTACAAAGAATCTATACAATAATCACCAAATCCTGATGCATCGCAGTATCTGTAGTTCATCAACCCATAAACCCTGAACCAAATCTGCTTGAATCAGGTACGTGTTTGCTCCGGATAAAACTGGCGTCCACGTTGCAGCTGTGAAGCACAATCTATCCTGTCATCCTTAATGTGTTCTAAAGAACTAACTAATTTTAAAAAATAATCCTGATTTTTTTTCTGATTTTATTAACCATCAGGTTAAACCTCCGAGTTCCTATTGAACCTTAGGAATAAAATAAATCTTAACTGCTTATCAGCTTCTCACTCACCAAGTTACGAATTCTTATCCTGTAGCAGAGTCAGAATAGTTTCCTGGATGTTGAAAAGGAAAACTAAAGACAGACTAAAGAGGAGCACCTCTTTCTCTTCTTCCCTCAACTTTCTTAATCACTTAACTTCAGCATTCTATTGAAAGATACATCTGAGTGTCCATTTGCACTTGGTTGGCTAGTTTTCTCAAGTTAAAAACCATACAACACCAGATTATAGCCGGAGATGTGTTGCTGGAAAAGCGCAGCAGGTCAGGCAGCATCCAGGGAACAGGAGAATCGACGTTTCAGGCATAAGCCCTTCTTCAGGCTTATGCCCGAAACGTCGATTCTTCTGTTCCCTGGATGCTGCCTGACCTGCTGCGCTTTTCCAGCAACACATCTCCGGCTCTGATCTCCAGCATCTGCAGACCTCTCTTTCTCCTCAAACACCAGATTATAATCCAACAGGTTTATTTGAAAGTGCAAGCTTTCAGAGCACTGCTCCTTCGTCAGGTAGATAGTGGGGCAGGATCATAGGACACAGAATGTATAGTTTTATATGCTCCCTCAGACAAAAGATCAATCAGACTCATATGAGGATCTATTTTCAGTTTCTTTAGATCAATCCCTTCCACTCAACATCTGTTAAAGCCCTTCTTAAGGGTGGCAACTACAAAATTTAACCTAAAGATTTTGGTTTATTGTTGCAAATAGTGAGTTTATTGTTGCAAATAGTAAGTTTGTGCCTAAAATAAACTTAGATTTTCTTGCCTAGGATCCAGCGATTATTTTAGGCCTCTGGTGGATGCAGGACTGACAACAACCACTGCCTCTCTGGTGGTGCCAATCATAACGCCATAAGAATATAATATAGCAAATAGGAGCAAGGATGGCAATTCAAACGCTTAAGCCTGCTCTGCCATTCAATGTGATCATGGCTGACCTAATTTTAGCTTCAACTCCGCTTTATTTCCCATCCCGCAAAACCCATTATCCCATTCTTCATTAACAATATATCCCCTCCTTAAATTTATTCAGTATCCTGGCATCCACTGCATTCTGGGTAGTGAATTTCACAAACTCACAACACTTTGAGAGAAGTAATTTGTCTTCATCTCTGTTCTAATTCTTCCAGCCCTTAGCATAAAGCTACAACACTCCATTCCAAATTGCCTCACAGAGGAATTGTCAGCTCTACAGATACTTTGTCATTCTCCTTTAGCCGACTGATTAGGGACAGTCAACATGGTTTTGTGAGTGGGAAATCATGTTTCACAAACTTGATTGAGTTTTTTGAGGAAGTAACAAAGAGGATTGATGAGGGCAGAGCTGTAGATGTGATCTATATGGACGTCAGTAAGACGTTCAACACGGTTCCCCATGGGAGACTGATTAGCAAGGTTAGATCTCATGGAATGCGGGGAGAATTAGCCATTTGGATACATCAATGTGGACTTCACCAGTTTCCTCATTTCCCCTTCCCCCACCTCACCCCAGTTCCAAACTTCCAGCTCAGCACTTCCCCATGACTTGTCCTACCTGCCTATCTTCCTTTCCACCTATCCACTCCACCTTCCTCTCTGACCTATCACATCCATCCACACCCCCATTCACCTATTGTACTCTATACTACTTTCTCCCCACCCCAACCCTCCTCTCATTTATCTCTCCACCCTGCAGGCACACTGCCTCTATTCCTGATGAAGGGCTTTTGTCCAAAAGATCGATTTTCCTGCTCCTCGGATGCTGCCTGAACTGCTGTGCTTTTCCAGCACCACTCTAATCCAAAATTTGGGTACAGAACTGGCTCAAAGGTAGAAGACAGAGGGTGGTGGTGGAAGGCTGTTTTCAGGCTGGGAGACCTGTGACCAGTGGAGTGCCACAAGGATCGGTGCTGGGTCCTCTACTTTTTGTCATTTACATAAATGATATGGATGCAAGCATAAGAGGTACAATTAGTAAGTTTGCAGATGACACCAAAATTGGAGGTGTAGTGGACAGTGAAGAGGGTTACCTCGGATTACAACAGAAATCTGGACCAGATGGGCCAATGGGCTGAGAAGTGGCAGATGGAGTTTAATTCAAATAAACGTGAGGTGCTGCATTTTGGGAAAGCAAATCTTAGCAGGACTTATACACTTAACAGAAAGGTCCTAGGGAGTGTTGCTGAACAAAGAGACCTTGGAGTGCAGGTTCATAGCTCCTTGAAAGTGGAGTTGCAGGTACTTAGGATAGTGAAGAAGGCTTTTGGTATGCTTTCCTTTATTGGTCAGAGTATTGAGTACAGGAGTTGGAAGGTCATGTTGCTGCTTTACAGGATAGTGGTTGGGCCACTGTTGGAATATTGCGTGCAATTCTGGTCTCCTTCCTATTGGAAAGATGTTGTGAAACTTGAAAGGGTTCAGAAAAGATTTACAAGGTAGTTGCCAGTGGTGGAGGATTTGATCTATAAGGAGAGGCTGAACAGGCTGGGGCTGTTTTCCCTGGAGCGTCGGAAGCTAAGGGGTGACCTTACAGAGATTTACAAAATTATGAGTGGCATGGATAGGGTAAATAGGTAAAGTCTTTTTCCTTGGATCGGGGAGTCCAGAACTAGAGGGCATAGGTTTATGGTGAGAGGGGAAAGATATAAAAGAGACCTAAGGGACAACGTTTTCAGACAGAGGGTGGTACGTGTATGGAATGAGCTGCCAGAGGAAGTGGTGCAGGCTGGCACAATTGTAGCACCTAAGAGGCATTTGGATGGGTATGTGTATAGGAAGGGTTTGGAGGGATATGGGCCGGGTACTGGCAGTTGGGGCTAGGTTGGATTGGGATATCTGGTCGGCATGGATGGTTTGGACCGATGGGTCTGTTTCCATGCTGAACACCTCTGTGACTCTATGACTCTTTTGACCTTGAATTGGCCTGCAGCTCTTGGAGGGTAGAATTTGCTCACCGTGCTCCCTTGGGAAGGTCAGCTGTTGATCTCAAAAGCCTGACTGGACCATGATGTGCCAGTACTTTCTGGGAATAGGCAAAGTGGTGCTTTGGTTGACTATCCAGTCATCAGTTGAGAACTCCATTGTGTCTGCAAGGTTACATCCAATTACAGTCATAGAGTCATAGAGCCATACAGCACGGAAACAGACCCTTCAGTTCAACTCATTCGCACAGACCAGACATCCCAGTCTGACCTAGTCCCATGAATTAAATCTGGATTCTAAACTTTTAGTCTCAGTAATGATAACTGTGAAACTGTTTCTTTGTTGTAAAGGTCCATCCAGTTCTCTCATGTCCTATGGGGGCGGGGGCGGGGGCAGGGGTGGCGGTGGTGGCGGTGGGGGGGTCATTTGTCTCATCTGTTCTGGTCTGGTCTGTACGTGACTCCACAAGAAGGCAATTTGACCATCATCTTCTTCAGGGCAATCATGCCAAAACCACATGGCAAAAGCGAAAAATGAAATTCCTCCTTGTGATTCTGATGATGTCCACGTCAAATCCACTTTTAGGGGGATGCACTTTAAACTAAAAAGAGAAAAAATCTTTCCTCATCCATTCTTGCCTGTGGCTTTTAAGATACCAAAGAGTTTTTCTAATGTGCTGTGGTAAAATTTAAATTCAGTCTGAAGGATGTTTGTTCATGAAGTTAAAGTTCATCAGCAGCCATGTCTGGTCCGTGTTGTGATGTGATACATGTCCCCCTTTAATGGAGTGTATCTTAAACTCCTGTCCATCACTATTGACTGTGAGACAGGAAGTGATTTAAAATCCCATGTCTCAGTACACAGAATACAACAGCTGTAAAGGTCAAACATTTCTGCGTAGCCTCCTAGTTACAATTAACTGCTCGCAGCTTTATATTAGATGAAAGATCTTGCATATTGTTTCAGCATTTCTTGTCATATGATTATTATCGTGAGAATAAACAGAGGAACAAAACAGTTCACTTCACTTAAATAATGTCCATGGAGCAAATTTAGTTTCTTCAGATCTTTAGAATTACAAGTTGCATTTATCCGGTGCTGTTAACCAACTGCATACAATTCTAATCGTCCAGCTTTCAGAAGGATACTATTAAGCTGGAAAGGATGCAGAAAAGATTTACAAGGATGTTACCAAGATTGGAAGGTTTAAGTTATAAGGAGAGGCTGGATAGACTGGGACTATTTTCCCTGTAGTGTTGGAGGCTGGGAGGTGACCTTATAGGGGTTTATAAAAACATGAGGGTCATAGATAGGGTGAATAGCCAAGGTCTTTTACTGAAGTTGGGGGAGTCTAAAAATAGAGGGCATAGGTTTAAGGTGAGGGAGGAAGGATTTAAAAGGGAGCTATAGAGCAACTTTTTCAAACAGGCAGTGGTGCATATATGGACTGACTGTCAGAGGGGTGGTAGAGGCAGGTGCAATTGCAATTTTTAAAAGACTTTTGAATTGGTACAGAAATAGGATGATTTAGAGGGATATGTGCCAAAAGCAGGCAAATGGTTCTAGTTCTATTTAGGAAACTAGTCAGCATGGACGAATTGGGCCGAAGGGTCTGTTTCCGTACTCTATGACTCTATAAGCTATCCTAAGATACTTTACAAAAGACTCATGGAACAAAGCCTGACAGGCAGCCACAGGAGCAGACATTAGGAAGAATGGCAAAACCCATGATCAAAGATGGTACCCTCTATGTGTGTGTGTGTGTGTGTTTATGTGACGAAGAGAAGTTCAGAGAGCAAATTACAGAGTGCAGGATTCTTGAAAGCTGAAAGCATAGCTGCCAATGTCACAGCAGTTAAAATCTAAGATACACCAGAGGACAGAATTGAAGTGCTGTGGGGATCTGAAACAGTAATAGGGGTCAGAGTATGGTTTGGAGATAGGGACAAGTAGGATCACTGAGGGACTTGAAAGCAAGGAAGAGCAGTTTAAAATCAAGGCATTACTGGATCAGGAGTCCTTGTAAGTGAGCAAACACAAACATAATAGAGAAGAGGTCTGACAAATGCTTCCCTGAAATGACAATTCCTTTTTAAAGAAGTGAATATCTATTATATTGATTACAAGATTGCATGAGTCAAATCAACTGTTTTTATCTCCTTCCTTATCTCTCAACGTAAGAATGAACTTGGCCCCAATTTTCTTCTCTCTGGCGCAAAACACTCAAGCTCAGTTGGATGAATGGGCATTATTGTCCATTTGTCTACTTTAAAACTGATCTGACATTCAGTTAATTGCTGCCGTATATTTTTATCCTTTGCATTCATCATCTGCCTATTTAACTTGGTGCCATCATCAAATTTTATATCATTATTTTGTGCCAGAAACAGTCTCCTCCAAATGAATAATCATTACCATGAATAGCGCTGAACTTATGCTAGACTCCTGGGGAGTTCCATTACTCACTGCACCTTGACAGGAAATTTTGTGTTTACCATCACCTGCTGCTTTCTCTTCTTTAGCCATGTAGTGAATCCAGAGCTAACTCCGAGAGCTCCAAGAATGGTCCTGGGGGTGAAGGGCTTCTCACATGAGGACCGGTTGACAACTCTGGGTCTATATTTGATAGAGTTTAGAAGGATGTGGGAATAGATAAAGATATAGAATTTCTGCAGTGTGGAAACAGGCCCTTTGACCCAACAAGTCCACACTGACCCTTCGGAGAGTAACCCACCCAGACCCTTTCCCAGACTAATGCTCTTATATTTACCCCAGACTAATGCACCTAGCCTACACATCCCTGAACACTATGGGAAGTTTAGCATGGCCAATTTACCTAACCTGCACACTATTGGATTGTGGGAGGAAACCGGAGAACCTGGAGGAAACCTACACAGACACAAGAAGAATGTGCAAACTCTACACAGACAGTCGCCCGACGCAGGAATTGAACCCGGGTTCCTGGTGCTGTGAGCCACTGTGCCATCCCATTGACACTTAAAGAATACTGGGAGACCTGGATAGAGTGGATGTGGAGAAGACTTTTCCATGAGTAGGAGAGAGTAGGACTTAAGATCCTATCTTCAGAGAGAAGGGATGACCCTTTAGAGGAGGAATTTCTTCAGTCAAAGGTTGGTGAATCTGTAGAACTCATTGGCTCAGAAGGCTGTGGAGGCCAAGTCATAGGATGCATTTAAGACAGAGATAGATGCTGTCTTGATTATTAAGGGTTGATCAAAGTCTATGGAGAGAAAGCAGGAGAAGGGGGTTGAAAAACATATCAGATTTCATCGAATGGTGGAGCAGACTCAATGGGTCAAATGGCCCAATTGTCCTATATACTATAGTCTTATCGTCATGCATATTATTTCCTGCTGAGACCTGCAGAACTTGATTCTAGATGATATCCACTTAAATGTCTGCAGTTCAAAATATAAAGACACAGTGATGAATTAGCAGTCATGAGTATTGGATTTAAATTCATTGCAAAGTTTTAAAAGTTCAAAAAATGTTTTGAGTTTTCATCCTTTACGCAGTTGAATGGGTAAGGGAGAGGGACAATGCAACGAGTCAAACCAAAATGATTAAATACTGTGGAAAAATAAGAGAATAGCTCTCTATAATAGCTGGTTACTGATCTAAAGAAGGCTGCTTAGTCAAAAGTGGCAATCAAACTAAATTTGGCCACTTCTTTTGTGGCACTCTAGAACAATGCCTGTACATGTGCTCATGAGCACAAGAGTTTAAGAGCAGGAAGGTGATGCTGGACCTGTGCAAAACATTGGTTAGGCCACAGTTAGAATGTTCTGGAATCCATATTATAGAAGGGAAGTGATAGCCCTGGAGAGGGTGCAGAGGAGACCACCAGAATGTTGTCTGGGCTGGAGAGTTTCAGTCATGTAGAGAGGTTGGACAGACTGGGGTTGTTTAACGTTTGAGCAGAGGAGATTGCGCAAGGACATGATTGAGATCTATAAAATCATAAGGGGCTTAGACAGGGTGGACAGGAAAGAACTTTTCCCCTTGATGAGGAGAACAATGACTTGGGGCATAGATTTAAGGAAGAGATAAGAGGTTTAGAGGACATGTGAAGAAACACTGGTGGGAATCTGGAACTTATAGCTTGTAATAATGGTAGAGGCAGAAACCATTGTAACATTTCAGAAGTATTTAGTTGTGCACTTGCATATAAGACCAAGTACAGGAAAATGGAATTAGAATTGGGTGGCATGGTGGCACAGTGGTTAGCACTGCTGCCTCACAGCGGCAGAGTCCTGGGTTCAATTCCTGCCTCAGGCGACTGACTGTGGAGTTTGCACATTCTCCCTGTGTCTGTGTGGGTTCCCTCCGGGTGCTCCGGTTTCCTCCCACAGTCCAAAAATATGCAGGTTAGGTGAATTGGCCATGCTAAATTGCCCCATAGTGTTAGGTGTAGGGGAATGGGTCTGGGTGGGTTGCGCTTTGGCGGGTCGATGTGGATTTGTTGGGCCAAAGGGCCTGTTTCAACACTGTAAGTAATCTAATAGTTAGCTGCTTATGTTTGACTGACAAAGATGGACTAATGGGACTGTTTCTGTGCTGTCAACTTCTATGACACCATGCCTCGACGTTACATCCTGTTTGGGGACCGAAAGCACAAACAGATTGTAACATCACTCAGATGCTAATTTGGGCAGATCGTGTTAATCTTCCCTCTCCAACTTCCCCAGCCCAGCATGAGCTCAGCTTGCATGGGGAACTCACACTAATCATTGTTAAGACATGCTTTTATGTGAAGGATTCTCACTTTCTTTCGCTGCTGCAGAGGGAGTGGGAATTTTCTGTCAGTTCCTTTGGGGGCATTCTGAAGAGCTGTTCGAGTCAGAGAGAAGTGTTTGTGAACTCTCCAATATCTCATGAGCTCTGTCCCTCACGATCAGGCCTTTTTGCTTGTATGTTGAGAGAAAGAGGAGGAGAATCAAAAGGAAGAGGAGCCAACTGGAATTCCTGCTCCAGTTGAGTCCAATTCCGCAAAAATTAAATCCCTGTTTCGCCACTAATTTTCCACCTTTCCATTATCCTTTTTTAAAAATTCTTTCATGGGATGTGGCTGTCACTGACTTGGCCATCCTTGGTTGTCCACTTCTAATTGGCCTTGAATTGAAAGGCTTGCAAGGACACTTCAGAACGCAGTTAAGAATTAATTGCATTCCATATGTCAGGAATCATATGCCATGGAGTCTTGGAGTCAGATAGATGTACAGCACGGAAACAGACCCTTCGGTCCAATTTGTCCATACCGGCCAAATGTCCTAAATTAATCTAATTGAATTGAATTGAATTTATTGTCACATGTACCAAGGCACAGTGAAAAGCTTTGTCTTGTGAGCAAAACAGGTAGATTACATAGTTAAATGGCATAGGTAAATAATAGGTAAACAGCGGCAAAAACACAGGTACAGGCAAATGTTAAGAGTTTATGAGTCCATTCAGTATTCTAACAATAGTAGGATAGAAACTGTTACAAAACCGGATGGTGCGTGTGTTCAGGCTTCTGTACCTTATCCCTGATGGTAGAGGTTGTAGAAAAACATTGCCAGGGTGGGATGGACCTTTAAGAATGCTGGGGCCTTTCCTTGACAGCGGGCCAAGTAGATGGATTCTATAGATGGGAGGTTGGCCTTTGTGATTGTCCGGGCCAAGCTCACCACTTCAATCTTGGATGGTACAGTTGCCATACAGTTGCACCTATAAAAACTGGCAAAGGTATTCACTGTCATGCCAAATTTCCTCAGCTGCCTGAGGAAGAAGAGAGGTTGTTGGGCCTTTGTAAATAGTGCGTCCACATGAACAGTCCAAGAAAGCCTGTTGTGGATGATCACTCCCAGGAGCTTGACATTCTACACTTGTTCCACCTGTGTGCTGTTAATGTGTAGGGGGGCATGAGTAACATCCCGGCGAAAGTCAACAATGAGTTCCTTGGTTTTGCCAGCATTGAGAACTAGGTTGTTCTCAGTGCATGAATTTTTAGATTAGATTAGATTACTTACAGTGTGGAAACAGGCCCTTCGGCCCAACAAGTCCACACCGACCCGCCGAAGCGTAACCCACCCATACCACTACATTTACCCCTTTACCTAACACTACGGGCAATTTAGCATGGCCAATTCACCTGACTTGCACATCTTTGGACTGTGGGAGGAAACCGGAGCCCCCGGAGGAAACCCACGCAGACATGGGGAGAACGTGCAAACTCCACACAGTGGAATTGAACCCGGGTCTCTGGCGCTGCGAGGCAGCAGTGCTAACCACTGTGCCACTGTGCCGCCCACGGTCTCGGTCTAGGTCTTCCACCTCCTGTCTGTAGTCTGTTTCATCGCCCCATTTGCCAGCATTTTGCCCATATCCCTCTAAATCCTTCCTATTCATTTATCCATCCAGATGGCTTTTAAATATTGTAATTATACCAGACTCCACCACTTCCTCTGTTAGCTCATTCCATACATGCACCACCCTCTGTGTGAAAAAAGTTGGGCCTTAGGTTCTTTTTAAATCTTTCCCCTCTTACCTTAAACCTGTGCCCTCTAGGTTTGGACTCCCCTACTATTCACCCTATCCATGCCCCTCATGATTTTATAAACTCCTATAACATCATCCCTCAGCCTCTGAACTCCAGAGAAAATAACCCAGCCTATTCAGCCTCTCCCAATAACTCAAACCCTCAAACCCAGGCAAATTTCTTGTAAATCTTTTCTGAGCCCTTTCAAGTTTCACAACATCCTTCCTGATGAAGGGCTCTTGCCTAAAATGTCGATTCTCCTGCTCCTCGGATGCTGCCTGACTTGTCATGCTTTTCCAGAAACACACTCTCGACTCTGAGCTCCAGCACCTGCAGTCCTCACTTTCTCCTAAAATCCTTCCTATAGCAGGGAGACCAGGATTGAATGTAGTATTCCAAAATTGTCTAACCAATGTCCTGTACAGCCGCAATATGACCTCCCACTCCTCTACTCAATGCACTGAGCAATGAAGGCAAGTGTTCAAATGCCTTCTTCACTATCCCTCTACCTGTGACTCCACTTTCAAGAACTATGAACCTGCACTTGGAAACACTCCGCAGGAGTTAACCACTAAGTGTATAATTTCTGCTTTAAGTTGTCTTGCATTCCTACGCTGTGCTATTTCAGTAGCTGCATCAAGACTGATTGAAGGCTGTTGACTTTCACTGGGTGTGCCTGCAGATGACCACTCTCAAGTAACTATGGACATTGAGGGTCTGGCTTCAGACTGTACCACTTCATCATAGATGGTAGCCTTCTGGACTGTTGGTTGAAGGACCTCAGAGAGTGGCACGTAGTGCAATGAGATTAATTATCATGATGATATTACAGATGATGTGGTTCTGACATCAATAAGGGAGAACAACAATCTCAGAGGAGCATATAAAATGACAGACCTTAAACTCTGCATATACTAACTTGCAATACACAGATGTACAGAAGAGTTTCACAGTGCATCAGGCTTACTTAGAGATAAGGAGCAGACAACGTCAGGGGCAGTAAATATGTAGGTACCTAAAACCTGAGATACTCTAGGGAGAAATTTCAATGTTGCAATATTGGCTTAAAGCATAAGCTAAAGCAAGGCATTGTGAGAGAACAGGTGCTGTAACACTGAGAGGAGATAGCAGATTTGTACAATGCAGAACCGTTGCAATTTCCCAAGGCTACGCCTCAGCAATCCTCATTATCTGTTGAAGCACAGATTTCTGCACTTCAGGAGTATCCATACTGCACTGCAATGTTTTTGTTTAATTGTCCAAAATGGGACATGAATCCATAATCTGTTAGGCAGAAAAGCTACCAGCATTAAAAAAAAAACAGCTGGGTGCACAATGGGTGAAAAATTGTTACCATCTGGGACCTAGCAGCACATGTGATTATGATCAGTGATACCGCTTTACGTTGTGAATACTCCAATGGCAATGGATAGACATGTCTGGCCATTCAATGTAAAATTGCATCTGTCAATCTCTTTGATCCCTTTGAAGTTACCATACTAGCTTCTCTGAGGCTCCTGTGGCACAGTGGTAGTCACAGAGTCATAGAACCATAGAGCCCTACAGCATGGAGACAGACTTTTCGGCCCAAACTGGTCCATGTTGATCAAAATGTCCATCTACGCTAACACCATTTCCTTGCATTTGGTCCATATCCTTCTGAACCTTTCCTATCCATGTATTTGTCCAATTGCCTTTTAAATGTCGTGAACGTATCTGCTTCAACCTGCCTGCAGCTCATTCCATGTGTGTTCCACCTTCTGTGTAAAAAAGTTGCCACTCGAGTTCTCTTTTATCTTTCCCCTTGAACCTTAAACTGATGCCCTCTAGTCTTCCCTAACCCTGGACAAAAAACTGAGTGCATTCACCCTATCCATGCCTCTCATGATCTTATACACTTCTATAAGATCTCCTCTCAGTCTCCTATGTTCTGAAGAAAAATGTCCTCGCTTGTCCAACCTCTCCCTATAACTCAGAATCTTCAGTCCTAGCAACAACCTTATAAATTTATTCTGCACTCTTTCTGGTTTAATGAAATCCTTAGGTGACCAGACTGAACACAATACTCCAAGTGCGACCTCACCAATGACCAATACAACTGCAACATAACTTCCTAAATTCTATATTCAATATCATGTCTCATGAAGGCCAATGTGCCAAAAGCCTTCTTCACTGCCTTGTCTACCTGTGACACCACTTTCAGAGAACCGTGCATCTGAACTCCAAGGTCCCTCTGTTCCACTACACTCTTTAAGGCCCTACCATTCGCCATAAAACTCCTACCTTAATTTGACTTTCCAAAATGCAAGACCTCACACTTATCTCTATTCTACTCTATTTGCCATTTCTTGGCCCACTTCCCCAGCTGATCAAGGTCCTGCTGCAATTTCTGAGAACTTTCCTCACTGTCCCCAATATTGCCTATTTTCATGTCATCTGCAAACTTACTAATCATGCTTTGTACATTTTCATTCAGATCATTGATATAGATAACAAACAGGAATGGGCCCAGCACCAACCCCTGAGGCACTCCACTAGTTACAGGCCTCCAGTCCGACAAGCATCCTTCCACTATTATTCTCTGCTTCCTACCATCAAGCCAATTGCGTATCCATTTTGCCAGCTCCCCCTGGATTCCATGTGATCTAACCTTAAAAAGCAACCTACCCTGTGGAACCTTATCAAAGACCTTGCCGAAATCCATACAGACCACGTCTTCTGCCTTGCCTCATCAGCCCTCCTGGTCACTTTATCAAAGAGCTATACCAAATTTGTGAGGCATGATGTCCCATGCACAAAGCAATGTTCACTACTCCTAATCAAACCCTATCTTTCCAAATGCATGTATGTCTTATCTCTCAGAACCTTCTCAAATAATTTCTCTAAGACAGATGTTAGGCTTATTGGTCTGTAGTTCCTAGGTTTTTCTTTGCAGCCCTTCTTGAATAAGGACAAAACTTTCGCTACCCTCCAGTCTTCTGGGACCTCACCCGTGGCCAATGATAATGCAAAAGTATCAGCCTCAGCCCCTGCAATTTCTTCTCTAGTCTCTTGCAGTGTTCTTGGATATATCTGGTCAAGTCCAGGATATATATCACCCTTCATACATTCTAACACTTCCAACACCTCCTCTACTGTGTTCTATATGATATTGAATATAGAGACTGCCCCCAAGATACCACCACTAATTTCCCCCATTTTTTATAAGTCTTCATGTCTTTCTCCACGGTGAACACAAAGGAGAAATGTTCAGTAAGGACTTCACCCATCTCCAGCAGCTCCACACATACACGTTCACTATGGTGCTTGAGGGTCCTAATCTCTCTCTTGCTATTATTTTTCCTTTAATGTACTTTGTCAGAGGACTTAGCCTAATAAATTAAAGATCACAAAGTACAGATCGAAGTGAAATTAGCAAACAGTTTATTAGTACGGTGATATCGTGGAAGAGAAACTGACTGAGCTGAAACAGCACAGAAACAGTCTGTCCAGGTAACCAAAACTCTCTTCCCCGAGCTGAGGATGAAGCCAGGTTTCATAGGAATCTTAAACAAAAAGGTTAATTAAAATGGGGAAAGATACAATGTACTTGGAAATTAAGTAATTCAGTTACAATGATGATAATTGAAAAACAGTTATTGGAAGGATGCCCTGATTGTCGATATAATGTAACACCTGACTGTATCAATGAGTTCTTGATGGGATCAGGACATTCCAACTCTCTTTGCAGGTCGCTGAGAATGTCTCTTTTGAGACATTAAGGTGCTTTCATTGTTCCTGTGCTGGGAGTGAGGTCCTTTGGTGCCTATTCATCTGACCTGTCCTTTGTGTGGCGTTGGTGTTGCTGTGTTATGAGACTATCCTCGGGGCTTTGGGACAGCTGTGTTGACCAAGCATTGTTAGTGTCTTTTGGGAAGTGTATTCCCTTGTCTGCGAGTGCTGTCTGGTTTCACTTATCAACCTGATTGGTCACTGCTGCGGCATTCTAGGTGTTTCTGGCATAGTTTGGCCAAGTTTGCTTTCCTATGTTCTGTGTGGGCTTACTCTGGGTAAGTCGAGTGGCAGATCTTTTCCCACATACTTAAACAGCCTCATTGGATTCACCCTATTCTTCTTAACCAAGGCTATCTGTCCCTACCTCTGCCCCAGAAAGCTTGAGGTCAAGTCCCAGCTGCTCCAAGTTGAGTAATAATAATATCTACTTGATATCCTCATCCAAACCCATCAAGGAATGATTCATTGACATCAGAAGTGAGTGCAGTGAGATCCATTCCCCACTAATTGTAATCCCTTCTTGATTTTGTAAATTGGTTTCAGAAACCTTGGAATCATTCAGCTGGGCTAAGTTCTGCCCTGCTGACCCAGAACAAGCTGAGGGAATTATTCTTGCCCATTTGCAGGTAAATATGCCCAGATTTAATTTGTTGTCAGCGATCTCTCTTCAATGCCCTCTCCCATGTTTCATCAGACCATGGGAAAGTTGTCTGAAAGGTAATATGTTTTGCAAATGGACAAACGTTTAATTGAGAAAAAAAACACAGCAGTAAAGAGCATGACCAGTCTGAATGGGGGAAAGGAAAAAAATACTCAAACACTACAGACCTGTGCTTCACAATTAATCCACATGTTTGTCTTAAATCCAGGACGATGGAGAGAGATGTTGTAGGTATGGGAGCGCTCCAGCTCACTAAACATAGAAAGATACTGAACCCAAAAGATTCAAGCACAACTTCTTCTTCACTGTTACTAGACTCAATGTACCTCTCAAATTTTTATTTTAATGTTGATCTCACTGTTTGAACATCTTCTCTACAAACGTAATGTTGTACTCTTTGCTCTGTTCTATTACCCAAATGTACTTTGCGTGGGATGATCTGCCTGTACTGCATGCAACCAAAACTTTGCACTGTACCGAGTGACAATAACAAATTGAAAAAAATCGATTCAAAATCTGAGCTCAGTGCCTGCCATCCGAAATCCTTTTCCATTCTATCGGCTGATTATTTGACACATTGGAGCATTGAATCTTTCTACCAGGCACATTGTAATTAAAGTGTAAATTTAGTGGTGGCACAAATTATGTCTGTGTGGGTCAGATGCCAGTTACACATAGCACATTGACTTCAATGAAATGCAAAGCCTGGACAGCAGAGGATGACAAGCAGTTGATCCATTGCCAATGGCTTTGGCACCCCTGCAGAAGGTGAATTCTATGCCCAACTGAATTCATCCAAAACATTAATTAGAGTGCCACTTATTTCCTCTCATATTTGCCTGAGGATCTCAGGATGTATCCCTTGCGACATTTAGAAATGCTGTACATTTTTTTCACAGCACATGTTTCACTGAACTCCACTGCTATTTAGGGCAACTGATTCCTATGAGAGAGAAAGGAAGGCCGATCAAGACGAGAGCTCCCTGGATGACTAACAATATCCCGTTTAGAATGAAACAGGCAAAAGCGACTTAAGATAAATGTTAGTTTTATTATGAAAATCTATGAAAGGAAATAAAGGGGGAAAGAGCCTAGCAAAAGGTTATCAGGTGAAACAAAAGGGAACTCTTAATACCCTTCAGAAACACATTAACAGTGAGAGGTTAATCAAAGGAAGCGTGGGGCCAGCGAGGTATTAAGGTGGTATCTTTCCCTGGAGGCAGAGAGAAAGACTGAGGTAACATTTGACATCTGTTTTCACCAAGGAAAAAACTTCCAATGTAGCACTTAAGGCAGGAGCAGAAGTACTATTAGATAAGACAAAAATAAAGAAGATTTGACAACACTTCAAGTCGCAAAGTCATTTGGTCAGTTTGGAGTGCATCCTTGGTCATTGAAGGTAATAAAAGCAGAGAAAGAGGATGTGATATAAAGGGTTAACTACATCTTTACTCTAATAATAGCTTCTGAGCAGGTCTGAAAGGAGCTATGTCATAATAATATCAGATCACATGGAAGTGGGTTTGGGAAATATAAGATTCTTAAGATGTTCACTCTTACTCTTTCCTGCATATAGTGTATATAATAAGAAAGACTGTTGAATAACAAGGGTGTGAACTACATTCAATCAATAACATCAACATGTGCATATTACATCGGAGGCTCTGGTCACATCATTTCATTCTCATGTGGTTATGGGAGTGGTACCAAAAGGCTAGAGATTTCCAAATGTTGCTCCTCATTTAAAAAGGGAGTCAGGATTAAATCTGGCCAGTACTGACTAGTCATACTAACATCTGGAACTGTCTGAGTGATTTTGATTTGCAAGTGACACAATGGGATAGAAAATTCAAATGGGTTCATAAGCAAGCCAAATATGTAAGGAAGGAAATCAGAAGTCCTTACATGGCTTTGCCGACATCTGACTCCAAGCTCATAGCAATGTGATTGACTCTTAATTGCTTTCGAGAAATGGACAACAAATTCTGGCCTTGTCAGTGATGCCTACAACCCATGAAAAATCAATGAATTAATCTGATCAGACTGAGACCAATGTTTCTCACTGGGACTTCTCTTTTCAGTTGTTTTGTGAAGGACTTTGAGCTGAAAAGTAACTTTTCCCTTTGGCAGAGAACTGGCCCCCAACCTTGAAACTTTTTTTCGGGCCCTTTAACTAGTTTCTGGGATATGTGATCTACTTTTGACTGAATCTTGCTGTGCTTGTTTTTAGAAAGAACTTCAAATTATCCTGCACTTTCCCTGTAACCCTGCCAATGTTTCCTTTCAAATATTTATCAAATTCTCTTTTGAAAATTACTATTGAATTCACCAACCCATACAGGCAGTGCTTTCCAGATCATGATTATTTACTGCAGAAAATAAATTCATCTCCCTATCTCAAACTCTTGCTAATTACATTAGGACTCTTCTTTCTGGTTATCAATGTTTCTTCCTTTGGGAATCGCTTTTCCTTATTTATTCCATCAAAGATCCTCATTGTTTTCACCATTTCATCCCTACTTTTTTTGTGGACTCCATGAAAAACAAGCCCATTCTCATAATGTGACTGTAGTTGCTTATCTCTGGTAGGACCCCACTAAATGTCTCTTGCAACCTCAAAATCTTCTCTAATGTGTGGTTGTTACTTGGGGTACAATGTTCTAATTGAGGGCTATCTAGTCATTGATAAAAAGGGGAGCTCTAGTTTACAAACAGTGAGGGTTGTTGACAGTGTCTCGGCCCAGGGTGCGAATGGATACTGCCCGGGTAAGTTCCCAAGGCACTGGGGAAGATCGAAAAGGCAGCAGTTTCAGCAGCAGTGACGCCATCTATAGCGGAGGCATCATGAAGAGACAGCTGAGGTCTCCTGGAGAGTGGGATAAGCAGAACACTCATCAAAGACTCTTAAACATTTAACTTATTCCTTTATTTTCCTACTTTAAACAAAGACAGACTTTACTGTTAATTATTACCTTATTTCATTATTTTTCTGCAATTTAAGAAGCTACTGCTTAACCTTTTAACTCTCATTTCTCTTACTACTTTGTACTTAAGATGGTGCTGTGTATGGCGACATTTGAAAAATCAATGAAAAATCAATGAAGTAATCTATAGGACTGGGACCAATGTTTCTCACTGGGACTTCTCTTCTCTGGTGTATTGCTGGAGGACATTGAGCTGAAAAGTAACTTTCCCTTTTGGCAGAGCAACTGGCTCTAGCCTCGAAACTTTTCTTTCTGCTGTTAAACTAGTTTCTGGGATATGTGATCTGTCTTTGACTGAATCCATTTTTAATTGAACATTGTTCAAAACAGCAACCATAGCCGGTTTTTCTTCATGGCCCAGCTTGGTTTTAACTTCACCTAGATTTTTAATCAATCCTGTTCAGAGTTGTTACTAAACACTGCTGAAGCTGGTGGGACCTGTGCCTGCTATACAAGCGTGTCCTTTTCTTCCCAGTTAAAAATCACACAGCACCAGGTTATTGTCCAACAGGTTTATTTGGAAGCACTAGTTTTTGGAGCACTGCTCCTTTATCAGGTGGTTATGGAGTATAAGATTGTAAGACGTTGATTTTTTCACAAGAGTCGATGTATCCAAGAATCATTTCCAAATTCCTTAGCATTGCTTTCAAGTCTGTGGTCTTTTCATTGACAGGTTATTCAGATCTGAGGCATGCAGTCCCAGTTAAGTACTACAATAGCTCTTGTGTGATCGTAATGCTTATTTAGGTTTTAGATATTTATTTTTTACTCTTTAGATTTTTATTGTCATGTATCCTCAAGTGCAAGAGCACAGTGAAAGCTGTAAAATGTCACCACACACAGCACCATCTTAAGTACAAAGTAGTAAGAGAAATTAGAGCTAAAAAGTTAAGCAGTAGTTTCTTAAATTGCAGAAAAATAAAGAAATAAGGTAATAATTAACAGTAAAGTCTGTCTTTGTTTAAAGTAGGAAAATAAAGGAATAAGTTAAATGTTTAAGAGTCTTTGATGAGTGTTCTGCTTATCTCACTCTCCAGGAGACCTCTGCTGTCTCTTCATTATGCCTCTGCTGTAGATGGCACTGCTGCTGAAGCTGCTGCCTTTTCGATCTTCCCCAGTGCCTTGGGAACGTACCCGGGCAGTATCCACTCGCACGCTGGGCCGAGACACCATCAACAACCCTCACTGTTTGTAAACTAGAGCTTCCCCTTTTATCAATCATTAGGTAGCCCTCAATTAGAACATTGAATCCCAAGTGACAACCAGGCATTAGAGAAGATTTTGAGGTTGCAAGAGACATTACTGGGGTCCTACCAGAGATAAGCAACTTCAGTCACTTTATGAGAATGGGCTTGCTTTTCATGGAGTACACAAAAACAAGTAGGGATGAAATAGTGAAAACAATAAGGATCTTCGATGGAATAAATAAGGAAAAGTGATTCCCAAAGAAAGAAGGATTGGTAACCAGAAAGAAGAATCTGAATGTAATTGGCAAGAGTTTGAGATAAGGAGATGAGTTTATTTTCTGCAGTAAATAATCATGATCTGGAAAGCACTGCCTGTATAGATTGGTGAATTCAATAGTAATTTTCAAAAGAGAATTTGATAAATATTTGAAAGGAAACATTGGCAGGGTTACAGGGAAAGTGCAGAATTAATTGATAATTCTTTCCAAAAACAAGCACAGCTAGATATGTTGGATGATTCAATGATTTGGAATGTAATGAAGTCCTGCAGTAAATGTTGTCAGTCTCGTCATTGACCTCAAGCAGTGACAGTTGTTGTGATTTTGTGAAAGAACCTGGAGGCAGTGGCCGTGTCAATTTCTGAGCTGATGAGAGCAATATAAATCACATGCCTTGTTCTAAATGCTGCACGTACTGTAGTGACAGTGCAATTCTTTGCCCTGTCAGCTATTAATATTCTTGGATAAGTACTTGTCAAGAACCACATGGTGGCAATGTTAAAGAACGCAACTTTATTAGCAAGTGTCCCGTCGTGACTCTGGTTTGTGTAATGCCAAATATCACAGGCACAGCTTTTCACCTGTTACAATACAATTTGTTCACAGTAAATCATACATCTGTGCACTTCACTTCATAAGTTAACATGGTTCAGTCGCCTCTAGCTCATAAGATCCAGCTCTGTCTTAACCTAGTTTTGTCCCTACAAATCTCGACCAACTGGACTGTCCCTGCTGACCGATGGCATGCTGACCACTTTGGCTGTCAGTCTTATTCAGAAAATTAATGAGTGTCCAGGCTGCTCAGTAGCTGTCTCTCTACAGCTGCTCCTGAAGCTTTTGGCTACACAGCACTCGGCTTCTCTACAATTCAGCTTCGCTGAGCCTCAGGGATGTGTGACACACTGTTTCCAGCCATGTAGCACTCTGTTTTAGACATTCGTCTCTGTCACTTCTCTGTACTCACGTCTCCCCTTCACTCCCTGTCTTTTCACTATGACATGAAATGTTTCTTCCATGCCAGTTTGCATCTCATTACTCAACGTCTGCCTCATCCTATCACTGTCCATGGATGTTATTCTTTCAGTGCACTACTGTAACTCCACAACTTCATCTCACTAACCCATAATCCTCGTGTTCCTTGGCTCCCAGTGACTCTTTCAATTGTGCAGAGACCTGCTGAGCGTATAGGAGACTGTTCGACCCATCAAGTCTCTGCCAACCCTTCAGGAAACAAATTAGTTAACCCCACTCTCAAGCTCTTTTCTCTTTTCCCTTCTTTCTTTCTCCCTCATATATTTACCCAATCCTTCTTGAAAGCTACTATTGATTCTACAAGGCTGTGCATTCTAAACCTTAATCACTTGTTGCAGAGAATTGGTTTTACTCATGTCCTCTAGCTCCTATGCCAGATACCTTAAATCTTCCACTCTGGTTATTTAACTCCAGGCATCAGATAATAAACTCTTTACTTAATCCATCTAAGTCTTTCATGATTTCGAACAACTCGAGCAATTTTCTATTTGACTTCTCTCCCGAGGTAGAACAACTTGAGTTTCTCCAATTCATCCACGCACCTTTAATGTCGCATCCCTGGGACCATGATAATAAATCTCTTCTGAACTTCCTGCTAAGGCTAAACATTCTCATCATTTTTACAACCTCAACGATGCAGCCATTGCCTTCACTCCCAACTGCACACAATTCACCAGGTCTGTCCACCTCATGTTAGTTGCTACCAAGCCCTTACATTCTTGATAGTTTAAAGCCTGCAGCAAGCCCTGTGCAGCCTAAAGTGAGCAATATCACCAAGAAATAATGATATAGAGAGGCAATGATGCAGTGATAATGTACTGGATTAGCAAGCCAGAACTCAAGATTAAAATACTGCGGACACAGATTGAAATCCAACTGTAGCAGATGGTGACATTTGAATTTGATAAAAATCTGGAGCATTAGGATGCTAGCTAATGAGAACCACATTGATTTTTCAGCAAAAACCTCAGGATCAGATGTCTCCTTGAGGGGAGGAAATCTGCCATCTTTACTTGATCTGGCCTACACGTAATTGCAGAGTCACTGCAATATGACTGCCTCTTAACTTCCCTCTTTAGGAATGGGCAATTAATGTTAGCCTAGCCAGCGACTGAATGACAATGAAACACATTTGGTGCATTAGGCCTTGTTGAGGCTAACATCTGGCCACTGTTTGACTTCAGTAAGTAGGACAAGGAGTGGGTCATTTGGCTACAAGAGAATCATCATCAAATTCCTACAGTACTGAAACAGGCCATTTGGCTGATCAAATCCACATCAACCGCTCTGAAGAGCATCTTACCCAGACACAATCCCACCCTATCTTCTTAAACCTGCATTTCCCATGGCTAATCCACCCAGACTGCACATGACTAGACATTATGGACAATTTAGCATGGCTAATCCACCTAACCTGCTCAACTTTGGACTGTGGGAGAAAACTGGAGTACCTGAAGGAAGCCCACACAGACATGGGAAGAACATGCAAATTCTACGCAGACAGTTGCCTGTGGGTGGAATCGAACCTGGGCCCCTGGTGCTGTGAGATCAAGGCTGTGATCCTGACCAAGCCTGCTCCAGTGTACAATTACATTGTGGCTAGTATGTATTTTAATTCCATTTGCCTGTTTTAGCTCCTTTCGACCCTTGTCAATCTTTTTTTCATGGTAGGTGCCTGAGCCAGGATAGTTGGTCTGGAAAAGACACTGAAAAAGTCCAATTAACTTCCTCAGTATTGTATTTCCTGGAAAGAAATCATGATAATTGACTGGTTTCAGTGCCCATTAATATGTGCCTTAGAATCAAAGAACAAATAACAAAGAACAAGACAACACAGGAACAGGCCGTTCACCCCACCAAAACTGTGCCAACAAATGTCTTTCTGAACTAAATGCCTTTTGTCTTTACATGGTCCATATCTCTCTATTCCCTGGCTAATCATGATTCTGTCAAGATGCCTCTTAAACATTGCTATTGTATTCACCACCACCATCTCCTCAGGCACTTACCACTCTTCCCACATCTCCTTAGCCCTTTTACCTTCAGCTATGCCCCTACTGGCTCAGATTACTCCGAAAATTCATTTAATCCATGACTCTCTTAATTTTGTAAACTTCCATTAGGCCACCCCACATCCTTCAATGTTCAAGTGAGGATGAACCAAGTTTGCCTAATCTCTCTTCATCACTAATACCCTCCAAACCAGGCAACATCCTGGTAAACCATTTCTATCCTCTGTCCACATCATTCTGGCAGTATGGTGACCAGAACTGTACACAATATTCCAAATGTGACCGAACTAAATTTTTATACAGCTGCAACATGACTTGTTAATTTTTATACTCTATGCCTCATCCAATAAAGGCAAACATGCCATGTGCTATCTTGAACACTTTATTCGCTTGTGGTATTACTTTCAGGGAATCTGTGGACCAGTAAGCCTAGATCCCTCTGTACTAAAGATTTTACCAATTACTGTACACTGCCCTCCTGCATTAGATCTTTCAAAATGCATCACTTTGCATTTGTCCTGATCTTTCATATTTGTGCCCAAGACTCCAGCCTATCTGTGTCCTGCTGTATCCTCTGGCAACCCTCCTCACTACCTGCAGCTCCTCCAATCTTTGTGCCTTTTGCAAATCTCCTATGCCTATATTATCCTCCAAAATATGTACATTTATGACAAACAATAGGAGTCTCAGCACTGATCCCATGGAACACCACTGGTCAAAGCTCTTCAACCTGAAAAACACCCTACCACTGCTACTCTCTGCCTTCTGTGACCAAGCCAATTCTGTGTCCATCTTACCAGCTCACTGCTGATCATATACAACTTTACCTTTTGTGTTAGCCTGCCATGAGGAACATTGCCAAAGGTCTTGCTAAAGTCCATATAGATAACAGATACGGCCTTGCCCTCATCAATCATCTTTGTCTGTTTTTGATTTTTTTAGCCAACTTCTAATCCATACTGACAAGGACCCATCTGGACAAAACATTTGCAATTTGCTAATCAACCTGCCACGTATATAATACTGACAACGCGAGCCTCATCCATTGCCTGTGGTCATCTCGTCAACCAGCACAATTAAATTTGTCAGTCATGACCTGCCTGACAAAGGCACATTGACTGTCTCTAATAGAATTTGTGATTTTTATTTCTAAAATCTCTTACATGAGAACTTAATGAAATATCAAGCACTTTTTGACAATTTAAGCTGTTCCCCACAATCACTTTATCTAATGCCCGAGCATTCCATTTCCTTTCTGTAAGTCCTGCTGCTCATGCTTGCTTTCTATCTCGTGTTGTTTCAAGTATTTCTGTGTGACACTTAGGTGAGCTTTTGACCAGATTTAGTGAATTTTATTGCCATTCTTGATATTTATTCCTCTCAAGGGGATACTTTGTTGCCAGAAACTCGTGAAGTAGACTGAAAATTGAACTTCTATTTCAGTTATTTTATTGCCTGCACAAGTTGTGAGATTAATCCTCGCTACAGTCTTTCCCATGTTTTAAATCTTTGTTGTGGTAAGCTTATGTCTTCTGCCTTATCCTTTTTAGCACTGGTTTTGAATATCTCCAGTCTAATGATGGATTGATTAGACCCAGAATAGAGTTATAGAATCAGAGAGGTTTAGAGCACAGAAGAATTCCCTTAGACCCATAATGTCTTGTTGATCAGGAACAAATACCTAACTATTCTAATCCCTTTTCCAGCACTTGACCAATAGCTTTGGCATCACAGTATGCATCGAATCACTTCTTAAATGTTTCTCCTCATCTCAGTGTTGAATGACGTACCCCGTATCCTGAGACTGTGACTTCTGGTCCTGGACTCCTGGTCATTGGGAACATCTTTCCTGGATTTATGCTGTCTAGTCCTGTTTGAATTTTGTACGTTTCTAAGAGATTTCCCCCAATTCTACTAAATTCCAGTGAATACAGTCTGAACTAATTTGGTGTCTATTCAGATACCAGTCCTGTCATCCCAGGACTCAGTTTGGAAAACCCATGCTGCACTCCCTCCATATCCAGGAAAACCTTTCTCATAAAAGGAGATCAAAATTGCACACAATACACAAATTGTGGTCTCACCAAGGCCCTGTACAAGCTAAACAAGACATTCTTGTTCCTGAAATCAAATCCTATCACTATGAAAGCCAACATACCATTTGCTTTCTTGCTTGCTTGCTACACCTGCATGCTTGCTTCTTTAAAGACCGCAATTTCCCTTCCCACGTGGTTAAAGATGCCCTCCAATGCATCTCGTCCACATCCCGCACCTCCGCCCTCAAACCCCACCCCTCCAACCGTAACAAGGACAGAAGCCCCCTGGTGCTCACCTTCTACCCTACCAACCGTTGCATAAACCGCATCATCCGCTGACATTTCCGCCACCTCCAAACGGACCCCACCACCAGGGATATATTTCCCTCCCCACCCCTTTCCACAAAGACCATTCCCTCTGTGACCTCCTGGTCAGATCCATGCCCCCCCCCCCCCCCCCAACAACCCACCCTCCCCTCCTGGCACCTTCCTCTGCCACTGCAGGAATTGCAAAACCTGCGCCTACACCTCCTCCCTCACCTCAATCCAAGGCCCCAGAGGAGCCTTCCACATCCATCAGAGTTTTACCTGCACATCCACCAATATCATTTATTGTATCCGCTGTTCCCGATGTTGTCTCCTCTACATTGGGGAGACTGGACGCCTTCTCGCAGAGCGCTTTAGGGAACATCTTTGGGACACCGGCATCAATCAACCCCACCGCCCTGTGGTTGAACATTTCAACTCCCCCTCCCAGTCTGCCAAGGACATGCAGGTCCTGGGCCTCCTCCACTGCCATTCCCTCATCACCTGTTGCCTAGAGGAAGAACGCCTCACCTTCCACCGCGGAACACTTCAGCCGCAGGGCATCAATGTGGACTTCACCAGATTCCTTATTTCCACTCCCCCCCACCTTACCCCAGTTCCAACCCCCCAGCCCCAGCCCCTCCATTTATCTCTCCACCTCGAGGCTCCATGCCTTAATTCCAGATGAAGAGCTTTTGTCTGAAACGTCAATTTTCCTGCTCCTCGGATGCTGCCTGACCTGCTGTGCTTTTCCAGCACCACTCTAATCTAGACTCTGAATTCCAGCATCTGCAGTCCTCATTTTTGCCTAATATAGGTGGTGGAATACAGGTAGTCTGTTTAGGAGGTTTGCAAAAGACACAAAGATTGAAGGAGCTGCAGCCAGTGAGGAGGGTTGCCAGAGGACACAGATAGGCTGGAGTCTTGGGCTCAAATATGAAAGATCTGGAAAAATGCAAAGTGATGCATTTTGGAAGATCAACTGAAGGAGGGCAGTGTACAGTAAATGGTAGAATCTTTAGTACAGAGGGATCTAGACATACCAGTCCACAGATCCCTGAAAGTAATAACACAAGTGAATAAAGTATTCAAGACAGCATATGGCAGGTTTGCCTTTATCATATGAGGTATAGAGTATAAAAATTGGCAAGACATGTTGCAGTTGTTTAGAAATTTAGTTAGGACACATTTGGGATATTGTGTACATTTCTAGTCACTATACTACCAGAATGATATGGACAGGGTATAGAAATGGTTTGCCAGGATGTTGCCTGGTTTGGAGGGCATTAGCTGTGAGGAGAAATTAGACACCCAGCTCTTATTGTACCTCCTCCTTTCCCAATCTATCACTATTCAGATAATAATCTGCCTTTCTGTTTTTGCTACTGAAGTTAACCGCACATTTATCCACATTACACTTCATCAGCCATGCATTTGTACACTCACTTAGCTTGTTGCCAACACATCTCAGTATCCTCTTCATAGTTCACCCACTCAGCATTGCCTTGTTTGCTAATTTGGGAATTTGGGGATTTGGGGATTTAGTTCCCTCATCATATATATATATATATATATATATATAGAAATATGATTCGGAGATGCCGGTGTTGGACTGGGGTGTACAAAGTTAAAAATCACACAACACCAGGTTATAGTCCAACAGGTTTAATTGGAAGCACACTAGCTTTTGGAGCGACGCTCCTTCATCAGGTGATTGTGGAGGGCTCGATCGTAAAACAGAATTTATAGCAAAAATTTACAGTGTGATGTAACTGAAATTATACATTGAAGAATTGATTGTCTGTTAAGCCTTTCATCTGTTAGAATACAGTGATAGTTTCACTTCTTTCAGGTGTAAATCACAAAACCCTTTTTTTTAAAGTTGCATTCTTGGATTAGCTGTTAACAATGGTGATAGCTAGACAATATGTTGAAGGTGTTAGCCCCCTGTGTTCTCTGTCTATGACCTGATGTTTAGATTGATTCCAATCTAAAAAGTGAGATAACAGAGTTTTACATAAATTCATGCAGTTTTTGAGCTCAGAGTTCTACATGAATGTATATGGTTTTTGAGCAAAGTGCAATGTAACTCTGAAAGTACCAAAAAAATTCACCACACAAAATATATGTGTGCATGTGGGTCTTTGTCTGTTTGTGTGTGTATCTGTCTGGGGTGGGGGTTGTGAGTGTGAGAAAGTGTGTATGTGTGTGTGTGTGTGTAGTGAGTGCAGAGTTTCTTAAGTCTGTGAGGGGGTGCATGTGTGGGAGTCTGTGTGTCTATAAGGGTGTGTGTGGGTGTCTGTGTGCGCGTCTGTGTGTATCTGTGTCCGTGTGTATGTGAGATTGTGTGTGTGTAGGAATATCTGTGTGTGTGTGTGTGTGTGTGTAGTGCAATGGTGATCACCTTACAGTACACCACCAGTCACTGCCTGCCTTTCAGAAGAAGATCTCAGTTAATCCAATCCTTCATTTGCTGTCTTCCCATCAGTTCTCCATCCATGTCACACACTATGCCCCAATCTCATGTATTTTAATTTTACATGCTAATCTCTTATGCAGGAGTCAAAGAATCATTGAGTCATTGAGATGTAAAGCACAGAAGCAAACCCTTTGATCCAACTCATCCGTGTTGATCTAGTCCCATTTGTCAGCATTTTGCCCATATCCCGCTAAACCCTTCCTATTCATATACCCATCCAGAGGCCTTTTAATTGTTGCAATTGTACTAGCCTCCACCACTTCCTCTGACAGTTCCTTGCATACACTTACCATCCTCAGAGTGAAAAGGTTGCCCCTTAGGTCCCTTTGAAATCTTTCCCTTCTCACCTTAAACCTATCCCCTCTAGTTCTGGATTCCCCACCCCAGGGAAAAGACCTTGTATATTTAATCCATCCAGCTTATTGAACGCTTTATGAAAGTCCAAGTAAACCACATCCACTGGATCTCCCTTGTTGAAACTATTAGTTACATTCTCAAAAAAATTCATTAGACTTGGATATAAGTTTGCTCGCTGAGCTGGAAAATTAGTTTTCAGACATTTTGTCACCATACTAGATAACATCATCAGTGAGCCTCTGGTGAAACACTGGTGTTATGACCCTCTTTCTATTTATGTGTTTAGGTTTTCTTGAGTTGGTGGTCTCATTTCCTGTATTGATGTTATTTCCTGTTCTTTTTCTCAGATTCAGTAGATTTAGCAAACACAATTCCCTTTAATAACTCTATGCTGATTCTGTCCAAGTCTGTTATAGTCTCCCAATTGCTCTGCTATTAAATCTTCTGTAACGTTCTCTAGCAATTTCCCCATTATTGATGTCAAGCTAGCAATACTATCATTTCCTGTTTTCTCTCAACCTCATTTTGTAAATAATGGGGTTACATTACCAACACGCCAATCCATAGGCACTGCTCCAGAGTCCACAGAATCTTCGAAGCTTTGGAAGATTTTAAGGTTTCCAAAAAAATCGTTTGGATAAAAGAATGGTCACAGCGTTGGCGCATTGCCAAAAGATGATATAATATATAAGCTCATTGTAACCATTCAAAGACATTTGCAAGAATTAAACCAGTACTGATGCAGAATGCAGAAAGGAAGCAAGCTGTATGGAAAGTTGCACCAAAACTTGGCTGCCCTGTGTTCCAAGATCTTTGCAAATAGCAATGTGTAAGAGGACAATGAGACCACCAATGCAAGGAATTTGGCACAGATGTTACAACTAGAAGCTGCAATAGGATGCAATCAAACAAAACTCATGCACAGCATGCTAGCAGTAACAACATACTATATGTCAGAGATCTGCACAAAATAAGCAAATCCATGAAATAGCAGCAAGACTGACCAAAATGAAAATCAAGAATAGGAGAACCATCATTGAGAAGGTGAATATACTTTCTACATTATGAATGTATGACAAAATCGAATAATTAGGAGCTTTTACAACGAAGACATCAGATGCCCGATATATGTTGACAAACGCACTCCCTAGGCCAAAGTTGACACAGGAGCTAGTCCAAACATTCTACCAGTTAGAATTCTGAAGGGTATATATTTGAATTGTTGGACGTCAATCATACGACGGTAACATTAACTGACTTTCATGGGACACATTCTTTTCATTGACACATAGATGATGAAATGCAGCTGTGACAAGTGCGCATTTACTGCCTTGCTGAACACAAGTGGACCAGCAATAGCAAAATTACTACATAGGTTGCCACACTACCAGAAGGATGTGGAGGCTTTGAACAGAGTACAGAAATGGTTTACCAGGATGTTGCCTAGTTTGGAAGGTATTAGCTATGAGGACAGATTGGATAAATGTGGTTTGTTTTCACTTGAACATTGGAGGCTGAGGGGAGAACTGATGGAAGTTTACAACATTATGAGAGGTGTGGATAGAATGGAGAGCTGGAGTATTTTTCCCAGGATAAAAATATGAATTATGAAGGGACATAGGTTTCAGGTAAAAGGGCTAAGTTTAAAGGAGATGTGAGAGACGGGTTTTTTATACAGAGGGTGGTGGTGCCCAGAATGTGCTACTGGAGAAGGTGGTGGAAGTGGATACTACAGCAACATTTAAGAAACACCTTGATAGATGTATGGAAAGGCATAGAACAGGGAGATATGGACCATGTAGATGCAAAAGATTTTTAGGTGAAAAATGTGTTGCTGGAAAAGTGCAGCAGGTCAGGCAACATTAAAGGAGCAGGAAAATCGACGTTACGGGCATAAGCCCTTCTTCAGGAATCCTGAAGAAGGGCTTATGCTCGAAACGTCGATTCTCCTGCTCCTTGGATGCTGCCTGATCTGCTGCACTTTTCCAGCAACACATTTTTCAGCTCTGATCTCCAGCATCTGCAGTCCTCACTTTCTCCTGTTCGCAAAAGATTTTTAGTTTAGAAAGGCAACATGCATGGATGTAGTCTTGATCAAGGGTCCTGTTCCCAAGCTGGAATTTCTTTCTCTTTGTTTTTGTCTACTTACAGAGTGTTGCTTAGTTGCAGTTCCATAATTTTGATTGAGCAGCAGCAAAGAAATGGTAATGAGTGTGACTTGGAGGCAAACTCAGAGTTGATGGTGTCCCCAGGAAGCTATCCTTCTAAGTAGTAATATGTTCTGCTGCGTAAATCTTCATAAGTTCCTTAAGTACTGGTACACACAGTATGTTGGTGGTGGAGTGGCTAGATTAGCTGAGGAGCTACTGAGCAGGAGAACCACTTTGCCTTGAATAGAGGTGTTGAGATGCAACCATCTGTCAAATTGAAAATATTGGATTTAGAATAGAAATCATTTGCTCTTGACTTGCGCTTTGAAGATAATGAAGCTTTGGGAGATGATTTTGTCAATCATTGCAGAACACCCAATCTCTGATCTGCTCTAGACATATTTATGAACTGCTTTTTTGAATTGGGATTGGTCATTGGGTCATAGAGCCATAGAGATGTGCAACACGGAAGTAGACCCTTTGGTCCAACTCATCTATGTCAACCAGATATCCTCTATAAATATAGTCCCATTTACCAGTATTTGGCTCATATCCCTCTAAACCTTTCCTATTCAAATCAAGATGCCTTTTAAATGTTGTAATTGTATCAGCTTCCACCACTTCCTCTGGCATCACATTCGATACGCACACCATCCTCTGCATGAAAAAGTTGCCCCTTAGGTGCATTTTAAATCTTTTTCCTTTCACCCAAAACCTATTCCCTCTAGTTCTGGACTCCCCCACCCCAGGGAAAAGACCCTGTCTATTTATCCTATCCATTCCCTTCATGATTTTATAAGTTGCCATCAGGTCACCCGTAAGTCTCAGCTACTTCAGAGAAAATAGCCCCAGCTTACTTAGCCACTCCCTATAGCTCAAAATCTCAACCCTGGCAACATTCTTGTAAATCTTTTTTGCACCCTTTCAAGTTTCACAACATCCTTCCTATTGCAGGGAGACCAGAATTGCACACAATATTCCAAAAGCAGCCTAACCAATGTCCTGTACAGCCACAACATGACCTCCCAACTCCTATACTCAATGCTCTGACCAATAAAGGAAAGCATACCAAGCACCTTTTTCACTATCCTATCTACCTGCGATTCCACTTTCAAGAAATTATGAACCTGCACTCCAAGGTCCCTTTGTTCTGTAACACTCCCAGGACATTACCATTAAGTGTATAAATCCTGCTCTGGTTTGCTTTTCCAAAATGCAGCATCGATCTAAATTAAACTTCATCTGCCACTCCTCAGCCCATTGGCCCATCTGATCCATATCCCAATGTACTCTGACGTAATCTTTTTTGCTGCCCACAATGACAACCACCCTGAGATATTAATGTTGATCGCAAGAGATCTGGTAATGGTAATGCTATGGAATGTCAAAGGGAAGTGGATCAACACTGTCATTCTTTGGGGATGACCAATTTCTTACATTTATGGTATGAATGTGGCTTGCCACTTATCTGTTTATGACTGGATCTTGTTCAGGTCTTGTTGCATGTAGAAATCAACCTTTACATTAACTGGAGTTGAAAACTGAGTAATCATTAAGAAAATCACAGAAACTATCTAACCAGGAGTGCATTCAATACATTTCCCAACATCAATCACTTTGTACTATCATTGCATGTGAGAACCAGACAATTCCTTAACCTGACATAGTTAAACCATTCTGATAGACAAAGAAAGTAATTTAAGGAAAGTATGACATATCAGATAGTAAAGGCTTAAGGTGCTCAGCAGAGATTATCAGAACAATTTAATTACAAGCTAGCAGTACAATGCGCAGCAGTGATGCATATTTTATGGCTTGTGTAGCCATATAATTGAAGTCATGTTGTTCTCACAAATGAAAGTTTAGAAAGCACTGAGAGGAATTTGTGCTGAGGGCCAGGAACTAAAGGTGGTGTGGTTCCTAATTCAGTTCCACCATAGTCCTTTTGAGAAACTTTTTTTTGTTTTGCACAACATTTGAATGTTTACATAGAAGGTGAAATAACTCCACAAGAGACCGATATCCCGTCACCAAGTCACCCTTTATTTACATGTGCATAGTACTTGACGCTGACCTAGCTCCCTCAGAGCCAGTTCTCAGAGTCTCTGACACTCCTGTTTATATCTGTCAGCCAGGGCTCCCTGTTTGAACCAGGTTAACATCCCTAATCAGGGAACTCATATTCTATGGGATTAACCTGGCTGACCTCATTACAATCACAACAGAAGGAAAATGAGACAAATTTTGTTTCCAAAATAACACCTGCAACTGAATCATTTATAATAATAGAGCAAAAAAGGATAATATCTTTAAAAAAAAGATGGGGCATAGAAAACAGTTGTTTGAATACAAAAATGTACAAGACCTCTGGGATCACAGTTTATGTAGCAGTCTTCACAATATTAAAATATTTCAAAAGTGGTTAACTCCAACAAATTGCTTATCCAAAGGTAGTTGCTGTAGTAATCTGAGAAATGCAGCAATCAATTTGAGGGCAACAAGATCCAAAAGAGTGATAATGAATAAATAACACGCTTTTGTGATATTGAGGAATAAATACTGACCAGGATGCCAGGAAACCCTTCTGTGCTTTTCTGAAATAATGCCACAACACTTTTTAGCTGTTTTCTCATGCAGGGCTTGTGATTTGGGGAAAATTGACACGTTTTGATAAAACTTTTCACTTAGTGCTCATCAAGCTAATTTTATACTATATGGAAAGACAGCTGTTTGATTGACCAGTGGTCTCTAATTGATAGAGGCATTGTGATGGAGAAAGCACTAGTTAGATAATTGATAGTTAACTGCCAAGTTTTGTTCACATTTAAACTAAACAGGTTAACTCTGATTGTTCAAGGCATTGCCTGGAGGAATAAACCAAAGAATGGTGGTCTATTTTGCCAGATTGAAACAGGCGCAATATGTGTTGGGTTTTTTTTTCTGTCTGCACTGGGTAAAGTGCAGTATTATGTACAGTGTCCAGTAGGCTGACGTGTGCCAAATGGTGTGCCTGAATCAACATAGGAATATAGGACATTCAACTCATTGAACTTCTTCCATCATTCAATGACATGATGGCAGATCTGTGGCTTAACTTTGTATATTTGCTTTTGACCTATTCCCTTAATATGTTTTCTTAATAAGAACTGGTTCCTATGCCCCAAGGTCACTGACTTGCATGCTCCTTTGCACTGGCTACTTGTCCTTATGGATGCTGCCTTTCTTTTTGACATGGATGAGCTGGTGTCAAACAGGCAGCTCTCAAGAGAGTGTTGGTGCCACTAATTGGGTATCAAACCCACTCGTAGAATGATAGAATACCTACAGTATGGAAGTAGGCCATTCCGCCCATCAGATCCACACTGACCCTCCAAAGGGCATTCCACCCAGACCGCACCCTTATAGCAATGTATGGCTGATCCACCTGAGTAGTACCTCCCTGGATACTATGGGCAATTTAGTATAACCAATCCACCTCACCTGTACATCTTTTTTTGGACGGTGGGAGGAAATCCACGTGGATGGTTGGGGGACTGTGCAAACTCCACACAGACAGTCACCCGAAGGTGGAATTGAACCTGACGCTGCGAGGCAACAGAGCTAACCACAGAGCCGCCATGCTGGACCTCCCCACTCCTGGCTAGTTTGGATTCATCAATTTGTTTTTTTTTAAATCATGCTGCAGTCCAGGGGTTATCTGTGGTCCTAATTCACAACCTTGTAGTGAGGTTATGGAACCAGGTCTCCAGAGTGGGAGTTGAACCCACAGACCGATGAGTGCTATATATTGAGCCTTGGTTGACACCTGTCTAAAGTACTCTATACTTTGAGTATGAAGTAAAATGTATAGCAATGGTCATTAAAACAATTAGGAATTTATAATGAGAGGAGCTATGAGCTGAGGGTTGCTTCCAAACACCGTAATGTAGTAAATATATGGCTAAAGCAATAAAAAACTGAACGAAGCTGGATAAATCAGAGTGGGGAGGGAGAGTGGGAGGCAGTGACTAGAGTTGAGAGGTGTCTAATGTTTATTCCAGGAACTGGTTGGCCTGTAGGCAGTTCAAGTTAGCAAGGCAAAGGAAATGGGTGACCATCCCTCAAACTGTGAAGACGAAACACCAGACAGTGCAGGGATCCCCTGAGACTTCAATTGTTTAAGTGGGTCTAATTAAGACAGGAGTCACTAATTTTATTCCAAATGTTGTACTAAGGTTGCATTAAATAGCTACCAATTAATTCAGAATAATTGCTCCCGTTACAAGGGTATCAAAATAATTCAGCATTAAATTATTAGGTCCCACTACAGGCTAACAGACTAGTAGGTGCACCCAAGGCTACACATCAATGAAGCTTTGTTGCTATGACAACATTAGGGAATATACACAAATTACACATCAAACTATCCTTGATGTTATTTGTTTTCCTTTACTCTTCATTGCTATTATATCTCAAAAGCATTCAAAACACCAATGATGAAAGAAATGACTGTTTAAATTGAGCACTGTGCTGAATTACCAATCACGTCAAAGCAAATATTGACCACAATAATTACAGGAAACTCACTTTACGATATAAAAATTCACTTGGCGCAATTTTAAGTGCGATCTATGATTGAAGTATAATCAGAGGGTAGATACAACTTGATAGCGGGTGAAGGTGAGAAGGGTTAGTGTTGCTGTGTGTGGCAGCAAACAATATTTTTGTGTCAGGAATCAGCAGTAAGCAGCCAACATCTGCAATTAATACTTTGGCTGTGCATAAGAATCCTTTTGACACATGCCTATCTATTATTATTACATGGTAATTGGCAACTAAATGCATATTTAACCATGGATTCTGTCTTTCACTATAATTGCATGGGTCTCTAAAGCTTTCTAGAACTTATGAGATGATTCCGAAAGTGAATGCACTGACAATTGAAAGGCAAGGGCAGCTTTAAATAAAGGGATATAACACTATCTCTTTGTTTTAAGTGAAGTGCTTTTATTCGCAGGAATTATTAACATAAAAACATAGAAGGTAGGAGCAGGAGGAGGCCATTCAGCCCTTTAAGACTGCCTCATTCATCATGGTCATGGATGATTGTCCAATCGATAGCTTAATCCTGCTTGCTCCCCATAAGTTTTGATCTAATTCAACCCAAGTTCTTTATCTGGTCGTCTCTTGAATGCATTCAATGTTTTGGCATCAACTCCTTCCTGTGGTAATGAATTCCACAGGCTCACCACTCTTTGGGTGAAGAAATGCCTTCTCATCTCCACCCTGAATGGTCCACCCTGAATCTTCATACTGTGACCCCTGCTTCTGAACACACCCACCATCAGGAACATCCTCTCTCTATCTACCCTGTCTAGTCCTGTTAGAATTTTATAAGCCTTAACTCTTCTAGTTAGTTAGTTAGGACTTTGGAGGTCATTTCTACGAAGAAGGAGTCTTCTCCCTTTGAACTACACTCCACGCTGTCAGCCTTTACTGCATGATGGTGCTCTCTTGGAATGAAGGTAATGCTTGCTCATGGCTAGAATCTATGCTTGTCTTTTGGCATAGAGAAGTTGTTGCTCTGCAGTTACCACACCTTTCTGACTGACCAGAAAATTCTCCTGCTCTTATCATCCATCGGAAATGAACTGGAAGGATTTGAAAATTGGTATTCAGCCTGTTAGACCACATGATGATACATTGTAATAGCCATCACAACATGAGGTGAGACTTGCATGCATAGCTTCGGTCCCAGAGGCATGAATGCAACGTAGACTTCCTAACATGGGAGTAACCTAACAAACTTGGACCTCTGATGTGGAACGTGAGAGGTGGCATGACGGCTCAGTGTTTAGCACTGCTGCCTCATAACGCCAGTATCTCGTGTTCGATTCCATCCTCCGGGGACTTTGTGGAGTTTTCATGTTCTCCTCATGACTGCACTGCATGCATTTCTGCTGGGTGCTCCAGTTTATTCCCACAGTCCAAAGATATGCAGATTAGGTGGATTGGCCATATTAAATTACCCATGGTGTCCAGGGATGTGCCGGCTTGATGCATTAACCATGGGAGATGCAGGGTTACAGAGATAGGGTGGGGGATGGGTCTGGCTGGGGTGCTCTTCGGAGGGTTGGTGTGGACCTGTTAGACCGAATGCCCTGTTTCCACACTGTAGGGAATCTATGGAGTGGTAGCCTTGAATTTCTGTAAACACAGCCCCTTCCAGGTTCTGCTTCAGTTCCTGTAGATTCTTCCCGGATTCTGCATGCTTCTCAGGTGTACTCCATGGCTGGCTTGTACTCTTTGGCTGGCACCTATGTTCACTTTATTACTGATGCAACCAGTCAAAGCTAAAGGGCCCTTAGACGACAGGCAACAGCCAGACTCCCACATATCCAGGCAACCAAAGGAATCCTAGGTCAAACAGAACAATCATCAACCAAAAAGTGTTCATCTTCATCACACTTCCACTCTTACACAATCACCAAAAAATCATGCTTTTTTCATTATTCTTTCATTGGAAGTTAGTCGTGGCCAGCACATGTTGCTCAACGGTAAATGACCCTGAACTGAGTACCTTGCTGGTACATTTCAGAGGTAGCAAGTTGCTAACCACATTGCTGTGAATCTGGAGTCACATGCAGATCACATGAGGTAAGGACAAAATGCTTCCCTCCCACAAGGATATCAGTGAACCAGGGTAGTTTTTCCAACTATCCATGGTTCTTTCATGTGCACCATTACTGAGACTAGCTTTCCATCCCAGTTGTTTTGACTGCATTCAAATTCCATCAATAATCATGCCAGGATTTGAACATATATCTCTTTATCTATTAACCTGACCCTCAGGATTACTAGTCCAGTGACATTACCATTATTTCTTCATGCAAATCATACAGGAAATGGCCATTCTGCATTAGTCAAATCTTTGCCAGAACCTTGCACATTGCAAGCTTCATGAGGAGATGGTGACTTGGAAACCAATGTTATCCAAGAAGGATTGTGGTGATGATACCTAAGAAGAGCCTAATGTGATCAGGATATCTGCAGTTGCAGACTTAGTTGACAGGGCAGATTGATTCAGCTAATCTGAGGTAGTGCAGCATCAGTTTGATGAATGCTGAGGCCAGTAGACATTCTCACCAGTACCCAGAAAAACACATTCCATGGTCAACCATCCATTCCTCTCACAGGCCCCCAATGCTCGGCCTTTACACCTGTCACGCCATTTCTCTCAAGTATGAAGACCACTTGGACTTTGACAGACAGCAGTTTGGAGGTTGGAATGATAGAGCTTTGAAATGATGTTGGTGCTTTGCAAACCATCTACATGCAAATAAGATATTGTGAAGTTCACAGTTTAACTATATTTTTTTCTCTTCTCTTTCTTATTACTCTTAAATTCTGCTACTCTTGTTGTTTCAGTGGAGCTCTAGGTAGGCTACTTGCTCCACAGATATGACTGTTGACATGCTCATGATCAATACCATCAGGGTTTTGAGCCTCTGAGAGACTGCTACACCTGTTCCTTTATGGGGCACAATTAGTCATCAGGATGAAGAAGTCAAAGGCACTGCAATGAAGGAGACGGGCAAAAAGTTAAGAATGGCAACATCTTAAAAAGTTTCCACATCTGTGTTTGTCCTCTCCACCTTCCCTCTCATGGCATATTTGTTCTTCTCTGCTTGCCAAGAGGTAGACTTTGATGTACAGCCAAGGCAAAGCCTTCCTCCATTCTATTAAATTGTCAGCTTGTGTGCACAGGACATTAGACAAGACCAACCTGTGTTCAGTTTCCTGACTTGGCTGATCTTCCATGATGGTGGCCATTCTTTCTATGGAGCAGGACATCAGCATAAAGGCCTAAGACATTGTGGCATGGAAACTGACTTTGCCTGTCTCTCTCCAGTCATGAACAGGGCCATTGGAATTGCAACACAACCTCTAGCATTCCCCTGTTGAGTTCCAAAAATGTCCAGCTCATGGGTGGTCAAGTTGCAGTATCTGCGATGAACTGAGTAGAGCTTGGATGGTCCTTTGTGCTCCAAAGGAAACTCTCCACTATTGTTTTTGTTTTTAAAACCTTTTCCTGCTCATCAGTGATGTGTAGCTATTGCATGACAAATTGATGACTTTGCCCTGGAGGACAAAAACAATGACTGCAGATGCTGGAAACCAGATTCTGGATTAGTGGTGCTGGAAGAGCATAGCAGTTCAGGCAGCATCCAAGGAGGTTCGAAATCGACGTTTCGGGCAAAAGCTACACATCAGGAATAAAGGCAGTGAGCCTGGAGCGTGGAGAGATAAGCTAGAGGAGGGTGGGGTTGGGGAGAAAGTAGCATAGAGTACAATGTGTGAGTGGGGTAGGAGATGAAGGTGATAAGTCAGGGAGGAGAGGGTGGAGTGGATAAATGGAAAAGGAGATAGGCAGGTAGGACAAGTCCGGACAAGTCTGAGTAAGTGAAACATGCGCAAGAGTTGTATAGCAGCTCTTGCTCAGTTAATGACCTTCTCTGTCGGCTCATCATCCTCATCCCACACCAATGCCGAACAGGTACTTGCAGGACCTACAGGAGGTGAAAGACAAATATTAAAACTGACAATATTAAAGAGTTGAAACTCATTATTTTTCATCATGAGTGAGTGTTGAGTATGTGATGTGACTATGATATCAATCTCTGTCACGATGGAAGGCCTCTTCTCTTCATCTCTATTGGCCAACTCCTTACTCTGCATGTTTTCAAGATGTCCCATCTCACACCAATAAGAATCATGATAACTAAGGGGCCTGTCCCAATCTTTTGCTTTACCCTGGCGTCTGCACTTCCTTTTTTTTGCAAGGAAAGAAAGAAATGATTCATGAGTAGATTTTTTAAAAGTCTCTCACAGAATGTGGGCAATGCTAGCTGAGCCAGCACTTGTCTGTCCCTAGTTATTTGATGGTACTGAACACAAGTATTGAAGAATAAGGCACACCTTGTTAAAACCTTTCATCATGTACAGGTCAGGACACTTCACAAGATTACCAAGAATGGAGAAACCTATGTGGAATGAGAGAAGCATAGTAATTGGTTTGCAAATGGACTCCTAATTGGTAGATGCACTGCTATGGAGAATGCAGAAGTTAATGGTGATTAACAGTTAACTGTGAGGCTTTGTTTAGATCTTAAACCAAGTTGATCAGCTCTGATTAGTCCCACAGCTACCTGGATTACACCTCTTCCCACCCAACCTCTTGCAAAAATGCCATCCCGTATTCCGAATTCCTCCGCCTCTGCCGGATCTGCTCCCAGGAGGACGAGTTGCACCACAGAACACACCAGATGGCCTCCTTCTTTAGAGACCGCAATTTCCCTTCCCACGTGGTTAAAGATGCCCTCCAACGCATCTCGTCTACATCCCGCACCTCCGCCCTCAGACCTCACCCGTCCAACCGTAACAAGCACAGAACGCCCCTGGTGCTCACCTTCCACCCGACCAACCTTCGCATAAACCAAATCATCCGCCGACATTTCCGCCACCTCCAAACAGACCCCACCACCAGGAATATATTTCCCTCCCCACCCCTTTCCACCTTCCGCAAAGACCGTTCCCTCCGTGACTACCTGGTCAGGTCCAGGCCCCCCCTACAACCCACCCTCCCATCCTGACACTTTCCCCTGCCACTGCAGGAGCTATAAAACCTGCGCCCACACCTCCTCCCTCACCTCTATCCAAGGCCCGAAAGGAGCCTTCCACATCTATTAAAGTTTTACTTGCACATCCACTAATATCATTTATTGTATCCGTTGCTCCTGATGCGGTCTCCTCTACATTGGGGAGACTGGGCGCCTCCTAGCAGAGTGCTTTAGGGAACATCTCTGGGACACCCGCACCAATCAACCACACCGCCCCCGTGGCCCAAAATTTCAACTCCCCCTCCCACTCTGCCGAGGACATGGAGGTCCTGGGCCTCCTTCACCGCTGCTCCCTCACCACCAGACGCCTGGAGGAAGAACGCCTCATCTTCCGCCTCGGAACACTTCAACCCAGGGCATCAATGTGGACTTCAACAGTTTCCTCATTTCCCCTTCCCCCACCTCACCCTAGTTCTAAACTTCCAGCTCAGCACTGTCCCCATGACTTGTCTGGACTTGTCCTACCTGCCTATCTCCTTTTTCACCTATCCACTCCACCCTCTCCTCCCTGACCTATCACCTTCATCCCCTACCCCACTCACCCATTGTACTCTATGCTACTTTCTCCCCACCCCCACCCTCCTCTAGCTTATCTCTCCACGCTCCAGGCTCACTGCCTTTATTCCTGATGAAAGGCTTTTGCCTGAAACGTCGATTTCGAAGCTCCTTGGATGCTGCCTGAACTGCTGTGCTCTTCCAGCACCACTAATCCAGAATCTGATTAGTCAGGACTTTGTGCACATACTTTTAGAGTAACAAAGAACAGTGATCCCTCCACTAAAATATGAAGCTTCCATCATGAAACAATATAGATTGACTTATTCAATACCACATTATCCACATCTGATTCTTATTCTGAGGATCCTTCTGAGGAAAGGTTATTTGACCCAAAATGTTAAATCTGTCTTCTCTCCACAGATGCTGCCAGATGTGTTGAGCTTTTTCAGCAATCTCTATTTTTATTTCTGATTATTATGTTATGGGAGCTAGCATAGTATTGCCTCATCAGGTAAAAACATCCTGCTCAAGGCATCGTCTCATATCATGATTGCAGTCCAGATAGAACTTGCATTCTCTATAGTCCCTTTCACATTCTTGAGGGGATGAGAAAGCAAGGTGATTTTAAAGACAAGGGAACTGTTGAGCATAATGTAGGAGCAAATTACTGCAGATGCTGGAATCTACACTGAAAACAACAAATGCTGGAGATCACAGCGGGTCAGACAGCATTCATGGAGAGAGAGAGAGAAAGAGAGCAAGCTAACATTTCAAGTCTAGATGACTCTTCAGAGCTGAAATGAAGTATGGAGGGGGCAGCATTTCTCCAATGGGAGGAGGAGGGGGGGAGTGTTGGAATGCAGAATACTGGGGGAGAAAGGACGTTGGTAGTTCAGGTTAATTGATTGGAATGTGAGAATTGCAGAACAATGGTCTGTCTGACGGCCAGCCTGGAAAGAACAGCCAGTCCCACTGGAATGGGGGAGGGTTGAGAGGACATGGTGATAGAGGATATAACAAGTCAAGTTAAAAGAACGGGAACATATTGAGTTGGTTCACAATTTGATGGTGTTGAACTCAATATTAAGCCCAGAAAGCTGTAAAGTACCTGGTTTGAAGATGAGATGTTGTTCCTCCAGTTTGTGCTGAGATTCATTGGAGCACTGCAGCATACCGAGGACAGACATGTGGGCATGCGAGAGGTCGCTGTGTTATAATGACCGATTACTGGAAGGTTGGGGTCATGCTTGTGCATGGACTGAAGGTGTTCCGCAAAGCGGTCACCCAGTCTGTGTTTGGTTCCTCCAATGTAGAATAGGCCATACTGGGTGCAGTGAATACCATATACAAGATTGGAGGAGGTACAGGTGAAATGTTGCTTCACTTGGAAATATTGTTTAAGTCCTTGGATAGTGAGCAGGGAGGAGGTGAAGGGGCAGATATTGCACTTTCTGCAGTAACATGGGAAGGTGCCATGGGAAGGGGGGATAGTGATAGTGTTCAATGAATGGACTTGCGTGTCCTGGAGGGAATGACTCCTGCCAAATGCGGATGGGAGAGTGAAGGGAAGATGTGTTTAGCAATGCTGTTCTGCTAGATTTATCTGAAATGGTAGAGAATGATCCTTTGAATGCGAAGACAGGTCGGGTGAAAAGTGAAGACACGGGGGACCTGTTCACACCGATATGAGTGATGGGAAGGGGCAAGGGCAGAAGCACAGGTGAGAGGTCGAATGTGGTTGTGGACCCTGTCACCTATGGTAAGTGGGAAACCATGGTTATGGAAGAAGCAAGCCATGTCAGCTGCTCTGTTTTAGAAGGTGGCATCATCTGAACAGAAGCAATGTTGACAAAGGAACTCGGAGAATGGGATGGAATCCTTGCAGGATGTGGGATGTGAAGAGCTGTAGTGAAGGTAGCTATGAGGGAGTCAGTGGCTTTGTAGTTGATGGCAATGGACAGTTTATTCCCTGAAATGGAGACAGAACAGTCAAGGCAAAGAAGGCAAGTGACAGAAATGGACAGTTATAAAGGGTTGAAAAGTGGAGGAAAAATGAAGAAATTTTTCCCATGTCCTGACAAGAGCCTGAAGCAGCAATGAAGCAGTATTTGATGTCCTGAAGAAAGAGTTGTGGGAGGAGGCCAGGTCTGATGCAAGGATTGTTCTGTAGCTGCTCCTTTGACTTGGCATAGGTGAAATGAATTGAAGGAGAAATTGTTCAGTAAGAGAATAAGTTCAGCCAGGCAGAGGAGAGTGATGGCGGTGGATGGAGAGTGTTCAGGTCTCTGGCTGAGGAAGAAGCTGAGAGCTCTCAAACCATCCTGGTGGGCATTGGAGATAAAGAGGGACTGGAAATTTATGGTGAACTGGAGGCAATTATGACCAGGAAACTGGAAATTGTCAATATGGCAGAGAGTATCAGAGGAATCGCGGATGTAGGTGGGCAGAGTCTGGGCAAGTGGAGAGAGGATGGAGTCAAGATAGGAGGAAATGAGCTCAGTGGAGCAGGAACAAGCTGATACAGTGGACCTACCAGGACAGGCTGGTTTGTGGATGTTGGGAAGGAGGTCGAAGTGGACTCTCAGGGGTTGGAAGACTATGAGGTTGGAGGCAGTAGTGGGGGGTAAGATCTCTGGAGGTCAGTGACAGTCCTGGCAAAAATCACTTGATTAGGCAAAAGTGAGGACTGCAGATGCTAGAGATTAGAGTTGGAAAAGCACAGCAGGTCAGGCAGTATCTGAGGAGCAGGCGATTCGACATTTCAGACAATAGCCCTTCATCAGGATTGACGCTGTGAGCTGAAGGGAATCTCTGGATGTGAAGCTTAAGTTAGTTTTGAGTGAACTGACCATGTCCTACAATATCAGAGTGCGCACATATGGTTGTATGGTTCAAATACTTTACCAGGCAACTTATTTATTCACAGCAGACTAGCAGGGTGTGATCAGCAGGATGTCTCTCATTGTAATCAGAATGTTCTATCCATTGCATTAAATATACACAAACCCAATGGACCTTCTTGTCACATATGCACAGTGGGCCAGCTAAGAATTAGATTGGTGAAGACAAACTGGCTTCTCCTCTTCTAAACATTAACAAAGCCAAAATATAAATCCTCTAGGCAATTTCTGGAAAAAAAAAGTCTTACTCAGTCAGCTGTGCCTTAGTGTACAAAAAGTATGCTTTCCCCATGCACAGTAATAAGCATGCTAAGATAAATTACATTAATTATTTATGGAGTTACATCAAAGTGTTTTGCAGATATTAAATGATAATCAGGTAGCTACTCAAATCAATAGCTGATGGAGTTAAACCTTGTTAACACAAAAATGGTGAATACTTGTTTTAAACTTCTAAGTTAATGGTTGGCAAACAAAATCCGAGAGTGATCGAGCTAGAGTAGACCATATGGCCCATTGAATCTGCTTTACCACTCAGTCTGAACTTGGCAGTGTTTCTGTTTCAATTGCACTGTTTCACCTGCTTTCCATCTCCCTTCATACCCCGAGCAATACAAAATCTGTCTCTCTCTGGCTGAAGTACATTCAATGATGGAACATCTACAATCCTCTGAAATGGAGAATCCTAAAATTCGCAAAGCACTGGAGAGTGAATACATTTCTCCTCATCTCAGCACTAAAGACTTGGCCTCTTATCCTGAAACTTTGTCTCCATGATCCAGATTCTCCAGTCAGAGGAAACAACTTCTCAGTATAAACCATGCTTACCCCTTCAGAATCTTTTATGTTTCAATGAGGTCACTTCTCAGTCCTACGAACCCCAGCGTCTGTAGTCCTAATTTATTCAGACTCTCATCATCAGATACCTCTCTCAAAGAGGAGTAATCAAATGAACTTTCACAGTTCCACCTTGAAGGAAAGTATATCTTTCTTCAGATACGGAGATTGCAATTGCTCATGGTATGCTAGGAATGGTTTCTCCATGACCGTATACAATTCTCTTGAAACAAAGGCCATCATGAATAAATGCTAACCATTCCTGATGAAAGGCTTATGCCCAAAATTTTGATTTTCCTGCTCCTCAGATGCTGTCTGACCTGCTGTACTTTTCCAGCAACACACTCTTGACTCTGATCTCCAGCATCTGCAGTCCTCACTTTCTCCATCATTAATAAATGCCAACTTTCTGAGTTCCATGAACAAGTGCACCCAATCTTACTGAACATCATCATTTGCAAATATCATGCCTTTGAGAAAGATATTCTACGGGCTGAATTTTTTTCTCAGAAATTGGCTGAATGTCATTCTCTGGCTGCTTCATGGAGTAGTTCTCTCTGCGAGGTCTAGCAAGCTTCCTCAATTGTCTCAAGACCTATGGAGGTTTAGAAAATTGTGAGGGGCATGGATGGGGTGAATAGCCAAGGTCTTTTCCCAGGATAGGGGAGTCCAAAACTAGAGGGCATAGGATTTCAGGTGAGAAGGAAAAGATTTAAAAGGGTTCTAAGAGGCAATGTTTTCACGCACAGTGTGGTGTGTGTATGGAATGAGCTGCCAGAGGAAATGGTGGAGGCTGGTACAATTACAACATTTAAAAGGCATCTGGTTGGATATATGAATAGGAAGGGTTTAGAGGGATATGGTCCAAATGCTGGCAAATGGGACTAGATTAATTAAATATCTCTTGATGAGTTGGGTTTGTTTCTGTGTTGTGCATTTCTACAGCGCAATAAACTCATTAACCATGCACCTCACCTTTATGGCACCCTCCTAGTCCTACTGTCCTACTAGCCACTCACTCTATGAAGTCCTTAATTGGGCAGAACAATTGGATTCTGCTCCTGCCACACCAAGTGTTACTCCAACCATGAGGAGGTGTCCTGAAGCCTGACATCAACCAGGGAATACAACCTCTGAACTCCTGATCACAACTGTAGGGTGTCATGTATTCCTGGAATTTACTGCCTATTATCACTACCACATTCACTAACACTCTCTGAGTTCAATGGCAAAACTTAGCCTTGGTCCTATGGATACGCTGAAATCCTTACCCTCATCTGTACAGGAAGGAAGTACATCATACCAGTTGGTTAAATAAAGGACTGAAGCTTGTGTACCATTTCATCCTGGATCCCCTGAACTGTCTGATCCCCAGACTGCCTTCTTGATCATTGACCAACTTCACCATACTATTAACTGTCAGGATGTGACTGCCTCCTGGCACAAAGTACCTCTTCAATCCTGATCCTCCACAATACCTGCAATATCTGCTGTGTCACAATACCTGCGACACAGAAGCTCTGAACTGAAGTAGATTGAGTTGTAGACCCTTATCACAGCTTTGGTGGTCCAGTACTGCAAAACATTCCGTGAACTCACTCCATGGTCCAACAGTTGCTCTGATCGTTCTCTGCCTCACCTTATTTATTACTTGCTTCCTTCATTAAATGAGCGGCTGAAACAATAGCAAGCCTCAGTTTCCTTGACAAAATGAGAAAACTTGCAAGCTACTGGAGGTAAAACAAAAATAAACAGCAGCACCACTTTCGATCTCTGCACAGGATTCCCACGTGCATCATGAACAGCATGAGGTTCACAAACTGCTCTGATGCACAATTGTTCTGTATTCCTACACAGCACAAAATGGGGCCATTTGGGCCGCCGTGCTTGTGCTAACTCTTTGAAAGAGCTATTCAATTTAGATTCACTTCCCTGATCTTCCCATGTAATCTGACAATTGTTTTCCTATCATGTACTTATTCAATTGCCTTTACAAAATATCATCACATCACAAGTCAAGGCAACTCATTGTAATAAAGAAATGTGTCCTCCTCTCCTTTCTGGTTGCTTTGGCAATTGCCTACAATTTTCCTCCTCTGGCTGTTGACTCTCCCGCCACTTTAGTTATCAAGACCAAACAGAATTTTTAACACTTCTAATTAACCTTCCACCTTCTCCTCTTCTTTAACCAGGATGTCTCATCTTCTCAAGTGTCGGCATGTTATTAAAATCCTTCCTCTCTGGTACTATTTGGTGAAATTCCCACCAATTGGCTACAAGGCTGAGGTCCAGTGGCCAGAACTAGAGGGCATAGGTTTAGGGTGAGAGGGGGACGATACAAAAGAGACCTAAGGGGCAACTTTTTCACGCAGAGGGTGGTGCGTGTATGGAATGAGCTGCCAGAGGAAGTGGTGGAGGCTGGTACAATTGCGACATTTAAAAGGCATCTGGATGGGTATATGAATAGGAAGGGTTTGGAGGGATATGGAGCCAGGTGTTGGCAGGTGGGACTAGATTGGGTTGGGATATCTGGTCGGCATGGACGACTTAGACCAAAGGGTCTGTTTCTGTGCTGTACATCTCTATGACTCTACGACTCTTTGACTAATTTATGGCAAAATCATAGGAATCTTGCTGCCTTTGAAAATGTTCCTTGCCAGTTATTTGGTTTGATTTATTTATTGTCACCTGTATTTTGTTACAAAATGCAGCGAAAAGTGACTTATAGTGTTGCTACTCTCCGGTGCCATCTAAAAACACAGAAAAATAAACCAAAACAGAGAATATAAAGGCGGGAAAATGAAGAAATGAATGAAGGTTCCAATGTAACAGTCCTTCTTGTTATGTGATCTGTCATGGGCCATGGGTCTCGTTGCCAGGCAGATGGCCCCTTCGCTGTGTTGCTGCGGCCTGAATGAAAGTCTTTAGCACCATCTGAACCCACACTGACTCCCTCACCACTCTGAGTCCTCACTGGACCTCACCAATGCAGATGTCACCGATGTGTTGGGTACCAAACCAGTCCAAATTCGACTCTGCCACTGCCACGCGTCCACTTTGGGCCCACCTCACCAATGCAGCTGCTACTGATGCCACTGGGTGTCATACTGGGCACAAACCTGCTTCCACTGCCACCTCTGATTCTGTGCTGGAAGCAGATGGGTACCCAAACTCACCTTGGTTGCAGCAGCCATGAGTCAGCACTACAGCCACCTTGATGATGCAGGAAGGCGATGGCCTAGTGATATTATTACTGCACTGAGATCCAGGAAATGTTCAGGCGACTCAGGTTCAAATCCTGCCATGGTAGATGGTGAAATTTGAATTCAATAAAATTCTGAAATTAAGAGTCTGACGATGGCCATGAATCCATTGTTAATTGTCAGAAAAAAACCAATCTGGTTCACTAACATCCATTAGGGAAGGAAATCTACAATCCTTAACTGGTCTGGTCTACATGTGACGGAGAAAGTGAGGTCTGCAGATGCTGGAGATCAGAGATGGAAATGTGTTGCTGGAAAAGCGCAGCAGGTCAGGCAGCATCTAGGGAACAGGAGAATCGACGTTTTGGGCATTAGCCCTTCCTCAGGATTCCTGAGGAAGGGCTAATGCCCGAAACGTCGATTCTCCTGTTCCCTAGATGCTGCCTGGTCTACATGTGACTCCAGGCAAACAGCAATGTGGTTGACTGCCCTTTGGGCAAATAAGGATGGGTAATAAATACTGCTTTAGCCAGTGATGCCTACATCCTGTGAATGAATTAGAAGAAAAGAGGCCACAAGAAACCCAAACTCAACTCCAGTGCCATTCTGCCTGATAGTGTGATCTTCCCAGAGACAGTCTGTTGACAACTGGAAGGGGGTGCACTCTGATGCCAGATGTCACCCTGGAAGACTGTGTCCCATTCTCCTCATTGCCTCCTGTTTACTAAATATCCACCACAGCCATTGTTCACCCGTAGCTGGTATGACCAGCAAGAGGCAGAAATCAATTGTCCTGTTGAGCTGGTGCCACAATCTGCAACTTGGCCCGGTTGAAGTTATTAAACTGCACTTGTTAAAGTGGGATGATTCCAACCACATTTTCAAAAGTCTATGCTGCAGGCATGAACAGATTTTCTTTTGCAGAATTTCTTGCAGATAGGCTTCAGATCAGCAATTATATAGGACTGCACCGTTGAACAAATCAAGAATTAATTCTGAGTCCCAATTCTGGACTCAGTTAAAAAACTAATTCAAGCTAAAAATCACACAACACCAGGTTATAGTCCAACAGGTTTAATTAAAGCACACTAGCTTTCGGAGTGACGCTCCTTCATCAGGTGATTGTGGAGGGCTCGATCGTAACACAGCCCTCCACAATCACCTGATGAAGGAGCGTCGCTCCGAAAGCTAGTGTGCTTCCAATTAAACCTGTTGGTCTATAACCTGGTGTTGTGTGATTTTTAACTTTGTACACCCCCAGTCCATCTGGCATCTCCAAATCATAATTCAAGCTAGATATGGTTAGTATTACAATTAGCCTTCATGATCTCATTGTAAGGGGAAAATAACACAACTGAGTCTTTGTTGCTAGTTACTGTATACCTGGTGAAGACAGGGTTTGAAAGTTGAGGACTGTTAGGGACTGCTGGTGAACACTCCCTAACTGGTCACATGTAACCATAGAGTGCTATAGCATGGAGGAGACCAACTTGCTCATTATAACTGTGTTAGCTCTTTGATCAAACTCTATCATTCAAATATCTGATTGATCACAATGGCATGTGCAGGCTAGACCAAGTAAGGATTGTAGACTTCATCCCTAAAGAATATTATTCGTGAAGGAGGCCATTGAATCTGCCATATCCGTGCTGGCCATCTGGAAGAGAAATCTAACCCATCTTCTTTTCATACGACTGCGCATCTTTCCTTTTCAGATCATTAACTAATTTTTGAACATGTAAGGAACGTTTAAGGGCTCTGGATTTATACTCAATGGAGTTTAGAAGGATGAGTGGGGATCTAATTGAAACTTACAGAATACTGAATGGCTGGACAGAGTGGACGTTGGGAAAATGTTTCCATTGGTAAGAGAGACTAGGACCCGAGGGCACAGCTTAGAGCAGAGGGAAGACCTTTTAGAACGGAGATAAGGAGAAACTTCTTCAGCCAGAGAGTGGTGAATCTATGGAATTCATTACTACAGAAGGCTTTGGAGGCCAGGTCATTAAGTATAATTAAGTCTGAGAGAGATAGGTCTTGAATATCAATGGGATCAAGGGTTAAAGGAAGAAAGTGGGACCCCGGAGTTAAGAAATGATTAGCCATGATTGAACGGCAGAGAACACTTGATGGGCTAAATGGCCTAACTTCTGCTCCAATGTCTTATGATCTTTTGGTCTTATGGTCTTATAGTGTCTCTTTAATTCCTTGATTAAACCTACTTCCACCACACACTCAGCCTCCTAGGCAGGACCTGGGGAAGAGCTGCATTATTTATACCAGTCAGTGAGCTGAACAGGCCTCAGGAATAGTGAGAAATCAGTGTGACAGGGTGAAAAGGCCAATGTTTTAACTCTCTTGTACTTCCAAAAATACTCCAGAGCGGTCAGAAAATCAGCTGCATGGCATTTTATGCTTCCTAAACTCCATTAGAAGTGTAGTGACATCATGATCAAATATGATGTGGAGATTCCGGTGTTGGATTGGAGTGGACAAAATCAAAAGTCACACAACACCATGTTATAGTTCAGCAGGTTTATTTGAAAACACAAGCTTTCAGAACCTTACTCCTTCTTCAGGTGTTAGTGGACATCAGAGGAAGGAGTGAGGCTCTGAAAGTTTGTGCTTTCAAATAAACCTGTTGGACTATAACACGGTGTTGTGTTATTTTTGACCATGATCAGATATGACCAGGTAACATGGGGGAAAGGTTGTATAACAATCACTTTGACATCGGTCGTATTGATATCTGTGATTGATGGATCCTGACAAACTGCAAAAATGCATTTATTTCGTCAATCATTATGACCAAATGAATAGTTTATTTGCTCTTAGTGGAAATTTTATCCTGTAATTGCTTTCAACCATAACCGTTCTCAAGCTCAATACTTTGCAAATATGTGTCATAGCACAGAGTCCCTGGGAGAAACAACAACAACCTTAAGTATGACTTCCAACTTGTCAGAAGCCTGAAGCTGGATGACTAGGTGACACAATAGTTTTAGCAGACTAGCTTTCCTCCTCAGGGACGCGGGCTTGATTGCAGCTGACGTTGATGGGAAGGATGTCTTGCTCCCTGTCAACTGAGCAAGGACTTAAGTGATGTCTGGTCTGGGAAATGGAAGTGTCATATTGATGCTGTAAGAAGTGCTCCTGTAAAACTGCATGTTAGAGTTGATTGGAGAAAGCCTTACCCAGGGAATAGTTCAAGTTGTCAGCTCATTCAAAAACAGAGAAGCATTCCAGTTGCTATCACTGCTATCCCTCATCGCGATAAACAGACACTCAGCAACCATTCAAAATTCTTCAGGCTGAAGCTTCTAAACATCAAAGATTAAAGTTTATTTTGAGAAAAGTTGATGGATAAAGTTAACATTGAGTTCCAGTCACACAGACTAACTCTTCACTTGCATCCACTGTGGGACAATTTTTGGGTTACAAATAGGTTTGACCAGTTACAAGCAGACGTGCAACCAACCTAAAATAAAGAAATGCTAACAGAACCAACTTATTAACTAATGGCTCTTTTGGCTGATTTTCACATGCTCAGATTTCGTTCAAGATTACAGTGGATCACAGTGGACTATGATTATTTCCAGAAACGTATAGGTGCTGGTTGTAGTTCAGAGAATGGACGAGACAATAAGTTCTTTTTCAGCTAAAGGTTGGACTATATCATAATTGTAGCATTGTTAAAAAAAAACAGATGTGAAGGGAGGATTAATTTCCCTCTTTTCCATCCATGGTTGGCTACATGAAAAATTATTTTTGAACACAAGGCTGTGCTGCTATAAATGATGAATGCAGATTTCTCCAACTTTCTCATTTCCCCTCCCCCCACCTTTTCTCAGGCCCAACCCTCAGACCCAGCACCGCCTTCCCGACCTCTCCGCCCCCACCCCCTCTCCGGCCTATCATCCTCACCTTAACCTCATTCTAACTATTGCATTCCCAACGCCCCTCCCCCAAGTCCCTCCTCCCTACCTTTTATCTTAGCCTGCTTGGCACACCCTCCTCATTCCTGAAGAAGGGCTTATGCCCGAAACATCGATTCTCCTGTTCCTTTGATGCTGCCTGACCTGCTGCGCTTTTCCAGCAACACATTTTTAAGCTCTGATCTCCAGCATCTGCAGTCCTCACTTTCTCCCTGTGCTGCTATAAAAGTATAGTTACCCATAGTGTACTCAATCCATGAGGAGAAAACTTGTGAAGACAATGAGAATGTTTTATTATCTTCTATTTCAAGAAAAGTAACAAAAATGAGATTTCACGCAGACACATACACTGATGCAAATTTAAAAAGGACATGGTCCAATGCAAATAAGGATGAAATGAAAATACAGCAGAAAATACTTAGGAAATGCAAGGGTTTAACCTGAAACCACACTTTAAGAGTATCTTGAATATGAGTATCTCCAAAATGCAAAGCTCATCAAACAGGTGCTGCTCTCTTAAATATTACCCATACAAGATAGTGTCAGAGTAGGGCTCTTGAGCCATAGCTTGTCCACTCAAACTTTCTCGTCTCACTTTTTTTGCTTTTTTCTCTCTCTATACCTTTACTTACGTTTTGTCCTGAGCTCGGATGGCATCTGTAGTGGTGAGAGGCAAGCACAGATCTTGAGTATACAAACTGCATGCCTCAAGTGGCCCCAGCCCAGAGAAGAATGGCCCCAGCCCAGGGGAGAGTGGGCCCAGCCTGGGGAAGAGTGCCCCAGCCCAGAGAAGATTGGCCCCAGCCCAGAGGAGAGTGGGCCCAACCCAGAGGAGAGTGGCCTCAGCCCAAAGGAGAGTGGCACCAGCCAAGAGGAAAGTGGCCCCAGCCCAGAGAAGATTGGTCCCAGCCCAGAGGAGAGTGGTCCCACCCCAGAGGTGAGTGGGCCCAGCACAGACTTTGAGTCAGCACTTGCTTACTTTCTGGGCTGAGCACAGCACCTAACATCGGAATTGGTAGATGCTACATTGGCAAAGGTGATGTCATCAAGGTAGGCCCAGGCGTGAAAGATGGCACCTGAGGATTAGTGACTTCTTTGTTGGTTGGGTCCAATTTACAGAGGGGCAAAGCGGTGGTGGAGGGCAGGTGTCATTGATGGTGATAAGCCGGCTCAGGGCTGATGAACTCTCTTCAATCTTCTTTTTTAACTTATTCTTAAATAATTCAAAATGGTGCCGAATCATGGCAACAATTGAAAGTTTTTCACTTTTATTTTTGTATTCTTAATGTAAAATATATGTGACAGTAAGATAATGCATTCATTCAGATCAAAATAGGAAATCAAGGCCAATTCAAGTCTGACTGGGTGATCAAGTATAAATTTCAATTCAGCTGATTTTGTCCTTCATCATTCGTTTCATAAAGTTTGCCTAAACTGTATCATCAAGTAATGGTTGTAGCCATTTTAAATCAATGTTATGTCCTTTTTCTAAAAATAATTTTCCCTCATGGAAGATCCAGATAATGAAATTCGGTGATAGAATTTGAAAGTCATCAATCCCTACTTTGAATCTTCGTGATAATTCTCACAGTTTCTCTAAAACAGAAAAAAATAGTTTTCTGTCTATATGTCAAGTTGTCTCCTGTAAATTGCTGTGTGCTTTGCAGATTGGCAAAGTGTTTTGGCCATCTAATAAAAAGGCCACAAATGGGGGAATCAGTTATTGATAGAAAATTGATAGTGAAATTGAATGTTGAATTTCTTTACATGATGTTTTTAACTCAGCTAAACCATCACAGAGCTGCACATTTCCAACTAAAATGAGTCAGTCTCTTCAAAATCAAAAATAATGTTTTGCTTGATAATGATAATGTATGACCTTCTGAATGCAAAACATCAGTTGAGATAAGGTTAGACCAACAATAACTAGTTACGGCTCGCCAGAGTTGGTCTGTTATGTCTATATAACTTTTAAATAAAATCCTAACCTTCAGGAAGAATGATTGATGGCTACCCTCCAGGATTTAATGTTTTCAACAGATAAGGAAAGGTACTTAAAGACAAAAGCTTTTTTGTCTAGATTTCAGATTGTTTCAACCAGGGACTTGTTGAGGAAGAAAAATAATGGAAAAATGTAAAGATTGTTTGGAAGATTGTTTTGAGAAAAGAAGCAGAAACAGAAGCAAGAAGATGAGCTAGAACTACGTAGACCACTTGAAAAGAATGCTAGAATGAAACTGGGGATTAGGTAGGCAAGATAGGTTCAAAGTGGTTTGATAATTTAGAAATAAGTCAAGATCAATTAAAAGACAAAGGAACAACAGCAGTTGATGGGGACGTTTATGATGAAGTCAGGAGAACTCAGCACAGGACAGACGAAGCTTCCCACTAACACAAGGTAGTGAACAGTCATGACATATTCAATTGAAAAGTCACACCATATTCCAATGAAAAGTCATACCATATTCCAATGAAAAGTCATACCATATTCCAATGCTTCCATCAAAGGCTAATGTCCCTGTAAAATAAAAGCTTACTGAAGGGATGATTTAGATTTTGGGTCTATGAAAATCATATTAATTTGGAACAATTATTGGCCAAAGATTTTCTTTGTTCTTCCCTTCTTCTGAAAGCTCTCCTTCATTATTCTCCTGCAAACACCCGCCCCAAATATAGCTTTATGGTACATAAACCACACTACTGTTTTGAAGCATTATGCGCATTAATCCAGGCTGTGGAACTATTGCTTGCAGATTTCGAAGCTCTGCTCAATGATCATTCTCGGTTTCTCCTGAATCTCATTGGAACAGTCTTAAACCTCACCGGTTGTCACGTCAAAAGCTGCCATCAACCAAGTCTGAAGTCCTCTAAGCCCTAATTATCCTATAATGTCCCTTGAAATGGGTTTACAAATTAGAATTTTGCTGGATATGAAAATCCAAGAGGGTAGCTGTCCTTCTTTCTAAGGATATTCCAAATGACTTTATTCACACTCCGCATATTGCTGAAAAATTCGTGCTTCTGAACAAGCCTGAGTAGGCAGATGTGAGCAAGCAATGAAGCTTTCCTTCATTATTAAAGAAAACTTAAATGGTCTGGATCTCTACAACTACAGTGCCAGAGGATGTGCAAATAGATATTTTAATGCCTCATGAATGGTGTTGTTATTTTTGAAACCTGAGTGGTGGATTAAAAGCATCTTGAAAAATGAAAGCTCCGATCAGAGCACATTTTAAGTGTGACAGGCCATGAGGTGTAGTGAAGGGGACCTAGATGGCCAATAATTAGCATAGTAGCATCTCCCTAGGTGATATCATGTCATACTCAGTTACTATCTTCGAGAGAAAGTGAGGACTGCAGATGCTGGAGATAAGAGCTGAAAATGTGTTGCTGGAAAAGCACAGCAGGTCAGGCAGCATCCAAGGAACAGGAGAATTGACGTTTCGGCATAAGCCCTTCTTCAGGAATGAGGAAAGTGTGCCCATTATCTTAGCCTGCTGGACACTCTTTCCTCATTCCTGAAGAAGGGCTTATGCCCGAAACGTCGATTCTCCTGTTCCTTGGATGCTGCCTGACCTGCTGCGCTTTTCCAGCAACACATTTTCATACTCAGTTACTAACCTGGCAAGATACCAGCAACCTTGTCAAGCTTGTTGTTTACTATTGGAAGAATCCAGTGAGTGCTCACTCACTCTATGGAGCTTACTAGCTCCATGGAGCTTTCTACAAAGGAATTGAAGGATTTAAGTGTGGGAAAAATAATTTCATGTTGGCTGATCTTTGTGGGACCTTGCGCACCAATTTGTGCTGCAGGAAGTTACAGTCTTGGCGAGCAGGTGCAATTAGTACGGAATAACATGGAAGAAAAGAAGTGAGGTGCATCAGTTCAACAAAGCAGCTCACTACCACCTCCTCCAGGGATTGGTAAAACCTGCTGGCCTGCTGTGACACCTGCATTCTCATGAATGAATAAAAACAGTGTGCTTTTAAGTTGAAGTGAGCTGCCCAGAAAAACAGAGAAAATTCAGTGCCGCTATTATTGTATTCATCTCTGGCCACCATATTTTCAGAAGGACGGAGATCATTGGATGTTTCCAAAGATAATTAATTTGAACTACAAGGTTCATTTGAGGAAGCTGGGGTTGTTTTCTTTGAAACAAAGGAGATGAGGAAGACTTAATGGAACTGCAGGCCACAATTTTCCATTTTGAGGCCTAACTATGAGGGCATGTAAATTCAGTGGTGATAAAGTTCAGTGGTGCAACACAGTGTCTCTGTGATTCGCATTGCTGCCTCATTGCACCTGGGACCTGGTTTGATTCCAGCCTCAGGTAAGTATCTGTGTGGAGTTTGCATATTCTCCCTGCGTCTGTATAGGGTTTCCTCTGAGTGCTCTGGTTTCCTCCCACAGTTCAAAGATGTGCAGGTCAGGTAGATTGGCAATGATAAATTGTTTATAGAGTCCAGGAATGTGCAGGCTTGGTGGATTAGCCACGGGAAATGCAGGGTTATAGAGTTGGGGGAAAGGGTTTGATGGGAGGGTTGGTGTAGACTTGATAGACTGGATCACCTGATTCTGTGCTGTATGGAATCTATGAAACTTATTGCTTCCGCCAGTGAGAAAATTAGATGAATTGAACTACAATTAGCTTGCTAAAAGCTGACTGGCAAATTGCAGGCCTCAGTGTTAATGCCCTGCCTGACCAAAATCTGCCCACCAAAACCAATGTAGACAGATTTCAAGAATTGTTGCTGGAGACTTGATCTTCAGAGGATCCAATTGCAAGAAACTAACTCTTTTCCTTTTGTATCTCACCAGGTAGGGTTTTTGGCAACACAGATCGGCTTGGGGGTCAGAGGTAACGGATAGGAGGATGGCTTTCAATAGCCATCCTCTTGTTACCTCCATCCCAGCCCACAGTTCCACCTAGCTTAGGATAAATAGAGGCAACTTCCCAACCTGGCAGGCAGATCATCCAGGTTTCCCAGTCAGGAAGATGGTTTGAGACCCTTACATGGTTGTTAATTGATTATTTAGACACTTTAATTAGTGGAGAACCAATATAGTCCCTCATGGACTATCTTGTTCAGCACTTAATGAGTGAGACTTTGAGAATGGCCCAATTACCTTTTAATGTGCTCTTCTCACCATCTTCTACCAACCTCCAAGGGAAGAGCAAATTAAAACAATGGAACCCACCACGAGCCACCAAGAGCCCCGGCCAGGATCCACCATGTCTGCTGTGAGACAAGGCCAGGTCCAACCATGGGCTACTGAGAGCCCAGTCCAGGAGCCACCATGTCTGCCGTGAGACCAAACCAGGTCCGGCCACAGGCCGCCGTAACACCAGGCTTGGGACCCACCACAAGTGGCTGGGACACCGGGCTGGCACCCATCGTGATGCCCAAAGGGGGAAGAAAAGAGAAATAAAGGAGAAAAAGCATAGAAGGAGTGGAGGAGCTCCAGTTGGAGCATCTTACTCTGCCGCCATCTTGACCAGAGGTGGACATCACCATTGTTTATGCATTAGCTCGTGTTCCAAGTTCAATGGAACAAAATGTTTGAGCAAGAACTGCAGGGAGATATGAGGAAACATTGTGAGTGGTGGTGCCTTGGAGCTCACTTACGATGAAGGTGGTGGGAGAGGAGATGACCAATAACTTCAAAGAAATTTGGATAGACATTTGAAAGAAATAAAATCGCAGAACTACAGAGATATAGTGGAGATAGCTTAGGTACCAATTTTATGTCAATTCCAGTTAATCATATGCAGATGGAGGGCCTGACTTCATTTGTTACTTCAGCATGCAGAAAAAGATATTCACCCACACAATGGTCAGCACTGTGTTAGCAAAGCTATGCATTGACTTCAGAAATCTATACTTGTGTTTAATTCTGTAAATAATTCTAACATAAGTGAAATTTGTCTCTTGTTTTAACCTCCATCAAAAGGTTATAAAGAGATTAACATGGTTTACATTTTAGACAATTTCAAATCAACCTGCTCGCCTATGTTCTTCCACATTCCTGGAGCAGATAAGAGTTGAATCTAGGGTGCCTGGCCCAGATGTGGGGACATGGTCTCTGCACCTTTTACTCTATAAAGCACTCATGTGACAATGCTGCTCCTTTAACAAGGTTATACTGACCTTGTTTTTTTTCCAGAGAGATCGTAAAAGACACTGACTCTGAAAAGTCTAAGTTGTAGGGTTTCAGGGACAATTTGATTATAGCTAACAGATACTGCCTCAGGCAAAAGGCTTTTAAGTTTTAGACTAACACTTGTACAATGAGTTCTCCCAGCTCAGTTTTACTCTGGTTTGGTTTGGTTTTTAGCAGTAGTGTTGAAAAAAAGCTGCTGGACCACAAAGAAGCAGGTCCATGCTGATCCTCCTCCCTCTTTGACTTCTCTCCTGTTAGGCCCTGGGTTTGATTTTACCTTTTGTACCAAGTGGTAATTACGGGGTTGTTGCAAATATTGGGAACAGCATCATTACGTTGGTACAAACTGTTGGGTTTTTGGATAGGTTCAGTTATTCAGTATTCTATTCTCTTTTGTTTGTGTTTTATTCGGTAATCTTGAAAATAAATTCTGTTTTGTTTAAAACTAAGTAGTTTGACTCACTGCATCTCTCCTGGAATATCACCTGCTTAAAACAACTAGCAAAGTTAGGGTCTAGGTCTTGAAATGTTTAGAGGGGGTCTGGCCTGGTCCTTAACACTAACTTACATTCAAAGAGACAATTTGCTTGATTCAATATGAATGAGTAATGACTATGATTCTTTGATTATGTGTTACCTTGTCAGACCTGGGGAGGTCAGTGGATTTGTTATAGTAGTGTTCTGCAGACATGGAATTCAGGGGTAGACACACAATGCATGCACCATCTCCTGATTTAGCTAACGAGTATCTCAAAACCATGAAATTCATTTGCCTGTCAAAGAAGCACTGAGTCCAATTAAATGTACTTTAAGAGAGCAAATCGCATAGATGCATTAATGGGCTAGGGCCCATTAGCATAAAGCAATCTTAGAATTAGTCATATGATTTTTAGCCTGTGTAAGTACATGAGAAAAAGATTTGTATGCTGAGAGTATCACAATCTTTGAACGAAGTGTGTCAACAGTTGGAAATTCAGAAGCAAGTTGTTTTGTGATTATTCCATCAGGTCATTAACTTCAAAGAAAACCAGCTTAGGAATACTAAAAGCAAAATGACGAAATAACAAAAACAGCAAGTAATTTAACAGTTCTGCGATTTTATTACATCCCAGAAGACAATATTTATATACAAAGCAAAGTGCTCAAAGCTGTCTTTGAGGTTACAGATCTGTCAGATAATTTCCTAAGAAGTGCATAATATCATTGAGCTACTGGAGAGATGATGTTCTGTGTACCCCATGGGTCAGTATTGGAGTTATTGCTCCTTTTGATACATATTAATGACCTGAACCGAGTGGTATACAGGTATAATTTCAAAGTGATATGAAACTTGGGAATGTCATAAACTGTGAGGAAGGTAGGAACAGACCTCAGGAATGCCAAGACATTCTGGTGATAATGATCACAGACATTACAGATAATATTTAACAGTGTAGTGTAGGGTGGTTCATTTTGACATGAAGACTGAAAAGAAACAATGTAAATTGAATACTGTCATTTGAAAGGGATGCAATAATTAAGAGGCCTGGGGTGTGCATACACAACCTAAATGGGCTGCTAAAAAGGCATGCCCAATCCCTGAATTTATTAGTGGAAGTATAGATTGTGAACTTTGACTCAATAACAGTACTGGTTTCAATGTTGCAGAAGCTTGAAACTACGGTACAGTTCAGGTGACATTTAGCATGGCTCATGCAATGCATCTGGACTGACAAGGATCTTACCTGAGCATGCCATGGAGACACTAGGGACATACAGAATTGTTCACCACAACAAGAGAACAGCTACAACACTAACAGAGTGACAATGGTGGGATCATCCTAAAGCAGGAAGGCAGATTTGTGCAACATTATTTGTGCAGTTTGTGCAACACTCCCTCATGGTGGCAACTGCAAAATCCTTGGACTGGAATCAGCTAACTTGGTGCAATGTGTGTTTTTAAATCTTGTTTCTGAAATAATATGAAGGCAACCCTGAAGGAATCACTCCTTAACCTTCTAACAGCAGGGAAAAATGAACAGCTAGTTCATGTAAGCATTCTGGGCTGTCAGTCTGGGTAAATCCAACTTGCTCCCCGCAATTTCTCACAGTACCCCTGGTGTTGGCATATCAGGGTTTGAAGGGATTAATGTCAGTAACAGTGTGAATAGCAGCTCTCACTATTATATAAGGGATTGTACAGCAGACAGAATTGAGAAGTATCTCAGCAGGGCTTCAGTACATTCAGCCATATTTCATGTAAAACCATATATTATTCCTCGATATGTGAGAAAATTGTTGTGTTAAAACCTATTAAAGGCTTAATAATTTCTCCAAAAGTAGACTAACTGAACACACAACATAACCAAGACTTTGAATAGTTGAAGCATAACGTTTAGCCCTTGTCCTTCAGAGATAACTGCCAGTGTTCTATTAGCTGAACTGACTATTGTCTGAATGAGTCTATGACAGTTTAATGATCCATACACTCAATCCCCAGCATTGTATCTCATCGCCAGAACACTTCAAAGAACCTAGCAACCAATGTTGTAATGTTAAGAAGCACATGATCCAAGTTATATGCAATCACATCTGGTATGTGCAAGTTTCCCTTTTTGATAGAAAGAGGAGGAATGTTAGTCAGGATTCTAAGAAAGCAAAGAGAGGAAATGAGATAGCCTTGTCAAATAAGGTTAAGGATAATCCAAAGCGATTCTACAATTACATTAAGAGCAAAGAGCAACGAGAGAGAAAGTAGGGCCCCTTAAAGATTAACGAGGTTATTTTGGTGTTGAAGCTCAGGTGATGGGAGACATATTAAATGAATATATTGTGTCGGTTTTTACTGTGCAGAAAGAAATGGAGACTTGAGAACTCAGGGAGATAAATATTGTGTTTTGAAAACAGTTCACAATACAGAAGAGGAAGTATTGTATGTCTTAGAAAGCCGATAAGTGGATAAATCTCCAACATCTGATCAAGTGTATTCCAGAACTTTGTTGGAAGTCAGAGAGGAAATTGTAGGGCCCCTTACAGAAATATTTGTATCATCTATAAATATAGGGGAGGTGCTGAATGATTGGAGCGTGGCTAATGCTGTGCCTATATTCAAAAAGGGATGTCAGGACAAGCCTGGGAACTAAAGACTGTGAGTTTGATTTCAGTGGTGGATAAGTTGTTAGAAGTAATTTTGAAAGATATAATTTATATGCTGATTTGAATTCTGCCACGGCAGATGGTGAAACTTGAATTCAATAAATATCTGGAATTTAAAATCTAATAATGACTATGAATCCATTGTCGATTGTTGGAAAAGCCTATCTGGTTCCCAAATGTCCTTTGGGGAAGAAAAATGCCATTCTTATGTGGTCTGGCCGACATGTGACTCCAGACTTACAGCATGTGGTTGAATCTTAACCACCCACTGGGCAATAAATGCTGCCTAGCCAGCAACACCCTCATCCTCTGAATGAATAAAGGAAAAAAAAAGATTATCTGAGATTACAAAGAGACCTTGAGCAATTGGGTCAATGGGCTGAAGAATGGCAGATGGAGTTTAACTTGGATAAATGTGAGGAAATGCATTTTGGCAAAACAAGCAAAGGCAAGACTTATACAATTGAATGTAGGGCTTTGGGTAGTGATGTAGAAAATAGAGAGACCTAGAGATCCAGGTACATAATTCTTTGAAGTTTGCAGTACATGTAGGTTGGGTAATTAAAAAGGCTTGTCTTCATTACTCAGACCTTAGAGTATAGTTGCTGACACTTTATGTTGAGGTTTTACAAGACATTGGTGAATCCTCTTCTGGAGTATTATGTCCAGTTCTGGTTTCCCTGTTACAGGAAGGGTAGCATAAAGCTGAAGAGGGTTCAGAAAGGATTTATCAGGGTGTTGCCTGAAATGGAGGGTTTGAGTTACAGGAAGAGGCTGGATAGGCTGGGATATTTTTCACTGGAAAGTAGGACATTGAAAAGTGAAATTTTGGAGATTTATAAAATATTGAGAGATATAGATATTCTGAATTGTGGGTGTCTTTCCCCTCATATGGGAGATTTCAAAACTAGGGCCGTATTTTTTAGGTGAGAGAAGGAAGATTTTAAAAAAGCCATGAGGGGCAATTTTCTTTTACACAGTGAGTTATTCATATGTGGAATGAACTTCCAGTGGAAGTAGTGGATGCGGTACAGTTTCAATGTTTAAAAGACATTGAGATAAGTGCATGAATAAGAAATGTTTGGAGGGATATAGGCTGGGAGCGTGCAGGTGGAATGAATTTAGTTTGGGATTATGGTAAACTTGGACCAGCTGGACTGAAGGATCTTTTTCCGTGCTGTGTGACTGTTTGATTCTACGGCCAGCGGATCCCACTGGCCCACTTCACATGGTATGGAGGAATGTGTACACCATGTGAAACCCAGCTCACCCTCAGCATTGCAGTGATATGTTAGGTTGGATTAGACAGTAACTCCATCAGATACAAAGCCGTCTGTCTCAATAGAAAGAATGATACGAACTGAGCTCTCACATCAGCGTAGTAGAACATTAATTAGAACATACCATAATTCTTCTTACAGAGGTACAGATTGAAAGCAACATCCCTGTCAATATTGTAGCTGGACAGGCCGCTCAAAACGATAGATTTATGAAAAATGGACAATAAATAAGGCATGCTGGGAAATTGAGACAAGCTTTGACTAAAAGTGACTGTGCTCAAAGGCTCTAGAATAAACATGCTGCAGAATCCAGACAGGCTATAGCTACAGACAGAAAGCATGCAATTGACTCAGCAGATGGAGACCATACAGTACACACTTGAATTTGAATGGAACAGAACCAAACTGAATGACATCACCAGGACAATCAGAAACATTGACTTGTTTACCAGATCTAGGGGCACCCTACACCCTTGTTTGGAGAGGGCTACCTGACCTACTTGCCCCCCAACACCTCCAGGAATTGATGCTCAAGGACCACCCTGCCATCGTCAACGCCTGCTTGGGTCTGATCAATCACGGTGATTGGGCCCTGATCAATCTATTGGAGGACATTGAAGACCCTCCCAAAAGGGTGAGAAGACTTCGACATATAAGAATTGCGGCAACACCACCCTCAGAGGCAGTAACTTGACGCAAACACTGAGAAGAGAAGACAAACCCGGGACCATTGGGAGAAGATCAATCGTCATGTGGATCAAGACCAAGACCTAATGTGGTGGCACATGACCATTCAGAATTATATTAAAGTACAAGATATTTGGCTAGATTTATAGTGCTACTTGATCATTTGTAATGTATTTTATTATTATAACGTTAATTGTGATAAATAAATAAATATTATTGTTTATTATTACTAAGATTTGACTTGCAGTTTCTTTGCTAGGTATAAGAGTTAAGCACACTGATGCAGCAATATCTTCAAAAAGCTTGATTGTGTCTTAAGGTCAGGTTCATTTTAAGATGACCTCATGATCTGGAGTACATCTTAGCCCACCCGAAATTGAAGTAGATTACATTGAAAACTGGAGATTATAACAGAAACCTCCGACTTTGGCTGAATCTACTCACTGGAATGGAACAGAAGATTCACTTCAAATCAAATAATATTTCAAGTGGACATTCCTAATAAACTGGTACTCTGTTTCTGAATCAACAAATGGTTTCATTTCAATAGAGCAGATGAATTAATGACAAAGAATATACAGCACTGAGTCATGCATTTCTCCTCGATGACTAATTCGTTTGAGTCCTTATGTACAGACTTCAAAAGAAAACCATGTTTCTCACACTTTAAAACATCCTACAGCCTCTAGGCTTATTGGTTCTCAGGCTGAGGGATTGCAGATTTATGGTACAGATAATTCTAGATTGTCTGTGAATTAATGTGAAGGCACTTACGAAGCAGCTTTTCCAGCACCACTCACTAATCTAGACTCTGGTTTCCAGCATCTGCAGTCCTTGTTTTTACCTACTTGCGAAGCAGGACTGACCTTACAGTGGACAATTATCTAGTGTATCTTGGCCAAGAATGCAGAATAATGGGTTATGTTCCAAATTAAGTTGTAAGATAACTGCAATAGCCTGATGAAAGTGATATACATTCTTGTGATCTGAGAGTTGAGGAGAAAGTAACATGGCCAGAAGTTATTGAAAGGGAGTATTCTCAGAAGTTAAATCAATTATAATGCAGTTAGAATGGTTTGTAGCTAGTAGTTTTTGAGGATTACATAAGAACAAAGAACAGGTATAGGCCATTCAACCCCTTGAGATTCTTCTGCCATTCAATGAGATCATAGCTGATCTGTGGCCTGATGCCATATACTTGCCTTTGGTCCATATCCCTTAATATGTTTGCTTAACAAACAATTATCCATATCAGATTTAAAATTAACAATTGATCTAGCATCAACAGCTGAGTGTGGAGGAGATTTCCAAACCTCTACCACCCTTTGTGATGTGGAAGCTTTTCCTAACATCTCTCCTGAATAGTCTGGCCTGAAATCTTAGTTTATGCTCCCTCGTTCTAGAATCTTCAGCCAGTAAACTCAGTTTGACTTTAACTACCACGTCTTTTCTTGTTAATGTCTTTGATCACCCCTTAGCTTAAATTCTCGAGAAAACAAGCTTGATTTGTATTAACTCTCTTTATAACTTAACGTCTAAAGTCTAGGGATTTATGTTGATCAGCTATGTTGTACTCCTTCTGAAATATCTCCATAGAGGCCGGTATCCTGTCACCCTTTATTTACATGTGGAGAGTGCTTGATACTGGTCTAACTCCCTCAGAGCCAGCTCTCAGAGTGTCAGAATGTCTTACACTCCTTTTTTGATCTGTCAGCCAAGATTCCCTGATGGACTCGATTAACAGCTCCGATCGGGAATTCATGTTCTATGAGGTCCTCCTGGCTGACCACATTACAATCACTACATCCTCCAAGACCAATATATCCTTCCTAAATCGTGATTAAAGATACTCCCACTCTACACACCACATTGTCATAAAGAGGAGACAGTGATCAAGGATAAATGAATACATGGCGACCAGAGTTTAACTTCTTTTAAGTCTTGGGTTATGAATGGAGTATGGCCACAATATATGCAGTTTATAGTGAGTTAACCGTCTCAGACAGGAGGGGAGCATGTATGGATGAGCCCTGAAAGCTGTACAAGAATAATTATTAAAACATTCTTGATGTGTAAAACTTTTACATTATACATAGCATAAAGTTTTAGAATTTGGCTAAGGGGCCTGTGATAACTAATCATTGCTAAACCACTTGAAAAATAGTATTTATTTGAAAAAATTTAAGAAAAACTGTACTACTCCAGTCTATTGATCTACTGACTGAACTACTTACAGAAATAATCAGTGTCCTTCTCTGGCCTGAAAGCCAATGACTGTAGACTGACTATTGAACTAAACACACAGAGACCAAAATAATACTATAATTGGAGAACTCTGACCAGTGAACTGCCCAATCAATGATCCTGTCCCTTTGCCAGACACAAATGTCATTCAATGATTTGCTGATGGCTCCTGAGGGATGAAGGATGCTCTATAAAGCCTGGACTGCCATTGAGACATAGGAACAGAAAATGAAATTTAATAACAGACAGGAAGACTGTTGCACTAACCTCTTACTCACAAAACATATACCGAAATGCCCAAGACACCAAATGCTAACAGTGTGCAGATTGCCCAGTGAATATCGTGCTCACCACCACCATATTCCCCATTGTGTCCCACCATGCATTTTGACAGTGCTGCCTCTACTTGTTTGCACCCATGGTAGCAATAAACTGCCAGCAGCAATCTAAAGGGAAGTGTAATTCCCTGAAGTTCAGCAAATCATGCGTTTCTAGTGTAGTTTGTCCCTCTCCTTGGCAATAGTGTAATGCCACCAGATGGGATGAGTGAACATTCTGAAATGCTTGATTATGCCACAAGAGCCTGGACCATCATCTTGACAGAATTCTGTGGAAATAAACAGCAATATGTTGTAGAATCGTGACATCAATGTTCTTTTTAGCATTTCCAACAAATAATGTGCTAAGCTATGTACGCGTGTTTGTTACTGATTAGACATATGAGCGAATATGCAACGGGAGGATGATGAATAAAGAAACTGATAAAAATAGCTCTGAGCCTCAGTGGAGTGACTGAGCTCTACATGTGCCAGTCCTTACTTGGCCTTCTGTCCCATGATTTTAAGAGCAGTCTTTTCAATTTGATTAATCGCTTTGAAGCCTCACCCTGATGCAGTGCTGTCTGCAGCCTTTCTCTACTTGTAGATGCAAATTAACACAAATGGGGAACTTGGCTGAGCAGAAAAGGTCAGTACTTCATGCTACAGCACAAACGATGGCAATCCAGCGTGCCAATAGTTTATCTGTATAACATGGAACATTTCTGTGTGCCGCTTGCCACCACCTTCTCAAGGGCTGTCCAAGGCAGCAATGCCCACAGCTGATGACTGAATTAAGAGAAAAGCCTGCACCATTGTCAGCCGCATTAACAATCCCAGTTGTGCAAATCTATGGACATGTTTAAAAGGTATGAATGCTGGCTGCCTCAAGAAAGCTACATCAAGTCGAGAACATACTCATCCCAGCTGTTGTTATATCCTTTGAGTAGACACGTTCTGATAGTCTTATGTTGTCAGGCTTCATGATGCCTCACAGCTTTCATATACAGGAGCATAGAATCAGCACTGTCAGGGAGTTGGGTTGGTCAACAACAAATGAGGGTAGATGTTTCAGGCACTAGTGAGAGTGCTAGAACAGTGCTAGTGCACCAACCAACCCAACCGCCCCGTAGCTGAACACTTTAACTCCCCCTTCCACTCCACCAAGGACATGCAGGTCCTTGGCCTCCTTCATCGCCAGACCCTGGCCACACGACGCCTGGAGGAAGAGCGCCTCATCTTCCGCCTAGGAACCCTCCAATCACACAGGATAAATGTAGATTTCTCCAGCTTCCTCATTTCCCCTCCCCCCACCTAATCTCAGCCCCAACCCCTGGATTCAGCACCGCCCTCTTGACCTGCAATCTTCTTCCCGACCTCTCCGCCCCCACCCCCTCTCCAGCCTATCACCCTCACCCTTACCTCCTTCTACCTATCGTATTCGCAGCGCCCCTCCCCCAAATTCCACCCCCCCCAACCTTTTATCTCAGCCCACTTGGCACACCAGCCTCATTTCTGAAGAAGGGCTTATGCCCGAAATATCGATTTTCCTGCTCCTTGGATACTGACTGACCTGCTGCGCTTTTCCAGCACCACACTTTTCAACAACTGCTAGAACATGAGCCTTCGGAGTAGCATAGATAGATTAAGTGCATAATTTAATTAATTAATGATTGAATTGCAACTTAATTTATCCACTTTTATCTATATACCTTGATATTCGTAACTAATAAACTCCTATTGTTAGGTGAGTATCTGATTCATCCACGATCAATAATTTTTGTTCGAATGTTCCCATTAACTTGGAATGTGAGTTGGTTGGTAACTGCAGCCTGGTGTTTCAAATATTGTCTCTGTTTGGAAGTCTCCAGCAGCTCTCGAGAATGTGAGTTGAATGTGATTTTTTTTTGGCTAAGTCCAAGTCGTGATAGGTTTAATGGAGGGAGACTGAGCACATTTTCTCAGCATAACTTCCCAAACTCAGATCCTTAATTGTCTACCTCACCCTTGTAGCATCAGTCACATCTGATTCTGGATCCTTTTTGGCACAAGCCGTTTCCAGGACAATTCAATGAGCATCCTGGAATTCAGCGGCAACCCTTGTGTCTACGCCAACTTGAAAAGTCTGTTGTGCATACTCACAAACGTTGTCTGTACAGAGTTACCGGGTACCTGATATTTGCCCCAGAAAATGGCAGATGGGGTAAACTGAAACACCCTGCTATGCAGGCAGAAACATGGGTGTCTGGATGTGGTAGTGTGAAAATGGGATTCTCCATCCCCCAGGACCAACTGTGGAGCCTATGGTACCAGTCCATGCCAGTGTTCCGGAATTGTCACCGAGGTTAGTGCAGTATTAGCTATTTGAAGGAATGCCCATCCTGTTGGAAGAAGATCAATTACCTTCTCCACTCCTCCAGGATAATGACTGCCAACTTTTCTCTGGTACTGCACACCGAATCTATCTCAGTTCAATACCCATGCCCAATAAGGCTCATGTTCTACTACTCTCGCTAGCCCTTGATAGCACTCATCCTGTATATGTAGCTAACTGCAGCAACATTAACAGACATGCCACCCACTTTCATCTCCATTAATACTTCCTTTCTCATGTCCCAGGGAAGAAAGAGTCAAGATGTGTGGTGTGCTGCTCAATATTTAACTCCTGACCCCCTTATGTTGACAGCAGTCTGACTTTTAACTGCCCCAATGACTGACTGATCAGGACCAAGCCCCGGGCCTGGTATCAGAGGTTGTTCTTAACTTAGTGTGCTGAACCCCCTGAATTAAGGCTATCCCCTTTGACTTGATGGATGCCTGCTGACAACTATAACCTACTGTTGTATCTGCATTAAATGACCTGACAAGACAGAAAGAATATGAACCGAGTGTATTTGGCAAAGTAGGCAATGTGCAAAAAGGCAAGGTCAGGCAAGGCATCCAGACTGAGTGTACTATGAAAGTGAGCAAAGAACCCAGCCATATAGTCTGGTGCACTCCACGAACTGGGAGAGGCACTGTGGTGTGTGCGTGTGTGTGTGTTTGTGCGTGAAGAGTACCTTGAGATGTTTGGTATCTATCTTTCTTTTTCTGTTAGATTACTTACAGTGTGGAAACAGGCCCTTCGACCCAACAAGTCCACACCGACCTGCCGAAGCGCAACCCACCCAGACCCATTCCTCTACATTTACCCATTCACCTAACACTATGGGCAATTTAGCATGGCCAATTCACCTAACCTGCACCTTTTTTGGGACTGTGGGAGGAAACCGGAGCACCTGGAGGAAACCCACGCAGACACGGGGAGAATGTACAAACTCTACACAGAGAGTCGCCTGAGGAGGGATTTGAACCCGGGTCTCTAGCGCTGTGAGGCAGCAGTGCTAACCACTGTGTCGCCCATGATGGCCTTTTAGAATAAGGGATGAGTTCAATTTGGCAGATACCCACTCTACTTTCCATATTGATTTTTCTTGACGTCCAGCTTGTTTGGCGAGTTTGGATAGCTGAATATAGTGAGGTGAGGTGGGCCATTAACAAAGTATTTAACAAATAATAATCCCCTTGAATTGTCAACTCACTGCTACATAGTGAAAAACTTGCCTCACTACTTGCATAGATTTGGAGATGCTGGTGTTGGGACTGGGGTGTGCAAAGTTAAAAATCACACAACAGCAGGTTATAGTCTAACAGGTTTAATTGGAAGCACACTAGCTTTCGGAGCGACGCTCCTTCATCAGGTAATAGTGGAGGGCTCAATCCTAACTCAAGAATTTATAGCAAAAATTTACAGTGTGATGTAACTGAAATTATACATTGAACAATTGATTGTCTGTTAAGCCTTTCATCTGTTAGAATACAGTGATAGTTTCACTTCTTTCATGTGTAAATCACAAAACCTTTTTTTTTAAAAGTTGCATTCTCGGGCTGGCTATTAACAATTGTGATAGCTAGACAACATGTTGAAGGTTCTCTGTCTATGCCATGATGTTTAGATTGATTCTAATCTAAAAAGTGAGATAATGGAGTTTTACATAGATTCATGCAGTTTTTGAGCTCAGAGTTCTAGTAGATGCAATAAGACACTCCCAACATTGAAATTGGCCTTGTTGAATTTCTCATCCGATTCTACCACAAATGTTACATAAACCTTTGTTACTGAGATCTCCATAAAATTCTGCCCACTAAATTCTAATCACTAAGAGGTGCTGTCTCACACCTCTGCTCTATTGCTCCACAGTAATTTCAGGATTATTTTCTAATTTACTACCCTTCAGAGTAGTTTCCCTCCTAAGTGATAGTAGCAATGTTAATGCGATATCTTTATAGGTTATACCCACTGTACCTCCCATACCACTCTAATATCCTTCCCATTCAAGGTCTTCCGCATGTCAAGGTCAGTTTTACGGGGAGCAGGTTCAGTGAGCCTAATATGGTAATCTAAATTAGTTCTACAGATAAGTATGTTTGTGATGTAGTATTGATTCACTAATGGTTCTGTGCTGGTGCCAAAATATCCACAATCATGTTACTATAATCAACATTTGGTGCCAGCTCTAATGTTGAATGAAATATCTAATGGTCATGGTATAATGATGGCCAATCCTTGGGGCAAACCAGACAATAAATGATATCCTAACTTAATTTGTTCTTTGGTAAATTAACTCGTAACTGTACTATGGTCACATTTCTTTTTCAGAGTCAGCTCATGTCAGATGTCTCATGGGCTAAATTGTTGTCACATCTAAAAGCCCTCAATGGAAGTGTAAATCCTAACCTTTTCTCCTTTTTGCATTTATGAATTTACAATCAGACAATAGAAGAACGACAATCCATGGCTCCCACATTGAAGATTGATAGCTGTATAAAGCAAGTTAAAATGATCTGTATTCTTTTTGATTTTATCCATTTGTTTTCCCTCTTACTGCATAGTTAGTCATCCTATTTTTTGGACCTAGGGAACATTAGCTTTGTTTCACAATTTAGTTAAACCAACACTCATTGTAACTTTCTAAATGAACATCGACACAGTTTACATTTTACATACATGACTGTTCCCTTAAGGTATATTTTCAACTGCCCTGGGTATAATTAGTACCAGAGGTTTTCATTCAGACTGTTTGGAAAAAGACATGATTTGGAGATGCCGGTGTTGGACTGGGGTGTACAAAGTTAAAAATCACACAACACCAGGTTATAGTCCAAGACACACTGCACTTTCATTTAACTTGAACCAGTTTAGTTGCATTGCAGAATAAAAAGGATAGGTTTTCAAATCAAAAGAAAACACAGTTCCCTGTACTTAAGCCAAAACAGAAATGCACTGAAAGATGGTGGCATGGTGTCATGGCATCTTTCAAAATATGGCTTTGAAAATATATTTCTTGATGTGAAGCTAAAGGATCCTAAATTATTTTGGGGAAGTCTTGTAAAAAGGAGCAAAGCATGATTAAGGTTGTTCAACAAAGAACAGCTCCTGTTATGCGTTTATAACAGTGGTGCATAACTATGTTTTTTTTAGACTCCCCTCAACACTACAAAATTACATGAAAAGGATTAATAAAGTCAGTAAAATGAAGTGTAACTCTGCAGATCTTCAGCACTGAAGGATAACCTGCCTCTATCTTGTAATAATGCAAATTTAAAACAAAATTTTGTTTCCAATGTCTGGAAGGACAGTAAGCAAAAGACAGAGAATGATTGACTCAACAAAATACGGGATAAAACTTTAAGAAATTTTGTTTAGGCAGTGATTTGTTATGGGCCAGATTGCACTGCTTGGAAGGTGACAGCAGGTTCATTAGTGACTTTCCAAATGGATTTCAATGCACAATTGAAAATAAAACAATTGCAGATCTACAGAGTAGAGCTAAGAAGTGGAACAAGCCAGATAGCTTTCTCAAAGAGCCAGTACTAGCATAATGGACCAAATAGCCTGCTTCTGTGCCATACCATTTTAGGAAACTGTTTAAACATGGGCCCTATTTTCACTGGTTCTTATCAATGAATTGATAGTGAAGGGGGAAGACAGAGAGTTAGGGGATACTAACAAGTTTGGTCAAGATCTAAAACAGAAATTGCTGGGAAAACACAGTGTGTCTGAAAGCATCTGTGGAGAGAAAGCAGCATTCCCCACTGGACTTGAAATATTAACTTTGTTTTCTCTCCAATGATGTTGCCAGACCTGCTGAGTTTTTTCCAGCAATTTCTGTACAAAAACAGAAATTGCTGGGAAAACACAGTGTGTCTGAAAGCATCTGTGGAGAGAAAGCAGCATTCCCCACTGGACTTGAAATATTAACTTTGTTTTCTCTCCAATGATGTTGCCAGACCTGCTGAGTTTTTTCCAGCAATTTCTGTTTTTGTACATGATTTCCAGCATCTGCATTTCTTTGGTTTTTGTTTAGTCAAGCTCTAAGTTTGAGCCTGAATGATAATGGGTTGCTCTTCATTTTGGAGCAAGTCTCCAGGGACCACTATGCCTTTTGGATCTTTTTTTTAATCATGGCGAATGGCAACTTTAAAATAGAAAGACAGCATTTTATGCAAATACGATCAGAGGGGTGATTAAAAATAGTACAAAGGGGTAATGAAACCCAGTGGAGTAGATTCATAAAACACAATGTATGTCCTAGAAAAAATGGTCCTGTACATAAACCACTAAAAGCATATTTCCCATAGGTCTGTCCAATATTATAAATATACTGGTTATTCCAATCTCCGACTCAAATTAAACATATTGCATTAAAGGTTTCAAAGCGTGGGCATAGATTAAATTAATTTTAACTTCAAATACCTTTGCTCTGCCTATCTTTACTGGATCACTTGTTAGCAGTGCATCATGCCTTTAGCTTGCTGACCTACATTGACTCCAACTTAAGCAATTGCAAAAGATCTCACATTGTCAAATCCCTCCATGCCCACACCTCTCCCTATCTCTTTTCCCAGGTCTTCAATGCACCAAGATATCTTTATATCATCTGATTCTGCTCCTACAGATCCCATTGATGACCATGCCTTATATTGCCTAGGCTTTGACATTCTCTCTTGAAAGGTTCTGATAAATTTATTTCTCTTTCTACTTTATGACATTCCTTAAAGCCTAAACTCTTTGAACAAAACATTTGCTATCTATTCTAATATCGTCTTGTATGACTTAGTGTTAACACATGATTTATAATGCATTTATGCAGACCTTATTTTATTAATGATGACATATAAATATAAGTTGTTCCTGTTATTTAAAAATGAAGTGACAAAGAGACCAGGTTTGGTATTTACTTGACAACGAGACCATTTTCTAATTGTTACCTGTTTTTGCATTTAAATATTTTGTGATCATTTCCAGCATAACCTGTTGTTACAATAAGTTTCTCAAGACAGATACCTCAAGGGCATAAAGAATGTGTCAAAGTGAAATATCAAACTGGGCAATTATTTGGATTCATGTTGCTAATTTTTGGATGAGATTGCGGTGGAAAAATAGGAAGGCTCCAAAAATCCATTGTGGAAGATTCGTTGATAAATGATTTGGATGTAAATATAGGAGATATAGTTTGTGAGTTTGCAGATGACACCAAAGTTGGTGCTATCATGGACAATGAAAAAGGTTATGAGAATGTGAGAACTGTGGATGCTGGAAATCAGAATCGAAGAGTGTGACGCTGGAAAAGCACAGCAGGTCAGGCATCATCTAAGGAGCTGGAGAATTGACGTTTTAGGCATAAGCCCTTCATCAGGAATGTGGGATGGGGGGATGGGGGCTGAGAGATAAGGAGGAGGGTGCCAGTTTCCTCATCTCTCCTCCCCTTACCTCATCCCAGATCCAGCCCTCCAACTCTGCACCGCCCTCTTGAACTGTCCCACCTGTTCGTCTTCCTTCCCACCTATCTGCTTCACCCTCTGCTTCAACTTATCACCGTCAAACACCCACCTGCATCTACCTATCGCCTTCTCAGCTACCTCCCCCCCAGCACCCCCCCCACCTCCTAATAATCTCTCAGCCCCCTCCCAAACACACGTGCCCCCATCCCCTACGTTCCTGATGACGGGCTTATGCCTGAAACATCAATTCGCCTGCTCTTTGGATACTACCTGACCTGATGTGCTTTTTCAGCATCACCCTTTTCAACAATGAAGAAGGTTATCTAAGAATACAATGCGGCATTAATCACATGGGCCAATGGGTTGAGGAATGATCAATAAAGTTTAATTTAGATAAATGTGAGGTGTTGCATTTTGATAATGGAAACCAAGAGAGAACTGAGACAGTTAATCACAGGGCACTGGAGAGTGTTGCTGAACAAAGCGACCGAGAGACACAAGTGCATAGTTCCTTGAGAGTGGAGTGGGAGGCAGAGAGTGTGGTGAAGAAGGTATTTGACTTAATTGGGCCCTTGAAGACTGAAACAGGAGAATATATTATGGAGAACAAAGAAATGGCAGAAGAATTGAATTGGTACTTCAGATCTGTGTTCACTGGGGAAGACACAAGCAATCTCCCTGAGGTAACAGTGGCTGAAGGACCTGAACTTAAGAGAATTTATATTTGCCAGGAATTGGTATTGGAGAGACTATTAGGTCTGAAGGCTGATAAGTCCCCGGGGCCTGATGGTCTATATCCCAGGGTACTGAAGGAGGTGGCTCGAGAAATTGTGGATGCGTTGGTGACTATTTTCCAGAGTTTGATAGATTAGGGATCAGTTCCTGCGGATTGGAGGGTGGCTAATGTTGTACCACTTTTAAGAAAGGAGCGAGAGAGAAAGCAGGAAATTATAGACCAGTTAGTCTGACCTCAGTGGTGGGAAAGATGCTGGAGTCTATTATAAAGGATGAAATTACGACACATCTGGATAGTAGTAACAGGATAGGTCAGAGTCAGCATGGATTTATGAAGGGGAAATCATGCTTGACTAATCTTCTGGAATTCTTTGAGGATGTAACTCTGAAGCTGGACGAGGGAGATCCAGTAGATGTAGTGTACCTGGACTTTCAGAAAGCTTTTGATAAAGTCCCACATAGGAGGTTAGTGAGCAAAATTAGGGTGCATGGTATTGGGGGCAAAATACTAACTTGGATTGAAAGTTGGTTGGCTGATAGGAAACAAAGAGTAGTGATAAACGGCTCCATTTCGGAATGGCAGGCAGTGACCAGTGGGGTACCGCAGGGATCCGTGCTGGGACCGCAGCTTTTTACAATATATGTTAATGATATAGAAGATGGTATTAGTAATAGCATTACTAATACCCACACTAAGCTGGGTGGCAGGGTGAAATGTGATGAGGATGTTAGGAGGTTACAGGGTGACCTGGACAAGTTAGGTGAGTGGTCAGATGCATGGCAGATGTAGTTTAATGTGGATAAATGTATGGTTATCCTCTTTGGTGGCAAGAACAGAAAGGCAGATTACTACCCAAATGGAATCAATTTAGGTAAAGCGGCAGTACAGAGAGATCTGGGTGTTCTTGTACACCAGTCAATGAAGGTAAGCATGAGGTGCAGCAGGTAGTGAAGAAGGCTAATAGCATGCTGGCCTTCATAACAAGAGGGATTGAGTATAGAAGCAAAGAGGTTCTTCTGCAGCTGTACAGGGCCCTGGTGAGACCACACCTGGAGTACTGTGTGCAGTTCTGGTCTCCAAATTTGAGGAAAGACATTCTGGTTATTGAGGGAGTGCAGCGTAGGTTCATGAGGTCAATTCCTGGAATGGCGGGATTACCTTCCACTGAAAGACTGGAGCGACTGGGCTTGTGTACCCTTGAGTTTAGAAGACTGAGAGGGGATCTGATTGAGACATATAAGATTATTAAAGGATTGGACACTCTGGAGGCAGGAACATGTTTCTGCTGATGAGTGAGTGCTGAACCAGAGGACACAGCTTAAAAATACGGGGTAGACCATTTAGGACAGAGATGAGGAGAAACCTCTTCACCCAGAGAGTGGTGGCTGTGTGGAATGCTCTGCCCCAGAGGGCAGTGGAGACCCAATCTCTGGATTCATTTAAGAAAGAGTTGGATAGAGCTCTCAAGGATAGTGGAATCAAGGGTTATGGAGGTAAGGCAGGAAGAGGATACTGATTAAGGATGATCAGCCATGATCATAATGAATGGTGGTGCAGGCTTGAAGGGCAGAATGGTCTACTCCTGCACCTATTGTCTACTGTCTATTGGGTATAGGGACAGGGAGGTCTTCTTGCGGCTGTTCAGGACATTGGTGAGGACATTGGCTGTTCAGGACATTCAATTCTGGTTGCCCAGATGTTGTGAAACTTGCAAGGGTTCAGAAAAGATTTACAAGGATGTTGCTGAAGTTGGATGGTTTGAGCGAAAGGGAGAGGCTGAATCAGCTGAGGCTATTTTCTTTGAAGCATCAGTGGCTGAGAGGTGACCTCATAGAGGTTGAAAAAATCATGAGGGACTTAGATCGGGTGAATAACCAAGTTCTTTCTCCCAGGGTAGGAGAGGCCAAAACTGGAGGGAATAGATTTTAATAATGAGGGAAAAGCAGGGAACTGAGAGGAAATTTATTCACATGGAGGGTGGTCTGTGTATAGAATGAGCTGCTAGAGGAGATGGTGGAAACTGGTACAATTACAACATTTAAAAGGCATCTGGATGTTACATGAATAGGATGGATTTAGAAAGATATGGGTCAAATGCTGGTTAATGAGACTAGATTAATTTAGGGTATCTGGTTGGCACAGATGAGTTGAACCAAAGAGTCTATTTTCATTCTTTATAACTCTTTGACTCAATGAATCCATGTAGAAATGGAAAGGATGGGGTTATCTCAGATTATTACCACTTTGAGAAATTGCTTTGTAAGAGATGGAAATTTAGTCCACTCGACATCAGACTGGACATTGGATTGACCTGGACGTGAACTCAAAGCTAAGGGCTTTGTAGATGGAAAGATTCCATTCTTGAGATTCACTGAGACCCACATTGCTAGGGACAGATCCACCGAAAACTTACTAAATTTAATACGATAAAATCCCACAAAATTGCTCCTGGCATTTCCAGAGCAGCTAAATAACTTGACAAATTTAGATTGTCTGCCTTACCAGTTTCTACTGGCAGACTTGGGTTAAAAATACTGAATGTGAACAGAAATATATGGGTCATTCAGTGCCTTAAATCAAAATATAAATGTCTACTGACTTTCAAAATCAGTTGTTATTCACATTAATTTAATATGCAGTGCAGAAAATGCACCATCATAAACTATTTATTCAGATGAAAGGTTGTCATGAGGGAATGCCTTCTCATTCTGTTTTAGATACTGACTGACCTGCTGTATGTTACCAACATTTAACTCACAAAAAATATTTGCCACCTAATATTTAAGAGGAAAACTTGTAAACTTGTTCCAGCCATCCTTCCCTATTTATGACACTTGAAGGCTTTATCTCCCATAGAATATAGACTAGAATGTTGAATATCCTTTCTTGTCGTGTGTATTCCAGTCCAGACGTACAAGAGTATAGTGAGCAGTTTTTGCAGTGGCTAACTTGAATGACACCATCTTTGTTACAAATATCTAAGTACAAATCTTGTATACAAAGTGGAATAAAAGGAATGAAAGGAAAGGTTGTAGCATTACTTACAGTGTCTAAAAAATAAGTTTGAAATATGATAGTTATAACACAGTTAAAGGATTGACATTGCGTCTGGGAAGGAGTTGCAAATAGCAGCAGCTCAACATGTGACCTAATCGTCGACACCAGACCCAAAGCAACAACTGTCTTGTTCCGCTCCAGCCTCCAGTCCGGCCCTCATTGGCCCAGATCTCATTCCCCTCGCTCTACTCCAGGCCACGCTCCTCTTGTGCTGCACCAGGTCTCGTTCCCCTCGCTCTGCTCCAGGTCTCGTTCCCCTCAGACTGCTCCAGGTCTCATGCCCCTCAGACTGCTCCAGGTCTCGTTCCCCTCACACTGCTCCAGGTCTGGTTCCCTTCACACTGCTCCAGGTCTCGTTCACCTCACACTGCTCCAGGTCTAATTCCCCTCACACTGCTCCAGACCTCATTCCCCTCACACTGCTCCAGGTCTCATTCCCCTCACACTGCTCCAGGTCTCATTCCCCTCACACTGCTCCAGACCTCATTCCCCTCACACTGCTCCAGACCTCATTCCCCTCACACTGCTCCAGGTCACGTTCCCCTCACACTGCTCCAGGTCTAATTCCCCTCAGACTGCTCCAGGTCTCATTCCCCTCACACTGCTCCAGACCTCATTCCCCTCACACTGCTCCAGGTCTCATTCCCCTCACACTGCTCCAGGTCTTGTTCCCCTCACACTGCTCCAGACGTCATTCCCCTCACATTGTTCCAGGTCTTGTTCCCCTCACACTGTTCCAGGTCTCATTCCCCTCACACTGCTCCAGACCTCATTCCCCTCACACTGCTCCAGGTCTTGTTCCCCTCACACTGCTCCAGGTCTCGTTCCCCTCACACTGCTCCAGACCTCATTCCCCTCACACTGCTCCAGACCTCATTCCCCTCACACTGCTCCAGGTCTCGTTCACCTCACACTGCTCCAGGTCCCGTTCCCCTCACACTGCTCCAGGTCTCGTTCTCCTCACACTGCTCCAGGTCTAATTCCCCTCACACTGCTCCAGACCTCATTCCCCTCACACTGCTCCAGACCTCATTCCCCTCACACTGCTCCAGGTCTCATTCCCCTCACACTGCTCCAGGTCTCATTCCCCTCACACTGCTCCAGGTCTAATTCCCCTCACACTGCTCCAGACCTCATTCCCCTCACACTGCTCCAGACCTCATTCCCCTCACACTGCTCCAGGTCACGTTCCCCTCACACTGCTCCAGGTCTAATTCCCCTCAGACTGCTCCAGGTCTCATTCCCCTCACACTGCTCCAGACCTCATTCCCCTCACACTGCTCCAGGTCTAATTCCCCTCACACTGCTCCAGGTCTCATTCCCCTCACACTGCTCCAGGTCTTGTTCCCCTCACACTGTTCCAGGTCTCATTCCCCTCACACTGCTCCAGACCTCATTCCCCTCACACTGCTCCAGGTCTTGTTCCCCTCACACTGCTCCAGGTCTCGTTCCCCTCACACTGCTCCAGACCTCATTCCCCTCACACTGCTCCAGGTCTCATTCCCCTCACACTGCTCCAGACCTCATTCCCCTCACACTGCTCCAGGTCTCGTTCACCTCACACTGCTCCAGGTCTTGTTCCCCTCACACTGCTCCAGGTCTCGTTCCCCTCACACTGCTCCAGACCTCATTCCCCTCACACTGCTCCAGACCTCATTCCCCTCACACTGCTCCAGACCTCATTCCCCTCACACTGCTCCAGGTCTCGTTCACCTCACACTGCTCCAGGTCCCGTTCCCCTCACACTGCTCCAGGTCTCGTTCTCCTCACACTGCTCCAGGTCTCGTTCTCCTCACACTGCTCCAAGTCTCATTCCCCTCACACTGCTCCAGACCTCATTCCTCTCACACTGCTCCAGGTCTTATTCCCCTCACACTGCTCCAGACCTCATTCCCCTCACACTGTTCCAGGTCTAATTCACCTCACACTGCTCCAGGTCTCATTCTCCTCACACTGCTCCAGGTCTAATTCCCCTCATGCTGCTCCAGGTCTCGTTCCCCTCACACTGCTCCAGGTCTGATTCCCCTCACACTGCTCCAGGTCTCATTCCCCTCACACTGTTCCAGGTCTAATTCCCCTCATGCTGCTCCAGGTCTCGTTCCCCTCACACTGCTCCAGGTCTGGTTCCCCTCACACTGCTCCAGGTCTCATTCCCCTCACACTGCTCCAGGTCTCATTTCCCTCACACTGCTCCAGGTCTAATTCCCCTCACGCTGCTCCAGGTCTGGTTCCCCTCACACAGCTCCAGGTCTCATTCCCCTCACACTGCTCCAGGTCTCGTTCACCTCACACTGCTCCAGGTCTTGTTCCCCTCACACTGCTCCAGGTCTCATTCCCCTCATGCTGCTCCAGGTCTGGTTCCCCTCACACTGCTCCAGGTCTCATTCCCCTCACGCTGCTCCAGGTCTGGTTCCCCTCACACAGCTCCAGGTCTCATTCCCCTCACACTGCTCCAGGTCTGGTTCCCCTCACACAGCTCCAGGTCTCATTCCCCTCACACTGCTCCAGGTCTCGTTCACCTCACACTGCTCCAGGTCTCATTCCCCTCACACTGCTCCAGGTCTGGTTCCCCTCACACTGCTCCAGGTCTCATTCCCCTCATGCTGCTCCAGGTCTGGTTCCCCTCACACTGCTCCAGGTCTAATTCCCCTCACTGCTCCAGGTCTCGTTTCCCTCACACTGCTCCAGGTCTAATTCCCCTCAGACTGCTCTGGGACTGCTAAAAAAGAGAAAAATAAAGATAAAGAACAAGCGGAGCAGTGGAGCTGGGGTGGAGCTTCCTGCTCTGCCGCCATCTTGCTGCTGAAACAAGGGTGAAGCAGGTACCAAGTTTAATTGTATGCTGAATATGCACTACTTTAAATTGCATTCTCATACTTTACAATATCAAGGTAATCAGGCATACCACGAGAATTGATTTTTTGTACATATTAGGAAAGTCATAATAATCCTGATTTTGTTATGACTGTCATTGATTGAAGCCTCATTTGAATCCATTGACTCGGCTTCAACAACAACTTATAACAAAGCTTTGAACTGCTTCCCATGAGAATTATAAAACAAAATATAAAACTGAGCTGTGCAAGGAATTATTAACTCAAGTCACAAAAGCCTTGGTGGGAAAGGTAGCTTTTGTTGTACTGCGCTCACTGCTGTCCATCGGGTTGTCTGAGGTTAACTGAACTATTGCCCACCATGTAGTGGCTTGGGCTGTCAGCCTGCTATTTTAGTGGGAGGATAGACATGGATAGCTTTGTCAGGTTTAACTGAGAAAAAACACTTTCAATTGCAGTCGAGAGAGGCTCTTACCTTAAATGAGATCTAATTTACTACATATTTGCAAACATGTACAAATTGCTTTGAAATGATAGACAATGTTATAGAGTCTATAAGGAGGACCTTGCTGGTAGTTGAGATCCTCAGCTCCTCTCTCTAAACCCATGTGACAACAGTGTAAGGGAAGATACTGAAGGCATTGCTAGGATTAACCACTTCCAACTCTTACACCTTTACATATAAAGCAGCAGAGAGACATTTGAACAATGTCCAAAGATTAAGTACACTTCACTGCAATAGTTAGGGCAGTGATTTTCAAACTATCCTCCAACGTAATTCCATTTTTAATACTCAAAAATAATACTGCACAAACACCAGCAAAAGCAAAGTAACAATAAAGCAGCACTGTAACATTCAATACATAATTATGAAAGTTGGTGCATAATGAACAATACATCAATTGAATATAAAGCCCTGTTTAATTTGTAAAGCTGTTATTATTACACATGTGGGTTTCCACTACAGTTAGCACTGTTGCCTCATAGCACAGGGACTTCGATTTGACTAGTTTTTATGTGGAGTTTTCATGCTTTCCTTGTGTCTGTGTCATTTCCATTGAGTGCTGTGATTTCCTCCCACAGTCCCAAGATGTGCAGATTGGGTGGATTAGCCATACTAAATTGCCCATTAGGTCCAAGATATGCAAGCCAGGTGGATTAGCAATTGGAAAGGCAGGGTTACAGAGATAGAGTGAGTCTGGGTGGGACTTTCTTCAAAGGGTTGGTGCAGACTTGATGGGCCAAATGGCCTCTTTCCATGCTCAGGATTCTATAAATTCTACTTTCAACTCCATCTGACAAAAGGCTGTTTGGATCTGCTCTAAACATCCTCTAGACTGGATAGTTTCCTTACAGTCTGAACTGCTCCATAAGAACATAAGAAATAAAAGCAGAAGGAGACCATCTGTCTGAGACTCCTCTGTCATTCAATAAGATCATGGCTGATCTTTGCATGGACTCAGGTCCACTTAGCTGCCTTCTCACCATATCCCTTAATTCCTTTACTGTTCAAAAATCTATCTATCTTTGCCTTTAAAGCATTCAATGTTGTTGCCTCAACTGCTTCACTGATCCACAACCCTTTGGGTGAAGAAATTTCTCCTCGACTCAGTCCTCAATCTGCTCCCCCATATTTTGAGGCTATCCCTAGTTCTAGTTTCACTCACCAGTATCCTACTTCGATTTTATCTGTTCCCTTCATAATTTTATATGTTTCTATCTGAACCCCCTCATTCTTCCAAATTCCAAAGATAGTAGCCCCAGTCTACTCAATCTCTCCTCATAAGCCAATTCTCTCAACTCCAGAATCAACCTGGTGACCTCATCTGCACCCCCGCGGATGTCAGTATATCCTTTCTCAAGTAAGGAGACCAAAACTGTACACAGTACTTCAGGTGTGACCTCACCAGCAAATATGGAGCTGCAGCACAACGTTCTTATTTTTAAACTCCATCCTTCTAGCAATGAAGGACAAAATTCCTTCTTAATTACCTGCAACAACTGCAAATCAACTTTTTGTGATTCATGCACAAGGACATCCAGGTCCCTCTACACAGCAGCATGCTGCAATTTTTCACTGTTTAAATAATAATCCTTTTGCTGTTATCCCTCTCAAAATGGATGACCTCACTTTCACCAACATTGTACTCCATCTACCCGATCCTTGCCTGCTCATTTAATTTATCAATACCCCTCTGCCGACTTTCAATGTCTTCTGCACCCTTAGCTCTACCACTCAACTTAGCATCACTTGCAAACTTTGACACTCTGGACTTAGTCCCCAACTCTAAATCATCTATTTAAAGCAAACAATTGCAGTACCAACACTGATCCCCAAGGTACACCACTAGCTTCTGATCTCCAACCAGACACCCATTTGTCCCCACTGTTTGCTTCCTGTTAGTTAACCAATCTTCTATCCATGTTAATTTGTTACCCTCAATGCTGTGCACCTTTATCTCATGCAACAGCCTTTTGTGCGTCACCTTGTCAAATGCTTTCTGGAAATCCTAGTGCATCACATTCACTGGTTCCCCATGTCCACCTTGCTCATAATATCCTCAGAGAATTCCAGTAAATTAGTTAAACATAATCTGCTTTTCATGATCCCATGCTATGTTTCATTCCTGATGAAGGGCTCCTGCCCAAAACGTCAATTTTCCTGCTCCTCGGATGCTGCCTGACCTGCTGTGCTTTTCCAGCACCACTCTAATCTTGACTCTGATCTCCAGCATCTGCAGTCCTCACTTTCACCCATGCTATGTCTGCCCAATTTGACAATTTCTATCCAGACGCCTTGCTATTTCTGCCTTAACGATAGATTCAAGCATTTCCTCCACTAAAGAAGTTAAGCCGATGGGCCCAGTGCGAGCTGCCTTTTGTCTACCTCCTTTTATAAACAGTGGCATCATATTCGTTATATTCAAATCTGCTGGAACCAACACAGAGTCTGGCAATTTTTTGGTAAATTACCATGAGTGCATTTGCTATTTCTCCTGCCATCTCTTTTAGTATCCTCAGATGCATTCCATCAGGGCTGGGATTAATCCCATTAGCGTGCCCAACACTAATAATGATTGTTTATAGGTTCTCACCTGCCATACTCTCCTTGCCATCAATTACTGGCATGATGTTTAGAACATAGAATATAGAAGAATACAGCGCAGTACAGGCCCTTTGGCCCTTGATGTTGCGCCGATCCAAGCCCACCTAACCTACCCTAGCCCACTATCCTCCATATGCCTATCCAATGCCCGCTTAAATGCCCATAAAGAGGGAGAATCCACCACTGCTACTGGCAGGGCATTCCATGAACTCACGACTCGCTGAGTAAAGAACCTACCCCTAACATCTGTCCTATACCTACCCCCCCTTAATTTAAAGCTATGCCCCCTCGTAATAGCTGACTCCATACGTGGAAAAAGGTTCTCACGGTCAACCCTATCTAAACCCCTAAATATCTTGTACACCTCTATCAAGTCACCCCGAAACCTTCTTTTCTCCAATGAAAACAACCCCAAGTGCCTCAGCCTTTCCTCATACGATCTTTCTACCATACCAGGCAACACCCTGGTAAACCTCCTCTGCACCCGTTCCAGTGCCTCCACATCCTTCCTATAGTATGGCAACCAAAACTGCACACAATACTCCAGATGTGGCCCCACCAGAGTCTTCTACAACTGCAACATGACCTCAGGACTCTGGAACTCAACTCCTCTACCAATAAAAGCCAGTACGTCATATGCCTTCTTCACAGCACTATTTACCTGGGTGGCAACTTTCAAAGATCTGTGTACATGGACACCAAGATCCCTCTGCTCATCCATACTACCAAGTATCCGACCATTAGCCCAGTACCCCATCTTTTTGTTACTCTTACCAAAGTGAATCACCTCACACTTAGCTACATTGAACTCCATTTGCCACCTTTCTGCCTAGTTCTGCAGCTTATCTATATCTCGCTGTAACCTGCCACATCCTTCCTCACTGTCTACAACTCCTCCGACTTTCGTATCATCCACAAACTTGCTCACCCAACCTTCTAGCCCCTCCTCCAGGTCATTTATAAAAATGACAAACAGCAATGGTCCCAAAACAGATACTTGCGGAACACTCCAAGATGAACCTTTACCATCAACTACTACCCTCTGTCTTCTTCCAGCCAGCCTATTCCTAATCCAAACCTCCAACTCACCCTCAATGCCATACCTCCGTATTTTTTGAAGTAGCCTACCATGGGGAACCTTATCAAACGCCTTACTAAAATCCATATACACCACATCTACCGCTTTACCCTCGTCCACCTCCTTAGTCACCTTCTCAAAGAATTCAATAAGGTTTGTGAGGCATGACCTGCCCTTCACAAAACCATGCTGACTATCCTTGATCACATTATTCCTATCCAGATGTTCATAAATCCTATCCCTTACAATTCTCTCTAAGACTTTGCCCACAACAGAAGTGAGACTCACCGGCCTATAGTTACTAGGGTTATCCCTACTCCTCTTCTTGAACAAGGGAACCACATTTGCTATCCTCCAGTCTTCTGGCACGACTCCTGTAGACAACGAGGACATAAAAATTAAGGCCAATGGCTCTGCAAATTCTTCCTTGCTTCCCAGAGAATCCTAGGATAAATGCCATCAGGCCCAGGGGACTTATCTATTTTCACCCTTTCCAAAATTTCCAACACCTCTTCCCTACATACCTCAAAGCCATTCATTCTACTTAATTGTGACTCAGTATTCACATCGGCAACAATGTCCTGTTACTGAGTGAATACTGACAAAAAGTATTCATTCAGTGTCTCCCCAATCTCTTCAGCCTCCACACACAACTTCCCACTACTATCCTTGACTGGACCTATTCCTACCCTAGTCATTCTTTTATTCCTGACATACCTATGGAAAGGAGGTAAAAACAATGACTGCAGATGCTGGAAACCAGATTCTGGATTAGTGGTGCTGGAAGAGCACAGCAGTTCAAGCAGCATCCGACGAGCAGCAAAATCGACGTTTCGGGCAAAAGTCCTTCATCAAGAATAAAGGCAGAGAGCCTGAAGCGTGGAGAGATAAGCTCGAGGAGGGTGGGGGTGGGGAGAAAGTAGCATAGACTACAATAGGTGAGTGGGGGAGGAGATGAAGGTGATCGGTCAGGGAGGAGAGGGTGGAGTGGATAGGTGGAAAAGGAGCTAGGTAGATCGGACAAGCCCGGACAGGTCAAGGGGACAGTGCGGGCTGGAAGTTTGAAACTAGGATGAGGTGGGGGAAGGGGAAATGAGGAAGCTGTTGAAGTCCACATTGATGCCCTGGGGTTGAAGTGTTCCGAGGCGGAAGATGAGGCGTTCTTCCTCCAGGCGTTCTTCCTCCAGGCGTCTGGTGGTGAGGGAGCGGCGGTGACGGAGGCCCAGGACCTCCATGTCCTTGGCAGAGTGGGAGGGGGAGTTGAAATGTTGGGCCACGGGGCGGTTTGGTTGATTGGTGCGGGTGTCTCAGAGATGTTCCCTAAAGCGCTCTGCTAGGAGGCGCCCAGTCTCCCCAATGTAGAGGAGACCACATCGGGAGCAACGGATACAATAAATGATATTAGTGGATGTGCTTTGATGGATGTGGAAGGCTTCTTTAGGGCCTTGGATAGAGGTGAGGGAGGAGGTGTGGGCACAGGTTTTACAGTTCCTGCGGTGGCAGGGGAAAGTGCCAGGATGGGAGGGTGGGTTGTAGGGGGGCGTGGACCTGACCAGGTAGTCACGGAGGGAACGGTCTTTGCGGAAGGCGGAAAGGGGTGGGGAGGGAAATATATCCCTGGATACCTATAGAAAGCCTTAGGGTTTTCCCTAATCCTACCAACTAAGGACCTTTCATGTCCCCTCCTTGCTGCTCTTAGCTCTCTCTTCAGGTCCTTCCTGGCTACCTTATAACTCTCAATCGCCCCAATTGAACCTTCACGCCTCATCTTTACATAGGCCGCCCTCTTCCATTTAACAAGGGATTCCAATTCCTTATTAAACCACAGCTCCCTCATACGACCCTTTCCTCCCTGCCTGACAGGTACATACTCAAGGACACTCAATAGTTGCTCCTTGAACAATCTCCACATATCAATTACGCCCTTGCCTTGAAGCCTACTTTTCCAAGCCACGCATCCTAAGTCATGCCTCACCACACCATAATTTCCCTGCCCCCAGCTATAACTCTTGCCCTGCAGTGCACACTTATCCCTCTCCATCACTAGAGTAAAAGTCACCGAATTGTGGTCACTGTCCCCAAAGTGCTCACCTACCTCCAATTCTAACACCTGGCCTGGTTCGTTACCCAGAACCAAATCCAGTATGGCCTCACCTCTTGTTGGCCTATCTACATATTGTGTCAGGAAACCCTCCTGCACACATTGGACAAACACCGACCCATCTAACGAACTAGAGCTATAGCTTTCCCAATCAATATCAGGAAAGTTAATGTTCCCCATAACAACCACCCTATTACTTTCACTCTTCTCCTGAATCATCCTCGCAATCCTTTCTTCTACATTTCTAGGACTATTAGGAGGCCTGTAAAAAACTCCTAACAGGGTGACCTCACCTTTCCTATTCCTAACCTCAGCCCAAACTACCTCAGATGGAGAGTCTTCATCCATCGTCCTTTCCACCGCTGTAATACTATCTTTGACAAGCAATGCCACACCTCCCCCTCTTTTACCCCCACCTCTGACCCTACTAAAACATTTAAACCCTGGAACCTGCAACAGCCAATCCTGTCCCTGTTCTACCCATGTCTCCGTAATAGCCACAACATCGAAATCCCAGGTACCGACCCACGCTGCAAGTTCACCTACCTTATTTCGTATACTTCTTGCATTGAAGTATACACACTTCAAGCCACTTTCCTGTTTACAGACACCCTCCTTTGAGATTGATGCCATGTTCCTAACCTCCCTACACTCCAGGTCCTGCACCCTAAAGCTACAGTCTAGGTTCCCATGCCCCTGCAGAGTTAGTTTAAACCCCCCAAAGAGCACTAGCAAACCTCCTGCCAAGGATACTGGTGCCCCTCAGGTTCAGGTGTAGACCATCCTGTTTATAGAGGTCCCACCTTCCCCAGAAAGAACCCCAGTTATCCAAATACCGGAATCCCTCCCTCCTGCACCATCCCTGTAGCCACGCATTTAACTGTTCTCTCTCCCTATTCCTCGACTCTCTATCACGTGGCACCAGTAACAAACCAGAGACAACAACTCTGTTTGTTCTAACTCTGAGCTTCCAACCTAGCTCCCTGAAAGCCTGCTTAACATCCTCAGCCCTCCTCCTATCTATGTCATTGGTGCCAATGTGGACCACGACTTCGGGCTGCTCCCCCTCCCCCTTAAGGACCCGGAAAACACGATCAGAGACATCACGTACCCTTGCACCTGGGAGGCAACATACCAAACGTGAGTCTCTCTCGCCCCCACAAAACCGCCTATCTGTGCCCCGAACTATTGAGTCCCCAATTACTATTGCTCTGCTCTTCTCCACCCTTCCCTTCTGAGCAACGGGGGCAGGCTCCGTGCCAGAGGCCTGAGCCCCATTACTTACCCCTGGTAAGTCGTCCCCCCCACAAGTATCCAAAACGGTATACTTGTTCTTGAGGGGAATGGCCGCAGGGGGTCCCTGCACTGCCTGCTTCCTCCCAGTCCCCCTCACTGTCACCCATCTGTCTGCAATCTTTGGAGTTACTACTTCCCTAAAGCTCCGATCTATGACCACCTCTGCCTCCCGAATGACCCTAAGTTCATCCAACTCCAGCTCCAGTTCCCTAACACGGTCTTGGAGGAGCTGGAGATGGGTGCATTTCCTGCAAGTGTAATCAGCAGGGACGTCCATAGCATCCCTCACCTCAAACATGTTGCAAGAGGAACATTGCACTGCCTTCACTGCCATCCCTATAAAAATAACCTTTTTTAATAAAAAAACTAGGTCTAAAGAATAGAACAAGCAAAATGTTTGTGTCCTCCACTGTAAAGACCGACACAAAATACCTGTTCAGTGCCTCAGCTGTTTCCTCATTTCCCATTATTAAATCCCTCTTCTCATCCTCGAAAGGACCAATGCTTACCTTAGCCACTCTTGTTCATTTTATATCTTCATAGGAACCTTTGCTGTCTGTTTTTACGCTCTGAGCTAGTTTCCTCTCATAATCTATCTTACTTTTCTTTGCAGCTTTTTTGTGGCTTTCTGTTGAGCTTGAAAGATTTCCCAATCCATCAGAAGACAAGGTGGCCTCTGTTAAGCCAAAGGGAGTCTTCAAACATTGTTTGAGGAACAGCTAACTGAGGGATGCTGCATCCTTGGGTGTTCAGTCTTTCAGAAGAGGTGTTGAACTGAGCCACTCATACCAGGTATAAATGATCCCGTGGTACTAATTAGAGAAAAAAAAACAATGGTGTTCAGCAGCTGTCATGACCAGTGTTTATTTCCCAACCAATATGACTGAACTAAGATTAGGTCATTTATCTCATTGCAGGATAGTTCTGTGACAAATTTGGCTGTTGCTTCTCTGTACATTAAAACAGTGACTTCACTTCAAAAGTAATTAATAGGCTATCAAGTGCTCTGGGACATCCTGAGGTCATAAAAGGCACTATATCAAAGCAAACTCTTTTATTCATATGTGACTTAGCAATTCATATTCATAAAATATCACGTCTCAGAAATGCCTCAAACCACTTTGCATACAATGAATTATCTTGAAGTGTGATGACTGCTGGTGTGCAAACAAAATAATAAACAGGGACTATTATCTGAGACAACATTGTTCTACCTACTAGATTATGAAGCCTATTGTCATTGTGAATTGCAAATTAGATAAAGTTAGTTTCTTTTCCCATTGAAGGGGAAAGAAAGGTTACATGTAGCAATAGCAATTAACATAAGTAAGCCAAAAAAATGAAATTGATGAAGTTCTTATTTGAATGCTAGTTGGCTTCATATAAATGATAAATCTGGATGAAATTTTAATGTAACCCACTCAAATGGACAGAACTAAGTGGGACATTGGTTCTACTCATCTCTTCATTGCAGGTTGATAAAGAATAATATGAATGATGATATAAAGCCTGGATTCCAGTTGATCATTTGGGATCTCCACTTGTCATGGTTGATTCACATGACCTCCTGGCCATAGAATAGGATCTCTACTAAATTTTTATTCCTGTGAAATTAGACAGCAAGTTGAACCATTTGCCACTGAATTGTCTTTGATGAATTATTAGTTGTCTGATAATATCTGAAAAGAAATACGATTGACAATGGTGAGTTTCTTTCACCTTTAGGTACAAAATGTAGTCGATTCACAGTCTGTTTTGTCAGTCAGCAACATGTTAAGGAAAATGGACTCAATCGTATACCCACTGTGAATGCGTCCTCCATACAAAAGCTGTCTTCTTTTAGAAACAATGTTGGTTTAGAATTAACCAAGCAATGGATTAGTAGTGACAAATGAGCCAGCATAAGTAAACAATCTGAGACTATAGGAACATCATAAAAACAATGGTCATAACATTACAGTGTGTTTGAGAGCAATTATGAGTCAATTTAAATGATGTTTGACAAACATCAAAGAGATAAGATCTAAATTTACTATGATAAATTGGTTTAGCTGCTAATGAACAAAACTATAAATATAACTATAAAACTATAACTTTATTGAGAATCACTAAATTATTATACTGTTAATCAATGTGGGTTTTTTTTCAATGTTGATAATATATTATTGCGGACTCCACTATTTAAGAAAAGTACAAAAGAATCCTATTAATTGAGGACAAATATGCTTCAAAGGAATGCTTGGGTGCTGATGAATTCTTCATTATGTCCACAGAATTTACTAGTTAATAGGTTGGGGATAAATGGAAACAGATTATTTATCATTGGGATGTTATCTTTAAAGGGCAAGTTTTGTCAAAGTGAACTATTTGCTCCATCAGGTAGTTCATGCTACTTTATTTAACTGATTCTTCATTTTCAGACAAAACCTTAGTAAGATATTCTCTGTGGAGCCCGGACTACAGACAGTTTGAATGAAATGACTTGGGAGCAGGTATTAGTAGCGCACATCCAGTAGATGGCATTGATTTCTGTGTCATTGCTTCATTGCAAGACTGATGGGAAACTCTTTTTTAAAACTGCAATTCCTGTTGAGTTGTGCTGTGTTCGGAGACAATGCTCAGCAGGGACTCGGGTAAATGGAAAACGATGGCTCCCTATCAGTCTGCACAAACCTATTGACAATGACCTGCTGTGCTCAAGTTACAGTCGGGGACAAGCTGTTCCAAGAAAACTAGAAAATCCGCCAAGTTTCTTCAGTTGATAAATCTACTGCTTGACTCCACGGTTATTTTATGAATTTTGTGGTCATTAAGGTGAGGATTATTAGTTCTGGAAATGGAACACACTATTTTGGTTTGTTATGTAACCATCCAGCACTCCCAGAGCAGCTGAAGCATAATGAGGTGAAAGATAAATTTCTCTCTACATTTATCCCCCGGCTGATTTATTCAAACTCAGGAGACTAACAGTTTGAACTAGTCCAGCATTTATTCACATCCCATGATCTTCCTGAATAAGGCATATGTGAACACGAAATAAGCATTTGGCTACATTGTCATACCATGGCTGAGGTCACCAATTCTCAACTTGGTAAAATTGGCCAACACCAATCCCACTCATCTTAGTCTTAGCTCAGATTTATTCATGCTATCATTATGCGTGGACTCTGCTATCCCACTGCGCTTTGAGCTGACCTCTCACGTTCTACCCACGAGGTGGTTTCAGACTCATGTTCTAACTCAGTAAATTCCATCAATCTTGTGCTCGCTGACCTACACTGGTTTGCCCTTAAGCAATGTCATGGTTTAAAATTCTCATCGCTGGTTACAAATCCATCCTTCCCCATTCATGGCCTCACTCCTTCCTAGCTCTGTGATATCCTCCAGCCCCAAAATTCTTTGTGCTTATCTGAATCTTGTCTCCTGAGCATTAATAGCTCCATAATTGACGGTAGTGCTTTCAACTGCCGAGATGCTTCGGGAATCCCTTTCCTCCACCCTCTCTGACTCTTCTTGTTGATTCCCTCCTTTAAGACACTACTTCAAACTTATTTCGAGGTTTTGGCGATCATCCACTACAATTGCCTCTGTGCCTTGGTGTTTAATTTGTTTTACTCAGTAAAAAGTTGGATAGTAAACAAATACAATATATGAACATGAATGAATGCCATAGTTCAAGCTGCTAATAGTGTTCTCTACTTGACCTGGTAAGGTTATACACAATAGCAATAATTGAAAGTTCAGATAAGCAAATCAGGAACTGTGTTTGGCTATATGTAATTGCAGACTAACCCATGTTGGAATGAACTGGGAATTCAAAGGTTTTTAATATGCTCCTGGGATGTGGGCATGATGAGCTAGGCCAGTATTTGTTAGCCATCTCTAACTACCCTTGAAAAGGTGGAGCTGAGCAACCTTCTTGAGTCACGACACTCCATGTTTGTTGATACTTTAAAAGTGCTACAAGCAAAGGAACTGTAGAGTTTTGATCCCACAGCAGTAAAGTAATGACAATATAGTTCCATGTTGTGTAACTTGCAGAAGGCAGTGGTGCTCCCATACATCTTCTGCCTTTGTTCTTTTAAATGGTAGAAGGTTTGATTTGGAAAGTACTGTTTAAAGAGCCTGGATGGTTTATTTACTTTGTATCTTGTTGATGGTACACACTGGGAAAATGTGCATTGGTAGTAAATGAATGATTGGTGACAATAGCAGATGGGGTGCCAAATAAGTGTGTTAGAACATAGAACATCGAAAAGTACAGCACAGAACAGGCCCTTTGGCCCATGATGTTGTGCCGAGATTTAATCCAAATGTAAAATAGAGTAACAACCTACGCACGCCTCAACTCACTGCTATCCATGTGCATGTCCAGCAGTCACTTAAATGTCCGTAATGACTCTGCTTCCACCACCACCGCTGGTAATGCATCCCTTGCGTTCACAACTCTCTGTGTAAAAAACCTACCTCTGATGTCTCCTTTATACCTTCCTCCGAATACCTTCAAACTATGACTTCTCGTACCAGTCAATCCTGCCCTGGGGAGAAGTCTCTGGCTATTGACTCTATCTATTCCTCTCATTATTTTGTACATCACTATCAGGTCTCCTTTCTTCCACCTTCTCTCCAGAGAGAAAAGTCTGAGCCTATTCAACCTTTCTTCATAAGACAAGCCCTCCAGTCCAGGCAGCATCCTGGTAAACATTCTTTGCATCCTCTCCAAAGCCTCTGTATCTTTCCTATAGTAGGGCGACCATAACTGGACACAATATTCAAAGTGGGTAAAAACAATGACTGCAGATGCTGGAAACCAGATTCTGGATTAGTGGTGCTGGAAGAGCACAGCAGTTCAGGCAGCATCCAAGGAGCTTTGAAATCGACGCTTCGGGCAAAAGCCCATCATCAGGAATAAAGGCAGTGAGCCTGAAGTGTGGAGAGATAAGCTAGGGGAGGGTGGGGGTGGGGAGAGAGTTGCATAGAGTACAATAGGTGAGTGGGGAGGAGATGAAGGTGATAGGTCAGGGAGGAGAGGGTGGAGTGGATAGGTGGAAAAGGAGCTAGGCAGGTCGGACAAGTCCGGACAAGTCATGGGGACAGTGCTGAGCTGGAAGTTTGAAACGAGGATGAGGTGGGGGAAGGGGAAATGAGGAAGCTGTTGAAGTCCACATTGATGCCCTGGGGTTGAAGTGTTCCGAGGCGGAAGATGAGGCGTTCTTCCTCCAGGCGTCTGGTGGTGAGGGAGCGGCAGTGAAGGAGGCCCAGAACCTCCATGTCCTCGGCAGAGTGGGAGGAGGAGTCTCTTCCTCCACTACATTAATGACTGCATTGGCGCCACCTCGCGCTCCTGCGAGGAGGTTAAGCAATTCACCAACTTCACCAACAAATTCCACCCTGACCTTAAATTTACCTGGACCATCTCTGACACCTCCCTCCCCTTCCTGGGCCTCTCCATCTCCATTAATGACTACCGACTTGACACTGACATTTTTTACAAACCCACCAACTCCCACAGCTACCTGGATTACACCTCTTCCCACCCTACCTCGTGCAAAAATGCCATCCCGTATTCCGAATTCCTCCGCCTCCGCCAAGTCTGCTCCCAGGAGGACCAGTTCCACCACAGAACACACCAGATGGCCTCCTTCTTTAGAGACCGTAATTTCCCTTCCCACGTGGTTAAAGATGCCCTCCAACGCATCTCGTCTACATCCCGCACCTCCGCCCTCAGACCCCACCCATCCAACTGTAACAAGGACAGAACGCCCCTGGTGCTCACCTTCCACCCTACCAATCGTCGCATAAACCAAATCATCCGCCGACATTTCCGCCACCTCCAAACAGACCCCACCACCAGGGATATATTTCCCTCCCCACCCCTTTCCACCTTCCGCAAAGACCATTCCCTCCGTGACTACCTGGTCAGGTCCACGCCCCCCTACAACTCAACCCCCATCCTGGCACTTTCCCCTGCCACCGCAGGGACTGTAAAACCTGCGCCCACATCTCCTCCCTCACCTCTATCCAAGGCCCTAAAGGAGCCTTCCACATCCATCAAAGGTTTACTTGCACATCCACTAATATCATTTATTGTATCCGTTGCTCCCGATGCGGTCTCCTCTACGTTGGGGAGACTGGGCGCCTCCTAGCAGAGCGCTTTAGGGAACATCTCTGGGACACCCACACCAATCAACCACACTGCCCGTTGGCCCAACATTTCAACTCCCCCTCCCACTCTGCCGAGGACATGGAGGTCCTGGGCCTCCTTCACCGCTGCTCCCTCACCACCAGACGCCTGGAGGAAGAACGCCTCATCTTCCGTCTCGGAACACTTCAACCCCAGGGCATGAATGTGGACTTCAACAGCTTCCTCATTTCCCCTTCCCCCACCTCATCCTAGTTTCAAACTTCCAGCTCAGCACTGTCCCCATGACTTGTCCGGACTTGTCCGACCTGCCTAGCTCCTTTTCCACCTATCCACTCCACCCTCTCCTCTCTGACCTATCACCTTCATCTCCTTCCCCAATCACCATTGTGCTCTATGCTACTCTCTCCCCACCCCCACCCTCCCCTAGCTTATCTCTTCACGCTTCAGGCTTACTGCCTTTATTCCTGATGTAGGGCTTTTGCCCGAAACGTCGATTTCAAAGCTCCTTGGATGCTGCCTGAACTGCTGTGCTCTTCCAGCACCACTAATCCAGAGCAATATTCAAAGTGTGGTCTCACCAGGGACTTGTAGAGCTGCAACTCTTAAACTCTATCCCCCTGTTGATGAAAGCCAAAACACCATCTGCTTTCTTAGCAACCCTATCCACTTGGGTGACAACTTTGAGGGATCTATGTACTTGCACACCCAGATCCCTCTGTTCCTCCACACTGCCAAGAATCCTGTCTTTAATCCTATATTCAGCATTTGAGTTCAACCTTCCAAAATGCATCACTTTGCATTTATCCAGGTTGAACTCCATCTGTCATTTCTCAGCACAGCTCTGCATTCTGTCTACGTCACATTGCTGCCTGCAGTAGCCCTCTATACTATCGACAACACCTCCAACCTTTGTGTCATCTGCAAATTTACTAACCCACCCCTCAACCTCCTCATCCAAGTCATTTATAAAAACTACAAAGAACAGAGGCCCAAATACAGAACCCTGTGGGACCCTACTCAACACTGTCCTCCAGGCAGAATACTTTCCATCTACAACCACTCTCTGCATTCTGTCAGCCAGCCAATTCTGAATCCAGATAGCCAAATCTCCCTGTATCCCATACTTTCTGACTTTATGAATGAGCCTACCATGGGGAACCCTATCAAATGCCTTGCTGAAGTCCATATACACCACATCCACTGCTTGACTGTTGTCGACCTGTCTTGACACCTCCTCAAAGAACTCAATAAGATTTGTGAGGCATGACCTGCCCCTCACAAAGCCATGCTGACTGCCTTTAATCACACTATGCTTTTCCAAATAGTCATAAATCCTAACCCTCAGAATTCTTTCCAAAACTTTGCTGACCACAGATGTAAGACTGACTGGTCTGTAATTGCCAGCAATTTTCCTATTACCCTTCTTGAAAAGAGGAACAACAGTCGCCTTCTTCCAATCTTCCGGTACGACTCCCGTGGAGAGTGAGGAGGCAAAGATCCTCGTCAACGGTTTTGCAACCTCCTTTCTCGCTTCCCAGAGCAGCCTAGGATAAATCTGGTCTGGCCCTGGAGACTTATCAATCTTAATGTTTTCCAAACTTTCAAGCACATCAACTTCAGCAATCTTGATCTGGTCAAGACTGTATCCCAGCTCCTCAAAGTTTTCATTTATAACAAGTTCCCTTTCCTTGGTGAAAACTGAAGCAAAAATCTCATTTAGGGCTTCCCCTATTTGCTCAGATAGGGTTGTTTAGTCATTGATGGTGTCAGACTTCTTGAGTGCTGTTGCAATTTCACCGATCCAGGCAATAGGAGATCATTTCATCAGACTTCTAACTTGTGCCTCAGAAATATTAAAGGAGCCGTGCATTAATTGATTCTGGGCTGCTCTGAAAACCACAGTATTTATATCTATTCATGGAATAGGGGTGTCACTGCATGGATCAGCATGAATTGCCGATCCTGGGAAGTTAGTGGTGAGCTACCTTCCTCAATCATGGAAGACCTTGTGATGTAGGAATGCTCACAATGCTGTTAGGAAGGAAATTCCAGGACTTTGACTCATCAGCAAAGGATGGATAATGAAGTTTCAAACAAGGATTTTGAATGGGATTTTCAGTGGTGATATTTCCATGCATCTGCCACCCTTGTCCTACTGGATGGAAGAGGTAGCGGGCTTGGAAGGTGCTGTCTAAGGAGCCATAATGAGTTACTGTAGTGCATCTGTAGTTGCTACAGGCTACTGTCACTGTGAATTGGTGCTGCTGGGAATGAATATCAAAGGGTGGTTGGATTGAGTTCCAAATAAACAGGTTGCTTTGTTTTGGATGATGTTGAGTTTCTTGAATGGTGTTGGAGCTGCATCCATCCAGGCAAGTAACAAATACTCAATAGCACACCCAACTCGTACTTTGAAGATGAAAAACGTAAAAAATCACACAACACCAGGTTATAGTCCAACAGGTTTATTTGGAAGCACTAGCTTTCCGAGCACTGCTCCTTCATCAGGTGCTTGTTTACAAAATTAAAAATCACACAACACCAGGTTAACAATGCCAGGTTAAGATGATAGATTGACATAGGGAAACAGGATATGAGTTATTTGCCACACAAATTCTAGCCTCTGACCTGTTCTGGCAACCACAGTACTTACAGAGCCAGCTCAGTTTTTCGGTAACCCCAACATATTGATAACATGCGAATTTAGTGATGATAAAGCCATTCAATGTCATGAGCTGCTGGTTAGATTCTCTCTTGTTTGAGATGGTCATTGTGTCATTCTTGTGTGGTGTGAATGTTACTTGCCACTTATTCACCAAAGCCTGTGCATTGGGTCTTTCTGCATACATAGAAATCATTAATTAACATCTGACTTCTGATTTTCTGATTGAGGGAAGGAGAAGCAGCTAAAGATGGTTGGATACTACCTGTAGCAGTCCTCCCAGTTGTATGCTACAACCGAGATGATTGACCTCTATCAGCTACAACAATCTTGTGCCAATAATGACTCCAAACAGTGATTCACATCAAATCCAATTTTGCTAAGTCTCCTTGATGCCAAACTGAGTCTAGTGTTTCCTTGATATTTACAGCAATCAGTTGCACCTTATCTCTAGATTTCAGCTCTTTTCTCAATGTCAGGACTGAGAATGTAATGAGTTCAAGACCTGTTTGGCCCTGGTGGAATCCAAACTGAAAATCAGTAAGAAGGTTATGAGTAAGCAAATGTCACTTAATAGCTCGCTTAGTGATCAGTGCAATCACTTTGCTGATGATCGGAAGTAGACTGATAGGGAGGTTACTGACCAAATTGTTTTTCATGTATAGGACAAAGGTAATTTTTCACATTGTCAACTATATGCTTGGTTCGGTGTATCATATGTGCAACTGCACAATATTTAGTTCTATTGTGAAATTTGATCCAATGCAGTCTTCAGTCATTAATTGATAGAACACGTAATGAATCAAATTGAGCAAATGTGTGATGTTGGGAACATCTGGCTGAGGCTGAAATGGGTCATCCTCTCAGCATTTCTGGAGGGGCCTTTGTTTTGCACTGATGTACTGGCTTCCCCAATCGTTGAGGAATGGGATACTTATGGAGAATTGTCCAAGTTTTAGTAGTTTAATTTTTGACCAAAATATATGACTGGATGTGACAGTACTGTAGAAATCTGATCCATTGGTTATGGGATCACTTTGTCCATTATATGCTGCTCCTGCTCTTTGGCACTGGGGTTGGCACCCCATTTTGTCTGTAGATATTGCTGCTATTGGCATGCTCTGCAGCATTCTTTATGAAACAGAACTGCCTCTCTGGCTTGATAGTAATGGTTGAGATTTGAATATGCCAAGCCATAAGTTTGTGGTTGAGTACAATTCTGCTATTGTAGATGGTCCATTGTGCCACCTGGCTGCCCAACTTTGAGTTGCTAGATCAATTCAAAATCTATATCATAACTAGTGATGAGGGGGCAATTTTCAACTTATTTGATTGGCGAAGGGGACACAAAATTTAGCAGAAGAGAGGAAAGACAATATGCTTAAACTATCAGGGACAGTACTGTTCTTATCTCCCAGAACAAACACATAATTCTTTTCTTTCTCTTGCTTGATTAGTTTTCCAATTCTGTTATATATTTCATTCACTTCCTTGAGTAGATTTTCACTGTAAGTACATTGGTTGGCATCGTCTATTGGTTACCCCTTTATTTGCACTAGCATTAATCTATCTGAATCATTTCTCAATTCTGTGACATGTGGCATCTTTCTTGTATAGTACTCCTGTTATTTCTCATTTCCCTTCACTTCCACTTCCTCTCTTATAGAATCATTGAGTCATAGAGATATACAGCACAGAATCAGCCCCTTTAGCCCAACTGATCCATACTGAACCTTCTTCGCTGTCCACTACACCTCCAATTTTCATATCCAAATCATTTATATAAAAAACGAAAAGTAGTGGACCGAGCACCGATCCTTGTGGCACTCCACTGGTCACAGGCCTCCAGTCTGAAAAACAACCCTTCACCATGATACTCTGTCTTCTACATGCGAGCCAGTTCTGTATCCAAATGGCTAGTTCTCCCTGTATTCCATGAGATCTAACCTTGCTAACCAGTCACCCATGGGGAATCTTGTCGATACCTTACTGAACTTATGAAGTTACCTTTTTCTGTCCACTGTATATCATATAACTACAGGATATTGCATATTTCCTTTTGCATTTCTGCTATCCTGTGCCATTTTGTCATAGAATACCGACAATGTGGAAATAGGCCATTAGGCCTAACAAGCCCACACAGATCCTCTGAACAGTAACCCACCCAGACCCATTCCCCTATCATATTACCCTACTTTTACCACTAACTAATGCATCTGACCTACCCATCCCTGAACACTATGGGCAATTTAGCATGGTGAATTCACCTGACCTGCACATCTTTGAACTGTGGGAGGAGACCTTAGCACCCAGAGGAAACCCATGCAAGCATGGGGAGAATACGCACACCCCAAACAGACCGCCACCCGAGGCTGAAATCAAACCCGGGTCCCTGGCGCTGTGAGGCAGCAGTGCCAACCACTGAGACACTGTGCTGCCTGGCAACCAGTGTGCCACCCTGCGGCAAATTTTCTTTGCCGTTTTCATCTGTTTTGTCATTGCTTTTCACTGTGGTGTTGGTTTGGTCACTGGCAACTCAATCATGGTAATAGATAGCACTGGGCTACAGCGATAACCGTAGAAATGGGGCACATTTTACCTGATGGCTAGTGACAGGAAGATATTCTGTGAGTTGACCTGCAGCATGCCACTAACATGATCTGCATTCCATTGACTGCACATTAAACACTCAACTAGATATATTTTACATCAGCTCAGAACTGGTGGGATCTTGATAAACATGCCTTCACCAGAGTGATCAGCCCAGCCATGGGATACGTTTATTAAATAATGATACAAAGTTAAAGGAATTCTACTAAGAACTTGGGGTGGTTCAGTGTTTAGCACTGCTGCCTCACAGCAATTCGGACCTGGCTTTGATGCTAGCCTCGGGTGACTGTCTGTGTTTAGTATGCACACTCTTCCCCTGTCTGTGTGGGTTTCCCCCAGGTGTTCCAGTTTCCTCCCACAATCCAAAGATGTGCATGTTAGGTGGATTGGCCATGCTAAATTGCCCATAGCGTTCAGGAATGTGTAGGTTAGGTGCATTAGTCAAGGGTAAATATAGGGTAGGGGAATGGGTGGGGTACTCTTCAAAGGGTCGGTGTAGTTCGTTTTGAGCCGAATGGCGTGTTCCCACACCATAGGGATTCTATTAATCAATGTTTGTATTCTTTGAATCAGATGGGTCAAGGAGTGGCTGACGGAGTTTAATTTAAAAAAAAAGGGTGCAAGTGGTTAGCGCTGCTGCCTCCCAGCACCAGGGATCCAGGTTCAATTCCCACTTCAGGTCACTGTCTGTGTGGAGTTTGCACATTCTCCCCATGTCTTCATGGGCTTTCTCTGGGTGCTCTAGTTTCTTCCCACAATCCAAAGAAGTGCAAGTCAGGTGAATTGGCCATGCTAAGTTGCCCATAGTGTTAGGTCTATTAGTCAGGGGTAAATGTAGTGGAATGGTTCTGGGTGGGATAATCTTTGGAAGGTTGGTGTGGACTTGCTGGGCCGAAGGGCCTGTTCCACACCGTATGTATTCAAATCTCAAAAACTTGAAAGCTCAGTCATGAACCCCACCAGAATAGTACTGTAACCTTGTGCAAATGAAAACTGCCTTCCAACTGGAGAACTACAAACGTGAAATACTCCGAAAATGGTGGAATCTGGACAACCTGGAAGACATAAATAAAGAAATTGGAGCTAAAATAAATGAAACTGCTGTGAGAAAAGATAAAGAAACCACTGGCACAAATGAGCAACAAAAACAGATTGAAGAAACTATTTAAAGATGATGAGACAAACAGCTTCGAACTTCAAAAGGAAAAAAGGTTCAAGAATCCCGAGGCTATGATTACAATATTGTAAAGGATGGAAGACAGGAGAAAATGGAAGAATATCAATACAGCAGGAGGCAAGCTGAAATACAGGCATGTGAACAATGAGATAAGATGAGAAACAGAGAAGACACGAGAACAGTGGTGAAAAGAGCAGTAGGATACCCTTGAAGAATTGGATTGACTCAGAGGGTATCAAAAAAGCCAACAAATACAAAGGATATTTGTGGCAGTTTGCTGAAAGGGTTGAAAACACCAGCAAACAAGAATAAGTAGTGTTTCATGAACAAGCACTGTGGAAATAAGAAAATGACAGAAAATGCATGTGTAAGAACTGTTTGGAAAGAGTGAAAAGCTCGAAATGATTGAACTAAAAGAAGAGGGTAATGAGTTCACATTCATTTCATTGGGTCAGCATTACTTGGAGTGAGATAAAAGCTGCAATACGTTCGCTTAAAAAGTAGAAAAGATGAAGAGGTGAAATGCCTACATCACAATGGCATTGATGAGGATGTTCACTCAGGATTGCACAATGTTCAGCTGCATTTCTGACACCTCAGATACTGAACTGATCCATGTTCGAAGGCAGCAACACCTGAACAACATTCAGGCTTGGGCCGAGAAGTGGCAGGTGACATTTGCTCCATGTGATGAACATCTCCGAAAAGAAAGTATCCAACATCGTTTCCTTGACATTCAATGACATTACTAAGACTGAATCCCCCACTCATGGCTGGGAATTCTGTAACGAATAACTCACCTCCTGAGTCATAAAAGCTTGTCCGCAATTTACAAGGAACATGAGGAGAAATGCAGGTTCAACAAGAATCAAACATTTTAACACCATGCAGAAAAATCCAGCGCATTTGATTGAAAGCCGTCTATAACCTTGACAACATGAAACAGCATTGTATCAGAGTTTATTATTTCCTGATGAAGGGCTCCGGCCTGAAAAGTCAATTTTCCTGCTCCTCGGATGCTGCCTGACCTGCTGTGCTTTTCTAGTACCACACTCTCAACTCTGATCTCCAGCATCTGCAGACCTCACTGTCTTCTCAGAGTTTATTAAGCTGTGCAACAATAATTACTGATCATACTTATCAGGATAAGTGGTCACTACACTAACCAGAAGGATGTGGATGTTTTGGAGAGGGTGCAGAAAAAGTTTACCAGGATATTGCCTGGTATGGGGATTTTAGCTGTGAAGATAAGTTCGGTAGACTGAGTTTCTTTTCATTGGAATGCAGGAGGTTAAGGGGTGAGCTGATCGAAGTTTAGAAGATTGTGAATGGCATGGATAGAGTGGAAAGGATGAGACTTTTTTCCAGAGTGGGGGAGTCAAATACAGGTTCAAGATGCAGTGGTGGAGAATTTGAAAAGAGCTGTCCGAGGGAGATTTTTCATGCAAAGGGTGGTGAGTGCCTGGAATGCGCTGGCAAAGGAAGTGGTGGAAACAGGTACAGTAGCAGCATTCAAGAAGCACCAGGAGGAAAACATGAATTGGAGGGAAATATGGGGATAGGAAGGGAATATAGGGATACAGATGCTGTAAGTGAAGACATTTTTAGTATGGAAGGGTGAAATAAGTCAATCCAGACTTGGAGGTCTGAAAGGCCTTTTCCTGTGCTGTATTGTTATTTGTTCTTTGATAATGGTCAGAGGACTTCATGAGGGCAATAATAAACACCTTAAAGAGAAGGCAATGTTCAGGCTTTTGCATCAAATTTGTGTTGAAAATTATTAAAAAGAGAGTGGGTGGATAGATTCAAAGTGACAAAATGAAAGCAAAATACTGCAGATGGTGGAAGTCATAAGCAAACGCAGAGAATGGTGGAGAAACTCAGCAGGTTGGCAGCAGCTGTGGAGAGGGAAAAATGGAGTTCATGTTTCGAGTGCAGTATCTTTCCTTTTCACAACCTCTTCAGACGCTTCTTTTGGAGAGGAGTCCTTAATTACAGATTCCAAAGTTTTCACATCAAATTCTTTCAGCTGCTGCACACATTAGTCATCTATTGGCTCCATGTTTGTTACAAATGATCAATTTAGATTCCCAATAGGAAAAGGGATGAGAGTGGCAATCAGCATTATATGATTAATGAGTGAGCACAGTTTAGAATTTGAACAGAGATTATAGCTTTGCTTGGTAGATTTTGGAAGAAAGTATTTGATTGGTTTAACAGGATTAAGCTCTTCACAATTCTAAAAGCATTGGAATAGACTGGAGGGATAGGTGATTCATAAAAAAAATCCATATCTCAGACAAAGTGTATCAGTGAGAGGAGTCAGCAGAGAGTTGGAACCATTTTTCATTGGAAGAGGAGTTTGACAAGGATCAAAGTCATAAATTGCTGAAAAGAGGTCAGCAGGTCTGGTGGTATCGAAGGAGGGAAAACAGAGACAATGTTTTTCAGAACTGACGGTAGCTAGGAAAAGGTGTACATACCTACCTTTTCCAGCTACCATCAGTTCTGAAGAAGGATCACTCTACCTAAAATGTTGTCTCTGATTTCTCTGCACAGATACTGCGAGATCTGCTGAGTTTTTCCAACAATTTCTGTTTTTGCTTCTGATTTCCAGCATCCGCAGTTCTTTGTTTTTTATTAGTTTGACAATGATGTCATTTATCACCAGTCCTCTTCAATGTTTACGCAGAGGCAGTGATCAAAGAAACTTTTGAAGGTTCAGAATCTGAAAGTCAGATTTAGGGGAAGGGGAGTGAGAGATGAGTTATAACATCTGCTGGTGACAAGTCACTTGCAGCATGCAGAGACAAATTGCATTAACGAATAGACAGACAAATAGACCAGTAGCAGCAAGCATGAGCATTGGGATGAAAGGAAGCGTTGGCAAAACTGAAGTGATGTATCTCTCAAAATCACTGGGAAATATTCATATATTCAAAGAAGGAATAGAACGAGAATATTTGCAAAAACTCAATTATTTATAAAACACTATATCTGCGGATGAAAAGTACATCAAATAAACAAGCAATGTGAAAGGCCATATTTGGTAAGAAGGAGCAGTTGCTAACTGAAAAGCTGAATAAACAATACCAGAAGTGACTTTTTAAGGCATTGTTTGGAGTACAGTATTAATAAATGTGAGGCTTCAAGTTTGTGGAAAACAGAGACCAAATTACTAAGTACATTTGAACTCCATATCTGAAGGAGAATGGAAAGCGTCAGCTGGACAGTGACTGTAACTAGCGAAGTGCTGTGAAGAGTGAAATAACATTAGAAGAGGTAGAGAAACTGGTTCGGGCACATCTTTAGACGAAGTAAGTTTGTGAGAGAAGCTACCGAGGAAAGTGACAGGGTTTAATGAATACATAGACAAATCTCTCAGGTAAGCTGAACTGTCACTGTGACCTCAATCATCATCTGCTAATGGGAGAAAGAGAGGACTGCAGATGCTGGATATCAGAGTCTAAAAGTGTGGTGCTGGAAAAGCGCAGCAGATCAGGCAGCATCTGAGGGGCAGGAGAATCAACATTTCAGGCATAAGCCCTTCTATCAGTGGCCAATTAAGAGGTTGGACCCTTTTCAGCTTGGAGCTTTCTGTTCCGTAACCTTGTTAACATATGCAGTGTAATAATAGTGCGATAGTGTTAAGGGTTTAGATGGAGAGGAATTTGTTAAGTGTGCACAAGAAACTTTTCTGATTCAGTATGTGGATATACCTACGAGAGAAGGTGCAAAACGTGACCTACTCTTGGGAAATAAGGCAAGGCAGATGACTGAGGTGTCAGTGGGGGAGAACTTGGAGGCCAGCCGCCATAATTCTATTAGAGTTAAAATAATGATGGAAAAGGATAGACCAGATCTAAAAGTTGAAGTTCTAAATTGGAGAAAGGTCAATTTTGACAGTATTAGGCAAGAACTTTCAAAAGCTGATTGGGGGCAGATGTTCGCAGGTAAAGGGATGGCTGGAAAATGGGAAGCCTTCAGAAATGAGATAATGAGAATCCAAAGAAAGTATATTCCTGTCAGGGTGAAAGGAAAGGCTGGTAGGTATAGGGAATGCTGGATGACTAAGAAATTGAGGGTTTGGTTAAGAAAAAGAAGGAAGCATATGTCAGGTATAGACAGGATAGATCAAGTGAATCCTGAGAAGAGTATAAGGGCAGAAGGAGTATACTTAAGATGGAAATCAGGAGGGCACAAAGGGGACATGAGATAGCTTTGGCAAATAGAATTAAGGAGAATCCAAAGAGTTTTTACAAATATATTAAGGAGAAAAGGGTAACTAGGGAGAGAGTAGGGTCCTTCAAAGATCAGCAAGGTGGCCTTTGTGTGGAGTCGCAGAAAATGGGGGAGATACTAAATAAATATTTTTGCATCAGCATTTATTGTGGAAAAGAATATGGAAGATATAGACTGTCGGGAAATGGTGACATCTTGCAAAATGTCCATATGACAGAGGAGGAAGTGCTGGATGTCCTGAAACACATAAAGGTGGATAAATCCCCAGGACCTGATCAGGTGTGCCCTAGAACTTTGTGGGAAGCTAGAGAAGTGATTGCTGAGCCTCTTGCTGAGTTATTTATATCATCGATAGTCACAGGTGAGGTGCTGAAAGACTGGAGGTTGGTTAACGTGGTGCCACTGTTTAAGAAGGGTGGTAAGGACAAGCCAGGGAATTATAGACCGGTGAGTCTGACCTCGGTGGTGGGCAAGTTGTTGCAGGAATCCTGAGGGACAGGATATACGTGTATTTGGAAAGGCGAGGACTGATGAGGGATAGTCAACATGGCTTTGTGCGTGGGAAATCATGTCTCACAAACATGATTGAGTTTTTTGAAGAAGTAAAAAGAGGATTGATGAGGGCAGAGCAGTAGATGTGATCTATATGGACTTCAGTAAGGCATGCAACAAGGTTCCCCATGGGATACTGGTTAGCAAGGGTAGATCCCACAGAATACAGGGAGAACTAGCCATTTGGATACAGAACTGGCTAAAAGGTATAAGACAGAGGGTGGTCGTGGAAGGGTGTTTTTCAGGCTGGAGGCCTGTGACCATTGGATTGCCACAAGGTCGGTTTGGGTCCTCTCCTTTTTATCATTTACATAAATGATTTGGATGCGAGCATAAGAGGTACAGTTAGTAAGTTTGCATATGATACCAAAATTGGAGGTGTAGTGGACAGCGTAGAGGGTTGCCTCAGATTACAACAGGATCTGGATCAGATGGGCCAATGGGCTGAGAAGTGGCAGATGGAGTTTAATTCTGATAAATGCTGGGTGCTGCATTTTGGGAAAGCAAATCTTAGTAGGACTTAAACACTTAATGGTGAGGTCCTAGGGAGTGTTGTTGAACAAAGAGACCTTGGAGTGCAGGTTCATAGCTCCTTGAATGCGAAGTCACAGGTAGATAGGATAGTGAAGAAAGCGTTTGGTATGCTTTCCTTTATTGGTCACAGTATTGAGTACAGGAGTTGGGAGGTCATGTTGCGGCTGTACAGAACATTGGTTAGGCCACTGTTGGAATATTGCTTGCAATTCTGGTCTCCTTCCTATCAGAAAGATGTTGTGAAACTTGAAAGGGTTCAGAAAAGATTTATGAGGATGTTGCCAGGGTTGGACGATCTGAGCTACAGGGAGAGGCTGAACAGGCTGGGGCTGTTTTCCCTGGTGCGTCGGAGGCTGAGGGGTGACATTATAGAGGTTTACGAAATTATGAGGGGCATGGATAGGATAAATAGACAAAGTCTTTTCCCTGGGGTGGAGGAGTCCAGAACTAGAGGGCATAGGTTTAGGGTGAGAGGGGAAAGATATAAAAGAGAGCTAAGGGGCAACTTTTTCATGCAGAGGGTGGTACGTGTATGGAATGAGCTGCCAGAGGAAGTGGTGGAGGCTGGTACAATTGCAACATTTAAGAGGCATTTGGATGGGTATATGAATAGGAAGGGTTGGAGGGGTATTGGCCGGGTGCTGGCAGGTGGGAGTAGATTAGGTTGGGATATCTGGTCGGCATGGGCAGGTTGGACCGAAGGGTCTGTTTCCATTCTGTACATCTCTATGACTCTATGACTCTATAAAAGAGAACAGAATACCGAATAACTTAACCCACCCAAAAACCCAACAGATTATACCAATTTAATGATATTTGCACCAATCCGCATAAAGATCCCTTGGCACAAAAGGTAAAATCAAACACATATTCTTACAGGAGAGAGAGAGATGGCAGCATGGAACACCCTCTTCTATGTCCCTGTTTCTTGGCTTAGCAGCCTCAAATCTGCCAGACTGCCAAAACCAAATCAAACTGGAGAGAGCTGAGCCGGGAGAACTGGCCACTCCCCTTTTGTTGTACAAGTGCTTTTTTAAACTTGAAAGCCTTTTGCCTGAGGCAGTATCTGTAATCAAAGTGGCCCTAAAACCCATCCAACTTAGACTTTTTGGAGTCTGTGACTTTTACAACCTCTCTGAAAAAAATGCCAAGGACAACATAACCTTGTTAAAGGACCAGCATCATCACAATATTGATGGTAACCTACAGACCTTGGTCCAAGTTCCATGTGATCTGTCATCACTAAACGACAGCTCCTCACATACATACTCAGTAGATATCCTACAAGTAAATGTTTAATTAATACTTTATTCCATATCGCCCTGTAAGTTTGTTCGTCTCTCAAACCGTTAACCCAGTAAAACAATAGGGATACTTTTCACACATTTCCACCATCCTCCTTCCAACTTCCACCTCTAAGATGTCTGCTTTACAGGGAAAGTCTGTGGGTGAATTATTTGATCTTACTGAAAGTCTGAAGAGTCAGTGCATACCAAACTACTTTCCTGTGATGGGGTATCAGTCCTAGTCTCTGTCATGAGTAGCTACATAGTCACAGTGACCTGCTGAGTATCAGGGATTTGGCTTGTCTTTTAGGGATAGCAAGTTGCTTCTATTTCTTGGAGGAGTGTTTGTTTTTGTTTTCTGACAAGTATCATTTCAGTTGTCAAAACTGCGACAACATTATATACTAATGCTGGTCTGTCAGCAACATCTGGGCTTATTCACCATACATGGGCACATCACAAACTCTGTACCTCTGCTTTGGGTACAAGCTCAGTCTACCTTGGCCACACCACTTGATGATGGTGCATGGGTAAGAGAAAGAATACTATGGCTTTAAGTGGTATATTTTGTCCTCGATTTTTTGAAGAGAGGTTTTAAGCCAGAGTTGCTGAGTTATCCCTTCCAAGCCAATGAACATTTTGTGAGACTCTGGGTTTTTTGTTTGAAAAGTTAGAGCAATGGAAGCAGTAGGGATGGGTAGAGTCACGTTCTCACAGAAACTAGATTTTCGTTTAGCTTTCAGTTATTGGGATTTTGAGGTTGCTGTTGAGACAGTTATACATCTTTCTCTTCCACAGTAAAAACTGGATTTGTCTCTCTCTGCCAGAATTTTCTCTTGGTGTTATTTTCTCCTGGACTGGAGAAACATCACATGTGAGACAATCTGTTTTACTGAATTTGTCTTTGCCAAGGCTGTGTTTGTGGAATGTTACTGTATTGGAAATTACTGTTTAATTGTTAAATACACTAATATTCTGTTAAGTTTTCCAATAGAGTTAAAGTTATACTAATTCCTCTTTCTTTCATTTGTATTTTAACTGGGTGTAAAATAAAACATGGTTTGCTTAAAGCTAAGTTAAGTGAGCAATCTAATTACACCTGGAACACAGCACCTTACACTTGTCTTTAAATTAGATAAAGCTTAGGATCTAGATTATCTCCTTGATCTATTTAAAGGGAATTTGGTCTGGTCTGATATTAACCTGTGCGATCAATGCTTTCCGCTACTTCCCGAACATGTATCTGGCCCTCTGCAGATGTAGAATTCGCTCCTTTCCACCTCTTTCAAAACTCCCATCAGTTCTCACAGTCCTAGTGCACTTCGGCTTTAAGAGGTGTCTTTCAGTAATGCTCATCCCTCAAAATCACTCAGACTCTGTCCTGTTGAAGCCTGCAGTCCAGAATCAGCATGGTTAATACTGGCTGCATGCAGGCAGAACCAATTTAAAAAGCTGCCCAATAGTGAGGTGGAGGTTAATTACATGCTTGATTTTGGAAGAGGAGTCCAGAGAAGTCAATTTCATACCCATAATCTTCAGGTAGGAATTGATGAGTTCAACATAATATAAGTAGGATGGAAGTGTAAAGCAGAGTATTATGTTTAACTGATGAGTGTAATCAATTCTATAGCACTCAATCTGACTTTGAAACAATTGATCCATGTGTTATGGCCTTTTGACCTTGGCTGTATTCCATGATAGGTTTGATTAAAGACTGGGAAAGTTTTAATGCCCTGGATTTTTTAGCTGCCCTCAATTGTTTCTGATGTATGACCCTTGGTAAAATTGAAGGCTTAGTGACAATTATATCTGATACCTATTGACTGAAAATGCACTTCTTTGACTCATCTCAGAGCAGTTGGTATCATTAAATGATACTCCTCTTTGATGCTATGGAAAATGGAGACATTATTGTCTAAAGTGAATTAGAGGAGGATTAACGCTCTGAACAATGTAAAAGACTGTCCCTGAAAAACATCAATAGGGCATCCCTGACAGATGGTGTGAGCTAGAATTAATATTTTATGACTAAAAGTTAAAATATGTTATTATTATTATTTCAAGACGTACTTTCTAAAGTTGAGGTAAGTAGATTTTTGATATTCAGTTCCATAAGGCTGATGTTTATATTAATGGTCTTTTCACTGTGGGTAATCAACATTTCCAAGAAAGCTTGTGATTCAACTAGTTACCTGCTGAAATAATTGTTGAAATGTTCACTAAGTTGAGCTTTTGTAACCTGAGATACAGGTGAAAGAGAGGCCAGAGGACCAGATGCAATCTCAGTTCAGCACTGGGAAAAACTGACTTGTGATTGGACCTGAAGTAGCTTCAGTGCCTACTTGAATCCATGGAGAGAGCCTGTGGCAGTTACAACTTGGTAAAACTGTCCAAGGTGAGGCAGGCTTTGGAGTTTTGGCTTAACACAGTTTCTCAGTACTCCCTCAGGCCACACCGTCCATGAAGCCAGGAAAGTTCAAACCAATGGTTGCAGGTTAAAGATCCATCATGATGAAGGGTTCTGACCCGAAATGTTCATTCATTTCCTGTCTCGGCAGATACTGCTGCAGACTTCTAGCACACTTTCTATGAATTAATTCTGATTTCCAAGTGCTTTACATTTCTGTTAAACTGAGGTTCCATATGATCGTTCAGGTTTGATTAAAAAAAACTCTTGTGACATTGAAGAGCAGGGGTTTCTAAAGGTCTCTCTTTAAACCATCACAGATTATCTCATCAGTCACTTATCTTGCTGCTATCCATGGGATATTTTTGTGGCTAACTGGCTCTCGCTTTTGTATATTGAACAACATTTCAAAAAGTAATTCAGTTCAGTGCCTTTAGAGTGCTTTGGGACATTCTTGAGTTTGTGAAAGTTGCAGTATAAATGCCAGTTCTTCCTCACTGAACAATAGCACCAAATACCGGGCTTAAACAAGCCACAAAGTGTCCATAGTTAAAATGCAGTACAATCACTGTCACCCTCTGACACATTTGGTCATAAGCAGTTTAGTTACTGTCACCCTATGACAAGCCCAGTCAGCAATAAAATAGGGGCTACAATAGGTAAAAGCAACTGAGGAAAAAAAAACAGTTTTCAACAAAATTCTCTTTGCTCTTTTAAGTTGCCATTGTGCGATTTATTTGGGAGTCAATTCAAATAAATGAGGAATATGAAATCCATTCAATGAAGGTGGGGAATTGTGCTTGGATATAAGTACAGGTTTTTTAAAAATATTGATACAAAGTTCTTTTGCATTTTGTTTGACAGTATTTTAGTTTGACTTAAATCACCAAGGGCTGCACTATTTCAGCAAACGGTTTGACAGAAATTTCTAGTTTCTGACATGCACATCACACATGAACTGAATATTTTAGCAATGCCTTCTTCTAATCAGATTTGAATAATTTATTTTATGTTATTCAAATTTCTACATTGTGTAACAATTACAAATGTTACTTTTCTTAATGTTATTTCTCATGACTTTTTAAAAAAATCATGCTATGACTGAGATAGGAGGTCACACCCACCCACATACACACACATAAGTTTGTCGGGTGAATTTGTACTTACATTTTATTTTGCTCAAAAACTGCATGAACCCATGTAAGATTCTGTAAATCCCCCTTTTTTTTAAGATTAGATTCAATCTAAACATTGGGCACAGACAGCCTACACAGGACACCTCATACCTTCAATGTATTATCTGGGCCAAAATGGCACCTATTGTTAAAGTTCATTTGAGAATGTAACTTTAAGAAAGTTCTGGAATTTACATATGAAAGAACTGAAACCAACATGTCCATTCTAAAAAATAGGAGACTTAACAAATAATCCAGGTCTTTTTCAATATACTGTATAATTTCAGTTATATCACACTGTAAACTTTTGCTATAAATTCTGTGTCTTATGATCTTATACTCCACAACCACCTGAAGGAGCAGCGCACCAAAAGCTAGTGCTTCCAAATAAATCTGTTGGACTATAACCTGGTGTTGTGTGACTTTTAATTTTGAATATATCAATATTTACCTCTCAAACCCAAAACACACACACAAACATGCACACATGTGCACACACGCACACAACTATTTAAAGGAAAACAATGGATTACTCTCTGCAATGAATCACTTTAAGGGAAATAATATTTGGCCAATAAATCTTACTTTTCATAGATAAGAAGAACAAAGGTTACAATGTTCAAATGCTGATTAAACTATGCCAAGTTTAGATGAGTGTCACCAGATTTAGGCAATTGGCTCTGAGGTGTTAGTAGATGTAGCTTGCTCAGAAGAAGTCTTCCAGTTGCTATTTGAGAGGACAAGGTTTCACAGAAAGGTGTATCAGAATTAGGAGGCATAAGCTAATGAGATCTTTCCTTTCAGCAACTTACCTTATGAAAATCCCAAAGCATCTCCATATTTTCAATGTACTTTTGAAGATGAACAGCCATATGACCGAGCAGGAAAATAAAACTATCAGGTGGTATCCCTGCAGTATGTTCAAATAACTCGGACCAGCAATTATCTGAAAGTATCAGGTTTCAAAGAATCACTTGAAAAAAATGGCTATGATATTCTTTTATTGACCTCTTTAATTAAAAAAAAAGGTGTCTATGTTCTTTCAAATTCAAAAACAATACCTATTTTTCCATCCTGCTCTATAGCTAATCACTAAAGTCACTAAAGCTATAAAGTTGAACTATTTCTGGCTTTCTTGTGCTGTGCCATTCACTAAAGATGATAGTTGTTAGCTCATCTCTTAGCAAAGTTATGGCAGCAAAGGGATGGAAATTTCCATGAAACTCATACCTATTTATTTCGTTTGGCACAGTTTCTTGATACACTCATGCATAGTCTGCCTGTGGTGGCTGTTCTTTATATCTGAGCTTCTTCAATGAGGAATGGCAGAATATTAACTGGTGAGAGGGATGGGTTTGGGACAACTGGGAATCTCAATCTCCAGCATCTATTGTCTATACATACATTCAATGGCTACAAGATAGCCTGGACCCTGATTTTCACTTCATTGCTCAATTCCAAAGTCTATTTGACCATCTTCATTGCCAACTCAATGAGAATCAACATAAATGAAGATTAAACTTGAGACTAGCACAGCATTAGGGGAGGGATGTTTATTTGTCCATTAACTCATTGTAAGAACTTAACTAAAGCAATTTCTATTTACATTACTAAAAGCAAATCAACAGATAACAACATTCTAATAACATCAGAAATCTAATTACTGCATTGTGAATATATTTGTTGCATTCAAGCTTAAATATTCACCTTCTTACTCAGAGTATTTCAAAATACTATAGAGACTTCTCTGAGGCTTTACAATTAACTCCTCTTACCATCAAAATTACCTTTCCTGTAAGATTTATTGACCTGCATGAACTGAGATGCTGCACCTATTATTTGAGACCGAGACCTGTGCAAAACTAATATGCATTTCTGTCTCTCTAACTGCCAACATGTCATTATATAAAGTGTATGAAGAATCCACTATGTAATGTTTGAGTTCAGCAGCATTGCAGAATTTTTCAAACATGGTGAAGCACATTCTAGAGGAGATTGGCATTTGAGGGGAAAAGCAACATCTTTCTGTATGATTGATTCATTAGTATTCATGTGGCAAATAAATTCTAGTCAAATCATTGTCATTTCAGTAACATTTAATTTGGAATTTTTGTTTCAAATATATGAATTTAAAGATTCTTTTCACTCCATCGATCCAGTAATTATGTATTTTTCAACGTGATTCAATACCAGTTCTCAAACACTGTCAGCATGTCAAAATTCTTTTATCTATTTTTTGCAGTGTAAACAAAAAAAAAATCTTTTAATGAAATATAAACAATGGTTGCAGTAAACTTCACATATTCTCTCACCTGCCGATTTGCTTCCAGTCTAGACAAATTAAGTTTCTCCTGCCAAAATAAATTGTACGTTGCAACAAAGTTAAAATCTTTATTCATCATTTCAAGATTCTGCCACTGATCTGCATTTTAAATGGGACACCACTATAAATTTAAGTCTGTCAAAATCATGTCATCCCGTTTCTGACTCTTATCTAATTGAATTCTGAGGAAAAAATGTTTGTCAAATGTGAAGCATAATGAGTGCCTGAGGGTGTATTTTCTAAGGTTTCTGTCCATTTGACTACCATCTGACGATCTTGCTGTCTCTGGTATTGTCATGTTAAACAGGAGACTATGATAGTTCCTTGAGATAGAGTGGGCAACATCCTACACTGCTACCCTTCCAATTTTTCTACCTTTGGTTGCATAGGAATATGTACATGTGAACATAAAAATACACACCGATGAGTAGCAGAATAGACCATTTGGCTCCACCATCCAATAAGATCAAAACGGATCTGAAGATAGTCTTACTCCATATTCCCAGCTACACTAGGCAATAACCTAGTGGTATTATCGTTAGACTATTCATAGAACATAGATTCCTTACATTGGGGAAACAGATGTTTTGGCCGAACCATTCCACATCGACCCTCCGAAGAGTAACCCACCCAGCCCCATTCCCCTACCCCGTTACTTTACATTTACCCCTGACTAATGCATTTAACAAATATATCCTTGAACACTATGGGCAATTTAATACGGCCAACTCACCTAACCTGCACAAATTTGGATTGTGTGAGGAAACTGAAGCACCTGAAGGAAATCCCCGCAGACCCTGGGAGAATGTGCAAACTCCACACAGAAAGTCACCCAAGGCTGTGAGGCAGCAGTGCTAACCACTGAGTCATTGTATTAGTCCAGAAGCTAAGCTAATGTCCTGGAGACCTGGATTTGAATCCCACCATGGCAGATGGTGGAATTTGAATTTTAAAAAATCTCCAATTAAGAATCTACTGATAACCATTGCTGATTGTCAGAAAACCCCCATCCGGCTCACCAATGGCCTTCAAAGGAAGGAAATCTGCCATCCTCACGTGGTCCGTCCTACATATGACTCCAAACCCACAGCAATATGGTTGACTCTTAATTGCCCTCTGAAATGGTCGAGCAAGCTATGAAGTCTCAAAGAAATGTAACTGGGCAGATCACCTGGCATCGATCTAGCACCGGAAAAGACAACAGCAGAAATAGCCCTAACAACACTGCAGGGTCCTCCTCAAGAACATCTGGGCCAAGTGCCAAAATTGGGAGAGTTGTCTCACAGACTAGTCAAGCAACAGCTTGACATAGCCATAGTCACGGAATCATACCTTAGAGACAATGTGCTAGACACCACAAAGACCATCCCTGGCTATTCCTCTCCTAATGGCAAAGGTGGCAGCACAGTGGTATACAGTTAGGAGGGAATTTCTCTGACAGTCCTCAACAATGACTCTGGATCCCATGAAGTCTCGTAGCTTCAGGTTAAACATGGGCAAGGAAACCTCCTGCTGATTACTGCATACCATCTTCCCTCAGCTGATGAATCAGTACTCCTCCATGTTGTACAACACTTAGAATGAAGCACTGAGGATGGTAAGGGCACAAAATGTACTCTGGGTGGGTGATATCAATGCCACCATCAAGAGTGGCTCAGCAGCAGTACTATTGATCAAACTGGTCGGGTCCTAAAGGCCATAGTTGCTCAGCGGGTCTGCAGCAAGTGGTGAGGGAACTAACAAGAGGGAAAAACATACTTGACCTTATCTTTACCAATCTGCTAGCTGGAGATGCATCTGTCCCTAACAGTATCGGTAAGAGTGACCACCGCACAGTTATAGAGTCATAGAGTCATAGAGATGTACAGCATGGAAACAGACACTTCGGTCCAACCCGTCCATGCCGACCAGATATCCCAACCCAATCTAGTCCCACCTGCCAGCACCCGGCCCATATCCCTCCAAACCCTTCCTATTCATATACCCATCCAAATGCCTTTTAAATGTTGCAATTGTACCAACCTTCACCACTTCCTTGGGCAGCTCATTCCATACATGTACCACCCTCTGTATGAAAAAGTTGCCCCTTAGGTCTCTTTTATATCTTTCCCCACTCATCTTAAACATATGCCCTCTAGTTCTGGACTCCCCGACCTCAGGGAAAAGACTTTGCCTATTTACTCTATCCATGCCCCTCATAATTAGGGTAAATAGGCAAAGTCTTTTCCCTGGGGTTAGGGAGTCCAGAACTAGAGGGCATAGGTTTAGGGTGAGACGGGAAAGATATAAATTCTTGTGGAGACCAAGTCCCGCTTTCATATTGAGAATACCCTCCATTGTGTTGTGAGTCTATATCACTGTGCTAAATGGGACAGACGTCAAACAGATCTAGTAACTCAAGACTGGGCATTCATGAGGTACTCCAGCAAAATCCATAACCTCATGGCCTGGCATATCCTCCACTCAACCATTCCCATCAAGCCAGGGGATCTACCCTGATTCAATGGAGAGTGCAGGAGGGTATGCCAGGAGCCTTACGTGAAGATGAAGTGTTTTTTAAAGGAGTCTTGGCCGAATATGACTCCATTTAAGAACAAGTTGGTCAATTTTTGATCAAACATATTCTGATTTGTCAGTGATGAGACAAAGGTGCACTGGAGTGTTACATCTCTTGTACATTCGGGTCCCTTATAGGTCTCTGGCTGAGAATGAGCATCAGGTACAGACCTGCAGATGTTAGCCTCTCTCTCCATCAACGAAAACATCTATAAAGGATGGTCAGTGCACAGTTGGTATTGCACACCCACTGGATCACTTGATATTTCTGATAAGGTGCCCCTGGGGAAAAATTAACCACTCACACATTCACATCCTTCCTTGTATGTTTAACACTAACACATCATGGATAAGCTGGCATGTATGGAAGGGAGATTTCTGCATCAACATTAAACTCAGTTTATGTTTTATAGCAGCAAACCTTTTTTGTAATTAATTCACAGGATGTGGGTGTTGCTGGCTGAGTTTATTGTCCATCCCTTAATATCGTGGAGAAGGGGGTGGTGAGCTGCTATGTGCTGTGGGTTGACCCTTGATGCCATTAGGGAGGGAATTCCAGGAATTTGACCCAGTTACAGTGAAGGAATAGTAGTTATATTTCTAAGGTAAAAATAATGACTGTAGATGCTGGAAACCGGATTCTGGATTAGTGGTGCTGAACAGCAGTTCAGGCAGTATCCCAGGAGCAGTAAAATCGATGTTTCAGGCAAAAGCCCTTCATCAGGTTATATTTCTAAGTCAGGATGGTGAGTGGCTTGGAGGGGAGCTTGTAGGTGGTAGTGTTCCTTTGTTTCTGCTGCCCATTCCCCTTCTGGAAGCTGTTTGGAAGGTATCTTCTGAAAGAATTTTGAGTTGTTTTTTAAGCATGGTAGGTAGTAAATCTTTGGAATTCCTTTCCTAGACAGCTATGGTAGTTCAATGATTCTACACTGAGATTGAAAGTTTTCAAGATACTAATGACATTGAGAGTTCTGGAGGTATTGTGGGAAATAGCATTGAGGTCGATGACCAGTCACAATCTAGATGGCACGAGGCAGCACGGTGGCACAGTGGTTAGCAATGCTGCCTCACAGCACCAGAGACCCGGGTTCATTTCCCGCCTCGGGCCACTGTCTGTGTGGAGTTTGCACATTCTCCCCGTGTCTGCGTGGGTTTCCTCCGGGTGCTCCAGCTTCCTCCCACAGTCCAAAGATGTGCAGTTTAGGTGAATTGGCCATAGTGTTAGGTGAAAGGGTAAATGTAGGGGAATGGGTCTGGTGGGTTGCGGGTAGGTGTGGACTTGTTGGGCCAAAGGGCCTGTTTCCACACTGTAAGTAATCTAATCTAATCTAATCTAGTGAAGCCTCCAAACAGGACTACAAGCATGCCAAACAGCATAAGCAGCTAGTGATAGACAGATCTAAGTGATCCCACTGTCAATGGATCAGATCTGAGCTCTGCACTCCTGCCACATCCAGTCATGAATGGTAGTGGAAAATTAAACCAATGCACTGGAGGACGAAACTCCACAAATATCCCCACCCTCAATGATGGGTGAGCCCACCACATCAGTGCAAAAGAAAGGCCTGAAGCTTTTGCAGCAATCTTCAGTCAGAAGTGCTCAGTGGATGATTCATCTCGGCCTCCTCAAGTGGTCCCCAACATTACAGATGCCAGTCTTCAACCAATTCGATTCATCATTTCAAGATTCTGCCAGCCGTCTGCATTTTAAATGTGACACCACTATAAATTCAAGTCTGTCAAAATCATATCATACCATTTCTGATTCTTATCTAATTGAATTCAGAGGAAACATGTTTGCCAAATGTGAAGTATAATGAGTGCCTGAGAATGTATTTTTTAAGTTTTCTATCCATTTGACTACCATCTGACTATCTTGCTGTCTCTGGTATTGTCATGTTAAACAGGAGACCATGATACTGGATCAGTGGTGCTGGAAGAGCACAGCAATTCAGGCAGCATCCGAGGACAGGCAAAATCGACGTTTCGGGCAAAAGCCCTTCATCAGGAATTCCTGATGAAGGGCTTTTGCCCGAAACGTCGATTTTGCCTGTCCTCGGATGCTGCCTGAATTGCTGTGCTCTTCCAGCACCACTGATCCAGAATCTGGTTTCCAGCATCTGCAGTCATTGTTTTTACCTAGGAGACCATGATAGTTCGTTGAGATGGAGTGGGCAACATCCTACACTGCTACCTTTCCAGTTGTTCTGCCTTTGATTGCATAGGAATATGTACACGTGAACATAAAAAAAAACACACATTGACATCAAGAAATGGTTGGAGACTCATATACTGCAAAGTCTATTGACCCTGGCAACATTCCAGTGATAGTACTGGAGATGGATGCTTCGGAACTTGCTGCTCCCCTTGCCAGGCTGTTCCAGTGCAGTAACAACAATGACATCTTCCTGACAATGTGGACAATTGCCCAAGTACGTCCTGTACAAAAAAGCAGGACAAATTCAACCCAGTCAATTACTGCCCCATCAGTCTACTCTCGATCATCAGGAAAGTGATGGAAGGTGTCACCAACAGTGCCATCAAGTAGCGCCTGCTCAGCAATAACCTGCTCAGTGATGCTGAGTTTGGGTTCAGCTAGGGCCACTCAGCTCCTGACCTCATTATAGTCTTGTTTCAAACATGAACAAAAAAGCTAAATTGCAGAGGTGAGGTGAGAATGACAGCCTTTGACATGAAGGCTGCATTCGACTGAGTGTGGCATTAAGGAACCCTGGCAAAACTGGAATCAATGGCTATCAGGAGGCAACTCTCCACTGCTTGGAGTCATACCTGCCACATAGGAAGATGGTTGTGGTTATTGAAGGTCAGTCATCTCAACTCCAGGCCCTCTCTGCAGGAGTCCCCCAGGGTAGTGTCTGCTGCCTAACCATCTTCAGCTGCTTTATCAATGACCTTCCCTCCATCATAAGGTAAGAAGTGGGGATATTCACTGATGATTGCACAATGCTCAGCACAATTCATGACTCCTTAGATACTGAAGTGGTCTGTGTCCAAATGCAACAAGACCTACGCAATATCCAGGCTTGGGCTGAGAAGTGGCAAGTAAAATTCATGCCACAAAAATGCTAGGCTATGACCATCACCAGTAAGAGACAATCTAACCATTGACCCTTGGCATTCGACAGGGTTACCATCACTGAATCCCTCACTATCAACATCATGAGGGTCATCATTGACCAGAAATTCAACTGCTCTTACCACATAAACACAATGACTACAAGAGCAGGTCAGAGGCTAGGAACACTGCAGTGAGTAACTCACCTCCTGACTCCTGAAAACCTGTTCACCATCAACAAGGCACAAGTCAGGAGTATGATGAAATATTCCCCACTTGCCTGGAAAGTTCAGCCCCAACAACACTCAAGAAGCTTGATACCATCCAATACAAAGCATCTACTCCCTCCACCACCAATGCTCAGTAGCAGCAATTTGTACAAGAAGCACTGCCGTAAATCACCAAAGGTCCTCAGACAGCACCTTCCCAACCCATGACCACTTCCATCTAGAAGATCAAGGGCAGCAGATACATGGGAACACCACCACCTTCAAGTTCCCTTCCAAGCTACTCACCATCCAGACTTGAAAATATATCGCTGTTCCTTCAGTGTCGCTGGGTCAAAATTCTGGAATTCTCCCCCTAATGGCATTGTGGGTCAACCTACAGGTTGTGGACTGCAGCGGTTCAAGAAGGCAGCTCACCGCCACCTTCTCAAGGGCAACTAGGGATGGGCAATAAATGCTGGCCCAGCCAATGGTGTCCACAACCCACAAATGAATTTTTAAAAATTCAAGAAGCATTGACTCCCTTGTTCAATCAAGAATCCACCTGCCTTAAAAGTATTGATGATCCCTCTCTCTGCCAAGCTTTGGGGAAAACTGTTCCAAAGATTCACGACCATCTGAGAGAAAACATTTCTTCTCCTCATTCTCTCCAAAATTAGAGGTGTAATGGACAGTCAAAAAGGTTACTTCAGAATACAACGGGACCTTGATCAGGTGGGCTGATGGGAGATGGAGTTTAATTTAGCTAATGTGAGGTGCTGCATTTCGGAGAGGCAAATCAGGACAAGATTTATACACTTACTGGTAAGGTCCTGGGGGAGTGTGGCTCAACAAGAAGACCTTGGAGTGCAGTTTCATAGTTCCTTGAAAGTAGAGTCACAAGTAGACAAGTTAGTTATATGCTTGCCCTTATTGGTCAGAGCATTGAGTACACGAGTTGGGAGGCCATTTGCAGCTGTACAGGACATAAAAAAAGAAAGAGCCTTATTTTTGAACTGCCTTGATCCCACAAAGGGAAACATCGTTTCAGCATCTAAAATATCAATCCCAGACAAGTTCATATATATTTCAATAAGACTATCTCTCAAGCTTATCCAATGGAATCCAGGTCCAATGCAATACAAGGTTATGCTGTTATGTTTAGATGCAATGTGACGAAGTGAAGCATGTACATGTATTGATGACTGTCTTTTAATGATAGTTTGTGTTCTAGTTTAGTTTGTGTTCTTCCACAAGTGGAAAACATTCCTGCACATCCCTCTTAAACATCTTTACAGTCTTAAAGGGACGTGTCTAGGAGCCTTCCCTTTTGTTTATGTACTGCAATCAGCAATATTCTATTCGGAATAAAGTGGTGAACCTTTTGCAACATTTTTGTCCTATTTCACCTGGTCTGTAACGTGAGCCCAAAGTATGTAAGAATCTATCAGTCGACTACATTGTGTTTAGTGACAATGGTGAACAATAATATCAGAACAAACTTGAAATAAAGGACTAAGCCAGGTCTAAAGCTCTTCCGTATTTCCTGGTTGATTAGTGTGACTAAATGAAGATGCATCAAAAGCTGATTTAAGTTGAATGGATTTGAGACTGTCATGGTATTCGTAATATTTAATATCACTGACATCCTATCATTAACGTTGATACTGTCCCTGCATACCCTGTGAATCAAGCAGCTTCAATTGTAATGTACAATTTGCCATAAACATTGAATGCTTTTTGAGTATCAACGAATGATTTGCAAAAATTCAACCCAGATGACATGTTTTACTAATGAGGCTTTCAGTGCAAAAGATGTTAAATTCAATTCCCAAATTGCTGTAAATGGGCTGATCTCAACCAGAGAGTCAAAATTGATCCCATTTCCTCAGGTCATGAAGATAAAATTAATCAGTCAGATCCCTGACAAATTTTCAGTAACTCCTGGTGTGAACTGTGAACCCATGGACCAGGAGATGATAGGAATTGGGTGCGATCTTTATTCTCTTCCATGTCAGGAGATGCTGGAAAATTGTTGGTACCCGTAGAGTAAAGCATGACAAGCCTTTTAGCATTTTAATGCACTAAATCTGGCATTCCACAGAACTGTTATAAGATGAACTGAAAGCAAGAAACGCTGGAGATCACAGTGGGTCAGGCAGCATCCATGGAGAGCAAACAAGCTAACACTTCGAGCTGAGGTGATTCTTCATCAGACCTGATGGATGCCGCCTGACTCACTGTGATCTCCATCATTTCTTCTTTTTAGTACACATTGCAGCATCTGTAGTAATCTCCTCCTACGTTATAAGATTCAGTTTAACTTTGAGCACATTGTTAGCACAATGACAAATATGGAATATTGAATTTGAACATCCATCACATGCTGTTATTCCTGAGGATCTTTCATCGACTAAAATGATTTTTTTTAAAATCGAACACACATTGATCTAAAATAGTTGCTTTGGCAACATGAACATAGATTGAGGCGACCTTCATGAGACCCACGTGAAGTAAACAGATGTTTATTCCATTTTTGTCCCAAGACACCGATATGAGGCACATATGATATGATAATGTCACATATTGAGAGACAAAAGGCTGGCCTGCCAATGAACTAACCTGGAAAAACAAAGGGACTAGTTTTCGGAGCACATATTAATCTATGTTTCGACAGATGCTGTTTAGCATCAGAGCAGTGTGAAAAATAAATGGTTTTGCAACAACAAGTTGGAATACTCTCTCTAATTGCCTTTCCTCTCATCGTCTCAGCAAACATATCCCAATGAAAAAGTCAATTACGAAGACAACCATACACTGAGAATGCAAAAATATCTACAATTTCCTCTGCTTGGTACAGCAACTGAGATAATCTTACTTTAAGATTGTTTGTTTATGGCTTAATGGGTAAATGTACCATTCAGTATGAAACATATTCAACTAAATCCTCTTTGTGTACAATCAGCTGATAGTTATGTAGTGATTATAAAAAAGTTAGCCAACTGGGTACACATGGCAGCCATTTGGTAGGTTGCTCTGGAAGGTTAGATCAATGGAATCCAGGGGGAGCTGGCAAATTTGTAACATAATTGACTTGATGGTAGGAAACAGACGGGAACAATGGAAGGATGCTTGTTGTACTAGAGGCCTGTGACTAGTGGAGTGCCTCAGGGGTTAGTCCTGGGCCTTTGCGGTTTGTTATCTATATCAATGATTTGGATGAGAACATACAGGACATGATTAGTAAGTTTGCAGATGACACTAAAATAGGCGGTATCGTGGACAGTGAGGAAGGTTATCAGAAATTGCAGCAGGACCTTGATCAGCTGGGAAAATGGGCCGAGAAATGGCAAATGGACTTCAATACAGATAAGTGTGAGGTCTTGCATTTTTGAAAGTCAAATCAAGGCAGTAGTTTCATGGTGAATGATAAGACCTTAAGGAGTGTAGTGGAACAAAGTGACCTTGGGGTTCAGGCGCACGGCTCTCTGAAAATAGAATCACAGGTAGACAGGGCAGTGGCTTTTGGCACACCGGCCTTTTTCAGTCAGGGTACTGGGTATAGAAGTTGGAAAATTATGTTATACAAGATGTTAGTGAGGCTGCACTTAGAGTATTGTGTTCAGTTTTGGTCACCTTGTTATAGAAAGGATGTTATTAAATTGGAAAGAGTGCAGAAGAAATTTACATGGATGTTGGCAAGGCTCAAGGGACTGAGTTTTAGGGAGAACTTGGACAATCTGAGACTGAAGGGGGACCTTAAAGAAGTGTATAATATCATGAGAGGCATGGATAGGGTAGTGCACTCAGTATTTTTCACAGAGTTGGGGAATTGAGGACGAGAGGGCAGCAGTTTAAGGTTAGAGGGGAGAGGGGCAACTTTTTCATACAGCGGGGGATACGCATATGGAATGAGCTGAAAGCAGAAGTGGTTGTGGTGGTTACATTAACAATATTTAAAAGGCATTTGGATAAATACATGGAGAGGAAAGGTTTAGGAGGATCGAGTCAAGTGGAGGGAAATGAGGTTAGCATGAATGGATATTTTGGGCTGAAGAGCCTGTCTCCATGCTGTAGGACTGTATGACTATATAGCTGTATGGATCTATAACTGGATCTCATGGAATATGATTGGGACATGTTAATTTGGTCTACTCAGGGAGCCCTGGCTGACAGATAAAAGGAGGAGTGTCAGAGGTGCTGGTACCTAACTCTGAAAGAGGCAGTAATATAGTCAAGGACTGTTCATGTGTAAATAAAAGATTAACTGCATGATGGGATACTGGCCTCAGTGGAGTTATTTCCATTTGTTTGGGAGGCAGTTGAAGCCTTAAAACAGAGCCCAGCTTCTCAGAACTGAGAGGAACAGATCATCCATCAAAGTACTGCTCCAGATTGGCCTCTCTTCAATATAGCTGGAACAGATTTAAAACCAAGCCTGGACAAGGATATGGCCAGGCTTTAGTGTCTTTTGTATAACCTTGATATTCCCAATTACGTGTTCTAAGGTTCTTTTTCTCTCCTTATCTCATTGAACAGTTCAGTAGGGTCAAACATGCAATGCTTATCATTAATTTTTAATGCTCCTTGCATGGTTTTACTCTTGGAGAAAGTGAGGACTGCAGATGCTGGAGATCAGAGTCGAGAATGTGGTGCTGGAAAAGCACAGCAGGTCACGCAGCATCCGAGGAGCAGGAGAATCGATGTTTCTGGCCTAAACCCTTCATCAGGCTTTACTCTTACATGTTCCAAAGTTGGAACACACACCCATCAATGGACTTTCTTCCAGATTCAGTACATTGACCATTGAAACTTGTCTGTCTTTGGACCCATCTCTACCTCAAGGAAAATGTCCATAAATGTATAGTTCACTCTTGTGTCTAATAAAACCGACTTCTTTCTTGCTTTGTGAAATTCCCCGGAATGCCTTTTTAATTTTAAAGTTGCTATATAACATAGAATTCCTACAATGACTGAAAAGGCTATTCAGCCCATCGAGTCTGCACCAACTCTCTGTAGAGCAGACCCACCTCCTCCCCACACTTGTAACTTAATGGATTTTTTTTTTACCAGCAGAACCTCACACGTCCCTGAACACTCTGGGCAAATTCAGTACGGCCAATCCACCAAAATTGCACATCTTGGGACTGGGAGGAAACCAGAGCATCAGGAAGAAACCCATGCAAATTTAGGGAAAACATGCAAAATTCACACAGTCACCTGAGGCTGGAATGAACCCAGATCCCTTGTGCTTGAGACAGCGGTGCTAACCACTGCACCACGCTTAATGTCAGTCATTGTTTGTGACTGTGTACACTTTTGGTTATACCCATGGGATGTGGATGATACTGCCAAGGTTTGTTGCCTGGCTCTAATTGTTCTTGAGGAGGGTTTTGGTGAGATGCTTTCTTCAATTGCTGTGCTGCAGCTCATGATGTGATGGCACTCTCACACACAGCTCTGTGAAGTAGAAACTCTGCACCAAGCTGTATGTAAGAAATGATCTTTTGAGTGAAATCCAGTTTTTTTTTCCCGAGCAAGAGGAAGGGTCTTCAGAAATGGCAAGGCAATATTGGGCATTTTAAAATAAAATAATTAAACACAAGCAGATATGACTAAACCAGGTGAAGCAATTCAATTGAAACGTAGCACTGAATTTTACCCCCATTATTATACTCGCTTTTTTATCATCAATAAGCTGTAATAAAAAAAAACAATTTCAAACTTCCAATTTTCTGCTCTACTGATTTGTTAAAGATTTTCCAAAGGTTCAGAAATGTCCCGAGCTGTACAATTGGTAACAGAACAAAATAAGGTGCAATTATCTGCCTGTAAAATATAGTACTTTATAAAATTGAATAAAACAGAGTCTCGTGTATTACCTTGAATTGAATGTGTGTTTTAAATGCACATTTTAAAAAGCAGACAGTTACAAAGAACTGCAGTTAATTTTAACCATTAATGGGCTAGGACTCAGTCAAGTTTTATCATTGTAACCTAGTACCATTCATGGTCTGGTAGGAGAAAATGAGGACTACAGATGCTGGAGATCAAAGTTGAGAGTGTGGTGCTGGAAAAGCACAGCAGGTCAAGCAGCATCCGAGGAGCAGGAAAATCGACGTTTCAGACTTTAGCCCTTCATCAGGAATGAGGCTTGTGGGCCGGGACTGAGAGACAAATGGGGGGTGGGGTTAGGGGGAGGTAGCTGGGAAAGTGGTAGATGGATGAAGGTGAGGGAGAAGGTGATATGTCAGAGGGTGCAGTACCGAGTTGGAGGCTTGTGGCTGGGATAATGTGGGGGGAGGGGAAGTGAAGAAGCTGCTGAAATCCATATTAATCCCATGGGTAAGGGTTTGATGGTGGAGGAGGCCCAGGACCTGCATATCTTTGACGGAGTGGGAGAGCGAATTGAAGTGTTCAGCCACAGGGCACTGTGGGGTTGGTAGGTGTGGGTGTCCCAGTGATGTTCTCTGAAGTGATCAGTATGAAGGCATCCTGTCTCCCTGATGTAGAGGAGATCACATCGGAGTGCCACGAGACCAGTAGATGACATTGGTAGAGGTACAGGTAAATTTCTGATGGATATAAGAAGGATTCCTTAGGGTCTTGGACTGAGGTGAAGGGAGTGGTGTAGGCGCAAGTTTTGCACTTCCTGTGGTGGCAGGACAAGGTGCCAGGAGTGGGGTATAGGCTGGTGGGGGGCTTGGACCTGACGAAGGAGTCGCAGAGGGAATGGTCTCTTCAGAATGCTGATAGGGGTAAGGATGAAATATATCTTTGATGGTGGAGTCCATTTGGAGGTGGTGGAAGTGGCAGAGGATGATGTGTTGTATGTGGATTTTGGTGAGGTGGAAGGTGAGGACCAGGGGGATTCTGTCCTTGTGCATGGAGAGGGGTGGAGTTCAAGGGCGGTATTGCGTGATGTGGAGGAGATGTGTTGGAGGGCATCATTAACCACGTGGGAAGGGAAGTTGCGATCATAGTAGAAGGAGGCCAATTGGCTTTTCTGAGGTGGAATTGGTCTTCCTGGGAACAGATGCGGCAGAGGCGGAGGAATTGGGAATAAGGATGGCATTTTTACAGGAGGTAGGATGTGAGGAGATGTAGTCAAGGTAGCTGTGGGAGTCGTGGGCTTGTAGTATATGTCTACGGTTAGTCTGTCACCAGAGATGGTGATGGAGATGTCCAGGAAGGGGAGGGAGGTGTCTGAGATGTTCCAGGTGAATTTGAGGTTGGGGTGAAAGGTGTTGGTAAAGTTGATGAACTGTTCAACCTCCTTGTGGGAAGACAAGGCGGTGCCGATACAGTCATTAATGTAGCGGAGGAACAGGTGGGGGGATTTGTCAGTTTAACTGCGGAAGATGGACAGTTCCACATTTCTGACAAACAGTCTAGTACATGGTTTCTTGTTATATTTCTACTTTAAAGATGTTACTGATAAGTCTGAATGACTTTCCAACCTAAGATGGTCAGTTTGGAGAAATGCATTTGCACATTGTGTTCTGGCTGGCTTGCCATAGTCAGGTGACCTCTACCTCTGTTGTAAATGACTTTCAGGTTAGTCTTTTGCAGCCATTAAACACATTATTTGAAACTTGGAGGAATGTCCAACTTAAATAAGGTGGACTCATGGAACAATATGAGAGACAGCTGCAGGTAAGAAAGGATGCAACTTGTGGACACAAGGTGAGTCAAAATGGCTGTGAGTTTGCATTTCCTGCTATTGTGGAAATGAAATGAAAGGAAAGTAAATATGAGTTGGAATTGAATTTTATTCCACTCTATGGCAAAATTATGAAATAGCGACAGAATTCAATAAGAAGAGGCTTGAGCAAATAAGAGGTGAAGCCTGTTATCAGTGGAGTGGGAAGAAAGTGTTACAAGAAAGTATTACATCCTCTAATTTGCTGAGAAACAGAGAACCTGAACAGAGCAGGTTTTGGAGGCTTTAAGACATATGTTGAACCTGAAAATAATTTCAGAGGTTGGTATCCCATCACCAAATCAAAAATCTCTATAAATGCTGTATGACTTCCCAACTTGGGTGGAAATGGGATATCAATAAATGTAAATATATAAATAAATGTGGTGGCTCAGTGGTTAGCACTGCTGCCTCATAGCAGCAGAGTCCCAGGTTTGATTCCAGCCTTGGGGGTAACTGGTCTGAGTGGAATTTGCACATTCTCCCTGTATCTACGTGGGTTTCCTCAGGGTGCGCCGGTTTCCTCCCACATTCCAAAGCTCTGCAGGTCAGGTGAATTGACGATGCTAAATTATCCATAGTGTTCGGTGCATTAGTCAGAGGGGGATGGGTTACTCTTTGGAGGGTCAGTGTGGACTTGTTGGGCCGAAGGGCCTGTTTCAACACTGGAGGGAATCTAATAGATTACTTACCATGTGGAAACAGGCCCTTTGGCCCAACAAGTCCACACTGACCCTCCAAAGAGCAACCCACCCAGACCCATTCCCCTACATTTACCCCTTCACCTAACACTATGGGCAATTTAGCATGGCCAATTCACCTAACTGCACATTTTTGGACTGTGGGAGGAAACCGGAGCACACCCACAGGGAGAATGTGCAAACTCCACACAGACAGTTGCCTGAGGTGGGAATTGGACCTGGGTTTCTGGCGCTGTGAGGCAGCAGTGCTAACCACTGAGCCACCATGCCGACTTGTTGATCACAATAGGATACCAGCCTTTGTGGAGTGCCAGGCTTCAAGGAATTCTCTCGCATGTCTGTGCTAGGATGGTTACATTTTCCCAGTCACATTTGTGTGCTTCATTGCCTGTGTGGTTGGAAATGAGTGAGTACTGGTCATGTCTGGCTGTGACGAGCTGATGTTTTTGCTCTCGTATGGTCAGCTTTCTTCCTGTTTGTCCTAGGTAGTGTTTTTCATAGTCCTTGGCAGGTTTGTCTTGTAGATAACATTCATCCTGTTGGATGTCGGTGTCAGGTATTTACCCTTTTGTCAGGAGCTGGTGAAAGGTTTTTACTGATTTGTGTGCCACTAAGATTCTGAGGGGTCTGAATAATTGGGTAGTCATTTCTGATATGTCCTTGATGTATGGTGTGGTCACTACCACGTCTGGTCGTGTAGTGTTTCCTTCTTTCAGTTTGTTGCATTAAGGACCGGAGGATAGTGCTCTTGGAGTACCCAGTTAGATACAGAAGTGGAAAAACTACAAAACAGACACATAAATACCAGGCAGGCACCAACATGTTATCGAAGGTGCACTGACAATGTCACCCTTAGTTCAGGTATGTAGTTCGACACCACTTCCCAGGATCGATAAAGTGTGATTGCTGGAAAAAGCACAGCAGGTCAGGCAGCATCCAGGGAGCAGGGGAGTCAACTTTTCGGCAGCACCCTTCAGCAGGACGGGGTGGGGGAAGGGGGCTGAGAAATAAATAGAGAGTAGGGCTGGGGGAACGGTGGTTAGAATGGCGATAGTTGGATGCAAGTAGGAGGTGATTCTGATAGGTTGTTGAGAAGGGTGGAGAGGATAGATGGGAATGAAGATAGACAAGTAGGACAGGTTAAGAGGGTGGTGCCGGGTCAGAGGGTTGGATGTGGGAAGGGGTTGAGGGGTGGGGAGAAACTGGTGAATTCAATGTTGAAGCCACGTACAGACTACAGCTGTTCCCTGAACTGTTCCATGTGTTCGTGCTCGGTCTCTCTGATATAGAAGAGATCACATAGAGAGCATTAGACATAACAAATGAGGTTTAAGGAAATGCAAGTAAATCACTGCTCTCCACTACATCGGGGAGAACAGGCGCAAAATTGAGGAACAGTTCAGGGAACATCTCTGGTCTATACGTACCAACCAACCCCACCTTCCGGTGGCCAACTATTTTAACACCCCCTCCCCCTTCCCTCAATGCCATACTGGGCCTCCTCCTCCACCTAAACAAGGTGAACTGCAAACTGGAGGAAGAACCCCTCATCTTCCGCCTCCGGTGCCTCCAACCACACGACCATAACATTGAATTCACCATTTTCCATATCTCCTCTCCTCTCACCCCATCCCAGCTCCAACCCTCTGACTCAGCACTGCCCTCTTGATCCTTCCCACCTGGCTACTCCGCTCTTCCCACTGAATAATCTCAATCACTTCCTACCTGCATCCACCTACCTCCATCTCCACTCCTCCATTTATTTCTCAGCCCCCTTCCCCCTCCCCATTCCTGATGAAGGGTCCTGCCTGAAATGTTGATTCTTCTGCTCCTCAGATGATGCTTGAGCTGCTGTGCTTTTTCTAGCGCCACATTTTATTGACTCTGATTCTCCAGCATCGGTAGTCCTCACTATCTCTGAACACTACCCAGAGCCATACTATTAATTGTAAAAGTTCTGCCCTTGTTTGTTTTACCAAAATGCAAAATCTCACATTTATTTAATCTAATCTGCCACTCCTCATCCCATTGACGGAACTGATCAAGTTCTCTTTGTAATCTTAGATAACCTGCTCCGAAAGCTAGTGTGCTTCCAATTAAACCTGTTGGACAATAACCTGGTGTTGTGATTTTTAACCAATTTTGGTGTCATCCACAAACTTACTAACCATGGCTTCTGTATTCTCATCCAAGTCATTTTATATAAATGACAAACAAAGGTGGACCCAGTACCGAACCCTGGAGAACACCGCTGGCACAGTTCTCCTATCCAAAACAAAAACCCACCACCACCTTCTGTTTCCTACCATCAAACCCTCTGACCCACCACCACCCTCTGTTTTCTACCATCAAACCAATTTTGTATCCAATTGACAAGCTCACCCTGAATCCCATGTGATCTAACTTCACTATTAGACGCTCTGGAGGTTTCATCATTCTCCCTGAACTTATTATCTTCAGAGCGGGAATAATGATACAAAAACAGAAAATGTTTGAGAGACTTCTCAAAAGAGAGAGAAACAGAATTGGCACTCTGAGATTTTCATTGTCTCCATTTGACTACGATAATTGCAAATTTTTATTGCGTCTAAATTTTGTGGGATTTGAACCCATTATATGAGATCTACAGCCTCGGTCCGTGGGTTATTAGTCCAGTAATATTGTTACTGTCTCCCTGCAGTTTTCCTCAGTGATGTCTTCCAAGGAGTTGTATTCATAACATCTTTAATTTATGTTAGTGCAATAATTTTCTCATTTTGCATATAGTTTTTTGTTGAAGAAGACAAACTCATTACTTCATTTTATCAAGCATTTTGAAAATTTATGTTTCATCTCTGACCTTTTTTTCACCAATGATTCAATCTCTTTGCTTCCTCAAATGTGTTAGTTAGTGATTCATTCTTGCTCGAGTTGATATCCTTTAATATTGTTAGGGAATCTGTTTTGGAAGTTTGAAAGGTTGGATATTATCCTGGATCAGTGGTGCTGGAAGAGCACAGCAATTCAGGCAGCATCCGATGAGCAGCAAAATCGATGTTTCGGGCAAAAGCCTTGATGAAGGGCTTTTGCCCGAAACGTCGATTTTGCTGCTCGTCGGATGCTGCCTGAATTGCTGTGCTCTTCCAGCACCACTGATCCAGAATCTGGTTTCCAGCATCTGCAGTCATTGTTTTTACCAGGTTGGATATTATGTTTGATCTTCTCATTTCCTAATCATTTCAGGCCCTAATGCAGATTTGAATTTTGAGTAGATAGTTGTTCACTGCTGTTTTGTAAGCTGACAAAATTCATTCAGTTTTGACAACAGGGCAAAACATTTCTGCCAAACCACTTTAGAGACAGCTTTCCCTCTTTAGTTGTGATGTGAACCGTATGTTTAACTCCAACATAACTAAACACAGGGTATTCTGCTTTTGTTTAGTTATTTGTGATGACATCATGGAGCCCTTAAAACATTTCCACCTGCTTTTCCCTGAGGCTTTGTTGTGTAACCTCTTCCACCTTTTTAATAAGATTAATGTTAATATATATGCCCTTCTACTCAGGAAAGAGAAATTTTGGTTCTGAGGAACACAACGTTCCAAATATTTGTCATCCCCTATTTTGAAAGTTGTTTGTGGGATACTTTTAATATTATGTGCAATGTTCCCTGAACCAGGTAGCAGAATCTCTGTTGGCTGGAAGTAATGTTTTGTCAACCAAGGCTCTCAATCTGACAATACTATCACAAATACTTGTGAAGCCAACATGAAATTCGTGATATGCCATTGATCTCAGTGGCATCTCTATGGCATAGGCATTACTTGTTACTTATTAGCCCAAGCCTAGTCATTGACCTCGTTTTGCTCCATATGGACACAGACTAGTTTAATATTTGAGGTGTTGTGAATGATGCTGAAAATTCTGCAATCATTAGTGATCATTTCCTCTTCTGATTTTATGCTGGATGGAATGTCATTGATGAAGCAGCTGAAGATTCCTGGGCATGGACATAATTCCTGCAGAAAGTCCTTGGGCTGAGATGACCCTGGCTTTACTCATGTCCCTTGATGCCACGCTTAATCGAATATGAGTCGAAAAGTGTGGTGTTGGAAAAGCCCAACAAGTCAGGCAGCATTCAGGGAGCAGGAGAGTGAATGTTTCAGGTAAAAGCCCTTCATCAGGATGAAGGGCCTATGCCTGAAACGTCAACTCTCCTGCTTCTTGGATGTTGCCTGACCTGCTGTGCTTTTCCAGCACCACATTTTTTGCCTCTGACTCTCCAGCATCTGCAGTCCTCACATTTTCCACTTAATCGAATATGCCTTGTTACCATGAGCAGTTGCTTTTACCTCGTCTCTGGAAGTCAACTCTTTGGTCCATGTTTGGAACCCGGCAGTGATGAAGTCAGAATGCGTATGACCCGGGCAGAAGCCAAGCTGAGCATCAAAGAGCATGTTTTTCTTTTGCATTTTCTTCATAGCACAGAGTATGAGGGCAAGTATTTCATGTTAAATTTGTATAAAACACTGGTTGATCTCCACTGAAGCATGGTGCAAACGTCTGGGCACTGTACCTGAGATGGAAATGTGTTGCTGGAGAAGCGCAGCAGGTCAGGCAGCATCTAGGGAACAGGAGAATCGACGTTTCGGGCATTAGCCCTTCTTCATTCCTGAAGAAGGGCTAATGCCCGAAACATCGATTCTCCTGTTCCCTAGATGCTGCCTGACCTGCTGCGCTTCTCCAGCAACACATTTCCATCTCTGATCTCCAGCATCTGCAGACCTCATTTTCTCTTCACTGTACCTGAGGAATGCTGTCACTGAATTAGGGAGAATATATATCAAAGATTCCGAAGAATGGATCAAAGATCAAGGAACCTCAGCTGCAGAAAAGTTGGGACTCCGCGGAGAAGAGAAAGTTGAGACAAGATTTGATAGAAGTGTTCAAAATCATGATGGGTCTGGGCAGAAGAACACAGGAAGTTCCCTTTGATGGCGAGATTAAGAACAGGAAGAAAGGGGGATTAAGGTAATGAGAATAAGAAGTAATGATGTTGTGACAAAAAAAAAGCTTCTTCATGTGGATCTAGAATGCATTGCCAAAAGTTGAGGTTGAGATATATTCAATTGAGGCATTCAAATGGGAATTGGATTGTTATCTGAGAGAGAATATGTAAGGTCCTGGTGAGAAGGTGGAGGAATGGAACTAATTACGTCCATAAAGAGTGCAGATACATGGAATCAAATGTCCTCTGATTATATCATAATTTTGTGAAGTGATTAAAAGAAACTGAATCGAAACATAATTGAAAGGAAGAATCTGAAATTTAATAAAATTGATTATGTAGATATGAAGGAAGATGGTTGTTTTGGTAATAGACTAAAAGAGATAGAGGGACATAAGTGAGAAACATTTAAAGGAATGATACATTTTCAGCAAAAATACCCTCCATAAAATAACAAACTCAAAGTCAATAGCTCCCTTCAGACTTCAAAAATAGTGTTTGGTTAAAAGAAGCTTATAAATTGGGAATAAAGCAAGCACATGGAATGTGTTTTTTTTTTAAATCAGTATAAGGCAACCAAAAACTGATAAGAAGTGATGAAATAGACCGTGAGAATAAAGGAGCTGGAATATAAAAAGAGTATTTATAAGTATAGCAAAAGCATTTGAATTTTTGATATTATTAAATTTCTTTCTAGGACACTTCACAGGGCAAGGAAGCGTCAACAAGTGTAAGTCTAGCAGGTTTTTTTCCCCTAGAAAAATGGCCCTCAAAGTGAATTTTACAACAATTTCCCTCCTTAATAATTTTTGTACTGAATGTAAACTGCATTGGCTGGAACGTGAATTCACATGACCCAGATTATCAGGCCACTGTAACACAGCAAGAACTGGAAAGCATTTGTCATGAGTGTATATGTTGAAAGCATGAGCATGCTGCTAACAGCACTCCCAATGAAAAAGTCAGCAAGTTTCACAGTGTATTTCCTGCAAAAATAATCAAAGTTGATTTGAAGAATTAATTTTATGCCACATAGAAGAGAAAGGGAGTGAGAATCATTAGGTTTAGATTGCATTCATCCAATTTTATATGTCATCCTTTTTTCCAAGGAACATTCAGAGCCTCTAACATTTAGGACACTGTTATTGAGCATGCTTGCTGCTTAAATAAGTTTACTTTGAAGTTAATTATCGAGCTCTTAGGATTTATGTGGATCTATTTAATTGGTTAGGAAAGAGTTATGTGTTTTAGATAATGCCTGTTGTCTATTTTTCTTTGCTAAGATGAATGTTACACATTACTCTCTTTGGGAAAGCATAGCTTGAACCAAGAAATCATTCCTATTAGAAGGAAGAAAGTCAAGCAATTCACAGGGTCAGCTGAAGTAATTATTTACATTGAGCTGTAGGAGAGTAAATTCAGTTTACAGCAGTAATACGTTTAATGAAGGTGAAATCAAGCCTGACCATTAAAATCCAAGATAAGTGTACAAGTGAATTAATCGGGGATTCTTCAGCTCAATCAGAATATTCAAAATGGTGGCTGCTTAATTCCTTCATAGCCTCAATTTTGTCTTTACATATACTCACTGAATTTTCTTTACCCTCTTTGGGTAACTGTTAGAATGTTTTAGGAGCTTATCAGCTCCTTGTTGTGGGCAACAACTCATGCCAGGGACTTTAGCCCAGAACCTCTAGGCTAAAGGTGAGGACGCTGCCACTGTCATAAGATCTCACATAGGCTTGCTTCTAGTCCAGTGGTATTGGGGCAGAATTGTTAAGATACATATTCTCAGATTAATGGCTCTAAAACGTATGAGCAGATTTAAAAACCTGAGGTGGTTGTTGGCCATTCAGTCTTTTGCACCTGCTCCAATAAGATCACAGCTAAGATTGCATCCTGAATATTGTTTCCTACTTGATCCCCATAGACATTGACTTCTTCTCAATCAAAAATCATTTGAAGTTAGCCTTGAAGATGCTCAATCAACCAACCTCCATGCTGACCTGGGGGGAAAAAAAAATTCAAGCATTAATGAGCCTCTGAGGGAAGAAATTCCTTCTCATCCCCATGCACAGGCATGCACACATAACACATTGACTCCAGTTTTGCTAGGATGGCCTGATTCTATAAATGTTTAGCTGCTGGTTTGATTAATATAGTAGGAGGAAGTGAGGACTGCAGATGCTGGCGATCAGAGCAGAAAAATGTGTTGCTGGAAAAGCGCAGCAGGTCAGGCAGCATCCAAGGAGCAGGACAATCGACGTTTCGGGCATAAGCCCTTCTTCAGGAATGAGGAGGGTGTGCCAAGCAGGCTAGGATGAAAGGTAGGGAGGAGGGACTTGGGGGAGGGGCGTTGGAAATGCGATAGGTGGAAGGAAGTTAAGGTGAGGGTGATAGGCCAGAGAGGGGGTGGGGGCGGAGAGGTCGGGAAGAAGATTGCAGGTTAGGAAGGTGGTGCTAAGTTCGAGGGTTGGGACTGAGATAAGGTGGGGTGGGGGGGGGGGGGGGTGAGGGGAAATGAAAATCTGCATTCATCCCTTGTAGTTGGAGGGTTCCTAGGTGGAAGATGAGGCGCTCTTCCTCCAGGCGTCATGTTGCCATGGTCTGGTGATGGAGGAGGCCAAGGACCTGCATGTCCTTGGTGGAGTGGGAGGGGGAGTAAAAGTGTTCAACCACAGGGCGGTTGGGTTGGCTGGTGCGGGTGTCCCAGAGGTTGTCTCTAAAATGTTCCACAAGTAGGTGGCCTGTCTCCCCAATGTAGAGGAGGCCACATCAGGTGCAGGGGTTGTAGTAAATGATGTGTGTGGAGGTGCAGGTGAATTTGTGACGGATATGGAAGGATCCCTTGGGGCCTTGGAGGGAAGTGAGGGGGGAGGTGTAGGCGCAAATTTTGCATTTCTTGCGGTTGCAGGGGAAGGTGCCGGGAGTAGAGGTTGAATTGGTGGGGGGTGTGGACCTGATGAGGGAGTCGGGTAGGAGGTGGTCTTTCTGGAACGCTGATAGGGGAGGGGAGGGAAATATATCCTTGGTGGTGGGGTCTGTTTGGAGGTGGCGGGAATGACGAAGGATGACACGATGTATGTGAAGGTTGGGGGGGTGGTAGGTGAGGACTAGTGGGGTTCTGTCCTGATGGCAATTGGAGGGGTGAGGTTCAAGGGCGGAGGAGTGGGAAGTGGCGGAGATGCGGTGGAGAGCATTGTCCACCAAGTCTGAGCGGAAATTGCTGTCTTTGAAGAAGGAGGCCATCTGGGTTGTTCGGTATTGGAATTGGTCCTCCTGGGAGCAGATGCAGTGGAGGCGAACACTTTAACTCCACTCTGCCAAGAACATGCAGGTCCTTGGCCTCCTCCATCGCCAGACCATGGCAACACGACGCCTAGAGGAAGAGCGCCTCATCTTCCGCCTAGGAACCCTCTAACCACAAGGGATGAATGCAGGTTTCTCATTTTCCACCCCCCCCCCGCCCCCTTATCTCAGTCCCAACCTTCAGACTCAGCACCGCCTTCTTGACCTGCAATCTTCTTCCCGACCTCTCCGCCCCACCCCCTCTCTGGCCTATCACCCTCACCTTAACCTCCTTCCACCTATCACATTCCCAACGCCCCTCCCCCAAATCCCCCTTTTATCTTAGCCTGTTTGGCACACCCTCCTCTTTCTTGATTTAATATAGTCACTAGCACCTCACTTCTTGAATGCAGTTCTGCTGACCATATTCAGAAGAAATCTGTATGAGCTCTGGGGCTGAGTGGTCTTGCCAGAACCAAAAATGTGGTGGCGTTTGAAACTTAGAAATAATCTTAATAACAGGTTTGCTCTTGAACAAAATAAATTTCACAATGTCTGTACGCACCCATGAATGCACTGCATCCATGAATCAAAAAGGCCAAGTAATGAGATTTCTGGTCAATGGTAGCCCCCAGCAAATTGTTAATGGGAAATTTAACAATGGTAAAGCTGTATCACGTCAATGAGAGGTGCTTATACGCCCTTGTTGGATATAATCACCATAGTCCTTTCACTGGCTCCTTGTGTGCATGATTTAACTGAACAGTTAAGACCATAAGACATAGGAATGGAAGCAAGACCATTTGGCTCATCGAGTCGACTCTGCCACTCAATCATGGCTGGGCATTTCAATTCCACTTATGCGCACTCTTCCCTAGTCCTTAATTCCTTGTGAGATCAAACATTTATCAATCTCTGCCTTGAAGACACCCAACATCCCGGCCTCCACTGCGCTCCATGGCAATGAATTCCACAGCTTAAAAATGTGTTGCTGGAAAGGCAGCATCAAAGGAACAGGAGAATCGACGTTTTGGGCATAAGCCCTTCACAGGCCAACACTGTCTGGCTGAAGAAATGTCTCCTCATTTCCATTCTAAATTGACCCTCTCTAATTTTAAGGCTGTGCCCATGGGTCCTAGTCTCCCCGCCTGATGGAAACAACTTCCCAGTATCCACCCATTCTAAGCCATGCATTATTTTGGTAAGTTTCTCTGAGGTCTCCCCTCCCCAACCTTATAAACTCTAATGAATACAATCCCAGGATCCTCAGCCAATCATCATATGTTAGACCTACCATTCCAGGGATCATGCATGTGAATCTCTGCTGGACACGCTCCAGTGCCATTATGTCCTTCCTGAGGTGTGGGGCCCAAAATTGGAGACCGTATTCTAAATGAAGTCTAACCAGAGCTTTAAAAGGTCTCAGAAGCACATCGTTGTTTTTATATTCCAACCCTCTTGAGATAAATGACAACATTACATTTGCTTTCTTAATCTCGGAAACAAACTTGCAAGTCAACCTTTAGAGAATGCTGAACTAGCACTCCCAGATCCCTTTGTACTTTGGCTTTATACACTTTTGTACCATTTATAAAATAGTCAATGTCTGTATTCTTTTTTCCAAAGTGCAAGACCTTGCACTTGCTCACATTGAATTTAATCAGCCATTTCCCCTGGACCACTCTCCTAAGATTAGATTTTTTTTTTAGATTACATTACAGTGTGGAAACAGGCCCTTCGGCCCAACAAGTCCACACCGACCCGCCGAAGCGTAACCCACCCATACCCTTACATTTACCCCTTACCTAACACTACGGGCAATTTAGCATGGTCAATTCACCTGACCTGCACATCTTTGGACTGTGGGAGGAAACCGGAGCACCCGGAGGAAACCCACGCAGACACTGGGAGAACGTGCAAACTCCACACAGTCAGTCGCCTGAGGCGGGAATTGAACCCGGGTCTATGGTGCTGTGAGGCAGCAGTGCTAACCACTGTGCCACCGTGCCGCCCACCAACTGTCTAAATCTTTCTGCAGCCTCCCCACCTGCTCATTACAACCTGCCTGTCTGCCTAACTTCGTATTATCGGTGAGCTTCACCAAAATGTCCCCAGTCCCTTCATCCAGATCATTAATATATAAAATGAACAGCTGCGGCCCCAACACTGACACCTGCAGGACACCACTTGTCACCAGCTGCCGTTCCGAAAAATAACTTTTATCCCATCTCTCTGTCATCTGGCAGACAGCCAATCCCCAATCCATGACAGTAGCTTCCCTCAAACACCATGGGCCCTCACCTTACTCAGCAGCTTCCCATGACGCACCTTATCAAAGGCCTTTTGGAAGTCTAGATAGATAATATCCACTGGGTTTCCTTGGTCTAACCTACTTGTTACCTCTTCAAAGAATTCTAACAGGTTTGTCCTTACTAAATCCATGCTGACTTGTTCTAATCCAACCCTGCACTTCCAAGAATTTAGAAATCTCATCCTTAATGATAGATTATAGAATATTACCTACAACTGAGGTTAGGCTAATCAGTCTATCATGTGCCATCTTTTCTCTTGATCCTTTCTGAACAAGGGGGTTACAACAGCAATTTTCCAATCATCTGGTACTTTCCCTGACTCCAGTGATTTTTGAAAGATCACAGTTAGTGCCTCCGTTATTTCCTCAGCCATCTCCCTCGGAACTCTGTTCACCCAATAATCTTGCTCAAGCTCACTTATTCACTAAGCACAGCCCACTCTCTGGAATTATATAACTGAACATTTTTGTCCTGTCTTGTGAACAGAAAGCCATCATCGAATTAGATCTCAAGCACTGATCAGTATTTCACACAATGAAAACACAAAGGCAGTTGATGTCAATATGAAACTGTGATTCTATGAAAAATAACACAAAGGCATGATATGAAACTCTGCATGGTTGCCAGTTAATGAAAGATAAATAGATTTTTTTTCACAATTTTGCTCTATGAAAGTGACTATGCAGGGAAACCCTGGTCTGATGAGCTGTGTATCCTTGAGAGATCAGTTCTTCTAGCCCAGTTGGCACTTGGCAAGCCCTTCCCTGCCTGGAGCCCAGACTGACAATTTCACCACCTCCCACTGAGGTAGTTACGAGAGTGTGGATTTAACCTGTTAGTTCACCCTAGAATCTGAAGTAAGTTTTATTCAGATGTGCTTCCTCCCAGAAAAGTCCTGAATTTGTACATAAAGAGAACACAACAGCTGGAATACAGAAATTCTGGTTGGTGGAACATTCCAATTGGAGAATTTCCAGATTTTACCCTTTACACTTTAAACTTTGTAGCAAGATTTTTCAGATGGGTTGTTCTGTATTGAATTAGCAGGGTAATTATTGACAAACTCAACTACTTAAGCAACTTTACACATGCAAGATATTGTGTAACTAACCTGAAAGACATGAGCAATGTTATTAACAAACAAGGTTAGGATTTGGGATAAATAGAACTCTGTGGTCTATTTATCATGGGTAAATGTGGTCATCTTCTTTACATTTAATAATCTCTGGAATTTATTGTCCACTCTACATCGCCCTTGAAAAGGTTGTGATGGATTTTCTGGGTGAAGCACTGTATTAGGTGTAATGTGGACACCCTTGTTTCAGTTTTGGAGAGGTCCTGAATAACAACAATAAAGCAATTCTGATATCTATCCAAGTTAGGCTGATGCATAAATCACAGGGATAGATTTGAGGGGAGGGTTTTCTCATTCACCTTCTACTTTTTTTGTTCTTCTGGATTTTGGAAATTGTGGAAGGAATTGCTGCCTTGGTGACCTTGCATCTGACATAGATAGAGTCATGGAGCCCTACAGCACAGAGACAGGTCCTTTTGACCTAACTGGTCCATGCCGACTAAAATGTCCATCCACGCTAATCCCATTTCCCTGCACTTGGCCTATATACTTCCAAACCTTTCCTATCCATATATTTGCCCAAATGCCTTTTAAAAGCTGTCAATGTACCCACCTCACTTCTCATGCCAAATGCATAGCACCCTCTGTGTAAAAGGTTGCCCCTCGGGTTCCCAGTTATTCTTTCCCCTCTAGCCTTGAACTGATGCCCTTGAGTCCTCGATTCCCCAACCCTGGGCAAAAGACTGAGTGCATTCACCCTATCCATGCCTCTCATGATCTTATACACTTCTGTAAGATCCCCCCTCAGTCTCCTATGCTCTAAAGAAAAAAGTCTTTGCTTGTCCAACCTCTGCCTATAACTCAGACTGTTGAGTCCTTTGTAAATATTTGTAAATTTCTTCCACACACTTTCCAGTTTACTAACATCCTTCCTATAGCAAGGTGACTAAAACCGAACACAACATTCCAAGTGCGACCTCACCAACATCCTGGATAATTGCAACGTAACTTCCCAACTTCTGTACTCAATGCTCTGACTGATGAAGGTCAGTGTGCTAAAAGCCTTCTTCACTGCCCTGTCTACCTGTGACTCCAAATTCAGAGAACTGTGATCCTGAACTCCAAGGTCCCTCTGTTGCACTACACTCCTTAAGGCCTTACCATTCACTATAAAATTCATACCTTGATTTTGACTTTCCAAAATGCAAGAGTTCACACTTATCTATAATAAACTCCATTTGCCATTTCTCGGCCCACTTCACCAGGTGATCAAGGTTCTGCTGCAATTTCTGAGAACCTTCCTCACTGTCCACAATACCACCTATTTTAGTGTCTTCTGCAAACTTGTACATGCTCATCCAAATCATTGATTTCGATGACGAACAGTAATGAGCTCAGTACCAACCCCTGATGCACTCCACTAGTCGCAATCACATTCTGCTACTATTACCCTCTGCTTCCTACAATAAAGCCAATTGTGTATCCAATTTGCTAACTCCCTCTGGATTCCAGATCAGCCTAGCATGTGGAACCTTATCAAAGGCATATCTGAAATAGCACATTAGTCAATGTATGTGATCACTTCCATAAATAGCTATGTATTCATTTGAATTGAATGGCCTGGAATTTGCAGTTTAATATTTGAATTGATTTGATTCATTGCAGCCACATGTATCTAAGTACAGTGAAAAATTTTGTTTTGGGGGCAGTACAGGCAGATCATAGCAAACACGGACATATAGATTGTCGAGTACTTCAACATAGTGAGGCATATAAGGTTATAGCTGCAAGGTAGGTGGAAGATCAACATTATTTGAAGTTGGATAGGTCCATTGAGCAGCCTAACAACGACAGGGAAGAAGCTGTTCTTGAACTTGTTGGTACGTATGTTCAAGCTTCTGTATCTTCTGCCAGATGGAAGAGGTTGGAAGACAGCATTGTCGAGGTGGCAGCAGTCTCTGATGATGTTGACAGCCTTTTCTCAAGGAGAAGTGTAAATGGAGTCCATGGATGGGAGGTTGACTTTCTCGATGTGCTGCTGATATCTATCATGGGTTTCAGTATTTTCAGTAATGTTATAAAGGAATATGGTCATGTGGTACCAGGCTGCATTCTGAGCTGCAGGTTCAAATCCCACATTCCAGAGCAGTAGAAAGAGTGTGCTGCTTTGTAACAGATGTCTCTTAGATAAGATGTAAAGTCAAAGTACTGTCTACCCTCTCATATTGATGGAAAAGAATTGTCTCGTTGAAAAAGAATTGTGAATTTATCTAAGGTTCCCTGATCAGATTGCTGTTTGTGGATACTTTCAGTGTGCACGTTGGCTGCCAAGTGTCCAACAAAATGAGAGGCTCGTGATCCAATCTAAAAACAAAGGCGATTAAATTGTCTGGAATTGCTTCGAAATGAAAATGCACCTTTAAAACAGTAAGAAAGCAGTTTTCTATCTTTAAGATGGCTGGGTATCAGTTGGATCTCCAAGTTTATTTGTTCAAATTGGAACAAAGATAAAACACCTATGTGATGTCATCTCATCATCATTTTTTGGCATGAGCATCACCTAAAGACAGAAACTCCTGGTAAATAGATTAGATTAGATTCTCAAAAGTATGGAAACAGGCCATTTGGCCCAACAAATCCACATCACCCCTCCAAAGAGTAACCCACCCAGACCCGTTCCCTTAACCTGTACTTACCTCTAACTAATGCCCCTAACATTATCGGCAATTTAGCATGACCAATTCACCTGGCCTGCACGTCTTTGGATTGTGGGAGGAAACCCATGCAGACACAGAGAGAACATGCAAACTCCACAGACAGTCACCCGAAGCTGGGATCGAACCAGAGTCCCTGGCACGGTGAGGGACCATAACTATTGAGCCAAAGTGCCACCCAAGTCTGCAATCCCAAAGTAGTTCTTTTAAAGGGATCAAAACACACAGACTAGCAGTTTTAAAGGGATCAAAACCAGTGAAATACGTTTTTTAATTTATACCTGGTTTAATGCATAGACTGCAATCTTTCTAAGGTGGAATTATGGATGGCATAAACCTCCATTAGGGATTGGAAAATCAGTGGTATAATTACTGAATTATAGTTATTCAAACAATGTATTGCTATGATCCCACCTAATGTCATTATTAGTCAAGTCAGATACCAGGTCCCAAATACAGACCATAGTTTGATTTGTTTTGGTTTTAATGAAACATTTTTCTCACTGAAACCTTAACAAGCAATGTTGTAGGGTCTGCTTAACAACAAAAAGTTTTTTCTTTAACCAGAACTGAGGAAAAAACAAAATAAATCAAACTTTCTACTGAAACATGAGTTCGCATATGAACATGGGGTCATCAATTTTGATTGGAATAATAGCAAATTGAACTTTTTTTTTGAATGGTGAAAACTTGCAGCACGCTGCTATGCAGAGGGACCTGGGTGTTCTGCATGAATCACAAAATGTAGGTTTGCATGTGCAGCAGGTAATTAAGAAGGCAAATGGAATATTGTCCTTCATCATTATTAGAGGGTTGAAGTTCAGATCATAAGACAATGAGACATAGGAGCAGAAATCAGGCCATTTAGCCCATCAAGTCTGCTCCACCAAGCCCTCCACACAATGGCAGTTCCATTCGATGTTTGTAAAGTTAAAATCCTCTACCATTACTATCCTAAAATTCTTACATTTGCTTCTCGATTTCATGCTGACTATTCGGGGCAATGGTGGTGGGTGTTGTCTATAGTACAATCCCAGTAAGGTTGTCATCCCTTTCTTCTGTCTCATTTCCACCCAAATATCTTCACTGGGTGTTCTCCCACGAATATCCTCCCTCAGTACTACTGTAATATTATCCTTAACCAAAATGCAAATCCCCCTACTCTCTTGTTCCCCTTTCTTTCCTCCCTATGACATCTACACCCTGAAACATTAAGCTCCCAGTCCTGCCCCTTCCTAAGGCACATTTCTGTAATGGCTATGATATTCCAGTCTCATGTTGCCAACACACCTTAAGTGCATCTGCCTTACCTGTCGGTCCTCTTGCATTGAAATAAATGCAGTTTAATTCATTAGACTCATCTCATTTTCTGCTTTGCTTCTGCTTGTCTTGACTATTTAACTTGCTCCACTTTATAAGATGATAAGACATAAGAGCAGAAGTTCAACTATTCAGCCCATTGAATGGCAGAGCAGACTCAATCAAAGCTGATAAAATTCTCATCCTCTTTCTCTCATTCTCCCCATAACCTTTGATCCCCTTGACAATCAAAGATCTACCTATCTCCATTTAAATACACACAATAACCTGGCCTCCACAGCCTTCTGCGGCTATGAATTCCATAGATTAATCACTCGCCGACTGAAGAAGTTTCTCCTTATTTCCATTCTAAGAGGTCTTTCCTTTTACTCTAAAGCTGTGCGCTCGGGTGCTGGTCTCTCCTGCCAATCGAAACACTTTCCCAACATCCACTCTATCCAGGCCATTCAGTATTCTCTAAGTTTCAATTCGATCCCCCCTCCGCTCCCCCCCATCCTTCCAAACTCCATCGAGTGTAAACCCAGAGTCCTCAAACATTCTTCAGATGTTAAGCTTTTCATTTGTGGGATCATTCGTGTGAAGCTCCTCTGAACATGCTGCAGGGCCAATACAATCTTCTTGAGGTATGGGACTCAGAACTGTGCACAATACACCAAATGTAGCATGACTGGAGCCTTATAGAGCCTCAGAAGTACATAGGAGAAAGTGAGGACTGCAGATGCTGGAGATCAGAGCCGAAAATGTGTTGCTGGAAAAGTGCAGCAAGTCAGGCAGCATCCAAGGAGCAGGAGAATCGACGTTTCGGGCATGCCCGAAACGTCGATTCTCCTGCTCCTTGGATGCTGCCTGACTTGCTGCACTTTTCCAGCAACACATTTTTGCCTCAGAAGTGCATGCATGCTTTTATATTCAAGTCCTCTGAAAATAAATGCCATCATTGCCTTTGCCTTCCTAACTACTGACTCAACCTGCAAGTTTACCTTGAGAGATTCCTGGATTAGAACTCCCAAGTCTCTTTGCACTTCAGACTTTTGAATTTGCTCCCCATTTAGAAAAAAAGTCAATGCTTCTATTCTGCCTACCAAAGTGCATGACCTCACACTTTCTCAGGTTGTAGTCAGTCTGTCACTTCTTTGCCCACTCTAACCTGTCCAAATCCTCCTGTAGCCTCCCTGCTTCCTCAATGCTACCTGTCCCTTTCTGCATCTTTGTGTCATCTGCAAACTTAGCCAGAATGCCCTCAGTTCCTTCATCAAGATTGTTTATATATAAAATGAAATGTTGTGGTCCCCTTGTGGAACACAGCTCGTCACTGGCAGCCATACTGAGAAGGACCCTTTTATTCCTACTCTCTGCTTTCTGCCAGACAGCCAAGCTTCTATCCATGCTAGCACCTTACCTCTAACACAATGGACTCTTATCTTACTCTGTAGCCTCCTGTGCAGCACCTTGTCAAAGGCCTTCTTGAATCCAGACACATAGCATCCATTGGCTCTCCTTGGTGTAACCTGTTCGTTACTTCCTCAAAGAATTCTAGCAGATTTATCGGGTCTGACCTCCCCTTGATGAAACCATGCTGACTTTGCCCTATTTTACCATATACTTTCAAATATTCAGAAATCTCATCCTTCACAACCGATTTCAGGATCTTTTCCATGACTGAGGTTAGGCTAATCAGTCTGTAATTTTCTGTCTTTTGCCTTACTTCTTTTTTAAACAGGGGTGTCATGTTAGTGATTTTCCAGTCATCTGGGACTCTGATTCTAGCGATTCCTGAAATTTCACCACTAATGCCTCCACTATCTTTTCAGCTATCTCCCTGAGAACTCTAGGGTGTAGTCCATCTGGTCCAGGTGATTTATCCATCTTCAGGCCACTCAATATTTCTAGCACCTTCCCCTTGTTGATGGCCACAATACTCAGCTCTGCCTCCTCACTCTTGAATGTTTGGGATACTACTCGTGTCTTCCACTGTGAAGACTGATGTGAAGTAATTATTCAGTTCCTCAGCTATTTCCTTGTTCCCTGTTGCTATCTCTCCAGCATCATTTTCCATGGGTCCAATGGCCACTTTTGCCTCTATTTTGCTCTTTATATACCAAAAAAAACTCTTACAGTCTTCCTTTAGATTACTGGCTAACTTACTCTCACATTGAATCTTCTCTATCCTTATATTTCTTTTGTTGCCCTCTGTTGGTCTTTGTAAGCTTCCCAGTCTTCTGGCTTCCCCCTGCCCTTCGCCACATTATGTGCTTTCTCTTTTGGTTTTATGCTATCTCTGACTTACCTGTTCAGCCATGGTTGCCTCCTCCTCCCTGTACCATGCTGCTTTTTCCTCAGGATGAATCTTTGCTGTTTCTCCTGAATTACTCCCAGAAACTCCTGCCATTGCTGTTCTTCTGTCTTTCCTGCCAGGCTCCTCTCCCATCAATTCTACCTAGCTCCTCCCTCATGACTCTGTAGTTAACTTTATTCAGCTCTAATACCATTACCTCTGATTCTATCTTCTCTCTCAAGTTGCAGAGTAAATTCAATCATATTATGATCACTGCCTCCTTAAGGGAGCTTAAGGTGAAGGAACCCTATCAGTCTCCCTCATTGCACAGCACTAAATCCAGTTTTGCCTGTTCACTAGTGGGCTCCACCACAAGCTGCTCATAGATATTCCACAAATTCCTTTTTTTGCAATCTGCTACCAGCCCGATTTTTCCCAGTCTACCTTCATATTGAAATCCCCCATGATCTTTGCCTTGCCTATTCTATCTCCTGGTGTATCCTGACTGCTGTTTAGAGGCCTGTACATAACTCCAACTATGGTTCTTTTCACCTTTGCAGTTCATCAACTCTACCCACACAGGTTCTACACCATCTGGCCCTACTTTGTTTCTAACGATTGTGTTTTAATTTCATTCCTTACAAATAAGGCCACCCCTTCTGCCTTGAATTTAAATACAGGGAGGTTATGTTGCAGTTATATATGGCACTGGTGAGGTCACACATGGAATATTGTGTACAGTTTTGATCTCCTTGATGTACTGGCATTGAAGGGGGTGCAGAAGAGGTTCACTAGGTTGATTCTGGAGTTGAGGGTTGGCAAATGAAGAGATGTTGAATAGACTGGGATTGTATTCATTGGAATTTAGAAGAATGAGGGGGAGTTCTTATCGAAACATAAAATTATGAAGGGAATAGATAAGATAGAAGCAGGGAGGTTGTTTCCACCAGTGGGTGAAATTAGAACGAAGAGGCATAGCCTTAAAATTGGGGGTGGGGGAGCAGATTTAAGACTGAGTTGAAGAGGAACTTCTTCACCAAAAGGTTATCTGTGATATTCCCTGTCCAATGAAGCAATTGAGGCTACATCATTGAAAGTTTTTAAGGAATAGATAGTTAATTTTGGAACAGTAAAATACTTAAGGGTTATAGTGAATGTGTGGATAAGTGGACCTGAGTCCATGAAAAGATCAGCCACTTGTTGAGTGGCAGAGCAGGCTCGATGGGCCGAATGGCCTATCTCTTATGTTCTTATCTCTTATGTTCTTAGGTTCAACAATTGTTTAAGACTCAGCATAAGTAGAATCCCATGTGTTATAAATTGAGCAAAGAAAGAGCAGTTTTGTATTGTGCACAACACAAAAGATAGAGTTGCCACAGCCTTATCATGATGTGGAGGTGCTGGTGTTGAACTGGGTGGACAAAGTTAAAAATCACACAATACCAAGTTATTGTCCAATTGGTTTATAGGGAAATACAAGCTTTTGGAGCACTGCTCCTTCATCTGGTAGCTACCTGACAAAGGAGCAATGCTCTGAAAACTTACACTTCCAAATTAACCTGTTCGACTATAACTTGGTGTTGTGTGATTTTTAACATATCTTACCAGACTGTAGGGCTGTGAGATGAGTGGTAGTTTAACCTGAGGGTCACTGTGCCTCAGGTGAGGGGAGAGGTTGAGAAGGAGAGATTCTCTTGGTAACCTTGATTAATGTGGCAAATCAACCCATGTGGTTAGCATCACTCTGTATCATACAACAGCTGCACCGCTGACAAGCCCCACTCATAAGCTAAACAAAAAACAGAAAGGAAAATGCTGAAAATCAGAAATAAAAACTGAATTTGCTGGAAAATCTCATCAGGTCTGGCAGCATCTGTGGAGGGAAATCAGAGTTAATGTTTTGGGTTTCGTGACTTTTCTTCAGAACTGATGATGGCAAGGAAAAGGTTGGTATTTATGCAAAAGGTAGGGTGGGAGAAGGGAGGAGGAATAAACAATAGATGGAGATAGAGCCCAAAGAGAGAGAAACACATTTGGACAGACAAAGGAATAGATAAAGGTCAACCTCGGAGAATGAATGGCCGTCAGAGGGGACTGTTAGTGAATGATAATGAGTTGTTGGTCGTCGCAGCCCATGTGATGACAAGGCCGAGTGTGTGGGGGTTGGGGGAAAGACATGGGGAAAGGTGTTCAAGCCCTGAAATTGTGAACTCTGTATTACATCCAGAAGGCTGCAGAGTTCCTCAATGGAAACTGAGATGCTGTTCTTCCAGCTTGCATTGAGCTTCATTGGTGCACTGCAGCAAGCCCAAGACAGAGATGCTGACCAGGGAACATCGTGTTTTGTTGAAGTAGCAGTAAAATGGAAGCTCTGGGGTATTTTTGCAGATGGAATGTAGATGTTCTGCAAAGTAGTCACCCAGTCTGCACCTCATTTCCCTAATGTAGCAACCACATCCTACTAGCACCAAGGTCCTGGTCTCTAACTCTTTGCTAAGTTTAAGTCACTTGTAACTTGAACTTTTAGGTTAGAACTGCAGAGATCTTCTTCCTGGAGCTATTATACATCTAAGCTTAAATTAACTCTAACTCAAACCTTAGCTCACCTCTTCAGGGTTTCATCCCAACACTTCTGGTCTCGAATTAATGCTAACTCTTTCCTCTGATGTAATATAATTCCACTATGTTTTTCGTTCTCAGAAGCACTGGTCTGCACAGCTGTCTTCAACTAAAGAATTCATAGGAATGTCCAAAATTCAAAGCAAAACTTAAAAAAAACTCTCTAAGCTATAGATGTTCCTCCTAAGTCTGAAAAGAAACAACCATCAGAAATCTCCAACAAGCCTTGAATTCCTTTTGTTTACTTTGCTGGGTCACAAAACAATCTAAGACAAACAAAAATCCATTAGTGGTACATAAAAAAACTATTAATTCTAATTGAGGTTGCCATTAAAAACAACTGTTTTGAAAGGAATCACCATGGCTATAGAAATGTTTGCAAGTTAATTATTAACTTCTGACACACAGAAAACCCATATATTCCTAATCCAATATCCAAAAAACACTTAGAATGAATGATGTTAAAAATATGTATAAATCACACAGTCAACATCATAAAATTTCATTATATTTTATAAAGCAGGTAATGCATGATCCCCAGAAAAAAACATTCTTAAAATAATCTTCCCCTCATGGGCAAATTTGGGATACTGTAGACATTAACCTAAATTTTCTGGGTTCATCAAAATGGAGTTAAATAAAATTAAGTTAAATGAAATAAGCAGAAAACATATGAAGCGTGGAGATGACCCTATGATGAGAAAGATCACTGGTTTTAAAATGTGCCTATGTTTCGCTGAAGAAATGTATGTTTTATTTATATCAAGTGTTTTACCTCAGCAGTAACGAGTTGAACTATGATACTAACTGTGGAAAAGCTGAAGTTTTATTCAAAACAAATGAAGTGAATCAAATGTAATAATGTGGACTATTTATCAGCTGAATTTTTGGTTGTCACGGAATGGTGCTGCGTAAATCTCTTCAGGTGATTGGATGACATAAAAGTGGTGAATTGTGAATGCAAGTTTTGTTGAGGTCAGATTCATTAAGAGGAAGTGATAAGCCTCTTTCCAAAGAGAAACAAACCAGTCTTAATGAGTTAATTGATCAAACTAACATTTGTGATGTTAAAAATCACACAACACTAGGTTATAGTCCAACAGGTTTAATTGGAAGCACACTAGCTTTCGGAGCAACGCTCCTTCATCAGGTGATTGTGGAGGGCTCGATCGTAACACAGAATTTATAGCAAAAATTTGCAGTGTGATGTAACTGAAATTATACATTGAAAAATTGATTGTCTATTAAGCCTTTCATCTGTTAGAATACAGTGATAGTTTCACTTCTTTCATGTGTAAATCACAAAACCCTTTTTTTTTAAAGTTGCATTCTCGGGTTAGCTGTTAACAATGGTGATAGATAGACAGACAATATGTTGAAGGTGTTAGCCCCCCCATGTTCTCTGTCTATGCCATGATGTTTAGATTGATTCTAATCTAAAAAGTGAGATAACGGATTTTTACATAAATTCATGCAGTTTTTGAGCTCCGAGTTCTACATGAATGTGTGCAGTTTTTGAGCAAAGTGCAATGTAACTCTGCAAGTACAAATTCACCACACAAAATATGTGTGCATGTGGGTCTTTGTCTGGGGTGGGGGTTGTGAGTGTGGACCAGGGTAATTAGGAATAAAAGCCAACAGCTTCACTGAATTAACATGTGCAGTCCTTTCATGTCGAATCAAAAAGATCAAGCTATGGAAGGTTTACCAAGGTGTGGAAAGTTCACAAAGACCAACTCAAACTAGGAATTGACTTCATAATTAAAACTTTTCAACTAATATGCTGGGGTCAGCAACCCCAAGAGCTTTTTCATCAGTTTGTTGTAAGCAAAACACATGAGTGTAACTTATTGAAAGAACATCTGTCGAAGTTTTTAGGGACAATCATCTGGACAAAGAACAGGATCATAACATTGAATATGATCCTATTCTTTGAATAGGATCCTATGAATATGATCCTATGAATTTGACTACAAGAATGAGGACAAAGCGGCAGGCCAGCAACAATTAAATGATTTAGGTACAACTGGCACCATTGTTCGGGTCAGCAAAATGCATAAAACCAACAAGAGCTGTCAAATATCCGGTTGGTCATATGCATCCAAAAGTGCTCCAGTTTTACTTGATGTCTGTAAAGTGTGTGGTAACAAGAGATATTTGGCACATATGTAGGAATTATGGTTCGAAAGACCTAGTCAGACCCCTGAGAAAAACACTGGTGACTAACAAGATGCGCAACACCTCAACGAGTATAGGAAGGAATGGGTTAGGAAAGTGTAAAACCACAAATGCATCAATAGAATTCACAGTCAACCAAACAAAAGGCAAATTTCAGAAGATGACTGGGATTTCTCATAAATTTAAGCTCACACATCATGCTGATGGCAAAAGTTTTTAAAAAAGTAAACCATTGCCATAGTCTCAGATCTTTGCTCTCTGATTCGAGAAGAATGACCAGCACTTCTTTCGCCTGAAGGTAAATACACCGCAGACAAGATTGAGAAAGTGAGACCTTCGTGATGGCTTCTGCTGGTATGGGAGTTAAACTCATGCTGTTGCCATCACTCTGAAAAGGCAGGGCAACACATAATAAAAGCTAAAATATGCATGGGAGCCAGTGCAAATATATGTCCAGTATGCATTTGAAAAGACAATCAATTGTCCACTCTGGTACAGGCACAAACTATAATCTCTAGCATATAAATGCATCACCATTTCCATGCATTGCTATAATGGTGCTGCAATATCATTATGCAAATTTATTGAGGCTTTACAAACTTTTCTACCCATTACATACCAATTGTCCAGCATTGACAGATCTACAAAAATACAACTTTCATTGTAATCACAATTTGAGATTCAATTACACTATTGTAAGTGGAACAAACCACCTGTAACTTAATCAAATCAGTCAACGATCTCTAACAGTATATACTTTTGAAATAGGAATATTAGTCATGTACCAGAATGATTAGGGCTGACATGCTGAACAGATGTCCCAAGTTGTACAAAGAAAAACAGTGTTCCTTGCATGCCGATGCTCATGACTGCAATTTTGAAGATTTACACTTTGGCTCGGTCTACCAATTACCATGTGTACAGGTTAGCTACTTATAAGGTCACTTCACTTCTCTGGGACTTGTTCCAGCTGCAATAAAATTAATTAAACAAAACCTAGTCCCTAGCACTATGACACACATACACTCCCCATGTCCCATCAATGCCAACACATGCTACCTCATGCATCGCTGTACTTTGCTTGTGGCTTTCATATTTTGCACTTTCCCTCTACCAACCTTTCAGGGCCCCTTATACCTCCACGACAAGCAATGCCTACCGACTCACCAGCCATGGCTCCCCACAACGTGTGGTACATCTGTGACCATTCTCTCAGTGTGCACTCTGTACAGAACCAATAAACTCAGGAGTAACAATGCATGATGCATGAAAAAAAAACTAAAGATATTCATCCATTTATGACTGCTACTTTTAAAAAATATGTTTGTTTACTGGAGTTCTGTCAAATTACTAGTGCACAGTGTACATTTAACAGGATAAGAGATGTCAGTCAAGCAACATTGTCCCTTTAGGACAACAGTTTTAATGGACTAATGGGTGCCTGGCCCCTCACAACCCCAAGGCAAAGTATTTGCAAAACATTTCTTGATTGGCAACTATTAAGTAAGATTTACTTTGACGCTTGTGCAATGTTAATTTGTACAAGATAGTAGATTCAAGTGCTTTCAGTTTTGGAAATATTTATTTCAAAGGTCTGGTTGGCTGACACTTCTTTAGTGCTATAGCAAAAGAAACTCATCCAGGAACGAATAAATGAATGAACTAATTAATTAATTAAATACATTGTCATATAAACTCCATAATTCCTCAATGTAACGTCTTAGGCCTAACCACTTCCAGCTGTTTGGCCAATGACCTTCACTCTATCATAAGGTCAACAGTGAGGTTATTCACTGTGCAATATTCAGCATCATTCACAATTTCATAGATACTGAAACAGTCCATGTCCAAATGCAACAAATTGTGGACAATATCCATGTTTGGGCTGACAAGTGGCCAATAGAATTTGTGGAGCACAATTGCCACATATTCTCAATTCCAATAAGAGACCATCTTAACAGCTTCCCCTTTGACATTCAAGAGCATTGCAATCACTGAATTGCACATCTTTGGGATTACCATTGAACACAGAATTTGAACAGGTCTAGCCATATATATACAATGACTACAAGATAAGGTTAGAAGCTAGAAATACTGCAGTGAGTAACTCACTTTCTGTTCACCAGCTACATGGAAAAAGGCAGGAGTATGATGGAATACTCCCCACCTGCCTGAATGAGTGCAATTCCAACCATGCTCAAGAAGCTAGACACCATCCAGGAAAAAACAGCCAACTTGATTGGCACCACATCCGCAAAATGTGCACTCTCTCCACCGCCGACACACAGCAGCAATATGTACCACTGCAGAAATTCTGTAGATGGCACCTTCCAAACCCACAACCACTTCCAGTGAGAAGGACAAGGGCTGCAGATACATGGGAGCACCACCATCTGCAAGTTCACCTTCAAGCTACTCACCATCCTGACTTGGAATTGCATCGCTGTTTCTTCACAGTACTTGGGATAATATCCTGAAATTCCCTCCCTAAGGGCTTTGTGGGTCAACTAACAACACACGGACTGCAGTGGTTCAAGAAGGAAACTTAGGAAAGGCAATACATGCTGGCCCAACCAGCCTTGCCCACAAGCTTTGAGTGAATTTTAAAAAATCATTACTACCATAAGGTTCATTGGTTTTGTATAGGTTTATAACAGGAGGGTTTTAATGGAAGTGCTATAGGTTGGCATGTAGAGTGTAAATGACATTGATGTGTATGAATTGAGCTGTATAGATTGGCATGCAAACGTATGAGAGTTGTCAGGGGTGAATGACAGGGTATAAATCAGCATGGAGCATCCGGGATATTGAATTGGATAGATGGTCATAAAGTGGCGTAGGGAGGCATGGATAAGATGTTTAAACTCACTTTTCAAAATGTTCCTTCATCCAGACTTGATTCACAACAGCGAGTGTATGATGTTTGCTACCAACCAGCATCAGAACCCAACCTGAGTTCACACTGATGAAAACTGGGAGCACCAGGAATAGGCTGGGAATGCCAGAGTTGGGATGATTATCTTTAACTGTCTGTGGAGTTCCTTGACCCAGCAAAAATCCAGCCCAAAATTTCTCTGATTGTATACAAGGGTACAAATGAGGGAAGACCTGTTATTTGCAACTGAGAGAAATCTGAGATAAATGTATAATGGGAGTTGTAGAGGGAGACTGGAGATATTTTTGGAAAGTTGAGTTTAGAGAAATTTAATTGTAATAGTGGATTGACATTGAACAATTTCATTATTCAGGGGAGATGCTAAGATTGTGATAATATCATTAGGCTCTGATTCAGACATCCAGAATAATGCTCTGGAGACATAGCTTAAAATCTCACAGCAGGGGGAGGGATTAGAATTCAGTTAATAAATCTAGAATTTAAATTTTATCATAATAAATGGGGCCATGAAACTATCCATGATTGTTGTAAACTCAATTGGTTCACTGATGGTTCTTTTTCAGGAATGAAATCTGCCAACCTTACCTGTTCAAGTCCATATGAAATTCCAGATCGGCAACAGTGCAATTTGCCCCCTAATGGCTGAGCAATGCCAATCATTTTAGAATTGGTAAGGGGTCTTTTGTGGTGCAGTGGTACTGTCCTTACCTCTAAGCCAAAAGGCTTGGATTCAAGTCCTACTAGCTTCAGGTGTGTGTTTGAACAAGTTGGTAAGGAAAATGTCCGAAAAGAATGAGATGAATGATGGCCTTTCCAGCAATGTCCACATCCCACTAAAGGGAAGCAAAAATAATGCTGACCATTTCAACATTAACACATTGAGCAGGTTTCTCATAGTTTGGGGAAGGCATTGTTATAAAATTATAAATCAATGCAATAGGAGTCTCAGTTCTGAGGTTTGTTTACTCTAAACAATTTCTTTCCTCTGATAACTTATATCATTTCAGCTGTATTCTTGCACAAATTGTCCATTCCAGGTTGTAGTATGAAATAGTGTCAAAACCCTCTCCTAGACCCATTAATGTTTCTCCTACTACAAAGTCAGGTCAGATTTCTAGTATTTTAACATAACGATAAATGAGTGGTGACACATGTCCCCATCAATCTATTTGACACATCCAATAATCTAACTGTCCAATATTTTTCTCACTGTTCTATATTTCAGTGGTCCTTTTACAAATAAATGGCCTTCCAGCTAATTTCAGATGTAAATCATCTATTGAAGGAGTAGAATTATTTGTATTCGAGACCAGTAGATTTACTTCCTGGAATGACTTAAGTGGTTTTATGACAATCAAGTTTGAATATCATTTTCTGGTGCTACCCCACAACTGAGTCAATTTCTTTGAACACAACGTGTCAACTTTGAATTGCTTGTCCCACACTATAAATCACCAGAACCATGACTGGAAATGAATAACTTATCCCACGGATAGCATTAACTCTGTTTTATTTAACTATTCAATTAACTCGTCAATATGATGTGCAAGGTAGACAACTACTTAATTGAAACTTGCCTCGATCGGACCTCATTAAATTCAATTGTCATTACAGCCACAATTACAAAGAGAGAAATTGTGCTGTAAGGCCAAATCTAAGGCCAAATCTAAGGTAATTCTGTGAAACAGTTGTCCATTTACCATTGACCTTAATGGCACTGTCAGATGAAGAAAAAAGATCAGGAGCATAATACGCATGAATACCACTTACAAGCATCACTTTTGCAATGATTTTTTTTTGTTAGAAGTTCAATTCTTTTCCACATTAAACTGTCTGTTTTATAGCGCTGTCATATGAATAATTTATGAGAATATCCAATTTATAGCAACATTTTCTGATCACTACCAGTGAAAGGCGGTTCCATATGCTAAAATGCCATCATTTCTGTCAGTGGAATATTCACGAGTCCTTGGCAATCAATCAAGCAAGCTGCTTTTCTAGCTCCGATATTACTATCAGCCTCTTGACCTTTTGGCTCAGGCCAAATGTATTTTTCAAGTAGCGGGTCATCAGAAGATTTCAAGATTATCGCTGGACTGTGATTACATGTTGTAAGATTGTCAATTCAGCTGAGCTGCTATTGGTGGAATGTTATGTGGTGTTAAGCTGAAGCCTAATGTCCAGCCAACCAGAGCTATGACCATCAAAATATCCTAGCCCCAGCCAGGATGTCTGGAACACGGTCAAGGAGACTGTGAAGAAGGTAAAGGAAGGTATGCCAGTCGGTCGGAATTCGTCATACAGAGGATCCTCCAAGATTGCTGGGGGTTACAAGCAAGGGACTTCCCTGGCACAGGAAAGACTATGTTCAGAAAAATGGTTCTCCCAGGAAGAATCTGAGCTGAGAGCCATCAGCATGGTTATTGTCGTTATCCTCATCATCATAAAATTTTATGATCATCGCTTGAGCATGATTGTGTGTGGACATCGGAGGATTGTGGGTTGAACTGAACAGCTTGTGTGAATCTTAATGCCGGCTTTGGCCTTGTGATGATGTTGCTTCTTTAACAAGGTTATGTTGACGTTGTCCTTGTTTTTTTTTTCAGAGCAGTCGTAAAAGACACAGTTTCAGAAAGGTCTGGGTTTGAAGGGTTTTAGGGTCAATTTGATTATAGCTAACAGATACTGCCTCAGGAAAAAAGGCTTTCAAGTTTTTAAAGAGAAATACTTGGACAATGAAAGGGGACTGGCCAGTTCTCCCAGTTCAGCTTTTCTCTGTTTTGATTTGGTTTTGGCAGTTTGGCTGTTCACGAAAAGCAGTCAGGTGGTTTGAGGCTGCTAAGCCAAGAAACAGGGACATGGAAGAAGGTGTTCCATGCTGCCACCTCTCTCTCTCCTGTAAGATCCTGTGTTTGATTTTAGCTTTTGTGCCAAGGGGCTTTTTTTGGGGGGGGGGGATTATTCTAAGTAGTTGGAACAGTATCATTAAGTTGGGGTAATCTGGGTTTTCAGATATGATAAGTTGCTCGGTGTTCTGTTCTCTTTTGTTTGTGTAGAGAATCCTAAACAATCTAGATTGCTATGGCTTCCAAGCAGCAGATATTTTCTGTCTGGAGGATTTCCCCAACGGGGGCTACTTCAACATACCTTCAGGTGATGTTCACGTTTCTTCATGCTCCTGAAGGTCATTTCGCTGTTCCTTCACTGGCTGGGTAAAAATCCTGGATTTCCCTCCCTAATGGCATTGTGGGTCAACCCACAGCAAGTGGACAGAACGGTTCAAGAAGGTAACTCACCACCACCTTCACAAGGGCAACTAGGAATGGGCAATAAATGCTGGTCAGCCAGCGGCGTCCACATCCCACAAAATGAATAAATAAAAAAAAAGGGTCTTTATCCTCAAAGGTATCAGAAGGCAAGTAAGAGAGATTGAGAAAACTGTCCAAACTTTAGAAAAGCCTGCACTACCCACTGCTGCTGCAGATGATGGAGTTCAATATCACAGAGGATCTCCAGGAGGGGAAGAGCCAGCAAACCTTGCTGTCTGCCTCAGAGTCCCCCAAAATAATCTTCTGGTCGAGGGTCAGCACCATGGAGAAGGATGAGACGTGCTCACGTTTCTTCTCCCAGAAGGTGCACAGTGAGAGCTCTGTGATCAGCAACCTGAAGGAAGAAGATGGTACTGACATTGTCTCAGTCTGACATCTTGAGGATCAGCAAATCCTTTTATCTCAGACTGTAAGACACGAAGCCCACAGGCAGTGCAGCCTTCCAGTCATTCCTGTCCTCTACCATGGATGTCATAGATAACAGAGGTGGGAGTGGTTGGACCAGCTGCTATCTCAGAATGAGCTGACCAAGGTCCCCAAGTCCATAGAAATGAATTAAACTCCCAGAAGTGATGCTTTACTGGCCAGGTTGTATTCGGCTCTATGGGACTTGATTGGCATGAGGTGTGGGGATTGATTCTGCATGAGGTGTACGAATCAATACTGGATTTGTAGCATGTGCGAGTCCATGAGGAAATTAGAAATTGGCAACCAATTTCACAGCTGAATGCAGGCTACAAAATCCGGTCTAAGGTCATCGTCAACTGGCTTAGGTCTGCTCTGGGATCAGTGATTCACCCGTACAAACCTGTGCTGAACTGGGCAGGATATTCTCTAAGAGTCTCATGCTCCTCAGGGATACAATCGCCGATATGCAAGACAGAAGGGTGTACACTTACCTCATCAGCCTGGACCAGGAAGAGGCCTTTGACAGGATATCACACACCTACATGCTGTCCAAAATGGGCTTTCGGGAGGGAATCAAACAATCAATATTATTAATGCAGTCTCGATCAACACCAACTGTGCATGAAGGACAATCAATTCACTGAATGTTGCTCTTCGTTCTGCCCAAAACATGTTGATCTTGAAGTGTAAAGAGTTGACCTCACTGAATGTTGTACCAAGGTCCAGGACTACATGCTAAGGGACACGACAGCTTGGGTCAGCTATAGCTAAGGTGGGGTAAGACCACTGACTAATGTCTTTCTGCCAATGTCCAACAAGTGTCCATTCAGTTGTCAAAGACACTCAGTACCTCCAAAAGAACATAAATCATTTTTTGCCTCTGTAGAAATTGCCTTTGAGTTTTGCAACTCCTGACAAGCTCTGAGAAAGTCAAAATTCCAATTTCTTTTGTTCTTTTTCGCTGCAAAGACTGTACAGAACTGATTTAGAGCTGGCGTGAAGGGAGTGTGGAGACCATACATTTTGTCACAAGGAGCTGGGAGAAAGAGAGACCTGGACCCCTCATACCTGGAACCAAGAGAGAGACATGCTCCCCACCACCCAACAACCAGTTTGGGGAAAAGAAAGACCCTGTCCATCACTCCCAGAGCTGTGAGAGCAAGAGACCCAGTTCCCACACCATGTCGTGATCCTAGAGGGACAAGCTGCTTTGTTTGACAAAAACAACGAAGAAAGGACTACAAGTCAAACAGAACTTGATCGAGGAGTTACAAAATGTGCGGGCACCTATCAGAATCTATCTGCCTTTTCTACTGAGAATATGCGGAATAGCGACTTTTGAAAATGACGATAAACTGCACGTGGAACTCTGAGACCAGTGAATTTGAGCTAACATGAGAGCACGTGTCATCTGAAAGGGCGCTTAACACTCTCAAAACCACCATCTATTAAAGGTACCAAGGAATTTTATACAAAGAAACTCGCAGTTAAAAAAATCGTAGAAAACAGCCCAGGGAGAAGACAGCAGAATGGGAAGGCTGGAAGGAAACAGCAGGTTCCAAAGAAGAGAGGAAGACAGCAAAAGAGACTGTATGGACTTTGAGAGATTAAGTTAATTTAATGTTTAATAATTGTGTTACTGGAGCAGCATTTTAATAGAGTTGTGGTCAGATAATGATTAGTTTACAAAAAGGGGACTCAGATTTGTTAACAAAAACTGTTAAGTGTTCACTTTTAGAATTAGAAAAATAAAATGTTATTTAAGTTGTTATAAATGATTTTTTGAAGAAAGTGTATTTTTGAAACAAAACCAAATATAGCTATCAGCAACAAATGAAGGTACCATGAGCACTTCACCTCCAGTTCTCTCCCTCTGCTACTTTCCTTTATCATTTTGCCAACAGCAGGAATCAAGGTTAGATTCATTACAGTTGGCCCAACAAATCCACACCGACCCTCCGAAGAGCAACCCACCCAGATCCATTCCCCTACATTCACCCCTGACTAACGCACCTAACATTACGGGCAATTTAGCATGGCCAATTTACCTAACCTGTGGGACTGGTAACCTTTGGACTGTGGGAGGAAACTGGAGCACCCGGAGGAAACCCATGCAGACGCAGGGAGAATGTGCAAACTCCATACAGACAGTTGCCCGAGGTGGGAATTGAACCCAGGTCCCTGGGTGTTGGGAGGCAGCAGTGCTCAGCACTGAGCCACTGTGCCACCCCGGTGTTAACCTCTACTTGTCTGGCTATTGTAGCTGAGGCTTAATAGAAGGAAAACTAGAAATCCCAACCTGAAAATTTCCTTTCTGCATGCCTGGACTATAACCACTGTCAAATTGAAAACCCTTGATGGTGTAGGCCCCTGAGAAGAAAAGATAGAAACTCAAAGGGCACCATAAAAGGAGAGAAATTTGTCGCTGTCTCGCAGGCACCAACTTAACTTCTTTACACAAAGGAACAGTGAGAATGTGGAAGTTATGGAAAAAAGGAAGTCCTTGAAGTGAATAATATACATTTCACAGGTAGACTGACAAACTTTGAGGGTGAAGTGAAGAGATGATACAATGCAGATTTAGAAATTAGGGCAAAAAATAGGAAGAGGCTTGAAGCATAAACACTCGCATTGACTGTTTGGAATAAATGTTTCTTTGCTCTATACCTGTATAATCAGAAATGATCCTAAGTAATTTGCCTTATGGTCCTGGGCAAACATTGCAGACCATAAATCATTCAGTCTCTGGGATATTTCTGGCTCTTTACACATTGGATGTCTCTTTTCAGGGTTACACATTCCATGGTAAATAAAGCATTATTTATGCTATTGCTCAAAGTCTGTCTTTAAGGCTCCTCAGAGTCCTCCAACTAGGCAAAATGAAAAGAGAAGAATATATTTTGGTTTATGAAGTTTAAACAGTTAGCGTAAGAATGATAGAATCCCCCAGTTTGAAAGCAGGCCACTTGGCCCATCGAGTCCACACTGACCCTCCGAAGAGCATCCTATCTTCCCCCACCCCCATCCCTATGATCCTGCATTTCTCGTGGCCAATCTGCCACGCCCGCACACCTTTCGACTGTGTGACGAAACCGTAATACGTGGACGAAACCCACAAAGACACAAGGAGAATGAACAAACTCCACACAGATAGTCACCCAAGAGTAGAATCGAATCCAGGACCCTGGCACTGTTAGGTACTGAGACGCTGAACCACCGTTCCAACCCTAATGATCCCCACATCCTGAGAATTTGTAGAGAAATTATAAAATGCTTCCATTTTCCGCCTGATAGCACATGTCTTGATTCCAGATCGGATTATGTGAAACTTCAGTGTCAATCTAGTCTCATCTTCAACTGGTGAACTTCCAAAAGAACCAGAGTGAATGGGCAGTTCAAGATCACAGAATCATTACGGTGCAGAAGGAAGACATTTGGCTCATTGTGTCAATTGTGAGCATTTTAACTTGATACCAATCTGCCTTTTCCTTGTAACCTTCTACATTATTTAAATAGAAACAGCTATCCATTCTCCCCTAGAATGCCTCAATTGAATTTGGCTCCACTATTCTTCCAGGAAATGCCTTCCATACACTAAGCACTTCATGATGAAGCTTTATTTAGCATTTGCTTCTTTTAAAACTGTACCCTCTAGTTCTTGATCGACTTACAAGTCGGAAACAGTTTCATTTTAAACTTTTATCAATTCCTCTCTTTGCTTTTTCTTAATTAATATTGCCTCCATTATTTTGTCATAAATTAAGAATCTTGTCCCTAGAGACATTCTCATAAACCTCTTGTAGAGTCATAGAGTCATACAACACGGAACCAGACCCTTGGTCCAACTTGTCTATGTCAGCCATGTTTTCCAAACTAAACCAGTCACATGTGCCTCTGTTTGGCCCACATACCACTAAACCTTTCCTATTCATGCACCTGTCCAAATATCTTTTAACTGTTGTAACTATGCCTGTATCTATCACTTTGACAGCTCATTCCATACACACATCACACTCTGTGTGAAAAAGTTGCCCCTCAGTTCCCTTTCAAATCTTTCACCTCTCATCTTAAACCTATGCCCTCTGCTGTAACCTCTAAATGCATTTACATCCTTCATGTAGTTTGGCACCAGAACTGTACACGTTACCCCTGCTGAGTTTTAACCTGTGTCTTATATATATCACCCTCACCTCCCTGTTCCTGTCCTCCCTATTTAAGAAGTCTAGATTCCTATATGCTTTATGAACAAATCTCTCTTCTTGTCCTGCCACTTTAAATGACTTAGTCACATATACAGATCTCTCTGATCCTGCGTACCCTTTAGAGCGGTACCCTTTATTTTTTGCTGTCTCCCCATGTTCCTTTTACCAAAGTGCATCATCTCACATTCCTCTGCATCTGCCACTTATACATCCACTCCACCAAATTGTCTGTGTCCTTTTGAAGATTTAAGCTGTCCTCACAATTTTCAATTCTGCCAAGATTTGTGTTACACGCAAACTTTGAAACTGTCTCTTGCACGCTAAGGCCCAAATCATTTCTTGATATCCGAAGAATGAAAGGTCCAAGTATTGACCCTTGGGAGACTTCACTTCAAATCCTCTTCCAGGATAAAAGTATCTACTAGCCATTTATGCTGTTTCCAGCATATATTTATGCAATTCTTCAGCCTTGTAATGCCATCTTCAAGTCCAGGGAGAATTGGAAGATTGTTGCCAGTGCCTCTGCAATTTCCACTGTCACTCCCTTCAACAAATTTGGATGCATCTCATCCAGTCCTGGTGCCTTAAACCTATCCAAAACCTCCCCCTCATCAATTGAAAATACTATTAGTGACTGAGGTTTCTTCCTCTGGCACCCTGGCTTGACTACAACACCTGTCACATCAATAAATGCAGATGTATGGAATTCAGTTAATATGCCAATTCATCTCTCCCTGACTGAAACTCCTTAAAAGGAGAGAATGGCTTGAGATAGGGCCACAATCATGTCAATCCACAGATCTTTTAATGAAGATACCACAAGCAGGATTGGCCAATGCAGCTTACAAGCTGAATCACAATGTCATTTCAGAATCCGTCTTATCAAATCAATGATTGAATTCACTTTTATTAAGCATATAAAATAATTACTAAAGCTCCTTTTATATATTATTAGGTAGCTGCACAGTTTGCTCTAGGTGTAAGGAATATTGTTCAGGAAGTTGCAGGATTTGATCCCAAATGAATACTCAACTAACTAATCTCAACCAAGAGAGCTAGAGAGTGAAAAGCTTCAAACCCCAGACAGGTCTAGAGTCAGTGATTCATTTCCATGAGCTTGCTCCACCATTCGTTAAGATCATGGCCTCAACTTTGCATTTGCATCACACCTCCTGTTCATATTTGCTTTTTAACATGATTTGTGCCTTCTCATTTCCTTACCTGACTTGTTTTCCTTATGGAATACACATCCTAAAGCAATGTTTTAGTTCCATACAGTTTTTAAATCAATTTTTTAAATAACATTGAAATGTAACATCCTTTTCTGTACATATTGCACTATAATCTTTACAAAAGGCCTAATGCCTGCAAAATAAGCTTATCAAGTAACCAAGAGAATATGGTGTTTTCTAATTATTATTCAAAATTATTATTCAAAACTGATGTTTTTATGAAGGGGTTTACTTTGTGTTTCAGATAAATCTTTGTGACATTGTCTGCGTTTTTATAATATCTTTGATGTCACGCTACAATTATACATTTACTATGAAACTCATTCTTAACTGTCTTAAACAGTGTTGAAAAGGCTGCCACTGGAAAAGCACAGCAGGTCAGATCAAGGAGCACGAGAGTCAACGTTTCGGGCATAAGCCCTTCATCGCGCATTCCTGATTAAGGGCCTATGCCCAAAACATCAACTGTCCTGCTCCTCGGCTGCTGCATGACCTGCTGTGCTTTTCCACCAGCACCCTTTTCGACTCTGACTCTCCAGCATCTGTAGTCCTCATTTTCTCTTTGTGTCTTAACAAGTGTACCCTCCCTTCACCCTCCCTTCATACAGTCCAAAATAACAAAAAGACTGTAAGACCATTAGATACCAGAGCAGAAATAGGCCACCTAGCCCATCGTGTCTGCACTGTAATTTGATTTTGGATGATATGTTGTTCTCAATCAAGATAAAAACCTTTTAAACTACGGTGCATTTCCCACTGTGTATCACTAGATCCCAGAGATAAGTATGCTTGTAATGGAGTAATAACAGACATTGTGATAGATTAATAACATTTGACTGCCAACAACATGAAGCAACAGCATGTACTTATGTAGTTCCTTGAACCTGGTAAACTACCCCAAGGTGGTGTTCAGGAATGTTATCAAACAAAACTTGACACTTTACAAAAGCAATCTTTGGCACAAAAGGAGACATTTAGAGTAGAAGACTCAAGTTCTGGTCAAAGAGCTAGTTTTGTTTTCTAAATACTGTTTTAAAGGAGGGAAGGGAGATGGAGAGGTGTGGGGGCAAGGAGGTAAATCGGGAGCTTAGGCTCGTCATAATCGAATGCATGGCCACCAATTATGCAGCGATTAAAGTTCTGAGGACCCATTTGTCCAGGTGACAAATGAACAACATGAGTCAGAGCACAACCAAATGACATTGGTTAGACTACTATTGGAATACTGTGTGCAGTTCTGGTTTCCCTGCTATAGGAAAGACGTTGTGAAACATGGAAGGATTCAGAAAAGATTTACAAGGATGTTGCCAGGGTTGAAGGGTTTGAGTATAGGGAGAGGCTGAACAGGCTGGGACTGCTTTCCCTGGAATGTCAGAGGCTGAGGGGTGACTTTATAGAGGTTTATAAAACTATGAGGGGCATGGATAGGGTATATATACAAGGTCTTTGGGACGGGGGAGACCATAACAAGAGGACATAGGTTTAGGGTGACAGAGGAAAGATTTAAAAGGGCCCTCTGGGGCAACGTTTTCATGCAGAGGGTGGTGCATACATGGAATGAGCTGCCAGAGGAAATGGTGGAGGCTGATACAATTAGATTTAAAAAACATTTGGGTGGGTATATAAATAGGAATGGCTTAGATGGATATGGGCAAATGTTGGCAAATGGGGGTAGATTTATCTAGGATATCTGGTTTGCATGGATGATGTAGACTTGAAGAGTCTGTTTCTGTGCTGTACAGCTCTATGACTCCGTTATAGCAGATAATAGTGGCTGATCAGCAATGGAGAAGTTCAGTCCATATTAAGTTTGCCCTTGTCAACATCAGCTCAGCACCATCCTCATGACCTGTCCTACCTGCCTTCCCACCTATCCACTCCACCCTCCTCTCCCACCTATCACCTTCATCCCCACCTCCATCCATCTATTGTACTCTTAGCTACCTTCTCCCCACCCCCATATATCTGTCCAACCCAGAGGCTCCCTACCTCATTCCTGATGAAGGGCTTTTGCCTGAAACATCAATTTTACAGCTCCTCGGATGCTGCCTGACCTGCTGTACTTTCCTAGCACCATTCCAACCTTGACCCTTGTCAACATCAGCTGACCCCTGGCTCCAAATAGATTTCTCTATGTGAGTTAATGCTGCTTTACTACAAATTGCTGGTCTTCCAGCTTTCTCGAGAAGGATAGAAAGGACTATTAATTAATGAGGTATTCTACAATACCTTGATTTTCAGAAAGAAACTTCTGCACTGTTTCTCTGAATCCAAGACCAAACCTTCAAGGTAGACTACTTTTTTGTCTAGCATTTATTTCATCACATCAACTGATTGCAATATACTATTTTCAATTGTCATTAACCCTTTGTCAATTCTAAATTATTTAATTGTTAATCTACAATTACAACATTTAAAAGGCATCTGGATGGATATATGAATAGGATATATGCATAGAAAGGTTTTAGAGGGATATGGGCCCAATGCTGGCAAATGAGGCCAGATTAATTTAGGATATCTGGTTGGCATGGGTGAGTTGGACCGAAGGATCTGTTTCCATGTTGTACATCTCTATGACTCTATAATTATTCATTAATTTAACGTAAGTTATCTTTCTATGGTGCAGACACCTAATCAACACCAGCCATACCAAAGAAACACTTGATCTATAATCCAGTCTAAAAAAAATAAAGTTATTAATTGACAGCTAAGTATTTAGTGGCATTCTAAAGATAGCTACTAATTATTTACATTTGACATATGAATGTTAAGGTATTAACATTATAAACAGGGTCCAAAAGATTTGTAAATTCCAACATTTTTCTGCTTCCCTTCTGTTACTTTCAGTGGATCTGATTCATGTACTTAATGATATTTCCCTGCAGTATCTGAGGAAACATGTTGCTGATCTGTCTCTGTGAGCAGTATTATGGGTGAATGACTAGTACAAAATGGAGATATGCTACAAAGGCTCAGGTCCAGAAGACATCAAAAAGAATCTGAAAGCAGATCACCTTAAAACTCTGATGATTAGAAAGAAAAGAGAACATAGCACTACCCTGATGAAGATTTCTAAATCAGAAGCAGAACGCTCCCTGTGTTCCTTTATCACTGAACATGCTAACGGTATGACCACTATATATACCCAGAGAAGTGCAAGGAATTATGCTTGCATGGTTCAAACTGAACTGTCACTTTGTGTTTCACAGCCAAGTCAATTAGCTTAATCAATAACAGAACAAACTGCACAGTCGAGTCTATGATAGTCTCTGATCTTATCACCAAATAATTATCTGTTATCTAAGATTCTACCATATGATGACTTTTAGAACTTGACAAGATCTGTTGTGATTATTTTATTATTCAAGTATGGAACACACACTTAAATATTTCCTTATATCAAGTTTGATGATTTATTTTCCCATGAAATTGTCTCCTGACTTTATCTGTGTTATTGGCTGATAGGAACCAGAAATATTTACAGCATAAAATATTTAAAATAATTGAGTCTCCAGCAATAGGTAGCAATGGTGAGGGAGGGTGCTGAGCAAGGGAGATCGAGTGGTTGAGTTGTGACCGTCAGCAGCAGGTGGCGATGGTGAGTAAAAATAACTGGAATGGTCAAATACACCCTCTTGCGGGGATTAAAAGGACATCTGTGGTGGAGGGAAGGCTCATGGGAAGAAGGAGAAGAGAGGATGTCACAGCACAAGCATCAGATCATGCTTAATGCGGTTGAAGGGAGCCTGGCTGTGATGAAGTAGATGGTTAAGAAGTTGAAACTGGCAATATCTTTGAGAGAGACTGAAGATACTCTGGAATCAATGTAGAATCAGTTACTGGCAAAAGAACCTAAACTTTTAGGTCAAACCCAGACAGAGTCTCCCTATGAGTGCTCCCTTGATGCGACAGAAGAAGGGAGCAGTCTTTCTGATTGGGTCGCTAATGCCTCGCTTTGTGGATCCTTACCCATTTGCTCAGTCATGTTGTGCTCTTAGCTTTGGCATAACTAAGCAGTTACATTCTCTGTGTTGCAAATGTAAAGATTTAAAACAATTTCTGAAAAAAAAACGTTAAACAGCCCTGGAATAATAGAAGTACAATGCTTCATTTAAAGTGGTTTGGAGATGCCGGTGTTGGACTGGGGTGTACAAAGTTAAAAATCACACAACACCAGGTTATAATCCAACAGGTTCAATTGGAAGCACAATAGCTTTCGGAGTGACACTCCTTCATCAGGTGATTGTGTGGACAATCACCTGATGAAGGAGCGTCGCACCGAAAGCTAGTGTGCTTCCAATTGAACCTGTTGGATTATAACCTGGTGTTGTGTGATTTTTAACATCATTTAAAGTGATATTCTATTTCATAATCTGACCAATTATACAGTGTACAAGCTAAAAGAAGTAATTCAGTCCATCACTAATTTTCTTACTTTCGTGCACGTGGGATATGAGTGTCACTGCCAAGACCAGCATTTGTTTTCCATCCCTAATTGACCTTGAACTAATTTCCTCTCTGGATCATTTCAGAGCACAGTTAATAGGCAACCACATTCCTGTATTTCTGGATCTGTACGCAGGCCAGATCAGGTAAGGATGGGAGATTTCCTCCCCTAATGTACAAGTTGCATTTCTCTCACAATAAACAATGGACACATGGTCTCAATGAGGCCAATTTTAAAAATAATCCATTTTATTGAATTCAAATGCCACTATGTACCATGGGGTGATTAAAACCCAAAACTATAGCCTGGGGTTCTGGATTATCACTCCATCACTACCTCCTCCAAAATTAGTCTCAAAGGCCCTGATCTTTCTCCATAGTCCTGTGGATTTTTCATTTACCACATATATGCCAAGCATTCAGTTCCAATTCTTTCCATAGCTCTATCTCTGCATCTTCCTAGTTTCTAACAACCTTGGTGGTGCTTCACTCCTGTAATTCTGACCTCTTCTCTATCTCTCATCTTTATGACCCCACCACTGTGGCTGTGCCTTCAACTACCTTTACCTTACATTCTGGTATTTCCTTCCTATATCTTGGTCTGTATTTCTATAACCTCCATTCAGATATGCCATAAAATACGCCTTGGGTTGAACTTTGGATGACCTGACCTAATAACTACTTATCTGGCTTAGTGTTAATTCTGTGTGACAGGGTTCCTGTGGAGCATTGTGTTAAATGCTTTTGTGCATTAAGGGAACTACATTAACACATAAAGTTGTTTTATGTTTTAAGTCCTCTTTTGAAAGACACAGAAAATTTGTTTCCACCCAGGTCTCAAGCTATAAATTACAAATCTGTAGTGTTGTAAAGCAAATGAGGAGCATTTGAAGGATGGCCATCTTTCTGTCAGGAAATGTGGCTGCCAATTTTCATCTGGATTCAGTGACAAATTCTTGCTTCCCTGTCTCTCCATCATCATAAATATCAAACCAAATCTATTTAATACCTTCCATCCATTGTCCTGCCAAAGCTCAGAGATTCATCCTCAGCCATGTGATAAGCATGTGGAAGAGAGACCCAGGTAATGCAGATGAAATGTGTGAGCTATGTGATGCTTAAAGAATTAGAACTTAGGGTTCTTTTCCTATAAGTATTCATCACAAAATTATCAAAATAAATTAGGTAAAAATTTAGGGAACATCTCCGGGACACCCGCACCAGTCAACCACACCACCCCATGGCCCAACATTTCAACTCCCCCTCCCACTCTGCCGAGGACATGGAGGTCCTGGGCCTCCTTCACCGCTGCTCCCTCACCACCAGACGCCTGGAGGAAGAACGCCTCATCTTCCACCTCGGAACACTTCAACCCCAGGGCATCAATGTGGTCTTCAACAGTTTCCTAATTTCCCCTTCCCCCACCTCACCCTAGTTCTAAACTTCCAGCTCAGCACTGTCCCCATGACTTGTCCGGACTTGTCCTACCTGCCTATCTCCTTTTCCACCTATCCACTCCACTCTCTCCTCCCTGACCTATCACCTTCATCCCCTCCCCCACTCACCCATTGTACTCTATGCTACTTTCTCCCCACCCCCCACTCTCCTCTAGCTTATCTGTCCATGCTCCAGGCTCACTGCCTTTATTCCTGATGAAGGGCTTTTGCCCGAAATGTCGATTTTGAAGCTCCTTGGATGCTGCCTGAATTGCTGTGCTCTTCCAGCACCACTAATCCAGTATCAAAATAAATTGCTTAACCTATGTAAAAAAGACATTTGTTATCTTTTGGAGTTGCCCGAAAAGTAAGGTACTGGAAAAGCACAGCAGGTTAGGCAGCATTCAAGAAGTAGGACAGTCGATATTTCGGGAATAAGCCTTTCATCAGGAATGTGTGGGAGAGAAAGACTTGCTGAGATTGTTGTGGACGAAGGAGGAGAACTTCTTCAAAGTAGGCATCCTTGGAAGAGGCTTCATAGTAAGGTTTTCACCAGCTAGGAGCAAGTGAGGACTGCAGCTGCTGCAGAGTTAGAACTGACAAGTGTAGCACTGGAAAAGCACAGCAGGTCAGGCGGCATCTGAGGAGCAGGAGAGTCGATATTTCAGGCATATGGTCTTCATCAGAGATGGGGATTCCTTTCTAAATCAATACGTGACAACTACAAAAAAGGAAATTTGCTACTGGATCTAGGATTGGAATATAGCAGATAAGAGAAGTAAAAGTAGGAGAACCGCTAGTCAATAGTGACCATAATATACTGGAGGGTAACAATAGAGAAAGATGCACAAATGATGAAAACTAAGCTAAGAGTCATAGAGTCAGAGATGTACAGCACAGAAACAGACCCTTCGATCTGACCCATCCATGCTGACCAGATATCCCAACCCAATCTAGTTCCACCTGTCAGCACCCGGCCCATATCTTCCAAACCCTTCCTATTCATATACCCATCCAAATGCCTCTTAAATGTTGCAATTGTACCAGCCTCCACCACTTCCTCTGGCAGCTAATTCCATACACATACCACCCTCTGTGTGAAAAGGTTGCCCCGTAGGTCTCTTATATCTTTCTGCTCTCAACCTAAACATATGCCCTCTAGTTCTGGACTCCCCGATCCCAGGGAAAAGACTTTGTCTATTTACCCTATCCAAGCCCCTCATAATTTTGTAAACCTCTATAAGGTCACTCCTCAGCCTCCGACACTCCAGGGAAAACATCCCCAGCCTGTTCAGCCTCTCCATATAATACAAATCCTCCAACCCTGGCAACATCCTTGTAAAGCTTTTCTGAACCCTTTCAAGTTTCACAATATCTTTCCGATAGGAAGGAGAGTGGAGAAAAGCTGACTTTAAGGAGTTAAAGACAGGATTTGGGAAAATAAAATAGACAATAGACAATAGGTGCAAGAGTAGGCCATTCTGCCCTTCGAGCCAACACCACATTCATTATGATCATGGCTGATCATCCTCAATCAGTATCCTGTTCCTGCCTTATCCCCATAACCCTTGATTCCACTATCCTTAAGAGTTCTATCCAACTCTTGTCATCCAACAAATGGATGACAAAATTGGCAACAATGATATTGAACAACAGTTGGAAGCATTTCAGTGACAGAGTGACAGGAAAATGTTTTCTGCTACAAAAAAACCCAGACTAAATATTATCTTGACTCAACAAATGAATAAAGTCATAAAATAACCAAGCATAGGGAAGTAAGATGTATTAAGTAAATAGACAGCGGAATTCATAATAATAGAGAACATGAAGAAGTTAAGTGAAAAGTCAGAAAAGCAATTAGGAAGGCAAAAAAAATCTATGAAACTAAATTGTCACGGAGCATAAAACAAGACAGTAAAACAGTTTACAGGCACATAAAGAAGTCTGGAAGACTGTGATGAGAATAGGGTTCAGAGGGAAGAGACAGGCTAAAATCATTATTACAATGAAGAGATGACAAAATATTAAATAATTGCTTCAGTCTTTACCAGTAAAACTGAAGTAGTAGTCATAACATTGTATGATGTGATGTGAAATGAGATAATTAAAATAAAAAGTTGAATGAATGAATTGAATTCAAAGAGGGTAAAAAACACTAGTATAGTACACCAAAAGAGAAAATGCTGGAAAATCTCAGCAGGTCTGGCAGCACCTGTAAGGAGAGAAAAGAGCTGACGTTTTGAGTCTAATTGACCCTTTGTCAAAGCTTTAACAAAGTGTCAGTTAGACTCGAAACGTCGGCTCTTTTCTCTCCTTACAGATGCTGCCAGACCTGCTGAGATTTTCCAGCATTTTCTCTTTTGGTTTCAGATTCCAGCATCCGCAGTAATTTGCTTTTAACTAGTATAGTACAGTTGGTAACACTAGTATTTTCAACAAATCTGGGTAAGAGAGAGCAAACTTATGTATAATAATTAATTAGAAAACCATGCCAGTGATTTTACAATCTCACCATTGTGCTGCAATGACCAACATATACATTCCATCAAACCTCCAATGCATCTTCATCCTCATGCCATTTCTTCCAACTGGTTGAGACTGCAATGGCCCAGGTGGTAACCTCGGACCAGTTGAGCAAATGTACCAAACTTTATTACATGAAGTAAAACTCCCTTAAAATAATCAGTATTTTATGTTCTCCCACACAGTTAAAATAACACAATCAGCTTACAGAGACCAATACACCCATCATGCATTTGGGTAATACAAAAAGAATGAATTTGGCAAACTTCATTTACCATATTATGAGTTTCACTGATTATTTTGGAATGGTTGTTAGGATAATATTTCATGCACTTGGGATTTTTCAGCAACTGTTGCTCAATTGCGAAATCACTTCTAACAGGAAGCATTCTTCATGCTTTTCCAAGTATGGGCTTGTTGTACTTTTCCTATTGTGAACAGTTGGAGGAATGTATTATTCAGTCTGGTCAGGTAATCAACGGAAAGCACAGCCTAAATGCTGGCATCTCTGCAGATTTGAAATTCATACACAAATCTGTGGTGGGAAGGGCCTCTGTTTTAACTGATGTCAGTGTGTTATTTGTGGAAAATATATGTTGCATAGTGGCAGGATGAAACAGGTTGCTTGACCTGTGGAAGCTGCAAACAGTTATTTTTCCACAACACTCTACTTCAGGTACACCTTCACTGGCCACTGTATGCAATTGGTATTTGTACACCTCCAGGCATTATAAAATTGGCTCTATTATAGCAATTTTGTTAATCGGGTCCTGGCCTTATGCTCACCTTGCAAACTTTATATATGAATAGAGGAAATCAAAACTAACTTGCAGGACAGTTGCTATCCTGATCAGATATTTGTACACTGTGAATCACAGAAACTTGGAAATTGGCCAAAGACTCTGTCACTGGAAAATTGCCCAGTCTGCCTCAAATTACCATGGAAAAGCCAATTATCTCAGCAATTTGAATAACAGGTGAAGCAAGACATTTCACATTGTCACTGTGCAGTGGCTGCACAATTATTATTTTCTATTGCCAGGATAATAGAATTATTTACACTTACAAAACCTCCGCCAATCAGAGTTAACTTGGCATCCAATCCCACGCTTTTCACCTGTTGTGTAAATTGTTGTAATATTTCAAAAAGTGGCATACTTCTGTCTTTCCTTACACATGAGACAGAGATTTTGCAAAATGTGTCCCTTTTTATTCATATATAACAGATGTAATTCACCCCCTGACTCCCCAGAGCATCTCCAATATCTACAAGGCACAAATCAGGAGTGTGATGGAATACTCACCACTTGCCTGGACCAGTACAGTTAGCACTGCTGCCTCACAGCGCCTGAGATCCGGGTTCACTTCCTGCCTCAGGCGACTCTCTGTGTGGAGTTTGCACATTCTCCCCGTGTCCGCGTGGGTTTCCTCCGGGTGCTCCGGTTTCCTCCCACAGATCCAAAGATGTGCAGGTCAGGTAAATTGGCCATGCTAAATTGCCCGTAGTGTTAGGTAAGGGGTAAAATGTAGGGGTATGGGTGGGTTGCGCTTCGGCGGGTCGGTGTGGACTTGTTGGGCCGAAGGGCCTGTTTCCACACTGTAATGTAATGTAATGTAAGAAAAACTGCAACAATACTCAAGAAGCTTGACACCATCTAGGATAAAGCAACTGGCTTGATTAGCATTAGCACCAAGGATTCCCTGCCTCCACCACTCACATTCAGTAGTGGCAGTGTGTACATCTACAAGATATACTGCAGAGGTTCATCAAAGTTCTTTAGATGGTACCTTCCACATCTACAGCTATTACCATCTAGGAGGACAAGAGCAACTGATACATGGTGACCCCATCACCTGTACACCCACCTCTGAGCCACTAAACACCCTGACTTTGAAAAATCTTGCTTTTCCTTCACTGTTGCTGGGTCAAATTCCTGGAACCCACCACCCCACCCCTACCCCCAACAGCACTGTGCGTGACTCTACATCAGATGGAATGCTACAGTTCAAGAAAGCAGCTCACCATTGCTGCTACAAAGGCAAATGGACAGATAATAAGTGCTGACTCAGCTAGCAATGCTGTCACCTCCAAATTAATTTTTTAAAAATACAAAACTCATAAAATTTAATTCATACATGTCTACGATGCTACTGTTCTCAAGGAACACTCCTGATACAGACATGTGGTACTGTGCTAAACTGGAAGACTTTTCTGAAGCATGTAACAGATTGTTTGGATGCAGACTCCCAAAAATATTCTGTATTGATGGATCAATTGCATTTCCTTGTGAGTGTAATGAATGGAAAGTGAGGCATCAGAGACTTTTGAAAAATGCAATGTTCATGTTAGAAACACAAGCATCAAAGCAGTCTTGAAATTTTAAAGGACCAAACACTTAAGTATTACACACTGTACTCTCCAAGTAAGAAGAATTACTCATCCCTTGGTGTATAATCTGTAAATAAGCTCAAAAAATAAAATCTGCTGCATGGTTTGAAAATTTTGCAAGGTTTGTGAAGGTTTGTAGCTCAGGTTGAGGTTTAAGGTGTAGGTTTGCTCACTGAGCTGTAGGTTTGATATCCAGACAAATTCCTGAGTGGAGTGGATGGAGGAAACAAAATTACATATCTCCTAAGAAAATTACACAATTCCGGACAATTAAACAAGATGGAATTCCAAAAAATGAAATCCAACAGGACCAACACCCCACAATTCAACAGACTACCAAAAATCCATAAACCAGGAGCCCCCCTCAAACCCATAGTCTCACTACCCAGAACACCAACTTACAGACTGGCCAAAGAACTACACACAAGACTGAAATACCTAGCAGAAGAGTCACAGTACTCCATCCACTCCACCCAGGAATTCCTAAAAATCATCAAAAACACCAAAATAGAGGAAGATGAAGCAATGATCTCATTCGCATTACCAACCAAAACATCATGAAGCTAGTGGACCTGTGCCTCACCACCCACTTCACTTCCAACAACATAATTTACAAACAAACCAACGGCACACCCATGGGATCTCCACTATCAAGATTCATAGCAGAAGCGGTAATGCAAAGACTAGAACAAACAGCCCTAACAACCATCAAACCAAAAATCTGGGTCCGCTACGTAGATGACACCTTTGTCATCACAAAACGAAACAAGATAGAAGAGACATTTAACATCATCAACAACACCCTCACAGACATAAAGTTCACCAAGGAGGAAGAAACTGACAACAAACTCGCATTCCTGGATGTTACAGTAGAAAGAAAGGACAATGGAGAACTACAAACCTGCGTATACAGAAAACCGACAAACACTGACCAAATACTTAACTACACCAACAACCATCCCAACACACACAAACGAAGCTGTATCAGAACACTATTCCAACGAGCCACCACACACTGCAACACAGATGAACTTCGGAAAACGGAGGAGAACCACCTATACAATGTGTTCAAGAAGAACGGATACTCAAAAAATATAGTGCGCAGATTCCTCAAGAACAAACCACGACAAGCAGGCCAAACACAGCCAGAAACCCTAACCACCTTACCATACATCAAAGAAGTCTCAGAAATGACAGCCAGACTACTAAGACCCCTCGGAATCCTAGTAGCACACAAACTCACCAACACTCTCAAACAAAAACTAACAAACTTAAAAGACCCAGTACAACCCATGGACAAAGCCAACGTCATCTACAAAATTCCATGCAAGGACTGCCACAAAACACTACGTAGGACAAACAGGAAGAAAGTTAGCCACCAGGATACACGAACACCAGCTAGCCACAAAAAGACACGACCCTCTCTCCCTCGTAGCCCTACACACGGATGAAAAAAAACCACCATTTCAACTGGGACAACACATCTATCCTGGGACAGGCTAAGCAAAGACATGCCAGAGAATTCCTAGAGGCCTGGCACTCCAACCACAACACCATAAACAAACACATAGATCTAGATGCCATCTATCAACCCCTCAGAAAACGAACAGGAAATGACATCACCACAAACCCCAGGAACCCCATCCAGAAGAACGATATCAATAGAAAGCAGGAGACAACAGCTTCGCTTCACTTGGTGGTCGCCACTGATGATGTTACCTAGCCAGGTAATGAAACGTCTGGATATCAAACCTACAGCTCAGCGAGCAAACCCGCACCCTAAATGGTTTGAAATATAATAGAAAGCAGGACGGTTCAAGACTTCTCCAGTGAGCAGTATTTTAATGTTTTTATTAGGATTCCACCCATTGCCAGTGCATACAAAAGTTAATCAGAGTGGACACTAAATTCTCTGGCATTTATTTGTTCTTGCTTCAAACTTCTATCAATATTACAAACTTTGATTTCAGATTTCTCTGTTCTTTTGAGTAAAAACAAAATGCCATGGATGCTGGAAATCTGACATAAAAAAACAAACGAGAATGCTGGACCATGGCAGTTGTCAAACTGATTTGATTTGATTTATTATTGACATGTCATAGAGTCATAGGGATGTACAGCATGGAAACAAACCCTTCGGCCCAACCTATCCATGCCGACCAGATATCCCAACCCAACCTAATCCCACATGCCAGCTCCCGGCCCATATCCCTCCAACCCTTCCTGTTCATATACCCATCCAAATGCCTCTTAAATGTTGCAATTGTACCAACCTCCACCACTTCCTCTGGCAGCTCATTCCATACATGTACTACCCTTTATATGAAAAAAATGTCCCGTAGGTCTCTTTTATATCTTTCCCCTCTCACCCTAAACCTATGTCCTCTAGATCTGGACTCCCTGACCCCAGGGAAAAGACTTTGCCTATTTACCCTATTCATATCCTTCATAATTTTGTAAATCTCTATAAGGTCACCCCTCAGCCTCCGACGTTCCAGGGAAAACAGGCCCATCCAGTTCAGCCTCTCCCTATAGCTCAAATCCTCCAGCCCTGGCAACATCCTTGTAAATCTTTTCTGAACCCTTTCAAGTTTCACAACATCTTTCCGATAGGAAGGAGACCAGAATTGCACGCAATATTCCAACAGTGACCTAACCAATGTCCTGTACAGCCGCAACATGATCTCCCAACTCCTCAACTCAATATTCTGACCAATAAAGGAAAGCATACCAAAAGCCTTCTTCACTATCCTATCTACCTGCAACTCCACTTTCAAGGAGCTATGAACCTGCACTCCAAGGTCTCTTTGTTCAGTAACACTCCCTAGGACCTTACCATGAAGTATATAAGTCCTGCTAAGATTTGCTTTCCCAAAATGCAACACCTCGCATATATCTGAATTAAACTCCATCTGCCACCTTTCAGCCCATTGGCCCATCTGGTCAAGATCCTGTTGTAATCTGAGGTAACCCTCTTCACTGTCCACTACACCTCCAATTTTGGTGTCATCTGCAAACTTACTAACTGTACCTCTTATGCTCGCATCCAAAGCATTTATGTAAATGACAAAAAGTAGAGGACCCAGCACTGATCCTTGTGGCACTCCACTGGTCACAGGCCTCCAGTCTGAAAAACAACCCTCCACCACCACCCTCTATCTTCTACCTTTGAGCCAGTTCTGTATCCAAATGGCTAGTTCTCCCTGTATTCCGTGAGGCCTAACCTTGCTAATCAGTACTAAGATACAGTGAAAAGTATTGTTTTGCCTGCTATACAGGCAGATCGTAGCTTATATAGTACATCAGGATAATAGAACAGAGTGCAAAAATGTAGTGTTACAGCTACAGAGAAGGTGCAGAGAAAGATCAACTCTCATATATGAGAGGTACATTCGTAAGTCTGATAAGAGCAGGGAAGAAGCTTTCCTTGAATCTATTAGTGTTTCCAAACTTGTTCATCTTCTTCCCAATGGAAGAGGGCGAGGGGGAGAGAGTATAACTGGGGTGGGAGGGAACTTAAATGATATTATCTGCTTTCCCGAGGTAGCAGGAGGTGTAGATGGAATCAGTGCAAAGAACCAAAATAGAAGTTGCTGGAAAAGTTCAGAAGGTTTGGTAGCATCTGTGAAGAGAAATCAGAGTTAACATTTCAGGTCCGGTGTCCCTCCCTCAGGAAGGCTGGTTTTTGGGATGGACTGCGCTGCGTTCACAACTCTGTGTGATTTCTTGTGGTCTTGTGCAGAGAAGTTGCCAGACCAAGCTGTGAAGCATCTGGATAGGATGCTTTCAATGGTGCATTTATGAAAATTGGTCAGGCACAAGTTCCTGAAGAAGGGCTTATGCCCGAAAAGTCGATCCTCCTGTTCCTTGGATGCTGCCTGACCTGCTGTGCTTTTCCAGCAACACATTTTCAGCAGGCACAAGTTCAGGTGACATTTATTTCTGATCCAGTGATCTCAACCAGTATTCAGTTTTTATGCATCATAAATATGTTTAAGTAAAATGTGGGAGATGAGATAATCAATTTTCTGTGAAACAGAATGTGTATTTGACAGTATTATTGACAGCCATTTTTAAATTATCTGGTGGAGCAGCTTCAAGGGGTTGAACGGGCTACTTCTGTTCCTATTTCTTATGGTCTTCTTTCGTCTGGTTAAAACTAGGAATAATTACAAGTCAGGGATCTGCACTGTGTGTTGGATTTCAACATAAGCATTTGTTTTTTTTTTACTACTGAGAAATTTGCACTATCTGTTAGATTGATGGAGAGGTCCAACATATTATCAGAAGGCATCATGTCTTTTGATTTAATTTATTGTTGTCACATATACCTATGTAGAGGGAAAATATTTGTTTTGTGTGCAGTAGATCATACCATACAGAGTGCATTAGGGTTAAAGAACAGGGTGAAGAATACCATGTTACATCTACAGAGAAAGTGCACAAGCAACATTAAATTTAAGATTTAAGAGGTCCATTCAAAAGTCTAATAACAGTGGGGAAGAAGCTGTTCTTGAATCTGTTGGCATGTGTATTTAGGTTTTTGCATATTCTGCCTGATGGAAACGTTTGGAAGAGACTTTAACTGGGATGGGAGGGGTTTTTGATTATAATGGCTGCCTTTCTGACTTCACCAAGATATTTTGACCAACATGAAAAGGATCATTACGAAGCTAACAAAAGTGACTTTGATGTAATCTTGATAAATGTGAAGCTGATTTGTGTAAAGTCTGACAGGAATTAGTTCACAATCACACTTGTTGATTGGGAGTCAGTTCTGAACAACAAAAGAAAATTGAAGAAGTTATCAAAGTCACCAAGGCTTCAACTTGGGGAACTTGGAGGCAATCATGTCAGAATATACCAAAAATAATTAATCCTTGCACTTTTATTTCCAGCTTCTTTGTTGACACTTGTTAGCTCTGACAGAATGTGGAAATGAGAATGGGTCACTCTCTCGTTTGAGGAGAGAAAGACAATTGCTGATCCACTGAAAATAGTATCCCTTAACTCTGCTGACTCTAGTCCTTGCTTGTGGTCATCATTAATGTATTCGGCAATATGTCCCTGTGACAGCAGTACAGTTGAAGAGACAGACAGTGAGAAGGAAAGAAACCAGACCATGCAGAGCCAGAATAAGAAGTATTTTATTGAATGAAAGCACAATACTTGTCATGTAATCTAATATCCTTCTCTACACAAAGTGTTACGGGAACTGTAGATCAGTGCTATCTTTTTTGTAGGCTAGAAGATGCAGGATTGTAAAGCTGCAAGTAACCATGCTGTACTTATTCTCATCAGCAGTGAATGAGATTTACTGCTACAAAAATTTCCCAGCTTATTATTAATGGAAATAAATTTCCCATTGTTCCTCATAGGTTGGCAGGTCATTTTCTGTGTTTGCTTTCTTCTCATCATAGTGTTTAACTCTTATCATTTACGAGAGCCTGTTACTGGTACAACTATGGTAGTCTTGAGATTAGAGAACCTTAAATCCATTTGGGAGTTCTTATCAGCAGGTAATTAAGACCTTAAGATCCTCCAAAAGCCATGAATAGCATGGTTGCTGATGTTCTGAACCTAGACAGTTGAAGGTCCAAATCAGAGTCTAATAATAGAGGCATGTGGTTATGATGAATTTGAAAACATGTGTATTGTATGGGCAGTTTTTTATTCCTGAATTATATAAATCAGGGAATAAGGTACAAAGCAATAATTCAATCAAGACATTCTTGTGAAACTTATGGTTTATTAATGTCATTTTAAAATAGTTGCCACTATATAATTCCTGCTCTCTTTTATTTTGTATGATGGACAACTGATGTCTTACTATTCCTCAATATTCCTGTTATTATCTCATCCTGTGCTTGAGATGACAAAAAACACGACATTTACTCATAGCCTTGTTGAGAGGAAGGTTATAATATATATTTTGTTATCTTTCATGTTAAAAAAAATCTATAGGATAATAATGGAGTCTATCTGTTGAATGACTAGTCTCCAAATCAGCTGAACAGTTTTGATTGTACAAACTGCAAACACAGTGCAGAATTTTCCCAGATACTGAAAGAAACTCAGGGGTGTTTAAAAAAAATAGGATCCTGGACTGAAACACCAGTTTAGCCTGCTGTTAGTGTCATGTGCCAACAAAGCAGAGAAGTTGAAGCTACTGAGGAGCTGACTTCTGTCTCAGTAGACAGCTAGCTCCCATTTAGGAACTTGCATGGCATTTCAGTGGCTAGCATCTGAGGAAACTCCCTCACTGTAACAGCAACCACCTGATTAAGAATAAAATAACTATTGTTTAAGATCTTGAGCACTACTTAAATTTAGATGGGCTGAACTTTATGAACCTTTCAAAAATGGGCTGGGCGATGGAAAGACTGTCCAAATGGAAATGGAAGACATCAAGCTGCGTTGTGTGAAAAGTGAGTGAAATTGGCAAAGCGGCCATCCACATCAAGTGCATCTGGTCTATTACGTTGCAAATTCAGAGCAAGCTCTCAGCTCTGTGGCCATTCTGCACACATATGGTGGCATTGTGTTATGGCGGGAGACTGTGCATTGAGCTTCAATGCCCTCACTCCAAGAATGCGTGGTGGGGAAGTGAGAAAGAGAGCACATTTCTGGCCAATCCATGGCACATAGAGAGTTTCTTGGATGACAATGACTGCCCACCCATGGCAGCAATACTGCAGTAAACGTTCACCTCACCTCCAAACAATCAGTAGGGCCTGACTCTAGCATCCTCCATCCACTTATCTCTCTTTGTAACTACCTTGACCATTAAGACACCCTCACCTTGTAGCTGCAAGCCCTATCACTGGTTATCACAGGTGGTGGCGCTGCTGAGCTGTCAGCCCTCTGATTGGGCCAGTATCTCTTGGGGTCAGATTATTGTCCATAATTAGGACTGCAGTCCTGAAAGTGGCCACTCAGTTAGCCATCACAGAAAGTATTGCTCCTGGGGTCTGCCTCCTGGCCATGGGAGGACAGCCTTCTGGCATGACCTCCACCCCCACTTCAGCCTCCATACTTTAGAATTCACTTACTGTTGATGGCCTAAAAAGGATTTTCGAAGCACATCAGGAGACTTTCTGAGATACCTTCTCATCATTTCTCTCCAGTAAGAGTTAATGAGCATTTATTCCACAAAATTGCCTCAGGATTTCACCTGAAGCAAGTAACTTTAAAATGTGCTATCTTCATATGTTTGACATGTTACACGAGTTACCATGAGAAAGGTAATGTTTGTTTTTTGACTTCCCTCAAGGGGGTCCCTCTGGATCCACTGATTGAATAGCATGAGAACATGAGGTCAGGCAGAGCAGCACCACCATTTACAGGAGAGGGATGCAAAAGGTATAGGACATCCCTCCTCCTCTAGATTTCCTCCACCATGGACTCCAATGCATGACCATAGCATTGGATCATAAAGCTCAAGATGAATGACTGCTACTGAGTAGAATTTGCTCGTTGCTTTTTAAAAACCTGTTTTCTTTTCCCTTATGCTGTTTGGTAGTGGCTGTGTTAAATGTGATTGACCGGCAGAAGTTGCTGAACATTGGCTTAAAAGTAACTTGGCTGATTGTTCGAGAAAAAGTGCAAGAGGACATGGACAGAAGGACAAAGGGATAAATGTACAAACTTCTACAACACTGGTCATTATTGACGGTAGAAAACATTTCAAGTCATGAAGAGTAAATAGTAGCTGAAGTGATCTCCCAGTTAGAGTAGTGGAGAAACAAAAACTCTGGAGACATTTAAGTGTCAGTTGGACATAGTGACAGGTTTATTATAGGTTTATGTGAAAGATTTAGCTTTTCTTTATTTACTTTTAGATGAACAAAGTGGCAAGGCTGCATTTATTGCCCATCAGTGAATGCCCTAAGAGAGCAATGGTGGTGGCCCTCATCCTGGAACTGCTGCAGTCCTTATTGTGATGATAATCACAAAGCAATGTTAGTTATTGAATTCCTGATGACAGTGAAAATGTATCACTTTATGTGTTCAAGTAAAAATGGTGTGTTGCCTGCAAGGATGACCTGGAGGGATAGTGATTAGTCTATTATTTTTTGTAGTAGTAATCTGCAGGGATACTCACTGCCTTGAATAAGTGGGATCTGAGCTTCCACATCCCTGCTTCTTCTTGCTGTACTATTGGTTGTGTTTAACCATTTGCAGTTTTCTTCCTAGGTTTCAACTGAGGTCTTCTTAGAGTCAGAAAGTCACAGAGGTGGACAGCACAGAAGCAGTCCAACTTGTCCATGCTGACTAGATATCCTAAATTAATCTAGTCCCATTCGCCCTTGGCCCATATCCCTCTTAACCTTTCTTTTTCATATACCCAACCAGAAGTCTTTTAAATGTTATAATTGTACCAGCCCCCACCACTTCCCCTGGCAGATCATTCCATACACGTCCCATCTTTTGCATCAAAAAGTTGCTTCTCAGGTCACTTAATTTTTAGCCTCTCGCCCTAAACCTATGCCCTCTAGTTCTGGACTCCCCCACCCCAGAGAAAAGGCTTTGTCTATTTACCTTATTCATGCCCCTCATGCTTTTAGAAACCTCTATAAGGTCACCCCTCAGCCTCCAATGGTCCGTGGAAAACAGCCCCAGCCTATTCAACCTCTCCCTATAGCTCAAACCTTCCAACCCTGGCAACATCTTGTAAATTGAACCAAAACAGAAATTGATGAGGTTTATTTTATTTCTTAAAAATCAGTCTTTTTGATGCCATTTATTAATGGTTGCAAACAAAGGACATGCCATTCCAGTTGGAACTATCCCGGATTTCAGGTGAATTCTTTCCAACAAATCTTGTTCATCTAATAGAGCAAAGAGGGAATTTATGATTGTGGGAAATTTAAAAGCAAAAGATGCAACAGGTCGAATGGCACTTGGGTTAAGGTTTTAGAGCTCACTTTTAATCAAAACTGGCCATATATGGAAAGCAAACTTATCTTTCTCTTTCAGTTCTGAATTGCCTTCTGTCCATTCTGAATCCTTCTGTTTATTTCCTTCTGAAGATTGCCCTCAAACATGACATTATTGACATTCCTGATTGGAAGGAGCTTGCTAGCCATCACTCAATATCACTTATGTTGTATCCTGCTTTGAATCCAAATGTCTTAATGTTGAGGCAGAGCCGTGGCAGAGGAGGAAGTTAAAGGAAACAAGTCGAGCCATTGAATCGCACTGCCACATGGGAGGTCATGCCACATGTCACCAAAGGTTTGTGAGTCAAGAACTGGCCCTAACCAGTTGAATGACAACTCAGAAGAGAAACTCTCAATCCTGAGAGGATGTCATCTTCAAACCAAGGCACAGCCAATGACAATACATATTTTCATCACGAGTCTTTACTTCCCTTATATATGGTAGCTCCCTTTCTGGAGATTAGCCCTATCAGGCCCACTTTGGAATTTAATTCAAGACTTAATATTCAGGTGGTGTCAGAATTGGACACTATGGCCAATCTCTTTCCCCCTCTCCAAGCCACAGGGTGGCAGAGGCCAACTATGATCCCCCCCCCCCCGCCCCCCCCTTTATCAGTCCAACAAAGAGTTGCCAACTCCAAGATGAACCTCAATTGAATCAAGTACATTTTTGGTTCGCCTTGCTCAGCAAATCACTGCATAAACATTGCTGAACATGTACCTAGGGTATTGCTTTTCAAAAAGAAATTCACAGCAGTAAGGGAAATCATAGATACCTTTTACATCTAATTTAATACAGCTTTCAATTTCTGCCTTTGTGCAGATTGATTACCTGAACTCAAAAACTTGAAATATTTTGATTGATTTGAATATTATCCACCCACATGCAAAGGAATTCTATAAATGAAACTTCAGAAATATAAGAGATGCAATTGCAATAGCATGGCTGGGTTAAAGTCCCATTCAGCATGTTAAAACTAACTAATAACCTGAGTCCTTCTAGTCCCTTATTATTTAGTCACTGCAATTGAATCTAGGATATATGTTAATACTGCATCCAAGATGCGAACTTCCTTTAATTTTAGGAGCACAGCATAAGACATTTAAAGGGAGTAGAGCTAATATAGACGTCTACTTTAAAGGGATAGTCCACAGTGAATCAATTTCATTGACAAAAACCCATGTTTATATATCATCTTTAATGTAAGCAAAGTCCGAAGACTTTTCGGAGGAATGTAATCGGATAAATAAATCAAGCCAAACAAAGAAGGTCAGCTAGTTTGAGGGATGAAAGCAAAATGCTATGGGTGTTCGAGATCTGAATTAAACACAGAAATGCTGGAGAAGCTTAGCAGGTCTGGCAGCATCTGGTATAACGTCTTCAGAAATAAAGAAGTTTTAAGGAGAAAAGCAGAGGGGTTGAGCAAGAGACCTCTGAAGCAACAGCTGTCCATCATGCACATGAGACCATAATTGAAGGAATACCGAGATTTGTAATGTTGAAAGAGACAATTGGTGGGAGCGGAGGTGGGAGGGCAAGGTGACGGAAGAATTTGGATCTGAAATGGAGTTTCTGTGGACTTGATGAACCGACTAATCCCTCCCTCTTTTTATTAAGGAACAGCAATTGCTGTTAGAAAAGAAGTTCGGAGGAAAGTCCAGACAGATCTGAGGCACAAATTAAAAAGAAAAATTAATGCAAGTGGTTAGCAAGTAGAACAGCATTTCTGGAAAGAGAAATAGCACGAATATTTCAGGGTTCTGGTGAAGAGTTTCCACCTGAAAAATTAATTACCTTTCTCTCCACAAATAATGCCTGATCTACAGATTTGTTTCCAATATTTTCAGTTTTCATTTCGGTATTCCAGATACTGCAGTATTTTGCTTTCTTTGCGATGCGGCTCTGCACGTTGGTATAATTGTTAAGTCCCACAGCTGACTGAAATGACAAAAAAATGGTCGTACTTATTCACAAGAACCAAAGCTTATTGTTGATAGGTTCCTATCTTCTTGGCTCACAGATCTTTCCATCCTATAAGCATCTCAGTTAGCTGTGGGTCTAAGATGTATTAATTTGGAAACAGAGCTGAGATCTACTGTCAACTGCTCTGCTGGATGCTTCTCAAGTACATGTACATGATTTGTAAATGCTTCTGAAAGGGTTTGTAAAGGTTATTACTCATTCAATGCCACAAGCACCACACATGAGGAATAGAAGGGTCAAACTAAGGACGTTGAAGGCATCAGATCCAAGACCAGGACCTTCTAAGAGTTGCTGTAGTAGGCATTAATAATGCATACTATATAATAGAGTCATAGAATCACACAGCACCGAATAGGCCGTTCGGGCCATCTAACCTATTTACACTAATCCCGTTCGGGCCATCTAACCTATTTACACTAATCCCACTTTTCAGCACTTGGTCCATAACCATTAACATTCTGACATTTCAAGTCCTCTCTCAAGTATCTTTTAAAGGTTGTAAGTTTTTCTGCCTCCATTACCCTCTCAGCCAATGCATTTCGCCACTTTCTGGGTGAAAGAAAATGGCTGAAGTAGTTAAAGCAAGAGAGAGCTGAGAGGAAGTTATGAAAGTTCCCAAAACAAGTAATAAGATAGAATATGGAAAGGGTCAGGAATTTAATTTCAAGCACAGATAAGGGGATAACTATGGGAAGGGGGCAGTCAATGAAAGACTGAGGGTGTTGTGCTTAAATGTGCGTACCACATGAAATAAGGAAAATTAACTTGTTAGCGTAGATTGAAATTGGTGGATACAATATTGTGGACATCATAGAGCTGTGGCTGCAAGGGGATCAGCCTTGGAATGAATATCCAAGGATACATATTCTAATGAAAGGGAAGACTGTTGGGCAGAGGTGGTGAGTTTGCCTTGTTAGTAAGAAATGAAATTAATTTGAGAGCAAAAAATAATTCAGAGGAACTTCGATTATCCGAAGGACACAGGCAGTATTTTGTTCAGTTAATCGAATGCCAGATAATTGAACGCCAGATAACATTGTCAGCCGAGCATCGGGACCTTGCGATCTTGTCCGGATAATCCGAAATTTGGTTAATCGAATGCCAGATAATCGAGGTTCCTTCGTATAGAGTTGCAAGGGGTAGAGTCTGTGTGGGTAGAGTTGAGGACCTGCAAAACAGCAAGGACCCTAATGGGACTTATGTGCAGGCCTCCTTGCAGTAGTCAGGATGTCAGAAAGGAAATAAATCAGTAGATAGAAAAGGCATGTAAGGAAGACATGTTTACAGTGGTTGTGGGGGACTTCATTTTGTCAGTGGACTGGAAAAATCAGATTGGTCATAGATTCCAAGAAAAGGAATTTGTGGAATATCTGTGTGATGGTGTTTTGGATTTGTTTGTGGTAGAGGCTATTAGAGAACAGGCAATTCTGAATTTGTTGATGTATAATTATGCAGACTTGATTAGGGAGCATGGGATGAAGGAACCTCTGGGGATCAGTGACTATAATATGATAGAATTCACCCTGCAGTTTGAGAGGGAGAAGCTGGAATCAGATGTAATGTAGTTACAACTGAGCAAAGGTAACTGCACATACTTGAGGGAGGAGCTGGCTGGAGTTGATTTGAAGGTGAGCCTAGCAGGGAAAATGGTGGAGTATGATTTTCTGGGGGGTAATTCAGGATGAAATTGAGAAATTTATCCCAAAAAAGATGAACACTAAAGGGAGAAGAAGACAATTCTGGCTGAGAAAAGCTATCAGGAGCAGAGAAAAAGCAAAAGAGAAAACATACAGTCTGGTGAAGATTAGTGGAAAGCTAAAGGATTGGGAAACCATTAAAAACTGGCAGAGCACAACTAAAATGCAATTAGGAGTGAGAAGATGAAATATGAGGGTAAGCTAGCTAGTAATATTAAAGAAGATTGTAAGAGTTTTTTTTAAATAGATCAATGGTAAGAGGGAAGAGTCGATATTGGACCATTGGAAAATGAGGCTGGAGAGGTAGTAATGGGGAATCTAGAAATGTCAGATGAACTGAATAAATATTTAGCATTAGTCTTCATGGTGAAAAACACTAGAAAGATACCACCATTTCAAGAGAGTCAGGGGCAGAGTGAGTGTAGTGGCCATCACTAAGGAGAAGGCATTGGAGAAGGTGAAATATCTGAATATGAATAAATCACTCGGATCGGATGGCCTACATTCCAGAGTTCTGAAGGAGATAGCCAAGGAGATAGTAAAGGCATTGGTGGTGATCTTTCAGGAATCACTGGACTCAGGGAGGGTCCTGCAGGACTGAAAAAGGGCTGATGTAATACCTCTGTTTAAGAAGGGAGGGAGGCAGAAGGCAGAAATGTATAGGCCAGTTAGCCTGGTTTATTGTTAGGATTTTAGAGTTAGTTAATAAGCACGAGATTGTGGAATACCTCGAATTGCATGGTAAATTGGGTGGAGTCAGCACAGCTTCATCATGGAGAGGTCATGCCTGACAAAACTATTAGCTTTCTTTGAGAAAATAATGAGCAAGTTAGACAAAGGAGAGACGTGGACATGATGTATTCGAATTTCCAAGAGGTCTTTGTCATGGTAACACATAAGAGGCTGTAAAATAAGATAAGGGGCTGATATGGGTAGAGGATTGGCTGACTGGCAGAAGGCAGAGAGTAAGGATATGAGAGTATTTTTCAGAATGGCAACCGGTTACCAATGGAGTTCTTCAGGGGTTTGTGTTGGGACCCAATTTTTCACATTAAACATTAACAATCTGCAAAAAGGAACTGAGGCAATTGTTGCTAAATTTGTAGATGACACAAAGATACATGGAGGGACAGGTAGTGTTGAGGAAGTGGGGGTGGGGTGGGGGAGGGTGTTGCAAACGTACTTGGAAAGATTAAGAGACTAGGCAAAGAAGTGAGAGCCCTGGAATACAATGTGGGAAATTGTGATGTTATGCACTTTGGTAGGAAGAATAGTGTCACAGACAATTTTTGTAAGTGGGAAAACGTTTCTGAAATCGGAGGTACAATGGGACTGATTCTCTGAAGGTTAACAGGCAAGTTCTGTTGGCAGTTCAGTAGGAAGGCAAATGCAATGTTAGTATTCATTTTGAGAGGGCTAGAATACAAGAGCAGAGATGTACTGCTGAGGCTGTATAAGGCTCTGGTCAGAGTGTATTTGGAATAATGTATCTGTAAATATAACTCTGCAAATACAAATTCACCCCGTAGACTTATATGTGTGTGCGCGTGCAGGAGAGAGAGAGAGAGAGAGAGACCTTCCCTATGCCTTCAAGTCTCACCTTTAAACAACCACCAAACCTTAAATAAACCATTGTTTGCAGCAAACTGCCCAACCTTCAGGACAACATCGATCATAACATTGCACAAACCTGTCATGGCAACCACTGCAAGACGTGTCAGAGTGTCGTGGGGACCACCCACCGTGTATGCAGTAGGTAATCATGTGACTTGGCCAATGTTGTCTATCTCATACACTGCAGGCAAAGTTGCCCTGAGACCAAGCAGATGCTATGACGTCGGATGAATGGACAGTGCGCAACAATCACCAGGCAAGAGTGCTCCATCCCAGTTGGAGAACACTTCAGCGGTCAGGGGCATTCAGCCTCTGATCTTTGGGTGACCATTCTCTAAGGTGGACTTCGGGACAGGCAACAACGCAAATTGGCTGAGCAGAGGCTGATAGCCAAGTTCGGTTCCCATGGGGACGGCTTCAACCGAGACCTTAGATTCATGTCACACTACAGGTGACCTCACTGTACTCTACACACACAAACACATACACACACACACATGTACACACTTACTCTTTCTGTCTCTCCCTCTGTCCTACACATGCGCACACATATAAGTCTATGGGGTGAATTTGTATTTGCAGAATTATATTTACAGATGCATTCTATTCTGCTCAAAAAATACACAACCGGTAGGCAGTCAATGCAGACAGTCAATCCATATAATATTCTATAAATTCCACTTTGGAAATAGGACTAGTCTAAGTCAAGATTGGGATACAGACAGATTCACACCTTTAGGGCATTGACTGAGCTGAGATATCACTTTTTTTAAAATAAAACCTTAATTTATCCCAAGAATGTGCCTTAAAAGAAATTCTGGGATTTACATATTAATGAACTGAAACCTGTGACCCCTTCTAAAAGACGAAAGGCTCAACAACAATAAAGCTTTCTTAAATTTATAATTTTACTTGCATGCCACTGTGATTTTTTGCTATGGATTCTGTGTTTTATGGTCATACTTCACAAGCACCTGAAGAAGGAGCAGTGCTCCAAAAGCTAGTGCTTCCAAATAAACCTGTTGGACTCACCTGGTGTTGTGTGATTTTTAACTAAGGAAAGATGTGCTGCCATTGGAGGGGATTGAGAGCAGGTTTACAAGAATGATCGAAAGGATAAAGGGCTTGTCACATGAGGTGTGGTTGATGACCCTGCATCTGTATTCAATGGAGTTTAGAAGGATGAGGGGGAATCTCATTAACTCCTATAGAATACTGAGAGGCATGGATACATGGATGTGGAGAAGATGTTTCCACTAATAGGAGAAGGACCTGAGTGCACGGCCTCAGAATGAAGGAATGACCTTTTAGAACTGACATGAGGAAGAATTTCTTCAGTGGTGAATCTGTAGAACTCAAAGCTGCAGGATACTGTGGAAGCCAAATCATTGAACTCATTTAAGATAGAGATGGATAGGTTCTTGATTAGTGAGGAGATCAAGGATTGCAGGGAGAAAGTAGGAGAATGGGGTTGAGAAACATATCAGCCATGATCAAATGGCAGAGCTGACTCAATGGGCTGAATGATCTAATTCTGCTCCAATATCTTACATGCCCTCTCAACCTCTTGGATTAGAGTGGTGCTGAAAAAGCACAGCAGTTCAGGCAGCATCCAATGAGCAGGAAAATCGACGTTTCAGGCAAAAGCCCTTCATCAGAAATAGCTCTATTCCTGATGAAGGGCTTTTGCACAAAATGTTGATTTTCCTGCTCCTTGGATGCTGCTTGAACTGCTGTGCTTTTCCAGCACCACTCTAATCCAGAATCTGGTTTCCAGCATCTGCAGTCATTGTTTTTACCCTCTCAAATTCTTGCCCTTCCCCTTAAAATTATGCCCCCTCATTACTGACCCTTAAGTTAGGAGGAACAGTTGCCTCCTATCTATCTTGTCCATGCCGCTCATAATCATTCTATACCTCAATCAGGTGCTCCCTCGGCCTTCTCTGCTCTAACAAAAACCACTTGAGACCATCCACCATCTCATCCTATTTCAAATATAACATGCACATGGTTGCTGAGATTCAACTAGTTATATCTTGTTTACTGAAAAAGGCTCATCTAGTTTGACTATGTTCAAAATTGTGGGCTATGGACAGATACATAAATTAAAAAAAATTGGTAGTAATGTACACAATAGTGGTGGAGACCTGAAGATTTGTCTTGGCCTCACCATACACAGTGAAGTGAATTGGAGCTGAAAACTAATCTTCTTTATCATCCAGCTGTGAAAATTATTCGTAGCACCAGGGACCTTGTTCAATTCCAGCCTCAGATGTCTGCCTGTGTGGAGTTTGCACATTCTCCCCATGGCTGCGTGGATTTCCTCTCAAAGCTTTGGTTTCCTCCCGCAATCCAAAGATGTGCAGGTTAGATGGATTGGCTATGCTAAATTGCCCAAAGTGTCCAGGGATGTACAAGTTAAGTGGCTTAGCCATGGGAAATGCAGGATTATGGAGACAGGATGACGGGGTACGGGTGGGAGGGTGGATTTGCATGGGATGCTCTTAAGAGGGGTAGTGTGGACTTGATGGGCTGAATTCCACACTGTAGAAAATCTGATGATTCCTCCAGCATAAATCCTTGTAGAGATATTTCATGCCAGAAAGCAGAGAGAAGGGATAAAAGGGTCCTTCTCAAGATGGCAGCTGGTGTTCCACAATACTCAGTGTTCAGACCACAACTTTTCACTTTATATATTAGTCATCTAGATGAAGGAACTGAGGGAATTCTGGCTAAGTTTGCAGACAGCGCAAAGATGGATAGAGGAACAAGTAGCATTGAAGAGGCAGGGAGGCTGCAGAAGTAATTGGACAGGTTAAGAGAGTGGGCAAAAATGTCACAGATGGAGTACAACCTAGGAAAGTGTGAGGACATGCACTTTGATAGGAAGAATAGAGGCATGGACCATTTTCTAAATGAGGAGAGAATTCAGAAGTCTGACGTGCAAAGAGATTTGGCAGTTCTAGTGCAGGTTGAGTTAGTAGTTAGGAAGGCAAATACAATGATAGCATTTGTTTTGAGAGGACTTGAATATAAAAGCAGGGATTTATTTCTGTGGCTCTATAAGGCTCTGGTCAGACCACATTTGGAGTATTGTGTGAAGTTTTGGGCCCCACATCTCAGGAAGGATGTACTGGCCCTGGAGCATGTCGAGAGGAGGTTCAAGTGAATGGCCCAGGAATGAAAAGCTTAACATATGAGGAATGTTTAAGAATTCTGTGTTTATACTAGGTCCTGAGAGTAAAGGGAAGACCTTTAGAATGGAGATAAGGAGAAACTTTTTCAGCCAGAGAGTGGTGATTCTATGGAATTCACTGTCAGAGAAGGCTGTGGAGGCCAGGTTATTGAGTATATTTAAGACTGAGATAGATAGGTTCTTGAGTATCAAGGATTATGGGGAGAAAGCAGGAGAATGGGTTTGAGAAGCTTATCAACCATAATTGAATGGCAGAGAAGAGTTGATAGGCTGAATGATCTAATTTCTGCTTCTATGTCTTATGGTCATATGGTCTCAAAATACTTCAACGATTGACAGACGACATGCCTGACCTAGTAGGAGACGTGCTGGAACAGGAAATATCATGTGGCAGGGATACAATCTGTATTGGGAGCTGGTGGTCTGTCACAGCAGTTGCTTGTCTGAGTTCAGATGGTGAGCAAATTGATATCGGAAATTGTGTGGGCCAAAGCTAACGATCCCTGACACATAGGGGAAACTTTAATCAGCACAGTAATTCATGAAAGGGCAAAGACTTTTTTTAAAAATCATCTCAGACTGTGAGGTTCTACCATAAGTGTCTGGATACCATGAAGAATGGCTTAAAAAAGAAACAGAAGCTACAGGGCCAGAACAAAGATGTGTTATTCAGGTATGGAATTCTGGGATATTGTGATTCAGCAGTTCAAAATGGATAAGCATTGGGCAAGTTAAGGATGTGAGCAGTTTTGGTTTAATAGGAATATTTTTGGATGTTTCCTTCATTTAAAAATGGAAAAAGCAATGATCCAACTAACCTCCCCAAAGATTTACCAGTCATCCGAATCCAAAGGGACAGAACAGTGAAACATCCAGATTGATCAGATTTGTAAAGCCAAAGTACTGAAGGATCATGTAAATGTAGGCATATGGAGAAAGGCATAACAATAATGAAATGAGAGGAAAATGCTGTGGGGGGAGGGGTTAGAGATATCTTTCTGGGTCTGAGATGGCAATACTGATCATGTGCCACATGTACCACCCACTCTGATGTTGTCATCAAGATTGCTGAGGAGATTGACAAAGGATCTTAAAGAAGTCAGACCTAAGTTCATGTCCTCCTAGTAGTTTCTGTCAGGATGCATATCACATCTTTGTAAATTATGGATATTTGCAGATATGCAATAAACGTAATCGTATTGATTTGACAAACTCTCTTCTCATTAAAACATCTTCATTTACCTCATCTGCCCTGGACTACATTGGCCCTGAAGGGACAGGTTTTCAGAAGGTATTAGTGCAGCAAATCCAACAATCAGTTTGAATTCTGTTGGTAGATCTATTGACTCTGTTCTGTAATGATGGTGCAGACGGACTGGTTTACTGTAGTCCGTTGAAGAAAGCAGCCTGGTTTCCTTACATGTTAGAGCCTACTTGTGGTCTCCAGTTGCAAATCAATGTGATTGATTCTTAACTGCAAACACTGGGATAGTCAAGTAAGCCATTGTATCAAACTGCTACATCAATGAAAGAGAGAGTAAGAAGAATAAAGAAATATTAACCATTCAGCAATGACCTGAGCATCCACTTCACACCCAATAACACCACACTCAATGTTGTTGATCCTGCAAGGTTGCCTGACTAATAACCTGGGAATCGAAAAGTGTGGTGCTGGAAAAGCACAGTAGGTCAGGCAGCATTCGAGGATCAGGAGAATTTGGTCATAAACCCTCCACCAGGAATGTTGGGTGGGGAGGGGGGGGGGGGGTTGATGGATGGAGTGGTGAAAGGGGCTGACAGATAAATCGGACGGTGGGGTGGGGCTGGGCTGCGGCAAGTTAGCTTGGAAGATGATAGGTAGATGCGTGTTGGAGTGATGGTGATAGGTCAGAGAGGAGGGTGGAGCGGATAGGTGGGAAGGAAGATGCACAGATAGGACAGTTGAAGAGGATAGTGCCGAGTTAGAGGGTTAGATCTGGGATGATGTGAGCTGTCCCACCTGTCCATCTTCCTTTCCACCTATCTGTTCTATCCTCCCCACCAACCTATCACCATCACCCCAATCCGCATTTATCGATTGCCTTCCAGGCTTGCCTTCTCCCAGCCACATCTCCCTCTTCTATATGTATCTCAGCCACCACCACCTCCCTACATTCTTGATGAAGGGCTTATGTCCAAAACCTTGACACTCCTGCTCCTCGGAAGCTGCCTGACCTGCTGTGCTTTTCCATTGCCACACTTTTCAATGCTGATCTCCAGCATCTGCACTTCTCACCTTCTCCTAATAACTGGGGACTCGTGCTAAAGTTAAGAGTTCACTCAACCAACAATCTAAAATGGTATTCTTACAGAATCACCTTCTGAGGAAATGTTCCATCTTTTCTGTGGTGTTTTTCGAGAATAAACATATTCAAGGTGGCAGGTGGAAATGTTTTGGGAGCCCTCAACATTGACTTGAACCCTAAAAAATCTTTGAAGATATGCATATCTTTCAATTCTAACTAACAATCAATATCTTGTCTGAGAATCATTATCCTGTGGTGATAGTGATGTGCAGCTGTGTGGGGAGCAGGGAAAAGGATTTCTTTTTTGGTTGTTGAGCTTTCTCAAGCCTATGAGTTTCATACTGACTGGATATCTCAAGCTTATTAATGGTTTTATTAATATGTTGCAAACTCCACAGCAAGCTTTCTTGGACTTTTCATGTGGACGCACTGGTTACAAAGGCCCAACAACGTCTCTGCTTCCTCAGGCAACTGAGAAAATTTGGCATGACGGCGAATACCCTTGTCAACTTTTATAGGTGTGCCAGTGAGAGCATTCTGTCTGGATATATCACTACCTGGTATGACAACTGTACCATTCAAGATCGGAAACAGTGACAGAGAATGGTGAACTCGGCCTGGATGATCACAAAGGCCAACCTCCTATCTACAGAATCCATCTACCAGGCTGGCTGTCAAGGAAAGGATGCCAGCATTCTCAAAGATCCATCCCGCCCTGGCAATGTTTTATGACAACATCTACCATTGGGGAGAAGGTACAAAAGCCTGAACACACACACCAGCCAGTTTCAGAACTGTTTCTACCCTACTGTTGTTAGAATACTGAATGAACTCACAAACTCTTAGCATTCACCTATACCTGTGTTTTTGTTTTTTGCCACTGTTTACCTATTATTTACTTATCTATGCTATTTAGCTATATGACCTGCCTGTCGTCCCAAGACAATGCTTTTCACTGTGCCTCGGTACACATGACAATAAATTCAATTCAATTCAAATCTGGAAAGTGAATAAGTTGTTCTCGTTTCACTCCTGAGGTTGTTTACAACAGAGATTTATGTTTTTAGTGAGGTGTGATTTCTCAGTTCACGATGTACTTGATATGTAAAGCCATATGAAGATGGACCTCTTCAGTTATCAGAATAAGGAGTTAGTTTTATTGTAAATACATTCAAGTAGAATATACAAATTTGTCAGAAGTTGCAAAGTGTCCTGAATTCCATAGCTGACATACACACACACAAGACAGGAAAGGTTATGATGGTGATGGTGATGGGGAGATGCAACTGGGAAAAAAAAATGACCCAAAGTAAAAAGACTTCTATGTTCTGATATTCCTTTATTGATTTTAAATTCCACTTGTTCTGTACTTGATGTAAGGATATTGTTGCTCTTCGGAGATTATCCCTTTTAAACTCCACCCATTTGTTTTTCATAGTGGCTTTAAGTTTCTTTTTTGTTTAATTTTCTATATTACTTTTGCTGGTAACGGTAGGACTTGATTAACAAAGGTGCAAACTGCTGCTCAGCAGGACCATTTGGAGTCAGTGTTGAATTCAAGCAGTTTTCATGCTGCCAATTGCAGGATTGTGAACTGCAGTTTGAGAATCACAAATGTATGGAGTAGACATAAACAATCTTGGAAAACAGTCGATGTTTATTGCATCATACTAAACTGAATTCATTTTAAAATCTTCTGCTCTTTACATGATCAAAAAATCCTTTCGATGTCAATGAGAATTTTTTTAAAAAGTCTTGCCTATATTACTTAGAGTCATAGAGATGTACAGCATGGAAAAAGAATCTTTGGTTTGACTCATCTATGCCGATTGTACATCCTCGAGAAATCTAGTCCTATTTGCCAGCAATTGTCTCATATCCCTCTAAACCCTTCTTATTCATATAACCATCCAGACGCCTTTTAAATGCTGCAATTATACCAGCCTCCACCGCTTCTTCTGGCAGCTTATTCCATACACATACCACTCTCTGTGTGAAAAAGTTGTCCCTGAGGTCTCTTTTAAATCTTTCCCCTCTCACATTAAGCCTTTATTTTTGAACTCTCCCACCCCAGGGAAACGACCTTGCCTATTCACCATATCCATGCCCCTCGTGATTTTATAAACCACTATAAGGTACCTCTCAACCTTTGACATTCCAGGGAAAATAGTCCTAACCTATTCAGCTTCTCCCTACAGCTCAAACTCTCCAGCCCAGGCAACATTCTTGTGAATCTTTTCTGAACCCTTTCAAGTTTCACAACATCTTTCCTACAGTGGGGAAACTGGAATTGAACACAGTATTCCAAAAGTGGCCTAACCAATGTCCTGTACAGCCACAACATGACCCAACTCCTGTACTCAATGCACTGACCAATAAGAGGAAGCATATGAAACACCTTCTTTAGTACCCTTTCTACTTACAACTCCACCTTCAAGGAACTATAAACCTGCAGTTCAAGCTTTCTTTGTTCAGGAACACTCCTCAGGACCTTACCATTATGTGTATATGTCCTGGATATATTTCCCTCCCCTCCCCTATCAGCTTTCCGTAGAGACCACTCCCTCCGCGACTCCCTTGTCAGATCCACACCCCCCACCGACCCAACCACCACTCCCGGCACCTTCCCTTGCAACCGCAGGAGGTGCAACACTTGCGCCCACACCTCCCCCCTCACTTCTCTCCAAGGCCCCAAGGGAAACTTCCATATCCGCCACAGATTCACCTGCACCTCCACCCACATCATCTACTGCATCTGCTGCAGCCGGTGTGGCCTCCTCTATATTGGGGAGACAGGCCGCCTACTTGCGGAGCGATTCAGGGAGCACCTCTGGGCCACCCGGACGAACCAACCCAACCAACCTGTGGCACAGCATTTCAACTCCCCCTTCCACTCCACCGAGGATATGCAGGTCATTGGACTCATCCACCGCCAAACCACAACAACCCGACGGTCGGAGGAGGAGCGTCTTATCTTCCGACTGGGAACCCTCCAACCGCAGGGGATGAACTTGGACTTCACCAGTTTCTTCATCCCCCCTCCCCCCACCTTGTCTCAGCCGGATCCTTCCAGCCCGGCACCGCCTTCCTGACCTGCAGTCTTCTTCTTGACCTCTCCGCCTCCACCCTACTCCGACCTATCACCCTCACCTTGACCTCTTTCCACCTATCACATTTCCAACTCCCCTCCTCCAAGTCCCTCCTCCCTACCTTTTATCTTCTCCTGCTGAACACTCTCTGCTCATTCCTGAAGAAGGGCCTGTGCCCGAAACGTCGAATCTCCTGTTCCCTGGATGCTGCCTGACCTGCTGTGCTGTTCCAGCAATAAAGTTTCAACTGTGTATATGTCCTGCCCTGGTTTGCCTTTCCAAAATGCAGCACTTCATATTTATCTAAATTAAACTCCATCTGCCACATCTTGGCCCATTGGCCCATCTAATCAAGATCCTGTTGTACTGTTCAATTGGCATGCAGAATGATGTAGCATCAAAGTGAACAGTTTCAGAGAATGTTTGTTAACTTTTCCCTAAGAGCTCTTTATGAATGCTTGACTGGCTATCAAAACTACAATAATCTCAGCAGCAGAGTTTCTAAATTCACAATTTAATTGGTTGATTAACTAACCCAATAAAGCTTTCATTGTTTATTAGAATATTTTTGATGTTCTAAGAAATTAAAGTTTGAAATCAAAAACATTTGGGATTTTATTATTGCAACTTTATAATCGAAATAGGGTGACATGGTGGCTCAAGGGTTAGCACTACTGCCTCACAGTGCCAGGGACCCAAGTTAGATTTTAACTTTGGGTGACTGTCGATGTGGAGTTTGCATGTTCTCCCCATGTCTGCGTGGGTTTCCTCCAGGTGCTCTGGTTTCCTCCCACAATCCAAAATCTCATTGGTTCCATTTCGAAGAAGAGCAGAGTGATCCAGGCCAATAATCAACATCAATAAGTATAGATTGTCGAATCTTGTTGTGCACAGATTGGTGGTGTAATTTTCTTCATTACAATAGAATAACCTTCAAAACTGCATAGTTGACTGCAAAGTATTTATTTCTGTATTGAAGTCATGAAAGATATTCCATTAATTGATCAGTTTTTGATTGAAAACGCTAATAATTTGCATAGATAAACTATCAAAAAATCAGAAATCTTTATGTACTTCAGATGTGAATCTTTCTTTAAAATATTCACTCATCTCTCTTCTGCACCTCGAGAATGTTTTTCAGATTTTCTGTTCTTATATTTCATCTTTTCAATTTTGTGCTAACATATGATTTTCAATTGTTGCTGTCGGCATAGCAGTGATTTGACCTCTGAATGAGTGACTTATGAAGTTTACTCAAACCATTCCTGTTTTACGATTTTTCTTTTAGTTAACCCAGAATGTATTGAGTTACAATTCGAGATACCATTTAAACTCTGACATTAGTCACCAAATTGAAAACGAAAGAATACCTGCAGTAGTAATGTGTCGGAATTGACAATGAGAGTGAATGACATGTTTCAATGGATAATAAGGCAGAGAGCCCAGTTATTTTGATCTCAATTTCTTCCAACTCTGTTATGTCTCTCCTGACAAATGGCATTGACTCTTGAGCATCAATCCTTTTTCTAAACATCTCTGTTAACATTTGTCTCGAAATGTTTCCCTTCCACTTAATTTTTCCTGCATTTCTTCCAAACACTTTGGACTCTGTTATTGCTTATCCCATTCCTCTTTAATTTTATTCCCTTGTGTCTACGCTCCCTATTCCCTTGCCTCTCAATCTCTTTCAGTGTCTGTCCCTCTTTGACTTACACCTTTGTTGATCTTATCTCTAAAAAAAAGACAACAACCTCATTGCCAAAGAGCCACTTTCCACAATGCTGTATGAACACTACATAAGGAAACAGAATCTTCCACACTGCAAAGGCCTAACAGTTCAAGTTTGCTGTCAATAGAATGTTAAAGCAACTGGATTTCACTCTAATTCATACATGAACTACAAACAATGATCAAATTTAAATATAAATCAAATTTGTATTGAAATTTAAATGTTTAAATATTGTGATCCAAATGTTAGTGTTTGAGTTGTGCAGTTCCTTCATAATCATGACAAAAACTGGTATATTTCATCTTTTCATTTTGGGAATTTGCTATAGTTGCCTATTACCTATCCTTAAAACTGATGACTTAAAAAGTCTTTCTCATTACAAGTTCTCTCTTAATGAACTCTGAATGTTAACACCTACTAATCAATCTTGCTGGAACCAAAAGTTCAGTATCAAAGGTATGGATTCATTCCTTTGGGTTTTGAATTACTCTGCAAAATATGGAAATGTCAAATTTTATTTCCTTCTTTCCTTTCTGTTTCCTTTTCTTTTTGACTCTTTTGCTTTCTCTCAGTTAACTAAATCTGATTTTCCCATGATATTTTACTTCACTGTACCTGACTTAACATTGAATCCACCCAGTCTTAATTCATCTTCTTTCTCAGTCATTCCAATGTAGATTTTCCATTTGCTAACTTGCCTTCGTTAAGGAGATATCCTATTGATTGTTGTATTGATTCTGCTCCGAGATGCCATGTTCCCCTCTCTAATCCATTAAAATCTTGACACTTTCACAAAATTATGAACAAAAATATTGAGAGTGGAAGGGTGAAAAGGCATGCATATCTAGTGACAGGTATCGGTAACTTCCCTGTTATACCAGATTCTGCTCCAGTGGCCTTTCAGAATAATCCTCAAGATTTGATCTATAAAACCCAGAGAGGGAACAAGATCTATTATCATTCCTTCCTTTATCAATTCCTAAAAGTTTCCAAATGAATTTAGTTTGAAAGTACAGTTTTTGTTCCTCCACAGGAATAGAATTCTCAAAGTAATAAAAGCATGCATCAGCATTCCAGATTGATTACCTGGACATCTGAAGTCTGCACATCGAATATTCGATAATAATGCATATATTAAACTGATGCGCTTACATATTTTAAGCTTGTGAACATTGCCAACAAGGTCATGTGGGTAGTTGAAGGAGAAACTCCATGTTTAAGTCTCATTTCATAACCTGATGACTTGTAAAAGTATATTTCCAACATTGTTAAAAAAATTGAGTCGAGCATGTGATGCTGGTAAAGCACAGCAGGCAGCATTAAAGGAGCAGGAGAATCAATGTTTCGGGCATAAGCCCCTCATCAGGAATGAGGCTTGTGAGCCACGGGGGTAGAGAGATAAATGGGGGGGAATTGGAGCTGGAGGGAAGGTAGCTGAGAATGCAGTGGGTGGATGAAGGTGGGGGAGAAGATGGTAAGTCAAAGAGTAGGGTGGAGTGAATGGTGAGAAGGAAGATAGACAGGTAGGACAGGTCAAGAGGGCGGTGCCGAGTTGGAAGATTGGATCTGGGATAAGGTGGGGGGACGGGAATTGGGGAAACTGGAGAAATTAACATTAATCAAGTGTGGTTGGAGGGCTCCATGGCAGAAGATGAGGCATTCCTCCTCCAGGCGTCGGGTGGTTTGGGTTTGGTGATGGAGGAGGCCCAGCACCTGCATGTCCTTGGTGGAGTGGGAGGGGGAAATAAAATGTTCGACCATGGGGGCAGTGGGGTTGCTTCGTGCGTGTGTCTCTGAAGCGTCCTGCAAGTAGGCATCCTGTCTCCCTAATGTAGAGGAGACCACATCGGGAGCAATGGATACAGTAAATAACATGTGTGGAAGTGCAGGTAAGTCTATGATGAATATGGAAGGCTCCTTTGGGGCATTGGACGAAGGTGAGGGGGGAGGTGTGGGTGCACATTTTGAAAGGCTAATGCCTGAAACATTGGTTCTCCTGCTCCTTTGATGCTGCCTGACCTGCTGGGCTTTTCCAGCACCACACTCTTGACTCTGATCTCCAGCATCTGCAGTCCTCACTTTCACCTGAACAAATTGAATGTCAACTTGTAAATCCTTTTAACACTTGCCAATGGTAGGTGGTTAGGTTGGAAAGATTGTGGATTAGCCATGCAAACAAAGAAGACAGGAATCATTATCACTGGTCATAGGTACAAGGCACAATATGTAATTGAATGTGCATGTTGGCGTAACAATTCTGATTCCTTGGGGAAGTTGCATTTCTAATGTGGACCAAATTGGTGCTGACATCACAGGTATCTGCATGCCTCATCATGCTGGTTGTCATGGTGACATTAGTCAGACCTATATTTGGGAGCAATATATGCTGGCCAGCCAGCAATACTCATGACCCATGAGTTAATAAGAGAAAAGGTGTTGCTAAACCTACTGAATTCTTTGATTGTTTTGTTCTTTCTATTTTATATGAGTGTACCATAATTTAACTATTCAACTCACTCTTATAGTCCCTGCACTCTTCAGAGATAAGTCGATCATTAGCTTAAACAGTTACTTGGTGTTGAGCAGGAAGAATCTTAGATCTTAGGAACAGTTCTATTCTTTCAATTCCCATGATGAAAAGCTGGCCAGTCAATGATAAACAATATCAAGGAATATTATGGAACTACATATTTTGGGTATTGAGCAGCCAAACCTAATCCCCACAAAACATGTAAAGGAAATAGCCCAGGACTTTTTTCTTATTTTAAAGGCAAGTGTCAGGTGTTGCATTCTGTAAAATTTGATAGGTCAAACTATCAGGTTTGAAGCAAAACACACTTCATTCATGCACTGTAGTTGAAATACAGACAAAATAAAAAAGAAAAGGAAATATTGGCTTAATTGTAACTTTATCAAAATACTTGACAAAATAATAAACTACTCACTAACTGTTCCAATGTAGTAACATTCTAGAAACACACCTTTGGAAAACATCAATTCAGTAAAATAGGTTTTCTCACATACAATTCTAGTGGCATGAAGAGAACCCCAGCTTTTGGTGTAACTGAGCGAGTAACTGAGAGAGCTTCCACATCCAACTTTAAGACACCAGCAACTGCTGAAATCTAAAGCTAAACATATTCGCTCTGAGGGAGCTTAATGCCACCAGTCAAGCTGCTTTTATTGTTCTAGTCTTCAGAAAAACCCTAAGGCCTCACAAGCTGTTAACTTTATTGGATTTGGCGCTTCTGTATTAACCTCTCTTCTTAAAATACCAGGACAAAATACATCGCCTAAAGCCATAGTATTGTCACAAGATGGATATGTCATTAAGGAATGCCGTTTGCATCTCTCTTAAAAATGTGAAAGTATTGGAGTCATGTGCTGTGTTCAAATGACCCCAGGCCAAAAGTTGGATGTTCTAATTAATCCACAACAATTGAAATCACACCTGAGAGAAAATTGCCAAAACTAAATTAAACACATCCAGCAGTTATCTGCAACAAAGAAAAGTGGAAACCAGGTTCAAAGAGATTGCAAAGGCTCAAGAAAATCCAATTAAAACCAGCCCAAGGGTTATGTGTTGGGGAAGTATCCATCAGACATTCTGGCACCTTGACTGCCTGAGTGGGTGCACTTTATACCTCCCGGCATGGCAACAGTGAGGAATATTGGCATAGCCCCATTAAGTTACTAAACCCAGCTCATGACTCCATTGACTAAAAGTCACTGATCGTTCTGGAAGATCAGGACTGAGAGGTGATGCAACTGAAAGCAGTGAAGACTCAACTAAGACTTAATCTAGCCCAGCTGCAGAGCTCTTTCCACTTTGAGAGAGAGGGGGAGAGAGAGAGAGAGACCATTCTAATCGCTCCAAGACCAACATTTTTTTGGAAGAGACCCAATACCACTTCAGAGAGGCCCAGCTAAAACATGCGGATCATTGTGGGTAATATCCTTCCTTTGATGGATAGAACTAGATAGAGGATAAGTTTGCGGGAATTGGGAAATGGTCACATGGTGTTTTGAATAAGAGATATTCTATTAATTAATTGAGTTAAACTGCAAACCAAATCCTGTGTTCCTTTGTCCACCTCACCAACAAGAGTGCTAGGATAAAGTGTTTAAAAAACATAATCTGGTTGTTGTGGTCTAAAGTGTGGATGGCAGTGCAAATATTATTTACCAAGTCATTTCAACTGATGAGAGATTTCACTTTCATTGAAAGAGTAGAGATGCTGGAGTTGTTTACGTGAGAGCAGAAATGTTTGAGAAGATATTTGATGAAGCTGTTTATAAGAACTAGGCAGAATAGATCAGAAAAAATTACTCTCATAGCACGTTCATTTTCAATAGCAATAGGAGCGGTGAGAGTGAGGGTCAGGGGCTGCCAGGAAGGTAAATTTCCTGCTTAAAAGGACTTACCGCAAGCATCAGCTGCCTTCAGAGGTGAAAACTTTTCTTTTCTTTCCTTTTTCATTTATCTCAGTTAAGACTAAGTTAAACGTAAGATTAAAAATGGCGGTTTACCTGTGTTATGCTCCTCTTGCTCAATGTGGGAGCTCAGGGACACAGCCAATGTCCCTGACTCCTTCATGTGCAGCAATTGTGTTCAGCTGCAACTCTTCTTCGACCTCATGATGGCTCTGGAGTTGTAGAAGAACTCACTTCGGAGCATCCATGCTGCTGAGGAGATTGTGGATAACACGTTTAGTGAATTGGTCACACTGTAGAACAGGATTGCTGAGGGAGAACGGAAATGGTTGACCAAAAGGCAGAGAAAGAGCAGGAAGACAGCTCAAGTATCCCCAGTGGTCACCTCCCTCCAAAGCAGGTATACAGAAGGGCAGGAAAAAGAATGGAAGGGCTATAGTAGTAGGGAATTCAATTGTAAGGGGAGTAGATAGGTGGTTCTGTGGTTGAAAATGAGACTCCCGAATGGTATATTGCCTCTCAGGTGCATCTGCAGAATATTCTGAAGGGGGAGAGTGAACAAGTAGCTGTCATAGTGCATACAGGCACCAATGATATAGGTAATAAACAGGATGAGGTCCTATAAGTAGAGTTTAAGGAGTTAGGAGCCACGTTAAACATTAAGACCTCAGAGGTAGTATTCTCAGGATAGCTACCAGTGCCACATGCTGTAGAAATGAAAAATAGGCAGGATGAACGAGTGTTTTGAGAGACGGTGCAGGAGGGAGGGGTTCAGATATTTGGGACATTGGGACCAGTACTGGGGGAGATGGGACTATTACAAATTGGACGGTCTACACCTGGGTAGGACTAGAAACAATGTCCTTGGATGTGCTTTTGCTAACGCTGTTGGGGAGTGTTTAAACTAATGTGGCAGGGGATGGGAACTATATGAAGAGGTTAGTGAACAGTAAGGAAGTAGTAACTAAAGGCTGTAAGGAACTAAATAATGAAGTCAGCGTGACTAAGGGGAAGAGTAGGCAGGGACCAGATAATGAACACAAAGGGACTGGTGGTCTGAGGTGCATTTGTTTTAATGCAACAAGTACTGTAGGTGAGGCAGATGAACTTAGGGCTTGGATTAGTACCTGGGAGTATGATGTTATTGTTATTGCTGAGACTTGGTTGAGGTAAGGACATGATTGGCAACTAAATATCCCAGAATATAGATGCTTCAGGTGGGTTAGAGTCGAAGGTAAAAGTGGTGGAGGAGTTGCATTTCTGGTCAGAGATGATATCACAGCAGTACTGAAGGAGGGCACTATGGAGGACTCATGCAGGGAGGCAATATGGGCAGAGCTCAGAAATAAGAAAGTTGCAGTAACAATGTTGGAATTGTACTACAGGCCTCCCAACAGCGAGTGTGAGATAGAGATACAAATACATAAACAGATTACTAAAAGATGTAGGAGCCACAGAGTGGTGGTGATAGGAGATTTTGATTTTCCCAACATTGACTAGGATTCACTTAGTGTTAGGGTCTAGGTGGAGCAGAATTTGTCAGGAGCGTCCAGGAGGTTTTAGAGCAGGAGGTAAGGAAAGGGGGCCATACTGGACCTGGTGTTGGGGAATGAGCCCGACCAGGTGGTTGAAGTTTCAGTAGGGGATTACTTTGGGAATGGTGATCACACTTGCATAAATTTTGGAATATTCATGGACAAAGACAAGAGTGGTCCTAAAGGAAGTGTGCTAAATTGGGGGAAGGCCAACTATACCAAGATTGAGTAGGAGCTGGGGAATGTAGGTTTGGAGCAGCTGTTTGAGGGTAAATCCACATTCGATATGTGGGAGGCTTTTGAAAAGAGATTAATTAGAGTGCAGGAGAGACATGTTCCTGAGAAATTGGATACAGGTATACAAATGGCAAGATTAGGAAACCATGGATGACAGGTGAAATTAGATTAGATTCCTTACAGTGTGGAAACAGGCCCTCCGAAGAGCAACCCACCCAGACCCATTCCCCTATATTTACCGCTGACTCAGGCACCTAACACTGCAGGCAATTTAGCATGGCCAATTGACCAACCGTAACAAGGACAGAACGCCCCTGGTGCTCACCTTCCACCCTACAAACCTCCGCATAAACCAAATCATCCGCCAACATTTCCGCCACCTCCAAAAAGACCCCACCACCAGAGATATATTTCCCTCCCCACCCCTTTCCGCCTTCTGCAAAGACCGTTCCCTCCGTGACTACCTGGTCAGGTCCACGCCCCCCTACGACCCACCCTCCCATCCTGGCACTTTCCCCTGCCACCGCAGGAACTGTAAAACCTTTGCCCACACCTCCTCCCTCACCTCTATCCAAGGCCCTAAAGGAGCCTTCCACATCCATCAAAGTTTTACCTGCACATCCACTAATATCATTTATTGTATCCGTTGCTCCCGATGCGGACTCCTCTACATTGGGGAGACTGGGCGCCTCCTAGCAGAGCGCTTTAGGGAACATCTCCGAAACACCCGCACCAATCAACCAAACCGCCCCGTGGCCCAACATTTCAACTCCCCCTCCCACTCTGCCGAGGATATGGAGGTCCTGGGCCTCCTTCACCGCCGTTCCCTCACCACCAGACGCCTGGAGGAAGAACGCCTCATCTTCCCCCTCGGAACACTTCAACCCCAGGGCATCAATGTGAACTTCAACAGCTTCCTCATTTCCCCTTCCCCCACCTCATCCTAGTTTCAAACTTCCAGCTCCACACTGTCCCCTTGAGCTGTCCGGACTTGTCCGACCTGCCTAGCTCCTTTTCCACCTATCCACTCCACCCTCTCCTCCCTGACCTATCACCTTCATCTCCTCCCCCACTCACCTATTGTACTCTATGCTACTTTCTCCCCACCCCCACCCTCCTCTAGCTTATCTCTCCACGCTTCAGGCTCTCTGCCTTTATTCCTGATGAAGGGCTTTTGCCCGAAACGTCGATTTTGCTGCTTGTCGGATGCTGCCTGAATTGCTGTGCTCTTCCAGCACCACTGATCCAGAATCTGGTTTCTAGCATCTGCAGTCATTGTTTTTACCTAATTCACCTGACCTGCGCATCTTTGGAACGTGGGAGGAAACCGGAGCACCCGGAGGAAACGCACACAGACACGGGGAGAATGTGCAAACTCCACACAGACAGTCTCAGCAAGGTTGGAATTGAACCTGGGACCCTGGTGCTGTGAGGCAACAGTGCTAATCACTGAGCCACCGTGCTGCCCCCACGGAAATTGTGACACTAGCTAAGAGGAAAAAGGAAGCATACATAAAATCTAGACAACTGGAGACAGATGGCTTTTGGAAGACTATCAGGAATGTAGGACCAATCTGAAACGAGAAAATAAGAGGGCTAAAAGGGGTCATAAAATATTTCTAGGAAACAGGGTTAAGGAAAATCCCAAAGCCTTTTATTCATGTATAAGAAGCAAGAGGGTAACTAGAGACAGGGTTGGCCCACTCAAGGACAAAGGAGGAACGTTATGTGTGGAGTCAGAGAAAATAAGTGAGATTCTTAATGAGTACTTTGCATCAGTATTCACTGAGGAGAGGGACATGACTGACGTTGAGGTTACGGATAGATTTTTGATTACTCTCGGTCAAGTCGGCATAGGGACGGAGGAAGTGTTGGGCATTCTAAAACGCATTAAAGTGCTCAAGGCCCCAGCTTACTGAGGGAAACAAGTGAGGAAATAGCTGGGGCTTTAACAGATATCTTTGCAGCAGACTTGGACACTGGGGAGATCCCAGAGCACTGGAGAATTGCTAATGTTGTCTCCTTGTTTAAGAAGATTAGCAGAGATACTCCAGGTAATTATAGACCGGTGATCCTGACATTAGTGGTAGGGAAGCTGCTGGAGAAGATACTGAGGGATAGAATCTATTTATATTTGGAAGAAAATGGGCTTATCAGTGATAGACAACATGGTTTTGTGCTGGGAAGGTCATGACTTACCAACTTCATAGAATTCTTTGAGAAAGTGACAAAGTTGATTGATGAGGGAAGGGTTGTAAATATCAAATCCATGGACTTCAGTAATGCGTTTGATATGGTTCCCCATGGTAGACTGATGGAGAAAGTGAAGTCGCATGGGGTCCAGGTGTACTAGTTAGATGGATAAAGAACTGGCTGGGCAACAGGAGACAGAGAGTATTAGTGGAAGGGAGTTTCTCAAAATGGAGACCTGTGACCAATGGTGTTCCACAGGAATCCATGTTAGGGCCACTGTTGTTTGTGATTATAGGTAAATGATATGGAGGAAGGTATAGGTGGTCTAATTAGCAAGTTTGCAGATGGCACTAAGATTGGTAGAGTAGCAGATAGTGAAGGGGACTGTCAGAAAATAAAGCAGACTATAGATAGATTGGAGAGTTGAGTGGAGAAATGGCAGATGGACTTCAATCTGGGCAAATGTGAGGTGATTCATTTTGGAAGATCTAATTCAAGAGCGAACTATACAGTAAATGGAAAAGTCCTGGGAAAAATTGATGTGCAGTGAGATCTGGGTGTTCAAGTCCATTGCACCCTGAAGGTTACAGTGCAGGTCAATAGAGTGGTAAAGAAGGCATACAGCATGCTTTTCTTGATCGGATGGGGTATTAAGTACAAGAGTTGGTAGGTCATGTTACAGTTGTATATGACTTTGGCTCGGCAACATTTGGAATATTGCGGACAGTTCTGGTTGCCACATTACCAAAAGGATGTGAATGCTTTGGAGAGGGTGCAGAGAAGGATCACCAGGATTTTGCCTGGTATGGAGGGCACTAGTTATGAAGAGAGATTGAGTACATTAGGATTATTTTCATTAGAAAGTCTGACGTTGAGGGGGGTCCTGATTGAAGTCTACAAAATCATGAAAGGTATAGACAGAGTGGATACCAAGAAGCTTTTTCTCTGAGCTGGGGACTCATTACTAAAGATCACAATTTCAAAGTGAGAGGGGAAGAGTTTAAGGGAGATATGCGTGGAAAGTTCTTTAGGCAGAGGGTGGTGGGTGCCTAGAACACGTTGTCAGTGGAGGTGATAGAGGTGGGTACAATAGTGTCATTGAAGATGTATCCAGTCAGAGACATGAATGGGCATAGAGCAGAGGGATACAGATCCTTAGAAAATAGGTGGCAGGTTTAAGTAGAGGATCTGGATTGGTGCAGGCTTGGAAGGCTGAAGGGCCTGTTCTTGTGCTGTAATTTTCTTTGTTCCTTGTACTTTGTTATCCACAAGAATCTAAATAACAGGTGTATTGAAGTGATTGACAAAGAACCAAATGAGCTGAAAATGTGTTGCTGGAAAAGCGCAGCAGGTCAGGCAGCATCCAAGGAGCAGGAGAATCAACGTTTTGGGCATGAGCCCTTCTTCAGGACAGAGAATCAACGTTTCGGGCATGAGCCCTTTCCCACCGTACCAACTAGTACCCTTCCCGCCATACCAACCAGTACCCTTCCACTGACACCCTCCTTCGACTGACTGAACTGGTCCTCACCCTGAACTCTGCCCAAAAGAACCAAATGAACCAAGATATCAAACTTGCTAATGGAATGAGGGACCTGGAGTGCACTGTCAGAATGGCTGGTGGAGTTCGAGTCAATGTTGGTTTTCACTGGGGGATTAGATACAGATTGCTATGTCAGGAGAAAGGGTGAAGAGTGGGCGAAGCTGAGTTGCTCTTCTAGAAATCGGGGACCATCTGAAGGGCTGAATGTCCTCATTCTGAGTTCTAATTATTCTATCATTCTGTGAGTCAGACTTCCAGCAATGAGGATGTGCACTAACTGACTGATAGAAAATGACAATTAAACTTTCGTATTCTTACTATGTTGACAGTGGATATCAGATGGCCTGTAGCTATCATGAATTTCCTCTAAATCACAACTGAAAAATCAAATAATTATTATTTGCACTGAGAGGAAGGAAGCATTACTTCTGTTATAGTGTGGTTTCATGATTATTGGACATTTCAAAGCACTTTATGAAGTATTTTGTAAGTAGGAAACACAGCAGTCAGGCTAAGCCCTCAGAAACGGCAATCAATAATAACCAGTCAATATACTTTATGATGTTCATTGAGGAATAAATATTAACTAGAATGTCATTAATGCACCATTTGCGCTTCTTCAAAAGACTACCATACACATCCATCTGAATGGCCAGATGGGGCCCCACTTTGAGATCAAAGTTGGCGCTACCAACAGTGTAGCACTCTCTGTACTGCACTTAACTGTCAACCTTAATCAATGTACTCACCATGTGATTGAGAATACTACTAACTAAGGAATGGCTGGCATCATCTTAACTTTAGATTACTTACATTAGATTACTTACAGTGTGGAAACAGGCCCTTCAGCCCAACAAGTCCACACCGCCCCGCCGAAGTGCAACCCACCCATACCCCTACATTTACCCCTTACCTAACACTACAGGAAATTTAGCATGGCCAATTCACCTGACCTGCACATCTTTGGACTGTGGGAGGAAACCGGAGCACCCGGAGGAAACCCACGCAGACACGGGGAGAACGTGCAAACTCCACACAGTCAGTCGCCTGAGGCGGGTATTGAACCCGGGTCTCTGACGCTGTGAAGCAGCAGTGCTAACCACTGTGCCACCGTGCCGCCCACCAACTTAGTTAACTTCTTAGTTAATAATAGATTACTAGATTACTTAGATTAGATTAGATTACTTACAGTGTGGAAACAGGCCCTTCGGCCCAACAAGTCCACACTGACGCGCACCCACCCAGACCCACCCCCCTACATTTATCCCTGCACCTAACACTACAGGCAATTTAACATGGCCAATTCACCTAACCTGCACATTTTTGGACTGTGGGAGGAAACCCACACAGACACGGGGAGAATGTGCAAACTCCACACAGTCAGTCGCCTGAGGCAGGAATTGAACCCAGGTCTCTGGCGCTGTGAGGCAGCAGTGCTAACCACTGTGCCACCGTGCCGTCCATATGTCAACTTAGAACTACTCTAGTGGACAAAATCCTATTTTTTTTTTGATTTTAGGAGTGGGAACTTATAATCTGGTGTGACCCTGACATGTTACCACCTTCGCAGTAACTAATTCTGTGAGAGGAAGGCCCGTGGATTCATTTCCTGTCAGATGGCTTAGAGGCCCTCAAATTGAAACCTAATTGCCACTTATGGACATCATATTACCATCTCTGGTATTTATCTGGCAATTTGTGGGGGACATGACATGTAGACCTGTGTGTGGTGCTACTTACAGCCTCTTAGGAGAGTCCCTCTTTCGAAGGCACCCAATAGAATGTGGAAGGGATTGGCTGAATCTTCAAAAATACTGGGGAATGTCTGCCACTGGCCAGTTAAGTGACTTTGTATCACAAAATGCAGCGGGCCTGTTGGACGTAAGGTGACTTGGGTGTTCTTTCGAGCTGAGACCCCCATCGCCTTGACAAGATTCTATCCAATTTATCTGTCCAGAGCATTAAATGCAGTCAAATACATTGGCTAATAGTTCAATATTTGATGAGACGCAGTTTGGGAGGAGTGAGTGAGTGCAGTGAGAGGTAATTGGAATGGTGAGTGACTGGGTAAGACTCTCACGCAGGCATGAAAGGAGGAGATATTGGGAGATTTGCCTTTTGGATTATTGGTTGAGGAAATGGTTCACTCCGAACTTTGGGGACATAAGCAGAGCACACTGATTGAAGGGACCACTGCAATAGGTCAGCATGCGGTCGGTCTGATGTTGGGAGTGGAGTGTCAATTTTTTCCAGACTTGTAACTTCACCAGGGAACACCACTTCAATGTTGGGCCATTGCATCAGTGGCAGTGCCCTCTGGCATCCTTGGATTTTCTGATTATTGCAGAGCGAGTTGGGGAATGGTTGGACAGCCGGGAGATTGGTGATTAGAAAGAAGAACGTAAACTGGGGAGGAGTGGGGGAGTGGGCAATCAGAATAGTGAGCGACGGTGTAAGATCCTCCCGAGGATATAATTTGGAAGTGGGTTGATAATGTAGAGAAGAAATGTTAGAAGATGGTAGAGGCTCAGTAGACACTAAAATTCTTGGTCTCATTGTAATGCTAAAGGATAATTACAGACACTGTTGAGGAAGTGAATCACAAAGCCAGACAAATTCAGCAGGTAACCAGGAAGACAAATGGAACTTTTCCCTTATTTCAGAGAGCGGCGAGTATAAAAGCAGGAGGCCGAGATAAAATTATAGAATGGCACAAGTCAGTCTGACATTAGAGGCAGTCCAGAAAAGGTACACCAGGCTGATAACAGGAATAGGGGAGAGGTTGATTCGATGGGGCGTGTCCTCATTAAAATATAGAAGAAAAAGAGGCAATCATATTCAAACATATGAGATTTTTAGGGGACTTGACAGGCTAGATGTGGAAAGTTATGGGCGACTCTAAACCAGAGGGCAGAATCTCAGAAGAAAGAACCACATAGTTTAAATTAGATTACTTACAGTGTGGAAACAGGCCCTTCAGCCCAACAAGTCCACACAGACCCTTGGAAGAGCAACCCACCCAGACCCATTCCCCTACATTTACCCCTTCACCTAACACTATGGGCAATTTAGCATGGCCAATTCACCTAACCTGCACATCTTTGGAATGTGGGAGGAAACCGGAGCACCCAGAGAAAGCCCACGCAAACACGGGGAGAATGTGCAAACTCTACACAGACAGTTGCCCGAGGTGGGAAACGAACCCGGGTCTCTGGCACTGTGAGGCAGCAGTGCTAACCATTGTGCCATTGTGCCGCCCACGGTGAGAGATGAGGAGGAATTTCTTCTTTCAGAGAGTTGTGGAATTCTTTCCCACAGAAGGCTGTTGAGGACATTGACTATATATTCATTGACCGATTTTTAATCATTTGGGGATTCAAGAGTAAAGGGAGAAAAAGGGAGTTAAGAATTATCAGATCAGCCATGTTGTCATTTAATGGCGGAGCAGACATGATGGGCTGAATGGTCTGCTTATACATCCATGTTTTGTATTCTTAAAGACCATCTTATTGTAGCTTCATCTTGCAATAAGACTACAAAATAGATACAATCAAGAGACATTGCATTACTTCCTTTGGAAGGTGTAACAAGAATAAAGAGTACTGGGCCAATGGTAAGATTCTTGGTAGCGTAGATGAGCAAAGAGATCTTGGTGGCCATGTATAGTGATCCCTGAAGGTTACTATTCAGGTTGATAGGGTTGTTAAGAAGGCACACAGTGTACTAGGTTCAGTTAGGAGAGGGATTGAGGTTCAGAGCCATGAGGTCATGCTGCAGCTGTACAAAACTCTGGTGCAGCCACACTTGGAGTATTGCGTAGAGTTCTGGTCACCGCATTCTAGGAAGAATGTGGAAGCTTTGGAAAGGGTTCAGAGGAAATTTACCAGGGTATTGCCTGATATGGAGGGAAAGTCTTATGAGGAAAGACTGAGGGATTTGAGACTGTTTTGGTTGGAGAGAAGAAGATTGAAAGGTAAAAAAAAGACTGCAGATGCTGGAAACCAGATTCTGGATTAGAGTGGTGCTGGAAACGCACAGCACTTCAGGCAGCATCTGAGGAGCAAGAAAATCGACGTTTCGGGCAAAAGCTATATTTCTGATGAAGGGCTTTTGCCCGAAACGACAATTTTCCTGCTCCTCAGATGCTGCCTGAACTGCTATGCTTTTCCAGCACCACTCTAAATCCAGAAGAAGATTGAGAGGTGACTTCATTGAGATGTAGAAGATAATCAAAGGGTTAGATAGGGTGGACCATGAGAGCATTGGTGATGGCTAGCATGAGGGGACATAGCTTTAAATTGAGGGGTGATAGATATAGGACAGATGTCAGAGGTGGTTTCTTTACTCAGAGAGTTGTAAGGGCGTGGAACGGCCTGCCTGCAACAGTATTAAACTCACCAAATTTAAGGGCATTTAAATGGTAAGTGGATAGACATATGGATCAAAATGAAATACTGTAGGTTAGATGGGCTTCAGATTGGTTTCACAGGTTGGTGCAATACCAAGGGCTGAATGGTCTGTACTGCATTGTAATGTTTGATGTTCTATGTTCCCGTAATTACATATACTGTTTCTATCACCATATCAGAATGTTAGACATCACCTCTGATAATGAGAGACAATACCTGGAGGGGAATGTGCATTCATGATTGGAAATGAAGGGAGTTTAGAAATGCGATGGGAATGAGGTTATGATCAAGAGAGGAACACATTCATAATGAGGAATGGTGTTTTGAGTTTACAACCAGTAGTCTGTGACTGAGGTCATGTTCAGGAGGTTGGGAGGGGTCAACACCACAAGGAGGAAATGGAGATGCCAAGGTCAGAGTTGCAAGTGTATGATTCAAGTAGTCTTCAAGAGGGAAGAACTGGGGTCATGACAGTGGGTGAGGGAAGGCAAGGTTACCATGAGGAGTTGGTCAAGATCAATATCAGGAGGTGCTTGGTGTCATGATTATGGATGCACTCAGGAACGGAAAACCAAGATGACGATCAGGAGAGGGTGAACCCATTAGACACCAAGTAGAGCAGGCTGACTGACATCAGAGGAAATTAGTTTGAGAATCAGGCAAGTATTTGACCACTTATTACATATGTTGAAGGCCTAATGTATGATTTGGGGCACACACTGCAGACAACTCTACTCAACTTTAATTTATCAGACTCTGAACCATTTAATTCCTTACCATCATTCATTGTATTGACTGTAAAATACTGACAAGTCTTCAGAACATCTGGAACTCAAATACGGATCACGCACAGACCTTCAAAGCTGCTGAACAAGCTGAACGAGAGATGCATGACCTGCTTTGTCAGGAATGCTAGAGTAAATAAATGTGCCAATTGTGCCCTTGTGCCAAACAGATACCGAGACCACTGGCCAACATGTTTAATCAAAGTGATAGAATCATATACTAAACTGACAGCCTGGACAAACTGAAAGGTTGGTTAACCAAGTGTCAAAATCAGTTTTAGTATTCAGCAAAACAAAATCTGCAATCGTTACTTCCAATTTTCATGCGCAGATTTTTTATTGCACCAACAACCTTCAATGAGCAGTTTTACTAAAATTACAGACTACAATTAGATAGATAGATAGATAGATAGAGAAGTACAGCACAGAACAGGCCCTTAGGCCCACGATGTTGTGCTGAGACTTAATCCTAATGTAAAATATAATAACTTAACCTATGCACCCCTCAACTCACTTCTATCCATGTGCATGTCCAGCAGTCGCTTAAATGTCCCTAATGACTCTGCTTCCACCACCATCGCTGGCAATGCATTACTTGCATTCACAACTCTCTGCGTAAAGAACCTACCTCTGATGTTTTCTTTATACCTTCCTCTGAATATCTTCAAACTATGACTTCTCATACCAGTCAATCCTGCCCTGGAGAAAGGTCTTTGGCTATTGACTCTATTTATTCCGCTCATTATCTTGTATACCTCGATCAGGTCTCTTCTTTTCCTCCTTCTCTCCAGACAGAAAAAGTCTGAGCTTATTCAACCTTTCTTCATAAGGCAAGCCCTCCAGTCCAGGCAGCATCCTGGTAAACCTTCTTTGCACCCTCTCCAAAGCCTCTGTATCTTTCCTATAGTAGGGCGACCAGAACTGGACACAGTATTCCAAGTCTCACCATGGACTTGTAGAGCTACAGCAAAACCTCACAGCTCTTAAACTCAATACCCCTGTTAATGAAAGCCAAAACACCATATGCTTTCTTAACAATCCTATCTAGTTGGGTGACAACTTTGAGGGATCTATGTACGCGCACACCCAGATCCCTCTGTTTCTCCATAGTGCCAAGAATCCTGTCTTTAATCCTATATTCAGCATTCAAGTTCGACCTTCCAAAATGCATCACTTCGCATTTATCCAGGTTGAACTCCATCTGCCATCTCTCAGCCCAGCTCTGCATCCTGTCTATGTCGCGCTGCAGCCTGCAGTAGCCCTCTATACTATCGATGACACCTCCAACCTTTGTGTCATCTGCAAATTTACTAACCCACCTTCAACCTCCTCATCCAAGTCATTTATAAAAACTACAAAGAGCAGAGGCCCAAGAACAGAGCCCTGCGGGATCCCACTCAACATTGTCTTCCAGGCAGAATACTTTCCATCTGCAACCATCTCTGCTTCCTGTCAGCCAGCCAATTCTGAATCCAGAATTAGTTTTTAATAACATGACAATTTGGGCAAACGCTAAGAAGATCACTTTACCCATTTTAATCTGAACAAGTTGAAAATCAGTGAGCAATTTTTTGCGTATTGCATGAAACAGTTGATTGCAATTCCAACTCATAACTGCATAAAAAGCAATCTCAATTACTGCACATGTATGTGATGTGGTTGCTATCGTAAGTTAAGAACACTTTGTCAGAATACTTTGTCCTTGGCATATTTTAATTTGGAAAGGACAAACGCCCTTTGTACTAATTCAGCTGGTCTTAGCATCACATGATTGGCACAGAAAGATCCCAGGTACAACTTCTAGGTTGAAGCTATGTCAATTCATTTATCTGGAGGTGGTAATGAAGACACTACAGTTAATGCAACAGCTCTGAGTTACAGACAGGAAGGGGCACAGCATTGGGTGGCATGGTAGAGGGTGACGGGCACATCACATGCATACCAATTTTAATACTGTATCAGCCGTGAAGTGCTGGAGGGTGTTAATGCAATGTGGTAGCCTGGCTGCAGTCTCATGGGCTATCCCCAACAGAGCTCCTCCCAAAAGTGATTACTGTCTCTGCTTGTTTCCCCAATTGGCTGACAGTTCTCAGTAGCTGAGTATAGAGGAACTGCTCAAAGGCTAATATGCACGTAGAGAAAGTAATGAATGAAGCCATTAGAATGTTGTATATTATTGAAAAGAAATTGAATACAAAAGTAGTGAGGTTATGCTTCAGTTATTCACCAGTGAGATCATATCTCTCCATGTGCAGTATTTGTTTCCTTATATAAGGAAGATGCAAATGTGTTGGAAGCGGTTCAAAGAATTTTTTGCAGTCTAATACCTGGAGTAGGTGAGTTGACTTTTGAGAAAGGGTGACACAGACTAGGCTTGTAACAGTTTAAGTTTAGAAGACAAAGGTATAACTCAGCCTAGAGCCATAGAGATGTACAGTACGGAAACAGACCCTTTGGTCCAACTCGTCCATGCCAACCAGAATTCCCAAATAAATCTTATCCCATTTGCCAGCATTTGGCCCACATCCCTCTAAACCCCTCCTATTCATATACCCATCCAGGTACCATTTAAAAGTTGTAATTGTACCAGCCTCCTGTGAGCTTCCTGTGGCAGCCCATTCCATACACGCACCACGCTCTGCATGGAAATGTTGTCCCTCAGGTCCCTTTTAAATATTTCCCCGTTCACCTTAAACCTACTCCCCCTAGCTTTGGACTCTGATGCCCTGGGAAAGGAATGTTAGCTGTTTGCCTGATCTGTGCCCCTCATGATTTTATAAACCTCTGTAAGGTGTCACCCCTCTGCCTTTGACGCTCCAGTGAATATGTCCCCAACCTATTCCGCCCATCCCTATAACTCAAACCCTGCAACCCCAGCAACATCCATATAAATCTTTTCTGAAATATGTAAGGTCCTAGGTAGCCTTGACAAAGCAGACATGCAGATATTTCATCTAATGGGAGACCCTAGAAGTAGTGCTCATGGTTTAAAAACAACCGTTGCTTATTTAAGACAGAGATGAGGTCATTTATTTTCTTTCAGAGAATTATAAGACTCAACATTCTATTCCTCAAGAGGTAGTGAAGCAGAGGCATTGAATATTTAAGTCAGAGAGAGATAGATTCTTGATAAACGAAGGAGTGGATGACTCTCAGAGAGCTGAATCTAGTGGAGCCACGCATGTGGATTCCACTTGCAGCCTTTGGCAAAGGTATTTGTCCTCCCTGGACAAGACTTATAGGCTTGGCCATAGCCCTATTAACTGCTTCCTGCTCCTATTATCTTACTTCCCCTCCTTATTAACATCCCATATTGAGAACAAGCAAAGCTCTTCTGTTTTAATCTCTTCCCATCAACGCATGATTATAACCAGTCCCTGTTAGCCACCCACTAGTTATCACAGGACACCAACAACCACTGGGCATTGTAAAATCTTAAACAATGTAATGACAATCGACCATGTGACTTATAGATCTTTTGTATGATTCCTATAGAAAATAGTGTCTTTGTGTGTAGAGCAGAGATTCGTAGAGATGTGTCTTCACAAATAGACTCACAACTACTTTTGGGGACATTGAGAATCTCTCACTGGCTGTCCGATAATAAAGCACCTGTCATCGTACTGAAACTTGTGTCGTCTGGATTTGTGGAACAAAACATACGTCAACGGTTTGACAAGGTTCCCCATAGGAGACTGGTGAGCAAGGTTAGATCTCACAGAATACAGGGAAAACTAGCCATTTGGCTAGAGAACTGGCTCAAAGATAATCAGATGGGCCAATGTGCTGAGGAGTGGCAGATGGAGTTTAATTTAGATAAATGTGAGGTGCTGCATTTCAGGAAAGCAAATCTTAGCGGGACTTACACACTTAATGGTAAGGTCATAGGGAGTGTTGCTGAACAAAGAGACCTTGGAGTGCAGGTTCATAGCTCCCTGAAAGTAGAGTTGCGGGTAGATAGGATAGTGAAGAAGGCATTTGGTATGCTTTCCTTTATTGGTCAGGGTATTGAGTTCAGGAGTTGGGAGGTCATGTTGTGGCTGTACAGGGCATTGGTACGGCCACTTTTGGAATATTGAATACAATTCTGGTCTCCTTCCTATCGGAAAGATGTTGTGAAACTTGAAGGGGTTCAGAAAAGATTTACAAGGATGTTGCCAGGGTTGGAGGATTTGAGCTATAGGGATAGGTTGAACAGGATGGAGATGTTTTCCTTGGAGTGTCAGAGGCTGAAGGGTGATCTTATAGAGGTTTATAAAATCATTAAAGGCATGGATAGGGTAAATAGACAAAGTCTTTTCCCTGGGTGGAGGTGTCCAGAACTAGAGGGCATATGTTTAGGGTGAGAGAGGAAAGATATAAAGGAGACCTAAGTGTCAACGTTTTCACGCAGAGGGTGGTATGTGTATGGAATGAGCTGCCAGAGGAAGTGGTGGTGGCGAGTATAATTGCAACATTTAAAAGGCATCTGGATGGGTATTTGAATAGGAAGGATTTAGAGGGATAAGGGCCAGGTGCTGGCAGGTGGGACTAAGATTGGGTTGGGATATCTGGTCAACATGGACAAGTTGGACCGAAGGGTCTGTTTCTGTGCTGTACATCTTTATGACTCTATGACTCTAAAGTAGAGATTATGCCATTGTGCTCCTGCTTTACATATTATACATAATGAACTTCTCTGGAATTCCTAGCTGCTGAGCTGCTCTTGTTACTCAGTGTATACAGGTCCAGTTCAGTGGCAATCCCCAGGAGAGTGATAGTGAGGGATTCAATTATGTCAATAGCATTAACTGAAAGAGTAATGATTAGAGTCAGAGTCATATAGCATGTAAACAGAACCTTCTGCACAACTCATCCATGTTGACCAGGTTTTCCAAACTAAACTAGGTTCATATCCCTCTAAGCCTTTCCTAACCATGTACCTATCCAAATGTCTTTTAAATGTTGTAATCACACTTACTTCTACCACTTCATCTAGCACCTTGTTATATATATGCACCACCTTCTGTATGAAAAAAGCTGCCTCTTGTTTCCATTTTAAATCTTTCCACTTTCACCTTAAATCTACAGCCTTTACTTTTGAATTCTCCTACACTGAGGAAAATACCTTGGCTATTCACTTTATTTATGCCTCTCATGATTTTATAAGCATCTATAAGATCACCCCTCAACCTCCTACACTCCAGGGAAAAAAAAGTTCCATCCTATCCAACCTTTGTTTATAAGTCAAAACTTCCAATCTCGATAATGCTCCTGTAAATCTTTATTGCATCCTTTCCAGTTTAGTCACATCCTTCCTATAGCAGGGTGACCAGAACTGTATAGAGCACTCCAAATGTGGCCTTCCCAATGTCTTGTACAGCCTAAATTCTATCTTGTTAGAAAATGAAATATTAACTTAGTTCCGAATCATGATTAATCTCACGCTAGCTATTCATTCATAAAGATACCAAGGTAAAGGAGCTAACTCAACTGTGATATGTCCTCCACAATGGAATGCCAAGACTCTAGTCTGCAAAGATTGATAGTCTGCAAACTTCCATATCCGCCACAGATTCACCTGTACCTCCACACACATCATCTATTGCATCCTCTGCACCCGATGTGGCCTCCTCTATATTGGGGAGACAGGCCGCCTACTTGCGGAGCGTTTCAGAGGACACCTCTGGGACACCCGGCCCAACCAACCCAACCACCCTGTGGCTCAACACTTCAACTCCCCCTCCCACTCCACCAAGGATATGCAGGTCTTTGGACTCCTCCATCGCCAGATCACAACAACACGACGGTTGGAGGAAGAACGCCTCATCTTCCGCCTAGGAACCCTTCAACCACAAGGGATGAACTCAGATTTCTCCAGTTTTCTCATTTCCCCTCCCCCCACCTTGTCTCAGTCAAATCCATCGAACTCAGCACCGCCTTCCTAACCTGCAATCTTCTTCCTGACCTCTCCGCCCCCACCCCAGTCTGACCTATCACCCTCACCTTGACCTCTTTCCACCTATCACATTTCCGACGCCCCTCCCCCAAGTCCCTCCTCCCTACCTTTTATCTTAGCCTGTTGGACAAACTTTCCTCATTCCTGAAGAAGGGCTTATGCCCGAAACGTCGATTTTCCTGTTCCCTGGATGCTGCCTGGCCTGCTGCGCTTTTCCAGCAACACATTTTCAGCTCTGATCTCCAGCATCTGCAGACCTCACTTTCTCCTGCAAAGATTGATATAAAGGCTCCCATGGCATTATCTTGTAGACGATCAAGAGTGTCCAAGTCCTAATGATGATCCCAGTCAAGTCATGTTCTGATTTTAAGATTCTCATCCAGGTTTTCAAATCCCTTTCATGGCCTTGCCTCTACATCCATGTCTGTACTATCTTTCAAGTTCACAACCCTTCAAAATAGCTGTACTCATCTAATTCTAGTCACTTGCACATCCCCAATTTTAATAATTCCACAACTGGTAGCCATCACTTCAGTTGCTTAGGCACCAGAATCTGGGATTCTGTCCCAATGTCTCTTTGCCTCTCTTTCTCACTTTCTTCTTTTCGATGCTTCATAATTCTAATGCTTTGGCTTTTGGCATACTGACCAAAGACTCCTTTTCCTTCTTCAATGTCATAATGTTCTTGATGTTTAATTGTGATAAAGGGACAGCAGGCAGGAATATATAGTGTCATTGTTGTTGATCCACCAGCAAGCACCATCACAAATTATCTGTGAGCAAATTAGTTGCTGTGCTTGTTTGCAGTATATCAGTGGCTGTACTTTGAATGCTTTGGAATGATTTAGGATGTTCTGAGAAAGAATAGCTCCTTCCATTATAGATCCTAAATAGATTCCAGCTTCCATGTGTCAAAATGAGCAAAGTATTAGAGCACTACTGTCCTCCTAATTGGCAAATACTGTTCCATACAGACCGGGGAGTTGAAAATGTGTTGCTGGAAAGGCACAACAGGTCACGCAGCATCCAAGGCGCAGGAGAATCGACGTTTCGGGCATGAGCCCTTCTTCAGGAATGAGGAAAGTGTGCCAAGCAGGCTAAGATAAAAGGTAGGGAGGAGGGATTTGGGGAGGGCCATTGGAAATACGATAGGCAGAAGGAGGAGGACCAGAGAGTTCCAATTACCACCTCCAATCTATGTCAGGTAATCGTTGGTGCAATGGGAATATGCTACAATTAACCATAAAATGATTGGACAAGCAAGTGGACATGTGATTGTAAGTGATCACTATTCAGTTAGCAATGCTGAAAGTTGTCCTCATGGGAACTTCAAGCCTGTCAAAAGGTTGGTCTCTCACTCTTCAGAGTGACTGCCTTTGATTGTGTCACATGCAAACATCTGAACAAAGAACAAGAGTCAGCCAGTTAGTCCTTTAAGCCTGTTGATTCAATAAGTCCATGACTAATCTGATTTTAACCTCTACTCAACGTTCCTTCATTTCCCCAGTAATCTTTCATCTGCTTTCTTACCAAGAATCTAACTACCTCTGCCTTGGAAATGTTTGAAGATTCTTCATCTATTGCTTTTTCAGGTAGGAATTCCAAAAACTCAGAATCTCCTTAAAGAGAGAATAAAGTTTCTTTTTTTCTGTCTTAAATGGGCTGCAGGGGGCAAAGGTCAAATTGCAACTCTGCAACCTATCCAAGGAAAGCTTGGATAATCCATCAAAGAATCATCCCGACATATTTCTTAAACACGTGCCTCATTCCAGTGGAGAGTATTAAATATATGACATTTTGCTGCCCCAGTTACTTCACCAACCTCTTGTTGTTGTGGTTGTCGCTTGTCTCATCTTTAAACACCATTTTTAAAAATATCTGATATTTAAGTCAGTGTAAAGCCCGAAGAGATAATGAGGACTGCAGATTCGATAAGGTGTGGAGCTTGAAAAAACAGAGCAGGTCAGGCAGCATTAGAAGAGCAGGAGAGTCAACATTTCAGGTTGGAACCTTTCATCAAGACTGGGGAGAAGGAAATTCTACACCACATCCCGGATCAAGCACTGAAATTAAGTGCAGTGGGCAGCACAGTGACTCAGTGGTTAGCATTGCTGCCTCACAGTGTCAGGGACTCAGGCTTGATTCTACCATTCGTTTACTGTCTGTGTGGTGTTTTGCATATTCCCCCTGTGTCTGAGTGGGGTTTCCTATGGGTGCTGTGATTTCCTTCCATAGTCCAACGGTGTGCAGTTTAGGTGGATTGCCCATGCTAGATTGCTGGTAGTTCCAGGGGTTGAGAGAGTTGGGTGGATTAAACATGGGAAATGTGGAGTGATTGGGTAAGCGGTGGGTCTGCATGGGATGGTCTTCAGAGGATGGGTGTGGACTCAATGGGAGGAATGGCCTGCACCCACAAACAGGAAAATAAGAGAGGGAAGGATAAATCCATGGAAGGGATTGAAAATAAAGACGTAATTTATTTTAGATGAAGACATTGTTGGAGTAAGGGCTAATTTGGGTCAGGGAGCACATTGGGTGCTGACAGAAATTAAATTGGTGGTAGTTAGGACAGACACAGCAGAATTTTAAGAACATACAAGTTAGAAGCTGAAGTAGGCCAATCAGTCTTTTGAGCATGTTCCAACATTTAATACGATCGCGGCTGATCTCCTCTCAGCCTCAACCACTTCCTGCCCATTTTCCATAATCCTTTAACCCACTACCGATTAAAAATTTGATTATCTCCTCCTTAAACTTATTCAATGTCTTAGCATCCAGCACACTCTGGATAGTGAATTCCAGACATTCACAACCATTTGAGAGAAGTAATTCCTGCTCAAATCTGCCACCTCTTGGCTTAAAACTATGACCTCTCATGCTAGGTTGCTACACAAGGAGAAACATCTCCTATACATTTTCAATCCCCTTTTTCTTCTTGTATACCTCAATTACATCTCCTCATATCCATCTGATCTCTAGCGAGTATAGACTTAAATTGCTCAATCTGTTCTCATAAAACAAGTCATTCGTCCTTGGAATTAATTTAGTGAAACTCCTTGAATTTTGGATGAGGTCTACTTTACATGAGGCCAGCCTAGAGAGCATGTGAATAGTCAGGTTTAGAGGTAACAGAGGCAGGGATAAGTGTTTCAGTCATACATAAACTAAGGCAGGTTCAGAGATGTGCTATTATGGTGATGCAAGTAGGTAGTTCTGATAACAGAACATATCAGTAATTGGATGTGCATTGCAGTCAAATGGTGTGGCAACATTATAAATGACTTGCTTCAGACTCAGACCATGAGCAGGGCGAAGGCTGAAGTCAGTAGCTCGGAAAGTGAGACCTTTTTGAAGCCCATGTTAATCTTGACAATAAGCCATCATCTGAACTAAATCACTACAGTAAAATACATGTACAGAGTATTGTTTTTCAGATCAATGTATTCAACATTTTTAGGGGAGGAAATGAACAGGGCATTCCTAACAATACATGGGATAATTAAAATTGAGCCAGACTGATGGGCAATTTTCCAAACATTCATCACCAGCTTTTGATTAGATTAGATTCCCTACAGTGTGGAACCAGGCCCTTCGGCCCCACAAGTCCACACCGACCCTCTGAAGAGTAACCCACCCAGACCCCTCTCCCTCTGACTAATGCACCTAACAGTATAGGCAATTCACCTGACTTGCACATCTTTGAACTGTGGGAGGAAACCGGAGCACCCAGAGGCAACCCATGCAAACATGGGGAGAACATGCAAACTCCACACAGACAGTCGCCCAAGGCTGGAATTGAGCCAGGGTCCCTGGTGCTGTGAGGCAGCAGGGCTAACCACTGAGTCACCGTGCTGCCCCGGAATCACTGGGTGTGACTTGAGCTATGGCTGATTATTACACAGGGATGTGAGGGAGAGAGAAAGAGACAGAAACAAAAAAGAAATATGTTTTCAACAATGATGCTTCTAACAGTACAATATCCTTTCAAACCTCACTGGCAAAGCTCATGCATTAGGAATAAGAAAACATTTGATGGCAATTATTGCTCCTGAATTTGTAGTCCAGAACGGAGCCAACATTTTCAGCAGTAAAATGGAAGAAGCAGCAATTGTAGGGAAGAAAAGAAAAATAAATTCAATTAACAGAATTCTAAATTGAACACTCAACTCTTCACTATTGTTATTAAGACATCAAATATCAGTTGTCGTTGAAATAATACTACACTGCTAATTGTTTTCTATTGATCAAGTTCAGAGATTTGAAAACTTGTTTGAGAATTCTGAAACCAAGCTTGCAAACTTTTATTTTGATAAAGTGTTTGGAATGTTTCTGAAATGTTAAGAGTAGACTTGATATCAATGTCAAATATTCCCAGAACAGATATGTCACAGTTAATACAAATTTGGCTACTTCAACTCTGTGCCAACAGCTATGTTCTGTACTCACCTCTGTTTTGCTGAAAATAAAAGGGAATATATTATTTCACACCTTATTCACATATCAGAATCATAGATACAGTATGGAAACAGGTCATTCAGCCTGTTGAGTCCACATTGACCCAGAGTTACATCACTACCCTACAGCCCTGCATTTTCCCATGGCTAATCCAACTAACCTGCACATCATGGGTAACATAGAATGGCCAGTCACCTAACCTGCACATCTTTGGACTGAGGGAGGAAGCCAGAGCAAACCTCACAGAGATATGAGGAGAATGTGCAAACTCTAACAGACAGTCACCTGAGGCTGGAATCGGAGCCAGTTCCTTGGCACGTTGAAGTAGCAATGCTAACCACTGAGCCACCATGCCATAACTCAACAAATAATGACATGCACTTATAGAGCAACAGTAACATCATGAAAAGTCCTGTGAGAAGGTAATCTGACAAAAAAAGAGGCAATGGGTCAAACAATAAGGTATTAGGTCAGGTGACCAGAAATATGGCCAAAGGGGTAGGTTTGAATTCACATCTTAAAGGAGGATTGGGAGGAAGTGGGAGCCAGAATAATTTCAGGATATATTTTTAGGGGATCTTGAATTTATTTTGGATTTGTCAAGTTCAGAGATTTGAAAACTTCACTGAGAATTCTGAAACCAAGGTTGCAAACTTTTATTTTGATCTTTGGTGTCTGGATCCCTAGAAACCAAAGGTGGAACAAGTAAAGTCAGACCTGTACAGGAGGCAGAATTGGAGGAATGCAGAAAGGGGTGGGTGAACTTACAGAAATGGGATGGGTAAGGGGTCTTGAGGGAATTTGGACACAGGGGAATTTTTGAAAATCAATGTGTTGCTGAACCATGAGCACATCAACTAGGACATGAATAATGGGTCGGTCTGATTTGGTGTTGGGCAGAATATTGACCACAGAGTTTTAGGTTTTGGATAACCTTAAACCTGAGAGAGATAACTAATTTCAGTGCCAGTCAAGTGGCATTTTATTTACATGGCAGGGCAAGAGAAGCATGAGACTGGAGAGAGAAATGAGAGTTCAGGCTTAGTCTGAGAGTTATTCAATGGAGAGATTAGAACTGGTGACCCAAGGGGAGGGGAGAAGCAGTCAAGGTATCTGAATGGTTAGTTTCCACCTTAGTGACAAGAAAGCTTTTGAGGCCCTCATACTTGTTTGAGATGAAGTTGGAAGAACAGAGCTATCATGAATACGCATGCTTAAGTTGCTTTATTGAGACCAAATTTCCAGACCGAAAGGAAAGGGGTCAACTTTTGCAAGAGTAAAACTTTCTCAGCATTCAAGTCAATGCCAGGTCTTTGAAAATGTCAAACTGCTGAAGCCTATCCAGTTGCTGGTCACAGTCTTGAATTCAGCAGTCCAGGCTATCAAATGAGTATTGCTGATACTTAGATGAGAAAAGGCAAGCTATAAAGCAGGCCGCATAAAGTATATTCTGGATTAGTGGTATTCCTGATGAAGGGCTTTTGCTTGAAACATTGATTTTACTGCTCCTCGGATGCTGCCTGAACTGCTGTGCTCTTCCACCACCACTAATCCAGAATCTGGTTTCCAGAATCTGCAGTCATTGTTTTTACCCCTGCATAAAGTATATGCAAAGCTAAGGATTTTGCATTCAAATGTCAGGGGGCGACTCTTACATGAAGTTGATAAGTGAATGTATATAATAGTTATTACGATCATTTGAACCTCATGTGGTTTCACACCCGGGTCAGTTAGCTTGGATGGCTGGATTGTGATGCTGAGTGACACCAACAGTATGGGTTCAATTCCTTCTATGAGGCTATTTCTCCTTCTCAATCTCTCCCCTCACCTGAGGTGTGGTGGCCATCAGTTAAAGCACCACTGGACATTACTCTCTGTCATGGCAGAACAGCTTTTGGTCTGATAAGACTCTGTTGACTTTACCTTTATAACAGTGCATTTGTATTATATTCTGCATTTCATCATCTTCTTATACTTGAGAAATGATTTTTTTTTAAAACTGAATCATTGTGAAAAACAAAGTTTCACACAATATAATTGTGAAGCTGTTACAACTTATTAATACTGGAACTGACCCCTGCCATGCTGGGTATTTTTGGATCAAAAAAAGGCATTTAAAATCTCTTGGTTCACAATTATTTTAACAATCTTGACCCATGGCTAAGCAAATTAAATGCTCGAGAAGTTTTGATAAATGTTCTCAATCACTGGAACTAAATGTTAAGGTCTGAGAGTTGCCACGGAAACGAAAGGTACTTTGCATGGGAGTTACATTGCAGCCTTAAATATAAGTATTTCCGAGCAATGGTGGATCATAAAGTGTGACAGGGCAACGTTTTGTGGAAAGTTCTTAAATATGTCTGTATTTACTCTTTTTTTTTTAAAAAAGATGTTCCCTTCAGGTCAGTATGCATCTTGTCAAACCTTTGTCGGTTGAAGACCTATTCCAGGACTCAAACAGAAAACAAAATCATGGATGATTCTCCCTTGCAGTATTAATGGACTGCTGCATTGCTGTAGGTACCTCTTTTAGATAAGATAATAAACCACGGCCCACATGATCCCCTTGGAGAAATGTAAATGGTTCCATGAAAGTATTTTGAGGGAGAATTACCCTTGTGTCCTGGCTTTTTTTTTTATCACAATCAAGATCACAAAGAAGAAATTATGTGCTTATTGTTATACTGCTGTTAGTGGGAACTTGCTACATGTAATTTGGCTACCTTAGGCCCTACAAAGCAACAGTAACCACACATGAAAGTAACTTTATAATCTGCAAAAACCTTTCGGATATCTAGTGGTCCTGAAGCATGTTTTATAAAATGCAAGTCTTTAATACCTTACCTTAATCTGTTGGATTGAGGGATAACCATTGGCCCTGTTGTTCTTTGAAAAACTTTACCAAGACTTTTCTTTATGCACCAGCACTTATTGTCCATTCCGAATTGTCCTTGAGGAGATGTTTAGCAGGCGCATTCACAAACTACTGTAGTCTGGTGAAGGTTCTTTCACAGTACTGTTAGTGGTCAAGTAATGACTGAGAATGGTTTATGCTTTTGAGGAAAACCTGGAGCCTTTGATTTTCTGGGTGCCAGAGACTGCCAGTTTGAACAAAGCCATTCAAAGGAGCAAAGGTGAATCACTGCATCCACTATATAATCATTGACTTAACATGACATTCACAAATAACAGGAAAATCATTGAATTCCTGCAGTGTAGAAGCAAGCCATTCAGCCCTTTGACACCACACCACATCTCTGAAGAGCATCCTACTCAGACCCACCCCCCTCTACCTTACCGCTGTAACTCTGCATTTCCCATGGCTAATCCGCCTATCCTGCACATCCTTGGACACTATGGGACATTTAGCATGGGCAATCCACCTCTCCTGCCCATTTTTGGACTGTGGGAGGAAACCAGAGCATCCAGAGAACATGGGGAGAATGTGCAAACTCCACACAGACAGTCACTTGAAAGTGGAATCGAACTTGGGTCCCTGGCGCTGTGAGGAAGCAGTGCTGACCACTGAGCCACCAAATTATATTGCAAAAATTTTGGAAAGATAAAAATCTGTTCTCAGATGAAAAGACATGAAAACAATACAATTCATGTGGAGACCACTTAGGAAGTCACCCATGTATATTTCGATTGTGTTTATTTCCATAATAAATGTTGTCAGTATGCCCTGTGATCTAATCACTTTTCACAGATGAGGTTGAATGCACAGCAATTAGACAGTCAAAATGTGATTCATGTGCTCGATTTATGACGTGTCCACTCAAATGTCAGTGCAAAATTTGCTACAGAAATTCTGACTGATCAAAGTTGTCATATTTCAACATTAGTAGATCTTGATCAATCAAATATAATAGATGTCAGTCCGTTGCAGATCTTCCTGAAGATCATCCTACTTTTTTGAAGTTATCTCTAAGTCTGTTCAGCAATATCTGAAAGTCTGGGAGAGATGCTTCTAATGTGGTAATTAATAATTAAAGGGAAGTGGTGACCTAATGATATTATTGCTGGGCTGGTAACCCCGTGAGCCAGGTAATGTTCCAGGGACCCAGGTTTGATTCCCATCGTGGCAGATGGTGGAATTTGAATTGAATAAAAATCTGGAATTAAGAGTTATAGAGATCAACAGCTTGGAAACAGGCCTTCGGCCTATACTGCACAGTTTTCACAATTAAGCTAGTCTAAAGATATTCATCATTCCATTGACGATTGTTGAGAAAAACCCATCTGGTTCAATATTGTCCTGTAGTGAAGTAAACTGTTGCCCTTACCTGGTCTGACCACAGCAATGGGCAATAAATACTGGCCTAGCCAACAATTCCCAGGTCCTGTGAATGAATAAAAGGCACATAGAACATAGGAATAGGAGTAGGCCATTTAGCCCTTGGGCCTGCTCTGCCATTCAATATTATCATGGTTGATCATCCAACTCAATATCTGGATTAGTGGTGCTGGAAGAGCATAGCAATTCAGGCAGCATCCGAGGACAGGCAAAATCCGAGGACAGGCAAAATCGACGTTTCGGGCAAAAGCCCTTCATCAGGAATAAAGGCAGAGAGCCTGAAGCATGGAGAGATAAGCTAGAGGAGGGTGGGGGTGGGAAGAGAGTAGAATAGAGTAAAATAGGTCAGTGGGGGAGGAGATGAAGGTAATAGGTCAGGGAGGAGAGGGTGGAGTGGATAGGTGGAAAAGGAGATAGGCAGGTCGGACAAGTCCGGACAGCTCAAGGGGACAGTGTGGAGCTGGAAGTTTGAAACTAGGATGAGGTGGGGGAAGAGGAAATGAGGGAGCTGTTGAAGTTCACATTGATGCCCTGGGGTTGAAGTGTTCCGAGGGGGAAGATGAGGCGTTCTTCCTCCAGGCATCTGGTGGTGAGGGAGCGGCGGTGCAGGAGGCCCAGGACCTCCATATCCTCGGCAGAGTGGGAGGGGGAGTTGAAATGTTGGGCCACGGGGCGGTTTGGTTGATTGGTGCGGGTGTCTCGGAGATGTTCCCTAAAGCGATCTGCTAGGAGGCGCCCAGTCTCCCTGATGTAGAGGAGACCTCATCGGGAGCAACGGATACAATAAATGATATTAGTGGATGTGCAGGTAAAACTTTGATGGATGTGGAAGGCTCCTTTAGGACCTTGGAGGTGAGGGAAGAGGTGTGGGCACAGGTTTTACAGTTCCTGCGGTGGCAGAGGAAGGTGCCAGGATGGGAGGGTGGGTCATAGGGGGGCGTGGACCTGACCAAGTAGTCACGGAGCGAACGGTCTTTGCGGAAGGTGGAGAGGGTTGGGGAGGGAAATATATCCCTGGTGGTGGGGCCTGTTTGGAGGTGGCAGAAATGTCGGCAGATGATTTGGTTTATGCGAAGGTTGGTAGGGTGGAAGGTGAGCACCAGGGGCGTTCTGTCCTTAACGCCCCTGGTGCTCACCATCCACCCTACCAACCTTCGCATAAACCAAATCATCTGCCGACATTTCCGCCACCTCTTCCGCCACCTCCAAACAGACCCCACCACCAGGGATATATTTCCCTCCCCAACCCTCTCCACCTTCCGCAAAGACCTTTCCCTCCGTGACTACCTGGTCAGGTCCACGCCCCCCTACGATCCACCATCCCATCCTGGCACTTTCCCCTGCCACCGCAGGAACTGTAAAACCTGTGCCCACAACTCCTCCCTCACCTCCATCCAAGGTCCTAAAGGAGCCTTCCACATCCATCAAAGTTTTACCTGCACATCCACTAATATAATTTATTGTATCCGTTGCTCTCGATGCGGTCTCCTCTACATCGGGGAGACTGGGCGCCTCCCAGCAGAGCGCTTTAGGGAACATCTCCGAGACACCCGGACCAATCAACCAAACCGCCCCGTGGCCCAACATTTCAACTCCCCCTCCCACTCTGCCGAGGATATGGAGGTGCTGGGCCTCCTCCACCGCCACTCCCTCACTACCAGACGCAAGGAAGAAGAACGCCTCATCTTCCGCCTTGGAACACTTCAACCCCAGGGCATCAATGTGGACTTCAACAGCTTCCTCATTTCCCCTTCCCCCACCTCATCCTAGTTTCTAACCTCCAGCTCAACACTGTCCCCTTGTCTTGTCCGGACTTGTCCGACCTGCCCAGCTCCTTTTCCACCTATCCACTCCACCCTCTCCTCCCTGACCTATCACCTTCCTCTCCTCCCCCACTGACCTATTGTACTCTATGCTACTCCCTCCCCACCCCCACCCTCCTCTAGCTTATCTCTCCACACTTCAGGCTCTCTGCCTTTATTCCTAATGAAGGGCTTTTGCCCGAAACGTCGATTTTGCCTGTCCTCGGATTTTGCCTGTCCTCGGATGCTGCCTGAATTGCTGTGCTCTTCCAGCACCACTAATCCAGAATCTGGTTTCCAGCATCTGCAGTCATTGTTTTTACCTCATCCAACTCAATAACCTGTTCCTGCTTTTTCCCCATATTCTTTAATTCCTTTAGCCCTAGGAACTGTATCAAACTCCTTCTTGAAAGCTTTCAATATTTTGGCTTCAACCACTTTCTGTGGCAGAGCATTCCACAGACTTATCACTGTCTGGTTGAAGACATTTCTCCTCATCTCAGTCCTAAATGGCCTACCACGTATACTTAAATGATGACCCCTTGTTCTGACCCCTCTGGCCACTGGGCGTGAGTTTCCTACATTTGCCCTGACCAGTTCTGTTAGAATTTTATAGGTTTCTTTGAGATTGACCCTCATTCTTCTAAACTCCATTACATATAATTCTAACTGATGCAAATTCTCTTCATGTGCCAATCTTACCATCCTGGGAATCAATTTGATAAACCTTTGTTGCACTTCCTCCGTAGCCATAACTTCCTTCCTCAGATAATGAGAGGCTACAAAACTACACACAAAACTCTAAAAAACACAAAACTTAAGGACAGCCCTTTTTTCTCTCTATCTATAGATGAAGCTGCTTCGATGTCTCAAAAGTTTTCTGTTTTTGGTTAGGAATTTAATGTCCTCCTCCATTGCGGGTTTGTTGACATGAGGCATTTAGTCAGCTAGTAGACTGAAAGGTGAGGATCCTACCATATTCTGCCCCTGCTTCATTCAAGATCATGCCAGGATGGACCATCCGTGGCTTTCCTGCCCTGCTGCCGATTATGCAGACTTGATGCCCAACGATTGCACTGGAGCTGGCGCAGACAAGATTCACCCGAATGTTGCCTATTATGAGGAGAGGCTAGGTTTGCTTTCCTTGGAGCAGAGGAAGCTGAGGGGGAATCTGATTGAGGTATACAAAATTGAGAGGCATGGACAGGTTAGATCATGAGAATCTCATCCCCACAGCAAACATGTCTAAGGTCAAAGCGTACACGTTTAAAGTGAGGAGTGCGTGGTTTAGAGGGGTTCTGAGGAAAATCTTTTTCACCCAGAGGTTGGTAAAAGTATGGAATGTGCTGCCTGAGAGGGTGGTGGTGCTTTATATGCTAACAACATTTGAGAAGCATCTGGATGAGCAGTTAAAATGCCTGGGCAGAGTAGGATATGGACTAAGTGCAGGTAAGCGTGATTAGAGTACATAGAACATAGAACATTACAGCACAGTACAGGGCCTTTGGCCCTCGATGTTGTGCCGCCTGTGGAACCAATCTGAAGCCCATCCCACATACACAATTCCATTTTTATCCATATGTTTATTCAACGACCATTTAAATGCCCTTGGCAAGTCTACTATTGTAGGCAGGGCGTTTATACCCCTACTACTCTCTGAGTAAATAAACTCCCTCTGACATTGTCCTATATCTATCAACCCTCAATTTAAAGCTATGACCCCTTGTGCTAGCCAACACCATCCAAGGAAAAAGGCTGTCACTGTCCAACCTATCTAACCCTCTGATTATCTTATATGTCTCAATTCAGTCACCTCTCAACCTTCATCTCTGTAATGAAAACAGCCTCAAGTTCCTCAGCCTTTCCTTATTAGACCTTCCCTCCATACCAGGCAACATCTTAGTAAATCTCCTTTGAACCCTTTCCAAAGCTTCTACATCCTTCCTATAATGCAGTAACAAGAACTCTACGCAATACCCCAACTACAGCCACACCAGAGTTTTGTACATCTGCAGCATGAGGATGGTTTAGTGTTTGTTGGTCAGCATTGACATGGCAGGCTGAAAGGCCTGTCTCTCTGCTGAATGACTGTATGACTCTATGAGGGGCATTGTCTTGGTTTTTCTGGTGGTTACTGAACAGTGGGTGGGGCATCGCCACGCAGCAAGCCCAAGATGTAAACTATGCCAAGTTAGCTCTGGAGCGAGTTGAGCAGAAACTTGTCATCTTACCTAGGAACCCAGTATTAGGAAAGTAAGGTGTATATGCTGTTCTGGTATACACGCAACCTCATCACTGTTACCGTTCCAGTCCATCCTGTTCATGTCTTCACTCATTTATTCCTGAACCATTGGCAACCCAGTTTTCGCTTGGCATGGTTTTTGCCTTGCACATGGCGCATAGTAATTCATAGAAAGCATTCAAACCTGATGCATCACAGCTTGGTGTGGCAACTGCTCTGGCCACAAATTCAAGAGGATTGTGAACATAGCTCAAACCATCACGCAAACCAACCTTTCTTCCCTTGTCTCCATCTACACTTCTCACTGCGTTGGGAAAGCAGCCAACATAATCAAAGACCCCACTCACCCTCATGATACTCTATTCCACTGTCTTCCATTGGGCAGAAAATACAAAAGTTTGAAAACATGTACTGACAGATATTAGAAGAGCTTTTTCCCCTGCTGTTATAAGACTTTTCTTTTATGCATTTGTGGGATCTGGGAATCATTGGCTGGACCAGCATTTATTGCCTGTCCCTAGTTGCCCTTACAGTGGTGAGCTGCCTCCTTGAACCGCTGCAGTCAACCTGAATGGATCCCTCACACATTAAAGTTGATCTTCTCTGCATCTTCTCTGTCGTTGTAACACATTCTGCAATCTGTTCTATTACCCTAATGACCATATGTGAGGTGTGATTTATCAAGTTAGCACGCAAAACAGTACTTCTCACTGTATCTCAAGACATGTGACAAGAATAAATCAAATCAAATTAAATCAAAATCAAATTCCCCACCCAGTACTGAAGGTGAGTAGCAGTAGATTGATGTCCTTCAATAGGTATTAATTGTATACATAAGGCAGTAATGTCCAATGATTGCACTGGAGAGAGGGTAGAGGGCATTAACCAGGATCAAAAACAGAAATTGCTGGAAAAGCTCAGCAGGTCTGGCAGCATCTGTGGAGAGACATTAGATTTAACATTTCAGGTCATGTGACCCTTTCTCAGAACAGATTAGTCAGGATTGTGCCTCCTTAATGATGCTGATTTGCATTGGACATTTGGCTGATAAAGGAGTTTTTTTTACAGGATGGCAGCTGATGACTAGTGAAGTTCTGCAGGGGTCAATATTGGACCACAAATATTCACATATTCCATTGATGATTTCCACAAAACAACTATAAGCATTGTTGCTACGTTTGGGGATAATTTGATCTGATTTATTATTGTCATTTGTACTGAGATATAGTGAAAAGTATTGTTTTTACCTTACATGATGGCACAAAGATAGGTGGAGGGATAGGTAATGTTGAGTAAGCAGGCAGGCTACAGAAGCACTTTGACAGGCAAGGAGAGTGGGCAAATCAGTGGCGACATATACGATGTGGGAAGTGTGATATCCTGCACTTTGGTAGGAAGAATAGATGTGTAAAATATTTAACGAAAAGGAAAAGGCTTCAGAAATCTGAAGCACAAAGAGGCTTAGGAGTCCTTGTTCAGGATTCTCTTAAGGTTAACTTGCAGGTTCAATTGGCACTGAGGAAGACAAATGCAATATTAACATTCATTGCAAGAGGGCTAGAATATAAGAGAGCCAAGATGTTTTGCTGAGGCCACCTAAGGCCTTGGTCAGACTGCAGGTTAGGCAACACCTGAGGAGCAGAAGAATCGACGTTTCGGACATAAGCCCTTCATCAGGATTGCTACCTCAGAGGCTGCCTGACTGGCTGTGCTTTTCTAGCACCACACCCTTGACTCTGATCTCTAGCATCTGCAGTCCTCACTTTCTCCTGGTCAGACTGTGTTTAGAATATTGTGAGCAGTTTTGGGCCCCATATCTAAGGAAAGATGTGCTCGCCTTGAAGGGGGTCTTGAGGAGGTTTACAAGAATGATCCTGGGGTTGAAGGACTTGTCGCATGATGAGCAATTGAGGATTCTGGATTTATACTCATAAGAATTTGGAAAAATGAAGGAGGGGATCTCATTTAAGTTTACAGAGAGACCTGGTTAGAGTGGACATGGAGAAGATGATTCCATCAAGAGGAGAGACCAGGGCCTAAGGGCACAGTCTTAAAGTGAACCGATGACCCTTTTGAACTGATATGAAGAGGAATTTCTTTCAGCCATTGGTTGGTGAACCTATGAAACTCTGCCTCAGAAGGCTGGGGAGGCCAAGTCATTGAGTTCCTTGAAGACAGAGATAAATAGGTTCTTGATTGGGAAGGGGATCAAGGGATCTGGAAGAAGGCAGGAGAATAGGATTGAGAAACATATCAGCCATGATTGAATCATGGAGTAGACTCATTGGGCTGAATGGCCTAATTCTGCCCCTGTGTCTTGTGGGCGAAAGTGGGTACTGCAGAGGCTGGAGATTAGAGTCAAGATTAGGAAAAGTACACCAGGTCAGGAAGCATCCGAGGAGCAGGAAAATTGATGTTCCATGCACAACAAAAAAAAGCCAAACACATCCATTATTTGGATGGTGGGGGGGGGATCTCGAAAAATGTAAACAGCCGACCCAAGAGCTGCAACCTTCCAGAATCATTATTTAAAATCACAAATTAAAACTTGCTCTTCTCGATGCACTAAGAGCAAAGAAGAGCTGCAGCCCCTGACTAGCCTTGCTTTTTGCTTGTCACTGCTCAGTCATGTGCCAGATCAGCAATTAATTCAGCAGGTCTTCCTGAAAAGTGGCAAAATAGCCCTATCACTGCCTGTCGAAGTGGCCAGCAAGACACCATTCACTTGCATTGAATTTCATCCAATGTTTCCAATTTTAGTGTTTACTGTGTTTCAATAACTGCCGTGAATTTATACAACTCAAAAGCTGACTTCACGTTCTTCTTATACACCAGTCTTATAGCGATCCTGTGTTATTCACAATGACAGACAAGGAGAAACTTAATTTGGGAAGGTACTGAATGCACCAACAGATTTCATCAGGAATATACTGAGGCAAATTCTGATTGTTCGTAAATATTATCACACTTTATTAAACATCAAAAACAGATATTGCTGGAAAATCTCAGCGGGTCTGGCAGCATTTGTGGAGTGAAATGAGAATTCATGTTTCAGGTCCAGTAACCCTTCTTCAGAACTGATAGTAGCTAGGAAAATGTTGGCCTTTAGACAGAAGATGGGATGGGAGGACAATAAAGGATAGGTGGAGATAGAGAATTACTTAGCATTGCTTTCTCAAGGTCGGATCAGAGTCCAGCTGGAAGCTTACAGACTCAAGCTTTGGTTTCAGGTGATGTCAAATTGCTATAATACAGCTTCCTTTCATCAGCCTAATTAACACATTACAAATCTCATGTGTCTGAATTCATCCATAAACCTCTGCACATCTCATCTGCCCCACCCTTCCCACTTCACCTGCGGATGGTACATTGGGTTTATCAGCCATCGCAGAAATCAGTGGACTGGAGTGGAACAAAGTCACCCTCCATCACAAGGGACTATCTAAGAAGAAGAAGAATTGATGCAAAAAATGAAACAACTATTCACAAAACTAAGGTGATATTTTATGAAGATCAATACCAGAGCCCCTGCTAGTCACAATATATGTCAATAATTTAGATGAGGGAGCTAAATGTAAGACCTCAAAATGAAGATGACACAAAACTGGGAGGAAGGATGAGCTGTGAGGAGGACGCAAGGATGTTTCAGTTTGATTTGGACAGGATGAGTGAAAAAGCAGATGTATGGCAAATGCAGTATAATGAGGATAAATGTGAGATTAGCCACTTTGGTAGCAAAAATTGGATGGTAGATTATGATTTGAATGGCTGTGAATTGAGAGAAGGAAATATTTAATGAGGCATAGGTGGCGTCATGCACATGTTGCTGAATGTAAGTGCACAGGACAGTGGGAGATGGGAATCCGCAGTCGAGGGCTCTCTATGCGGGAGTCCGCACCCTCTCTCTCAGGGATCTGGTGTGGAGGGTGTTGCACGCAGTGGTCCCCTGCAACCACAGATTGTGGAAATTCATGGACTCACAGCCAACTGCTTGTTCTGTAGTGCTGTGAAGTCTGTGAACCATGTATATATTGGGTGTGGGTGTTTGCATTCCCTTTTTAGTTTTCTAGAGAACCTTCTTCTTTGTTTTTGGCTGCAGTTTAGTCCAATGCTCCTGCTCTTTGGGCACCCCATGCGGCGAGGGGAGGGTAAGTCAGAGGATCACCTCATGGGTCTGGTCCTGGGCTTGGCCAAACTGGCCATAAACAGGTCCAGGCAGTGGGTCATGGAGGGGGTCATTATGGCTGATTGCCTGCCCCTTTTCCCAGCCATGTCCAAGCCGGGGAGTCCCTAGAGAAGGAGCACGTGCTGTCCACCAACACCCTCGAGGTTTTCAGGGAGAGGTGGGCACAGCAGGGAGTGGAGTGCTTTATTTCCCCCTCCATTTTGATTTAATCCCTGCCCTCCCCTTCACTTTTTTGATCATGTAGCTTTGCCCTTTGATGAGAAGGTCATTGCTTGTCATTGGCCATCCTGGTGTTTCCTTTCTTCCTGGTGGTGGAAATTGAATAAAGATTTGTACACCTGTTGTCTTTCACTATGTCTCACACCTGCACACACACAACATGGGTGCTGGGGGTTAATATAAGCACTATCGCAGTTAGGCTGTAGTGTGGGGTAAGGAAGAAAAAGGTAACCAGGAGATTTAGAGTCTTCTCAGTTCAGAGGACTGACTCTGTGCTGGCTGGTGCCACAATCAGTATTTTCCTGCTGATTCGTTCTGTGCTTTGGAGGAGGAGAGTTTTCTTTATCTTTAAAAAAAATGTAAGAACACAGATGCAGTCGACAGTAAAGGCCTCAAACGAAAGTTGGCCTTCTTAATGAGAGGACTTGAGTACAGGAACGAGGATAGATAATTGCAATTACACTGATCATTGGTGAGGCCACTACTGGAATATTGTGCGCAGTTTTGGTCTCCTTATCTGAGGAAGGATGTTTTTGCTAGTGCAAGAGAACAGCAAAGGTTTACCAACTTGATTCGTGGGGTGGCAGAGATGATGTATGAGGAGAGAGCGAGTCGATTAGGACTATATTCACTCGCGTTTGGGAAAATGAACGGCGTCTCATAGAAATCTATAAAATTCTAAACGGACTAGACAGGTTATGTGCAGGAAGGATGTGGTGAATTGAATAATGCGGGTGCTTTATGAGCTGCAATCAGAGAAAAGTTGTCAGGTTATTTTAAAACCCCAACTCTTCATCTAATGAGCCCTTCCTGAAGAAGGGCTTATGCCCGAAACGTCGATTCTCCTGTTCCCTGGATGCTGCCTGACCTGCTGCGCTTTTCCAGCAACACATTTCCAGCTCTGATCTCCAGCATCTGCAGACCTCACTTTCTCCATCTAATGAGACCACCATGGCGAGTGCCTGTCACCCCTCCTTGGTATGGCCAACATGTGATTATATTTTTTTTTCTTAAAGTGTTCGTGACAGCTAGGTCTGGGCAAATTGCCTTGACAGTTGTGCCCAAATCTCCAAAAGACTAGAAAAGATATCTTTTTCATGGGAAATGGTACCAATGAGCGTGTTTGATTCAGCTCATTGAGAGAATTGTCACATTTCAGCAAAAATATAAGGTTTACCAACATTGAGATGAAAAGCAAAGCTGCTGGTCTGGATGTAGTTGAAGGAAATGATGTAAAGTTTGATATTTCTTTGTCCCTAGCCTTTCGTTGCTTAACACTTTCTTTCAAGTCTGTATCTTTTCCGCTTTAAAAATCTTCTTTCTTGCTATTTTAAGACTAGCTTCTTCAATTTCCCAGTCATAATTTGTTATAGTTGAAATATTGTTACATCCACCTAAATTTCCAATCGTAGTTTCCAAGTGTAGGGAGATCAGAGTCGAGAGTGTGGTGCTGGAAAAGTATTGCATGTCATGCACCATTCGAGGAGCAGGAGATTCCAACATTTTGGGCATAAGCCCTTCATCAGGAATGAGAACTTGCTGACCTGCTGTGCTTTTCCAGCACCACACTCTCGACACTGATCTCCAGCATCTGCAGTCCTGACTTTCTCCAAGTGGAGGGAAATGATAGCATAGTGGTAGCATCACTGGACATCTAGATGATGTTACCTAGCCAGGTAATGAAACGTCTAGATATCAAAGCTACAGCTCAGCGAGCAAACCTACAACCTAAATCTAGACTAATATTCGCAATGTATGGGTTTGGATGCCATCAGAATGGCTTCAATTAATAGCATTCAATTAACAAAATTCAGAATCGTCTCAGTAATTGTGATCATAAGAATATTCCAATGACACTTGTAAAAATGAGCTTCAACAATAAAATCTGCCATCCTTACTGGTCTAAATTACTTGTGACTCCTGAAATCATTCTGAACTGCCCTCTGCAACGGCCTAGCAAGTCACTCAATTCCAGGGCAATTAGGAATGGACAGTAAGTGTCAGTAATACCCACAAGCATCAAAGAGGTTTTGAAAAGTTATTTGTAAATCAAGCTAAAGTTTGTCAGACTGTTAATTTTTCCCTTTACAGTCGTGATTCTGTTCTCATTTAGTTTTTATATTCACTCAACCCACAATTCAGCAAGTGTCAGTGGATGATAATGAGGAACACTCACTTGCCTTGAGATGCTGAGATCTGCAACTGCAGGTGAGCTCAACTTCCTCAGGAAAGCACGAGGATCAAATCCACATGCGTTGGTTCCACCCACACTAACACTTTTGCAGGATAAGTCAGCAATTACATGTGGAGTACAAATATTATAAATGTTGATATATTCATAAAATATGAGAACATAGAACCCAGAACAATACAGCACAGGAATAGGCCTTTCGGCTCATCATGTTTGTGACAACTATGGTGCCATTCTAAACTAATCCCATCTGCCTGTATATGGTCTGTATCCTTCTATTCCCTGCTTATTGATGTATCTGCCTAAATGCCCCTTAAGCTTTGCTGTCGTATCTGCTTCTACCACTTTCCCAGGCATCTACCACTCTATGTGTTAAACACTTGCCTTGCACATCTCCTTTAAACATTTTTCCTTCCACTTTAAACTTATGTCCCTTGGTATTTTACATTACCACCCCAGGAAACAGACTTTGACTATCCAGCATATTCATGCCTCTCATCATTTTATATACTTTTATCAGGTCCACCCTCAGCCTGGGAAAAACAATCCAAGATTGTCCAACCTCTCCAAAGTACACACCATTCCAAGCAACATCCTGGTAAACCTATTTGCAGTGTCCATATCTTTCTGATAGTGTGGTGACCAAAACTGCACATAATGTTTCAACTGTGGCTGAACAAAAGTTTTATACAGCTGAAACGTGACTTGTCAATATTTATACTCAATGACCTGACCGATGAAGGCAAGCATACCAAAGACCTTTTTCATTACCTTATCCACTTGTGTTGCCACTTGTAGGGATATATGTACTTGCATCCAAAGCTCCCTCTGTATATCAGTGCTCCTAAGGGTCACTTACCTCTTGTATTTAATCTCCCAAAACGCATTACTTCATATTTGTCCGAATTAAACTCCATCTGCCATTTCTCCACCCAACTTTCCAACTTATCTATAACCTACTGTATTTGACAATACCATTTGACAATGGTATTCCTCACTATTCACAACACCACCAATTTTCATATCATCTACAAACTTATTGATCAGATCACCTACATTTTCATCGAAATCATTCATATAAATTATATAAAACAGAGGTCCCAGCACTGATCGCTGTGGAGCATCACTGGTCACAAGCCTCTAATCAGAAAAACGTCCCTGCACAACTACCCTCCATCTTCTGTGACTAAGCTAAACTTGTATCCAACTTACCAACTTACTGAGGATCTCATGTGGTTTAATCTTCTTGACTAGGAGAAAGTGAGGACTGCAGATGCTGGAGATCAGAGCTGAAAATGTGTTGCTGGAAAAGCAGCAGGTCAGGCAGCATCCAAGGAGCAGGAGAATCGACGTTTCGGGCATGAGCCCTTCTTCAGGAATAATCTTCTTGACTAACTCACCATGAGAAACCTCGTTAAATGCTTTAGTAAAATCCACGTAGAAAACATCCATCATCTTCACCACTTCCTTAAAAAGCTCAATCAAATTTGTGATGCAACATCTCCACGGCATAATGCCATGCTGCCCATTCCTAATAAGTCCATTCTTATCCAAATGTAAGTATTCCAAAGAATCATCTGCAATAATTTCCCTACTACAGGTGTAAAGATTACCGGCCTGTAATTTCCTGGATTATCCCTATTACCCTCCTTAAGCAAAGGAACAACTTTGGCTATTCTCCAATCTTCTGGGGCTGAGCCTGTGGCTAAAGATATCTGCCAAGGGCCCATCAATGCCCGAAACATCGATTCTCCTGCTCCTTGGATGCTGCCTGACCTGCTACACTTTTCCAGCAACACATTTTCAGCTCTGATCTCCAGCATCTGCAGTCCTTACTTTCTCCTACAAGAGCCCATCAAGTACAGTATCCTTTGTCTCCTACAGTATCAAGGGATAGAGTCCATCAGGCCCTGGGGACTTATCGACCTCAATGTTTTTCAAGATACCTACTACCTCCTTATTTTTAATATGGACATATCTGAGAATAGCAACATATCCATCCCTAATTTTACTTTCATCCACATCCTTCTGCTTGGTGAATACTGATATGAAGCAATTATTAGGCATTTAATCTACTACCTATGGCTCCATGCATAAATTCCTACCTTTGTCTTTGAATGGACAATCCTAGCTACCCTCTTGCTCCTAATAGACACATAAAATGCCTTGGGACTTTCCTTATTCCTACTTACCAAAGATAATTCATGGCCCATCTAAGCCCTCCTAATTCCTTCTTTATGTTGTTTCCTTTTTACTATATGTTCCTCAAAGGCCTTGTCTGATTTCAATTTCCTAAACCTTACATATGCTTCATTTTCCTTTTGGACTTATATTTCAGTATCTCTTGCCATCCAGGGTCCCTGAATCTCGCCACCATGATCTTTCATCCTCACAGGAACATGTTGACCCTGAACTCTGATGGACTGGTCTTTAAAAAACACCAACATGTCAGATTTGGAATGCCCTCAAACAGCTTCTCCAAACTAATTTATCCTGTTCTGGCCTAATACTGTTAAAGTTAGCCTTCACCCAGTCTAGCCCTTTCACCGAAGGACCGGTCTTATTCTTATCAATAACTATCTTATAACTTACGGAATTGTGATCATTGTTCCCAAAATACTCCCCTACTGAAACTTCAATCACTCAACCAAACTCAATCACCAATACAAGGTCTAATATGGTCTCCTCCTTAGTTGCACATTCTATATGTTGTTTCAAAAAAGCCTCCTGAATTCACTTAACACATTTTGCCTCATCTAAGCCACAGGAACTGAAGGAATTCCAGTCAACATTGGGGAAATTAACATCACCCACTACAACAACCCTATTGTTTTTACATCTTTCCATGATCTGCTTGCATATTGATTCCTCCATCTCCTGATGACAATTGGGAGGCCTTTAGTGAACTCCATCACAATAATTGTAGCTTTCTTATTCCTGAGTTCTAAATGTACATCCTCACTGGGTGAGCCCTCCAAGATGTCCTCTCTCAGTATAGCTGTGATGTTCTCCTTAATCAATAATGCAATTCCTACACCCCTGTTACATCTCTCTCTATCATGCCTGAAACACCTAAACCCTGGACCAGGTTAAGCTGCCAATCTCGTCCTTATCTCAACCACGTTTCTTCAGTAGTTACAACATCATGGTTTCATGTACTAACCCAGGCTCTAAACTCATCTGCCTTACCTGTTTTACTCCTTACATGATTTGGAGGTGTTGGAGTAAGGTGGACAAATTTAAAAATCAGTTGTGGAAGAGATTGTGGTGCTTGGGTCAGAACTGCCTTTGTGCAGATAGTCAAAAGATTCTGCAAGGAGTAAGTTAAAAATCATACAAGACCAGGTTATAATCCAACAGGTTTATTTGGCAGCAGTAGCTTTAGAAGCACTGCTTCTTCATCAGGTGATCCTGCTCCACAACCACCTGATGAAGAAGCAGCACTTAGAAAGCTAGTGCTTTCAAATAAACCTGTTGGACTATAACCTGATCTTGTGTGATCTTTAACTTACTCGTTGCAGAATTTATTTGCAGGAAAGTCTATTAACTCTGCACAATTGTTGATAATATCATACAATACAAGGTCATCTTTTTTTGACTATCTGCACAAAGGCAGTTCTGACCCAAGCACCACAATCTCTTCCACAGGTAGGGCAAAGAGGCAAGTCATGCTGGTCAAAGAGTTGAAGCAAGTCCGTACTGTTAGGCACCAATCTGATCCATACTGACCATCCAGACAACTGAATAGCTGACCAACAAGTCTGGGTTGCTGTGACAATATGTGCTTCCATGCGCATGATGTGGTCCAGAGCTATTGATAATGATAATAGAAGCCCAAATTTCCTTTCTACCACTTTGCTAATGTGGAATTTGCTCCACTAATATTGTCTGCCTTTGGAAAATGTTGGAAGTGTTTGTAGTTTGATATTTAACTTGTTTAGGAATATATTTTCCTTGGCCATCAGATCCTAGAATAAGGCTTGAACACAAAGCTTCTGGCTCAGGAGCAGAGACACTTCCCACTGTGTAACAAGAGCTCCAGCAAAGCAAAGCAGAAGAGGTAAAATTTGAGTGATTCAAATAACATTTTAAGTTATGGAAGGCAAATTTACATGCTAAAGGAATGAGCTTCAAAGACACTTTTCCAGCATCATATTTTCATTGCTGTGACTAGGAGGTTGCTGTCTCTGGTTTGTAACTCTAACACCAGGTCATTTGAAGATACCAAAACTGATGAGGTTACTTCATCCGAGTGGGACGGTTGGAGCTACACTCATACAGGAAAATGGACAGTGTCCTATCACACTCCTGATGATGCCTTGTAGATGTTGGACAGACTTTGTGGATACAATATGGGAGTTATTCACGACAGAATGCCTTGTCTCTGACATATCACATTCCTGACTGTGACTTTGCGTAGTGGACAGCCTTTGAGGAGTCAGCAGTAGTATTAGATTAGATTCCCCACAATGTGGAAACAGGCCCTTTGGCCCAACAAGTCCACACTGACCCTCTGAAGAGTAATCCACCCAGACACATTTCCCTCTGACTAATGCACCTAACACTATGGGCAATTTAACATGACTAATTCACCTGACCTGTACATCTTTGGAATGTGGGAGGAAACCGGAGCACCCAGAGATAACCCACGCCGACACGGGGAGAATGTGCAAACTCCACACAGACAGTTGCCCAAGTTTGAAATTGAATTCGGGTCCCTGGCACTGTGAGGCAGCAATGCTAACCTCTGAGCCACCGTGCCGTATTACTTCTGTAGAATTTCCTTCTTTTTTATTCTTGTATGAGACACAGGTGTCACTGGCAAAGCTAGTGCTTGTGACCCATCCCTAGTTATCCTTGATCTGACTGGCTTGTTAAGGTAATTTCAGAGGGCAGATAAGAGTCAATCACATTGCTGTGGGTTTGAAGTCTTATGTAGACCGTTTCAGATAAGGACAGCAGATTTCCTTAGCTAAAGTGTACCAGCTGGGATTTTTAAACACTCTGCTATAAATTCCAGATTTTATTGAATTCATATTTCACCATGTATCATGGTGGGATTTGGACTCATGCTCCTAGACTATTATCTTTGGTTTCTAACTTACTAGTCCAATGACAGCATCCTTAACCCATCACCTCTTCTATCTGTAGTTTTTAGATGGTCAGTTCAGTTCAATTTCTGGTCAATTGTAACCCCCAAGATTTTGATGATGGGGGTTTCAGCACTGATAATTCCATTGAACCTCAAGGGGCGATGATTAAGGTGATAATGACTATGCACTTATCGAGCATAGTCATTGCCTGGCCTTTGGTGACCATGTAACATGAAAGTCAAGAGATTGGCTAGATCTTGGGAAATTCAATTGAATCTCTGTCAACTTGGTCAGTGCCAATACTGTACCTGGTCAGAGTGAAAGAAAAAATACAAGGTCCTTTTTACTACTAGGGTTATCAATACACAAACTGGTGGTATTATGCTGAACAGCTCTAGCACAAGTCATAAGGACAATTGTGCTTTAAAGTTGTGAGGCCTACTTCTAAAAGATTGCTGATTTTTTTCATAGAATCCCTACTGTGTGGAAACAGGCCATTCAGCCCAACAAGTCCTCACCAAGACCATCCCTCCCAGACTCACCCTCCTATTCCATCTCTGTAACCCTGCATTTCTCATGGCTGACTCACCTAACTTACACATCCCTAGACACTATGGATAATTTAGCGTGGCCATTCCACCTAACCCGCACATCTTTGGACTGTGGGAGGAAACCAGAGCAGCCAGAGGAAACCTACAGGGAAACATGCAAATGCTACACAGTTGCCAGAGGGTGCAAGCAAACCCAGATCCCTGGCACTGTGAGGCAGCAGTGTTAACCACTGAGCCACAGTGGCGACCCTTAGAGGATGCTTAAAAGAAACGTAACTACACTGAAGGAACTTTCTGATGTTCAGCCGATTGTGCTTAACTTAAAAAATAGCATTGAAAATGTGGTCACTGTACACAATAAATGTACCCGGCCTGATTTCATTTGAATCAAGAAGCACTTTGGAAAAGTAGATGAATTAAATTTGCAATTGTCAATAAAGCAGAATGACATTCAAAAAGAAACCAATGAGGCAGCAAATGACAGGACAGATAAGCTATGCAGTGAATGGAAAATGGCTGTTGTTCGGTCTGTGGTCTCATCAAAAAAGAGAATTTCACAAAGTTTTGACTGAAAGGTGACTTTTACTATCGTGTTGGGGTTAATTTTTTTTTCCTTGATCCTCTCTTTTACATCTTACTAAAGTATCCTAGCAACCTCTGCAACATGGGCCATGACAGAATATATTTCAGTGACAAAAAAGGAGATTTCGTTCATGCTTAGTCACCTTTTAAGGTCATGATTTTATCATATCTAGCAAAAAATGCCTGTCTACTGAGAAATAATTGCAATTGCTATTCATTTATTATTCATTCCTTTTGACAAAAAAGTTAATTTATCCAAAGGAAGTTATGAACAAAGAAATTCTTAAGGCACTGGTTATTGGGTCAAATACTTTCGACTTAAAAGGTTGATTTAGAAATTGCTATTCCACTGACTCTGAGCTCTTAATGCATTCCCATTCAGTCCTTCATTTCATCATAAACTACCAAGCATTCAACCATCCAGAGTTCTAACTCTAACCCACTAGAATTCCCTACTGTGTTAATGCCCCTCGACGTCTTTCCCATTCTTCACAACTCTGCCTTAAGCTAATACCTTTATATTGTATTTGTTTTACATATTACATAATATATATTTTATGACCACTCCCTCCGAATGTCTTATTGTTGATCTCAACATCTGCGAAGTAACATTTATCTGCACTAATCAGGCTATAAAATCACTGGTTGCTAGTTATATTAAAGCAACCATGCATTCACAAACACTTGTACAGAGGCCATTCGAGAGTAAGTATTTACCTTGTATTTATCTCAGAAAGAAAGAAACAGCAAACCACAAACCAATCACAAAAAAAAACTGTTTTGCTCAGGAAGCATTTTTGTCTGACTGCCTCTGTGAAGCCGCTTGGGATTCTTTTTCTCGATATTAAAGGAACAGGATAATAGCAAACTTGTTTATAAGACCGTCTCTGACAGATATTTGTTTCTATTCTCATTGTGCAACTGCCTTTTCTTATTTGCTGACTTAGAGGAGAAACCTTTCCAACAAAATCCTGCCTTTACGCTCTAGGCTCCAACTTTATTACTGGAACATATTTGGCCTTTATATTAGGTTAAAACATTGTGTCGGTCAGCAGGTTCCATTTTTCATGCAGTAGCTTTTCAGTCTTTACTATATCGTGACATCTTTCAGATTGCATTCCAGCCTGGGTGAGTCCCCATTATATATTTTGTAAGAGCATTTGCATCATTTTAAAGTAGGTTTTGTTGCAAAATACTGGCTACCATTGGAATTGAGCAGAGAATCAATGAAGAGATTTGAACAGAGTTGTTCAAAATTATGAAAGGTTTTGATAGCGTAAGTGAGAAAAGGCTGTTTTTATTGGCAGGTGGTAAGTAAACAAAGGACACAGATTTAAGGGAACTGGCAAAAGGGCCAGTGGGAGGATTATGTGAACATTTTCCTGATGAATCAGCTGTTAAGTCTGAAATGCACTGCCTAAAAGGGTAGTGAAAGCATACTCAAAAGTAGCTTTCCATGGGAAATAGACATGATTAGATAAACATTTACAGGACAATGAGGAAAGTGCAAAGCCATTGGATTTATTTATTGCTCTTTTAAAAACCATCAGCAGCATCGGTCAAACATTCTCTCTCTTTGTTGTAGAATTCTCTGATATGAGGGTGAATGCATTGCAGAAAAGGTTCGTATTGTTACCTTGATCAAATATATCTGTTTCAGCAGATGCTGGAATGCTAGCTGACTCCTTGCAGCTTCCATAAGTCAGCTTATTGGATTCAATAATGGGGATGGAAATGATGGTGAGTTGGGAGACGCAGGGGAGACTAAACAGAAACAAATTCTCAATACTTTCTTCAACCTAGTGAATCATTCACATGCAAGAAATCACAAGCAAAGTCAATAACTGTGTGAATTAGCAATCCTGTCTTATTTTTCAAAAAAGTAATATATATCGTAACTGTCAATGCATTGTCTCAACATGAGTTAGATTGAATTACACAAATGGTTGTGTCTCACATATGAGAAATGTACGATTTGGGGGTTGGTTACAGCATCTTCTCAAGTTCACAATTGTCCAATCAGGTGGACTTCAATTTGGATACTCAAAGAAGTCCCAAAATTAGTCTTCAAGCCTTATTAATATCATCTGTGTGGATAATTCAAACCTGTTGCACCTTTACAGGTAGTACACATTATCAGTGCAATTGACTTAAATGCAACAGCTGAGATTAAATCTTGGATAAGTAATTAGGATGGAGGGAGCTACTGAAAGGACTATAGTGGCATGAGGTCATTCTTAATTCTCCTGGCCTTCTCAATTTTTCTTTTAGGTTTAAACTGACCTATCAATTCTGACTATATCCTAGGCTTTGACAGTTTTTTGAGTGGTCCAAGCCATTTGGAAACTACCTTCTAGAGGATATCAGCCATTTGACCTTCATTAACATTTACCAAGTTTGGATTATATGCTTTAGAGAGTCACCCTAGATGTTGAAAGTAATCAGTCTGATGCATTCAACACTGGGCAGTGCACAGATTAATCATGGACATTTCGACCGCAATGTTCATCATCATTCTGCACTGGAAAGATGGGTGCTTGAATACAAAATACTAACCTTGGGTGTCACAGAAAAGTGAAGTGAAATACTTTTACTGTCTTTCTCTTCTGTCCATGTAGTCTTTAAATTTATTTTCCACCTTTAGAAATAGGCCATGGCATTTTGTGAAACCCAATTTAAAAATTACCCACAGCAAATTATTTGGTTGCATTTCAACTTTTTGTCTTGTTGATAAACATAAACCAAGAACAGAAATCAAAGCTTTATTGTTAAAGCTATTCAGAAACAATGAGTTTCAGTCACATTACACAGATTCCGAGATGAGTCACTTTAGTTAACAAGGTGTCTTTGCTAAGTTGTCAGAGACAAACTGTAGGGTTGTTAGTACTGTCTCAAGCATAATGTAGTTCAATGGTTTTCTTTCAAAGCAAACTCAGCTGTGGAGAGACATAATCTATGGTTTTTTGTAGGGTCTACACAATACAAGGATGTAATATTTCAGGAAGGTGATGCTTAACTTTTGTCCACTGGGAGTTTCTACTCTGTGATTGTTACCCGCCATCTTAAAGTCCAATGAAACTCTTTAAAAAAAACAGAAGAGTATACCATGTTTTAAAAAGAAATCTAGTTTTTCTGCCTTATGGATATCACAATGGCCTTTTCACATTCCAAAGCCGTCTCCACATCATTACATTGATGCAAGGTACAAAGAAACCAATTTGAGGGATATTAAACTCCAGGAAGAACATGCAACATGGTATTGAATTGGCATATTGGAGTACATGGGAATAAACAGTGAAAAATCACTGCTTTGTGATAACGTTTTTTGTTTTTATTCTTGGGTTCCAATGCACTTTCTAAAAGGTGAAGTCCGTAGGCCAAGAGAGTACCAGATGATATTCCATCAATGATCAGCTCCCTCTGATGGATCAAAATGCAATTACGCATCATTACAGAATTTCAGGATTGAGGAAGACAGACTTAAGTTTGAGAGAATGACTTTTGCAACTCTGGACATGTAGTACTTAGGCCACCAAGAGAGCACATCTTTTTTTTCTTTGAATGAATTCATGAGATCTTTTATGGGAAGGCAGACAGAATTTCCAATAGTGAAACAATCTAACAGTATTGTCATCAGGGATATGAGCTCAGGTTTCTGGAGAAGGACTTACATTAACGATTGAGAGACAGGAGTGCGGCCTCTGAACCAAACATCTTCAACAGACGCAATGTTGCAAAGACACATTACCCGTATGTGTTATAATTACTTTACTTCAACCTGTTCAGACTTGTTTCAACACAGCTATGAGACATGTGAGAATTGAATAATCATTTTGGTCATGCTGTGATACACCTCCACCTTCTGGCTCAGAGACAAGGACTTAAAAACAGAAGAACTCAGAGCAGGAGTAGGCATTCAGCTACTCAGACCTACTCAATGCTTAAACATTATCATGGCTGATCTCATCTCAACACCAACACCACTTTCCTGTCCACTTCCCCATTATCCTTTAATCTACTATTAATTTAAAAAATCTCTCTGTCTCCTCCATAAATGTATTTAGTGTTGGAGCATCCATTCTACTCTCGAGTGCTGAATTCTACAGGTTCATGACCCTTTGAGAGAAGTAATTACTCCTCATCTCTTTTTAAATCTGGCATCCCTTCACCCAAAAATATATCCTCTCATTCTCAATACCTTACAAGAGGTAATATCTGCTTTACATCTACTTTGTTAGAATTAAAATTAGAATTAGGCTAATTGCATGTGTGAGAGTGTGGGAGTGGGTGTGCGTGTGTTTGTGTGGGAGTGTGGAGCGAGTGTGGGTGTGTGTGTGTGAGAGTGTGGGAGTACAAGAATGCAGTGAAAAGTTTACAATGTCTGGATGTAAGTTTGCTCACTGAGCTGGAATGTTCATTTTCAGATGTTTTGTCACCATACTAGGTAACATCATCAGTGAGCCCCCTGTGAAGTGCTGGTGTTATGTCCAGCTTTCTATTTAAGTGTCTTGGTTTCTTAAGGTGAGTGACATCTTTTCTTGTTCTTTTTCTCAGAGGATGGGAGATGGAGTCCAGTTAAAGGTGTTTATTGATGGAGTTCCAGTTAGAATGCCAAGCCTCTAGGAATTCTCATGCGTGTCTCTATTTAGCATGCCCTCGGACGGATGTGTTGTCCCAGCGAAAGTGGTGCCCTTCCTCGTCTTATCCTCTGAGAAAAAGAACCAGAAATCATATCACCCACCTTAAGAAACCGAGACAAACAAATAGAAAGTGGGACATAACACCAGCGCTTCACAGGAGGTTCACTGATGATGGTGAAGAAACGTCTGAAAACGAATCTTCCAGCCCAGCAAGCGAACAACCTGAGCTACAAATCTTCTCAAAACTCATTCACACCTATGGCGCAATATGCCAAAAATGGGAAACCTACATCATCTGACTGAGCGCCACTTGCAAACAGCTGTACTTGCTGCATGAATACCTCAGGAATCAGGTACTACCAAAATGTCTTATATACAAACTGCCACTCAACAACCCACCAGCTAAAAGAGTAGCTGAACAAAATGGCTACAGAAATGATTAATGATGCCAAAAACCGACTCTGTAAATACAACTGGGAGATTTCATGCCAAGAAACTTTATACACGAAGCGTCGGACCAGGAATGGACAGACACACTATAATGAGCCATAAGTATCAAACAGCAATAAACACAGAAGATGAAAAAAATAGCTCTTCAGGAACAACTAGACAAGCTCACATTAAAGAACAACACAGACAACACAGAGGCTTGGATAAAAAAAACCTATCAGACCGACTATTAACAAGCACTGAAAAAAACGGCCCTAGTAAGAAGGTTAAATTAAAACTATAGAGATGTGGACAGAAAGGACTTCCTAGTGTCATTAGAATCAATACCTAAGGACATTGGACTCACAGGAGAAACCCAGCAGACCATTAGTCAGACAGTTGCACCAACATTAAGCAGGAAAAAGGAAGGAAACACACAATACACAGGAAAGGAAAACCCTAGAAAGACTCAAAAAGACAAAAACATTGCAATCCTACCTGCTGACAAAGGGCACGTGAGTATCATTCTAAATAGAACGGAGTACATTGAAAAAGAGCACTTACTACTTGCAGGTAATGACACTTACCAACAGGTGGCTATAGACCCGACCGCACAACTGGAAAACTGAATCACATCCTTACTGAAAAGACTTCATAAAATCAGGAGAAATAAATAAGACCGACTTCTAAAAACTAAAACTGGATGGATCCAACACAACACGCTTCTACGGACTACCTAAAGTACACAAACCAAGGCCCCCCTCAGACCCACAGTCTCACTACCTGGAACACCGACATACCGACGAGCCAAGGAACTCCAATGAAAACTAAAACACCACTAAAACACGCCACTCCGTTCACTCCGCCCAAGAATTCCTGAAAACCATCAAAGTCACCAAGATAGAAGGGGATGAAATAATGGTCTTCCCTGATGTAACAGCCCTGTTCACATCCATCAACATCAACCTGGCCAAAGAAACATTGACTGCACTATGAGAGGAACCAAAGACACAAACACCAGACAGCACCAACTTCATCAGCAAAGATAACATCCTCAAGCTAGTGGACTTGTGCTTCACCACCCACTTTACGTTCAATAACAAGACCTGCAAGCAAATTAATGTAAAACCCGTAGGATCACCAATATCACCGAGCAGGAACACTAATGCAGAGACTGGAACAAGCAGCCTTCCCAACCATCCAATCCGAACTTTGGGTCCACTACATGGATGACACCTTTGTCATCACAAAACAGAACAAATTAGAGGTAACTTACAACATCATCAACAATATCCTGACTGGCATCAAATTCCCAAAAGAGGAGAAAGACAACAGACTCCCATTCCATGTGATAGTAGAATAAACAGTGAATGGACAATTTCAAATCACCATCTACAGGAAAATAACACACACAGACGAAATACTTCGCTGCAGAAACAATCATCCCAACACCCACAACGAAGGGTTTGGAGACCCTGGTCACGGCGAATGGAGGTATACAGGGACTGGAGGTTGAGGTGAAGATAAGGCGTTGGGAGCCCAGGAAACTGAAGTCTTGGAGGAGGTGGAGGGCATGGGTGGTGTTCCAAATGTATGTGGGGAGTTCCTGGATCAGGGGGGATCGAGGTATGTGGAGATATTTACTGTGGAAAAGGAAATGGAAGATATAGACTGTAGGGAAATAGATGGTGACATCTCGCAAAATGTCCATATTACAGAGTAATAAGTGCTGGATGTCTTGAAACAGGTAAAGGTGGATAAATCCCCAGGACCTGATCATGTGTACCCTAGAACTCTGTGGGAATATAGAGAAGTGATTGCTGGACCTCTTGCTGAGATATTTGTATCATTAGTAGTCACAGGTGAGGTGCCAGAAGACACCTCTTGGGTAGGAGATAGAACCGGGCGGTGCGGGGTTCCTGAACTGTGCAGTTGGAAGCTGTGGGTGGGAGATCCCCTGAGGTTGTGTATGGTCTGGGAGATGATGGGTTGGTGGTGGGAGATGAGGTCATGGTTGAGGAGCCGGTGAGAAAGATGTCTTCATGTTGGCGCCTGGCTTCAGCAGTGTAAAGGTCAGTGCACCAAACTACCACTGCACCCCCCTTGTCCGCTGGTTTGATGGTGAGGTTGAGATTGGAGCAGAGGGAGTGGAGGGCTGTGCATTGTAAGGGTGAGAGGTTGCAGTGGTGGAGGAGGTTGGAGAGGTTCAGGCAGTCAATGTCAACGGTGACCGACTCAACACTGACATCGTCTACAAACCCACCGACTCCCACAGGTATCTGAACTACACCTCCTCCCACCCTATCTCCTGCAAAAATGCTATCCCTTATTCCCAATTCCTCTGCCTCCACCACATCTACGCACGTAGTATGAAATCTACACACCCCTCAACTCACTGCTATCCATGTACATGTCCAGCAGTCACTTAAATGTCCCAATGACGCTGCTTCCACCACCACAGCTGGCAATGCATTCCTTGCATTCACAACTCTCTGCATAAAGAAGCTACCTCTGATGTTTTCTCTATACCTTCCTCCTAATATCTTAAAACTAAGACCCCTCGTGCCAATCAATCCTGCCCTGGGGAAAAGTCTCTGGCTATTGACACTATCCATTCCTTTCATTATCTTGTATACCTCGAACAGGTTACTTCTCTTCCTCCTTCTCTCCAGAGAGAAAAATCTGAGCTTATTCAACCCCTCTTTGTAAGACAAGCCCTCCAGTCTAGGGAGCATGCTGGTAAACCTTCTTTACATCTTCTCCAAAGACTCCGTATCTTTCCTATCATAGGGCAACCAGAACTGGACACAATATTCTAAGTGTTGTCTCACTAAGGTCTTGTAGAACTGCAGCAAAACCTCACGGCTCTTAAACTCGATCCCCTTGTTAATGAAGACCGGAACACCATATGCTTTCTTAACAACCCTATCCACTTGGGTGGCAACTTTGAGGGATCTATGCACTTGAACATCAAGATCCCTATGTTCCTCCACACTGCCAAGAATCATATGTTCAGCATTCTTTAATCATATGTTCGACCTTCGAAACTGCATCACTTTGCACATATCCAGGTTGAACTCCATCTGCCATTTCTCAGCCCAACTCTGCATCCTGTCTATGTTGCGTTGCAGCCTGCAATTGCTGTCAATACTATCAACGGCACCTCCAACCTTTGTGTCATCTGCAAATTTACTAACCCACCCATCAACCTGCTCATCCAAATCATTTATAAAAACTACAAGGAAGCAGAGGCCGAAGAACAGAGCCCTGCGGGACACCACTCCCCATTGACCTCCAGGCAGAATACTTTCCATCTACAACCATTCTCTGCCTTCTGTCAGCCAACTAATTCTGAATCCAGGCTGCGAACCCTCCCTGTATCCCATACGTCCTGACTTTATTAATGCACCTATCATGGGGAACTTTATCAAATGCCTTGCTGAAGTCCATATACACTACATCCACTGCTCAACCTTCGTCGACCTGTCCCGTCACGTCCTCAAAGAACTCAATAAGATTTGTGAGGCATGACCTGCCCCTCACAAAGCCATGCTGACTGCCTTTAATCACACTATGCTTTTCCAAATAGTCATAAATCCTATCCCTCAGAATCCGTTCCAAAACTTTGCTGACCACAGACTTAAGACTATCTGGTATGTAATTGCCAGGGATTTCCCTATTAATCTTCTTGAAAAGAGAAACAACATTTGCCTCCCTCCAATCTCCCGGTACAACTCCCATGGAGAGTGATGAAGCAAAGATCTTTGCCAGCGGCTTAGTAACCTCCTCTCTCATTTCCCGGAGCAACCTACAATAAATCTGGTCTGGCCCTGGGGATTTATCAATCTTAATGCTTGCCAAAATTTCCAGCACTTCATCAATCTTGGTCTGTTCAAGCCTGCTTCCCAGCTCCTCAAAGTTCTCATTTACAACAAGGTCCATTTCCTAAGTGAAAACCGAAGAGAAAAACTCATTTAGGGCTTCCCCCATCTGCTCAGACTCTGCACACAAGTTCCCTCCGCTATCCCTGACCAGCCCTACCTTCTCCCTGATCATTCTCTTATTCCTCATGTATGAGTAAAATGCCTTTGGATTCTCCCTAATCCTTCCTGCCAAACCTTTCTCGTTACCCCTCTTGGCTCTCCTCAGTTTATTTCTGAGCTCCTTTCTTGTAAGCCTGTAATCGTCTAAAGCTGTGCTAGATCCTTGCTTCCTCCACCTTACGTAAGCTGCCTTCTTCCTTTTGATGAGAAGTTGCTCTGTTCTCGTCATCCAAGGTTCCTTAATCTTACCCCTTCTTGCCCGTCTCAGAGGAACAAATTCACCATCACTTGCAGCAACTGCTCCTTAAACAGGCTCCACATGTTGTTGTGCCTTTTCTGTGGAACAAATGCTCCCAATCTGTACTTCCCAAGTCCTGTCATAATTTTCTTTTCCCCAGTTAAATATCTTCCCTTGGTAATTGCTCCCCTCCTTCTCCAGGCTATCGTAAATGTGAGGCAGTTGTGGTCACTGTCACCAAAGTGTTTTCCCTCCATGGGATCTGATACCTGTCCTGGCTCGTTGCCGAGCACCAAATCCAAAATGGCCTCTCCTCTCATTGGTCTGTCCACATACTGAGTAAGGTAACCCTCCTGAACATACCTGACAAAATGGCTCCATCCAAACCATCTGCACTGAGGCGGTTCCAGTCAATATTGGGAAAGTTGCAGTCACCCATAGCAACAACCCTGCTACATCTGCATTTTTCCAAAAATCTGCCAGCCTATCAGTTCTTCAATCTCTCTGTTGCTATTAGGTGGTCTGTAGAAACCTCCCAATGTGGTGGCTGCTCTCTTGCTGTTCCTAACTTCCACCCACACTGACTCAGTAGACAAACCTTCCTCATCAACCTTCATTTCTGTTGCTGTGATGCATTCTCTGATTAGCAATGCTACACCCCCTCCTCTTTTACCACCCTCCCTATTCTTTTTAAACGTTCTAAACCCTGGAACATCTAGCAACCATTCCTGCTCCTGTGAAATCCATATCTCCTTTATGGCCACAACATCATAGTCCCAAGTACTGATCCATGCTCTAAGTCCATCACTCTTATTTCTGACACTCCTTGCATTAAAGCAGACACTTTAACTGATCCTTTTGTATCATCATGTGAAAAACCTTCCTGATAGATTCACGACATCCTGTCACTGACCCATCTACAACAACCCCCTCTCAGATATGTAACTCTGGTTCCCACCCCCTTGCCAAATTAGTTTAAACCCTCCTGAACCTCGTCCAGTCCACTCCACTCAGTGCCTCCAGCCCACTCTACTCTGCTCCAACCCTCAGCCACTCTGTCAATCCCCTTTAACAAATGGAAGAGCTCAATGAGATCTGCTCTCATCCAGCTGAACACTCACGACTAGAGGCCTAAATTGTTCAATTTGTCCTCATAAAACAAATCTTTCATCCCTGCAATTAATCCAGAGAACCTTCTCTGAACGCCTTGACTGAAATCAAGTAAAGGGACAAAGCCTTCACACAGCCCTTCAGATGCAGTTTCAACAATACTTTATATAAGTGCAACAAGACTTCTCTTCTTTTATAGGAGAAAGTGAGGACTGCAGATGCTGGAGATCAGAGTCGAGAGTGTGAAGCTGGAAAAGCACAGCAGGTCAGGCAGCATCTGAGGAGCAGGAGAATTGAAGTTTTGGGCATAAGCCCTTCATCAGGAATATGATATGAATTCCTGATGTAAGGCTTATGCCCGAAACGTCGTTTCTCCTGCTACTGGATGCTGCCTGACTGCTGTCCTTTTCCAGCTTCACACTCTCGACTCTGATCTCCAGCATCTGCAGTTCTCACTTTCACCTCTAGGAGGAAGATGGTGACTTTGCTTTTACCTGATCCATTTGTAAATTTCATATTTCATTATTGAAACTTACTTTCTTATCTATTATACTGTCATTTGCAAATTTGTATTAGCACATTTTGTGCCAGTAACCTAGTCTTTCATATAGAATGTAAATATTTGGGGACTGAGGACTGAATCCTGTGTCACCCCTCTGATTACATCTTGCCAACCAGAAAAATTGGCCTCATTTATGCCAATTCTCTACTTTCTGTTGGTTATCCAATCTCTTCTCAACCGGATGTGTTACAATAACTCCACGTGATCTGACCTTTGTACTAACCTTTTGTGCAGCACCTTATCAAATGCCTTCGAAAAGTACAGATATGCTACACCTACAGGATTCCTATTATCCATACTGCTTTTTACATATTGAAAGTACATTACTGCTGCACCACAACAGTCCATAGTGTTTAACAAGGTACTTCACAAAAGGTTAAGTCATAACAACCCACAGTGTTGGATGTAATATATTGGCATGGATAGAGAATTAGCTAAATGGCCAAGGGGTGTGGGGATATGGGGCCCTTGTTCAAGTTGGCAACATGGAACCAGTGGGATTCCACATGGGCCAGAGCTGGTAGCCCAACTTTTTACAATATATATTAATGACATGGAGGGAGGAAACAAAAGTATGGTTGCCAAATTTACAGAAAACACAAAAATAGAAAGAAAGGCAGGTTTCACAAGGGGTACAAATAGGTCACAGACAGAAATTGACAACTTAAGTAAATGGCAGGGACAACAAAATAACAGTAGTATTTAAATGGAGAAAAACTACAAAAAGCAGGGGTATTTGTGCATGAAACACCAAAAGCTAGTAAACAGATGCAGCATGCAACCATGAAGCCTAATCTTTTTTTTTAATTCATTTATGGACTGTGTGCATAGCTGGCTGGCCAACAAGTATTGTCCATCCCTGAGAAGTTGGTCCTGAGGTGCCTTCTTGAACTGTTGTAGTCATCACACTGTGGATTCATCCACAAGGCCATTACAAATTCCAGCATTTTGACCCATTAAGAGCGAAGGAGCGGCAATATATTCCCCAGTCAGGTTGGTGAGTGGTTTGGAGGGGAATTTGCAGGTGGTGATGTTCCCATGCCCATGTCCCTCTAGATGGAGGTGGTCAGAGTTTTAAAGGTGTTGTCTAAAGGTCTTTGATGAATTTCTGCAATGCATCTTACAAATGGTGCACACTGCTGCTACTGAGCATCAGTGGAGAAGGATTGTTTATGGATGTTGTGCTAATTAAGCAGACAGTTTTGTCTTGGATGGTGTCAAGCTTCTTGAGAGTTGTCGAACTGCACTGATCCAGGAAAGTGGGAAGTATTCCATCACACTCCTGACTGGTGTCTTCTAGATGGTGGACAGGCTTTGAGGAGTCAGAAGGTGAGTTACTCACCGCAGTATTCCTAACCTCTGATCTTCTCTTGTAGCACTGTGTTATGTGCCAAGGTCCAGTTGAGTTTCTGGTCAATGATAACTCCAAAGTTATTGATAGTAAGGGATACAGTAATGTTAACACCATTAATGTCAAGGGCCAGAGGTTGGATTGTCTCTTACTGGTGATGGGTTATTGTCTGACATTTGTGTCTTGCATATGTTATTTTTCACTTGTCAGCCCAAGTCTGGATATTGGCCAGATATTGTTGCATTTGAGCATGGACTGCTTTAGTATCTGAGGAGTCATGAATGACTAGATTAGATTAGATTACTTTACAGTGTGGAAACAGGCCCTTCAGCCCAACAAGTCCACACCGACCCGCCGAAGCGCAACCCACCCATAACACTACGTTTACCTCTTACCTAACATTACGGACAATTTAGCATGGCCAATTCACCTGACCTGCACATCTTTGGACTGTGGGAGGAAACCGGAGCACCCGGAGGAAACCCACTCAGACACGGGGAGAATGTGCAAATTCCACACAGTCAGTCACCTGAGGCGGGAATTGAACCCGGGTCTCTGGCGCTGTGAGGCAGCAGTGCTAACCACTGTGCCACCGTGCTGAATATTGTGCAATCATTGGTGAACATCCCTACTTCTGACCTTATAATGGAGAGAATATCATAGATGATGCAGCAGAAGATGGTTAAATCTAGGATACTACCTTGAGGAATTCCTGATGAGATGTCCTGGAACTGTCCAACAACCACAGCCAACTTCTTATGTGCTAATTATGATTACAACTGTTGGAGAATTTGCCCTTGATACCCCTTGATTCCAGTTTTATTAGAACTCCTCAATGGCATACTTGTGGAATTCAGCTCTTTTGTCCACCTTTGAAGTAAGGCTTTAATGAGGTCTGGAGCTGAATGGTGATGGCAGAATTGAAACTGGGTATCACTGAGCAGGTTATTGCTGATCTGGCGCTGCTTTATAGTATTGTTGATGACACCTTCCATCACCTTACTGATGATTAAGAGTAGACAGATTGGGTGGTAATTGGCTGGAATAGATTTATCCTGCTTTTTGTGCACAGGACAGACCAGGGAAATTTTCCACGTTGTTGCCAGCATATTGGATCAGCTTGGCTAGGGGAGCACAAAGTGCTGGAGCACAAGTCTTAAGTACTATTGCCAGAATGTTGTCAGGAAGCATCGCTTTTGCAATATCCAACCATTTATTGACATTGATTGATTGATTGATTGATAGACACGTGTACTGAGTTACAGTGACAAGTGTTGTTTCTGAGCAGTACAAGCAGATCATAGTAAACAAGGATATACAGATTGAAAAAACTTAGACAGAGGCATGTAAGTTACATTAACAGAGTGTGCGCTAACATTAGCATGATTAGCATTATTTGAGGCCAAAGAGTCCATTCATCAGTCTCATAATGGCCAGGAAGAAACTGTTCCTGAACCTTCTGGTGCATGTGTTCAGGATTCTGCATCTTCTGCCTGACAGAAGAGGTTGTAGGAGATCATTACTGGGATGCGATGGGTCTTTGCTGATGTTGACAGCCATTCGGCCGTAGCAAGCTATGTAAATGGAGTCCATGGATGGAAGATTGGTTTCCATGATGGTCTGGACTGTGCACACCACCTTCTGTAGGTTCTTACTGTCCTGGGTAGAGCAGTTGCCATACCAGACTGTTATGCACCCAGAAAGTATGCTCTCAATCATGCATCCGTAGACGTTGGTGAGGGTCCTTATGGACATGCCATATTTCTTTAGCTACCTGAGGAGGAAGAGGTATTTTTGTTCTTTTTTGACTGCCGCATCTATGTAGGAAGTCGGTTATCATCACTCTGATGAACTTGACACTCTCTATCCTATCATAGTCGAAAGATGTGTGGGTTAGATGGATTGGCCATGCTAAATTGCTCATAGAGTCTAGGGATGTGCGGGTTAGGTGGATTAATCAAGGGAAATGTAGGGTTACAGGGTAGGGAAATGATTCTGGGTGGGATGCTCTTCAGAGGTCAATGTGGACTTCTTGGGCCAAATGGCCTGTTTCCATACTGTAGGGATACTATGGCTCAAGAATCAAGAATTATAGGGAAAGGGCAGGAAAGTAGACGTGATAATTTTGGATCAGTCAAAATCCTATTGAATAGTAGAGTAAGCTCAAGGGCTAAATGGCTTTTTCATGGTCTTATAGTCTTGTGGTTTTTGTCCAGCGACAGCTTTTGCATGCAAATGGAACAGAACTTGATCACCAAATAAAACATCAAACTATCTGAATGACGAACCATGAACACAATTGGGAGTGGTGGAAATGGACATATTCTGCAGCATCACATCTAGTTACTTCCTATCTACCAGCTCTCTTTACTTACTTATTTTAAATAACTTGTTTTGATATGTTACAGTACGCCTGCAAGACAGGGGACTTCACCCAGACCCTTTGACCTGGAGGCAGAGACACTACTACCCCACCACGTGACCATAAGGGGAAAGGCACCACTGAAATTAGGACTTAGGATAAAGCCAAAAGACATAGGGGCCATTTGGCCCATTGGATCTGCTCCACCTTTCGATCATGGCTGATTTGTTTCTCAACACCAACACCCCCTAGCCCCCCACCAACATCCTCCTGGGGTCACACGTAACCCAATGATCCTCTTGTCAATAACCCATCTATCTCAATCTTAAGTGCACTCAATGACTTGGCCTCTGTGCATCAAGTTTCACAGTTTCACTACTCTCTGGCTGAAGAAATTCATCTTCATCTCAGTTCCAAAAGGTAATCCCTTCACTCTGAGGCTGTCTCCTCAGATCTTAATCTTTCCTATTAGTGGAAACATCTTCTCCATGTCCACTCTATACAGCTTTTTCAGGAGTTTGTAAGTTTCAGTTAGACCCTCCCTCATTCTTCTAAAGACCAACGAGTAAAATTCCAGAGTCCCCTTCTGAAAAGCCCTTCATCCCTGGGATGATTCTTGTAAACTCTGCCTAGACCCACTCCAATACCTGCACATTCTTCCTTATATAGAGGGCACAAAGCTGCTCTCAGTATTTCAAATGCGATCTGTCAAGAGCCTTATGCATTCTCAGCTTTTGTAATCTAGCCCTCTTGAAATGGATCTCCTATTGACAAACTTGGCTCTTTCACACACTAAGCCACAGTTCCCAGTCTCCCATGTAAGCTGTAAATTTTTAAATCGACTTCTTCAGGCACACCTCTGAAGCAGGTGGGATTTGAACTGTGGCAAACTCAGGGAACAACAGTTTCATGTCCCAAAGAACTGGATTGATCTGCCTCAAATTCATACTATGTAACATCCTTATAGATAGCTAATGAGATATTTTTTCAGTTATTCCCTTTCCAGTCCTGGGAATCTATGTTTTGCACTTCCTGCATTATTTGTCTTCCTGTATTTGGAAGTGTTGGCTTGAAAAGGTTACAGAATTAATTCATGGTCTGTTAATGACTATTTGTGATTATGACTATTTCTCCATGAAATATACTCAGCTTCTTTTATGTTGTTGGCTCAACTAACTCCTTAAACCAACATGGGCGGCACGGTGGCACAGTGGTTAGCACTGTTGCCTCACAGCGCCAGAGACCCGGGTTCAATTTTCGCCTCAGGCAACTCTCTGTGTGGAATTTGTACATTCTCCCCGTGTCTGCGTGGGTTTCCTCCGCGTGCTCCGGTTTCCTGCCACAATCCAAAATTTTCAGGTTAGGTGTATTGGCCATGCTAAATTGCCCGTAGTGTTAGGTGTAGGGGAATGGGTCTTGGTGGGTTGCGTTTCGGCGGGTTGGTGTGGACTTGTTGGGCCACTGTAAGTAATCTAATTCTAATCCCACCTTTTCCTGAATATAATTATCATTTCCATTGAAATAAAAAGTTAAGAACAAGGGAATTCTAATGGCAATCATAATGGTTTGCGACTTATTAAAATCATAATTCTGGTGGTAAAACTCCATCCTTCAGCAGTTATGCACAAAGAACTTTGAGTAACATTCTTGGAGATTGTCATTGTTTCTAGTGGGGAGGTCTATTTATGCAAGAATTGCAAAGTGACAGGATTTTGAAGTTTGTTTCAACAGAAAAAGGCTCCAACTTCACAATCAGAGCAACATTCATTTATATTTGTGAACGGGACTTAATTGTTTAATGGAAGGGCAGATGTCCATTGTAAAACAACAATAAAGCTGATGAGTAAGCCATGGAAAGATGAAATATCTCAAGTAACTCTTGAGGTAGAAAAGCGTACTTGAGAGTTTTCAGTCAAAAACTACATGCAATGCTGGGAACATGCAGATATTTCACAAGTGCAATTGCTTACCATTGTACAGTTCAGCCAAAAACTATTAAATATTATCTTGATCTTCATTTGCACTGCATCAGGAGCTAAGTTATAATTTAATAGAGTTTGAGCTTTTGGTAGGATTAACTCCAGAAGGAGAGAAACAATTTAGGTCTCAGTTTTACTAGAAATTGGTTGAGTCTAATTTTTGGTGAGTACTTTGGAGGGTTTCTCTCTGTGGGCCTCAGCAATTTTTCTCATGCTATCTTTCCAATTGCCCCAGTGGTATCCTACTCATTGATCACTCACCCACCACAGGCAGAGGTAGTAGGCACTAGGATTCCTGGAATCTTAGGATTCCTGGCACTAACAGCAGGCCATGTGTGGACAAGCATCAGCAGTCTGCAGGCTCCCTGAACAGTTTGGTTTGTTTGCCCCAGAAGTGGGACAAAGGGTAATTGGCATCCTGCTTTGCTGATGAGGAGCTGGAGGAAATGCTGGATTTTTCTTTTGAGGGGAGGCAGGCTTGGGTGTAAGGTCACTGTCCTGAAATGTTGGTGACTGTTGGAGGAATAGAAGAACAAGCCGTAAGGTGGAGTCATGAGGTTACCACTCTGACTTTTATGTCAGGAATTGCAACCATCTAGATTCTCTCCTGTGGATGGGAAAACAGGGAACAGCTTGTCAATAAAGAAAGATGATATAATAAGGATGACATTATATCCTCATTACGATGCATACAAACAAGCCTAATGTCATTCACTAGCAATAATCTCACCTTGCTTTTCAACACTTGGTTGGTTAATGTGACCTTTTGCACTTGACATCAAGAAACTCCTTGCTGCTTGGCTCATGCAATTCTTCCAACTTTTTTGCCAATGCTCAGACCATACATCTCAAAAGATTCCAACCTTAGACTAAGTAAAACCTGAAGTATTTTATGTCTAATCTCGTAAAAGACTTGATGAACTGCAGAACCTTTCCTTAGTCTAGACTTTTATATGTCCTTAATTCTCTTTTTAATAGATTGTGCACTTTTAATGTAATAAGTTGACCTTTACATTTTGAATATCAAGGCCCTTTTCCCATTATCAAGAACTGCAAATAAATATGTTTTAAAAGGGTAACATTCATTGTTGAGACTGTTGTGAAGCTTAGAAAGATTGAGTGTTGTAAGGCAGTATTTAGGAACATGTTTTAGAGTGATGATGTATTTGGTTGTGGTGCTCCTCCATGCTACTAAAGACCACTACAGTATTACATTTGTACACGTTGACAACATATTTGAGTTTTTTATGAAGTACAAGTTATGATTGTAAGTGACTGGGTCATAATGTTGGTGTAGCAATTATTTATTACATTCACAATCCAAATACTTGCAATTTTTAATGTGTCACTGACCTCATTGATGAGTAGGAAAGTGTTGCTGCCATTGCTTCTTTGAAAGCCCTTGCTGCACAAATCTCAATTTATTCCTGTCTGTTCAGAGATGATTTGAAGCATGTTGCATACTCAGATAATTATTCCAAACCAGACAGTTCTGGTAATCAGTCTTGCAATAAGTTCTTTTTTAATAGAAGGGCTCTGCTTTTGAACGTACTTTGAGTGACAGATCTATAGAAAAGCAATATATTTTTCAATTTTCTTAAAAAAAAGTAAAAATAATTACAGGATAGTGGTTGAATTTAAAATATAAGGTTTCTATTATGAACTTGTGTCTCTAGCACAAAATTGTTTTTAAATAAATGAGACAAGTACAGGTTACTGCAACTAGGCCTCAGTGACAGTATTGCCATTTTAGTTGGTGTGTCATTCAGCAAATAACTATGATCAACATGTTACAGAACCTTTCCATTATGATCTGTCCATTTCTTTCAATGGTCCATTGCTGTCCTTTCATTCAAAGCTTTCCCATACACTTCATAACCTGAACTTCACCTCTTCTCAACTTTGACCTATCTGGTACCCTCCCAAGAACTGGAGCAACGTGGCTGCCATGTTTGCGTTGAAGGAATTCTGTGGTAACTATTGTGTTATACCTCATGGTCAATATGTTAATATATCATTAAGAGACAGCTCATGATATCATAGAATGTAACCTGACGAATGAAGCTCTCATGTTCCATCTGATTACTTGGTTACATCATGTGACTGGAAGCATGTTGCTCTGTTGTAACATAATACCTAGATGTTAATATAGACACATAGAGTTTCTGAAAAGATTGCAGCTCAGGTTGTGAATGAGGTTGTAGATTCATTCGCTGATGTGTCTGGAACTATGTGTTTGCAAATAACAGCTAACTGTGATAAATGTCTGTTTATTTGTCCATGCCATGATTTCCATAACCAGTTTCTTCTGTTACCAGTGATAACATAAGCTTTGCCCCATTAGGTTAAATACCCTACTGGAGGTCAATTCATGATCACAACCATGCTGTGGACCACTACAGCTAAGTCTATGGATTTCATTTCTTCCACAGACTCTTCCCTGAAAGTTGTACCCTTGTGGAATCTTGTTCGACCGACCAATCCTTCATCCCCTTCACCGCCAGGACTGACCACCTGAAGGTGCTACGTATTTGGTTTGGAGTGTGCCAAGTCTTGGGGGGAGCGTATCAAGAAAGTGAGGCAGAAACTGGGCAGATGGAAGCTATGATTGCTCTCCATCGCGGGTTAAAAACTTGGTCATCAGGTGTGAGGCACTGTCAGTGTTCTTATATGTGGCACAGGTCTGGCCTATTCCCAGGACCTGTGCAGTTGCAGTCAACTGGGCCATCTTCCATTTTATATGGAGATCAAAGATGGCCAGGGTCCGAAGGGACTCGATGTACAAAGCTCTGGGCAACGGGGGAAAAAACACACCAAATGCCATCCTCACCCTGATGGCCGCCTTTGTGTGTGGCTGCATCAAGCTGTGCATGGATCCCCGGTACGCAAACACAAAGTGTCACTATGTACTGAGGTTCTATCTGCCCCCAGTGTTTCGAAGGATGGGCCTGGCCTTGCTGCCGTGGAACGCTCCAAGTAGTTGGACCATTCCGTATCATCTGTTCTTCGTGGAGAAATTTATGAAGAAAAATACCTTTGACCACAAGTCCATCAGGAAGTGGTCAGCACGCAATGTCCTTGAAACCCTTCGGGAAAAGGAGAGGGCAGATCCTATCGAGCGATTCCCTGAGCAGACTGTCAAAGTCATTTGGTAGAATGCCTCATCGCCAGAACTTTCCAACAAGCACCAAGACATGGCTTGGCTGGTGGTGAGAAGGGCTCTGCCTGTGAGATTCTTTATGCAGGCCCGGACTCTCTGCTGCACTGCACGCTGCCCTCGAAACGGCTGTGGAGGGGACGAGACTGTCACACACCTCCTTCTGGAATGTGCCTATGCAAAGGAAGTCTGGAAAGGAATGCAGTGGTGTTTGTCGAGGTTCGTCCCGAGCAGCGCTGTGACGCAGGACTCCGTGCTCTATGGTCTGTTCCCCAGGACGCACACCGAGACGAACATCAACTGTACCTAGAGGATTATCACCTCGGTGAAAGACACTCTTTGGTCTGTCCAACACCTGTTGATCTTCCAGCTGAAGGAGCTGACCCCAACTGAGTGTTGCAGACTGGCACATTCCAAGGTCCAGGACTATGTGTTGAGGGACGCGCTGAAGCTTGGAGCAGCTGCCGCCAAGGCGCGGTGGGGAAAGACCACCGTGTAACATCTGCCTGCCTAAGAAGAACAGGGGGCCCACCCAGTCATTTGGGCTCCATTGACGCCTCAGCAGAAGAGCTGGATAGTAAATGTACAGACTTGTATATATGGAAAATAAATTTCTATGTCTGTATGTAAAGCAATGTAATGTGTGCACAAGAATGACATGACCAATTGTATACAGATCCAAATAATTTTATGAATAAAGTACACTTTTGAAATAAAAAAAAATACTCACTTGTTCTCTATAGAGGGTGGAGTGTCCACATTTGCACTACATAGAAGCTGAACTGTCTTTTTATCCTGCTAACACTCTGAGTCTCTTACAACCTTAACTGAGATTAAGGCTCTACCTCACTCACTTTGATACTATAAAGCCTTTACTCACTTTGAGTAAGATGTGCATGTTACTCAATACAGCACTAAAGCACAGTGTTGCTTTTCTGCCATACTATAGGTATTTCTAATTAATCTACTCAGTGATGATATAAGACACATCTGAAACAGGTGGGGCTTGAACTTGGGCCTTCTGGTTCAGAGATGGGGACAATACCACTGCACCATAAGAGTCCTTCAAAATATTTGAATCAAGTGTCTTATGACACACCTCTGAAAGAAGTTCAAACTTGAACCCAGGTTTAGTGCCTCAGCAAAAAGGGACTCTACTATCACACCACAAGACCCCTACTGCTCTATTGTAATCTTCTTTCTGCAGCTGTATTTCACTGACTCCAGAGTAGCATCATCATTATTAGCACATTCGTATCCCATTATACTACAATGGTAATAGCTGAGGGACTTAAATATTTCACACTATGTGATATTCGGGTAAGATACTGACATAAATTTTCAGCGGGCATTAATCAGTGACCAATTACTGGTCTTTTGTAGCTCTGCTTGTCATTTCTCAGCCTTAGTGCTGGTGCCAAAGGTTTCAGAAATGTGCAGCATTTCAATTCAGTTGAACCCTAATGGTGGAAGATCATCTATCAGAATCAATCCAAACCTCCTTTTTGCAACCATATGTTGATTTGTAGAAACTTTCAGCATCTCAAAGCCTCATTGGAGAGAAGGAGAGCACATAAGGTATGTGGGTAAAGGCCTAAGGTGAATTGTGGATGAGGGGTTAGTGCGGTCAGTGACTGAGGAAGCATAGAGTGACAAGTGGGTGACAAAGATAGCGTGGAAGGGTAGGTGAGGAAGTTGTCATTTTCCCATTTTCTAGTGCAACCAGTTTAATGTTCAAATATGAACTTCCTCAGAATATAATACCCATTGATCTATCGATCAAAGTAAGTAAATATTTGATGTATATATTTTACTTTGGAGGATTGTTTGAAAGGATAACCCACATAGCTAAAAAAAATTAGGGTGATATATTCAGATATTAAAATCTCGATTTAAGTAGTCAAAAGGAAATTAAGTAAATTGTCAGAAAAATACATGCATGCCATATGTATTCCTGATACCTTGTGGAATTTGTCACCTAAGCCAATGTTTGTGACTCTGAGTAAGGGCTGTTTGAGGTAGTTTGCTGTCAATCTTCCTATCCCCTTGTTTTGTTTTGGATCTACTTAGTGATAAATAGGAATATATATACCACCATAAAGTATCAACAGAAAGGAACTATTCATAGACGAAAAGAATATTAATTTTGTAATAAGTAAAACTACATTTCCTCAGAGATATTTACAAAGATTTTAGGGAGCTCCAAACATTAGTAGAATGCCTTGCCTCCACAGACATCAGTAATTTAGATGCAACCAGCATAACCTGGAGGTTAACTGTTATTACCTTATACAGGGTGATAGGTGGGTCAGGGAATAGGGTGACAGGTAGCTGAGGGAGTGAAATGGTGTATCTGGGGGACTAGACTGTGTGTCAGAATAAATCATGTGACATTTGCCGTGAAATGTTTCACCTTCAAGTGTTGCTCTTTCAGCATGAATGCTGCGTTGGCAATGAAAATAAATATGGAGATTTGTAAGAATGTGTCATGGTATTGTTGGGTATATATTACTGCCGATGTAATACCTGGTATGTAAGCTGTAAAACCCAAAGACTGCTGGAACATAGGAAGTAGCATACACCTTTGACCTTTGGCTACAATCAAGGTACCGATCATTCCAATCATCCCATGCTTAGAAAACTTGCAATGCAGTGCCAAACATTAACATGTGAATTCAATTGGATAAGTTTGCTGAATAATCCTGAGTATGTGAAGAGTTGCACTGACAACCTACTTCGGACTGTCAGTTGTGATTTCAGCGTGGTAGAATTACATATACTGGAATCTATATTTTTAACACACAGGGCTCAGTTCTTTGCACACACCAAGATCATACTGGGACTGCTGCAATGCCTTTTGCACTCAGCAAAGTTCAACAAGGTGGGTATTTATATTAATGACATCAGGATCTTGCAAGGGAGGAGGGAACAGTCAGGCAATGAGTGGTCAAGAGCAAGCTGGGGTGTGATGCCATTGGTTTTTACTATAAACTGCAAGCCAACACTCTCTCTTCTCCACATGCAAAGTGCTCCTAGAAAGTGGAATCAATAGAACCCAGGATGGATAGAGTAACTGTCAGTTTAATCATCAAAAGCATGGGATTCTGAACACCAGAATGTTCCAGCAACAAAAAACATGAAGTATTCATTTGGAAAGTTTGCCAATGTTGGATTTGCAATCTTTGCATCGCCTATTTCAATAAATTCATTGCTTCAGGGGTCAGATGCTGGTCAAAAGCAATTTGCTACATATCACTGGTTTCTGCAAATTGAACTTGGCCATATCAATAATGTTGATGTTAGCAGCAATGACAGCATAAGAGAACCACTGATTACTGAAGGGAAACTACTGTTCAACTTCCAAGGGTCTAGTGTGAGCCGCATACGCTTGAGCCCTCGTCTATCATGTCAGTGTGATAGTTGTGGCTGTTCAATGCAGTCAGGTTCAGTGATTGAGCTGGGTGCACTATTGGCAGGGTGGTGTTATGCTGTAGACAGCCTATTCTTACAGAGATGTGGTGGTCTCTCAGCTAGCATAGAGCCTTCAGCAAGACTCTGCACATGCTGAGGCAGAATATTGATATCTAATGCAGTCATGTCTACCATTATCTGCATCCAGCCTGTCTCATTATGTGGCGAAGTGTCCTCAGCTCTCATCACCAACAACGGCTCTTTTGAGATGTAAGGAACTCTTTTACCATTTGTTCCCAGTTTAGGTATTTATCATCAGAGTGATGGGCTCTGCCACTGGGTTGTGATAGGGGAGGGTGCAATGTTGAATGCTGTGGCTGCCTGCCTAAGAAGGTAAAGGCAGAAGCAGGAGGAGCAGACTGACAGCAAGCCCTAGGATCAGCAGCAAGCTCTGGTGAAGGATGAGGAGCACCAGTAGCTTAGGGAGAGGTCATAGTCACAGTGCCCTTCAGTGTGCATGGAGTACACAGGAAGACCAGAGTTTGTGGATTCCATCTCCTGGGGATGCCAGCCATGTCACTATGTGCCGTGCAAGGATGCTATTGATGAGGGGCAATGCTGGATCACCAATGCTTTTTCAGGTCCACTAGGCATGACAAAGATGGTGGAGGTACAAGTGATGCTGGTGTTTCTGCAGCCATTTGCTGCGTGGTGAGCTGTTGGAGGGAATGGCACATGGTAGGATGGGTTGGAAATCCAACATGAGACACACTATATGGGCACTATAAGGTACGGGAGAGTGAGAAAAATTCTCGCAGTGAAAATCCATCCAAAAATCTCAATGCCTTTCAGATTTAGCCAAAAAGGTGTCAGATTCAGCCCTACATGCCAGAATTAAAAGATGGGTTTAAGACTTCAGCAGTACAAGTACGAGATGGCTCACATCCCTGGAAAGATAAATATTACTGACCCACTGTCATGACAACTGATGGCAGATCCAACACAAACATCCTCACTGGAGAACAAAGCTAAATCATTTGTGTGGGTTGTGGCAGCTAATGCTGTACCCACAGCAGTGACTAGCAAAGTCGAGAAAATCTCGGAAGTTCAAGAATCGTTCTGAGGGAAAAAGAAACAAAATTGTCTTTTCTATTTGATCAACTTTCATCTGAAGTGGTAAATCTGTCTGTCTCCACAGATGCTTCAAACTGTTTCATATGTTGATTTTTCCGCCATACTTTTGTCCTTATGGTAGATTAAAAAACATGATATTTACCGTTAAGTCTTTTTCAAGTATTGTTCTTGATGTGTATCATTCATATTTAACTATCTGGATGCAATCGACTCACCACACAATTTTCTTCTCCACCACAGAAAGGATCATAATAAATGCCAAAAGGTTGAGTATTTGGGTAGCACAGCGGTTAGCACTGCTGCCTCACCGTGCCAGGGACCCAGATTTGATTCTCGCCTTAGGTGATTAGCTATGTGGAATTTGTAGATTCTCCTTATGTCCACATCCTTCCACAGTCCAAAGATGTGCTGGTTAGTGGATTGGCCATGCTAAATGTGGGTTTACAGGGATAGGGTGAGGGGGTGCGTGGGATGTTCTTTGGAGAATCATTGCAGACCCGACGGACCAAGTGGCTTCTATTTGCATTGTAGGCTTTTTTGATTCTTAATTCTATGATTTCTGACCCAGACAGAAACAGTTGGAGAGGGACAACAAGAAAGACCAATGTCTGCAGATATATTGTTTAGTTCATCACAAATGGCCAAAGCATGGTGAGTAGCCCTTAGCATTTTCAATCGATTTCAATGAGAAAATGCAGTGAATTAGCCTTTGCTTGTGTCTGAGGGATAGCCAGAGGGAATCATATCTTGTGAAAGTGCATGAAATTGTCAAAATGTAATTCTTGTAACCTTGTCTGTTGAAGAAAAAAATGAAGAATGGTACTTTAATGAAGTTGATTGTCTGTTAATGGCGTTGCTGGAAAAACTGATTTTTCTCCTTTTGCTGCTTCTAATGATATGATTCCAAATTGTTTCTTTTGTTTTACTCCTTGTAATACATTTACATACTTCTGTTCAATGTACATTGGCAGCCTCTTGAGAATATGCTCAGTTGCTGATTACCACAGTAGATCTATCAAGCCAGGTTTGACTTTGGGACTTGACTTTATTTGGTATTACATCACTGGGAATCATAATCATTGCACAGCTTGAATGCATAAGGTTAGGCAGTACCTGGCAAAGGAATCTGGAGGATGTGGATATTTTGCTGGATGCTGTCCTTACCATATTTACATGACTTACACAGATCACTTCTGCACGTGTATTCATGTTTCTTGGAATGGCTGTTGTTACAGCTAAAGACAACATTTCTGATATCTTAAGTTTAGCATGAAAAATGCCAAACTATTCCCTGGTCTCCATCTGTTCTTTGAAAACAGATATAACTTCCAACTTTCTATCTCAGATGGTTGCTTCCCAAGTTCCTCTTTGAAAAGCAAGTCTAATTGGCAAGGCTGCTTGGCGTTTTTATCTACTTCAATGCTTACAACGAAAAAGTAACCGGAGACAGGAAAGACTACAGACATGAAGTTACGTTGACAAGTGTGGAATGGCAACGAGGTGAACAGGCAAACATTTCCCATGACTCTTTTAGAAAGAGAATGCCACACTCTGGGTTTTGGTTTAAGACAAACAGACTGAGATTAATATAATGCCAAGAACCGTCTTCAAGCTTAGACTGACTTACTTATTTACTTTAGTATAACATACATGGTCATCATAGTTTTCTTTTGGAAAGGATGGGGTATCATTATTAAGGCCTGCATTTCTTGCTCATCCAGAGCTGCCCTTGAGCTCAGGAGCTTTCTGGACCATTTCAGAGGATGGCTTTGAGTCAACCTGCTGTAGGTCTGAAATCACATATCAGCCGGGCCAAGTAAGGACAGCAGATTTCCTAAAGTGCATTAGTGAACCAAATGGGTATTTATGACAAACAAAAGTTATATTGTTGCCTTTAGGTTGGCAGTTAATTCCAGATATTTCTTGAATTCAAATTTCACCATCTATGATTTTGGGATTCAAACTCATAGCCCTAGAACTTTAGCCTGGGATTCGGAATGATGTTACCACTAAACCATTGCCTTCCCATAATATAGGTACTATATTATAAACCAGATATGCCAGGCTCTGACTTATAGTGACATTAACTATAATATAATGTTAATCTATCATCTTTGTATGTTCATCTCCATGTTCTCAGCCAATCTTTCTAATCTCCAAGACTTCCAGTCTGGTGTGTTTCTTCGAGAGTGTTCTAACTCTGCCCAAGCTCTACTATTCATGTCCAGTGATGTGCAGCTCCATGACATTGTCAAAAGTTCACTCCAGTGCCCAGTAATCCTTATACAGCAGTAGCAAGAGGAAGCAAAAGAAATAAAGTAAAAAAGTAAAGTGAGCACTTTACAGTCTTCTAGACTTTATACTGAGTTCAACAACTTTATATTATAAACCAACTCCTATTTCTTCCTTTTGTTTTAGCTTGTTATCATGTCCTCCCCTCCCTCCATTTCCACTTATCCAAGTCCCCCTGCAACTTGCAACATTCTTCCACACTGTCCACCACTCCACCGACTTTACTGTTATCTGCAAACTTACTAACCCATCCACCTATGCCTGCATCTAAGGCATTTATAAAAATGACAACCAGCAGTGGTCCCAAAACAGATCCTTGTCGCAAATCACTAGTAACCAGACTCGAGGCTGAATGTTTTCCATCAACCACCACTTGTTGCTTTCTTTCAGAAAGCCAGTTTCTAATCCAAACTGCTAAATCACCCTCAATTCTATACCTCTGCATTGTCTCCAACAGCCTACCATGTGGAACCTTATCAAATGCTTTACTGAAGTCCATGTACACCATTTTCAGTACACTCTGAAACAACTTGACAAGTGAATGAGGTGTTATTGAAACAGCTCACCACTGCCTTCTCAAGGACAATTATCAGATGGGCAGCAAATGTGAGCCCTGCCAATGACATCCACTTCATGAATGAATATTTTTTAAAAATCAAAACTGAGACTTCCTTCTACTTGGAGAATTGCCTTGTTTTCCTAGAGTGGGACTTGAATTTAAAACCATCTGATTCAGAAGGGCTACATTACCACTGAGCCAAAGCTGTTTTGGTGGGAAAGACTTTGGAAGCTCACTCCACAATCCAGAGCTGCCATTGACCAGCGAATGTGGATAATGAGGTTGTTGGCCTTCAGCTCAACCTCAGAAAGTAGAGTGAAAACTGGCTGCTGATGCTCCACTGCTGAATCAAGGGAAAGGTGCAAATTCAGAGCAGCACCTGTCAACCGAGACATTAAACCAGATTCGTTCCATCTGCACTCTGTGGTGGCCTTGAGATATTTCTCAGTATAGAAACAGACCCTTTGGCCCACCATGTCTATACTGACCAACAAACACCAAACTACACTAATCCCATTTACCTGCAATTTTTCCACAGCATACTATGCTTTGGCATATTAAGTGCAGGTTCACAACTCCTTGAAAGTGGAGTTGCAGGTAGATAGGTTAGTGAAGAAGGTGTTTGGTATGCTTTCCGTTATTGGTCAGAGTATTGAGTACAGGAGTTGGGAAGTCATGTTGTGGCTGTACAAGACATTGGTTAGGCCACTGTTGGAATATTGCGTGCAATTCTGGTCTCCTTCCTATCGGTAAGATGTTGCTATGACTCTATGGATGCTTCTTGAATATTTTGAGAATACTTACCTCCACCACCCTCTCAGGCAGCAAGTTCCATACTTCTATCACCGAATAGATGATTTTATTTTTCTCCAATCACCTCTTGCTCCTCACCTTAAACCTGTGTCCTCTGTTCTTAGATACATCCAGATACTTCTAGTCTAATGAGTTTCTTCTAGCTTTGCCCATACTCTGCTATTTATGTTGAGTGATGAGAAGCTCCATGACATCATCAAAAGGTTACCCCAGGGTCCAGAAACCCTTACACAGCAATAGCAAGAGGAAGTAAAAGAAACAAAGTGAAAAAAGCAAAATGAGCAAATGTTGGAAAAAAATGTACAACAAAGTAAGTTTAGATTTAGAAAAAAATTAATTCTTGATATGATGTTCTTGGCAGAATCCAGATTTGTTGCCCATCTGATAATTGTTCTTGAGACAGACGTGGTGAGCTGTTTTGGAAACTCATCAATGCCTTGCCAAGTTGTTTCAGAGGGCAGTATAAAAAACTTTTAAAATGTTGCCGTGGGTACAGAGATACATGAATACCAAATGAAAGTAAAGTGGCATTATGTTGGATTTAAAATTGCTAAGGAGGAGGCATTGGATCCTTAAGATTGTTGAGGCAATGGGAATGGATAAGGTACATGCAAGGATATTGAAGGAAGTCAGAGTAGAAATTGCAGAGGTGCTAACACTGAGCTTTCATTCTTCCCTGTATTGAAAGGTGGTGTCAGACAAATAGAGGATTGAAAACTATTATTCCCTTGTAAAAAAAAACATGTAAAGGTTGGCCTAGCAATTACAGACCAGTAACTTTTATTTCAGTGGCAGAAATAAATAAATAATTATTTAGGACAGAATTAATAGTCACATGGAAAAATGTGGATTCAGAAAAGTGGATTTGCTGTGGAAAAATTGGAATAAATGGATAGTCATCAATACATATAAAGAGAATTTATCTGGACCTTTGTATGCAGGGGATAATTTCAAAGTTTAAAGACGGCACAAAATTAGAAAAGTTTTAAGCTGAATAGAACAGTGTAGAACATCAAAAAGGCATTGGATATATTTGTGGATAGAGAGCAGTTGAAGGTCAATGCAGAGACATGTGAAGTGATGCACCTTGGTACAAAGAACATGGAGAGAAATGGTATAAAATGAAATGTACTATTCTAAAGAAGGTGCAGACGGAGAGAGGCGTGGCTACATACATACCTGAACTATTAAAGGTGAACCGACCATGGTTAATCGTAAGACAGAATTCAAGATGGCGATGGTGCAGTAGGCAGCATCTGGGCACCTGAGCCTTTTGCCGCGTTTCTTTATGTTTAGTTTTTGCTTGTACTTAACTTTTGAAGAGAGCTTGGTTGGTAGAAAGTTGGTTTCTACAGGGTCCAGAGCAACAGCTGCTTTATAGGTGGCTTTAGTGGTGGCATTGTTTGGCCCCGAGACCTAGCTGCAGAATGGCTACAGAACCAGCCAGCTGGTGAGCCAGGAGCGGGCCTCTAGCGGTGGTGTGGCAGTGATTGGTATTATGAAGGTGCAGAGGTACTGTACCTGTAAGAGAGTTGAAAACGAGCAAAACTGCCTGGCACAGCACAAAATGTTTTGAACAAGGTAACAATGTAACATGTGGTCGACACAAATAGATTTTGTATCATGGGTTGTCATGATACAAAATAAAATTCCAATTCAGCCAATCAGTTTAAATTATGCCCCAAGATACCAAAATCCAATCAAGTTTAAATTTAGTATTTTGATAATATTAAAAACAATAAAACAATCTGATGTGGTATAAAACTGCACATTTTGAACAGCTAGAGGAAGAACTGCTATGGAGACGGCCCACTCAAGAGCTCTCTGAGAGGTACCTGTTTAGGGAGAGAATATACACAGCAGAACAACAAAACCAAGCTGGGGAGAAGTTACAGAGGAAAATCAACAAAGCAAATCAGCAAAGCTGACTGTTTTTGAAACTTGACTTTTTTTGGAAATCAAAATCAGGATTTTTTTTATTGGACTAGTATTGGAGAGTGGGAGGTAAAAGATAGTTTTAAGAGAAAGAAGTTGGAAACAGATGTTAGTTTTAAAGTTACCTGTTGGTTTTAAAGAATAAAGATGTCAATTTTTACTTTAAACAGTGAATTCTGGGATAACTCTTTGTCTCTATAACTTTAACAGATTCCAGCACAGGTTGAATCTTATCTCGGTTGTTGGTTTAATTTCGCATAGGGGTTTACCCCATGTTGTAACAATGGAGCGGGACTCTGGCGGTGGTGAGGCAGTGATTAGTAAAGCTCAGAGCGGGAATCTGGTGGTGGTATGACAGTGCTTGTAAAGCTCAGAGCGGGACTCTGGCGGTGGTGTGGCAGTGATTAGTAAAGCTCAGAGCGGGAATCTGGTGGTGGTATGACAGTGCTTGTAAAGCTCAGAGCGGGACTCTGGCGGTGGTGTGGCAGTGATTGTTGAAGCTAAGCGTGGGACTCTGATGGTGGTGAGGCAGTGAATGGTGACTCTCAGAGTGGGATTCTGGCGGTGGTGAGGCAGTGATAGGTGAAAATAGAGCGGGACTCTGGCAGTGGTGTGGCAGTAATGGGTGAAGCTCAGAGCAGGACTCTAGCAGTGGTATGGCAGTGATTGTTCAAGCTCAGTGTTGTAATCTGGCGGTGGTGAGGCAGTGATTGTTGAAGCTCAGAGCGGGAATCTGGCAGTGGTGAGACAGTGATTAGTGAAGCTCAGAGCGGGACTCTGGCGGTGGTAAGGCAGTGATTGTTGAAGCTCAGAGCGGGAATCTGGTGGTGGTATGACAGTGCTTGTAAAGCTCAGAGCGAGACTCTGGCGGTGGTGTGGCAATGATTGGTGACTCTCGGAGTGGGACTCTGGCGGTGGTGAGGCAATTATTGGTGAAGCTCAGAGCGGGACTCTGGTGGTGGTATGACAGTGCCTGGTAAAGCTCAGAGCGGGACTCTGGCGGTGGTGAGGCAGTGATTGGTGAAGCTCAGTGTGGGCCTCTGGCGGTGGTGTGGCAGTGATTGGTGAAGCTCAGTGTGGGATTCTGGCGGTGTTGTGGCAGTGATTGGTGAATTACAGAGCGGTACTCTGGCGGTGGTGTGACAGTGATTGGTGAAGCTCAGTGTCGGACTCTTGCGGTGGTGAGGCAGTGATTGGTGAAGCTCAGTGTGGGACTCTGGGCGTGGTGAGGCAGTGATTGGTGAAGCTCAGTGTGGGACTCTGGTGGTGGTGTGGCAGTGATTGGTGACTCTCGGAGTGGGACTCTGGCAGTGGTGTGGCAGTGGTTGGTGACTCTTGGAGTGGGACTCTGGCGGTGGTGTGGCAGTGATTGGTGAAGCTCAGTGAGGGATCTGGCAGTGGTGAGGCAGTGATTGGTGAAGCTCAGAGCGGGACTCTGGCAGTGGTGAGACAGTGATTAGTAAAGCTCAGAGCGGGAATCTGGCGGTGGTAAGGCAGTGATTGTTGAAGCTCAGAGCGGGAATCTGGTGGTGGTATGACAGTGCTTGTAAAGCTCAGAGCGGGACTCTGGCGGTGGTGTGGCAATGATTGGTGACTCTCGGAGTGGGACTCTGGCGGTGGTGAGGCAATTATTGGTGAAGCTCAGAGCGGGACTCTGGTGGTGGTATGACAGTGCCTGGTAAAGCTCAGAGCGGGACTCTGGCGGTGGTGAGGCAGTGATTGGTGAAGCTCAGTGTGGGATTCTGGCGGTGTTGTGGCAGTGATTGGTGAATCACAGAGCGGGACTCTGGCGGTGGTGTGACAGTGATTGGTGAAGCTCAGTGTCAGACTCTGGCGGTGGTGAGGCAGTGATTGGTGAAGCTCAGTGTGGGACTCTGGGCGTGGTGAGGCAGTGATTGGTGAAGCTCAGTGTGGGACTCTGGCGGTGGTGCGGTAGTGATTGTTGAAGCTCAGTGTGGGACTCTGGCGGTGGTGAGGCAGTGATTGGTGAAGCTCAGTGTGGGACTCTGGCGGTGGTATGACAGTGCTTGTAAAGCTCAGAGCGAGACTCTGACAGTGGTGTGGCAATGATTGGTGACTCTCGGAGTAGGACTCTGGCGGTGGTGTGACAGTGATTGGTGAAGCTCAGTGTGGGACTCTGGCGGTGGTGAGGCAGTGATTGGTGAAGCACAGTGTGGGACTCTGGCGATGGTGAGGCAATTATTGGTGAAGCTCAGAGCGGGACTCTGGTGGTGGTATGACAGTGCCTGGAAAAGCTCAGAGCGCGACTCTGGCGGTGGTGAGGCAGTGATTGGTGAAGCTCAGTGTGGGACTCTGGCGGTGGTGTGGCAGTGATTGGTGAAGCTCAGTGTGGGATTCTGGCGGTGATGTGGCAGTGATTGGTGAAGCTCAGTTTGGGACTCTGGTGGTGGTGAGGCAGTGATTGGTGAAGCTAAGTGTGAGACTCTGGTAGTGGTGTTGCAGTGATTGGTGAAGCTCAGAGCGGGACTCTGGCGGTAGTGTGGCAGTGATTGGCGAAGCTCAGTGTGTGACTTGGCGGTGGTGCGGTAGTGATTGTTGAAGCTCAGTGTGGAACTCTGGCTGTGGTGTGGCAGTGATTGGTGACTCTCAGAGTGGGCCTCTGGCGGTGGTGTGACAGTGATTGGTGAAGCTCAGTGTGGAACTCTGGCGGTGGTGAGGCAGTGATTGGTGAAGCTCAGTGTGGGACTCTGGCAGTGGTGAGGCAGTGATTGGTGAAGCTCAGTGTCGGACTCTGGCAGTGGTGAGGCAGTGATTGGTGAAGCTCAGTGTGGGACTCTGGGCGTGGTGTGGCAGTGATTGGGGAAGCTCAGTGTGGGATCTGGCGGTGGTGAGGCAGTGATTGGTGAAGCTCAGAGCGGGACTCTGGCGGTGGTATGACTGTGCTTGTAAAGTTCAGAGGGAGACTCTGGCGGTGGTGTGGCAATGATTGGTGAAGCTCTGTGTGGGACTCTGGCAGTGATGAAGCAGTGATTGGTGAAGCTCAGTATGGGATCTGGCGGTGTTGAGGCATTGATGGTTAAGCTCAGTGTGGGACTCTGGCGGTGGTGAGGCAGTGATTGGTGAAGTTCAGTGTGGGACTCTGGCGGTGGTGAGGCAATTATTGGTGAAACCCAGAGCGGGAACCTGGCGGTGGTGTGGCAGTGATTGGTGACTCTCGGAGTGGGCCTCTGGCGGTGGTGTGACAGTGATTGGTGAAGCTCAGTGTGGGGCTCTGGCGGTGGTGTGGCAGTGATTGGTGACTTTGGAGCGGAAGTCTGGCAGTGGTGAGGCAGTGATTGTTGAAGCTCAGAGCGGGAATCTGGTGGTGGTATAACAGTGCTTGGTGAAGCTCGGAGCGGGAACCTGGCGGTGGTGTGGCAATGATTGGTTACTCTCGGAGTAGGACTCTGGCGGTGGTGTGACAGTGATTGGTGAAGCTCAGTGTGGGACTCTGGCGGTGGTGAGGCAGTGATTGGTGAAGCACAGTGTGGGACTCTGGCGATGGTGAGGCAATTATTGGTGAAGCTCAGAGCGGGACTCTGGTGGTGGTATGACAGTGCCTGGAAAAGCTCAGAGCGCGACTCTGGCGGTGGTGAGGCAGTGATTGGTGAAGCTCAGTGTGGGACTCTGGCGGTGGTGTGGCAGTGATTGGTGAAGCTCAGTGTGGGATTCTGGCGGTGATGTGGCAGTGATTGGTGAAGCTCAGTTTGGGACTCTGGTGGTGGTGAGGCAGTGATTGGTGAAGCTAAGTGTGAGACTCTGGTAGTGGTGTTGCAGTGATTGGTGAAGCTCAGAGCGGGACTCTGGCGGTAGTGTGGCAGTGATTGGCGAAGCTCAGTGTGTGACTTGGCGGTGGTGCGGTAGTGATTAGTGAAGATCAGTGTGGGACACTGGCAGTGGTGAGGCAGTGATTGGTGAAGCTCTGTGTGGGACTCTGGCGGTGGTGCGGTAGTGATTGTTGAAGCTCAGTGTGGAACTCTGGCTGTGGTGTGGCAGTGATTGGTGACTCTCAGAGTGGGCCTCTGGCGGTGGTGTGACAGTGATTGGTGAAGCTCAGTGTGGAACTCTGGCGGTGGTGAGGCAGTGATTGGTGAAGCTCAGTGTGGGACTCTGGCAGTGGTGAGGCAGTGATTGGTGAAGCTCAGTGTCGGACTCTGGCAGTGGTGAGGCAGTGATTGGTGAAGGTCAGTGTGGGACTCTGGGCGTGGTGTGGCAGTGATTGGGGAAGCTCAGTGTGGGATCTGGCGGTGGTGAGGCAGTGATTGGTGAAGCTCAGAGCGGGACTCTGGCGGTGGTATGACTGTGCTTGTAAAGTTCAGAGGGAGACTCTGGCGGTGGTGTGGCAATGATTGGTGAAGCTCTGTGTGGGACTCTGGCAGTGATGAAGCAGTGATTGGTGAAGCTCAGTATGGGATCTGGCGGTGTTGAGGCATTGATGGTTAAGCTCAGTGTGGGACTCTGGGGGTGGTGAGGCAGTGATTGGTGAAGTTCAGTGTGGGACTCTGGCGGTGGTGAGGCAATTATTGGTGAAACCCAGAGCGGGAACCTGGCGGTGGTGTGGCAGTGATTGGTGACTCTCGGAGTGGGCCTCTGGCGGTGGTGTGACAGTGATTGGTGAAGCTCAGTGTGGGGCTCTGGCGGTGGTGTGGCAGTGATTGGTGACTTTGGAGCGGAAGTCTGGCAGTGGTGAGGCAGTGATTGTTGAAGCTCAGAGCGGGAATCTGGTGGTGGTATAACAGTGCTTGGTGAAGCTCGGAGCGGGAACCTGGCGGTGGTGTGGCAGTGATTGGTGACTCTCGGAGTGGGCCTCTGGCGGTGGTGTGACAGTGATTGGTGAAGCTCAGTGTGGGACTCTGGCGGTGGTGAGGCAGTGATTGGTGAAGCTCAGTGTGGGACACTGGCGGTGGTGCGATAGTGATTGGTGAAGTTCAGTGTGGGACTCTGGCAGTGGTGTGGCAGTGATCGGTGACTCTCGGAGTGGGACTCTGGCGGTGGTGTGACAGTGATTGGTGAAGCTCAGTGTCGGACTCTGGCGGTGGTGAGGCAGTGATTGGTGAAGCTCAGAGCGGGACTCTGGCGGTGGTATGACAGTGCTTGTAAAGCTCAGAGCGAGACTCTGGCGGTGGTGTGGCAATGATTGGTGACTCTCGGAGTAGGACTCTGGCGGTGGTGTGACAGTGATTGGTGAAGCTCAGTGTGGGACTCTGGCAGTGGTGTGGCAGTGATTGGGGAAGCTCAGTGTGGGATCTGGCGGTGGTGAGGCAGTGATTGATGAAGCTCAGTGTGGGACTCTGGCGGTGGTATGACTGTGCCTGGAAAAGCTCAGAGCGCGACTCTGGCGGTGGTGAGGCAGTGATTGGTGAAGCTCAGTGTGGGACTCTGGCGGTGGTGTGGCAGTGATTGGTGAAGCTCAGTGTGGGATTCTGGCGGTGATGTGGCAGTGATTGGTGAAGCTCAGTTTGGGACTCTGGTGGTGGTGAGGCAGTGATTGGTGAAGCTAAGTGTGAGACTCTGGTAGTGGTGTTGCAGTGATTGGTGAAGCTCAGAGCGGGACTCTGGCGGTAGTGTGGCAGTGATTGGCGAAGCTCAGTGTGTGACTTGGCGGTGGTGCGGTAGTGATTAGTGAAGATCAGTGTGGGACACTGGCAGTGGTGAGGCAGTGATTGGTGAAGCTCTGTGTGGGACTCTGGCGGTGGTGCGGTAGTGATTGTTGAAGCTCAGTGTGGAACTCTGGCTGTGGTGTGGCAGTGATTGGTGACTCTCAGAGTGGGCCTCTGGCGGTGGTGTGACAGTGATTGGTGAAGCTCAGTGTGGAACTCTGGCGGTGGTGAGGCAGTGATTGGTGCAGCTCAGTGTGGGACTCTGGCAGTGGTGAGGCAGTGATTGGTGAAGCTCAGTGTCGGACTCTGGCAGTGGTGAGGCAGTGATTGGTGAAGCTCAGTGTGGGACTCTGGGCGTGGTGTGGCAGTGATTGGGGAAGCTCAGTGTGGGATCTGGCGGTGGTGAGGCAGTGATTGGTGAAGCTCAGAGCGGGACTCTGGCGGTGGTATGACTGTGCTTGTAAAGTTCAGAGGGAGACTCTGGCGGTGGTGTGGCAATGATTGGTGAAGCTCTGTGTGGGACTCTGGCAGTGATGAAGCAGTGATTGGTGAAGCTCAGTATGGGATCTGGCGGTGTTGAGGCATTGATGGTTAAGCTCAGTGCGGGACTCTGGGGGTGGTGAGGCAGTGATTGGTGAAGTTCAGTGTGGGACTCTGGCGGTGGTGAGGCAATTATTGGTGAAACCCAGAGCGGGAACCTGGCGGTGGTGTGGCAGTGATTGGTGACTCTCGGAGTGGGCCTCTGGCGGTGGTGTGACAGTGATTGGTGAAGCTCAGTGTGGGGCTCTGGCGGTGGTGTGGCAGTGATTGCTGACTTTGGAGCGGAAGTCTGGCAGTGGTGAGGCAGTGATTGTTGAAGCTCAGAGCGGGAATCTGGTGGTGGTATAACAGTGCTTGGTGAAGCTCGGAGCGGGAACCTGGCGGTGGTGTGGCAGTGATTGGTGACTCTCGGAGTGGGCCTCTGGCGGTGGTGTGACAGTGATTGGTGAAGCTCAGTGTGGGACTCTGGCGGTGGTGAGGCAGTGATTGGTGAAGCTCAGTGTGGGACACTGGCGGTGGTGCGATAGTGATTGGTGAAGTTCAGTGTGGGACTCTGGCAGTGGTGTGGCAGTGATCGGTGACTCTCGGAGTGGGACTCTGGCGGTGGTGTGACAGTGATTGGTGAAGCTCAGTGTCGGACTCTGGCGGTGGTGAGGCAGTGATTGGTGAAGCTCAGAGCGGGACTCTGGCGGTGGTATGACAGTGCTTGTAAAGCTCAGAGCGAGACTCTGGCGGTGGTGTGGCAATGATTGGTGACTCTCGGAGTAGGACTCTGGCGGTGGTGTGACAGTGATTGGTGAAGCTCAGTGTGGGACTCTGGCGGTGGTGAGGCAATTATTGGTGAAGCTCAGAACGGGACTCTGGTGGTGGTATGACAGTGCCTGGTAAAGCGCAGAGCGCGACTCTAGCGGTGGTGAGGCAGTGATTGGTGAAGCACAGTGTGGGACTCTGGCGATGGTGAGGCAATTATTGGTGAAGCTCAGAACGGGACTCTGGTGGTGGTATGACAGTGCCTGGTAAAGCTCAGAGCGCGACTCTGGCGGTGGTGAGGCAGTGATTGGTGAAGCTCAGTGTGGGACTCTGGCGGTGGTGTGGCAGTGATTGGTGAAGCTCAGTGTGGGATTCTGGCGGTGATGTGGCAGTGATTGGTGAAGCTCAGTGTGTGACTTGGCGGTGGTGCGGTAGTGATTAGTGAAGATCAGTGTGGGACACTGGCGGTGGTGAGGCAGTGATTGGTGAAGCTCAGTGTGGGACTCTGGCGGTGGTGCGGAAGTGATTGTTGAAGCTCAGTGTGGAACTCTGGCAGTGGTGTGGCAGTGATTGGTGACTCTCGGAGTGGGCCGCTGGCGGTGGTGTGACAGTGATTGGTGAAGCTCAGTGTGGAACTCTGGCGGTGGTGAGGCAGTGATTGGTGAAGCTCAGTGTGGGACTCTGGCAGTGGTGAGGCAGTGATTGGTGAAGCTCAGTGTGGGACTCTGGGCGTGGTGTGGCAGTGATTGGGGAAGCTCAGTGTGGGATCTGGCGGTGGTGAGGCATTGATTGGTGAAGCTCAGAGCGGGACTCTGGCGGTGGTATGACTGTGCTTGTAAAGCTCAGAGCGAGACTCTGGCGGTGGTGTGACAGTGATTGGTGAAGCTCAGTGTGGAACTCTGGCGGTGGTGAGGCAGTGATTGGTGAAGCTCAGAGCGGGACTCTGGCAGTGGTGTGGCAATGATTGGTGAAGCTCTGTGTGGGACTCTGGCAGTGATGAGGCAGTGATTGGTGAAGCTCAGTATGGGATCTGGCAGTGTTGAGGCATTGATGGTTAAGCTCAGTGTGGGACTCTGGCGGTGGTGAGGCAATTATTGGTGAAACCCAGAGCGGGACTCTGGTGGTGGTGTGGCAGTGATTGGTGACTTTGGAGCGGAAGTCTGGCAGTGGTGAGGCAGTGATTGTTGAAGCTCAGAGCGGGAATCTGGTGGTGGTATAACAGTGCTTGGTGAAGCTCGGAGCGGGAACCTGGCGGTGGTGTGGCAGTGATTGGTGACTCTCGGAGTGGGCCTCTGGCGGTGGTGTGACAGTGATTGGTGAAGCTCAGTGTGGGACACTGGCGGTGGTGCGGTAGTGATTGGTGAAGTTCAGTGTGGGACTCTGGCAGTGGTGTGGCAGTGATCGGTGACTCTCGGAGTGGGACTCTGGCGGTGGTGTGACAGTGATTGGTGAAGCTCAGTGTCGGACTCTGGCGGTGGTGAGGCAGTGATTGGTGAAGCTCAGTGTGGGACTCTGGGCGTGGTGAGGCAGTGATTGGTGAAGCTCAGTGTGGGACTCTGGTGGTGGTGAGGCAGTGATTGGTGAAGCTCAGTGTGGGACTCTGGTAGTGGTGTGACAATGATTGGTGAAGCTCAGAGCGGGACTCTGGCGGTAGTGTGGCAGTGATTGCCGAAGCTCAGTGTGTGACTCTGCCGGTGGTGCGGTAGTGATTAGTGAAGATCAGTGTGGGATTCTGGCGGTGGTGTGGCAGTGATTGGTGAAGCTCAGTGTGGGACTCTGGCGGTGGTGAGGCAGTGATTGGTGAAGTTCAGTGTGGGACTCTGGCGGTGGTGCGGTAGTGATTGTTGAAGCTCAGTGTGGGACACTGGCGGTGGTGTGGCAGTGATTGGTGACTCTCGGAGTGGGACTCTGGCGGTGGTGTGACAGTGATTGGTGAAGCTCAGTGTGGGACTCTGGCGGTGGTGAGGCAGTGATTGGTGAAGCTCAGTGTGGGACTCTGGCGGTGGTGAGGCAGTGATTGTTGAATCTCAGTGTGGGACTCTGGTAGTGGTGTCGCAGTGATTGGTGAAGCTCAGTGTGGGACTCTGGTAGTGGTATGGCAGTAATTGGTGAAGCTCAGAGCGGGACTCTGGCGGTGGTGAGGCAGTGATTGGCGAAGCTCAGTGTGGGAATCTGGCGGTGGTGCGGTAGTGATTGGCGAAGTTCAGTGTGGGACACTGGCGGTGGTGAAGCAATTATTGGTGAAACTCAGTGCGGGACTCTGGTGGTGGTACGGCAGTGATTAGTGAAGCTCAGAGCAGGACTCTGGTGATTCCGTGGCATTTATTGGTGAAGCTCAGAGCGTGACTCTGGCGGTGGTGTGGCAGTGATTGGTGACTTTGGAGCGGAAAACTGGCAGTGGTGAGGCAGTGATTGTTGAAGCACAGAGCGGGAATCTGGTGGTGGTATAACAGTGCTTGGTGAAGCTCAGAGCAGGAACCTGGCGGTGGTGTGGTAGTGATTGGTGACTCTCGGACTGGGCCTCTGGTGGTGGTGTGGCACTGATTGGTGATGCTCAGTGTGGGATCTGGCGGTGGTGAGGCAGTGATTGGTGAAGCTCAGTGTGAGACACTAGCGGTGGTGAGGCAATGATTGGTGAAGCTCAGAGCGGGACTCTGGCGGTGAGGTAGTGATTGGTGAAGCTCAGAGCGGGACACTGGCGGTGGTGCGATAGTGATTGGTGAAGTTCAGTGTGGGACTCTGGCAGTGGTGTGGCAGTGATCGGTGACTCTCGGAGTGGGACTCTGGCGGTGGTGTGACAGTGATTGGTGAAGCTCAGTGTCGGACTCTGGCGGTGGTGAGGCAGTGATTGGTGAAGCTCAGAGCGGGACTCTGGCGGTGGTATGACAGTGCTTGTAAAGCTCAGAGCGAGACTCTGGCGGTGGTGTGGCAATGATTGGTGACTCTCGGAGTAGGACTCTGGCGGTGGTGTGACAGTGATTGGTGAAGCTCAGTGTGGGACTCTGGCGGTGGTGAGGCAATTATTGGTGAAGCTCAGAACGGGACTCTGGTGGTGGTATGACAGTGCCTGGTAAAGCGCAGAGCGCGACTCTGGCGGTGGTGAGGCAGTGATTGGTGAAGCACAGTGTGGGACTCTGGCGATGGTGAGGCAATTATTGGTGAAGCTCAGAACGGGACTCTGGTGGTGGTATGACAGTGCCTGGTAAAGCTCAGAGCGCGACTCTGGCGGTGGTGAGGCAGTGATTGGTGAAGCTCAGTGTGGGACTCTGGCGGTGGTGTGGCAGTGATTGGTGAAGCTCAGTGTGGGATTCTGGCGGTGATGTGGCAGTGATTGGTGAAGCTCAGTGTGGGACTCTGGCGGTAGTGTGGCAGTGATTGGCGAAGCTCAGTGTGTGACTTGGCGGTGGTGCGGTAGTGATTAGTGAAGATCAGTGTGGGACACTGGCGGTGGTGAGGCAGTGATTGGTGAAGCTCAGTGTGGGACTCTGGCGGTGGTGCGGAAGTGATTGTTGAAGCTCAGTGTGGAACTCTGGCAGTGGTGTGGCAGTGATTGGTGACTCTCGGCGTGGGCCGCTGGCGGTGGTGTGACAGTGATTGGTGAAGCTCAGTGTGGAACTCTGGCGGTGGTGAGGCAGTGATTGGTGAAGCTCAGTGTGGGACTCTGGCAGTGGTGAGGCAGTGATTGGTGAAGCTCAGTGTGGGACTCTGGGCGTGGTGTGGCAGTGATTGGGGAATCTCAGTGTGGGATCTGGCGGTGGTGAGGCATTGATTGGTGAAGCTCAGAGCGAGACTCTGGCGGTGGTATGACTGTGCTTGTAAAGCTCAGAGCGAGACTCTGGCGGTGGTGTGACAGTGATTGGTGAAGCTCAGTGTGGAACTCTGGCGGTGGTGAGGCAGTGATTGGTGAAGCTCAGTGTCGGACTCTGGCAGTGGTGAGGCAGTGATTGGTGAAGCTCAGTGTGGGACTCTGGGCGTGGTGTGGCAGTGATTGGGGAAGCTCAGTGTGGAACTCTGGCGGTGGTGAGGCAGTGATTGGTGAAGCTCAGAGCGGGACTCTGGCAGTGGTGTGGCAATGATTGGTGAAGCTCTGTGTGGGACTCTGGCAGTGATGAGGCAGTGATTGGTGAAGCTCAGTATGGGATCTGGCGGTGTTGAGGCATTGATGGTTAAGCTCAGTGTGGGACTCTGGCGGTGGTGAGGCAATTATTGGTGAAACCCAGAGCGGGACTCTGGTGGTGGTGTGGCAGTGATTGGTGACTTTGGAGCGGAAGTCTGGCAGTGGTGAGGCAGTGATTGTTGAAGCTCAGAGCGGGAATCTGGTGGTGGTATAACAGTGCTTGGTGAAGCTCGGAGCGGGAACCTGGCGGTGGTGTGGCAGTGATTGGTGACTCTCGGAGTGGGCCTCTGGCGGTGGTGTGACAGTGATTGGTGAAGCTCAGTGTGGGACACTGGCGGTGGTGCGGTAGTGATTGGTGAAGTTCAGTGTGGGACTCTGGCAGTGGTGTGGCAGTGATCGGTGACTCTCGGAGTGGGACTCTGGCGGTGGTGTGACAGTGATTGGTGAAGCTCAGTGTCGGACTCTGGCGGTGGTGAGGCAGTGATTGGTGAAGCTCAGTGTGGGACTCTGGGCGTGGTGAGGCAGTGATTGGTGAAGCTCAGTGTGGGACTCTGGTGGTGGTGAGGCAGTGATTGGTGAAGCTCAGTGTGGGACTCTGGTAGTGGTGTGACAATGATTGGTGAAGCTCAGAGCGGGACTCTGGCGGTAGTGTAGCAGTGATTGCCGAAGCTCAGTGTGTGACTCTGCCGGTGGTGCGGTAGTGATTAGTGAAGATCAGTGTGGGATTCTGGCGGTGGTGTGGCAGTGATTGGTGAAGCTCAGTGTGGGACTCTGGCGGTGGTGAGGCAGTGATTGGTGAAGTTCAGTGTGGGACTCTGGCGGTGGTGCGGTAGTGATTGTTGAAGCTCAGTGTGGGACACTGGCGGTGGTGTGGCAGTGATTGGTGACTCTCGGAGTGGGACTCTGGCGGTGGTGTGACAGTGATTGGTGAAGCTCAGTGTGGGACTCTGGCGGTGGTGAGGCAGTGATTGGTGAAGCTCAGTGTGGGACTCTGGCGGTGGTGAGGCAGTGATTGTTGAATCTCAGTGTGGGACTCTGGTAGTGGTGTCGCAGTGATTGGTGAAGCTCAGTGTGGGACTCTGGTAGTGGTATGGCAGTAATTGGTGAAGCTCAGAGCGGGACTCTGGCGGTGGTGAGGCAGTGATTGGCGAAGCTCAGTGTGGAACTCTGGCGGTGGTGAGGCAGTGATTGGTGAAGCTCAGTGTCGGACTCTGGCAGTGGTGAGGCAGTGATTGTTGAAGCTCAGTGTGGGACTCTGGGCGTGGTGTGGCAGTGATTGGGGAAGCTCAGTGTGGGATTTGGCGGTGGTGAGGCAGTGATTGGTGAAGCTCAGAGCGGGACTCTGGCAGTGGTGTGGCAATGATTGGTGAAGCTCTGTGTGGGACTCTGGCAGTGATGAGGCAGTGATTGGTGAAGCTCAGTATGGGATCTGGCGGTGTTGAGGCATTGATGGTTAAGCTCAGTGTGGGACTCTGGCGGTGGTGAGGCAATTATTGGTGAAACCCAGAGCGGGACTCTGGTGGTGGTGTGGCAGTGATTGGTGACTTTGGAGCGGAAGTCTGGCAGTGGTGAGGCAGTGATTGTTGAAGCTCAGAGCGGGAATCTGGTGGTGGTATAACAGTGCTTGGTGAAGCTCGGAGCGGGAACCTGGCGGTGGTGTGGCAGTGATTGGTGACTCTCGGAGTGGGCCTCTGGCGGTGGTGTGACAGTGATTGGTGAAGCTCAGTGTGGGACACTGGCGGTGGTGCGGTAGTGATTGGTGAAGTTCAGTGTGGGACTCTGGCAGTGGTGTGGCAGTGATCGGTGACTCTCGGAGTGGGACTCTGGCGGTGGTGTGACAGTGATTGGTGAAGCTCAGTGTCGGACTCTGGCGGTGGTGAGGCAGTGATTGGTGAAGCTCAGTGTGGGACTCTGGGCGTGGTGAGGCAGTGATTGGTGAAGCTCAGTGTGGGACTCTGGTGGTGGTGAGGCAGTGATTGGTGAAGCTCAGTGTGGGACTCTGGTAGTGGTGTGACAATGATTGGTGAAGCTCAGAGCGGGACTCTGGCGGTAGTGTGGCAGTGATTGCCGAAGCTCAGTGTGTGACTCTGCCGGTGGTGCGGTAGTGATTAGTGAAGATCAGTGTGGGATTCTGGCGGTGGTGTGGCAGTGATTGGTGAAGCTCAGTGTGGGACTCTGGCGGTGGTGAGGCAGTGATTGGTGAAGTTCAGTGTGGGACTCTGGCGGTGGTGCGGTAGTGATTGTTGAAGCTCAGTGTGGGACACTGGCGGTGGTGTGGCAGTGATTGGTGACTCTCGGAGTGGGACTCTGGCGGTGGTGTGACAGTGATTGGTGAAGCTCAGTGTGGGACTCTGGCGGTGGTGAGGCAGTGATTGTTGAATCTCAGTGTGGGACTCTGGTAGTGGTGTCGCAGTGATTGGTGAAGCTCAGTGTGGGACTCTGGTAGTGGTATGGCAGTAATTGGTGAAGCTCAGAGCGGGACTCTGGCGGTGGTGAGGCAGTGATTGGCGAAGCTCAGTGTGGAACTCTGGCGGTGGTGAGGCAGTGATTGGTGAAGCTCAGTGTCGGACTCTGGCAGTGGTGAGGCAGTGATTGTTGAAGCTCAGTGTGGGACTCTGGGCGTGGTGTGGCAGTGATTGGGGAAGCTCAGTGTGGGATTTGGCGGTGGTGAGGCAGTGATTGGTGAAGCTCAGAGCGGGACTCTGGCAGTGGTGTGGCAATGATTGGTGAAGCTCTGTGTGGGACTCTGGCAGTGATGAGGCAGTGATTGGTGAAGCTCAGTATGGTATCTGGCGGTGTTGAGGCATTGATGGTTAAGCTCATTGTGGGACTCTGGCGGTGGTGAGGCAATTATTGGTGAAACCCAGAGCGGGACTCTGGTGGTGGTGTGGCAGTGATTGGTGACTTTGGAGCGGAAGTCTGGCAGTGGTGAGGCAGTGATTGTTGAAGCTCAGAGCGGGAATCTGGTGGTGGTATAACAGTGCTTGGTGAAGCTCGGAGCGGGAACCTGGCGGTGGTGTGGCAGTGATTGGTGACTCTCGGAGTGGGCCTCTGGCGGTGGTGTGACAGTGATTGGTGAAGCTCAGTGTGGGACACTGGCGGTGGTGCGGTAGTGATTGGTGAAGTTCAGTGTGGGACTCTGGCAGTGGTGTGGCAGTGATCGGTGACTCTCGGAGTGGGACTCTGGCGGTGGTGTGACAGTGATTGGTGAAGCTCAGTGTCGGACTCTGGCGGTGGTGAGGCAGTGATTGGTGAAGCTCAGTGTGGGACTCTGGGCGTGGTGAGGCAGTGATTGGTGAAGCTCAGTGTGGGACTCTGGTAGTGGTGTGACAATGATTGGTGAAGCTCAGAGCGGGACTCTGGCGGTAGTGTGGCAGTGATTGCCGAAGCTCAGTGTGTGACTCTGCCGGTGGTGCGGTAGTGATTAGTGAAGATCAGTGTGGGATTCTGGCGGTGGTGTGGCAGTGATTGGTGAAGCTCAGTGTGGGACTCTGGCGGTGGTGAGGCAGTGATTGGTGAAGTTCAGTGTGGGACTCTGGCGGTGGTGCGGTAGTGATTGTTGAAGCTCAGTGTGGGACACTGGCGGTGGTGTGGCAGTGATTGGTGACTCTCGGAGTGGGACTCTGGCGGTGGTGTGACAGTGATTGGTGAAGCTCAGTGTGGGACTCTGGCGGTGGTGAGGCAGTGATTGGTGAAGCTCAGTGTGGGACTCTGGCGGTGGTGAGGCAGTGATTAGTGTAGATCAGTGTGGGACTCTGGTGGTGGTGAGGCAGTGATTGTTGAATCTCAGTGTGGGACTCTGGTAGTGGTGTCGCAGTGATTGGTGAAGCTCAGTGTGGGAGTCTGGTAGTGGTATGGCAGTAATTGGTGAAGCTCAGAGCGGGACTCTGGCGGTGGTGAGGCAGTGATTGGCGAAGCTCAGTGTGGGAATCTGGCGGTGGTGCGGTAGTGATTGGCGAAGTTCAGTGTGGGACACTGGCGGTGGTGAAGCAATTATTGGTGAAACTCAGTGCGGGACTCTGGTGGTGGTACGGCAGTGATTAGTGAAGCTCAGAGCAGGACTCTGGTGATTCCGTGGCATTTATTGGTGAAGCTCAGAGCGTGACTCTGGCGGTGGTGTGGCAGTGATTGGTGACTTTGGAGCGGAAAACTGGCAGTGGTGAGGCAGTGATTGTTGAAGCACAGAGCGGGAATCTGGTGGTGGTATAACAGTGCTTGGTGAAGCTCAGAGCAGGAACCTGGCGGTGGTGTGGTAGTGATTGGTGACTCTCGGACTGGGCCTCTGGTGGTGGTGTGGCACTGATTGGTGATGCTCAGTGTGGGATCTGGCGGTGGTGAGGCAGTGATTGGTGAAGCTCAGTGTGAGACACTAGCGGTGGTGAGGCAATGATTGGTGAAGCTCAGAGCGGGACTCTGGCGGTGAGGTAGTGATTGGTAAAGCTCAGAGCGGGACTCTGGCGGTGGTGAGACAGTGATTGTGGAAACTCAGAGCGGGACTCTGGTGGTGGTGTTGCAGTGATTGTTGAAGCTCAGAGCGGTACTCTGGCGGTGGTGTGGCAGTGATTGGTGAAGCTCAGTGTGGGACTCTGGCGGTGGTGTGGCAGTGATTCGTGACTCTCGGAGTGGGAATCTGGCGGTGGTGAGACAGTAATTGAGGAAACTCAGAGCGGGACTCTGGTGGTGGTGTGGCAGTGATTGGTGAATCTCAGAGCGGTACACTGGTGGTGGTGTGACAGTGATTGGTGAAGCCAAGTGTGGGATCTGGCGGTGGTGTAACAGTGATTGGTGAAGCTCAGTGTGTGACTCCTGGGATGGTGAGGCAGTGATTGGTGAAGCTCAGTGTGGGACTCTGGCGGTGGTGTGGCAGTGATTGGTGACTCTCGGAGTGGGACTCTGGCGGTGGTGTGACAGTGATTGGTGAAGCTCAGTGTGGGACTCTGGCGGTGGTGAGGCAGTGATTGGTGAAGCTCCGTGTGGGACTCTGGCGGTGGTGTGGCAGTGATTGGTGAAGCTCAGAGTGGGACTCTGGCGGTGGTGAGGCAGTGATTGGTGAAGCTCAGTGTGGGACACTGGCGGTGGTGTGGCAGTGATTAGTGAAGCTCAGTGTGGGACTATGGTGGTGGTGTGGCAGTGATTGGTGACTTTGGAGCGGAACTCTGGCAGGGGTGAGGCAGTGATTGTTGAAGCTCAATGTGGGACTCTGGTGGTGGTGTGGCAGTGATTGGTGAAGCTCAGTGCAGGACCCTGGCGGTGGTGTGGCAGTGATTGGTGAAGCTCAGTGTGGGATCTGGCAGTGATGAGGCAGTGATTGGTGAAGCTCAGTGTGGGACACTGGCAGTGGTGAGGTAGTGATTGGTGAAGCTCAGTGTGGGACACTGGCAGTGGTGAGGTAATGATTGGTGAAGCTCAGAGCGGGACTCTGGGGGTGGTGAGGCAGTGATTGGTGAAGCTCAGAGCGGGACTCTGGTGGTGGTGTGGCAGTGATTGGTGATGCTCAGAGCAGGACAATTGCGGTGGCGTGGCAGTGATTGGTGACTTTGGAGCGGAACTCTGGCAGTGGTGACGCAGCGATTGGTGAAGCTCAGTGTGGGACTCTGGCGGTGGTGAGGCAGTGATTGGTGAAGCACAGAGCAGGACTCTGATGGTGGTGAGGTAGTGATTGGTGAATCTCAGTGTGGGATCTGGCGGTGGTGAGGCAGTGATTGGTGAAGCTCAGTGTGGGACTCTGGGGGTGGTGTGGCAGTGATCTGTGAAGCTCAGTGTGGGATCTGGCAGTGATGAGGCAGTGATTGGTGAAGCTCAGTGTGGGACTCTGGGGGTGGTGAAGTAGTGATTGGTGAAGCTCAGTGTGGGACTCTGGGGGTGGTGTGGCAGTGATTGGTGAATCTCAGAGCGGTACTCTGGCGGTGGTGTGGCAGTGATTGGTGAAGTTCAGTGTGGGACTCTGGGGGTGGTGTGGCAGTGATTGGTGAAGCTCAGTGTGGGACACTGGCAGTGGTGAGGCAGTGATTGGTGAAGCTCAGTGTGGGACTCTGGCGGTGGTGAAGTAGTGATTGGTGAAGCTCAGTGTGGGACACTGGCAGTGGTGAGGCAGTGATTGGTGAAGCTCAGAGCGGGACTCTGGCGGTGGTGTGACAGTGATTGGTGAATCTCAGAGCGGGACTCTGGCGGTGGTGTGGCAGTGATATCGGTGATGCTCAGAGCAGGACAATGGCGGTGGCGTGGCAGTGATTGGTGACTTTGGAGCGGAACTCTGGCAGAGGTGAGGCAGTGATTGGTGAAGCTCACAGCAGGACTCTGGCGGTGGTGTGGCAGTGATTGGTGAAGCTCAGTGTGGGATCTGGCGGTGGTGAGGCAGTGATTGGTGAAGCTCAGTGTGGGACCCTGGCAGTGGTGAGGCAGTGATTGGTGAAGCTCAGAGCGGGACTCTGGCGGTGGTGTGACAGTGATTGGTGAATCTCAGAGCGGGACTCTGGCAGTGGTGAGGCAGTGATTGGTGAAGCTCAGTGTGGGACACTGGCGGTAGTGAGGCAGTGATTGGTGAAGCTCAGTGTGGGACTCTAGCGGTGGTGTTGCTGTGACTGGTGACTCTTGGAGTGAGACTCTGGCGGTGGTATGGCAGTGATTGGTGAAGCTCAGTGTGGGACACTGACAGTGGTGAGGCAGTGATTGTTGAATCTCAGTGTGGGACTCTGGCGGTGGTGAGGCAGTGATTGGTGAAGCTCAGAGCGGGACTCTGGCGGTGGTGTGACAGTGATTGGTGAATCTCAGAGCGGGACTCTGGCGGTGGTGTGGCAGTGATTGGTGAAGCACAGTGTGGGATCTGGCGGTGGTGAGGCAATGATTGGTGAAGCTCAGTGTGGGACCCTGACGGTGGTAAGGCAGTGATTGGTGAAGCTCATTGTGGGACTCTGGCGGTGGTGTGGCTGTGACTGATTACTCTTGGAGTGAGACTCTGGTGGTGGTCTGGCAGTGATTGGTGAAGCTCAGTGTGGGATCTGGCGGTGGTGAGGCAGTGATTGGTGAAGCTCAGTGTGGGACACTGACAGTGGTGAGGCAGTGAATGGTGAAGCTCAGTGTGGGACTCTGGCGGTGGTGTGGCAGTGATTGGTTACTCTTGAAATGGGTCTCTGGTGGTGGTGTGGCAGTGATTGGTGAAGCACAGAGCGGGGCTCTGGCGGTGTTGTGACAGTGATTGGTGAAGCTCAGTGTGGGACTCTGGCGGTGGTGTGGCAGTGATTGGTTACTCTCGGAGTGCGACTCTGGTAGTAGTGAGGCAGTGATTGGTGATTCTTGGAGTGGGACTCTGGTAGTAGTGAGGCAGTGATTGGTGAAGCTCAGTGTGGACTCTGTTGGTGGTGTGGCAGTGATTGGTGACTCTCGGAGTGTGATGCTGTTGGTGGTGTGGCAATGATTGGTGAAGCACAGAGCGGGAATCGGCTGGTTGTGTGGCAGCGATTGGTGAAGCTCAGAGCGGGACTCTGGCGGTGATGAGGCCGTGATTGGCGAAGCTCAGAGCGGGACTCTGGTGGTGGTGTGGCACTGATTGTTGAAGGTCAGTGTGGGACTCTGGCGGTGGTGAGGCAGTGATTGGTGAATCTCAGAGCGGGACTCTGGCGGTGGTGAGGTTCTGATTGGTGAATCTCAGAGCGGGACTCTGGTGGTGGTGAGGCAGTGATTGGTGAAGCTCAGTGTGGGACTCTGGCAGTGGTGAGGCAGTGATTGATGAAGTTCAGTGTGGACTCTGGCGGTGGTGTGGCAGTGATTGGTGAAGCTCCGAGCGGGACTCTGGTGGTGGTGAGGCCGTGATTGGTGAAGGTCACTGTGGTCCTCTGGCGGTGGTGTGGCAGTGATTGGTGACTCTCGGAGCGGGACTCTGGCGGTGGTGTGACGATGATTGGTGAAGCTCACCATGGGACTCTGGCGGTGGTGTGACAGTGATTGGTGAAGCTCAGTGTGGGACTCTGGTGATGGTGTGGCTGTGATTGGTGACTCTCGGACTGAGACTCTGGTGGTGGTGTGGCAGTGATTGGTGAAGCTCAGTATGAGACTCTGGCGGTGGTGTGGCAGTGATTGGTGACTCTCGGAGTGGGACTCTGGTGGTGGTGTGGCAGTGATTGGTGCCTCTCGGAGTGGGACTCTGGCGGTGGTGTGGCAGTGATTGGTGAAGCTCAGTGTGGGACTCTGGTGATTGTGTGGCTGTGATTGGTGACTCTCGGACTGAGACTCTGGTGGTGGTGTGGCAGTGATTGGTGAAGCTCAGTATGAGACTCTGGCGGTGGTGTGGCAGTGATTGGTGAAGCTCAGTGTGGGACTCTGTTGGGGGTGAGGCAGTGATTGGTGACTCTCAGAGTGGGACTCTGGTGGTGGTGAGGCAGTGGTTGGTGACTCTCGGAGTGGGACTCTGGTGGTGGTGTGGCAGTGATTGGTGAAGCTCAGCGTGGGACTCTGGTGGTGGTGAGGCAGTGATTGGTGAAGCTCAATATGGGACTCTGGTGGTGGTGCGGTAGTGATTGGTGAAGTTCAGTGTGGGACTCTGGCAGTGGTGTGGCAGTGATCGGTGACTCTCGGAGTGGGACTCTGGCGGTGGTGTGACAGTGATTGGTGAAGCTCAGTGTGGGACTCTGGCGGTGGTGAGGCAGTGATTGGTGAAGCTCAGTGTGGGACTCTGGCGGTGGTGAGGCAGTGATTGTTGAATCTCAGTGTGGGACTCTGGTAGTGGTGTCGCAGTGATTGGTGAAGCTCAGTATGAGACTCTGGTAGTGGTATGGCAGTAATTGGTGAAGCTCAGAGCGGGACTCTGGCGGTGGTGAGGCAGTGATTGGCGAAGCTCAGTGTGGGAATCTGGCGGTGGTGCGGTAGTGATTGGCGAAGTTCAGTGTGGGACACTGGCGGTGGTGAAGCAATTATTGGTGAAACTCAGTGCGGGACTCTGGTGGTGGTACGGCAGTGATTAGTGAAGCTCAGAGCAGGACTCTGGTGATTCCGTGGCAGTGATTGGTGAAGCTCAGAGCGTGACTCTGGCGGTGGTGTGGCAGTGATTGGTGACTTTGGAGCGGAAAACTGGCAGTGGTGAGGCAGTGATTGTTGAAGCACAGAGCGGGAATCTGGTGGTGGTATAACAGTGCTTGGTGAAGCTCAGAGCAGGAACCTGGCGGTGGTGTGGTAGTGATTGGTGACTCTCGGACTGGGCCTCTGGTGGTGGTGTGGCACTGATTGGTGATGCTCAGTGTGGGATCTGGCGGTGGTGAGGCAGTGATTGGTGAAGCTCAGTGTGAGACACTAGCGGTGGTGAGGCAATGATTGGTGAAGCTCAGAGCGGGACTCTGGCGGTGAGGTAGTGATTGGTGAAGCTCAGAGCGGGACACTGGCGGTGGTGCGATAGTGATTGGTGAAGTTCAGTGTGGGACTCTGGCAGTGGTGTGGCAGTGATCGGTGACTCTCGGAGTGGGACTCTGGCGGTGGTGTGACAGTGATTGGTGAAGCTCAGTGTCGGACTCTGGCGGTGGTGAGGCAGTGATTGGTGAAGCTCAGAGCGGGACTCTGGCGGTGGTATGACAGTGCTTGTAAAGCTCAGAGCGAGACTCTGGCGGTGGTGTGGCAATGATTGGTGACTCTCGGAGTAGGACTCTGGCGGTGGTGTGACAGTGATTGGTGAAGCTCAGTGTGGGACTCTGGCGGTGGTGAGGCAATTATTGGTGAAGCTCAGAACGGGACTCTGGTGGTGGTATGACAGTGCCTGGTAAAGCGCAGAGCGCGACTCTGGCGGTGGTGAGGCAGTGATTGGTGAAGCACAGTGTGGGACTCTGGCGATGGTGAGGCAATTATTGGTGAAGCTCAGAACGGGACTCTGGTGGTGGTATGACAGTGCCTGGTAAAGCTCAGAGCGCGACTCTGGCGGTGGTGAGGCAGTGATTGGTGAAGCTCAGTGTGGGACTCTGGCGGTGGTGTGGCAGTGATTGGTGAAGCTCAGTGTGGGATTCTGGCGGTGATGTGGCAGTGATTGGCGAAGCTCAGTGTGTGACTTGGCGGTGGTGCGGTAGTGATTAGTGAAGATCAGTGTGGGACACTGGCGGTGGTGAGGCAGTGATTGGTGAAGCTCAGTGTGGGACTCTGGCGGTGGTGCGGAAGTGATTGTTGAAGCTCAGTGTGGAACTCTGGCAGTGGTGTGGCAGTGATTGGTGACTCTCGGAGTGGGCCGCTGGCGGTGGTGTGACAGTGATTGGTGAAGCTCAGTGTGGAACTCTGGCGGTGGTGAGGCAGTGATTGGTGAAGCTCAGTGTGGGACTCTGGCAGTGGTGAGGCAGTGATTGGTGAAGCTCAGTGTGGGACTCTGGGCGTGGTGTGGCAGTGATTGGGGAAGCTCAGTGTGGGATCTGGCGGTGGTGAGGCATTGATTGGTGAAGCTCAGAGCGGGACTCTGGCGGTGGTATGACTGTGCTTGTAAAGCTCAGAGCGAGACTCTGGCGGTGGTGTGACAGTGATTGGTGAAGCTCAGTGTGGAACTCTGGCGGTGGTGAGGCAGTGATTGGTGAAGCTCAGTGTCGGACTCTGGCAGTGGTGAGGCAGTGATTGGTGAAGCTCAGTGTGGGACTCTGGGCGTGGTGTGGCAGTGATTGGGGAAGCTCAGTGTGGGATTTGGCGGTGGTGAGGCAGTGATTGGTGAAGCTCAGAGCGGGACTCTGGCAGTGGTGTGGCAATGATTGGTGAAGCTCTGTGTGGGACTCTGGCAGTGATGAGGCAGTGATTGGTGAAGCTCAGTATGGGATCTGGCGGTGTTGAGGCATTGATGGTTAAGCTCAGTGTGGGACTCTGGCGGTGGTGAGGCAATTATTGGTGAAACCCAGAGCGGGACTCTGGTGGTGGTGTGGCAGTGATTGGTGACTTTGGAGCGGAAGTCTGGCAGTGGTGAGGCAGTGATTGTTGAAGCTCAGAGCGGGAATCTGGTGGTGGTATAACAGTGCTTGGTGAAGCTCGGAGCGGGAACCTGGCGGTGGTGTGGCAGTGATTGGTGACTCTCGGAGTGGGCCTCTGGCGGTGGTGTGACAGTGATTGGTGAAGCTCAGTGTGGGACACTGGCGGTGGTGCGGTAGTGATTGGTGAAGTTCAGTGTGGGACTCTGGCAGTGGTGTGGCAGTGATCGGTGACTCTCGGAGTGGGACTCTGGCGGTGGTGTGACAGTGATTGGTGAAGCTCAGTGTCGGACTCTGGCGGTGGTGAGGCAGTGATTGGTGAAGCTCAGTGTGGGACTCTGGGCGTGGTGAGGCAGTGATTGGTGAAGCTCAGTGTGGGACTCTGGTGGTGGTGAGGCAGTGATTGGTGAAGCTCAGTGTGGGACTCTGGTAGTGGTGTGACAATGATTGGTGAAGCTCAGAGCGGGACTCTGGCGGTAGTGTGGCAGTGATTGCCGAAGCTCAGTGTGTGACTCTGCCGGTGGTGCGGTAGTGATTAGTGAAGATCAGTGTGGGATTCTGGCGGTGGTGTGGCAGTGATTGGTGAAGCTCAGTGTGGGACTCTGGCGGTGGTGAGGCAGTGATTGGTGAAGTTCAGTGTGGGACTCTGGCGGTGGTGCGGTAGTGATTGTTGAAGCTCAGTGTGGGACACTGGCGGTGGTGTGGCAGTGATTGGTGACTCTCGGAGTGGGACTCTGGCGGTGGTGTGACAGTGATTGGTGAAGCTCAGTGTGGGACTCTGGCGGTGGAGAGGCAGTGATTGGTGAAGCTCAGTGTGGGACACTGGCGGTGGTGTGGCAGTGATTGGTGACTCTCGGAGTGGGACTCTGGCGGTGGTGTGACAGTGATTGGTGAAGCTCAGTGTGGGACTCTGGCGGTGGTGAGGCAGTGATTGGTGAAGCTCAGTGTGGGACTCTGGCGGTGGTGAGGCAGTGATTGGTGAAGCTCAGTGTGGGACTCTGGCGGTGGTGCGGTAGTGATTGTTGAAGCTCAGTGTGGGACACTGGCGGTGGTGTGGCAGTGATTGGTGACTCTCGGAGTGGGACTCTGGCGGTGGTGTGACAGTGATTGGTGAAGCTCAGTGTGGGACTCTGGCGGTGGTGAGGCAGTGATTGTTGAATCTCAGTGTGGGACTCTGGTAGTGGTGTCGCAGTGATTGGTGAAGCTCAGTGTGGGACTCTGGTAGTGGTATGGCAGTAATTGGTGAAGCTCAGAGCGGGACTCTGGCGGTGGTGAGGCAGTGATTGGCGAAGCTCAGTGTGGAACTCTGGCGGTGGTGAGGCAGTGATTGGTGAAGCTCAGTGTCGGACTCTGGCAGTGGTGAGGCAGTGATTGTTGAAGCTCAGTGTGGGACTCTGGGCGTGGTGTGGCAGTGATTGGGGAAGCTCAGTGTGGGATTTGGCGGTGGTGAGGCAGTGATTGGTGAAGCTCAGAGCGGGACTCTGGCAGTGGTGTGGCAATGATTGGTGAAGCTCTGTGTGGGACTCTGGCAGTGATGAGGCAGTGATTGGTGAAGCTCAGTATGGGATCTGGCGGTGTTGAGGCATTGATGGTTAAGCTCAGTGTGGGACTCTGGCGGTGGTGAGGCAATTATTGGTGAAACCCAGAGCGGGACTCTGGTGGTGGTGTGGCAGTGATTGGTGACTTTGGAGCGGAAGTCTGGCAGTGGTGAGGCAGTGATTGTTGAAGCTCAGAGCGGGAATCTGGTGGTGGTATAACAGTGCTTGGTGAAGCTCGGAGCGGGAACCTGGCGGTGGTGTGGCAGTGATTGGTGACTCTCGGAGTGGGCCTCTGGCGGTGGTGTGACAGTGATTGGTGAAGCTCAGTGTGGGACACTGGCGGTGGTGCGGTAGTGATTGGTGAAGTTCAGTGTGGGACTCTGGCAGTGGTGTGGCAGTGATCGGTGACTCTCGGAGTGGGACTCTGGCGGTGGTGTGACAGTGATTGGTGAAGCTCAGTGTCGGACTCTGGCGGTGGTGAGGCAGTGATTGGTGAAGCTCAGTGTGGGACTCTGGGCGTGGTGAGGCAGTGATTGGTGAAGCTCAGTGTGGGACTCTGGTGGTGGTGAGGCAGTGATTGGTGAAGCTCAGTGTGGGACTCTGGTAGTGGTGTGACAATGATTGGTGAAGCTCAGAGCGGGACTCTGGCGGTAGTGTGGCAGTGATTGCCGAAGCTCAGTGTGTGACTCTGCCGGTGGTGCGGTAGTGATTAGTGAAGATCAGTGTGGGATTCTGGCGGTGGTGTGGCAGTGATTGGTGAAGCTCAGTGTGGGACTCTGGCGGTGGTGAGGCAGTGATTGGTGAAGTTCAGTGTGGGACTCTGGCGGTGGTGCGGTAGTGATTGTTGAAGCTCAGTGTGGGACACTGGCGGTGGTGTGGCAGTGATTGGTGACTCTCGGAGTGGGACTCTGGCGGTGGTGTGACAGTGATTGTTGAATCTCAGTGTGGGACTCTGGCGGTGGTGAGGCAGTGATTGTTGAATCTCAGTGTGGGACTCTGGTAGTGGTGTCGCAGTGATTGGTGAAGCTCAGTGTGGGACTCTGGTAGTGGTATGGCAGTAATTGGTGAAGCTCAGAGCGGGACTCTGGCGGTGGTGAGGCAGTGATTGGCGAAGCTCAGTGTGGGAATCTGGCGGTGGTGCGGTAGTGATTGGCGAATTTCAGTGTGGGACACTGGCGGTGGTGAAGCAATTATTGGTGAAACTCAGTGCGGGACTCTGGTGGTGGTACGGCAGTGATTAGTGAAGCTCAGAGCAGGACTCTGGTGATTCCGTGGCAGTGATTGGTGAAGCTCAGAGCGTGACTCTGGCGGTGGTGTGGCAGTGATTGGTGACTTTGGAGCGGAAAACTGGCAGTGGTGAGGCAGTGATTGTTGAAGCACAGAGCGGGAATCTGGTGGTGGTATAACAGTGCTTGGTGAAGCTCAGAGCAGGAACCTGGCGGTGGTGTGGTAGTGATTGGTGACTCTCGGACTGGGCCTCTGGTGGTGGTGTGGCACTGATTGGTGATGCTCAGTGTGGGATCTGGCGGTGGTGAGGCAGTGATTGGTGAAGCTCAGTGTGAGACACTAGCGGTGGTGAGGCAATGATTGGTGAAGCTCAGAGCGGGACTCTGGCGGTGAGGTAGTGATTGGTGAAGCTCAGAGCGGGACTCTGGCGGTGGTGAGACAGTGATTGTGGAAACTCAGAGCGGGACTCTGGTGGTGGTGTTGCAGTGATTGTTGAAGCTCAGAGCGGTACTCTGGCGGTGGTGTGGCAGTGATTGGTGAAGCTCAGTGTGGGACTCTGGCGGTGGTGTGGCAGTGATTCGTGACTCTCGGAGTGGGAATCTGGCGGTGGTGAGACAGTAATTGAGGAAACTCAGAGCGGGACTCTGGTGGTGGTGTGGCAGTGATTGGTGAATCTCAGAGCGGTACACTGGTGGTGGTGTGACAGTGATAGGTGAAGCCAAGTGTGGGATCTGGCGGTGGTGTAACAGTGATTGGTGAAGCTCAGTGTGTGACTCCTGGGATGGTGAGGCAGTGATTGGTGAAGCTCAGTGTGGGACTCTGGCGGTGGTGTGGCATTGATTGGTGACTCTCGGAGTGGGACTCTGGCGGTGGTGTGACAGTGATTGGTGAAGCTCAGTGTGGGACTCTGGCGGTGGTGAGGCAGTGATTGGTGAAGCTCCGTGTGGGACTCTGGCGGTGGTGTGGCAGTGATTGGTGAAGCTCAGAGTGGGACTCTGGCGGTGGTGAGGCAGTGATTGGTGAAGCTCAGTGTGGGACACTGGCGGTGGTGTGGCAGTGATTAGTGAAGCTCAGTGTGGGACTATGGTGGTGGTGTGGCAGTGATTGGTGACTTTGGAGCGGAACTCTGGCAGGGGTGAGGCAGTGATTGTTGAAGCTCAATGTGGGACTCTGGTGGTGGTGTGGCAGTGATTGGTGAAGCTCAGTGCAGGACCCTGGCGGTGGTGTGGCAGTGATTGGTGAAGCTCAGTGTGGGATCTGGCAGTGATGAGGCAGTGATTGGTGAAGCTCAGTGTGGGACACTGGCAGTGGTGAGGTAGTGATTGGTGAAGCTCAGTGTGGGACACTGGCAGTGGTGAGGTAATGATTGGTGAAGCTCAGAGCGGGACTCTGGGGGTGGTGAGGCAGTGATTGGTGAAGCTCAGAGCGGGACTCTGGTGGTGGTGTGGCAGTGATTGGTGATGCTCAGAGCAGGACAATTGCGGTGGCGTGGCAGTGATTGGTGACTTTGGAGCGGAACTCTGGCAGTGGTGACGCAGCGATTGGTGAAGCTCAGTGTGGGACTCTGGCGGTGGTGAGGCAGTGATTGGTGAAGCACAGAGCAGGACTCTGATGGTGGTGAGGTAGTGATTGGTGAATCTCAGTGTGGGATCTGGCGGTGGTGAGGCAGTGATTGGTGAAGCTCAGTGTGGGACTCTGGGGGTGGTGTGGCAGTGATCTGTGAAGCTCAGTGTGGGATCTGGCAGTGATGAGGCAGTGATTGGTGAAGCTCAGTGTGGGACTCTGGGGGTGGTGAAGTAGTGATTGGTGAAGCTCAGTGTGGGACTCTGGGGGTGGTGTGGCAGTGATTGGTGAATCTCAGAGCGGTACTCTGGCGGTGGTGTGGCAGTGATTGGTGAAGTTCAGTGTGGGACTCTGGGGGTGGTGTGGCAGTGATTGGTGAAGCTCAGTGTGGGACACTGGCAGTGGTGAGGCAGTGATTGGTGAAGCTCAGTGTGGGACTCTGGCGGTGGTGAAGTAGTGATTGGTGAAGCTCAGTGTGGGACACTGGCAGTGGTGAGGCAGTGATTGGTGAAGCTCAGAGCGGGACTCTGGCGGTGGTGTGACAGTGATTGGTGAATCTCAGAGCGGGACTCTGGCGGTGGTGTGGCAGTGATATCGGTGATGCTCAGAGCAGGACAATGGCGGTGGCGTGGCAGTGATTGGTGACTTTGGAGCGGAACTCTGGCAGAGGTGAGGCAGTGATTGGTGAAGCTCACAGCAGGACTCTGGCGGTGGTGTGGCAGTGATTGGTGAAGCTCAGTGTGGGATCTGGCGGTGGTGAGGCAGTGATTGGTGAAGCTCAGTGTGGGACACTGGCAGTGGTGAGGTAATGATTGGTGAAGCTCAGAGCGGGACTCTGGGGGTGGTGAGGCAGTGATTGGTGAAGCTCAGAGCGGGACTCTGGTGGTGGTGTGGCAGTGATTGGTGATGCTCAGAGCAGGACAATTGCGGTGGCGTGGCAGTGATTGGTGACTTTGGAGCGGAACTCTGGCAGTGGTGACGCAGCGATTGGTGAAGCTCAGTGTGGGACTCTGGCGGTGGTGAGGCAGTGATTGGTGAAGCACAGAGCAGGACTCTGATGGTGGTGAGGTAGTGATTGGTGAATCTCAGTGTGGGATCTGGCGGTGGTGAGGCAGTGATTGGTGAAGCTCAGTGTGGGACTCTGGGGGTGGTGTGGCAGTGATCTGTGAAGCTCAGTGTGGGATCTGGCAGTGATGAGGCAGTGATTGGTGAAGCTCAGTGTGGGACTCTGGGGGTGGTGAAGTAGTGATTGGTGAAGCTCAGTGTGGGACTCTGGGGGTGGTGTGGCAGTGATTGGTGAATCTCAGAGCGGTACTCTGGCGGTGGTGTGGCAGTGATTGGTGAAGTTCAGTGTGGGACTCTGGGGGTGGTGTGGCAGTGATTGGTGAAGCTCAGTGTGGGACACTGGCAGTGGTGAGGCAGTGATTGGTGAAGCTCAGTGTGGGACTCTGGCGGTGGTGAAGTAGTGATTGGTGAAGCTCAGTGTGGGACACTGGCAGTGGTGAGGCAGTGATTGGTGAAGCTCAGAGCGGGACTCTGGCGGTGGTGTGACAGTGATTGGTGAATCTCAGAGCGGGACTCTGGCGGTGGTGTGGCAGTGATATCGGTGATGCTCAGAGCAGGACAATGGCGGTGGCGTGGCAGTGATTGGTGACTTTGGAGCGGAACTCTGGCAGAGGTGAGGCAGTGATTGGTGAAGCTCAGAGCAGGACTCTGGCGGTGGTGTGGCAGTGATTGGTGAAGCTCAGTGTGGGATCTGGCGGTGGTGAGGCAGTGATTGGTGAAGCTCAGTGTGGGACCCTGGCAGTGGTGAGGCAGTGATTGGTGAAGCTCAGAGCGGGACTCTGGCGGTGGTGTGACAGTGATTGGTGAATCTCAGAGCGGGACTCTGGCGGTGGTGAGGCAGTGATTGGTGAAGCTCAGTGTGGGACACTGGCGGTAGTGAGGCAGTGATTGGTGAAGCTCAGTGTGGGACTCTAGCGGTGGTGTTGCTGTGACTGGTGACTCTTGGAGTGAGACTCTGGCGGTGGTATGGCAGTGATTGGTGAAGCTCAGTGTGGGACACTGACAGTGGTGAGGCAGTGATTGTTGAATCTCAGTGTGGGACTCTGGCGGTGGTGAGGCAGTGATTGGTGAAGCTCAGAGCGGGACTCTGGCGGTGGTGTGACAGTGATTGGTGAATCTCAGAGCGGGACTCTGGCGGTGGTGTGGCAGTGATTGGTGAAGCACAGTGTGGGATCTGGCGGTGGTGAGGCAATGATTGGTGAAGCTCAGTGTGGGACCCTGACGGTGGTAAGGCAGTGATTGGTGAAGCTCATTGTGGGACTCTGGCGGTGGTGTGGCTGTGACTGATTACTCTTGGAGTGAGACTCTGGTGGTGGTCTGGCAGTGATTGGTGAAGCTCAGTGTGGGATCTGGCGGTGGTGAGGCAGTGATTGGTGAAGCTCAGTGTGGGACACTGGCAGTGGTGAGGCAGTGAATGGTGAAGCTCAGTGTGGGACTCTGGCGGTGGTGTGGCAGTGATTGGTTACTCTTGAAATGGGTCTCTGGTGGTGGTGTGGCAGTGATTGGTGAAGCACAGAGCGGGGCTCTGGCGGTGTTGTGACAGTGATTGGTGAAGCTCAGTGTGGGACTCTGGCGGTGGTGTGGCAGTGATTGGTTACTCTCGGAGTGCGACTCTGGTAGTAGTGAGGCAGTGATTGGTGATTCTTGGAGTGGGACTCTGGTAGTAGTGAGGCAGTGATTGGTGAAGCTCAGTGTGGACTCTGTTGGTGGTGTGGCAGTGATTGGTGACTCTCGGAGTGTGATGCTGTTGGTGGTGTGGCAATGATTGGTGAAGCACAGAGCGGGAATCTGCTGGTTGTGTGGCAGCGATTGGTGAAGCTCAGAGCGGGACTCTGGCGGTGATGAGGCCGTGATTGGCGAAGCTCAGAGCGGGACTCTGGTGGTGGTGTGGCACTGATTGTTGAAGGTCAGTGTGGGACTCTGGCGGTGGTGAGGCAGTGATTGGTGAATCTCAGAGCGGGACTCTGGCGGTGGTGAGGTTCTGATTGGTGAATCTCAGAGCGGGACTCTGGTGGTGGTGAGGCAGTGATTGGTGAAGCTCAGTGTGGGACTCTGGCAGTGGTGAGGCAGTGATTGATGAAGTTCAGTGTGGACTCTGGCGGTGGTGTGGCAGTGATTGGTGAAGCTCCGAGCGGGACTCTGGTGGTGGTGAGGCCGTGATTGGTGAAGGTCACTGTGGTCCTCTGGCGGTGGTGTGGCAGTGATTGGTGACTCTCGGAGCGGGACTCTGGCGGTGGTGTGACGATGATTGGTGAAGCTCACCGTGGGACTCTGGCGGTGGTGTGACAGTGATTGGTGAAGCTCAGTGTGGGACTCTGGTGATGGTGTGGCTGTGATTGGTGACTCTCGGAGTGAGACTCTGGTGGTGGTGTGGCAGTGATTGGTGAAGCTCAGTATGAGACTCTGGCGGTGGTGTGGCAGTGATTGGTGAAGCTCAGTGTGGGACTCTGTTGGGGGCGAGGCAGTGATTGGTGACTCTCAGAGTGGGACTCTGGCGGTGGTGAGGCAGTGATTGGTGACTCTCGGAGTGGGACTCTGGTGGTGGTGTGGCAGTGATTGGTGCCTCTTGGAGTGGGACTCTGGCGGTGGTGAGGCAGTGATTGGTGACTCTCGGAGTGGGACTCTGGTGGTGGTGAGGCAGTGATTGGTGACTCTCGGAGTGGGACTCTGGTGGTGGTGTGGCAGTGATTGGTGCCTCTCGGAGTGGGACTCTGGCGGTGGTGTGGCAGTGATTGGTGAAGCTCAGTGTGGGACTCTGGTGATTGTGTGGCTGTGATTGGTGACTCTCGGACTGAGACTCTGGTGGTGGTGTGGCAGTGATTGGTGAAGCTCAGTATGAGACTCTGGCGGTGGTGTGGCAGTGATTGGTGAAGCTCAGTGTGGGAATCTGTTGGGGGTGAGGCAGTGATTGGTGACTCTCAGAGTGGGATTCTGGTGGTGGTGAGGCAGTGATTGGTGAAGCTCAGTGTGGGACACTGGCGGTGGTGAAGCAGTGATTGGTGAAGCTCAGTGTGGGACACTGACAGTGGTGAGGCAGTGATTGTTGACTCTCAGAGTGGGACTCTGGTGGTGGTGAGGCAGTGATTGGTGAAGCTCAGTGTGGGACACTGGCGGTAGTGAGGCAGTGATTGGTGAAGCTCAGTGTGGGACTCTAGCGGTGGTGTTGCTGTGACTGGTGACTCTTGGAGTGAGACTCTGGCGGTGGTATGGCAGTGAGTGGTGAAGCTCAGTGTGGGATCTGGCGGTGGTGAAGCAGTGATTGGTGAAGCTCAGTGTGGGACACTGACAGTGGTGAGGCAGTGATTGTTGAATCTCAGTGTGGGACTCTGGCGGTGGTGAGGCAGTGATTGGTGAAGCTCAGAGCGGGACTCTGGCGGTGGTGTGACAGTGATTGGTGAATCTCAGAGCGGGACTCTGGCAGTGGTGTGGCAGTGATTGGTGAAGCACAGTGTGGGATCTGGCGGTGGTGAGGCAATGATTGGTGAAGCTCAGTGTGGGACCCTGGCGGTGGTAAGGCAGTGATTGGTGAAGCTCATTGTGGGACTCTGGCGGTGGTGTGGCTGTGACTGATTACTCTTGGAGTGAGACTCTGGTGGTGGTCTGGCAGTGATTGGTGAAGCTCAGTGTGGGATCTGGCGGTGGTGAGGCAGTGATTGGTGAAGCTCAGTGTGGGACACTGGCAGTGGTGAGGCAGTGAATGGTGAAGCTCAGTGTGGGACTCTGGCGGTGGTGTGGCAGTGATTGGTTACTCTTGAAATGGGTCTCTGGCGGTGGTGTGGCAGTGATTGGTGAAGCACAGAGCGGGGCTCTGGCGGTGTTGTGACAGTGATTGGTGAAGCTCAGTGTGGGACTCTGGCGGTGGTGTGGCAGTGATTGGTTACTCTCGGAGTGCGACTCTGGTAGTAGTGAGGCAGTGATTGGTGATTCTTGGAGTGGGACTCTGGTAGTAGTGAGGCAGTGATTGGTGAAGCTCAGTGTGGACTCTGTTGGTGGTGTGGCAGTGATTGGTGACTCTCGGAGTGTGATGCTGTTGGTGGTGTGGCAATGATTGGTGAAGCACAGAGCGGGAATCTGCTGGTTGTGTGGCAGCGATTGGTGAAGCTCAGAGCGGGACTCTGGCGGTGATGAGGCCGTGATTGGCGAAGCTCAGAGCGGGACTCTGGTGGTGGTGTGGCACTGATTGTTGAAGGTCAGTGTGGGACTCTGGCGGTGGTGAGGCAGTGATTGGTGAATCTCAGAGCGGGACTCTGGCGGTGGTGAGGTTCTGATTGGTGAATCTCAGAGCGGGACTCTGGTGGTGGTGAGGCAGTGATTGGTGAAGCTCAGTGTGGGACTCTGGCAGTGGTGAGGCAGTGATTGATGAAGTTCAGTGTGGACTCTGGCGGTGGTGTGGCAGTGATTGGTGAAGCTCCGAGCGGGACTCTGGTGGTGGTGAGGCCGTGATTGGTGAAGTTCACTGTGGTCCTCTGGCGGTGGTGTGGCAGTGATTGGTGACTCTCGGAGCGGGACTCTGGCGGTGGTGTGACGATGATTGGTGAAGCTCACCATGGGACTCTGGCGGTGGTGTGACAGTGATTGGTGAAGCTCAGTGTGGGACTCTGGTGATGGTGTGGCTGTGATTGGTGACTCTCGGACTGAGACTCTGGTGGTGGTGTGGCAGTGATTGGTGAAGCTCAGTATGAGACTCTGGCGGTGGTGTGGCAGTGATTGGTGACTCTCGGAGTGGGACTCTGGTGGTGGTGTGGCAGTGATTGGTGCCTCTCGGAGTGGGACTCTGGCGGTGGTGTGGCAGTGATTGGTGAAGCTCAGTGTGGGACTCTGGTGATTGTGTGGCTGTGATTGGTGACTCTCGGACTGAGACTCTGGTGGTGGTGTGGCAGTGATTGGTGAAGCTCAGTATGAGACTCTGGCGGTGGTGTGGCAGTGATTGGTGAAGCTCAGTGTGGGACTCTGTTGGGGGTGAGGCAGTGATTGGTGACTCTCAGAGTGGGACTCTGGTGGTGGTGAGGCAGTGGTTGGTGACTCTCGGAGTGGGACTCTGGTGGTGGTGTGGCAGTGATTGGTGACTCTTGGAGTGGGACTCTGGTGGTGGTGTGGCAGTGATTGGTGACTCTTGGAGTGGGACTCTGGCGGTGGTGAGGCAGTGATTGGTGACTCTCGGAGTGGGACTCTGGTGGTGGTGAGGCAGTGATTGGTGACTCTCGGAGTGGGACTCTGGTGGTGGTGTGGCAGTGATTGGTGCCTCTCGGAGTGGGACTCTGGCGGTGGTGTGGCAGTGATTGGTGAAGCTCAGTGTGGGACTCTGGTGATTGTGTGGCTGTGATTGGTGACTCTCGGACTGAGACTCTGGTGGTGGTGTGGCAGTGATTGGTGAAGCTCAGTATGAGACTCTGGCGGTGGTGTGGCAGTGATTGGTGAAGCTCAGTGTGGGACTCTGTTGGGGGTGAGGCAGTGATTGGTGACTCTCAGAGTGGGACTCTGGTGGTGGTGAGGCAGTGGTTGGTGACTCTCGGAGTGGGACTCTGGTGGTGGTGTGGCAGTGATTGGTGACTCTTGGAGTGGGACTCTGGTGGTGGTGTGGCAGTGATTGGTGACTCTTGGAGTGGGACTCTGGCGGTGGTGAGGCAGTGATTGGTGACTCTCGGAGTGGGACTCTGGTGGTGGTGAGGCAGTGATTGGTGACTCTCGGAGTGGGACTCTGGTGGTGGTGTGGCAGTGATTGGTGCCTCTCGGAGTGGGACTCTGGCGGTGGTGTGGCAGTGATTGGTGAAGCTCAGTGTGGGACTCTGGTGATTGTGTGGCTGTGATTGGTGACTCTCGGACTGAGACTCTGGTGGTGGTGTGGCAGTGATTGGTGAAGCTCAGTATGAGACTCTGGCGGTGGTGTGGCAGTGATTGGTGAAGCTCAGTGTGGGAATCTGTTGGGGGTGAGGCAGTGATTGGTGACTCTCAGAGTGGGACTCTGGTGGTGGTGAGTCAGTGATTGGTGAAGCTCAGTGTGGGACACTGGCGGTGGTGAAGCAGTGATTGGTGAAGCTCAGTGTGGGACACTGACAGTGGTGAGGCAGTGATTGTTGACTCTCAGAGTGGGACTCTGGTGGTGGTGAGGCAGTGATTGGTGAAGCTCAGTGTGGGACACTGGCGGTAGTGAGGCAGTGATTGGTGAAGCTCAGTGTGGGACTCTAGCGGTGGTGTTGCTGTGACTGGTGACTCTTGGAGTGAGACTCTGGCGGTGGTATGGCAGTGATTGGTGAAGCTCAGTGTGGGATCTGGCGGTGGTGAAGCAGTGATTGGTGAAGCTCAGTGTGGGACACTGACAGTGGTGAGGCAGTGATTGTTGAATCTCAGTGTGGGACTCTGGCGGTGGTGAGGCAGTGATTGGTGAAGCTCAGACCGGGACTCTGGCGGTGGTGTGACAGTGATTGGTGAATCTCAGAGCGGGACTCTGGCAGTGGTGTGGCAGTGATTGGTGAAGCACAGTGTGGGATCTGGCGGTGGTGAGGCAATGATTGGTGAAGCTCAGTGTGGGACCCTGGCGGTGGTAAGGCAGTGATTGGTGAAGCTCATTGTGGGACTCTGGCGGTGGTGTGGCTGTGACTGATTACTCTTGGAGTGAGACTCTGGTGGTGGTCTGGCAGTGATTGGTGAAGCTCAGTGTGGGATCTGGCGGTGGTGAGGCAGTGATTGGTGAAGCTCAGTGTGGGACACTGGCAGTGGTGAGGCAGTGAATGGTGAAGCTCAGTGTGGGACTCTGGCGGTGGTGTGGCAGTGATTGGTTACTCTTGAAATGGGTCTCTGGCGGTGGTGTGGCAGTGATTGGTGAAGCACAGAGCGGGGCTCTGGCGGTGTTGTGACAGTGATTGGTGAAGTTCAGTGTGGGACTCTGGCGGTGGTGTGGCAGTGATTGGTTACTCTCGGAGTGCGACTCTGGTAGTAGTGAGGCAGTGATTGGTGATTCTTGGAGTGGGACTCTGGTAGTAGTGAGGCAGTGATTGGTGAAGCTCAGTGTGGACTCTGTTGGTGGTGTGGCAGTGATTGGTGACTCTCGGAGTGTGATGCTGTTGGTGGTGTGGCAATGATTGGTGAAGCACAGAGCGGGAATCTGCTGGTTGTGTGGCAGCGATTGGTGAAGCTCAGAGCGGGACTCTGGCGGTGATGAGGCCGTGATTGGCGAAGCTCAGAGCGGGACTCTGGTGGTGGTGTGGCACTGATTGTTGAAGGTCAGTGTGGGACTCTGGCGGTGGTGAGGCAGTGATTGGTGAATCTCAGAGCGGGACTCTGGCGGTGGTGAGGTTCTGATTGGTGAATCTCAGAGCGGGACTCTGGTGGTGGTGAGGCAGTGATTGGTGAAGCTCAGTGTGGGACTCTGGCAGTGGTGAGGCAGTGATTGATGAAGTTCAGTGTGGACTCTGGCGGTGGTGTGGCAGTGATTGGTGAAGCTCCGAGCGGGACTCTGGTGGTGGTGAGGCCGTGATTGGTGAAGGTCACTGTGGTCCTCTGGCGGTGGTGTGGCAGTGATTGGTGACTCTCGGAGTGGGACTCTGGCGGTGGTGTGACGATGATTGGTGAAGCTCACCATGGGACTCTGGCGGTGGTGTGACAGTGATTGGTGAAGCTCAGTGTGGGACTCTGGTGATGGTGTGGCTGTGATTGGTGACTCTCGGACTGAGACTCTGGTGGTGGTGTGGCAGTGATTGGTGAAGCTCAGTATGAGACTCTGGCGGTGGTGTGGCAGTGATTGGTGACTCTCGGAGTGGGACTCTGGTGGTGGTGTGGCAGTGATTGGTGCCTCTCGGAGTGGGACTCTGGCGGTGGTGTGGCAGTGATTGGTGAAGCTCAGTGTGGGACTCTGGTGATTGTGTGGCTGTGATTGGTGACTCTCGGACTGAGACTCTGGTGGTGGTGTGGCAGTGATTGGTGAAGCTCAGTATGAGACTCTGGCGGTGGTGTGGCAGTGATTGGTGAAGCTCAGTGTGGGACTCTGTTGGGGGTGAGGCAGTGATTGGTGACTCTCAGAGTGGGACTCTGGTGGTGGTGAGGCAGTGGTTGGTGACTCTCGGAGTGGGACTCTGGTGGTGGTGTGGCAGTGATTGGTGACTCTTGGAGTGGGACTCGGCGGTGGTGTGGCAGTGATTGGTGAAGCTCAGCGTGGGACTCTGGTGATTGTGTGGCTGTGATTGGTGACTCTCGGACTGAGACTCTGGTGGTGGTGTGGCAGTGATTGGTGAAGCTCAGTATGAGACTCTGGCGGTGGTGTGGCAGTGATTGGTGAAGCTCAGTGTGGGACTCTGTTGGGGGTGAGGCAGTGATTGGTGACTCTCGGAGTGGGACTCTGGTGGTGGTGTGGCAGTGATTGGTGACTCTTGGAGTGGGACTCTGGTGGTGGTGTGGCAGTGATTGGTGACTCTTGGAGTGGGACTCTGGTGGTGGTGAGGCAGTGATTGGTGAAGCTCAGTGTGGGATCTGGTGATTGTGTGGCTGTGATTGGTGACTCTCGGACTGAGACTCTGGTGGTGGTGTGGCAGTGATTGGTGAAGCTCAGTATGAGACTCTGGCGGTGGTGTGGCAGTGATTGGTGAAGCTCAGTGTGGGACTCTGTTGGGGGTGAGGCAGTGATTGGTGACTCTCGGAGTGGGACTCTGGTGGTGGTGTGGCAGTGATTGGTGACTCTTGGAGTGGGACTCTGGTGGTGGTGTGGCAGTGATTGGTGACTCTTGGAGTGGGACTCTGGTGGTGGTGAGGCAGTGATTGGTGAAGCTCAATATGGGACTCTGGTGGTGGTATGGCATTTATTGGTGACTCTCTGAGTGAGACCTCTGGCGGTGGTGTGGCAGTGATTGGTGAAGCTCAATATGGGACTCTGGCGGTAGTGAGGCAGTGATTGGTGAAGCTCAGTGTGGGACTCTGGCGGTGGTGTAGCAGTGATTGGTGACTCTCGGAGCAGGGCTCTGGCGGTGGTGTGGCAGCGATTGGTGATTCTTGAAGTCGGACTCTGGCAGCAGTGTGGCAGTGATTAGTGACTCTCAGAGCAGGGCTCTGGTGGTGATGTTGAGGAGGGGTCTATTGATGGCCGTGAAAAGTTGCACTTTTTTAAAGTTCTCTTTTTTAAAACATTAAAACTTTTTTTTTAAGTACCTTGAAATAGTGCCAAAGCTTGGTGGCCATACTCTTGCCAATAAATATCAATTTCAAATAAAGCTTATGGCATTGTAGGTGTCAGTAAAAGACAGTGAAGTTATAATTATTTTTAAGACACTGATGAGATTTCAGCTGGTGATTTTTATAGTTCTGTGTGTCACATTCAAGGAAGTTGGGAATGCAGAAGAGGTTTATGGGAACGGTTTACAACTGGGATGACAAACTTCATTTATGATGATACACTGGAGACATTGTGGTAGTTTTTCTTGGAGAGGAGGGGCCTAAGTGGGGAGTGAGGAGAAGTTGTCAATATCTTCTTAATATTTTCTTCAGGGTTCTGGATAGCTAAAGACGGTACCCATTTGCAAATTGATTAAGAACTAATGGGAACAGTTTTAAATTGTTTTGCAAAAGCAGCAAATGCAAGATGAGAAGAAACTGTTTCAGACAATGATTGGTACAGATCTGAACTGCAGTATCTGGAAATGAGGTGAATGCTGGTTCTGCCGAGGCAATTGAGAGGACATTGGGATGGTTATTTAAAAAGGAACATGTTTATGAAGAAACGGCAGGAGATTGGCGTTAAGTTAAAACACTGAGAAAGCCAGTGCAGACAAGATGGGCTGAAGGGCCTCCTTCACACTGAAACACTTCTGTGATTAAGAGGGTTAGTGAATCCAGACAGGTTTTTGCAACTCTGCTCATTTTGTGGTTAAAACTTTATTTTTGTTTCCAATTTGTTTAATGAATTGAGCATTTCCCAGCCACCATGATGGGAATGGAATTCATAAGTCATGGATCATTAGTTCAGATCAGTGGATTGTTCATTCACTAATCACATTATCATACTGAGAAGCTCCATTCCTTTCCCTACAGATCCTGGCTGACCTGCTGAGTTTCCAGACATCTTGCATTTTTATATCAGAAGAAAAGACTGTTCAGTCTGCCACGAGGCAATGCATTGAGAAATCCTTAAGGGAATTGTGTGTTTGTTATGTCCCTGAATCGAAAATAAGAATAAAAGAATAACACTTTTATTGGGTAGTTTGGAGTTTACTTATCAGCATTACACATGTGTTCATGGGTCCTTTTAAAGGAACAATAACAAGGGAAAATATCAGATAATTAATCCCTTCAAGAAGGTCCTCCATCACTGACAAAGTTACTAAATCAAAATAAGCCTCTCAGCCAGTAACCCGATTATGTTAAAATGCAAACAACACAATCAAAAAGTCTTAATGCAAAAGATACAGCAGATGCAGCACCATAATCTTGTTACAATGGCTAGTGTGATGATGCTCTATCACAACATTCACAGCAGCTAATTTCTTATTTCAGGAGCTCAATGCAGTTCCAATTCCCAGTATATCATTCTGTTCCATTTAAAGTAGAGGGGAAGGCAGTAATCACAACGATCAAAATATTTTCTGGTTTGTCTGAAACACAGCAATCATAGTGAGCCCTCCACAATATAACAACAAGCATTAGTCTTAGATAATGTGAAGAATATTCTTCCTCCCATACCCCACACAAACCACTGCTGAATTTCATATCTGGACTCATTGTTTATTAATATCATTCAAATGTCTTTTCCGCAATCTCTCCTGTACTTTAAATACATGGCCGTAACTTGTTGGGGAGGCAATACCTTAGTGGTATTATCTCCTGATGAAGGGCTTTTGCCCGAAACATCGATTTTGCCTGTCCTCGGATGCTGCCTGAATTGCTGTGCTCTTCCAGCACCACTGATCCAGAATCTGATATTATCTCTAGACTATCAATCGAAAGACCCAGGCAATCTTCCGGATACCTGGGTTCAAATCCTGTCATGGCAGATGGTGGAATTTGGATTCAATGAAAATCTGGAATTAACAGTCTTATGATAGCGTTCATGAAACCATTGTTTTAAAAATGTATCTGCTTCACTAATGTCCTTCCAGGACGGAAGTGCCATCTTTACCTGGTTTGGCCTCCTTGTGACTCCAAATGTATAGCAATGTGGTTGACACTTAACTGCCTTCTGGGCAATTAGGGATGGGTGAGAAATATTGGCCCAACCAATGACACCCTTACCCTGAGAATGAGTAAATGAAAAGCTTTAAACCAAAACGGAAATTGCTGGAAAAGCTCGGCAGGTCAGCAGGTCTTGCAGCATCCATGGAGAGGAATCAAAGTTAATATTTCAATTAGAACAGAACAGAAATTACATGAATTAAAATTACGATGTAATTTTATTTCAGAACAGAGACAAAATAAAACTTTGCTGTGTCAGACTAATTACCTTGGTTCAGTATTTCTCTCTTCATTATCTCTCTCTCCCCCTTCAACTGTTTCTTCCTCTTTCATTCTATTCAATGGGCAGTTACTCCTTTTCGTCCCTGCAATACCCACTCACAGACGTTAGCAATGATTCTTTCCTCATCTATTTGAAAATAATGCTTAAAGAAATTCAGGGATATGGCTTTCATTGTCAAGGCTGACATCGATATTCCATCCTTAGATGCTGAGGTGGTTTCTTGGACTGCAACACTCCCTGTTGTGAAGGTACTGCCACAGTGCTAATGGGCATGGAATTCCAGGAAATGGATTCAGCGCTGGCAACATAATGCTACATGTGCAACATTGAGGGGAACTTTCCTTTCCAATATCTAGTTTCAATTCAGCTTCTGAAAGTGGCCTGCAAAAGTAATTTAGAATTTGCTTCAGTTGTTTTATGTCCACTTACATTAAACTCTGTGGCAATTAAGCTCCTTTGAGAATGTAATCCACTAGTGCTTTACAAGAAAGCCCTTCAAGGCATTAAAAATTTGATGCTGATATCAATGAATCAGAGTCAAAGAGTGGTTATGGCACAGTGGAGGCTATTTGACTCTTGCTGATAGAATAATTAATAAAACACTCAGTGTCCTCCCTTTATATCTCTGTGGAGGCTGAGATTCCAAAAACAAATAAGTTTTGTGAAAGCTGTATAGAACACTGGTTCAGCCTCAACTTGAGTATTGTATCCAGTTCTGGGTGCCATGCTTTAGGAAAGATGACAAAGCATTAGTAAGTGCACAAAAGATTTCAGGCAGTTGTTCCAAGAGTGAGAATCTTTGGTATGTTGGACATTCTTCTTGGCAAGACGATGAAACCCATGAAATGGCTTGGTGATTTAATCACTGGGCTATTAATCGAGAGGCCCAAGTAATATTCTGGAGACCCAAGTTTAAATCCTACCATGGCAGATGGTGGACTTTAAATTCAATAAATATCTGGATTTAATAAGTCTAATGATGACCATGAATCCATTGTTGGAAAAACCCATCTGGTTCATTAATAAGCTAATATTTTTAAGAATTCTTGAAGATTATATGATTTGCAGCCCAACTAATATTCCTAAGTTGGTTGTCAACACATTTCTTGCAATGTGGCATACTTGTGCATACTAGAAGGTATATAAGTATTTTATATATATATATACATATATATATATATATATATATATATAATTAGACAGGGATTTGTTCTTTGTAGATGGAAAGAGGATGTCCAACATACCATACCTGCTTCAGTTCAACAAAAGAGGTTTAACAGCCACTGTCTAGGTCATTTCATGGGTTTCATCAAGGCAGGCATCCTTGCAAGAGGATTCGCAGTAGGGTTAAAATCAATTCGGTAAAAACAATGACTGCAGATGCTGGAAACCAGATTCCGGATTAGTGGTGCTGGAAGAGCACAGCAGTTCAGGCAGCATCCGAGGAGCAGTAAAATCGACGTTTCAGGCAAAAGCTCTTCATCAGGAATAAAGGCAGAGAGATAAAAGAGAGATAAGTGAGAGGAGGGTGGAAGTGGGGAGAAAGTAGCATAGAGTACAATAGGTGAGTGGGGGAGGGGATGAAGGTGATAGGTCGGGGGCGGGGGGAGGGTGGAGTGGATAGGTGGAAAAGAAGATAGACAGGTAGGACAAGTCATGGGGACATGCTGAGCTGGAAGTTTGGAACAAGGGTGAAGTGGGGGAAGGGGAAATGAGGAAACTGTTGAAGTCCACATTGATGCCCTGGGGTTGAAGTGTTCCGAGGTGGAAGATGAGGCGTTCTTCCTCCAGGCGTCTGGTGGTGAGGGAGCGGTGGTGAAGGAGGCCCAGGACCTGCATGTCCTCAGCAGTGTGGGAGGGGGAGTTGAAATGTTGGGCCACAGGGCGGTGTGGTTGATTGGTGCGGGTGTCCCGGAGATGTTCCCTGAAGCACTCTGCTAGGAGGCATCCAGTCTCCCCAATGTAGAGGAGACCGCATTTGGAGGAACGGATAAAATAAATGATATTAGTGGATGTGCAGGTAAAACTTTGATGGATGTGGAAGGGTCCTTGGATGGAGGTGAGGGAGGAGTTGTGGGCACAGGTTTTATAGTTCCTGCGGTGGCAGGGGAAGGTGCCAGGATGGGAGGGTGGGTTGTAGGGGAGTGTGGACCTGACCAGATAGTCATGGAGGGAACGGTCTTTGCAGAAGGTGGAACGGCGGGGGGGGGGGAGGGGGAGGGAAACATATCCCTGGTGGTGGGGTCTTTTTGGAGGTGGCGGAAATGTCGGCGGATGATTTGGTTTATGCGAAGGTTGGTAGGGTGGAAGGTGAGCACCAGGGGCGTTCTGTCCTTGTTACATTTGGAGGGGTGGGGTCTGAGGGCAGACATGCGGGATGTGGTCGAGATGCGTTGGAGGGCATCTTTAACCATGTGGGAAGGGAAATTGCGGTCTCTAAAGAAGGAGGCCATCTGGTGTGTTCTGTGGTGAAACTGGTCCTCCTGGGAGCAGATACGGCGGAGGCGGAGGAATTGGGAATACGGGATGGCATTTTTGCAAGAGGTAGGGTGTGAAGAGGTGTAATCCAGGTAGCGGTGGGAGTCGGTGGGTTTGTAAAAAATGTCAGTGTCAAGTCGGTCCTCATTAATGGAGATGGAGAGGTCCAGGAAGGGGAGGGAGCTGTCAGAGATGGTCCAGATAAATTTAAGGTCAGGGTGGAATGTGTTGGTGAAGTTGATGAATTGCTGAACCTCCTCGCGGGAGCACGAGGTGGCGCCAATGCAGTCATCAATGTAGCGGAAGAAGAGGTGGGGAGTGGTGCCGGTGTAATTATGGAAGATGGACTGTTCTACGTAGCCAACAAAGAGACAGGCATAGCTGGGGCCCATTCATGTGCCCATGGCTACCCCTTTGGTTTGGAGTAGGTGGGAGGATTCGAAGGAGAAATTGTTAAGGGTGAGGACCAGTTCGGCCAAACGAATGAGAGTGTCGGTGGAGGGGTACTGTTGGGAACGTCTGGAGAGGAAAAAACGGAGGGCTTGGAGGCCCTGGTCATGGCCAATGGAGGTATAGAGGGATTAGATATCCATGGTGAAGATGAGGCATTGGGGGCCGGGGAAATGGAAGTCTTGGAGGAGGTGGAGGGCATGGGTGGTGTCTCGAACGTATGTGGGGAGTTCCTGGACTAGGGGGGATAGGACAGTGTCGAGGTAGGTAGAGATGAGTTCAGTGGGGCAGGAGCATGCTGAGACAATGGGTCGGTCAGGGTGGTCAGGTTTGTGGATCTTGGGAAGGAGGTAGAACCGGGCAGTGCGGGGTTCCCGGACTATGAGGTTGAAAGCTGTGAGTGGGAGATCTCCTGAGGTGATGAGGTTCTGTATGGTCTGGGAGATGATGGTTTGGCGATGAGGGGTGGGGTCATGGTTGAGGGGGTGGTAGGAAGAGGTGTCCTCGAGTTGGTGTTTGGCTTCAGCGGTGTAGAGGTCAGTGCGCCAGACTACCACTGCGCCCCCTTTATCTGCTGTCTTGATGGTGAGGTCGGGATTGGAGCAGAGGGATTCGAGGGCTGCGCATTGTGAGGATGAGAGGTTGGAGTGGGGGAGGGGAGTAGACGGTTGAGGCGGTTAATGTCCTGGCGGCAGTTGGAAATGAAGAGGTCGAGGGCAGGTATTAGGCCAGCGCGGGGTGTCCAGATGGATGCAGTGTGTTGGAGGTGGGCGAAGGGGTCCTCAGAAGGTGGGCGGGAATCCTGATTGTGAAAGTAAGCTCAGAGGCGGCGGAAGAATTGTTCGACGTCACGGCGTGTATTAAATTCATTGATGCGTGGACAGAAGGGGATGAAAGTGAGTCCTTTGCTGAGGACTGATCGTTCGTCCTCAGTGAAGGGAAGGTCTGGAGGGATGGTGAAAACTTGGCAGGGCTGGGAGCTAGGATCTGGTGTGGGTGTGGAGCTGGGAATGGGGGCGGAGCCAGTAACTGGAGTGGGTGTGATGATGGGGGAATGGGAGTGGAGTCATGAGCAGGGGTGGTGTTCCCCTCAGGGTTCTGGGGGCCGGGAATGGTGACAGTGGGATCTGTGGGGGGCGTGTCAGCAGAATGCAGGTGAGTGGCATTGGTGGGGGTGAAAGTGGTGGCAGACATGGCAGTAGGGGTGGCGGAAGTCACTGAGCGTGTGATATCAGCGATGATGTGAGGGGTGGAAGTTATGTCACGTGTGATGCATGAGGAATTGTGAGAGTGGCCATGATGGGGGCGGAAGTGACATCATCAATCAGCGTCGGGTGGCATCTGCACCAGCTGCATGGCCCATGGTGTCCGAGCAGTTCCAGAAGCCAGGGGAATCTTCTGCAATGTTTGAGGAGCGCTGGTTATGGAGGTGCGGAGATAAAAGTTTGTTGTAATTACAGTTTTTGATGTTTAAGATGGAGTTGAAATACTGTTTGTTGAGAGTATGAATTGTCCTGAGGATGTAGTACATGGGCCCCAGCTATGCCTGTCTCTTTGTTGGTTACATAGAACCATGACTATGTCCACGCAGGTCCATGACAGGTTCCGCCCCCATGACTTGTCCTACCTGCCTATCTTCTTTTCCACCTATCCACTCCACCCTCCCTCTGCCCCCGACCTATCACCTTCATCCCCTCCCCCTCTCACCCATTGTACTCTATGCTACTTTCTCCCCACTCCACCCTCCTCTAGCTTATCTCTCCACGCTTCAGGCTCCCTGCCTTTATTCCTGATGAAGGGTTTTTGCCCGAAATGTCGATTTTACTGCTCCTAAGATGCTGCCTGAACTGCTGTGCTCTTCCAGCACCACTAATCCAGAATCTGGTTTCCAGCATCTGCAGTCATTATTTTTACCTCGTTGATTTTAACCCTACTGCGAATCCTCTTGCAAGGATGCCTGCCTTGATAAAACCCATGAAATGACCTAGACAGTGGCTGTAAACCTCTTGTTGAACTGAAGCAGGTATAGTATGTTGGACATCCTCTTTCCATCCACAAAGAACAAATCCCTGTCTAACTATATATATATAATACCTATATACCTTCTAGTATGCACAAGTATGCCACATTGCAAGAAATGTGTTGACAACCAACTTAGGAATTTAGTTGGGCTGCAAATCATATAATCTTCAAGAATTCTTAAAAATATTAGCTTCTCATTGGATTTTCACAGCAGGGATCAGGCTTCAAGGATCAGTCAGTTTGGCTCTGATCACCATAGTTAATGGGACCTCAGTGCTGTTCATACTCAGTTGGTGTTTCTGCTTATTGTTTCTCCAGTGCTCAGAACCCCAGATTCTCATTAGGTTGTGACCCACATTTAGGAAGCACTACATATTTACCATGAGTTGGATTACATTAGCAATGCATCTTTGCTTTCTGCCTTCTCTCTTAAATAGATTCTGGCTTGACCACTCTGGATATCCTCTCTTTTTTAAACATTTATTCATTCATGGGATGAACGTGTCGCCGGCTAGGCCAGCATTTATTGCCTATCCCTTATCATGGATCTGGAATCATATGTAGTTGTGGTTCTGTTCGCCGAGCTGGAAGTTTTTGTTGCAAACGTTTCGTCCCCTGGCTAGGCGACATCATCAGTGCTTGGGAGCCTCCTGCGAAGCGCTTCTTTGATGTTTCCTCTGGTGTTTATAGTGGTCTGTCCCTGCCGCTTCCGGTTGTCAGTTTCAGCTGTCCGCTGTAGTGGTTGGTATATTGGGTCCAGGTCGATGTGTTTGTTGATGGAGTTTGTGGATGAATGCCATGCCTCTAGGAATCATGTGTAGGCCTGACCAGGTAAGGATGGTAGCTTCCTTAAAGGACATTAATGAACCAGATGGGTTTTTCCAACAATGGATTCATGGTCATCATTAGACTTATTAAGTCCAGATATTTATTGAATTTAAAGTCCACCATCTGCCATGGTAGGATTTAAACTTGGGTCTCCAGAATATTACCTGGGCCTCTCGATTAATAGCCCAGTGATAATATCACCAGGCCATTGCCTCCCCAATTCTTCCCTGCATTGCAATATGCTCCTGATCAATACTTCCGTGCTTTCTTCATTCCTGTTTTTGTTTTATTTCCTGAACTGCTTGCATCCAGTAATATTTAATACCATGATCTGTCCTTCCTTGAGCCACATCTGCTGTCACCTAATGCCACACTTCCATTTGGCAATCTGTAATCTTATTTACTACATTCTGTGTATTTGCAATGCATGCACTGTAATTTTAAGTTAGGTTCCTCTTATCTTAATCCCATATAATACCTAGCTATTTCCTATTCGGGTGTTATCTGTTTCTCCCAATTTTTTTTTGTACCTTGATATCCCTTTCTAATACTATATCCTAGAACCTCCTGTCTTGTCAAGTTAGTTTAAATCCTTCTACTAGGTGTAGCAAATAATCCTGCAAGGAGATTGCTTCTGGTTTTGACTGATGCTACCTATCCCACTTGTACAGATCCCAAACTCCACACCTCATGAGAAATAATCTCAATATCCAACAACCCTCCCTCCTGTCCCCAAGTTTCTATATTATTTCTATATTTACTTGCGGTTACAACCAGCTGTAATCCAGAGTTGATTTCTTTTAAGGCCCTACTTGCTAACATTCTACCTAACTACCTAAATTCTAACAGCAGGACCATATCCCTCTTTCTATGAATGCCATTGGTCTCTATATCACTACAATCACTGGTGGTTCAATCTCACACGTCAGGTGCTGTGCAGCCATTCACTGACACCCTTGACTTTGCCACCAATGGCAATGCATTAACCTGGATTTATATATGCAGTTATAACAATGCCTCTTTGTTCCTTTAACTATTGGAACGTCTATCACTTTTGCTTTTCTATCTTGAATATTGTTAAAAGAGGAGTCAGCTTGTCAATTTTTTTCATCTCGCACTCCTCAGGACACATATAAGAATGCCCAATTTCAAAAGGAGCAACAATTTCTCACTGCATGAGAAAAGGATGTCAACTGATTACTATGGAGAAAGCATTAGGGAACTACTGTCCTTACGAAGTGTGTCTTTATGTTTTTATAACTATACATAGAATATCATTGATTTACAATTAGGCTATCTGCATTTGGGTTACTTTAATAGAACTAGTGAAAATGCAAATGTTCAATCTTAACATCTCTTGTTGTCTCTCCTGATAAAATTTTCTAATGAATATCTTTCAACTTCCATTTCATGCTTTCCTGAAACTCTTAAGTTTAACATCCTAAAAGTTGTTCATTCTTCTTGTGTTCTGTTAGAGAGTGCAAGTATATTTCCTACTCAAACTTTCCAACAACCCTAGATGGGATTAGATTTATTTAGGATTTCCAGTCGGCTTGGACAAGTTGGACTGAAGAGTCTGTTTCCGTGCTGTATGTCTCTATGGCTCTATAACTTTAAAATGGTGAGACTCTTCATATCATCAATACTATGTACATTTAAAATTCACCATTACTAAAATTAAACCGTTATTTCTTCCTTTATCTGAAAAACGTCAGTTATACTGGATTTGAAATGTCAATTCTGTTTCTCTCTCCAAAGATGCTTCCAAACCTGCTGAGTTTCTCCAGGATTCCCTGTGTTGATTTCAGATTCCCAGCAACTGCAGAACTTTGCCTTTAATCTTGCTTTATGTCATGGTCTATCCCACTTTTTTGGTGTTCAGGTGACCTATTATCCTTCGCGATAAAACCGCTAGCTGAAGCATTTTCATTTTGAATCACAAATCAAACCTTAATACAATAACTAGAAATCTTTCACCTTGCTAATGGCGTTAAATAACAAGAAATATTCTGCAGTTTTATGATCAAACTATTTGGTCAAAATTTGTTAAATGACCATTTGAAAATCTCCTTCATATTTTAATATCCTTCTTTATAATGAGACATAACACTGCTAATAGTTTTGTTTTACACAACCCTTCTTCTTAATTAATATTAATTAAATCATTCCCTCTTCTTCTGAGAGACATGTTCAAAACAATGTTGCTGCTTTGGCATGTCAAAATGTCACTGCATTTTGGTTCTGCTTCTACCAAGACCCGCAGCCAGGGCCTTGGACAGACAATCTGTTCCCACGTCTCAGCCAAGGCTGTGTCCTCAGAGGTGTGAGTGAGCAAGTGGCCATTCAAGTGTGAACTCTGCAGTCAGTGCTGCCAAACTGTGGATCACAGCTGAGTCTAGTTCTGCCTACACTTCACATGTTCATGTGCACATGTGCTCTCCAGCAGAGGTAACGAGACAGCGATTTAGGAAGAGAACCTGGTTTCTGTAATTCCCCAGTAGCAATTAACTGGTGTAGGCCAAGGAAGGAACCATACCAGATGGCAGACTACTCTGATCTTTCAAAGGAGTTCTATGATATTTATTTTTAAAAACAACAACAAATTACTTTTCTATTTTCAGAGTTTCATTGAAAAACAGAATTGCAGCCATTTAACACCTAACATCTGATTAGTTGACAACTTAACACTGACAGTAATTAAATTTAAAAGTGTGTGGTATTCAGCATCAGTGACTCGATGATACATTAATGCCTGCAGCATTTTCTTTTACACCCAATAATCTAAAAATAAAAGACAAATGAAAGAATTCATTTTAATTATTGATCTTTTTATCACTTAGAAAAGAATAGATTATTTGAACATTATAGCCTTGAACTAATTCTGAAGCATTTTTAATTCTGTTCTGGACATGAGTTTTAATTTTCAGAATGGTGGATTTTTCCACTTTAGTTCCTTTATTGCTTTCTTTGCTATTTCTATACAAGCTTCTAACAACCCTTGATAAGAGATGAGATAACATCATTCATGAGAAAGAAATATAATAGTTCACTTGAAAAATTGCAAATCAATAAGTGAACATTGCGTTTTGTAAGCTCTCCTTAATTACCAAGTGATTAGATTATTTTCCATACAGTGTGGAAACAGGCCCTTCGGCCTAACAAGTCCACACCGACCCTCTGAGGAGTACCCACCCAGACCCATTCCCCTTTGACTAATGCACCTAACACTCTGGGCAACCTAGCATGGCCAATTCACCTGACCTGCACATCTTTGGATTGTGGGAGGAAACCAGAGTTAATCCACACAGACACAGGGAGAATGTGCAAACTCCACACAGGCAGTCACCCAAGGCAGGAATTGAACCTGGGTCCTTCATGCTGTGAGGCAGCAGTGCTAACCACTGAGCCACTGTGTCACCCAAATGTTTGAAAGAAAGATTTTAGGACCATTTCCGATTTGCTAACATCTGTTTCCTTGATGACAATCTCTCAATGTCATTGGGTATCTATATTGATTTTTCTGTCCCCACTAATTACATTGGACGTGGACCAACTAGCTCCTATAAACCATGGATGTTGATAAACATTACTATCTGAAAAGAGTGGAAAAAAAAACCCATAGCACAACCAATTACTTTGAAGTAATCTGATTATCAGTGCTAAAAGATGGACCACAAGAGAGTGTTAATAAGAAAAGGTACTTGCCTAACATTAAAAAATGGCTAATTACATAATAGCAATATGTACATTTAACATTAACTTGTGAGCAATAATGTGAATAGTTAGGAGCCAGGTATATCACATCAGTTCCCATCAGGACGTCACGTAAGACCAATTGTTTCTCCAACCATTAGATTAGTTGAAACTAATACAACTGTGGCATCAACTCATTCAGAACCTTTGCATTATAAAGCACCATTTATTTTGATTAACTAGTAACAAATGTCACTGTGCCAACATACGAGTCTCTCATGTTCCAAATGCAATCTGTGGTTTTGAATGTTGATTAGTGGAGCCAATTTATTATGAATTATCAACATGGGACAACATGGTGGCTCAGTGGTTAGCACTGCTGCCTCACAGAGCCAGGGACCGGGTTTGACTCCAGCTTCCAGCGACTGTCTGTGTGGAGTTTGCACATTCTTCCCAAGTCTGTGGGGTTTTCTTTGGGTGCTCCGGTTACCTCCCACAATCCAAAGATGTGCAGGTTAGGTGAATTGGCTGTGCAAAATTTCCCATAGTGTTCAGGGATGTATAGGTTAGGTTCATTAATCGGAATAAATGTAGAGGATTGGGTTTGGCTGGGATACACTTCGGAAGGTCAGTGTGGTCTTGTTGGGTCAAAGGGCCTGCTTCCACATTGTAAGGATTCTATGATCATTTAACTTTATGAATGTAATCAAGCTACAACAAGAGTTCAAACATGAGTTAAGATAAAAAGTGCGCTACAAGAAGAAAAATTAGCCAAAAGGCATTATAGATTCTATGTAATGAAGGTAATGCAATTATATTCTGTGGAACATGTAGGGAAATAAATTGCACAAATTGGTTCAGGTGTGAATTGGACCTTGGGGATTAATAAATATGTTACTAGATGAGGAGAAATGCTTGCTTGATCAAAAAGCAAAGTCTTTGTTGATACTATAAGTTCAAACTTCACCATAGTCAATTTTCCATGACCAAACCTGCTGTCAATATCCAAAATGTGCACAACTGGGGGGAATGAAAGGTTGATGGAAATTGGGCCGAGGCCTCAATATGGTGACAAGCAGCAATCCTTGTCTTGCCCATGGAACTAACTGTTTCAATGAGCATGTTACCATTTGGATCATCTGTCTTTGAAGCAGTGGCTTTCAGCTAAACCCTGGTGGGAAGGGGTAAGAGTGAAAGAGATTAGGTTCACAGAAAAAGGAGGGTGGGGGCAAGAGGGCACTGGCAGCTCAACAGTAAGCTCAGTGTTTGAAAATAAAATAATATTTTTGGTTGAGGTTGCTGGACTTCTGATTTTGTTGTATTCTGACCATGAAATGCTGACTGAACAGATCTTATCCTTCCTATGGCACTATGTGGTTTCCCTCAAGGGATACAACATAGATCTGTCCATAAGGAAGGCGCCTGATGCTTGTTTCAGACAGCCATCATTGAAATCTCGGAAATTAGCATGGCAATGCCAAATACAGACTGGACAGGGCTCTTCTAATGAAATTTGTCCTGACTGTCCTTGTTTTCTGTTGCAGTATGGGGTATAATAGGAACTAAAACCACTTTCTATCTGCCAATAGATCATTCGTGTTACTGAAAATTCTTACAATTCTCTCTTTAAATACAGTCAAGGCAGTTGCCTGGACAGAAATATCACAGATCATTTGACCTATGTCAGAAAGACGCCAGTTGAACATAGAATTGGAAGTGACTAATATTTTTTATTGAGCTGAAAAGAACCAAAGGCATTTTGCTACATGTGATGAACAGTGATGAAATGACATTATTGATTTTAACTTTTTCCATTTGACTCACAAGGAGCTTTACAATCATAATTTATCCTAAAGCCAATGATAAAAATAATAGAATGAAAGGTAAGCATAAAATTAGTTTTGTGCAATATGATACTGAACCTCTTCACAAACGTATCACACAAATTGGTTGTCACACAAAGCATTATCTTCTAACAGTTTATAGATTAAGGTTTATATTTCTGAATAATAGCAACACTTTTTCTGGAGTCTGTGGTCACAAATCTGAACTGGTCCACAGAATAATTGCTTTTGCCTTCTTTAAGTCTCCAAGTTATGAATAAAAAAGAAGTTCTTCAGACAGGCTAGTATTTTATTGAACCTCTGTCAGGATGATCTTAGTTTGAACGATTTATTGGTGGCATTAAATATCTTTATTGCTTATGACTTTTGTCATCTGAGTTCATGCAACTTAACAACTTGCATCTATCAAGCACTTTTAATACAGACAAACATTTCAAGTGACTTCACAGGAGCATTACCAGTTGACAGTGAGTCACACACAGCCAAGTCCTCAAAAGCATTGAACAAGAACCATAAAGGGCGGAACGGATTGGCTTATGAGGAGAGCTTGATTAGACTGGGACTATATTCATCGGAATTTAGAAGAAGGAGGGGGAATCTTACAGAAACTTATAAAGGGAATAGATAAGATAGAAGCAGGGAGGTTTTTTTCCACTGGTGGGTGAAATTAGATCTAGGGAATATAGCATCAATATAAGGGGGACCAGATTTCGGACTGAGTTAAGATTGAACTCCTTCACCTAAAAGGTTCTGAATCTGTGGAATTCCCTGCCCAGTGAGGTAGTTGAGGTGACATCATTGAATGTTTTTAGGACAAAGATAGATAGATTTTTGAACATTAAAGGCATTAAAGGTCATGCTGATTAGGTGGGTAAGTGGTTCTGAGTCCATGAAAAGATCAGCCATGATCTTATTGAATGGCTGAGCAGGCGCGATGGGCCAGATGACCAACTCCTGTTCCTATTTCTTATGTTTTTATGCTCTTATGTTCATTGGTGTGTGTGTGTGTCCATAGGTCTTTGAAGGCACCAGGAGAGGTACTTAAGAATACATATGGAATACCTGCCTTTATTACACAAGGCATAGTTGAATATGGTCGAGATGCATTTAGTATCAGTTAGGCCACAGCTGGAGAACTGTGTGCAGTTTTGGTTGCCACATTATAAAGGATGTGATTACACTGGAGGTGTCGAAGATAATCACCACAATGTTGCCTGGGCTGGAGCACTTCAGCTATGAAGACTGAATAAATTGACTGTGTTATTTTCCTGAGAGCAGAGAAGGTTAATGGGGAATTTGATGGATATTTTAGATATTAGATTCCCTACAGTCTCTTCGGAAACTGTCTCTTCGGCCCAACAAGTCAACACTGACCCTCTGAAGAGTAACCTATCCAGACTCAATTTCCTACATTTACTCCTGACTAATGCACCGAACACTATGGACAATTTAGCTTGGCCAATTCACGTGACCTGCACACCTTTTGCAATGTGGGAGGAAACCGGAGCACCCGGAAGAAGCCCATGCAGACACAGAAAGACTGTGCAAACTCCACACAGACAGTCGCCTGAGGCATGAATCGAACCCAGGTCCCTGGCGCTGTGAGGCAGCGGTGCTAGCCACTGTGCCACCCTTTCGATTGAAGTGTACAAAGTTCTGAGGGCATAGACAGTGTACATAACGAGAAACATTTCCCCTTAATCAAGGGATCAATAAGCAGAGGGCACATTTTTAAGCAAGGAGCAGAAGAATTAGAGAGGATTTGAGACAAAAGATATTCACCAGAACATTGTGGGTATCTGGAATTCATTACCTTAAGGATGGTAGAGGCAAGAGCTCTCAAAACATTTAAGAACTATTTAAAACAACCATTTAAGTTGTTTTAGTCTTACCACACCATAAGGCTGCTCTCTTATTAGGGAGAGACAGCTAGTGAGGGCTTAATCTGAGGGTGACCACACTTCAGGAGAGGGGAGTCATTGAAAATGAGAGTCTAAAATGGCCATGTGGGTTTTGATGACATCACTCTGCATTGCAAACCAACTGCCCAACTTTTGAGTTAAACACTTGAAAGGTCATAACTCACAGAATTACAAGCAAAGTGCTGGAAAATGGAATTGACTAATTGGATTTTGCTGAACAGCATGGATGCAATGGGTTGAAGGGCCTCTTTCCATGTTGTTTAAATTCTATGACTTGAGGATACTTGGCCAAAGGGGTTGGTTTGAAGAAGACTTAGACATAGATAGAGGTAGAGAACACACAAAATGAAATGTAGTGTTGAAAAAGCTGAAGCACAAATGCATTTACTGTTAGAGCATTTAAAATTGAGGATGCAATAAAAGTTGGGTAAGTGGAGTGATGCCAGAGAAGCATGCTATAAGGCCAAAAACATAAAAGAATCACATAATGTAGTTGTAGATCACAGTAAGCTCTGATGTGCCTTCCTCAATCTTCTTGATTTCTCATTAATACAGTTGACCACTGTTATCAAGGTGTAATGTAACTTTAAGAGACAGTGAAACCTGGCAAGGACTGAAAACACAGAATGTGCTGAGCAATTTAAAAATGCAACATTTGGTTGACACAAATAGCTGGTGTGGTGTTGCCATGATACAAAAACAAAATCAAATTCGGCCCATCAGTTTGAACTATGCCCCAGAGACCAAAATCCAATCAAATTTGAATTTTACCATTTGGGATGACATCAAACCAATGAAATTATCCAATGTTTTGGAGGATAAAACTGGACATTTTGAACAGTTAAGGGGAGAACAGCAAAGAGCACACACAAGTAAAGATTTCCAGCAGAATAGCTCTCTGAAAGAGAGGACATTTAGAAATTTGTGCTTCAGAAGACCAAAGCCAACCTAAAGAAATCTACAGAGAAAGTTCAACATCTGACGACAACAACTGGGTTTGAATTTGATTTGCCGTAAATTAAAGAGGGAATTTATCGGACCAATATTGTAGAGTGGGAGGTAAAAGATAGGTTTAAAAGAAAGAAGCTGTAAATAGTTCTGTAAATAGTTGTGGTTTGAATGTCCTCTGTTGGACTTAAAGAATAAAATTGTTAATTTTTACTTTAAATAGTGAAATCTGGGATAGTTCTTTACCTCTCAAAATTTAACAGATTACAGTACGAGGTGAGCTTCTCTGTGTGTCAGTTTACATTAGCAGAGGCGTTTACCCCATGTCATAACAACTACATGATCCTCCTCCACTATCATCACATTGGGTAGGTTTGCTCTCACTGGGCCTCATTCTTATTGATCAAATTGTAGCCGTGGAATCATTCACAATGGATTCTTTTCATGTTCCTTCACTTACGCTGTCCTACAGGGATCCATCCCAGGCCTCTGTCTGATTTTCTATCCGCACTCTGCATATGACAACATCATTTGAACGCACAATGTCAGGTTTCACTTATACACTTATATACTCAACCAGCCAATATTTGCAAACAACAGAACATAATGTCCAAACATTAAGTGTGATTCTGCAACTGGACAACATTTAGAGTCATGCTGTTGCTGTGGTTCTGTTCGCCGAGCTGGAAGTTTTTGTTGCAAACGTTTCGTCCCCTGTCTAGGTGACATCCTCAGAGGATGTCACCTAGACAGGGAATGAAACGTTTGCAACAAAACCTTCCAGCTCGGCGAACAGAACCACAGCAACGAGCACCCGAGATACAAATCTTCTCACAAACTTTGAATTTGGAGTCATATTAAAAATATCATTTGTGCTATTAATTACACAAACAACCATCCTAAAATTACTTGTCAGGTTTGCAGTGTGGTTCATACATGCTAAAAGTTACATTTCTTCAAAAGAGGGGCCCCGTCTTTTGCAAACAGAAACAATATATCCATGCATCGTGCATTCTCCAACTCACCAAAAGATTGGGGTTCAGCTATTTCCTGCTGCATTCTCCATGGCAACACCTTGATCAATCCAACCTGACTCACCTGTTTTAGCTTAAACAAAAGCTTGCCAGTTAACTGTTCTCTGGCACATTCTCCTTGGCAACAACTTGACCAATGAAAGTCTATTGCCAACAAATCAATACTGTCTTCTTGAGCAGTAAAAATTAAAACATTCACTCTGTTGATTTCTCCTTATTTGTTGCCTGATTTGTTATGTAATTCCAGCATTTTCTGTCTGTTTCTCAGACTTCTAGCATCCATATTATTCTGTGTTTGAAGCATTATATGTGGCGGTGGAGTCAACTGGCAATAGAAACAGTGTTTTTTTCATTATGAATTGGATTACAGTAATTAGACACCAATGTAATTTCTACAAATTTATGAACATTGTTGCAATGCCTATATTATGGTTAAAAAATTGAGCTGTTTTAAAGCATATGTTAAAGATAAGTAGGTATTACTAGCTGGGGCAACATTTGTTGAGTAAGAGTCAAACATATTGCTATGGGTCTGGAGTCACTTCAAGGCCAGGCTAAGTAATATTGGCAGTTTCCTTTTCTGAAGGACATTGGTGAACCAAACGGGACAATTAATAATGGTTATGATTATGGCAGCTTTTAATTCTCAGCTTTTACTGAATTCACCTGCCATGGTGGAATTTGAACCCATGCTCTTGTAACATAATCCTGCAGGTAACTTGCCCAGTTATCCCACAGTTGATGCCTCTTTCCCCTTAATATCACACAAAGCTGGCAGACCCTTCATTAAATTATCGAAGATACACAACTGCACATCAAAAATAAGTCATGTCTTCTACATAATATATTGTATCTGCTCACTTTTGCCAAGTGAACCTCTTCATCTGATAGGTTGAATTGTTGAAAGGGTTTGAAGCAATATAAAGATTTTTACTAGGCAAATAAAATTAACTCTTCAATATTGTGAAGTGATTAAAGAGACAGCAATGCTCTTTTAATTTAATTGACATATAATTGCACTATATTTCAAAACCATAATATTCTTTTTTCTTGTATATCAGACTGTGATTTTCTGCTTTGAAGCTAATCTCTGCATTTTGTAAATTTCCTTAGCTCCTGTGGCTTGTTTGGTTAGCGTTTTTGCTTTTTTTTTGCCAGTATTGCTTTGAAACTAACTTTTGAGACGCAGTGTGTAGCACAATTATAGGAAGATCCATGACTGGTATCTAGGGACACACTGGGGACAATTGCAGGCACAAGAGGAGAAGACATTACCAGAGATGTGCCCTTCAGGACGAAAGTTATATTTCTGCTGCAATAAAAGAAAATTAGATTTTGCTTGGAGAACTTGGATAGCTTTCTCCTTTCTGGAAATATTGAAATGAAGTTGTTTTATTGACCCAGTGGTAGCAGTACATGGATATTGAATATTTCTTCTCAATTGACATTTGAAGTGTGTGGTTAATTTGTAAGAAGGAGGAATAACACTTGGAAGTAGTCTTCATCTGCACTCAGGGATGTGCTGGCCTAGTGCTATTATCGCCAGACTATTCATCTAAAGATGCAGGGAATATTCTGAGTGGATTTGGGTTCAGATCCTGCCATGGCAGACGATCAAATATGAAATCATTAGAAATCTGGAATTAAGGATCAAATGATGACCATGAATCCCATTGCCAATCAGTGGGGGAATAAAATCCATCTGGTTCACTACCATCTTTTAAGGGAAGGAAATTACCTTCCTCACCTTGTCAGGCCTACATGTGACTCCAGACCCACAGCAACATGGTTGACCCTTAATTCCCCTCTGGATAATTATGGATGGGCAGTAAGTACTGGCCTGGTCAGTAATGTCCTCACCCTATGAGTGAATAAAAGTAACGGTCAAAAATGTCTTGTGGATTAGCAGAATTCTGGGAACTGAATGATCTAAATGAGGATGACTCCCAGATATTGTCTACCCAATTGGGACATGTCTGGCAGGATACAGGCCTGTATGCGGATTGGCTGCCCATTCCCTGGATGTGGCAGTCAACTTCCGTGTTCAAATCAAAAAGTGAGAGGCTGGGCGTCCAGTGGGTGAGGGGACTTTAAGAGGGGTTGGTGGGAAAAATCAGCAACACTTGTGGAAATACAACTCATGCAGCCTAAACTCATCCTGAACTTTGGCCTCCCTAGCTTCCCGGAACAATTATTTCATTAATTGATTTGGTCTTCAGCCCCCTGGAATATTTTCTTTTAATATTTTCACTTAATTTTCACAAGGAACCTCCACCATTGTTGTCATCACTGTCTCTGGAGCAGGGACTCCTTGAGCCCTTGTAGAAGCCCTGGAGCTGTGCTTGAGATCCAATTTGATCTCCAGAAGAGATGAACTCTATTTCAGTAATTTCCCTTTATTCTTTTTGTGACTCAAATTGACACTGGATTGTGGTGACAGAACACTTTTTACTGTATCTTCCTGGGTATATGTGACAACAAAATCATTCATTCATTCATTCATTCATTGCAAAGCACTTCACACTTTGGTCAGTAGTTTCCCATATCTCCTGGTGGTGGGTCTATTGAGGTATCAGAGCTACTGACCCTCTGACTGGGGCCATGATGTCAGGAACAGATTGTCTATTATTAAGTAGATGTTTAGACTGGAGCTGGCTAATTAAGAGTTAGCCTTCACCAAAATCACTGAACCATTCCCAATGTCAGCAAGTGTAGGCTTCAGACCCCCATTTGTCTCCAGTGTTAGGATTCTGAAACTAGCAGAGAACTCCAACGAGCTATCTCCATTTTGCAGTCTACATATGTTGCTAGATCCTCTGAGGTTGTCTAGCATGTCTTCTGGGTCAATCAACTCCTCACCTCCATTAAAAATAAACAGGAGTAGGCCATTCAGTCCCTTGATCTTGTTCCTGTCATTCATTGAGATCATTGCGCATCTGTGGCCTAATCCCTTCCTTTGGCCCTTTTCCATCAATAACTTTGCTTAATAAAAAAAAAAATCCATCTCTGATTTAAAACTAGTAAATCACCTAGCCTTTTGTGGAAAAATCCACCTGTAATAATAAAGGAGCTAAATAGATTTTGCAACCCACTTGGTTTATCTTAAGATCTAATATAACTCAACTCCCTATTTTCTCACTACATGGCAACACTTGCAAAAATTCAAAAATATCTTCATTGATTGTGAGGCCGTGGAATATGGTATGTAAACATTTCTTACTATAACCCATTGGTGCCTCAAACCCCTAAAGTGTGGAAGCAGGCCATTTGGCCCTTCAAGTCCACACTGATCACCAAAAGAGCATCCTACCCAGACCCACCCTATCCCTGTAACCTGGTATTTCCTATGGTTAATCCACCTAACCAGCACATCTCTGGACACTATGGGCAATTTATCATGACCAATCTGCTTGACCTGCACATCACTGGACTGTGGGTGGAAACCCACACAGACACAAGGAGAATGTGCAACCTTCACACAGGTAGTCACCTGAGGGTGGAATTGAACCCGTGTCCCTGGCACTGTGAGCAGTGCTAACCACAGTGCCACGCTCTAATGTTCTCCAATATTTTTCACAATATCTGCCTCTACTGCCTGTTGTGCTATGCATTACATACGTTCACCTCCCTATTTTAGAAAGTTGTTAGAACATAGAACATACAACATAGAATATAGAACTGTACAACAAAGGAACAGGCCCTTCTATCCAAAATGTTGTGCCAAGCATGACACCAAATTAAACTAATTTCTTCTGCCTGCCCTTAGTCCACATCCCTCCATTCCTTGCATTTTCATGTGCTTATCGAAAAGTCTCTTAAACATCCCTACTGTATCTGCCTCCACCCCTGGCAGCATGTTTCAGACTCCTACCACTCTCTGGGTAAAAAACTTGCCCCTCACAACTCCTTTGAACTTTCACCCTCTTACCTCTCTTACCTTATATACATGCCTCCTAATTGTAGACATTTTAACTCTGGCAAAAACATTCTGACTGCCAACCCATCAATGTATCTTACAATTTTATAGTCTCCCCTCAGCCTTCACCACTCCAGAGAAAACAACCAGAGTTTTTCTAGCCACTTCTTATAGTTCATACCCTCCAATCCAGGAAGCATCCTAGTAAACCTCTTCTGCACCCTCCCCAAATCATGTAATGTAGTGACCAGTATTAACTGTAATACTCTGAGTATGGCCTGACCAAAGTCTCATAAAGCTGCAACATAACATCCTGACTCTTGTACTCAATTCACCAAACCATAAAGGCAAGCATGCCATACACTTTCTTTCCCACCTTATCTACTTGCGTGGCCACTTTCAGGGAGCTATTGACTTGAACTCCAAGATCCCTCTGTACATCAATGCTGTTTAGAGTCCTGCCATAAACTATATTCTTTTTTTTAACATTTGATCTCTCAAAATGCAGCATCTCACACTTACCCTGATTAAACTCCATGTGCCATTTTTCTGCCCATAACTGCAACTAACCTACATCCCGTTTTATCCTTTGACAACCTTCTACACTATCAACAATTCCACCGATCTTTGTATTGGCTGCAAACTTAGTAACCCATCCACCTATATTTTCATCAAAGTCATTTGTTTGTTTGTTTATTTATTTATTTATTTATATCTCATACAGCAAAGGTCCCAATATGGATCACTGCGGAAAACCACTGGCCACAGACCTCCAGCCTGAAAAACACCCTTCCACCACTACCCTCTGGCCTTCTGTGGGGAAGCCAATTCTGAATCCAAATGGCAAAGTCACTGTGGATTCCATGCATCTTAATCTTCTGGATGAGCCTACCATGAGAACTTTGTCTACAGCCTTATTAAAATCCATGTAAACAACATCCACTGTTCTTTCCTCATTGATCACCTTTGTCACTAGCTCGAAAAATTCAATCAAGTTTTAGATTAGATTAGATCCCCTACAGTATGGAAACAGGCCCTTCAGCCCAACAATTCCATACTGACCCTCCGAAGAGTAACCCACACAGACCCATTTCCCTCTGACTAATGTACCTAACACTATGGGCAATTTAACATGGCACATTTTTGGACTGTGGGAGGAAACCCACACAGACACAGGGAGAATGTGCAAACTCCACACAGGGAGTCACATGAAGTTGGAATTGAACCTGGGACCCTGCTGCTGTGAGGCAGTAGTGTTAACCACTGAGCCACAATGTCACCCAGATTAGTGAGACATGACTTGCCCTGCACAAAGCCATGCTGACTGGCCCTAATTAGGTCATGCTTTTCCAAATGCACATGAATTCTATCCCTAAAATTTCACTCCAATAGCTTCTGAACTACTGTTGTAAGAATCACCTGTCTATAGTTTCCTGGATTATCCCTATTTCCCTTCTTCTACAGAGGAACAACATTAGCTACTCCCCACTCCTCAGGGAACTCTCCAGTGGTTAGCGAGGATACAAAGATCTTGGTAAAGGCCCAGAAATCTCCTGTCTTGCCTCTCTCAATAACCTGGGATAGTTACCATTTGGTAAAAACAAGGACTGCAGATGCTGGAAACCAGAGTCTAGATTAAAGTAGTGCTGCAAAAGCACAGCAGGTCAGGCAGCATCCAAGGAGCAGGAAAATCGACGTTTCGGGCAAAATCCCTTAATCAGGAATAGAGGCAGGGTGCCTGCAGAGTGGAGAGATAAATGAGAGGGGGGTGGGGTTGGGGAGAAGGTAGCAAAGAGTACAATAGGTGAATGGGGGTGGGGATGGAGGTGATAAGTCAGAGAGGAAGGTGGGCGAAGGTAGCAAAAAGTACAATAGGTGAATGGGGGTGGGGATGGAGGTGATAGGTCAGAGAGGAGGGTGGAGTGAATAGGTGGGAGGGAAGAAAGGCAGGTAGGACATGTCAAGAGGGTGGTACTAAGCTGGAAGGTTGGAGCTGGGGTGAGGTTGGGGAAGGGGAAATGAGGAAACTTTTGAAGTCCACATTGATGCCATGGGGTTGAAGTGTTTCCTCCAGGCATCGGGTGGTAAGGGAGCGGCGGTGAAGGAGGCCCAGGACCTGCATGTCTTCGGCAGAGTGGGAGGGGGAGTTGAAATGTTGGGCCACAGGGCGGTGGGTTTGATTGGTGGGGGTGTCCCGAAGATGTTCCCTAAAGCGCTCTGCTAGGAGGTGTCCAGTCTCCCCAATGTAGAGGAGACCGCATCGGGAGCAACGGATACAATAAATGATATTGGTGGATATGCAGGTAAAACTTTGATGGATGTGGAAGGCTCCTTTGGGGCCTTGGATGGAGTTGAGGGAGGAGGTGTGGGTGCAGGTTTTGCAATTCCTCGGATGCTGCCTGAAGTGCTGTGCTTTTCCAGCAACACTCTAATCTAGTTAGGATTTGGCCCTGGGGATTTATCCACCTTAAGGCGCTTCAAGAGACCCAACACCAATTCTTTTTTGTTGTCAAAATGCCGGAGCATATAAGCATGCTCCACATTAATCTCACTATCCTACATATCAATCTCCTGGGTGAATACTGATGCAAAGTACTCATTTAGGTTCTCACCCACATTCTCTACCTCCAAACAGAAATTCCCTTCCTTATCCTTGAGGTGGTCCTAGTTCCTCCCTAGTTACCTCTTGTTTTTGATGTACATATGGAGGATTCTCTTTAACTCTCTTGCCAAGGCCATTTCATGGCTGTATGTTGCTGTCCTAATTCCCTCCTTGAGATGTTTCCTGCCCTCTTTATATTCCTCATAGACTCTGTCAAATTTTAGCTTCCTAAACTTTTCATATGCTTCTTTTTGTTTTCCTTTTGAGTAAATTCACAACCTCCCTTGTTATTCAAGAGTCCCTTACTTTGCTATCCTTCTCCTTGCTCCTTACTGGAACGTGCCGGTATTGAACTCTCATCAGCAGGTCTTTAAACTTCTTCCACTTATTAAATGTGGACTTGCCTGATAACAACTCCTCTCAATTAACACTCCCAAGCTCCTGCCTAATACTGACGTAATGTGCACTCCCTCAATTCAGTAACTTGCCACAAAATCCTGACGTATCCTTATTCATAGCTATCTTAAAACTTAAGGAGTTGTGATCACTGTTCCCAAATGCTCTCCCACTGAAAGACCAGTCATCTGGCCAGGCCCATAAGCCAGTACAAAATCCAGTTGGACCCTCCTCTACTTGGACTATCCACATACTATTTCAAGAAACCCTCGTGGGTACATTTAACAAATTCTGCCCTGTCTAAGTCTCTTGCTCTCAAGGTGTCCCAGTCAATATTTGGGAAGTTGAAGTCACCCACTATGTCAACTCTGTTTTTATTGCATCTTTCCATAATCTGCCTAGATATTTGTTCCTCAATGTCATGGTGACTCTTGGGTGGGCCTAGAGTATAATCCCATCTTATTTTTGAGCATATTGCATCAGTGGATGAACCCTCTAGTCATTATAGAGAATTATAGAATCTCTACATTGTGGAAGCAGACCCTTTGGCCCAGCAAGTCCAGACTGACCCTCTGAAGAACATCCGATCCTGACCCATGTCCCCATTACTCTACATTTAGCCCTGACTAATATCCCTAACCTACACATCTCTGAACACTACGGGCAATTTAGCATGGCCAATTCACCTAACCTGCACATCTTTTGGATTGTGGGAGGAAACCGGAGCACCCAGAGGAAACCCACGCAGACACGGGGAGAATGTGCAAATTCCACACACACAGTCGCCCAAGCTGGAATCGAACCCGTGTCCCTGGTGCTGTGAGGTAGCAGTGCTAACCACTGAGCCACCACGCTGCCCCATGGGCCACTGTTCCACCCCAGTATGTCCTCTCTGAACATAGACAAAGCGCTCTCCCTGATTAATAAAGCAACTCCTCCACCTCTTTTACCTTCCTCTCTATCTCATCTAAAACAATGAAACTCTGGAACTCAATGTAAATCTGAGCTGCCCCCAGTCCTGTCCCTTTCTCACACAACTCTCTATAATGGCCACAACATTATAGTCCCATGTACTGATCCAGGCTGTAAGCTCATCTGCCTTATGTGTAATACTCCTTACATTGAAATAAATACACTCAGACCATTAGTACCATTGTGTTCATTTGCCTGTCTCTGCCTGTCTTTCCATTCTAATTTACTGGTCCTGACATCCACATTCCCCTCAATCCCTCTGCTTACTGACTGCTGCTCTGGTTCCCACTACCCAGACATTCTAATTTAAACCCTCCTGAGTAGAAATAGCAAACCTCCCTGCGAGGATATTGGTTCCCCTTCAGCTTAGGTGTAACCTGTCCCTCTTGTACAGGTCATCCCTACCCCAGAAAACATCCCATCGATCCAAGAACTTGAAACTGTGCCCCCTGCACCAGCTCTTTAGCCATGCATTCATCTGTCTTATCTTTCTATTCCTTGCCTCACTAGCACGTGGCCCTGGCAGTAACCCAGAGATTACTATCCTCGAGATCTTGCTTTTCAGCCTCTTTCCTAACTCCTTGTATGCCCTCCAAAGGACCTCACCCCTTTTTCTAACTATGTCTTTGGTACCAATGTGCACAATGACCTCTGACTGCTTACCCTTTGTCTTAAGAATTTCGTGCAATCATTCAGAGACGTCCTTGACCCTGGCAGCAGGAATGCAACACACCATACTGGATTCTCGAAGGCAGCCACAGAAATACCTGATTGTGCCCCCAACTAAGGAGTCTCCGACCACTGTTGCTCACTTGGATCTTGGTCAACCCTGCCTTAAAGCAGAGCCAGTTATTGTGCCGCAGGCTTGGCTTGAGAGGCTATCCCCCCAGTAGTGTCCAAAAGGGTATATTAGTGAGGGAACAGCCACAGCAGATTCCTGCACTACCTGCCTGCGTCTCCTCACGGTCACCCATCTACCTGACTGAACCGGTGATGTGACCACCTCCCTGTAACTAGTGTCCATCACACTCTCTGTTCTCTGTGTGCTCCTCTGTGTGTCTAACTGCTGCTCCAACTGAGCAATGCAGTCTGTGAGCAGCTGGAGCTGGTCACACTTCCTGCAGACATAGTCGTCAGGGATACTAGACTGCTCCCTGATCTCCCACATTTGGCAGGAGGAGCACACTACCGCCCAAACTGCCATCTCTGTCCCTTTACACGAAAAAAGATAAAAGCATTTTATCTTTCCTTTATCTTACTCACCTGTATTCACCTAAACTGGCACTTATTCTTACTGGTTGCATAAATTACAATGTAATCTTTAGAAACAGACCAAATAACCTGTAGGCTACAACAAACCTCGTAACAGCCTGTCTCTATCTATCTATCTATCTATTTGTCTGTCTGTCTCTCTATCTGTCTGTCTATCTAACTATCTGTCTATCTACCTGTCTGTCTGTCTATCTACCTGTCTATCTATCTATCTATCTATCTATCTATCTATCTATCTATCTATCTATCTATCTATCTATCTATCTATCTATCTATCTATCTATCTATCTATCTATCTATCTAACTAACTATCTATCTGTTTATCTACCTGTCTATCTACCTGTCTATCTACCTGTCTATCTATCTAACTAACTATCTATCTATCACTCCCTCTTTTGTTTCAGTTAGAGGAGGAGAGAGGGATAGATTGGTCAAGGTGATTGAGCTGACTTCTCCCAGAATGCTCCTCAGTGAAGTCTCCCTGGGGTCCTCTACTGGTTTCTATATTGTTGAAATCTGTGCTGTCTGCACATTCTCCCCTTTTCTAAATGTTAGCTTTTAGATTCTGCTTCTTAAGCTCATGGCACTCTCCAAAATATGGTGTGAGTTCAATTTATCTCTCCCCTGATGTATCGTTAATACTTGAATGATATTGCCTGAAACTTCTCTCAGGTAAATAGCAGCAGGTTAAATGGACTGGAAAATAAGAGACTAATAGGTAAGGTTCTAAAGCTCCTGCACTAAGAGGAATAGATGGAGCAGTGAGCTGTGAAATGTAGAGCTACACAGGATGGCACTAGTACCAAATGCACTGTATAACTGCTACTTCTGCCAGTTCTCAAACACTCACCATTATCCAGAGACTTAAATCTTTATTTCAACCTTCTTGCTGGATGATGCCTTCATTTTAATTTGACGGCTAAGTATAATAAGCTGTGCAATATCGTGTAACTCACCTGCTTACCTGATTCAGTCAACAGCCTGAAACCAATTAATTGTGTCATTCACTCTGATTATTTTCAGCTCTTTGCACACTACAACTTCCTGAGTGTTCCAGTATGTCTCTATTAAACTGGATCTTCCGATTGCCCATGATAACACAAATATCCTAACCTTTTGATAGTATTAAGGTGAACTGTATTAAAAACTGCCCAAAAAGAACACATACACTCACTTAATGTTTCACTTTATTTATCCCATTAAACCAACATTCTGATCAGTTTTATGTACTTCATCATGGAGTCAGAGTCATACAGCACGAAAACAGACCCTTCGATCCATCTTAACTTCATCTGCCTGATATGAGAGAAGGATGGATATCAGCTATCCCGCCAACTTCAGTAATATTATCAAAAACTCTTTTCATAAAGCCTGTATTGTTTTTCTTCTCCTTCATCCTTAAGAAAATGTGCAATCTTAGGTTGCACTGCATTGTTTTTCACAACAGCCCATGGCCATACTTTTACTCCACACAAGTCACCATCATCACCAAATCACCAAGAGACCCGCCATCTCTTTGTTCTGAGTATAGTTGTTTATCTGAATTCCTTGATGTGATTCATATAGTATAGTTTTAACACCTAGTTTTGGACACTCAGGTGCAGGTGAAAACGAAATGGAACAGGTATATTATTTGCCACACTGAATTATGGGCATTCCCTTGATAATTGTTCATACATTAAATTTAACAGAAAATGCAATTAAATTATTCACTGCAGTCACATATTCTCTTGCATGGAGACAAGAACACCTTTATAGGTGATGTACTTTATAAATAACTGTTCAAATTTGTTTCCAGGCCGTGTGCATACTCTGACAGGATAGCATGGCACTGAGGTATCTCTTTTAGGTAAAAAAAACCTCATTATAGAATATCATGTTATTCCACAGCTCACTAGACCTAACAAGCTGAAAACCACAGCGCAATACAAATATCTTTGAGTTTGCACAAATTATTGCTGCAACATAACCTCCATTACCCACACTCCCATGTTCTGCCAACATGATTATCCATCAGAATTTTCATGGGACAAAGTCTTGAACAAAGTTCAATGATGTTGCAATGCTGGGAAACAAAAATTCAGTTCCTATTTGGCATAAATCAAATCTACAGCCTAAAGAAGATTAAAATCAATGTATTTATGTCTTTTTTATGATTGTCTTGTCTTCATTCCCATCCCTGGGGTATGATAACATCCGTATAAGTAGGATCAAAAGTTTGAGAACTCACAATTTTCTCATTGATTCCTTCATCTGTGGGCAGACCTTCATTATAACTAATAACAGCGAGTTCATACGGTCAAGATGGTTACACCTGGGGACATTAGTGGCCAATACATAGTAATATGGGGATCAAAGCTTCTTTTCTTCTTATAGTAGGCTCAAATACTGTAAACAGATGAAATAAAAGAAAATATGGCAAACACTGTCACCTACATCTGCAGATCTACTGCTGCTCCTCACACTGTGGTGCATTGGCAGGTCTTAACTCCACCCAGTACCAGCCTCATCATACCTGCTGGACTGTACAGAACTTCCAAAGTACTTTTCAATTCAGATATTTTAGGTTTAGATTTATTGGACGGTCAACAAAACATTTAGTAGTCGTAACCAACCTTAAATGGCAACTCACCACTGTCATAGAATAATAGTTATACGACATGGAAACATCCTTCGGTCCAACCAGTCCATGCTGAACTTAATCACAAACTAAACTGGTTTCACCTGCCTGCTCCTGGCCCATATCCCTCCAAACCTTTTCTACTCATATACCTATCCAAATATCTTTTGAATGTTGTAATTGTACCCACATCCACCACTTCCTCAGGAAGTTCTTTCCACGTGAACTACCCTCCATGTGAAACATTTGTCTCTTATGTCTTTTTTTAAATCTCTCGCCTCCCACCTTAAACAAATGTGAGCCTTGAAATCTTGTCTTGAAATCCCCCAACCTAGGGTAAAGACAACTACCATTAACTCTATCTATCATTATTTTATGAACTTCCATCTGATCACCTCTCAATCTCCTATGCTCCAGTGAAAAAATCCCAGCCTTTACAACCTTTCTTTATAACTCAAACCATCCATCCCTGACAACATCCTGATAAATCTCTCCTGATCCCTCTCCAGCTTAATAATATCCTTCCTGTAACTGGACGACCACAACTGGACACCATATTCCAGAAGGTAAAAACAAGAACTGCAGATAATGGAAACCAGAGTCTAGATTAGAGTGGTGCTGGAAAAGCACAGCAGGTCAGGCAGCATCCAAGGAGCAGGAAAATCGACGTTTCGGGAAAAAGGCCTTCATTCGGAATAGAGGCAGAGTGTCTGCAGAGTGGAGAGATAAATGAGAGGGGAGTGGGGGTGGCAAGAAAGTAGCATAGGGTACAATAGGTGAATGGGGGTGGGGATGGAGATGATAAGTCAGAGAGGAGGGTGTGGGAAGGTAGCATAGAGTATAATGAGTGAATGGTAGTGGGGATGAAGGTGATAGGTCAGAGAGGAGTGTGGAGTGGATAGGTGGAAAGGAAGATAGGCAGGTAGGATAGGTCATGGGCGGGCGCGGTTGCTGAGCTAGAAGGTTGGAGCTGGGGTGAAGGGGAAGGGGAAATGAGGAAACTGGTGAAATTCACATTGATGCCATGGGTTGAAGTTTTCCGAGGCGGAAGATGAGGCATTCTTCCTCCAGGCATCGGGTGGTGAGGGACCGGCGGTGGAGGAGGCTCAGGACCTGCATGTGCTCGGCAGAGTGGGAGGGGGAGTTGAAATGTTGGGCCACAGGGCGGTGGAGTTGATTGGTGCAGGTGTCCCGGAGATGTTCCCTAAAATGCTCTGCTACGAGGCGTCCAGTCTCCCCAATGTAGAGGAGACCACATTAGGAGCAACGGATACAATAAATGATATTGGTGGATGTGCAGGTAAAACTTTGATGGATGTGGAAGGCTCCTTTGGGCCCTTGGATGGAGGTGAGGGGGAGGTGTGGGTGCAGGTTTTGCAATTCCTGCAGTGGCAGGGGAGGGTTCCAGGAAGGGAGGGTGAGTTGTTGGGGGACGCGGACCTGACCATATTCCAGAAGATGCCCCACAAACATCTTATATGACCTCAACATGACTTCCCAAATCCTATATTCAAAAGACTAAGCAATGAAGGCCTTTCTAACCATCCTATCTATATGTGATGCAAGCTTCAAAGAATTACGTGTCTGCACCCCCAAGGTCCCTCTGTTCTGCAATCCTACCCAAGGTCCTACCATTAATTGTTTGTTTTACCAAAATATAAGACCTCACATTTATCCAGATTGAACCCCATTATTGAAAAGTGTTTTTTCACATGCAATATGCAATGCATCACCACATTCCAGCACCGTCTTGAAATATTGAATACAATGTTAGATTTTACTGTAATAGAGTTCGTCTCTCCCTCTTCCTGTTACTTCCGACACTCCTGTCTGAGGTCAAAAGAATGGGAGTTCGTGATGATAAATTGCAAATAATTGGGTCTTTAACAAGCTCAATAGCTTATTAGGAGAAAGTGAAGACTGCAGATGCTGGAGATCAGAGTCAAAACGTGTGGCACTGGAAAAGCACAGCAGGTCAGGCAGCATTCGAGGAGCAGGAGAAGCAATGTTTCGGGCATAAGCCCTTCATCAGGAATGAGGACCAAGGGGGCTGAAAGATAAATGGAAGGGGGGGACTGGGGGGAAAGTAGCTGAGAGTGCGATAGGTAAACGGAGGTGGAGGGTGATGGTGATAAGTCGGAGAGGAGGGTGGAGCAGATAGGTTGGATGGAAGATGGATAGGTAGGACAGGTCAAGAGGGCGGTGATGAGTTGGAAGGTTGGATCTGCATCAATGACGATTTCACTAGTTTCCTCATCTCCCCTCCCCCACCTTACCCCAGATCCAACTGTCCAACTCAGCATCACCGTCTTGTCCTGTCCTACCTCTCCATCTTCCTTCTCACGAATTTGCTCCACCATCCGCTCTAACCTATCACCATCACTGCCCACCTTCATCTATCTATCGTCTTCTAAGCTACCTTCGCCTTAGCCCCCACACTCCTCTTATTTATCTCTGTCTCCTTGGCCCCCTCTCCTACATTCCTGATGAGGGGCTTCTGCCCAAAATGCTGACTCTCCTGCTCCTGGGAAGCTGCCTGACCTGTGCTTGTGCTTTTCCAGTCCCTCACGTTTTGACCCAGAAACTTATTAGTTTGCCATTTCAAAATGGCAGATAGGTTTGACTTTTCTGTTCTGTCTTCTGTAAAATTGGACACGGTATGGTGAACTTGGTTTTGCTGGCCCCAGCTTTATCATGTTATATTTTGTGAATGGGGGGAGGGCAACATGTACTATTTCCAGTCCATTTTCTTTGTATATCAATTTTTAGAGAAGTTTAAATGACTGCCGAGAAGCATTCTCCTTCATGCATCATATTTTGTCTATGTTGAAGGTGCAAGTCACAGTTGAAGTCTGTTTTCGTGTCTGGTTCTGAAAGATTTGAAACAGTGGACAACTAATTAACTCACAGGAGGAGAAGTCTCCACAAATATCCCCATCATCCATAATGGGGAAGCCTAGCACATCCGTATAAGAGATAAGGCTGAAGCATTTGTCGCAATTCCAGTCAAGAAGTGTTAAATCAAAGATTCATCTTGGCCTTGTACAGTGGCCCCCAGAATCGTAAATGCCAGTCTTTAGCAAATTTGATCCATTCCATGCAATAATCAAGAAACAGTTGGAGGCACGGAATACTGCAAAGTTTATAGCAATGACAACATTCCAACAACAATACTGACTCATAATTTTGCCACACATTTTGCCAGGTTGTCCCGGTACAAGTACATTAGATACGACTGGAAAAATGTAACATTGTGCAGTTATGTTCTTTCCAAAGCAAGCAGGACAAATCCAATCCATCCAATTACCCCCCAATCCATCTCTTCTTGATCATTAGTAAAGTGATAGATGGTGTCATCAATAGTGCTATCAAGCAGCATCTGCTCATCAGTAACCTGCTTAGTGACACCCAGTTTGCGATCCACCAGGGCCAGTCAGCACTTCACCTTGATACAGCCTTGGTTCAAACAGTAAAATTGCTGAATTTTAGAGTTGAAGTGAGAGTGACGACACTTGACATCAAGGCTACATTTTACTAGAGCCCTGGTAAAACTGGAACAAATGGGCCAGGGGGCAAACTCTCCACTGACTGGAGTCATACCTGACACCAAGGAAGATTTTTGTGTTTTTTTGGATCAGTCAACTCAGCTTAAGATATTTCTGCAGGAGTCCTTCAGGGTAGTGACCCAGGTTCAATCACCTTCAGCTGCTTCATCAATTTCCATCCCTCCATCATAAGGTCAGAACTGAGGATGTTTGCTAATGATTGCACAATGTTCAGCACCAATCATGACTCCTCAGATACTGAAGTCCTGAATAATATCTGGGGTTTAGTCCTGAACAATTTCTGGAAATAGACAAGAAATATTCACACCACACAAATTCCAGGCCTCTCCATTAAGAGAAAGTCTAATCGTTGATCCCTGATGTTCAATGTTGTTGCCATCAATGAATCCCCCATTACCAGTATCCTGGGGTTACCCTTGAACAGAAACTCAACTGGACTCACTACATAAATGCAGTGGCTACAAGAACAGTTCAGACGGTAGTAATACTGCAGTGAGGAACTCACCTCCTGACTTCCCCAATCATGTTCATCATCTATAAGGCACAAGTCAGGACTATGATGGAATACTTCCACTTGTCTGGATGACTGTAGTTCCAACAGCACTCAGGAAGCTTGGCACCATTAGGATAAAGCAGCCTGCCATGTTTTCCTGTCGTGTCTTTAGTACCCACAATTGCCACTGTCTTCTCATTGGTAAATTTCAGAAACCTCATCGACCCACTGTTCAATTGAAAAAAGCCAATTAATAACATAGTAATAGTAATTATCATGTCAAAATTGAGAAACGGAATATCATTTCTGATGGGTTTGTGTGACTAATGTGCTGGAATTAAATGTGGAATCCACAGCCTGGAAAGAGCTTCCTAATGCACTCATCCTCTTTCAAGGAATAAATCCCATAGAAACCCTGCGCCCATGTTGAAATCCCTCCACACTCTCTCCCCACTCCAATGTCGTTTAATATAGTTTATCCAATCAAATCTTTATACCACCTTTTAATAAACGACGACTACAAAGGCCAAATGCTGAATATGTTTTCTATTTAGTTTTGTTTGCTTCTTTGGAACGCTGCGTGAGTTTGCTGGCTTCGCTGCGTTGTGAGGTTTGCTTATTATTTCTTACATAAATGCCATGACTTTTGCAGCAATCTGGTACCCCTGCATCCCCATGTCAGCAATTCCAGAGGTAATACTCAACAATGAAAAATAGACAAGTGGCTGAAGCAGTGAGCTGTGAAAAGCACATCTACATAGTATGATAATGCTGTATATTGCATTACAGAAACAGTGCCTAGAGCAGAACACATACTCAGCTACAATATTAGATAAAGCTATGAGTCACTGGAGGTTTGAGAAGAAATTTCTGAGAACATCTCGACTGGGATATGGCTGCATTTCTTTTCTATAATTTGTTATGTTCGAGTGAATGCTCCATGTGAAAACTGGTACCAGGAGAATGTAAAGAAAACAAGAAAACAAAATAATGACACAGGAATGATAATTGTGGAGTAAAGGTTATCTAAAGCTTTTCTCTGAGAATAGCTAATAATCGTGATCATAAGGTGTTATATTAAGGTGGACATCGAGAAGATTTTTCCACCAGTGGGAGAGACTAGGATCCGAGGGCACAACCTCAGAGTGAAGGGATGATCCTTCAGAACTGAGCTGAAGAAGAATTTCTTCAGTCAGTGGGTGATAAATCTCTGGAGCCCATTTCCACAGAATGCTGGGGAGGCCAAGTCTTTGAGCATATTTATGACAGAGATAGATATTTTCTTGATGAGGAAGAGGATCAACAGTTACAGCGAGAAGGCAGGACAATGGAGCGGAGAAACATATCAACTATGATCCGATTGCGCAGCAAAGTCACTGGGACGAATAGCCTAATTCTGTTCCTATATCTTCTGGTCTTATGGTGACATCGGATCAGATGGAACTGGGATTTGAGAGTTTAGGGTCTCAGAGAAGATTTCTCGCCCCCGCCCACTCTCGTGCAAAGTCAGTTATGTTGACCAAAGCTGGTCACTTATCCAAGCTGATTTTACAACATAGAGCCAAATGACAAAACCTATGAAAGCGGAGTCAAGCATAAAGGAGTACCTGAACCTCAGGCTGGCAGCAGTACAGAGTTACAGATGGTGGATGAGGCCAGACTAGAAAGTTAACCACAGAAGTAGGCAAAAGCAAGAACAGGCACCCAATGTCAGTATAGCAGTATGGGAGAAGCTGTTTAAGACCAACATGATTACTGACTCATCCTTGCTGTCCATTGAAATAATCATATCTATGGAGGGCTCCCATTGGAGGAGATGATTGTCATAGTATGTATGTTCACCAAGCAGGGAAGTTGATTTGCAGACATTCCATCCCTTGTTGAGGTGACATCTTCAGTGCTTTGGAGCCTCCTGTGAAGCGCTGCTGTACTGTGCCTTCTGGAATTTATTTGGTTTTGTTCCCTCTGCTTCCGGTTGCTGGGTTCGGTTGCTCATTGTAGTGGCTGGTGTATTTGGTCCAGGTCTATGTGCTTTTTGATGGAGTCTATGGATGAGTGCCATACCTCTAGAAATTCTCCAGCTGTCCTCTGTTTAGTTTGCCCTATGTTCATTGTGTAGTCCCAGTCGAATTTGTGGTCCTTGTCATCTGTGTGTACAGCTACTAGAGTTGACCTGTTTTCTTTTACTTGGAGGTTTTCTCCTCAGTTTTGACCATGCACATTACTGGTGCCATTTCATTTTAAGGATAACTCCTGAAAGCCATCACCGAAGTTCCTTAAGTTGACCATATTTCCCCTTGGTAATTTTTAAGAACTAAGGTAAGCTTTGATTCCATTGTGTTCTTTGGAGTCAGAGGCCCTTTTGATGGCTTACACCAGAATATAATCCATCCTTGTCATCTTTGTGCTCGAGGAACATTACCTGGTTCACCAGGAACACACATTCTTCCCTTTATAGCTGGATGCCAGCCTCAGAGAGACACTGTAAGACCTCCTCTAAATTCTTCACCTGTTCCTTTTCAGTAGCTCCTGAGTTGACAATGCCATCCAGACAGAGAGCCAATCTGTACACCCTTGGAGGATGTTCTCTATTACCCTCCAAAAGATGAAGCAATCCAAAGATATCCCAAGGGGTAAGAGAGTGCACTCGTTGAGTCCTTTGTGAGAATTTATACTTCCTAGATGAATCCTCAAGCTCCAGTGGAGTCAATGAACTATATGGACTTCAGTAAGGCGACTGAAAAGGTTCCCCATGGGAGACTGGTTAGATCTCATAGAATGCAGGGAGAACTCGCCATTTGGAAACAGAACTGGCTCAAAGGTAGAAGACAGAGGGTGGTGGTAGAGGGTTGTTTTTCAGACTGGAGGCCTGTGACCAGTGGAGTGCCACAAGGATCGTCATTTATATAAATGATTTGGATGCAAGCATAAGAGGTATAGTTAGTAAGTTTGCAGGTGACACCAAAATTGGAGGTGTAGTGGACAGCGAAGAAGGTTACCTCAGATTACAACAGGATCTGGACCAGATGGGCCAATGGGCTGGGAAGTGGCAGATGGAGTTTAATTTAGATAAATGAGAGGTGCTGCATTTTGGGAAAGCAAACCTTAGCAGGACTTATACACTTAATGGTAAGGTCCTAGAGAGTATTGCTGGACAAAGAGACCTTGGAATGCAGGTTCATAGCTCCTTGAAAGTGGAGTTGCAATTAGATAGAATAGTGAAGGCGGCGTTTGGTATGCTTTCCTTTATTGGTCAGAGTATTGAGTAGAGGAGTTGGGAGATCATGTTGTGGCTGTACAGGACATTGGTTAGGCTACTGTTGGAATATTGCGTGCAATTCTGGTCTCCTTCCTATCGGAAAGATGTTGTGAAACTTGAAAGGGTTCAGAAAAGATTTAAGAGCATGATGCCAGGGTTGGAGGACCTGAGCTATAGGGAGAGGCTGAACAGGCTGGGCCTGTTTTCCCTGGAGCTTGGGAGGCTGAGGGGTGACTTTCTGTAGGTTTATAAAATCATGAGGGGCATGGATCGGATAAATAGACAAAGTCTTTTCCTTGGGGTCGGGGAGTCCAGAACTAGAGGGCATTGGTTTAGGGTGAGAGGGGAAAGGTATAAAAGAGACATAAGGAGAAACGTTTTCATGCAGAGAGTGGTACGTGCATGGAATGAGCTGCCAGAGGAAGTGGTGGAGGCTGGTACAACCGCAACATTTAAAAGACATTTGGATAGGTATATGAATAGGAAGGGTTTGGAGGGATATGGGCCAGGTACTGGCAGGTGGGACTAGATTGGGTTGGGATATCTGGTCTGCATGGACAGGTTGGACCAAAGGGTCTGTTTCCATGTTGTACCTCTCCATGACTCTCTGATTCTCAGTTCCACTCGTGTTCAATATGAAAAATACATGACTCTCAGTTAGATTTCCATATAAGTGTTTTGTACATGGCATAGAGTATCTGTCTGAGTGGGAAGCTCTGTTGACTGTAAACTCATAATCCCCACAGAAATGGACCAATTTCTCAAGTTTTACATGTCAGAACACTGGTGCAGTTCATTTAGCAAATTGTACTGGGCATATGATGTCAAGTTTCCCTCGGTGTTGCAATTTGGCCTCTATATTGGCAGATTGGGCAGAGGGAACCAGCTGTGCCTTAAAATATTTAGATTGGGCCTCTGAGTCGACAATGATCTTGGCTCTGGCCCCTTTTATCTTCCCGACCCTCTCTTGTAACATTTCAGGATACTTCCCAATGACTTCAAAGAACACCAAAACACATTTTAACAATCTGTTGCCAATCCAGGAAGATTTTCCACAGCCAGTCCCTTCCCAAAAGTTTGGGATCCAGCCTTTGTGCCACCACTAAGGGGAATCATGCTTAACTGGGGTTACGATGGTCCCAATAATATGCAACGGCTTTCCAGTGCATTTGGACAATACAGCCTTGGTTTGCTATGGGCTTCAATGTAAGATGTCACATCAGAATTTCCGAAAGATTTGCTCCCCAACTGTAGTTACAGCAGTGTTGACCTCCATGTCTAGGGGGTGACCACTTATCTGGAGTTTTATCTTAAGTGGAGCCACTTTGGGAGTGGTGATACAATTTAGCTGTATCAATTCCTCATCCTCGGGCAAAGCCCAAGGTGACTTCTACTTTTGGCTTGGGAGGTATGTGTTTCAATGCAGAGCCAGTCACTGCCATGCTCTGGACCACAACTGCCTTCCCACAAAAATAAATGAGAAACGATAAAGAAATAAAGACAGTGGAAGAGGTGGGCAAGTCCCGGGTACAGGAGCCCAGAAGCTGCCTACTCAGCCATTATCATCTTCTCCTTACTGTTGTCTGGAGAGAAGTCTTATCCTGGACTGGAACTTTGAAGCATTCATTTCTAATCGCCCTTTCTTGACTCCCAACAGCAGCTGTGAGTAATGTCCTGCTGGGAGTTTGGCTATATGGTATGGAAGTAGGCCAGAGCTGAAGATGGCTCAGTCTATGGAGTCCTGAATCTCCTGGTGCCCTTTTTTCTGCATTTTTGCAGAAAGGGCCCCTTCTTAGGTGTTTTTGAGGTCCAGATCTAGTTTCATCTGCAGCTTTCTTTGGGTCTCAACATTATTAATTCCACAAATTAGATGATACCTTAACATTTTCCAAAGTGTCGACACATACTGACAGCATTCTGTCAACTTCTGCAATCTCATCAAGAATTCAGTAAAGTGTTCCCCACAAAGTCTATTTGTTGTGTTAAACCTGAAACGGTGCAATATACAATTGATTTGGAGTTGGAGTGGTCCACTATCATATTTATCAGATTGTTGTAGGGTAGAATCATAGAGTCATAGAGATTTATAGCATGGAAACAAGTGCTTCGGTCCAACTCATCTATGCCAACCAGATATTCTAAACTGATCTAGTCCCATTGCCAATATTTGGCCCATATCACTCTAAACCCTTCCTATGCATATAACCATCCAGATACCTCAATTGCTGAAATTGCACCAGCCTCCATCACCTCCTCTGGCATTTTATTCCATACATGCACCACTCTCTGTGTGAAAAAATTGCCTCTTACGTCCCTTTTAAATCTTTCCCCTTTCATCTTAAAATCTATGATGGAACTCAGAGGGCATAGGTTTAAAGTGAGAGGGAAATTATTTACAAGGTATTGACTCTCACTGCCAATGTAATAACTCTGGAAGCCCAACTGGAAACTAATATTATTTATCGTTGAATGTCAAAATGGAACTACTATTCATTGGATACATAGGTAGTCCCAGTTCAGGATAGACAGTTTTGCCCTGCAACCATCATCCATCTAACTGTAAGATCTGAGAGAAACCAGCCTCAAGGTCAAAAGTCAAGTTGAGGGAATATTGAGACACAAGGGCACAGAAGGTGCTGAAACACTATACATTACTTTTCAACTAGCCACACTCATCGTGGAACAGGAGACCTTGCAGACCTCATCCTTAAAGTAGACTCAATTTATCAGCTAAAAACCAACAAATCAGTTTAATTGATAATTCCCACAATTCTTTAGGGGCCTGGGGACAGTGCACATCACAACAAACTGAAAGCAGATGCCAAACCTGTTAACTTGTTCACACTCATGGTTCCTATGCACTGACAAGCAAGGTATAATTTGAGATTGAAACTATGCTTTGTAAAGGTTTTGCAGCTGATTATGTGTTCTCTGCTACAGTTTCAGAAACCAAATATACTAATTTCAATTTTGGTTAACTCACCACCTTTAAGGAAGGCAGTGTAATGGGAAAGCATCCAAAGGTGCTTTTAGATAAGATAAGTTACAATTGTAAACAGAACAAATTTTCACTATTCGGCTAACAAGTGGTCAGGAGAATGACATTACTAACAAGCAAGGGGATCAACCTTAGTGCAAGCAGGAGGGGATGCCAGGAACAGCACCCAGCCTACCTGAAGATGAGGTGTCAATGTGGTCAAGCCAACAATAGGACTATTTGCATGCCAAACAGCGTAAGCAGCAAGTAATAGACAAAGTGATCGCACAGCCAACAGATGAGATCTAAGCTCTGTAGTCCTAAAACATCCAGTCATGAAAGTTGGTGGACAATTAAACAACTCACTGGATGAAGAGGCTTCACAAAGATCTCCCGCCTCAATCATGGGACTGCCTATCACATCAGTGTAAAACATAAGGCTGAAGCATTAGCAGCAATCTTCATCCGGAAGTACCAAGTGGATGATCTATCTTGGCTTCCTCCAGGGTCCCCAGTATGACTGATTCAAGTCTTCAGCCAATTCGTTTCACTCCACGTGATATCAATAAATGATTAGAGGCACTGGATACTACAAACACTATGGGCCCTGATAACATTCCGCCATACTACTGATGACTTGTGCTCCAGAATTTGCTGCTCCCCTAACTAAGCTGTCCCAATACATTTACAACACTGGCATCTAACTGACAATGTGAAAATTGCTTAGGTATTTCCTGTCCAGAAAAAGCAGGCCAAATCTAACCCAACTAACTACCGCCCCTTTAGTATACCTTCCAGCATCAGAAAAGTGATGGAAGATGTCATCAACAGTGCTATCAAGAATACCCGCCATCGTATTATGTGGGTGACACTATCACCATGCTAAATGGGACAGACTTCAAACAGATCTAGAGTCTCAAGACTAGGCATCCATGAGGTTCTGTGGGCTATTAACAGCAGAATTGTACCATAGCACAATCTACAACCTTATGGTGCAGCACATCCTACACTCAACCATTACCACCAAGCCAACCATTACCCCACTTATGGGCGGCACAATGGTTATGGGCGGCATGGTGGCTCAGTAGTTCACACTGCTGCCTTACAGCATCAGGGGCCCTGGGTTCGATTCCACCCTCTGATGAGTGCAGAGTTTGCACATTCTCCTTGTGTCTGCGTGGGTTTCCTCTGGGTTCTCTGGTTGCCTCCCACAATTCAAAGCTGTGCAGGTTAGGTGAACCGACCATGATAATTTGTGCATAGTGTTCAGGGATGCCTAGGTTAGGTGCATTAGTCAGGGTAAGTATGGGAGAATGGGTCTGGGTGGGTTACTTGCTTGGAGGGTCAGTCTGGACTCGTTTCCACACTGTAGGGAATCTATAAACAAAAAAAAACTAGCCTAAGCTGACGAATCTCTCAAGCAACTATCTGAAAGAAGAACAAGTGTGGTGTCAGACTGAGCAACAACAGCACCATTTGAACGAATCAAAGACATGCTCATTTTATTCTCAGATTCTTGCACATTATGACCATAACTCTGATAGAAGCAGATGCTTTGTCCAGTATATTGGGAGCAGTTCCGTACGATCATGTTTGACAATCAGACTGTTATGTTTCCAGATCTTTCACAAACATGGAACAAGTATATGCTTTCAGTGAGAAAGAAGTGTTTGCGGCAACTTGGATAGCAAGAAATTCTCTATATTTTAGGCCTTCTGTTAAAACTGAAACTGACCAGAAACCGATCATTGTCATAAAAAAAATGGAATGATGTAAACCAAGTTTGCATCTTCAACTACAGATGTAGGACTTGCAGCCTATCCTATTGGAAAGAAGAGTCCAGATATGGCTCAGAAACCAGTACAATGAGAGCACCATTCCTCCAAATCTCCAAACACTAAGAACATCCCTTGTATTAATACCAAACCACATCACTCGGATAAACAAAAACAATTTGATTTTGCCAATGGCCAATCTCTTGCATACCTTGATCCTCAGGAAGAAATTGTGACAAAGCAGCCACCAATGGCAAAGACTAGGACTGGGGATCTTCAGAGAAGGAGTGAGATTTGCATTCAAACTCCACACATGTTCAGGTAGATTAGGGCAGCATGGTGGCTCAGTGGTTAGCACTGCCGCCTCACAGTGCTAGAGACCCAGGTACAATTCCACCCTCAGGTGACTGTGTGGGGAGTTTACATATTCTCCATGCATCTGCATGGGTTTCCTTTGGGTGCTCCGGCTTTTTTCATGGTTTTAAGATATGCACATTAGGTGAAATGGCTATGCTAAATTGCCCTACCATGTCCAGAGTTGTACATGCTAGGTGTATTAGCCCTGGTAAATGCAGGGTTACAGGTATGAGGTGAGATACCCTTCGGAAGTGCGATTAGATTAGGTTCCCTACAGTATAGAAACAGGCCCTTCGGCCCAACAAGTCCACGCCGACTTTCCAAAGAGCAACCCACCCAGACCCATTCCCCTACATTCACCCCTGACTGACACTACGGGCAATTTAGCATGGCCAATTTACCTAACCTGCACAGCTTTGGATTGTGGAAAGAAACCGGAGCACCCGGAGGAAACCCGGGCAGATACGGGGAGAATGTGCAAACTCCACACAAACACTCACCCGAAGCTGGATTCGAACCCGGGTCCCTGGCACTGTGAGGCAGCAGTGCTCACCACTGAGCCACCATGCCGCCTGTAAATGTGGACTCAGTGGGCCACATGGCCTGCTTCCACACTTCTATGATTCTATGGCTAGAGAACAATGAAACCACCTCTTTAATTTTAAACATGCTGTTTAATAAAATCTGGTAATGATCACTTGCCCAATTGTAAACTTGATGTTATGACGATACTGGTTACATTACTGAGCTAAAATCTGGGCTTAAGATCCAAAGATATAGATCAAACCATACCATAGCTATTGGGGAATTTCAATTGAACTAATTAAGTAAGTCTGGAATTAAAACAAAAGCTATTGGTGACTGTTTCTTTGCTTCAAAACCTCAGGGCAAACCAAAAGAATTCCAGATGCTGTAAATCAGAAACAAAAACAGAGCTTGCTGGAAAAGCTCAGCAAGTCTGGCAGCATCTGTGGAGAGAAAACAGAGTTAACATTTCGGGTCCAGTGACCCTTCCTCAGAATGGTTCCATTTCGTTCTTGGTTTCATTCTATGCTATAATGAGAAACTATTTCTCTTCCTTTCAGATGTTGAGGAATACAAGTGCCAAAAGTCACAGGTACCAAACTCCTGTGTCTAACTTACCCCTTCCATCTAACTCCATGCTTTCCAAATCCCACCAGATTCCCACAATGCTGGGAGCATTTGAGACATGAAGGATGGAACTTGGTTGGAATTTGCATGGAGTCATTTGGAGTCAGAGACAGTCACTGAGGCAGGATATGTGGTTGCAAAAGTGAATTTTAGTAGCATCCTTCTCAAACACGAGTTTGGAGTAGAAATTAATGAAGGATGCTTTCTGTTTGCAGTCTCTGGATGCTTCTCTCTGCAAGACCCACTCTTACAAGTTTTTAACATTCTGCAGCCCAACTGATCAGGCAGAATTACCCAAACCCAAAAGACTGTCGGTGCCACCCGTCATGAATTCTCCCTCTGACTGCATCAAAAAACAATATTGAATCATACAGCTCAAAACAAACATGCTGTGCTCGATTTTTATATTGCAAAACTCTCCTGATACTTTGGTTAAAGCAGATCAACTCGCATCTCAGTGCATAGTCCTAAAAAGAAGGCAATTATGTGGTCTTTTACAGGACGATGTTCCCGTTTGCTTTTTTAACACAAAATCTCTCCAAAGTTGTCTTGTCTTGTCTGTTACGTAATTGAGTCTGTTTAGAATTAATATGGTATAGTTTGATTGTGAGTAGTGGCTTAGATTATAACAAAAAAAAAGACATAAGGTACAGGAGTAGAATGAATCCATTCAGCCCATCAAGTTGCTGCACCATTCGATCTAACCAATTAGTGCAGACCTAAATTTGTTGTAATAAAGGGCAAAAAGTCAGCAAGAGGGAGACATCAACGTAGAGAAATGAAGACGAGAGGTTGAGTGAGTATATTGGGAGTCAAAGTGGGAATTATAGAGTTATAGAGATCCACAGTTCAGGAAAAAGGCCCTTTGGCCCATTGGGTCTGAGCCAGTCAAAAACAATTCCAATGATATTGCTTCTTTGAGTTCAATTTTCGGGTAATAAATTACAACCTAAAAGCAACAGATCTTAAGTAGATTAGATACAGGATTAGGTACAGGAGTAGAATGAATCCATTCAGCCCATCAAGTTGCTGCACCATTCGATCTAACCAATTAGTGCAGACCTAAATTTGTTGTAATAAAGGGCAAAAAGTCAGCAAGAGGGAGACATCAACGTAGAGAAATGAAGACGAGAGGTTGAGTGAGTATATTGGGAGTCAAAGTGGGAATTATAGAGTTATAGAGATCCACAGTTCAGGAAAAAGGCCCTTTGGCCCATTGGGTCTGAGCCAGTCAAAAACAATTCCAATGATATTGCTTCTTTGAGTTCAATTTTCGGGTAATAAATTACAACCTAAAAGCAACAGATCTTAAGTAGATTAGAATAGCTTACTTAAGCACCCAGCTGCCTAATAGCATCATTTATCTAATAATTGGTGAAAGTATCTTGCCTTAATAGCATGTTGAATACTGTAGTAGGAAAGTATGCCCTATGCTGCATAAGAAAATGCCTCATCAAGACCCTGAAACAGAAAGAAAATTTTCAAATGCATGTTGAATAAAGATGCACGGTCAGAGTGAGGGAGACTTTGTCTCAGTGAGCTTTTGCAGCGGCTGGAGTCACTATGGCATATCTTAAGGCTAGGAGTTCAGAGACCTGGTCACACCATAGTTAAAAGGGTCTGGAGGCTGAAATGGAACAGCTAGCCACTCGTCAGTCCAAAGAAAACAGGCAGGTTGCACACGTGGTGTAGTGTGGGCATCCCTCTCTCAAAACAGCTTTTATGTTTGGAAACTAAAGGTTCTTCAAGGGAGTGCAGCCAGACACACATTCATGGACTCATTAGCAACTTGGCTATACAGAAGCAGAGGGAAGAGAAAGGAAGAGCAAAAGTGACAGGAGATTTAGTAGTCAGGAAACTGATATGCATTTCCTTGGCTGTAAAAGTGACTCCAGCTTGGTATCCTACATCACTGGTCAAGGATGTCACAGGACGACTGTAGGACATTCTTCTGGTAGAGGGTAAACAGCCAGAGGTTGGGGAACACATTGGTGCCAATGACTTAGGTAAGAACAGGGACGCAATCAGGATTTAGGAAGCTCGGTGGGGAGGTCATGGCCGAGTGGTATTATCACTAGACTGTTAAACTAGATTAATGCTCTGGGGGCCTGCACCATAGCAGATTGTGAAATTTGAATCCAACAACTCTCTGAATTAAGGGCCTAATGATGACCATGAAACCATTGTCAGTTTTCAAGAAAAAAAATATGATTCCTGAGCATCCTTCAAAAAAGAAACTGCTGCCTTCCCTGGCTTGGTCTACATTTAATTCCAAACCATAGTAATCTTATTAAGTCTTAACTAGCAATTAGGGATGGGGAATAAGTGCTGCTTGGGTAGCAAAGACCACATCCATGATTAAATTTGAATAAGGTAGGAAGTTGGCAAGCAGGGCCTCAAATGTAGTAATCTCCCAGGGATTAATGTAAGTGAGCACAGAAACAGAAGGATAAGGTGAGGTGGAGCTGGGGAGATGGTACAAGAAAGAGGGCTTTATCTTCCTGGGACACTGGGGAATTTCCCAGTGGCTCTGGGGAAAATTCCAACTGTATAAGTTAGATAAGTTGTAACTGAACAGAGCTGGGACTGGGAAAAAAAAGAACTGCAGATGCTGGAGATCTGCAATGGAAAGAGAGATTGCTGGAGAAATCCAGCAGATCTGGATGCATCTGTGGAAAGAAAGCAGAGTTAAGGTTTCAGGTCCAATGACTACTCTTAAGAATGTCTTCAGTGTTAAATGTTAACCCAGCTTTCAGACACTTCCTGCCATGTTGAGTTTCTCCAGCATTTTCTATTTTTCTTTTCGAGATGGGACTAAGCACCTTGCAAGACATTCTGCTCGTGCTGTTTGGAGAGTTTTACACTAACTAGATAGAGTTTGGGAGCCAAGACAGAATATTAGAGAAGAATCCCAGGTTTCACCAAATACTTGGAGAAACAGATAGCACTAACAAAGAGGACAGTTAATTGGTGAAGTTAGAGGAAGAGAGTAAGTCTAAAGTAGTGCACATGTATGAATGTATAGAATATAACAATCAAGGCTGGGGAATTACAGAGGCAGATTACCATGTGGTGACAACAGAGACCAGGCTCAAGGAAAGATAAGACAGGGTGCTTGAAAAAGAGGATGTGACTGAAGGTTCAAGGACCTGATCAATTTGATAAAAGATTAAGGGATAGAAAGTGTATAATTATATTGTTCAGGATAGTCTCTTGATTGCCATCATGTGGGAAGGATGCGGAGTAACAAATCCACAGGAAAATTGCAGAGATACCAATATGAAAAAGTAATTATCATGATGGACTTTAAATATCCAAATATAAAATCTGTCACTGGCCATGTAAGGAGCAGTGAGGAACAGGTATTCCTCAACTGTGTTCAGGAGATTTTCCCAAAGCAGTATGTGTCCAGCTCAAAAAGAAAGGATGCACTTTTATACCTGGTTCTTTGGTAATGAGATGAGCCAAATAGATCACGTGTCAATGGGGACAACATTTAGGAGACAGTGATCATTACATTGTGTAGCATGATGGCAGAGAATGATAATGGTCAATCTATAGTGTTAAAAATAGAGGTTAAGGGAGAAAGAACAGAGTTGGATTGGGTTGATTGCAATGAAAGGGTAATGGGAAAAAATAACAGAAATTGGGCAACTTTCAAAAGGAGGTTGTTCAGGGACAGACTAGGTATATTCTCTGGCAACTATCAATCTGGCAACTAAATATTCAAGTCCATGTGACAGTTCAAGAGGACAGGCAGAATAGAAGTATGATAGATTGGTTAGGATGAAATACAATAGCAGGGTATGAGCTAGGATTGGACAATGTAAAATCCGTAAAGGTGGAGTTTAGAATTGAAGTGGGAAGAAGATAATAGTGGGAATAGTCTATTGGCTTGCCTAATAGTAGCTGTTCTGTAGGACAGAAAAAAGATCAGGAGATATGAGGTCATTAAAAAAAAACTACAGTAATTATGGATGACTTTAATCTTCATTTAGATTGGGAAAATCAAATTGTCAATGGTAGCCACATGGAAGAATTCATGAGGTTTTTTTTTATTGGGACACTTTCCTAGAACAATGTATTGTGGATTGAACCAGGGATTGGGTTATTTTGGACCTGGAAATGTATAATGAGGCAAACTTAACAAATTATCTCAAAATAAAAGATATTCCAAGGGAATAGTGACTTGTAAAATTTGGAATTCAGTTTGAAAGTGAGAATATTGAGTCAGAAATGATTGTGCTAAACTTGCAACAATTTACTTGAACAATATGTACATGTCTTGAAATATGGTAAATGCCCTGTACAGTGCATTGATTGCCAAAGTGCAGTGTAATGAACAATATATTCGGGAAGCCAAAATGATTTTTCATTAAAGTGGATTAAAAATTGTGTCCTCTATACATACATGTACCTCTTCAGCAGCTTCTCCTCTGCTGTTCATGTTCAGACAATTGAAACAACAAGCAGAATAATAGGAAAAAAATGCCTCCATACAAATCTCTGTTGCTGTCCAAAAGTGAAATATCTTCCTTCAGATAATGATGTGAGATGTGCTAATGTACATTACTAAAACTTTAGAAACCCGTGAGGCATTTTGCTTTTAGTTCACCGATAGAAAAGTCATCGAGGTAGTAAACTACTCCTGTGGTAGACAAAATTTTGTAGGAGATGTTATGGTGCTGAAAGCAGAAATCTCTTCACCCTCAGGCAGAATATCTCTGTATGATACAATCTTGTGCGACTAGAGATGGACAAAATATTGTGAATTTAAAATGGATTTCAGTCAGCAATAGCTGAGAATGGTGCTCAGCCATGAATTTCCTGATAGTTGCAATCAACAGCTGAGGTACCTGCACTTGTATAATCTGTTCAATGGTATTTACTTTTACTGAAGTTGCAAGAATAGAGACAATCAGATGGGTTGGCAGCCAGTTCTTGTTGCTGTTAACATCAGATCAAAAAGTAATTACATCAAGTTATTTTGGATGTTTTTTCCTTTTCAAATGATGCTACTGTAAGTAGCATTAGGCACTACTCTATTGCAGATAAATGTCAGGAAAAAAATTTGTTCATCAGGCCTTTACTTGATCAAAAGTTAATATTAGAATTTGCTCAGTGAATAAATCTGATATTATTTTCCAAGAATGTCCACGGCTGAAGTTGCTGGACATACATTGGCATCCGAGAGAGATACTGGGTGAGCTATTAACTCATTCAAACTCACCCACATGCACAGAATTAAAAACTCAGGCCAGCAATGTATCCCTGTGCACCACTTGATAGGCTGAGGTTTCCTTTACAATGTTGTCCATCATCTGCACCTTTCCTTGGCCTCTTATGTTACCTTTAAACACATCAGTGTAAATGAAACAGATGATATCCCATCAGACATTCGAGGGGAATGAGACATGTTTTAACCAGAGACTGAGGGTAGAAGCAAAAGTCAGCTGTAAGAATTACTTTGATTTGCAGTTGAAGGCTCAAGATCTATGAGGTTACGCAAGAGCTGGCCTGTGGGATTAAGCTAAATCTCACTTCTTTGGTGAATACAAACATGATGGGTCATTAAAGTATGTGACGATGTGAATCAACTATTTGTTCCATTCACAAAGTTAAACCCAAAAGAAAAGTTAGCATGGATGAGTTGGACTGAAGGGTCTGTTTCCGTTCTGTACATCTCTATGACTCTAACTGTGGATGCTATATATCAGAAACAAAAACATACATTGTTGGAAAAGCTCAGTAGGCCTGGCAGCATCTGTGAATAGAAACCAGAGTTAACGTTTTAGGTCCGGTGACCCTTACTCAGAACCTCAGAACCCCTCATGTGGACCAATTAGTTGGTTATTTGATATGTGAGAATTTTATTTCATTCATTCATTCATTCATTCATTCATTCATTCATTCATTCATTCACAAACCTTGGAAAAACTTCCATTAATAATTTCACACGCGTTATCTCTCCACTTCCTGACAAAAGAGATTGTTTGACATCCCCTGGGCAGATTTTGCAATTCATCAAATTTTCTGAGGACCTCCTCCTGAGTCTGCTCAGTTCTGTACCACAAGTTAGATCAGACAATGGTTTTCTGCCAACATCATTGCATTCATTGCACACCTGAGTCCACAACATCAGATCGATTTCAGGCTTAATCATATATTTAAAAAAATCATTTGCTGGGCCATTTTGAATATACTTTGCTCATTATGCAGCGATGAAATATTGACCATAGCGAATAATATACTGGACATTCTAGAAATACAAAATCAACAATATTCCGGGTCCCTGATCAATTAAGTTATCATTAATAAAGCTATTTTTTCATTGAAGTAATAGTCCAAATAAAGAAGCAACTTTGTAACCTGGAGATGGAGTGCAACTAGGTACAGTTTGATAGGAAAGAACCACTTTCACAGAAGTCAGCAGAGGCAGAAGAAAATACCGCCAGCAAAAGAAATAGGGTATGAGCAACTTTCAAAAAGATTTAAACTTTTCGCAAAAACGAAAATGAAAATAATAAACTGGCCTCAAATTTAACATCTAAGCTGGTTTACAGATGGAAAATTATTAAATGTGTGCAAGAAAGGCAAAATGATTCATGAACTTACCTCCCATCAATGCAAATAACTACTTTTCTTGTTATGTCATCCAAGATTATATGGAAGAGAACCCAATTTGACATGCTCACAAAGCAGCGGATAAGTTGTCAGCTTTATTTTCTTGCACATTTCAGCATCATTTTTGAAGGGCACGTAAACACTTTATGGTTCCTTCAAAGAAAAACATTCACTGAAGAGAACAAACCTGAGAATTTGTGAAAGCTTTCACTTAAAACTAATTAAAGTTGCTGCTGGGAGCTTTGCATGAATTAAATAATGATTTTTATCAAGTGATACTCATGTTAGATTGATGATAATGCTGCTGTTGTGCTGCATATAAGTTAATGTAGGACGTTCAGAAAGATTTCTATTTGCCACCTTGATAATAAAATGGCTTTCATATGACTTTCACTGGTTAAAGCTGAAGGTCAAAAAAGAACAATGTTTGGCAAAAATTTTAAAACACAAGTAATGCACAGCATGAAAAGGGGTCATTTGACCCATCATATTTATGTTCACCAAGAAAGAGCAATTTAGCTTACTCCCACTTGCATAATCTCATAAATGCGGAGACTTCAAGTGCTAATCTAAGTAATTATTTTGCTTCTACCCTCACTCTCTGGTTAAAGCATGTCTCATTCCCCTCTAATCCTTCCACCAATTACTTTGAATCTTGGATCTCTGTTTGCTAAACACACAGTTAATGGAAATGATCTCTTCATATTACACTATCTTGGACCCTCATCATTTTGTACACCACAGTTAATTCTCTTCTAAGATCTCACAGAGGTTAAAATAAGGTTGTATGAGGATCAATTAGAAACACTCTCAGGACCATTGCGAATTCAGCCCAAGAAGATGTAAATCTCAGGGAAGAAATTGCAAGGTTCACGGTTCAGATGAAATTCAGAGAGGTGTTGATGAAGGGATGGGCAAAAGGATGGGTTAACATGCGTCAGTTTCAATGCAAGGAGTGTCAAGAATAAAAGCGATGAACTTAGAGCATGGATCATTACTTGGAACTTCGATGTTGTGGCCATAATGGAGATGTGGATTTCACAGGAGCAGGAATGGGGATAAACTGGGAGGTGGAGAAACATTGTTAATTAGAGAGTGCATCACAGGGGCAGAAAAGAAGGTTGTTCAGGAGGTTGTTGTCTACTGAGTCAATATGGGTGGAAATCAGTAACAGGAAAGGAGCAGTCACTTTATTGGGCGTTTTTAATAGACCCCTCCAATAGCAGCAGAGTGATGGAAGAACAGATTGGACAGCAGATCTTGGAAAGGTGCAGATGTAACAGAGTTGTTGCTATGGGTGACTGCAACTTCCCTAATATTGATTGGAATCTCGTGAGTGCAGATGGTCTGATTTTGTCAGGTGTGTCCAGGGGGGATTGCTGACTCAATATGTAGATAGGCCAACTATGAGGGAGGCCATATTGGATTTGGTTCTCGGCAACAAGTCAGGCCAGGTGCCATATCTCTTGGTGGGAGAGCATTTCGGTGACAGTGATTACAATTGCCTCACATTTATCTTAACCACGGAGAGGGATAGAAACAGACAGTATGACAAGGTATTTAATTGGGGAAGGGGAAAATATACTGCCAATAGACAGGAGCTGTGGAATATAAATTGGGAACAACTGTTCTACAGGAAATGCACAACAGAAATGTGGAAGCCATTTAAGGAGCACTTGTGGTGAGTGTTGGATAATTTTGTCCCACTGAGACAGGCAAGGAATGGTAAGGTGAAGCAACCTTGGATGACAAGAGCAGAGGAGCTTCTCATTAAGAGGAAGAAGGAAGCTTACTTAAGGTTGAGGAAGCAAGGATCTGGCACAGCTTTAGAGGATTACAGGGAGTTAGGAAAGAACTCAAAAATGGCCTGTTCTGTGTTTTATAATTTCCAATATCATTTTGAAATTTTTAAAAAAGTAGAAGCAATGTTTTCCAACTAGAAGGAACTAACATAAACATGTTTTCTCCTAAATATATGAAATATTGCAAGATATTATTGCATAATAAAATATATATAATCCAGTTTTTGCAAGCATTTGTTTATGTCTCCATCTCAGAAGAATTTATGATTCTGTTTGCTTCAAAATGTTTCCTGACATTTTCTCTTCAATTTGAAGACTTTACTGAGGCTGACACGCGACTGTCAAAATCCCTCGACCAGTCCAAAAAGGGATCCCAAAACAAATGTGGTGGTGGAAGGAGTAAGTATGATCAGTTGAAATGATAACCAGCAAGATAGCTTATTAATTCATTCTGCCTGTTATAATTGTACCAATTACTAGAATTTCTGGCAGTGTGCAGGTTATTGGGGCAAATCTCAAATGCATTCACTTGTAGGTTTGTTCATCCAGATTGCTATACAGCTGGAGGTGCACTGATAATAGGCACTTAATCACTATTTATATCCCATTGTGGATGAACCCAAGGGGTGCCATTAGCATTTTCCAAAATGCATCAAGATTACAAATTCAGATTTAACTTCAGAATGTATACACCTGGGACTAATTTGAACTTAGAACAAAGGCAGAAGAAAATATGTCCATCATCCACCCCTAACCTTCCTCCCTATCCCTATCTTCATGCCACAATCTTGCTGACTGTTAAACTCAGTTTTATCAAGATCGAGGACAGGAGTGCAATGCCCTATCTCGACTGTCTGAGCGACACCTCATTCTGTACTATAGTTTCACATTATGAAATGAAATAAGGATTTAGAACACATGGTGAATATTAAAAACTGATAATAATGCAGGACTTATCAAGTCATAGAGTAATAGAGATGTACAGCACAGAAACAGACCCTTCGGTCCAACTCGTCCATACCAACCCAACACCAATCCTTGTGGCACTCCACTGGTCACAGGCCTCCAATCTGAAAAAAACGACCCTACACCATCACCCTCTGTCTTCTACCTTTGAGCCAAGACTGTATCCAAATGGTTAGTTATCCCTGTATTCCATGAGATTTAACCATGCTAACCAGGCTCCCATGGGGAACATTGTTGAATACCTTACTGAAGTCCATATAGATAATGTCCACCATCATCAATCCTCTTTGTTATTTCTTCAAAAATCTCAGTCATATTTGTGAGACATGATTTCTCACACACAAAGTCATGTTGACTATCCATAATCAGTCCTTGCCTTTCCAAATACATGTACATCCTGTTCCTCAGGATTCCCTCCAATAACTTGTCCACCACTAATGTCAGGCTCACTGGTCTATAGTTCCCTGGCTTGTCCTTACCATCCTTCTTAAACAGTGGCACCATGTTAGCCAGCTTCCAGTCTTCTGGCACCTCACCTGTGACTATTGATGATACAGATACCTCAGCAAGGGGCCCAGCAATCACTTCCCTAGCTTCCCACTGAGTTCTAGGGTATACCTGATCAAGTCCTAGGGATTTAACCACGTTTATGCGTTTCAAGACATCCAGCACTTCCTCCGCTGTAGTATAGACATTTTTCAAGATGTTACCATCTATTTACCTATATTCTATATCTTCCATGTCCTTTTCCACAGTAAACACTGATGCAAAATCGTCATTCAGTATCTCCCCCATCTCCTGTGGCTCCACACAAAGGCCGCCTTGCTGGTCTTTGAGGGGTCCTATTCTCTCCCCAATTATCCTTTTGTCCTTAATGTATTTGTAATAGCCCTTTGGATTCTCGTTAACTCTATTTACCAAAGCTATCTCATGTCCCCTTCTTGCCCTCCTGATTTTTCTCTTAAGTATACTCGTACTGTCTTTATACTCTTCGAAGGATTCTCTCGATCTCTTCTGTCGATACCTGACGTATGCTTTTTATTTAAACCAAACCCTCAACCTCTTTAGTCATCCAGCATTCCCTACACCTACCAGCCTTTCCTTTCACCCTAACAGGTCTCTGGACTTATTACTGAAGGCTTCCCATTTTCCAGTCATCCCTTTACCTGCAAACATCTGCCTCCAGACAGCTTTTGAAAGTTCTTGCCTAACACTGTCAAAATTATCCTTGCTCCAATTTAGAACTTCAACTTTTAGATCTACTCTATCTTTGTCAATCACTGCTTTAAAACTAATAGAATTATGGTTGTTGGCCCCAAAGCTTCCCCACTGACACCTGAGTCATCTGCCCTGCCCCATTTCCCACAGTAGGTCAAGTTTTGCACCTTCTCCAGTAGGTACATCCACATATTGAATCAGAAAATTTTCCTGTACACACTTAACAAATTCTTCTCCATCTAAACACTATGGCAGTCCCAGTCTATGTTTGGAAAGTTAAAATCCCCTACCATAACCACCCTACTATTCTTACAGATCACTGAGAATTCTTTACAAATTTGTTTCTCAATTTCCCTCTGTCTATTAAGGGGTTCATCCTGCCAGCATCCCTTTCTGTCTGCAGCACAGACAGACTTTCTTCCTGCAAAAATAACTGACAGAGAAACAATTACAGGCGCAATTACTGATGCTTTTCGCAAAGTTCCATTCATAATTTAAAATGTCAGTTTAGTGACACCTCCCTGTCATAATATTTGTATTTAATGTTAACTGGACTTTGGGAGATCGCAATAACATGTATTTTGTGGAAGGACACTGACCATATTGAAAGCTGTCTGCATATAATTGTCTTTTTTTAGGGCATTAACCTAGCAATGAATGGACTGTTGCAATTAAAATATTCATTTCTCTCTACTATGATGAGAATTTGACTGGAGCTTTATGGCTTTTAAGTGTGACAAATCTGTAGCAAAGAAGGCGATCTTGGAATTTTAAGTGTGTGGTTGGAGTTAATGAATGGAATCTGACTGATTTTGCACATTTACCCTTGTAGTTTGTATATTGAACAAAGCTGACACATAAACAACCACAAAATATGGCCTCTATTCAATTCTGTTACAGTGATAGAATTTCCACAAGCTTTTCCTGAAGCAATCAGATAGACAAATGAGACTGAGACCATGTAGAAATGATGTTAGGGCAAGTAATCCATAGTTTGAAGAAAGGCTTGAAAACTAAAACAGATGCAGAGAAGAGGTTTCGGGAGGGACTTTGAGATCTTTGAGTTGAGCAGTTATCATAGATCGTTTGTTTACTCAGAGAGTAATGGGATCGTGAAATGCAACAGTAGTAGACTCACCAACTTTCAGGGCATTTAAATGGTCATTGGTTAAACTTGTGGATGAAAATGGAATAGTGTAGATAGATAGGCTTCAGATTAGTTCCACAGGTCGGCGCAAGATCGAGGACTGAAGGGCCTGTACTGCGCTGTAATATTCTATATTCTGGGTTCCTTGAGCTAGAGTGGGCCACATGGACATTCAAGCCTGCACTGGCATTCAGCAAGACCATTGCTGTAGTTCAACCTCAAATACAACTAACTGCACTCAGTTGAATTCCCTTAATGATCTCATTAATGGGAAGCATATTTATGAAATATAGGATGGATCCTTGGGAATTTCAGTAGTAACTCAGGGACTGGAAGAGTATTCATTGTGGGAAATTCAATATATATTAAAAATGTACAAAATCAATATACTTTGAATAAAATAAAATCTTGAACAATGAACCCATGCTCTTCTCCCCCAGTGCAGTTCAACTGAACTTTCTAAGGCTGAACTGAAATGTAATGAGCAAGGGATGAACTGAACACCAGGAAAATGGTAATCTTTGCTATTTTTAACTTTGAACTTTAATTCTGTGGGCTTTCTTGATTGTGAGCAGATATTTATACTCAGGGCAGCTGATTCCATAGTAAGTGTTTTTTCTCTCGATATATGCAGGATTTTTTTAAGATTTAGAACTATCATATTACATTGATAATGTGGCAGTCATATGGTTTGCAGTTTCTAATTCAGTGCAGTAGGTCTAAGTTCTAATATCCTTTTGGGCACAATGTTTACAAAAGTCTCTCAATTTGTTTGAGTGAAGTTTCTTTGCACAGAGAATGGTTGTAACGAGTAACTAATCATGCGGATGGGGTTAGGTGGAATAACATGTTGGATGGTCTAAACTGTAGCACTAGCCAGTTGGCCTGAATGACTAGAAAAAGGAAAACTGTAGATTTCAAGGTTTTTAACTTATTCAAACCCCATCAATACACTCCTATTTATTATGTACTCACTTTCTATGTTTGCTCCATCGATAAACACATCAATTTAGATCCTATCTACCTTCCCTTGAAAAAAAGAACCATAAATGTCATCACGCACTTTAAAAAAAACAAGATCTATAAACAGAGAGGTGGGACATACCACCAGCACTTCACTGGAGACTCTCACTGAAGATGTTACCTAGTATGGTGACGAAACGTCTGAAAACAAACCTTCAAGCTCAGTGAGTTAACATACATACTTATGTTTGCTCTCTCCAAATGATTAAACTTTCATTTCTCTGCATTGAATTTGCCATTCTTTGTTACATCCAACCAAAACTTTAAAATGCCATGAGGAAGCGAGTCACTGGGGCGAGTCCCAGATTGAAGGCCTACGTGGGGAAGTGAGTCACAGCCTGGAAGCTGTTGAGGGGAGGGATAAGGCCCATGTGGACTGGAAGCGAGGTCTCGAGTTTTGAAGCCCAGCCTGGTCTGGAGAGTTGGCCCATTCAGGTCTGGAGGCTCGGTGCTGACACAGACTGGTTGAAAAGGACTGCAATTTGAGCACTTCTGTAAAAAAAAACTTTTATTCTTATGCTGGACTTTTTGAATAAGTCAAGTACTTTTTAAAAAAAAATTGTATTCCAATGCTAGGCTATTTATTATTCTTTCAACTTTGCAACAAATACTTCAGTATCTGTCCTTCGGCATCTTGCACCTAAGATGGCATCATAAATAAAAATATTGCAAACTTTCACTGTAGTAATTCAAGTGCACATGACAATAAATAAAATTCTAATTCTAATTCATCCTGCAGTCAATAGTCTTCCTCTTCACCATGAAATACTCAGACAATTTTTATGTCATTTTGTGCAAATTTCCCATTCTCATAGAGACCTTCGCTGAACTTCATCCAATGGAGGTGTATTCATTCCTTAAATAAGGAGATGAAAAGTATTCAGAGAACACCATTTGTGGGTCTCAGCGGTACCCTGTACAAATATTGCAGAATTTCCCACATTGGACAATATTCTGTTCAAATATAGCCATTAAATTCCAATATGAATACTTCCAATCAATTTGCCCAGAGATGTTATTACACAGCTTCATTATAGCTTGAAGCTTCATATAGAGGGAGCAGATGTTGTTACTTGATGTCACTAGATTGTTTAGGGGTGGGATAAGTAAACATTCCATGGAAAAGTAGGGGACTTGGGAAGGAGAGCCTATGGACAACTAGAAATCCAGATGAGATGCAACAGAAGCCAAAACTGATCAGCTCTGTATGAGATTATTGTTTTTTTCCCTTCACATGAAGTGTGGGTGTTGCTGGCTGGGCTTGCATTTATTGCCCATCCCTCGTTATCTTTGAGAAGGTGTTGGAATGCTATCTTCTCGAATCACTGCAGTCCATCTGTTGTAGGTAGACCTACAATACCATTAGGGTGGGAATTCCAGCTTATTGTGACTTTATTGTGTAATCATGATTACTGTATTCTGCATTTAAGTACAATCTTACATTTGGACAATGCATTAACCACAAAGAATCAATTCATTGGATTAACATTGCCTAACAACCCTGACGAGGTAATCTAAGGCAAAGTTGAAAAGTGATGCTCTACAACAATGGAAAACATTCCTCCTGTTCTCCCCTTTCTTTCTACAGCATTGTTATCATGTCATAAGATCTGAAGGAATGCCAGATACCTAATGAAATGGAAGAACAAGTGACGGATATGTTCATTTAGAAGCTGATCAGGTTTATATTGGTTGTATAATCATATGGAGCTAGCAATCAATGGGATGTGAGTTTTATGGAGTTGGCCAACTGAAATAAAGCTTTTACAAAGAAGGGTGAACTTACATCCTGTTTCAGTACAAGTTGTCCTTTGGAGTATAGCAAGCTCTATCTTTGACAAACCATTATGAACAATGCCATTTAATGCTGTGCAGAATGAGCCGTTGTTTACACTATTTCATCAGCCTCCTGACATCACTAAACATCAGCGACTGCTCACTGATAACAAAACTTTGACACGCAGTTTCCAAGTTTGCTTGCTTTCTGCTTACCTCCTCTGCATGCTATGAAAACAAATGCACCACAAGTGATCAATTATGTAAATTAGGCTGACCACGCATGAGTCTTCTGTTTTTATTAAAAGTCATATCGTCCAATAGTGCGTGAATCTATTGCTGATGGTGGTCTGCTTGTGATTGATAGCACGGGATATGCTTTAAGAAAGAGGAGCTTCTTAACTGAACCCCATGGGCTTCCTTTCAAGTGTAATCTGAGTTAGCTCAGGGCTAGCAATGATGATTTAGGGTTATTCATGAGTTTGTGTAATATACTGCTAAAAATGATCTGAGCACGGTATGCACTTTGCAAGATATCACCTCTCACTCACCGAAGTAATCACTTTTGGACCTGAAAAATCACCAATCTACTTCAAACATTAAACATTTACTGTACATAAAACTCATCTTAAAAACAAAAAATGTTTACAAAGATTTAAATAGAGAAAAATTACATCAAACCTTGAAGCTCTAATTAACCAATTTTCCGAGTTTCTTTTCTGTGAACTGGGGAAACTTCTTACATAAATACATACAAAATGTTTAAAAAACCTGCAGACTTTTAAACAAGTGATTCCTGTTTTTGAAGTTTCACAAGGTAATCTTTTCTACAGAGGTGACTGCTTTACCGAAACTGCTTTAAAAATATATTTTCTAGAAGTGAAACGATACTTGCCTTTCATCCCAATCAGGTCTCTTCTGAAATGCTAAAAGTTCTGAACCTAAATTAATCTGTGATCATTCTGAAACAAAAGAAACTAATGACCTTTCATGTTTATCATGTTGACCTGTCATAAACCACCACAGCATACATAATTTTCCATTAACTCCCCTGGTGTTTGCAGTCACCTGTTCTCTGACACATGGTGCATTATGTCAATGCTCCAAAAGTCCTGTCTGAGTTTGTTTTCTGTTTAAAACAAACTTCACAAAGTCTCAGAAGACCATTAAGCTACTGTCTCATTACAGAGAGACAAGTGGTGATGGTTTAACCTGAGAATCATCATGTGTCAGGCGAGGGGAGAAGTTGAGAAGGAGAGTCCTTCATGGTAACCTCAGCTGGTGCAGGAATTGAACCCGTGCTGTTGGTATACTCTGCATTGCAACCATTAAGTGTCGAGAGTTTGGTGCTGGAAAAGCACAACGAGTCAGGCAGCATCTGAGGTGCAGGAGAATCAACATTTCAGGCAAAAGCCGGATTCCTGGTGAAGGACTTTTACCTGAAACTTTGATTCCCCTGCTCCTTGGATGCTGTGCTTTTCCAGCACCACACTCTTGACTCTAATTTCCAGTACCTGCAGTCCTCACTTTTGCCTTGTTGATTGCAACCATTCAGCCAACCAAGCTCCCTTCACAAAATTAACCAACACCCAAATACCACTATTTCAAAATCCAATCTCTAAAATATTTATATACATATAAAAAAAAAACCTTCCATTAAACATGTAAGATGTCCTGATTTTATCAAGATGGAAAGCAGCACTATGTTTTCTTAGCAATGCTCAAGTTATTAAAACTTTGCTATATTTGCTGATGATACAAAGCTAGACAGGAAAGTAAGTTGTAAAGAGAATGTTAGGAAAGTTAAAAAAAACACAGGACTGAAATTGCTGGAGAAAGTCACTAAGTCCAGCAGTATCTATGAAGCGAAATAACTCATGTTTTGAGTCTGGTAGCACCTTTCCTCACAACTTCAAAAGCTGTAAAGAAGTGTCATAACTGATTGAAATGTTAACACTGCTTCTTTCTCTATAGATGCTGCCAGACCTGCTGGGTTTCTATAGCATTCTCTATTTCAGATTTCCACTATCCACTGTATTTTGCTTTTGTTGGTTTGGGATTCTGTGAATTGACTGAATTTTTTTTATTGGACAGGACTGCCATGTGCGACATCCTCCATAACAAATCTCCAAAGCTGAAATGGAGGATTCCCAGAGAAGTGGCATCACAATGGTACTATCGCTGAACTGTTAATCCAGAGATAGAGATTTGAATGCCGTCACGGCAGATGGTGGAATTTGAACTCCATTCAAAAAAATCTAGAAATAAGTGTCTAATGATGACCATAAATCCATTGTTGATTGTTGGAAAAACCCATCTATTTCACTAATGTCCATTAAGGAAGGAAACTGCCATCCTTGCGTCATCTGGCCTACATGTGACTCCAAGCTTCCACTGTAATGTGGTTGACTCTTAGCTGCCTTCTGGGCAATTAGGGATGGGCAATTGATGCAGTCCTGGTCAATGTCAAGCACATCCCGTGAATGATTTTTTAAAAAAAATCCTACATATAGAGGTCCCCACTCAGGGGAGCTTTATATTGTCAGACAAATCACCAGACATGAGTGCAGATGGGTGTGCAGCAGCAGGTAACTCCCTCTGTGCAGATGTGATTTCCCACAAGAAGGGCCAGAATGTTGAGCTGATCCTTTTGAGGGAGATTTCAAAGCCCTGGGCTAATGATTCCATCCGACAGATGCCTGCCCCCCATGACTGCACCAGTGCTACAAGGTCAAGTGGGGCTGGGCACCACCTGAAATGGACACTGTCTATATCAAGCAAACTGGTCACCATCACAAACAATTCCTATTCCATATAGTTAAGCAATTACACAAATTAAGATATGTTAAATCTTGAATGACTTTCCAATAGGCAATGGACACTCACTGAAGCAGTTTCAATGAATGTAATTTTGGATAGTTTGTGATTTATTTAAATATTGAGATAGAGACCGAATATGCATGTTCACTGCAGAGCAGATTAAACTTAATTACCCTTCAATATAAAGACCGCCAATGTGATTTTGAGACATTTTGAGATGTGTTAATGCGCATCTGACTATGTTTGTGAACAGTCCAGTGATCTTAATTGGTATTTGGATAAAAGGTTATGTTCAATAAAATGTTTCACAAGTGATTTAATGGCAATTTGTCTGCATGACCTACAAATAGAAAGTGGCGAACAACCTGTCTTTATGCCTGCCTTCCCGGATTCCAGCATCTGCAGATTTCTTTATCTCTGTCCGTTCTTCCAAGCAAAGTGGATAATTTCACACTTTCCTAGATTTATTTTATTCAGTTGTAGGATGTGAGTGTCGCTGGCTGGCCAGCATGTATTGTCCATTGCTATTTGCCCCTGAGAAGGTGGTAGTGAGCTGCTTTTGTGAGCTGCTGCTGTCTTTGTGCTGTAAGTTGACTCACAATGCCCTAAGATGGGAATTCCAGGATTTTGAACCAACAACAGTGAAGGAACGGTAATATATTTCCAAGTCAAGATAGTGAGTTATAGGTGGTTGTGTTCTCGAGTATCTGCTGCCCTTGTCCTTCCACATGGAAGAGGTCATGTGTTTGGAAGGTGCTCTTTGAGGATCTTTGATGAATTTCTGTATCTTGTATATAGTACACATTTCTGCTACTGAGTGTTGGTGATGGAAGGAATAGATGATGTGAATGTGATGCCAATAAATTGGGCTGGTTTGTCTCATATGGTGTCAAGCTTCTTGAGAGTTGTTGGAACTGTATGCATCCAGGCAAATAGAGTTTTGAGAAGATTTGTAGCTCAGGTTGAGGTTTTGGATGTAGGTTTGCTCGCTGAGCTGAAAGGTTCATTTCCAGATGTTTTGTTACTTTACTAGGTGACATCTTCAGTGGACCTCATGTGAAGCAATGCTGAAAATTCCTGCTTTCTATTTATATGTTTGGGTGTCTTTGGGTCGGTGAAGTCATTTCCTGTGGTGATATTATTTCCTGTGGTGAAGTCACTTCCTGTTCCTTTTCTCAGGGGGTGATAGATGGGGTCTAACTCAATGTGTTTGTTGATAGAGTTCCGACTGGAACGCCATGCTTCTAGAAATTCTCATGCCTGTCTTTGTTTGGCTTGTCCTAGGATGGATGTATTGTCCCAGTCGAAGTGATGTCCTTCCTCATCCGTATGTGAGGATACTAGCGAGAGAGGGTCATGTGTTTTTGTGGCTAGTTGGTGTTTATGTATCCTGGTAGATAGTTTTCTGTCTGTTTGTCCAATGTAGTGTTGGTTACAGTCCTTGCATGGTATTTTGTAAATGACGTTAGTTTTGCTCATTGTCTCTATAGGGCCTTTCAAATTCATTTACTGCTGTTTTAGTGTGTTGGCAGGTTTGTGGGCTACCATGATGCAAAGGGGTTTGAGTAGTCTGGTAGTCATTTCTCAGATGTCTTTGATGTAGGGGAGAGTGGCTAGGGTTTCTTGACGTGTTTTGTCTGTTTGTTTGAGTTTGTTGCTGAGACATCAGCTGACTATGTTCATTGAATACATGGTATAGGTGACTTTCCTCTGCTCTGCATAGTTCTGCTGTGCTGCAGTGTGTGTTGACTCATTGAAATAATGTTCTAATCCCATGGGTGTTCCAGACTTACAGACAAACCAATGGAATCGACAAGAAAGCTTACAGACAAACCAATAGAACACCCATGGGATCTCCAATATCAGGGTTCTTAGCAGAGATAATAATGCAGAGACTTGAGCAAACAGCTTTGCCAATCATCCAACCCAAACTCTTGGTCCGCTACGTGGATGACACCTTTGTCACTAAACGAAACAAGTTAGAAAAAACCTTCAAGACCATCAATAATACCCTTACTGGCATAAAATTCACTAAAGAGGAGAAAAACAACAACAAACTGCCATTCCTAGATGTCACAGTAGAGTGAACAGCCAATGGGGAACTTCAAATCAGCGCCTACAGAAAAATAACACATACAGACCAAATATTGAACTATAGAAGCATCATCCCAACACCCACAAATGAAGCTGCATCAGAACATCCCTAGTAATCATTCATCCTCTTGGTAATCAAAAAATCTAACTACCTCCTCCTTAAGAATGTTTGAAGAGTCTGCCTTTTGAAGAAGGAAATTCCAAAGACTCAGAACCCTATAAGGAGCAGGGTCAAAATTCTGAGTGGTCTACTACTGTTCCTATATCTAATGGTCTTATGGAGTCTAATGAACACAAGTTAATAACTTGGCAAAAATTGATTGGATTTGAGTTGATTTGATTTATTATTGTCACATGTCCCTAGGTACTGTGAAAGTTTTGTTTTGTGTACAGTACAGGCAGATCATACCATACAAAGTGAATTAGGGCAATAGAACAGAGCGAGGAATGCAATGTTGCAGCTGCAGAGAAGGTACACAAAGAGCGAGGTCAACATCAAATTTGAAATTTGAGACGTCCATTGTAAAGTCTAATAATGGCGGAGAAGAATCTATTCTTGAATCTGTTCATACATTTCTTTAAGCTTTTGTATCTTCTGCCTGATGGAAGAGGTTGGAATAAATTATAACAGGGTGGGGGGGGGGGGGGAGGGGATCTTGGATTATACTGTCTGCTTTCCCACAACATTGAGAAGTATAGATGGAGTCAATGGAGGAAAGTTTGGAATATGCGACGGACTGGGCTGTGTGCATAACTCTATATATTTTCTGACGCTCCTGGGCAGAACAATTGCCATTGAGCTCATTAATAATAAAATGATTATTTTCATTGTTGTATTTAATCATTCATGGGACATGAACGTCGCTGACAATTCAACAATTTATAGCCCCTATTGAACACAAAAGCAAATTACAGTAACGTTGGAAATCTGAATGAAAAACAGAAAATCTTGAAAATAAGGCACAGCATCAGTGGAGAGAGTAAGATGGACTTTTTATGTTTCAACCAACAATGCTAATTTTGTTTGTCCCTGTGAAAGTAATAAGGGGCCACTTCCTTGAACCACTTCTGTCCTTGTAATGAAAGTACTACCTTGCTATTCATAGCTAATGAATTCCCAGATGTTGATCTAGTACTCACAAAGGAATACAATTTGTTTACAATCAGTTCCATGTTAAACGTTTGATTCACTTGAGCCTCTCTTTTGCTGGTAAGACTAATTCTGCATTGTCCTTTATTTTTGTTTGACACAGAGCTGAGCTTCAAAACCCATATCCCATCTCTTACCATAAAATCTTTCATGAAAGACATGAGGTCTCCTCTCCTTCTGTATCACCTTCGTCACTTGCTACAGCACAGGAGGAGACACTGCTATGAAAATCAAAGGCAATAATGATCTAGGACCTTTGAGGCCAATTGCTATTCCATCTTCCAAATCCTCAAAGTTCACAAAAAATGAGTAAGACACTCAACGACATACTCTCACTAAATTCAGCTCCAGCAAAAATGAGTCAAAAACAGCTCGGCTGAAGTTTGGAAACAAAAATATAAATTGATGGAGAAACTTAGCAGGTCTGACAACATCTGTGGTGAGAAAGTAGAGTCAAATATTTGGATTCAGCTTCAGCTCAGTTCTGATGAAGGGTCACTGTGTCTGAAATATTGATTAGATTCCCTACAATGTGGAAACAGGCCCTTCGGCCCAAACCGACTCTCCAAAGAGTAACCCATCCAGACCCATTTCCCTCTGACTAATGCACCTAACACAATGCAGCATGGCCAATTCACCTAACCTGCACATCTTTGAACTGTGGGAAGAAATCAGAACATCTGCAGAAAACCCACACTGATACAGGGAGAATATGTAAACTCCACACAGACAGTCACCCGAGGCTGGAATCAAACCTGGGACCCTGGTGCTATGAGGCAGTAGTGCTAACCACTGAGCCACCATGCCACCCCTATTGACCCTACTTTCTCTTCACAGATGCTGCCAAATCTGCTGAGCCTCTCCAGAAACCTCTGTTTTTGTTTCCAAACTTCAGCCGAGCTGTTTTTGCCTTGTTGTTGCTGGAGCTGAGTTTAGTGAAAGTTTGTTGTTGAGTGCTTTATGCATCTTATGTAAACTTTGTGGATATGGAAGGGGATAAGACTGAAGTTTGACATGCAAGTCAGAGAAGTTGTTTGGTTTGTTGGGAAAACATTTCAGATGCAGTGATCCTTCATCAGAACTGACCTGAAACTGAACCTGAAAATTTGACTCTACTTTCTCTGCACAGATGTTGTCAGACCTGTTGAGTTTCTCCAGCAATTTCTGTTTTTGTGCAAGATTTCCAGCACCCACATTTCATGCCATTATTTCAAATGAAGGTTTTGTACTTAGACTTTGAATAGCTGTAGTGCAAGATCTGTTATGCAGCTGAATAAATGAAGTGTGTAAGAGAGTGTTAACAAGAGTATTATAGATGGGAGATCCTGTGAAAAGCAATCTACTTATTCTACATGCCTCTGGCATGATACACTCGCCTTAATGTTTGTACAACCAAGGCTATGGCAGAGGTGGCTGTAAATACTCAGTTGCTGCGACATGAATTGTGGGTGCCACAACATTGATTGACATGATTAAAATGCTTGTTCTTGTTATCCACAAAATGTAGCACCACAGAATTGACTAGTATCATACTTGAGTGGGCACTGCACTACAAAAGATTGTTATATTGGAATACAAAGTCAAACCTGCAGCATTCGTCCAGTTCAATCAAGCCAAGCCATAATTGTTTTCTCTCTGAGGACTCTGCTCACTCAGTTCATTCATCAATTCAAACCCATACCTGGAACTTGGAGCTGAATTTATTTAAATTTAGCTTGTTGTTTGTGCTGCAGTAGTTTGGATGATTCACAATTGGCTTTGTTGTCAATGGGGATGAGTCAACATTGGTTAAAGTAAATTGAGGACGACTTGTTCATCCTTTGTGCACATGTATTTCAGATGACCCAGAACAAATGTACAATGTCAAGTACTTACTCCGATTAGATATACCATGTACATGCTCACCATAAAGTGCAGTGGACAAGAAACCTTTTGTTCAATTTTGCTCACTATACTAAACAAATAGGCAGGGGTGAACTAGAAGAAGGGTCGAGAATGTGGTGCTGAAAAAGCACAGCAGGTTAGGCAGCATCCGAGGAACAGGAGAATCGACATTTCAGGCAAGAGCCCTTCATCAGAACTGAGGCTATGAACCCAAGGGGTGGAGAGATAAATGGGAGGGGCGGTGCGAGGCTGGTGGGAAGGTAATTGAGAGATAGGTAAATGGAGGTAGGGTTATAGGTCGGAGAGGAGGGTGGAGCAGATAGGTGGGAAGGAAGATGGACAGGTATGGCAGGTCATGAGGGCGGTGCCGAGTTGGAGGGTTGGACTGTGGTAAGGTGGGGGGAGGAGAAATGAAGAAACTGGTGAAACCCACATTGATGCCGTGTGGTTTGAGTATTTTGAGGCAGACGATGAGACGTTCTTCCTCCAGGCATGAGTAATTAAGGAGTGATGATGGGGGAGGCCCAGGACCTGCAAGTCCTTGGCAGAGTAGGGAGTGGGGGGTTGAAGTGTTTGGCCACAGGCCATGGGGTTGGTTGGTGCAGGTGTCCTGGAGATGTTTTCTGAAGCTCTCTGTGAGTAGGCGTCCTGTCTCCCCAATGTAGAGGAGACTGCATCGGGAGCAACGGATAAGTAAACAATGTGTAAAAGGTGTAGGTAAAACTCTGATGGATGTGGAAGGCTTCTTTGGGGCCTTGGTCAGAGGTGAGGGGAAAGGTGTGGGCACAGGTTTTGCAATTCCTGTGGTGGCAGGGGAAGGTGCCGGGAGGGGAGGGTGGGTTGGTCGGGTGCATGGACCGGACAAGAGAGTTGTGGAGGGAATGGTCTTTATGGAAACTGGATAGGGGTGGGGAGGGAAATATATCTCTGGTGGTGGGGTCTGTTTGTAGATGACAGAATGATGGAGGATGATGCAATGTAAATGGAGGATGGTGGGGTGGAAGGTGAGGACAAAGGGGGTTCTGTTTTTGTTGCAGTTGAAGGGGTTGCAGTTCAAGGATGGAGGTGCGGGAATTGGATGACATGTGCTGGAGGGCATCATCAACCACATGGGAGGGGAAGTTGCAGTCTTTGAAGAAGGAGGCCATCTAGTGTGTTCTGTGGTGGAACTAGCCCTCCTGGAACAGATACGGTGCAGATGGAGGATTTGGGAATAAGGGGTAGCATTTCTTTCAGGAGGTAGGGTGGGAGGAGGTGTAGTCCAGGTAGCTGTAGGAGTCGGTGGGCCTATAGAAGATGTCCGAGTTGAGTTGGTCATCATTGATGGAGATGGAGAGGTCCAGGAAGGGAAGGGAGATGTCAGAGATGGTCCGGGTGAAGTTAAGGTTGGGGTGGAATGTGTTGGTGAAGTTGATGAACTGTTCAACCTTCTCATGGGAGCACGAGGTGGTGCTGATACAGTCATTGATGTAGTGGAGAAAAAGGAATGGAATAGACGTGGAAGATGGACTGTTCCACGTAACCAACAAAGAGACAGGCCCACATGGGTGCTCATGGCTACCTCTTTCGTCTGGTGGAAGTGGGAGGATTTAAATGAGAAATTATTGAGGGTGAGGACGAGTTCAGCCAAATGAATTACAGTGTCAGTATAAGGGTACTAGTGGGGATGCCGGGAGAGGAAGGAATGGAGGGTTTGGAGGCCCTAGGCATGGTGGATGGAGGTGCATAGGGACTGGATGTCCATGATGAAGATGAGGCATTGGGGGCCTGGGAAATGAAAGTCTTGGAGGAGGTGGAGGGTGTGGGTGGTGTCCTGAAAGTATTGGGAAGTTCCTGGATAAGGGAGGATAGGACAGTATCGAGGTATGTGGAGATGAATTTGGTTGTGAACTATGCTGTAGCCTCTATTTTCAACTGTTGCTGCAATTGGGAATGGAGTAAAATCTTTCAAGTCTAGATCCTGTCAGAACCTCTTGCTCCCAGCCACCATAACATTTACAGGGATGACTCAGCTTCTGGATGAGGCAACCCAATTAAAGCAAATGGAAGTGCCCTGCCTAACATTCAAAATATTACACAACCATTGGCACCATGACACCATCTTAAGATTCATCTTGGGTATTCCCATGGTCGCAGCAGGACAGTGGGGAGAGCCTGTTGGTTAAGAAGGATCAAGTTAATCGATGCTCTCCAAAGGTCCTCAAAGAACCATTGGATTCACCAGCTGCAGGGAGCCCACAATAGTTGGTAACATCACCCCCATCAGTGAGCCTCTGGTGAAGCACTGGTGGTAGTATGGCCCGCTTTTTATTTATGTGTTTAGGTTTCACATAACAGGTTTAGGGACCCATCAATAGAAAGTGGGCCATACCACCAGTACTTCACCAAAGGCTCACTGATGATGTTGCCTAGTATGGTGACGAAACGCCTGAAAATGAACCTTCCACCTCAGCGAGCAAACTTGCATCCAGAACCTCAACCTGAGTTACAATCTTCTCAAAACTTGCGAACAAGGTTTTGTACTTTGGTAAAACAAACAAGAGTAGGAGTTATTTAATTAAAAATAGGGCCTTGGGTCGTGTTACGGAACAGAGAGACCCATGATTTCATGCAAGTAATTCTTTGAAGTTTGTATCATATGTTGACAGGGTGGTTAGGAAGGTGTTTAGCACACACCTTCATTGCTCAGTCTTTTGAGTATAGGCCTTGGGACATCATGTTGAGGTTGTGTCAGATGTTGGTGAGGCTTCTTCTGGAGTGTCCAGGTCTGGGTTGCCCTGTTATAAGAAGGATCTTTTTAAACTAAAGAAAGTTCAGGAAAGATGTACCATGATGTTGGCAGGAATAGAGCATTTGAATTATAAGGAAAGACTGGAAAGGCTCTGACTTTTGTTCATTGGAGTGTAGGAGATTGGCAGATGTAATAGAATGTGGGAAACAGTGGCAGATGGAATACAATGTGGGAAAGTGTGATGTTGTAGAATTGTAGAACAGAAGCATGGATTGTGTTCTGAATGGGGAGAAAAGTCAAAAGTCTGAAGTGCAAAGAGACTTAGAAGTTCTTGTTATGGAGCAGGCTGGAACCCCTCAAAACATTTCAAGAAAGTAGCCCAGACCCTAACTTCTCTAGTTGTTTTAAGCGGATGTAGAGTTGATATCCCAGGAGTGATGTAGCTGGATAACCACTTGGTTTTAAACAAAACAAAATTTATTTGCAAGATTACTGAATGAAACACAAACAAAACAGAATAGAATGCAAAATAATTTAACCTATCTGAAAATCCAACAGACTATTCCAACTGAATGATGCTGTTCCAAATTCCTACAACAATTCCCAAGTCCTTGGCAAAAAAGGAAAAATCAAAGACAGGTTCTTTCAGAAGAGATGTCAGAGAGAGGAAGGATCAGCAGGGACCTGCTTCTTTGGGTCCAGGAGCTTCAAACTCACTGACTGCTTCAAGTGAACAGCCAGTCTGCTAAACAAAAGCCAAACCAAATGGTGGGCTGAAGTTTCTACACTGTAAGGAATCTAATCAAACCAGAGAAAATCTGAGCGGGGAGTACTAATCACTCCTCTTTCATTATACAGGTGTTTTTTTTTTGCTTAAACTTGAAAGTCTTTTGGCTGAGGCAGTGTCTGTCAGCTATAATCAAATTGGCCCTAAAACCTTTCCAGTCTAGACATTTCAGAATTACTGCTTTTACGAACTCTCTGAAAAAAAAGCCAAGGACAACATAACCATATTAAAGGAGCAATATTGTCACAGTCCTAGTTCAGGATTCTCTCAAGGTAAACTTGCACCTTAAGTCTGTAGTTCAGATGGCAAATGCAATGTTGGCATTTATTTTGAAAAGACTTGAATATAAATGCAGGGATGTACTTCAGAAGCTCTGTAAATCTCTGGTCAGACCATATTTGGAGTATTGTGCACAGTTTTGGGCCCCATTTATCTCACATACTGGCCCTGGAGCATGTTCAGTCGAGGTTCCTGATAATGGTCCCAGGAATGAAAAACGTAACATATGAGGAATGTTTGAGGACTCATGCTTCATATTCGATGGAGTTTAGAAGGATGAGAGGTGATCTAATTGAAACTTACTGAATACTGAATGGTCCAGAGTGGATGTTGGGAAGATGTTTCCATCGGTAGGAGAGACTAGGACTCGAAGGCACAGCCTTAGAGTAAAGGCAAGAGTTTTTAGAATGGAGATAAGGAGAAACGTCTTCAGCCAGAGAGTGGTGAATCTATGGAATTCATTGTCACAGAAGGCTGTGGAAGCCAGGTCATTGAGTATATTTAAGATGGATATAGGTAGTTCCTTGATTGTCAATGGAATCAAGGGTTATGGAGACAATTCAGGAGAATGGGGGTTGAGAAACCTATCAGCCATGATTGAATGGAGGAATAGACTCAATGAGCTGAATGGCCTTTCTGCTCCGATGTCTTTTGGTCTTTTGACCTTATGGGTGACTTTATAGTGGTTTTTAATACATGAGGGGTGTAGATAATATGAATAACAAGTATTTTCCCCTAAGTTTGAGGATTTCAAGACTAAGATCATATTTTTTAAGGTAAGAAGAGAAAGATGTAAAAGATATATGAGGGACAACCTTTTCTATACAGAGAGTGGATCATATGTGAAATGAACTTCCAGAGGAAGTGGTGGATGCAGGTACAGTTATAATGTTTAAAAGACATTTGGATAAGTGCATGAATAAGAAATGTTTGAAAGGATATGTGCCAAGCACAGACAGGTGTGACTAGATTAGTTGGGGATTATGTTCAGCATGGACTGGTCTGTTTACGTGCTCTATGCCTTTATGACTCTATGACTGGGGTGACTTGCCATTTCAGGTGGGTGACAGCTATTGAATGCCTTGTTGACAGTCCAACTCACTACATTAAAATTTAGCTTCTCTTGAACCCAACCTGCCAATCAAGCTGGACGGGGTGAAAAACTCGACTTGGGTATCAGAGCGGATACAATGGTGAGTTCAGCTCCCGGCTTGTTGTGGAGGAGTTCCATGTTGGATACTGGGAACCAGTGTCTCAGGGCACTCTACATGGGCATCAGCCCTGGATTCCTGGATGTTGGCATCCAATATATGCCAGCTATTAAGAATCCTTGTGGCAAGTGTCCGATCCATTTACAGGTTGCTTCTGCGTATTAATGTCATACCCTGAGCTACACCAGGACTCTTTGCACACAGCTCTGGGGCTGGACCAGGCAGTGCCTCTGGGCTGTTTGCTCACTGTCATAGTTCTCACTCATTTAAATCTATCTGGATGCTCACAAACTCCCCGCCTTGCCCTGTCTGGCCTTTTTGTGCTTTACCCCCTCATCCAGAGATACCAGGCTTGTACGAATTCTGCCTTGTCTTGCTGCTTAGTGCACACAGCCCTGTCCTGGTTTCACTCCAGGCCTTGTTCAAATCATTGGGGCATAGCTTTTCCTCAGGGTGCCCCAGTGCAGTTAGACTCTGATACTAAGCCAGAGACTTGGACATGGTCAGTCAGGCACTCGAGACTGTCAGCATCAGATTGCTCCTCTCATCACGCAGGCCACCACCCATCTTTGTGCCAGACTGTGGGTTGTTTTACTCCTGGAATGAGAGAGGGGTAGATATTATGGCAGATGAAAGTTGGTTACATAGCTGTCGGTGCAGGTGGGGAGGTGTCCTCTCCAAGTGAGTACACACTGAGGAGGGCATGTAGTGGTGTCAGAGATTGGGGTGGATGAGAGCAAGTGAAGGAAATATTGCAGGCAATAGTGAGAGTGGCCGATCATGGGCCTTGGTGGGAGGTGGGTACAGTAGCAGAGATAGAGTATGTGGTATCACAGGAAAGAAGTGATGGCACTTAGACTCATGCATTCTTCCTCCAGTAGTGTGTCCTCCTCCAGACAGCTGAGGTTGCTTGAACTCAGGTGAAAACCTTGGGCTAGGCTGGTATAGTCTGGTGTTGTGGCCCCCTCACTGGGGAAGAGGAAATCCTGTGAATGCACCACCCCATCCAGCAGGACCACTGGGTCCTTGCCTGTAAAGCAGGGTGCCTATTCTCCCCTGTCTGCTATGTCTGAATGGGGACAAGTGTCGGGAACCATGCAGGGCAGCTCCAGACTGACAGTGTTTGTCTGGGTAAACAATGGGCTTTGAAAAATGTGCAAGGGATGCGAGTGAATTACAGGGTATCGCTGAGTGGGTGAATTGCTCTGGAATTGGACACAGGGGTATCATCGGGAAAGGTTAGTTTGTTAATGAGGTGAGTTTGGTAAAATGCCACAAGAAATCTCGTTAGGTGGAAATTTCTCCAAAAGAATGATGCAATTTGGACTCAGCCAACAAAATCATAAGGTTCATCCAACACTGCATGCAGTCGGTACTTAAAGAAGGGTTGTAGCCTTTAGAATATGGAAAACTAAAGGGTAATTTAACATATCAATATGAAATTGTTCAATTGAGGCCACTATTTAAGTGATTACAGTGTTGATCAGAATGTGTTTTGTGCGGTTATCTGAAACTCCGCCTATGGCCTCTGCTTGTGATCCAGCCATTCACATAAACAGACTTCTTTATTAAACAGAAGCTGTACCACTGAAGTTAAAACCGCTGGTCAATGTGATTAGAAGTCTGCTATTGTAGAGAAATGCCTCATAGGCAAAGGAAAGAGAGGTCTCACCTTCCACCACACTGAAGTGGAAACACTGTAGATGTAGGACAGAGACAATGCTTTGGCAAATCTGTGGATGATCTGGCAGCTGCGTGTGCCAGGGAGGTGAGAGTGGAGTCCGAAGACACAAGAAAACTTAATGACTACACACATATAGTCAGGATACTTGGATGAATCTTTATGTTATATTAAATAAACACCATACTACCAACCTCTGTCAATGCTCAATTTATCTTAGTTCTATTATGCACTCAGTATCATTCACTGGTATACAGCACACATGCTAAGCATTCACATGCATTCGGCATCCTTAGCACTATAACTCAACTTTATGTCCCTGTGTCATATTGAAGGAATGGAAATATGACATCGCTGAACTGGCCATCAGTCTGGATGTTGGTCAGGTTCTGTCTGTATTCAATATTCTGGTATTTAGTGCAAAAGGCTCAAGATGGGTTTCTATTAATATCAGAGGGCAGCAAAAATACAGAAAGGTCAAGGGTGTCAGTCAAATTGCATGGTATCATCTGTTGCTCACTTATTAGTGTGTGTACATCTGAATTCAAATCCCATGCCAAGACTGGAGCACAGAATAAATAGAGCATCCAGCCCAGAGCAGCGCAGTTAGATGTGTGGTCTTTTATGTGGCACGTTGGCTCAGCGGTCACCACTGCTGCCTCAGAATGCCAGAGACCCAGGATTGATTCCACCCTCAGGTGGTTGCCTGTGTGGAGTTTGTGCATTCTTTCGCCTTCTGTTTCCTCCCGCAGTCCAAAGATGTATAGGTTGGGTGGATTGGCCATGGGAAATGCAACATTACAGGGAAAGGGTAGAGAGATAAGTCTGTGTGAAATGCTCTTTGGAGGGTTGCTGTGGACTTGTTGGGCTGAATGGTCCATTTCTACACTGTAAGGATTCTATGATAATGTCCTTCACCCTGAGGTAGATATTAAATATCCTCTAGGACAATACTAAAGTAGAGTTGAAAATGCACTCTCCAACATTTATCCATCAATGTGTGTGTGTGTGTGTAGTGGGGACTTGCTGTGAATCAATTGGCTCAATTGCTTGCTGCATGGAAAACATGACGACACTTCAAAAATACTCATTTGGCTGTAAAGCACCTTGGGAGATCTGGTGTTCATGAGAAGGGAAAATAACCGCATGTCTTGTTTTATTTCATTGAGCTGTCAGAGAAATGATGGAGTGAACAGCTTCCCTGCATACTGTGTCATTCTCTCATTCTCTTGTATAGACACTTTAATATAATTCTGTCATTCTGACCCTAATGGTGCCATTACAGATTCCCTATAGGGATCTCTCTGTCTGTCAGGAGGTCTTTAGATCTGATCAGCATTTCTGAAAGACAACTTGCCACAACTAATGCTGTCACGGATCTTCAAAATTTATGCTGTAAACTAAAATGTATTTATTCCTACTGTGTGTATTGCATATTTAATAAATCTATTTGTCACAATCTTTTTTTTCTGTCTCTAGTGACTGCACTTGACTGAGCATCATGGAAAATGTTATTTTCAAAGGACATGCAACACTGTACGATGATTGATATTTGGGCATGCTGGGAAGAATTCTGGCCAGAAGTCAATTGAATTTGAAATCTGCAGTGGTGACTCTGTGACATTCACTTACTTTCCTACCTATTTTTGTGATGTCTGCAAAGTTGACTATAGTACATTCACTTTCCTCAACCAAGTCATTAACAGATATTGTCAATAATTATGGTCCCATCACTCAAGAGGTTAGAGGTTGCCATCTCAACAGTGACCCCTTTATCCCAACTTCCTGTCTTCTTACAGTTAGCCAATACTCTATCCATGTGAATATACTATCTCCAGCAAGAAAGACTGTAATCTTATTAAGTAGCCTAATGTGTGGCACCTTATCACACATCTTCTGGAAACCCAAATATATTACATCCACTGCTTATCCTTTATCTATACTGCTTGCTACCTCCTCAAAGAAGATTGTGAAGGAGCAAAAATGGCCTTTAATACCGTGATATGTATTTCTTGTCAGATGTGGGAGTTTAAAGAGAGTTTAAGGGCTACTGCAGATTATATCTGCCATAAATGCTGTTGGCCACAAATCTTATCAGATCGAATGGATCGGTTGGAGAGACAGAAGCAATGAGGAATTTGCAACAGTAACGGTATGTGATGGATGGCAGTTATAGGAAGGTGGGAAAGACTCAGATACAGTCACATAGATGGGTTAACTCCAGGAAAGGTAAGAGAGGTAGGCACCTAGTGCAGGAGGTGTTTGTGGATATATCCATTTCAAACAGGTATGCTGTTTTGGAAAATGTAGGGGGTGATGGATTCTCAAGGGAACATAGCACAAACAGCCAAGTTTCTGGCATTGAGACTGGCTCTAACACAACAAGGGGTACGTCAGGTTCCAAGAGATCAATTGTGTTACGGAATTCCCTAGTTCGAGGTACAGACAGACGTTTCTGTGGCCAGCAGCAAAAAAGCAGAATGGTGTGTTGCTTCCTTGGTGCCAGGATCAAGCATGTCTCAGAGAGGGTGCAGAATATTCTCACGGGGGAGAGGGGCCAGCAAGAGGTCATTGTCCACATTGGAACCTTCGACATAGGAAGGGAAAAGGTTGAGAGTCTGAAGGGAGATTACAGAGAGTTAGGCAGGAATTTAAAAAGGAGATCCTCGAGAGTAGTAATATCAGGATTACTCCTGGTGTTATGAGCGAGTGAGGGCAGGAATAGGAGGATAGAGCAGATGAATATATGGCTGAGGAGCTGGTGTATGGGAGAAGGATTCCCAGTTTTGGATCATTGGAATCTCTTTTGGGGTAGAAATGACCTGTACAAGAAGGACAGATTGCACCTAAATTGGAAGGGTACTAATATATTGGCAGGGAAATTTGCTAGAGCTGCTTGGGAGGATTTAAGGTGGGGTGGTGGGACCCAGGGAGATAGTGAGGAAAGAGATCAATCTGAGACTGGTACAGTTGAGAACAGAAGCGAGTCAAACAGTCAGGATGCAGGGACAAGGTAGGACTAATAAATTAAGCTGATTTATTTCAATGCAAGGGCCTAACAGGGAAGGCAGATGAACTCTGGGCATGGTTAGGAACATGGGACTGGGATGTCATAACAACTGAAGAAACATGGCTCAGAGATGGGCAGGACTGGCCGCTTAATGTTCCAGGACACAAATGCTACAGGAAGGATAGAAAGGGAGGCAAGAGAGGAGGGGGAGTGGCATTTTTGATAAGGGATAGCATTACAGCTGTGCTGAGGGAGGATATTCCCGGAAATACATCCAGGGAAGTTATTTGGGTGGAACTGAGAAATAAGAAAGGGATGATAGCCTTATTGGAATTGTATTATAGACCCCCCAATAGTCAGAGGGAAATTGAGAAACAAACTTGGATGTAGATCTCAGCTATCTGGAAGAATAATAGGGTGGTTATGGTAGGGGATTTTAACTTTCCAAACGTAGACTGGGACTACCAGGTTTAGTTGGAGAGGAATTTCTTAAGTGTGTACGAGACAATTTTCTGATTCATTATGTGAATGTTCCTACCAGAGAAGATGCAAAACTTGACCTACTCTTGAGAAATAAGGCAGGGCAGGTGACTGAGGTGTCAGTGGGGGAGCACTTTGGGGCCAGCAACCATAATTCTATTAAATTTAAAATAATGATGGAAAAGGACAGACCAGATCAAAAAGTTGAAGTTCTAAATTGGAGGAAGGCCAATTTTGACGGTATTAGGCAAGAACTTCGAAAGCTGACTAGGGGCAGATGTTCGCAGGTAAAGGGATGGCTGGAACATAAAAGGTACAGTTAGTAAGTTTGCAGATGACACCAAAATTGGAGGTGTAGTGGACAGCGAAGAGGGTTACCTCAGATTACAACAGGATCTTGACCGGATGGGCCAATGTGCTGAGAAGTGGCGGATGGAGTTTAATTCAGATAAATGCAAGGTGCTGCATTTTGGGAAAGCAAATCTTAGCAGGACTTATATACTTAATGGTAAGGTCCTAGGGAGTGTTGCTAAAAAAAGAGACCTTGAAGTACAGGTTCATAGCTCTTTGAAAGTGGAGTCGCAGGTAGATAGGATAGTGAAGAAGGCTTTTGGTATGCTTTTCTTTACTGGTCAGAGTATTGAGTACAGGAGTTGGGAGGTCATGTTGCGGCTGTACAGGACATTGGTTAGGCCACTATTGGAATATTGCGTGCAATTCTGGTCTCCTTCCTATCGGAAAGATGTCGTGAAACTTGAAAGGGTTCAGAAAATATTTACAAGGATGTTGCCAGGGTTGGAGGATCTGAGCTACTGGGAGAGGCTGAACAGGCTGGGGCTGTTTTCCCTGGTGCGTCGGAGGCTGAGAGGTGACCTTATAGAGGTTTACAAAATTATGAGGGGCATGGATCGGATAAATAGACAAAGTCTTTTCCCTGGGATGGGGGAGTTCAGAACTAGAGGGCATAGGTTTAGGGTGACAGGAGAAAGATAGAAAAGAGACCTAAGGGGCAACTTTTTCATCCAGAGGGTGGTACGTGTATGGAATGAGCTGCCAGAGGATGTGGTGGAGGCTGGTACAATTGCAACATTTAAGAGGCATTTGGATGGGTATATGAATAGGAAGGGTTTTGAAGTATATGGGCCAGGTGCTGGCAGGTGGGACTAAATTGGGTTGGGATGTCTGGTCGGCATGGATGGGTTGGACCGAAGGGTCTGTTTCCATGCTGTACATCTCTATGACTCCATCATTCTAAATGAGATAACGAAAAACCACAGAAAGTATATTCCTGTTAGGGTGAAAGGAAAGGAAAGGCTGGTAAGGGATAAGGAATGCTGGATGACTAAAGAAATTGACGGTTTGGTTGAGAAAAAGAAGGAAGCATATCTAAGGTATAGACAGGATAGAACGAGTGAATCCTTAGCAGAGTATAAAGGAAGTAGGAGTATTCTTAAGAGGGAAATCAGCAGGGCAAAAAGGGGACATGAGATAGCTTTGGCAAATAGAATTAAGGCGAATCCAAAGAGTTTTTACAATTACATTAAGGACAAAAGGGTAACTAGGGAGAGAAAAGGGGCCCTTAAAGATCAGCAAGGCAGCCTTCTTGTAGACCCACAGAAAATGGGGGAGATACTAAATGATATTTTGCATCAGTACTTACTGTGAAAAAGGATACGGAAGATATAGACTGTAGGGAAATAGATGGTGACATCTTGCAAAATGTCCAGATTACAAAGGAGGAAGTGCTGGATGTCTTGAAAGGCATAAAAGTGGATAAATCCCCAGGACCTTATCAGGTGTACCCTAGAAATCTGTGGGAAGCTAGGGAAGCGATTGCTGGGCTTTTTGCTGAGATATTTGTAATTTCGATAGTCACAGGTGAGGTGCCGGAAGACTGGAGGTTGGCTAATGTGGTACCACTGTTTAAGAAGCGTGGTAAGGACAAGCCAGGGAACTATAGACCAGTGAGCCTGACGTCAGTGGTGGGCAAGTTGTTGGAGGGAATCCTGAGGGACAGGATGTACATGTATTTGGAAAGATTTTTACCTACCTGATTAGGAATAGTCAACATGGCTTTGTGCGTGGGAAATCAAGTCTGACAAACTTGATTGAGTTTTTTGAGGAAAATAACAAAGAGGATTGATGAGGGCAGAATGATAGATGTGATCTATATGGACTTCAGTAAGGCATTCAACAAGGTTCCCCATGGGAGACTGATTAGCAAGGTTAGATCTTATGGAATACAGGGAGAACTAGCCATTTGGATACAGAACTGGCTCAAAGGTAGAAGATAGAGGGTGGTGCTGGAGGGTTGTTTTTCAGACTGGAGGCCTGTGACCAGTGAAGTGCCACAAGGATCGGTGCTGGGTCCTCTAGGTTTTGTAATTTATATAAATGATTTGGATGCGAGCATAAGAGGTACAGTTAGTAAGTTTGCAGATGACACCAAGGTTTGGAGGTGGAGTGGGTTGCAGCGAAGAGGGTTACCTCAGATTACAACAGGATCTTGACCAGATGGGCCTATGGGCTGAGAAGTGGCAGATGAAGTTTAATTCTGATAAATGCGAGGTGCTGCATTTTGGGAAAGCAAATCTTAGCAGGACTTATACACTTAATGGTAAGGTCCGAGGGAGTGTTGCTGAACAAAGAGACCTTGGAGTGCAGGTTCATAGCTCCTTGAAAGTGGAGTTGCATGTATATAGGATAGTGAAGAAGGCATTTGGTATGCTTTCCTTTATTGGTCAGAGTATTGAGTACAGGAGTTGGGATGTCATGTTGCGGCTGTATAGGACTACCCCACTGAACTCATCTCTACCTACCTCGACACTGTCCTATCCCTCCTAGTCCAGGAACTCCCCTTGTACGTTCGAGACACCACCCACGCCCTCCACCTCCTCCAAGACTTCCGTTTCTCTGGCCCCCAATGCCCCATCTTCACCATGGATATCCAATCCCTCTACACCTCCATCCACCATGACCAGGGCCTCCAAGGCCTCCGTTTTTTCCTTTCCTGACGTCCCCAACAGTACCATTCCACCGACACTCTCAAAGATGACGGACTTGACACCTTCTTTAGAGACCACAATTTCCCTTCCCACGTGGTTAAAGATGCCCTCCAACGCATCTCGTCCACATCCTGCACCTCTGCCCTCAGGCAGTAATCGAGAGATTATTGACTTGGAGCTTCTGCTTTTTAATTTAGCTCTTAACTGTTCAAAATCTTTCCGTAGAACCTTATTTCTACTTCTACCAATGCCATTGACAATAACATGGATAATAACAACTACCCTCCCACTCCAAGTTCTTCTCCATCCTTAAGGAGATGCCTCTGTGTCTGGCTTTGGGCAGACAAACATAGCCTTCAGGACCCAAGCACATACTGCAGAGAACAAAATCTAACCACCTAATTGATGTCCTCTGAAGGATAATATCAAGTTCCATGTTGTTCCTTGAACAGCTTAATGAAGTCTTTACATACACTTTCTCTGCAGCTGTAGCATTGTATTCCTCACTCTGTTCTCTTCCCCGAATGCACTTTGTATGGTATTATCTGCCTTTACTGCACACAAAACAAAACTTTCACTCTACCTTGGTACATGTGACAGAAATAAATCAAATCATAGAGTAGGACTGGAACCTGTATAACTTTGAGGTGGAGAGGCAAGGGTGCAAATCAAATGAGCCACAGTCCATCACTGAATAAAGAAAAATCAAGCAAGCAGAACAGAGAGTTTAAAACGGTCATTGCACAGTGAGTGCTAAAAATCTCTGAAAAGGCACAAAAAGCACTTGTTTATTGAACTCCCACCTTATCTTTTCTAACTTTAAGATGGTCAGGTTTTCAGGCCATAACACAAGCTCTGGAGTTGATTCACTGCCAGTTGAACATGACAAGTAAACACATTCTCTAATCCATCTGGAAACTGAGGCAGACACAGGCTTGATTCCTGGAGGATTATAGAAATTGAGCTGGTCTTGAACTCAGAAATCCTCACATCCCTGTGAAATGTGGAGAAAGACTGAAGGATTTTGAAGCTGCAAGGTCTGATCTCTGACTCTGGGACATAGCTGCACAATAAAGACATTGCTTAATACAGTTTTCAAGCTGATACTGGGTGATGGTCAGCTGAGAGAACAAGAATTCCCTACCTGTTGTCTCTTAATTTATCATTGATCGGCCTTAATATACGATTACAGCCAGCTCACGAATCAGAGATGGACAGGGTTAATCTTAATGAAGGGCTTGTTATGTAAGGAACAGCTAAGTTCTTTATTTGCTTCCCTTCCCTCCCCTTCACTGTTTGATCACACAGCATTGCCCTTTGATGTGAAGGGCACTGCTTGCCACAGGCCACTCGGGTGTTTCTTTTCTTCCTGGCGGTGGAAATTTGACTAAAGATTCGTGCACCTTGTGCCTTTCACTGTGTCTCACACCTGCACGCTCACAACATGGGTGCTGGAGAAAAATAAGCACTACCGCAGGTAGGCAGTAGTGTGGGGGTAAAAAGGGAAAAAGATTTTTTAAAAGTTCTTTCTTTGCCTCTGAGGGAGTTTCTAAAGCCAAGTGTGAATCATTCTGACCTCCAGCCACATGAGAACAAGAGAACCTTCTCATCTTGGAGAGGCTTTGGAACTGAGATCAGCTTCTTTGTATTTCCTTCTGCTTCCCTTGTGTATGATCTAAGCTACATATTCTTTATTCACACCTGCAATCACCTTGATCTTGCTCATGGTCAAAATATCTGTGCAATTTCTCATTATATTGAATAGGGAGGACTCGCAGGGTTGTACTGTCAACGCTATGCTATTTTATAGTTTGGAAAAAAAAAGCAGCACAACAGTACCAGGGTCATACAGCATTATATCCAAATATTAAAATGAAACATTGAGAGGGAAATATATGATTGCTATCGTTTCCTCTGAAGCATGACTTTTCAGTTGCTTTAGGCAAAACAAGACTAATTTCAAAGGAGATTGAAAAAGAATGATGAGCTTTATCCCATCAGCTTATGAATAGTCACGGCATTTTCCCTTCACTTGTGGATCATAATGTATCATCCATCTTATGACATGATTTATAATTTGATTAATTGTGAATACAGATGGTAGATATCTTTAACGCGTGTAACTGCTAACAATTCAAGTTGAAAGCTACTTGTCAGTTTCAGGTTTCTGATAAGTTCCATGCTTATTGAGTCCAGCTCTTTCATGCATCACCGATAACTCTGATAGACTTCAGAGGCAATCTTATATAAAGACCCCCAGTATTTGCAGTATGATAGGTCTGCTTCAACATGTTCACATGATATAGTCAATTCTAGTTCCCTTCAACCGGGAATATCAATTAGATTCAACAACAAGAACTGAAATTTTTGAAAAAAACTCAGCAGGTCTGGCAGCATTTGTGAAGAGAAAGTAGAGTTATCATTTTGGTCCAGTGACTCTTCTACAGGACTGTTTGTTGCTAGGAAAAGGTTGGTATGTATGCAAAAGAAGGAGTGGGGAATGGGTGGGGGAAGGAATAAATATTAGGTGGAGACGGAGCCCAGAGAGAAGCTTGAGCAGACAAAGGAATGGGTAAAGGTCAGCCAAACACAATGACTATTGAAAACAAATGCACAGATGGGAGTATTCTGTACATGTACAAAGGATCAGTACAAGACAGAGGAACAAGCTACACTTGATGCCACTGTTCTGAAATAGGTTCATCACATTATTGAGAAAAAACCGTTAGGAGTTGGGAACCATTAGTAGTTGACAATGGATTGTTTGTGGTAACAGCCCATGTGATGACAAGGCCTGGAGTGTGGAGGTTGGAATAAGGACATGGGAGAATGTGTTCCGCTCCTAAAGTTATTGAAGTCAATATTGAATCCAGAATGCTGCAGGGTTCCCAAATGGAAAATGAGAATCCATCCTTTAAGCTTGCACTGAGCTTTACAGGAGCATTGGAGGAAGCCTGAGACAGTGATGTTTGCTAGGGAACACAGTGATGTGTTAGAGTGGCAAGCAATCGTAAACTTAGGGTCCACTTTCTTCCTTAACCGGTGAATCTCCACCACGGTGGTTGATAAGGCTGTCAACCGTGTCTTGTTCATTTCCCACACTTCGGCCCTCAAACCTTCTCCTCCCTCCCACAACAGCGATAGGGTCTCCCTCATCTTCACCCACCATCTCACCAGCATCTACATCTAAAAGATAATTAGCCACCCGTTTCGCCACCTTCAGCAGGATACCACACCTGGACATATTTGCCTCTCCCTTCGGTTGTCAGTCTTCTGTAGGGACTAGGAGAAAGTGAGGACTGCAGATGCTGGAGATCAGAGTCAAGAGGGTGGTGCTGGAAAAGCATAGCAGGTCAGGCAGCATCCTGTGTGAGGAACAGGAAAATTGACATTTCAGGCATTAGCCTGACTCGGATCATATCTTTGGGGTCCTGAAGGGAGAGGGTGACCAGCCTCAAGTCGTTGTCCATGTAGGTACCAATGACATAGGTAGAAAGAGGGATATGGATGTAAGGCAGGATTTCAGGGAGCTAGGGTGGAAGCTGAGAGCTAAAACAAACAGAGTTGTTATCTCTGGATTGTTACCTGTGCCACGTGATAGCAAGGCAAGGAATAGGGAGAGATATCCACTAAACACGTGGCTGCAAGGATGGTACAGGAGGGAGGCTTTCAGGTTTTTCGATAATTGGGGCTCATTCTGGGGAAAGTGGGGCTTAAACAAACAGGATGGTCTTCACTTGAATCAGAGGGGTACTAATATCCTGGGTGGGAAACTTGCTGGTGCTGTTTGGGTGGGTTTAAACTAGCTCAGCAGGGGGACGGGAACCAGAGGTGTAGCTGCAGTGCACAGGAGGATGAGAGTAGGAAGGACAGGGACAGGATTTCAGGGACACAGGAATATGCTGGCAGTGAAGTGGTTTGAAGTGTGTCTACTTCAACACCAGAAGTATCCGATTTAAGGTAGGTGAGCTTACAGCATGGATAGGTACCTGGGATTTCGATGTTGTGGCCATTTCGGAGACATGGATAGAGCAGGGTGAGGAATGGATGTTGCAAGTTCCAGGGTTTAGATCTTTCATTAAAAACAGGCAAGGTGGTAAAAGAGGGGGAGATATGGCCTTGTTAGTCAAGGATAGTATAACGATGGCTGAGAGAACTTTTGATGAGGACTCATCTACTGAGGTAGTGTGGGCTGAGGTTAGAAACAGGAGAGGAGAGGTCACACTTCTTGGAGTTTTTTATAGGCCTCCGCAGAGTTCCAGGGAGGTGGAAGAGAGGATTAGCAACATTATCCTGTGTAGGAGTGAAAGGAACAAGGTGTCATTATGGGGTCCTTTAACTTCCCCAACATTGATTGGAAATGTTATAACTCCAGTACGTCGGATGGATCAGTTTTCGTCCAATGTGTACAGGAGGGTTTCTTGACACAGTATGTCGAAGGGCTGACAAGAGGGGAGGCCACACTGGATCTGGTGCTTGGTAATGAATGAGGCCAGGTGTTTGATTTAGTTGTAGGTGAGCACTTTGGAGAGAGTGACCATAATTCAGTTATGTTTAGTTTAGCGATGGAAAGGGATAGGTACATGCCACAGGTTAAGAATTATCGATGGGGCAAGGGCAATTATAATGCGATTAGGCAAGAATTAGGATGCATAGAATGGGGTAGCAAAATGCAGGGGATGCAGACAATTGAAATGTGGAGCTGGTTTAAGGATCAAATATTGCGTGTCCTTGATAAGTATGTCCCTGTCGGGCAGGGAGGAAGTGATAAGGTAAGGGAACCATGGTTTACTACAGAAATTGCATCTCTTGTTAAGCAGAAGAAGGAGGCTTGTGTGTTGATGAGGCAAGATGGTTCAGATGAGGCGATGGAGAGTTACAGATCAGCTAGGAAGGATTTAAAGAGAGTTAAGAAGAGCAAAGAGAGGACACGAGCAGTCTTCAGCAAATAGAATAAAGAAGAACCCTAAAGCTTTCTATAGGTATGTGAGGAATAAAAGGATGAATAGGGTAGGAATAGGGCCAGTCAAAGACAGAAGTTGAGTGTGGACCCTGTAGAGATCAGAGAGGTGCTAAATGAACATTTCTCATTGGTGTTTACTCAGGAAAAGGACAATATTTTAGAGGAGAAGAATGAGGTACGAGATATTAGACTAGAAAGGATTGAGGTTAGTTACGCACAGGTGTTATCAATTCTAGAAGGAGTGAAAGTAGACAAGTCCCCTGGGCCGGCTGGGATTTATGCAAGGATTCTCTGGGAAGCTAGGAAGGAGATAGCAGAGCCTTTGGCTTTGATATTTGAGTCATCATTGTCTAAGGGTTTAGTATCGGAGGACCGGAGGATTGCAAATGTTATGCCCTTGTATAAGAAAGGCAGCCGATATTACCCAGGTAATTATAGACCAGTGAGCCTTACTTCTGTTGTAGGAAAGGTTTTGGAAAGGATTATAAGGGATAAGATTTATAATCATCTAGCAAGCAACAATTTGCTTTCAGATAGTCAACATGGTTTCGTCAAGGGCAGGTTGTGTCTCACAAACCTCATTGAGGTATTTGAGAAGGTGACCAAGCATGTAGATGAGGGTAGGGCAGTTGATGTGGTATACATGGACCTCAGTAAAGCCTTTGATAAGGTTCCACATGGTAGGCTAATGGAGAAAATGCAGAGGCATGGGATTGAGGGCGATTTAGCAGTTTGGATTAGAAACTGGCTTTCTCGAAGAAGGCAGCGAGTAGTGGTTGATGGAAAATATTCAGTCTGGAGTCCAGTTACTAGTGGTGTTCCACAAGAATCTGTTTTGGGACCACTGCTGTTTGTCATTTTTATAAATGACTTAGACGCAGGCATAGGTGGATGGATTAGTAAATTTTCAGATGACACTAAAGTTGGTGGAATAGTGGACAGTTTGGAAGAATGTTACAGGTTGCAGAGGGATTTGGATAAACTTCAGAATTGGGCTGAGAGGTGGCAAATGGAGTTCAATGCAGCTAAATGTGAGGTGATACACTTTAGGAAGAGTACTTGGTCAATGGAAAGATTCTTGGTCGTAGGGATGTGCAGAGGGATCTTGAAGTCCGTGTGCATAGATCCCTGAAAGTTGCCACCCAGATGGATAGTGCTGTTAAGAAGGCATACGGTGTGTAACGTTTCATTGGTAGAGGGATTGAGTTCTGGAACTGCAATATCATGCTGCAACTATACAAAACGCTGCTGCAGCCACTCTTGGAATATTGTGTACAGTTCTGGTCACCCTATTACAGTAACAATGTGGAAGCATTGGAAAAGGAACAGAGGAGATTTACCAGCATGTTGCCTGGTCTGGAGGGAAGGAGGGAAGGTTTTATGAGGAAAAGCTGAGAGACTTGGGTCTTTTCTCATTGGAAAGAAGGAGGCTAAGGGGGGATTTGATAGAGACATACAAGATGATCAGAGGATTAGATAGGGTAAACAGAGAAAGACTTTTTCCTAGAATGATGACGTCAGGTTGTACGAGAGGGCATAACTACAAATTGAGGGGTGATAGATTTAAGACTGATGTCAGGGGCAAGTTCTTTACGGAGAGAGTGGTAAGGGTGTGGAATGCCCTACCTACCAATGTAGTTAACTCAGCCACATTAGGGAGATTTAAACAATCATAGAACATAGAAAATTGCAGCGCAGTACAGACCCTTCGGCCCTCGATGTTGCGCCGACCTGTCAAACCAATCTGAAGCCCATCTAACCTACACTATTCCATGTACGTCCACATGCTTGTCCAATGACGACTTAAATGTAAATAAAGTTGGCGAATCTACTACCGTTGCAGGCAAAGCATTCCATACCCTTACTACTCTCTCAGTAAAGAAACTACCTCTGACATCAGTCCTATATCTATCACCCCTCACTTTAAAGCTATGCCCCCTCGTGCTCGTCGTCACCATTCTTGGAAAAAGGCTCTCCCTGTTCACACTATCTAACCCTCCGATTATTTTATATGTCTCTATTAAGTCACCTCTCAACCTTCTTCTCTCCAACGAAAACAGCCTCAAGTCCCTCAGCCTTTCCTTGTAAGACCTTCCCTCCATACCAGGCAACATCCTAGTAAGTCTCCTCTGCACCCTTTCCAAAGCTTCCACATCTTTCTTATAATGCAGTGACCAGAACTGTACACAATACTCCAAGTGCAGCCCCGCTAGCATTTTGTACAGTTGTAGCATAACCTCACGGTTCCGGAACTCGATTCCTCTATTAATAAAAGCTAAAACACTGTATGCCTTCTTAATAACCCTGTCAACCTGGGTGGCAACTTTCAAGGATCTGTGTACCTGGACACCGGAGATCTCTCTGCTCATCTACACTACCAAGAATCTTACCATTAGCCCAATACTTTGCATTCCGGTTACTCCGACCAAAGTGAATCACCTCACACTTGTCCGCATTAAACTCCATTTGCCACCTCTCAGCCCAGCTCTGCAGCTTATCTATGTCTCTCTGTAACCTACAACATCCTTCGTCATTATCCACAACTCCACCGACCTTAGTGTCATCTGCAAATTTACTAACCCATCCTTCTACGTCCTCATCCAGGTCATTTATAAACATGACAAACAGCAGTAGATCCAACACCGACCCTTGCGGTACACCACTGGTAACTGGATTCCAGGATGAACATTTCCCATCAATCACCACCCTCTGTCTTCTTTCAGCAAGCCAATTACTGATCCAAACTGCTAAATCTCCCACAATCCCATTCCTCTGCATTTTGTACAAAAGCCTACTGTGGGGAACCTTGTCGAATACCTTACTGAAATCCATATACACCACATCAACCGGTTTACTCTCATCTACCTGTTTGGTCACCTTCTCAAAGAACTCAATAAGGTTTGTGAGGCACGACCTACCCTTCGCAAAACCATGCTGACTATCCCTAATCAAATTATGCTTTTCTAGATGATTATAAATCCTATATCTTATAACCTTTTCCAACACTTTACAAACAACTGAAGGAAGGCTCACTGGTCTATAATTACCAGGATTGTCTCTACTCCTCTTCTTGAACAGGGGAACCACATTTCCTATCCTCCAGTCTTCTGGCACTATTCCTGTAGACAATGACGATTTAAAGATCAATGCCAATGGCTTGGCAATCTCCTCCCTGGCTTCCCAGAGGATTCTAGGATAAATCCCATCCGGCCCAGGGGACTTAATTATTTTCACACTCTGCAGGATTTCTAATACCTCTTCCTTGTGAACCTTAATCCCACCCCCAGTCTGGTAGCCTGTATCTCAGTAATCTCCTCGACAACATTGTCATTTTCTAGATTGAATATTGTTGAAAAATATTCATTTAGGACTTCCCCTATCTCCTCTGACTCCACACACAACTTCCCACTACTATCCTTGATTGGCCCTAATCTTACTCTCGTCATTCTTTTATTCCTTAAATACCTATAGAAAGCCTTAGGGCTTACCCTGATCCTATCTGCCAACAACTTCTCATGTCTCCTCCTGGCTCTTCTGAGCTCTCTCTTTTGGTTTTCCCTGGCTACCTTGTAACCCTCAAGCGCCCTAACTGAGCCATCACATCTCATCCTAACATAAGCCTTCTTCTTCCTCTTGACCAGAGATTCCACTTCCTTTGTAAACCACAGCTCCCGCAGTCTACAGCTTCCTCCCTGCCTGACAGGTACATACTTATCTAGGACACACAGTCGCTTTTCCTTGAATAAGCTGCACATTTCTAATGTGCCTATCTCCTACAGTTTCCTTCCCCATCCTAAGCTTCCTAAATCTTGCCTAATCGCATTGTAATTGCCTTTCCCCCAGCTGTAACTCTTGCCCAGTGGTATACACCTATCCTTTTCTATCACTAAAGTAAGCATAACAGAATTGTGATTGCTATCATCAAAGTGCTCACCTACTTCCAAGTCTAACACCTGGCTGGGCTCATTACCCACTACCAAATCTAATGTGGCTTCACTCCTCGTTGGTCTGTCTACATACTGTGTCAGGAAGCCATCCTGCACACACTGGACAAAAACTGACCCATCTATAGTACTCGTACTATAGTGTTCCCAGTCAATATTTGGAAAGTTGAAGTCTCCCATGACAACTACCCTGTCTCTCTCACTCCTATCGAGAATCATCTTTGCTATTCTTTCCTCTACATCTCTGGAACTATTTGGAGACCTATAGAAAACTCCCAACAGGGTGACGTCTCCTTTCCTGCTTCTAACTTCAGCCCATACTACCTCAGTTGACGAGTTCCAAACATCCTTTCTGCAACTGTAATACTGTCCTTGACCAACAAATCCACACCTACCCCTCTTTTACCATCTTCTCTGTTCTTACTGAAACATCTAAATCCTGGAACCTGCAACAACCATTCCTGTCCCTGCTCTATCCATGTCTCCGAAATGACCACAACATCGAAGTCCCAGGTACCAACCCATGCTGCAAGTTCACCCACCTTATTCCGGATGGTCCTGGCGTTGAAGTAGACACACTTCAAACCAACTTCTTGCTTGCCGGTGCTATCTTGTGTCCCTGATACTTGATTTCGGACCTCCCTACTCTCAACCGTTTCTATACTTGAACTACAATTTTGGTTCCCATCCCCCTGCTGGATTAGTTTAAACCCACCCCAATAGCCTTAGCGAATTTCCCCCCCAGGATATTGGTACCCCTCTGGTTCAGATGAAGACAATCCTGCTTGTAGAGGTCTACCTACCCCAGAAAGAGCCCCAGCTATCCAAGAATCCAAAACCCTCCCTCCTGCACCAACCCTGTAGCCATGTGTTCAACTCCTCTCTCTCCCTATTCCTTGCCTCACTAGCACGTGGCACGGGCAACAAACCAGACACAACAACTGTGTTCGCCTTAGCTCTTAGCTTCCACCCTAGCTCCCTGAATTTCTGCCTTAAATCCCCATCTCTCTTCCTACCTATGTCGTTGGTGCCTATGTGGACCACGACTTAGATAAGACATCCTTAGATAAGCTCATGGATGATTTTTGGGATAGTGTAGGGGGACGAGCTGAGAATAGTCCACAGGTCGGCACAACAGCGAGGGCCGAAGGGCCTGTTCTGTGTTGTATTGTTCTATGTTCTATAGCCTTTCATCAGCCCTCCTGCTTCTTGGATGCTGCCTGACTGCTGTGCTTTTCCAGCACTACACTCTCCACTTTTACAGGAACCTTTGCCTCTGGAACATTGGTCCACTCCTCCTTCACTTCCAACCTCAACTCTCCCTGATCTCAAAGCCCCTTCCCTGCAACCACAGAAGGTGTAACAGCTGCCTGTATTCTTCTTCCCTCCTCAACATTGAAGGTCGTAGAAATACTTTCCAGGTGAAGCAGCAATTTAACTGTGCTTCGCTCAATCTAGTCTTCTGTATTCTCTGCTCTCTTTGTGGTCTCCTCGACACTGGGGAGATAAGCACAAGCTAAGCGACCACCTTGCAGAACACCGAGGTTCAGTCTGCAAAAAAAGACCCTGAGATTCCTGTTGCCTGTCATTTCAACGCACCACCTCCCTGTTTTATGACATGGCACCACTGCCAATGGCTCTTTTTGTGATTTTTTTGTTTGGTGATGTTGAAGTGCCTTAGGACATTTTGCAATGGTCTAAGTAACACACAAGTGCAAGCTTCTTGTTGAAGTGGAAACTTCTGTGGAAGTGACTTCTTCCAGGTCAAGAGGGCGAACGCTGTTCCAATTTCCTGTTAACAAAATAGATCACATGCTCATGAGATCAAAGCAGAGAAGGATGGATACTGTTTGTCACAGTATAGCAACAGGCCATTCAGTCCATTGTCAGTGTTTATGCATCACACCAACCCTCGTCCATCCATTTCTAAAACGCCCAAATTCCCAATCTCTGCTTGGTTGTTATGTCACAGACACCAGTTACCTTCTGATAGACAGCAAAGCAGGTGTTTTTTTTTTTCTCTCAATAATGTGATGAGCCTATTTCAGAACAGTGGTATCAAGTGCAGCTCATTCCTATGTCTTGTTCTGACCCTTTGTGCACACACAGAATACTCCCATCTGTGTATCTGTTTTCAATAGTGGCTCCAAGCCATACAGGGATGGAACATCCATAAAACAGCTTATCAGTTCAATTTTGTGAGCCATAATAGGGGAGGAGTTCAATTTTGCAAGCTCTGAGTACCTCCTGAAGGCAGAGTGGACTAAAAAGGAAAATATCTTCTGTCAGATTTCATTACACAGCAAAAGAACCTGATATAAGTTATGGGAAATCCCACTTCCCATTCTCATTACAGAAATGTAGATATGAGGAGAAAAAATTTCATGTGTTACACTCAGAGAATCTTAATACTTCAGAAATGTCTCATGGTGACTCTGCTGCTGTGTTTATACATTACAAGAAATTTGAAGGCTAAAGATTTCTAAGTAGTCTTTTTTTTAGCAAAGAACTTCTCAAGACTTTTCTGACCTATGTAACCTGCTTGTCCACAAAATCCTCCACCGACATGTCTATGTATTGTCCAGCCAAGTCGGACTCTTAAGTCAGAGCAAATTATTGCAAATGCTGGAATCTGAGGGGAAAAGAAGAAGTGCTGGAGATTACAACGGGTCAGGCAGCATCCAAGGAGAGAAAGTTTCCAGTCTAGATGACTTCATCAGAGTTTCAGCTCCAGCACTTTTTGTTTTCAGTCTGGACTACTCTCTCTTGGTTTGATTCCCATAAGCCTAATCACAGCCTGGATATCACTTTTGTTCTGCTCCTGCCCCATTGTCTCTGATTCCCCACAACAATCATTCTTAATGTTTTCTTATTTCTTATTTTCATGATGCTCGTCATTTGAACACACCATCGGAAAACACACTATTACATTTGACTGCTACAATGATCCTTCTCACCTCTTCCACGGTTGCAAAGTTATCAGGCCAGCTATCTAATACTAGGCAAAAGTTCCTCTAATTGTAATCAGGAAGACTAAAGTCATTGTCTTGCATCCCAGCCTCAAACCCTGGTCAACAGGATGTTATTTAGTTCTTTGAGGATGTTACTAGACAAGTTGATGAGGGTCGAGCAGTGGATGTGGTGCATATGGACTTCAGCAAGGGATTTGATAAGGTTCCCCATGGTAGGCTCGTTCAGAAGGTCAGGAGGAATGGGATACAGGGAAATTTAGCTGTCTGGATACAGAATTGGCTGGTCAACAGAAGGCAGTGAGTGATAGTGGAAGCAAAATATTCTGCCTGGAAGTCAGTGTGAGTGGTGTTCCACAGGAGAAAGTGAGGTCTGCAGATGCTGGAGATCAAAGTTGAAACTTTATTGCTGGAACAGCACAGCAGGTCAGGCAGCATCCAGGGAACAGGAGATTCGACGTTTCGGGCACAGGCCCTTCCTCAGGAATGAGCAGAGAGTGTTCAGCAGGAGAAGATAAAAGGTAGGGAGGAGGGACTTGGAGGAGGGGCGTTGGAAATGTGATAGGTGGAAAGAGGTCAAGGTGAGGGTGATAGGTCGGAGTAGGATGGAGGCGGAGAGGTCAAGAAGAAGACTGCAGGTCAGGAAGGCGGTGCCGGGCTGGAGGGATTCGGCTGAGACAAGGTGGGGGGAGGGGGGATGAAGAAACTGGTGAAGTCCAAGTTCATCCCCTGTGGTTGGAGGGTTCCCAGTCGGAAGATAAGACGCTCCTCCTCCGACCGTCGCGTTGTTGTGGTTTGGCGGTGGATGAGTCCAATGACCTGCATATCCTCGGTGGAGTGGGAGGGGGAGTTGAAATGCTGTGCTACAGGGTGGTTGGGTTGGTTCGTCCGGGTGGCCCAGAGGTGCTCTCTGGTGTTCCACAGAGGTGTTCCACAGGGCTCTGTTCTTGGGCCTCTACTCTTTGTAATTTTTATTAATGACTATGATGAGGAGATTGAAGGATAGGTTAGCAAGTTTGCAGAGGACACAAAGGTTGGAGGTGTCATTGACAGTATAGAGGACTGTTGTAGGCTGCAGCGTGACTTGACAGGATGCAGAGATGGGCTGAGAGGTGGCAGATGGAGTTCAACCTGGATAAATGCGAGGTGATGCATTTTGGAAGGTCGAATTTGAAAGTTGAGTACAGGATTACTCAGTGGAGGAACAGGGGGATCTTGGTGTGCAGGTACATAGATCCCTTAAAATTGCCACCCAGGTGGATAGGGTTGTTAAGAAAGCATATGGTGTTTTGGCTTTCATTAACAGGGGGATTGAGTTTAAGAGCCGTGAGATCTTGTTGCAGGTCTATAAAACTTTGGTTAGACTGCACTTGGAATACTGTGTCCAGTTCTGGCTGCCCTATTATAGGAAAAATGTGGATGCTTTAAAAAATGGGCATGTGTTATCTTTGGCTGGAAGGTAACCTGCTGTGATAGAGTTCTTAAACGGATTATGTGTTCTGCATTTCAGGGAAAGCAAACACAGAAAGACGGGCAAGAACTACAGAGCAGCATTAAGGCAGGGGAAAGTTCGAGCTGAGCAACAATGTGATCATGATTACCGCTCCTTGGAAAATTCAAGGTCTTAACTCTGTTTCATTCTTCACAGTTAATTCCTAACTTGCCAAGTATTTACAGCATTTTCTGTTTGTCTTTGAGATTTTCCACACAGGTAGTATTTAGCTTTTGGAAAAAGTTATTTTAAAGAATACAACAGAAACTACTTTGATAGGATAAACCTTTTGGGTTAGTAAAAAGGATGGTACAGTGGCTCAGTGGTTAGCACTACTGCCTCACAGCACCAGGGACTTGTGTTCAATTTCATCATGGATGACTGTGTGGAGTTTGCACATTATCCCTTGTCTGTTTGGGTTCCCCTTTGGGTGCTCTGGTTTCCTTCCACTGTCCAAAGATGTGCTAAGTTGTATTCAGGGATGTGCAGACTAGGTGGATTGGCCATGGGAACATTCGGGTTGGGGGGAGGGAGTTGGTCTGGCCAGAACTTCAGAAGGTTGATGTGGACTAGATGGGCCAAATGGCCTGCTTCTACACTTTAGGAATTCTAAATCTAGCTGCCTTATATCTGTCCCAAATCACAGTTTTGTGAAGCATTGAAGGATGTCACTGATCCCATTATTTCTATATCAGACAATTGCAAGCATGAGGTCTGAAATAAAGGGAAAGGCTTGTGGTTGTTAGGCGGCACAGTGGCACAGTGGTTAGCACTGCTGCCTCACACCGCCAGAGATCTGGGTTCAATTCCCACCTCAGGCGACTGACTGTGTGGAGTTTGCACATTCTCCCCGTGTCTGCATGGGTTTCCTCCAGGTGCTCTGGTTTCCTCCCACAGTCCAAAAATGTGCAGGTTAGGTGAATTGACCATGCTAAATTGCCTGTAGGGGTAGGGGAATGGGTCTGGGTGGGTTGTGGGTTGGTGTGGACTTGTTGGGCCAAAGGGCCTGTTTCCACACTGTAAGTAATCTAATCTAAACATCACAGCTCCAGTAAATAGCAACATGAGCTCCTCAAATTAACCTTTCAGGCCCAGCCATCCTCAACTTCTTCTTTAATGATCTTCCTTCTAACATAAAGTCAGCAGTGGGCTCATTCATTGACGATTGCACAATATTTGGCATCATTCTGGACTCTTTAGGTACTTGGGTCAGTTCATGTCTCCATACAACATGACCAGGATAACCATCGGGTACAGGCTGGTAATGGCAAATAATGTATCTGCCACACTGATGCTAAGCAATGACTATCTCCAAAAAAACATAAATATCATTATTATAGCAGAATCCCCTACCATCAACCTCCTCTGATTACCTGTGACCAAAAATCTGATGGATCACTTTCATAAACTCTGTGGCTCCAAGATCTGGTCAGAGACTGTGGATTTTCCAAAACGTGAGTCACATGTGACACAACAAAATGTTTCCCCACAAAGACCAAGTCAGGAATGTGATGAAAAACACCTTATTGTCTGGTTGGGTGCAACTCCAACTTCACCTGAGTAACTCGACAACCGGCAGGACAAAGTCACTCATTTGGACATTACCCCATCCACCATTTATTCCCTCCAATACCAGAGCATAATGGTAGCAGCATGTAGCATCTACAAATTGGAACCCATATGGATTTCTTTGGAACAATAATGGATACTCCTGAAGCTGCAGTGAAGACCTGAAGAGTATCACGGCTGGAACGAGAAGGGAAGATAGGATAGGGATGGGCTTGGCAAGGCAAGTAGGGGTGTGTTTGTGTGTGTGTCTGTGTGCAAGTGTTTGTGTGTGTGAGAGTATGTGTCTGTGTGTGTGCGTGTGTCTCTGTATATGTGTGTGTGTTCATGTGTCCGCCTGTGTGTGTGTGTATGTGTGTGTTGGAGAGTGGGATGTGAGGATCTGTTAGGTGCATAACATTGAAAGAAGTTCAGGGATTGCATCCCATGCTCCCAGCACACACAGCCCCTGAATTAGGTTTTCCCGTCCTTGTTGGTTTTGTTTGCATAGTTCTTTTAAAAAATATGTCCATTCCCATCCACATCAGTTGTATTTCAGCATTGGTAACTCTTATCAGAGTCAGTTGAGTTTTTGACAACCTCAATTGACCCTTAAATATTCACTTACCTTCGGTGGGTATTTTGCTATTTTCAGTATCTGTATTGGGAGAGTTAGCTCAAATGTTAGATGGGAAGATGCTAGGCTAAGCAGCCAATCTATTTTACATGCTCTTATCCCAAAACACTCCCAGAAGATGTATGTAATATTCTGACCATGTACAGTGTTTTTCCCCATAGAAGCTGTCTGACCCACTAAATACTTACAGAATTCTCTGTTTTGGTATCAGAAGTTATCTTGTTCACAGGGGCAAAAATAGAACTTGCTGGAAAATTTCAGCAGGTCTGGCAGCATCTGTGAAGTTCTGAGAAAGGGTTACTGGACCCGAAGTGTAAGCTCTGATTTCTCTCCACAGATGCTGCCAGACCTGCTGAGCTTTTCCAACAACTTGCGTTTTTATTTCTGAGTAACATCATCCACAGTTCTTTCAGTTTGCTCACGGGGGCACTTGCCACTCTGAGAGATCAAGCAGCCATGAGAGGAATTTTAGGGAAAACCTTTACAGAGAAATAAAGGTCAAGCTCAAGACACCTTGCAAAAGGTTACCGAGTGTCTTACAAAATCATTTGCACTGGTTTTAAATCACAAGTTCCAAATTCTGCCAATATACTTTTCTGTTCTTTTAAGTCAGTGCATTCCAGTGAAGTGGAGTGATATTTTATCTGCTGCTCCATAAATTTGATGGGATCCCTTGTGATCTAAAAACTGAATGATGTTGTAAGCCAGACAGGACATTCAGTCCAGGAGCCTTAGTGTGTTACTTCAAAGCGTCATCTATCCAGTCTAATTATTAAGAACAACTTCCCTAAGGGACTTATTAAAAATGGTTCCGCACATTTATCAACTGAGGCTCATTTGTTCTTTGTGTGAGTTTTTATTCAGTTGAATTTGATTGGCGAAAATTTATCACAAGGAATAAAAAGGTCTATTGTGGAATGTGATAAGGCAGATTTAATAAACAAGCCCAATTACAGACAAATAATTTAACAATTCCAGCTAATCTATGTATTTAAATACACTGCCACAATGCTACCAAATCCCTTATCATTGATTTGAAACAAAAACAATAATGGATTTTTTTTAGTAGTGCATTCAGATCTTGAGAAACCTTCAAGGTAGCCAAACTATCTTGTCAAAGAAGTTGAAGTCTGTTTTAGGAATACACATAAGAGTTGCTTTAGTCATGTTTGCAGATGATACGAAAGTTGGTGGAGTTGTTGACAGTGAGGAAGGATGTGTCAGGTTACAGCGGGATATAGATAAGTTGCAGAGCTGGGCAGAAAGGTGGCAAATGGAGTTCAATGTAGGTAAGTGTGAGGTGATTCACTTTGGTAAGAGTAACAAAAAGACGGGGTACTGGGCTAATGGTCGGATACTTGGTAGTGTGGATGAGCAGAGGGATCTTGGTGTCCATGTACACAGATCTCTGAAAGTCGCCACCCAGGTAAATAGTGGGGTGAAGAAGGCATATGGCGTACTGGCTTTTATTGGTAGAGGAGTTAAGTTCCGGAGCCCTGAGGTCATGTTGCAGTTGTATAAGACTCTGGTGCGGCCACATCTGGAGCATTGTGTGCAGTTTTGGTCGCCATACTATAGAAAGGATGTGGAGGCACTGGAAGGGATGCAGAGGAGGTTTACTAGGATGTTGCCTGGTATGGTAGGAAGATCGTATGAGGAAAGGCTGAGGCACTTGGGGCTGTTTTCATTGGAGAAAAGAAGGTTTAGGGGTGACTTGATAGAGATGTACAAGATGATTAGGGGTTTAGATAGGGTTGACCATGAGAACCTTTTTCCACGTATGGAGTCAGCTATTACGAGGGGGCATAGCTTTAAATTAAGGGGTGGTAGGTATAGGACAGATGTTAGGGGTAGGTTCTTTACTCAGCGAGTCGTGAGTTCATGGAATGCCCTGCCAGTAGCAGTGGTGGACTCTCCCTCTTTATGGGCATTTAAACGGGCATTGGATAGGCATATGGAGGATAGTGGGCTAGTGTAGGTTAGGTGGGCTTGGATCGGCGCAACATCGAGGGCCAAAGGGCCTGTACTGCACTGTATTTTTCTATGTTCTATGTTCTATGTATGGGATACAGATGTCACTGTTGCACCAGCACTTTTTGCATGTTCCTAATTGTCCTTAAGAATATAATAGTGAGCTGCCTTCTTGAACCACGGCTGTCTATTTGTTGTAGGTACATCCATAATGCTGCGAGGGAAGGAATTCCAAGATTTTGGCCCAGCAACAGTGGAGGAACTATGACATATGGGGGTCTAGATTAGAGTGGTGCTGGAAAAGCACAGCAGGTCAGGCAGCATCAGAGGAGCAGGAAAATCAACGTTTCGGGCAAAAGCCCTTCATCAGGAATAGAGGCAGGGTGCCTGCAGAGTGGAGAGATATTCCTGATTCCTCTATTCCTGATGAAGGGCTTTTGCCTGAAACGTCGGTTTTCCTGCTCCTCGGATGCTGCCTGACCTGCTGTGCTTTTCCAGCACCACTCTAATCTAGACTCTGGTTCCAGCTTCTGCGGTCCTTGTTTTTACCGAACTATGACATATGTCCAGGATGAAGCATGGCTTCGATCTGATACCCTTGTCCTTCTTTAGAGGATAGTCACAGGTTTGAAAGGTGCTCCCAAAGGAACCTTGGTGAATTCATGCAGACCATCTTACATATGGTATACAGACAGCTGTTCCTGAGTATCAGTGGTGGAGGAAGTGAATGTGATGCCAATAAAGTGAGCACTTTTGACCAGGATGGTGTCAATCAAGTATTGTTGGAACTTTAACAAAAATAGAAGTTGCTGGAATGGGTCTGAACTCAGTAAGAGTCACGGGACCTGAAATGTTAGCTCTAATTTCTCTGCACAGATGCTGCCAGACCTGCTGAGCTTTTCCAGAAACTTCTGTTTTTATCTCTGATTTATAGCATCTGCCGTTCTTTTGGTATTTATTGTTGGAGCTGTACTCATCCAGACAAATGGGGGAGATTCCATCACAGCCCTCACTTGTTATAATTGTCATGGTAAGATGCCTGCTAACACTCATTCAGAAGGCTGCCTGGTTATGTGGTGGTTACTGCGCCTCCAACGATATGCCTCATTGGTATGGATTCCAAGCACTTTTCATGGGACCTTTGCTGAATTTATGAAGAGAATTCTTTCTGAGACACATTGAAAGACTTTGTGAATTCACCAACACAGAAAATGGGGGAGATACTAAATGAGTATTTTGCATCAGTATTTACTGTGGAAAAGGATATGGAAGATATAGACTGTAGGGAAATAGATGATGACATCTTGCAAAATGTCCAGATTACAGAGGAGGAAATGCTGGATGCCTTGAAATGGTTAAAGGTGGATAAATCCCCAGGACCTGATCAGGTGCACCCGAGAACTCTGTGGGAAGCCAGAGAAGTGATTGCTGGGCCTCTTGCTGAGATATTTGTATCATCGATAGTCACAGGTGAGGTGCCGGAAGACTGGAGGTTGGCAAATGTGGTGCCACTCTTTAAGAAGGGTGGTGAAGACAAGCCAGGGAACTGAGCCTGACCTCGGTGGTGGGCAAGTTGTTGGAGGGAATCCTGAGGGACAGGATGTACATGTATTTGGAAAGGCAAGGACTGATTCGGGACCGTCAACATGGCTTTGTGCGTGGGAAATCATGTCTCACAAACTTGATTGAGTTTTTTGAAGAAGTAACAAAGAGGATTGATGAGGGCAGAGCGGTAGATGCGATCTATATGGACTTCAGTAAGGCATTCGACAAGGTTCCCCATGGGAGACTGATTAGCAAGGTTAGATCTCATGGAATATAGGGAGAACTAGCCATTTGGATACAGAATTGGCTCAAAGGTAGAAGACAGAAGGTGGTGGTGGAGGGTTGTTTTTAGACTGGAGGCCTGTGACCAGTGGAGTGCCACAAGGATCGGTGCTGGGTCCTCTAGTTTTTGTCATTTATATAAATGATTTGCATGCAAGCATAAGAGGCTTTTGCCCGAAACGTCAATTTTGCTGCTCCTCGGATGCTGCCTGAACTGCTGTGCTCTTCCAGTACCACTAATCGAAAATCTGGTTTCCAGCATCTGCAGTCATTGTTTTTACCCAGGACATTGGTTAGGCCACTGTTGGAATATTGCATGCAATTTTGGTCTCCTTCCTATTGGAAAGATGTTGTGAAACTTGAAAGGGTTCAGAAAAGATTTACAAGGATGTTGCCAGGGTTGGAGGATCTGAGCTACAGGGAGAGGCTGAACAGGCTGGGGCTGTTTTCCCTGGAGCTTGGGAGGCTGAGGGGTGACCTTATAGAAGTGTACAAAATTATGAGGGGCATAGATAGGATAAATTGACAAAGTCTTTTCCCTGAGGTCAGGGAGTCCAGAACTAGAGGGCATAGGTTGAGGGTGAGAGGGGAAAGATATAAAAGAGACCTAAGGGGCAGCTTTTCACGCAGAGGGTGGTAGGTGTATGGAATGAGCTGCCAGAGAATGTGGTGGAGACTGGTACAATTGCAACATTTAAGAGGCATTTGGATGGGTATATATGAATAGGAAGTGTTTGGAAGGATATGGGCTGGTGCTGGCGGGTGGGACAAGATTGGGTTGGGATATCTGGTCAGCATGGATGGGTTGGACCAAAGGGTCTGTTTCCATGCTGTACATCTCAATGACTCTATAACTGAAGCAAGACTTACTCTGAAAATACTCACAGGACTCAATTATGAGTACATTCTGTCGTACCCCCACCTTATATATAAACAAAATCACTCGTTTATAATACATACTTGTACTATCTCGAGCCACCTAATGCCTGGAGGGAGAATTCCTTATCTTCTGCCTTGGGACGGTCCAACCACATGATCATTTTGGATTTCACCAGTTTCCTCATTTCCCCACCTCCCACCTTATCCCAGTTAAAACCTTCCAACTCGGCACCACCCCTTGAACTGTCCTATCTGTCCATCTTCCTTCTCACCTATCCGCTCCACCCTCCTTTCCGACCTATCACTTTCACTCCCACATTCACTGACCTATCGCATTCCCAGCCACCTTCCCCCAACTCCACCCCCCCCCCACCTCTCTCTCAGCCCCCATGGGCCATCCCCTAATTCTTGACTAAGAGCTTATGCTTGAAACTTTGACTCTCCTATTCCTCAGATGCTGCCGGACCAGCTATTCTTTTCCAACACCACAATCTTCAACTTTGATCTCCAGCATCTGCAGTCTTCACTTTCTCCTCGATGCAAACAGTCCACACAATTCGACTCCTTTAAACCTGGCACCATTATGGTGACTCTATGCTCCAACCATTCCAAAGTTAATATTTACCTGCGATGTGATATTCAGTACAAAATGCAACCCTCTATAGTGAGTCTAACCAGTGCTTTGCGCAACGGTAACATAGTTTCTAACACTGCATGGAAGAAAGAGAGGATAATGAGGGATAACGAGGCACTGTATCTGAAACAATTTGGCTTTCTTTTTGTTAATTTACATTGAGAGGCGAAATATAAAAGGCCCAAAACATAGATTTTCCTGCTCCTCGGATATTGCCTGAACTGCTGTGCTTTTTCAGCACCACTAATTCAGAATCTGGTTTCCAGCATCTGCAGGCATTGTTTTTACCTAGTTGATTTTGACTCTACTGCGAATTCTCGAGCAAGGATGCCTGCCTTGAAGATGTTTTCCTTCTCTCTCTACAAGAATCTCAGGGAGTCCCTCTCCCACTGCAACTCCCAGGTCATTTCCTCTGCCCTGAAGCTCTTCAAGGTAAAAACAATGACTGCAGATGCTGGAAGCCAGAGTCTAGATTAGAGTGGTGCTGGAAAAGCACAGCAGTTCAGGCAGCATCCGAAGAGCAGTAAAATTGACATTTCGAGCAAAAGCCCTTCATCAGGAATACAGGCAGAGGGCCTGAAGTGTGGAGATATAAGTAAGAGGAGGGTGGGGGTGGGTAGAAAGTAGCATAGAGTACAATAGGTGAGTGGGGGAGGGGATGAAGGTGATAGGTTAGAGAGGAAGGTGGAGTGGAGAGGTGGAAAAGAAGATAGGCAGGTAGGACAAGTCATGGGGACAGTGCTGAGCTAGAAGTTTGGAACTGGGGTGAGGTGGGGGAAGGGGAAATGAGGAAACTGGTGAAGTCCACATTGATGCCCAGGGGTTGAAGTGTTCCAAGGTGGAAGATGAGGCGTTCTTCCTCCAGGCATCGGATGGTGAGGGAGCGGCGGTGAAGGAGGCCCAGGACCTCCATGTCCTCGGCTGAGTGGGAGGGGGAGTTGAAATGTTGGGCCACAGGACAGTGTGGTTGATTGGTGCGGGTGTCCCAGAGATGTTCCCTAAAGCGCTCTGCAAGGAGGCATCGAGTCTCCCCAATGTAGAGGAGACCACATCAGGAGCAACAGATACAATAAATGATATTGGTGGATGTGCAGGTAAAACGTTGATGGATGTGGAAGGCACCTTTGGGGCCTTGGATGGAGGTGAGGGAGGAGGTGTGGGTGCAGGTTTTGTAATTCCTGCGTGGCAGGGGAAGGTGCCAGGATGGGACGGTGGGTTGTTGGGGGACGTGGACCTGACCAGGTAGTCACGGAGAGAATGGTCTTTGCGAAAGGCGGAAAGGGCTGGGGAGGGAAATAAATCCCTGGTGGTGGGGTCTGTTTGGAGGTGGTGGAAATGTCGGCGGATGATTTGGTTTATGCGAAGGTTGGTAGGGTGGAAGGTGAGCACAAGGAGGGTTCTGTCCTTGTTACGGTTGGAGGGGTGGGGTCTGAGGTGCAGGATGTGGACAAGATTTGGAATTGGGAATACGGGATGACATTTTCGCAGGAGTAGGGTGGGAAAGGTGTAATCCAGGTAGCTGTGGGAGTCGGTGGGTTTGTAAAAAATGTCGGTGTCAAGTCGGTCATCATTAATGGAGATGGAGAGGTCCAGGAAGGGGAGGGAGGTGTCAGAGATGGTCCAGGTAAATTTAAGGTCAGGGTGAAGTTGATTAATTGCTCAACCTCCTCCCGGGAGCACGAGGTGGCGCCAATGCAGTCATCAACATAGCGGAGGAAGAGGTGGGGAGTGGTGCGGAGTGGTGCTGGTGTAACTACAGAAGATTGACTGTTCTACGTAGCCAATGGAAGAAGTGTTCGACGTCATGGCATGTATTAAATTCATTGATGCATCGGTGGAAGTTGAGACCTTTGCTGAGGACTGATCGTTCGTCCTCAAACAGGCATAGCTGGGGCCCATACAGGTGCCCAAGGCTACCCCTTTGGTCTGGAGGAAGTGGGAGGATTCAAAGGAGAAATTGTTAAGGGTGAGGACCAGTTCAGCCAGACGAATGAGAGTGTCAGTGGAAGGGTACTGTTGGGGACGTTGGGAGAGGAAGAAACGGATGGCTCTGAGGCCCTGGTCATGGCGGATGGAGGTGTAGAGGAATTGGATATCCAGGGTGAAGATGAGGCACTGGGGGCCGGGGAAATGGAAGTCGTGAAGGAGGTGGAGGGCGTGGGTGGTGTCTCGAACGTATGTGGGGAGTTCCTGGACTAGGGGGGATAGGACAGTGTCGAGGTAGGTAGAGAGGTGTTCAGTGGGGTAGGAGCATGCTGAGACAATGTGTCGGCCAGGGTGTTCAAGCTTGTGGATCTTGGGAAGGAGGTAGAACCAGGCAGTGCAGGGTTCCCGGACTATGAGGTTGGAAGCTGTGAGTGGGAGATCTCCTGAGGTGATGAGGTTCTGTATGGTCTGGGAGATGATGGTTTGGTGATGGGGGGGGGGTGAGATTATGGTTGAGGGGGCAGTAGCAGGAGGTGTCCTCAAGTTGGCGTCTGGCTTCAGTGGTGTAGAGGTCAGTGCGCCAGACTACCACTGCACCCCCTTTATCTGCTGGCTTGATGGTAAGGTCTGGATTGGAGCAGAGGGAATGGAGGGCTGTGCGTTGTGAGGGTGAGGGGTTGGAGTGGGGGCGGGGGGTAGACAGGTTGAGGTGGTTAATGTCCTGGCAGAAGTTGGAAATGAAGTGGTTGAGGGCGGGTAATAAGCTAGCACGGGTTGTCTAGGTAGATGGAGTGTGTTGGAGGCGAGTGAAGGGGTCCTCGGAAGGTGGGCGGGAGTCCTGATTGTGAAAGTAAGCTTGGAGGCGGAGGCGGCGGAAGAAGTGTTCGACGTCATGGCATTTATTAAATTTATTGATGCGTGGGTAGAAGGTGAGTCCTTTGCTGAGGACTGATCATTTGTCCTCAGTCAGGGGGAGGTCTGGAGGGATGGTGAAAACTCGGCAGGGCTAATAGGTAGGGCCTGGTGTGGTGTGGAGCTGGCACCTAACGTCTCTACAGTCAGCCCTGCCTCAGCTGAGGGCCATACTCTCTCAGAATTGCAAAGGACCCACTCTGTACTATATCCTCAGGAGAATTCATACTCTCAACAAACAGTATTTCAACACCGTCTCAAACATCAAAAACTGTAAGTACAACAAACCTTTATCTACCCACCTCCATAACCAGCGCTCCTCAAACATTCCAGTAGATTCCCCCGGCCTCTGGAATTGCTCGGATACCATTAGCCATGCGGCTGCTGCAGCTACTATCCCCATGGTGATTGATGATGTAATGGCCACTTCCACAGCCACTTCCGCCCCTCCCAATTCCTCATGCACCACACGTGACATCACTTCTGCCCCTCACATCATCGCTGATGTCACACGCTGTGACTTCCGCACCCCCTACTGTCATGTTTGCCACCACTTCCGGCCCCACCAACACCACTCACCTGCATTCTGCTGGCACGCCCCCCACAGATCCCACTGTCACCATCCCCACCCCACAGAACCCTGAGGGTAACATCATTCTTGCTCACGACTCCACCCCCATTCCCCCCACCACCACACCCACTCCAGTTACAGGGTCCGCCCCCATTCCCAGCTCCACACCCACACCAGTTCCCAGCTCCCAGTCCTGCCGAGTTTTCAGCATTCCCCCTGACCTCCCCCTCATGGAAGATGAATGATCAGTCCTCAGCAAAGGACTCACCTGCATCCCCCTCGGAATACTTCAACCCCATGGCATCAATGTGGACTTCACCAGTTTCCTCATTTCCCCTTCCCCCACCTCACCCCAGTTCCAAACTTCCAGCTCAGCACTGTCCCCATGACCTGTCCTACCTGCCTATCTTCCTTTCCACCTGTCCACTCCACCCTCCTCTCTGACCTATTACCTTCATCCCACCCCCATTCATCCATTGTACTCTTTTCTATCTTCCCCCACCCTCCTCCCTGATTTATCACCTTCATCCCCATCCCCATTCACCGATTGTACTCTATGCTACTTTCTCCCCATCCGCACCCTCCTCTCACTTATCTTTTCACCCTGCAGGCACTCTGTCTCTATTCCAGATGAAGGGCTTTGCCCGAAACGTCGATTTTCCTGCTCCTCGGATGTGCCTGAACTGCTGTGCTTTTCCAGCACCACTCTAATCCAGTGTCTGCATAAAGAACCTACCTCTGATGTCTCCTCTGTACCTTCCTCCTATTACCTTAAAACTATGACCCCTCATGGCAGTCAATCTTGCCCTGGGGAAAGGTCTCTGACTATTGACTCTATCCATGCCTCTCATTACCTTGTATACCTCGATCAGGTCACCTCTCTTCCTCCTCCTCTCCAGAGAGAAAAGTCCAAGCTCAGTTAACCTCGCTTCATAAGACAAGCCCTCCAGACCAAGCAGCATCCTGGTAAACATCCTTTGCACCCTCTTCATAGCCTCCACATCCTTCCTATAATAGGGTGACCAGAACTGGATACAATATTCCAAATGTGGTCTTACCAGGGTTTTTTAGGGCTGCAGCAAAACCTCGCGGCCCTTAAACTCGATATGCTGCTAATGAAAGCCAAAACATCGTATGCTTTCTTAACAACCGTATCCACTAGGGTAGCAACTTTGAGGGATCTATGCACTTGCACACCAATTTCCTGCTGTTTCTCCACATTGCCAAGAATCCTGTCTTTAATCCTATATTCAGCATTCAAGTTTGACCTTCCAAAATGCATCATTTCACATTTATCCAGCTTGAACTCCATCTGCCATTTCTCAGACCCGCTCTTCATCCTGTCTATATTGTGCTGCAGCCTACAACAGCCCTCGATACTATCAACGACATCTCCAACCTTTGTGTCATTGGCAAACTTACTAACCCAGCCCTCAACCTCCTCATCCAAGTCTTTTATAAAAACTACAAAGAACAGAGGCTCAAGAACAGAGTCCTGCTGGATGCCACTCACCACTTGACCTCTTCATTTCTATCATTCCTTTCATGGTCACTGGTCATCCCAATATATTTTACAGTCAATTCAAGTAATTTTTATAAAGCACACTCATTGTTCTAATCAGGGGAAATGCAACAATTTGCGCACAACAAGTCTGCACAAATAGCAAAGTGATAATGACCAGACAATCTGTTTCAGTGATACTAATTGATTTTGGCTCAAAAACCGAGGAAACACAACAAAATAGTGCTGAGGAACTTTTGATGTCCACCTGAGAAGGCAGTTCCAGCTTGCTATAATGTTTCATCAAGAAAGAAAACACCTCTGACAGTCAACATTGCTTCCATATTGCACTGAAGTGTCAGTTTTGTGCTCAAGTCCTCAACATGAGATTTTAACCAGAACTTCTGATTCAGAAGCAATAGGGCTACCAACTGAAAAGAAAAATAAAGAATATATTTTCTTTGTCTCTCTTGCTTTCTTTTTTTAAGATTACAGCAATAGACCATGTTAAATTGTTGTCCAAAAATGTGCAGGTTAGGTGAACTGGTCATGCTAAGCTGCCCATAGTGTTTAGGGATGTGTAGGTTTGGTATAGTGGTCAGGGTAAATGTAGAGTAATATGGGAATGGGTCTGGGTGGGTTACTCTTCTAGGGAGGGTTGGTGTGGACTTGTTGGGCCAAATGGCCTATTTCCACACTTTAGGGATTCTACATTATCACTGAGACCGCCGGTATCTACGGCAATACTTAATAAGGAATGAACATCTGGGATTATTACAAATAGCAAATAGTGAAATATCGTCTAACTTTTGTCTAATTTATAGTGTACAATAATGCATTTGGTACCAAGAACAACAAACAATACAAGTCTGAATATGTTGTTTTCTTCACCGTGAACAAGAGTTGATTATTCTGGTCACTTATTAATAGTGATCTATTCAACTCAACTCACTTTAGGAACGATATCAAGAATATAGTTGGAGGACAGGAGACCTATTGGAATGATAAATGGAACAAAGGACTTTGTTGAATGGAATGACTAGAGAAGGTGGGACTGTTCTTGTTACAGCTCAAAAGGTGATAGGAAGATTGAATTTGCTGTTCAAAATTATTATAGGTTTCACTAGAATAAATAGAGATATCATTTTCAGTGGCAGAAGAACCAGTGATCAGAGAAAAAAAAAAATCAAGACAGTTTGCAACATAACCAGAGGTGAAATGAGGGAAAAAGCACTGAGTTGCTCGAATCCAAGATCAACTGTGTGCAAGGATGGAGCAAGCTAACTTCTAAAATGCAACTTGAGAAACATTTGAAGCATGTAAATTTACAGGGGTTTGGAAATGAACAGCCAGGCAATGAGGGCAAAAGTGAGGACTGCAGATGCTGGAAATCAGTGTCTAGATTAGAGTGGTGCTCGAAAAGCACAGCAGGTCAGGCAGCATCCGAGAAGCAGGAAAATTGACGTTTCAGGCAAAACCCATCATCAGGAATGAAGGCAGGGAGCCTCCAGGGTGGAGAGGAAAAATTGAGGAAAAATTGGCTGTTCTTTCAAAGACCTGGTGTAAAGACAATTGCAGGGGGCGGGGGGGGGGGGGGGGGGGGTGCATTGTCCTTCGGCATAGTAGTATTCTATGATTCTACAAAAAAAAGACAAAAACAGAAGTTTTTGCAAATATATTTGTGTCATTTCTAGTGAGATATTTGATCATTAAGTTCTGGTATGATGATTTTACATGAACCCATTAGAATATAAACTGCCCAAGGACATTGCAAAAAGTGATTGAAGCAGCAATTTTTAATACTACAATATTAACAATAAACAAATCAAATAAACAACATGGAGATGAAAAGATTAGTAGACCATTTACCTCATTTGCATCTGTAGGACTTGTCTGCACACAAATTGACAGCCCCATTTGCTTATGTAAGAGCAAAGTTAAAAACCGCACAACACCATGTTATTGTTGAACAGGTTTATTTGGAAGTACTAGCTTTCAGAGCGCTGCTCTTTCATGAGGTGGTTGTGGAGTATGAGATCATAAGACACAGAATTTATAGTAAAAGATTACAGTGTCACATAACTGAAATGATGCATTGAACAAACCTAGACTACTTTTAAGTCTTTCACTTTTTAAAATGGGTTGCAGGTTTTAGTTCATTAATATGTAAATCACTGAATTTCTTTTAAATCACTTTCTCAGGATAACGTAAAGTTTTATAAAAAAAAGGTGACATCTCAGCTCAAACAATGCACTAAAGGAGTGAGGTCAGAGTCTGTCTGTATCCCAGTCTTGAGTCAGATTCTTTCTATTTCCAAACTGCGCAATTATTCCTTTTGCTTTCTGGTTTTATCACTGATTATGGAAACTCTGCAAATGATAAGTTGTGAATGAAATAAGCCTGTTGAGTTATTCTTTAATGAGCTGGAACAATTTATTCCTACATGTAATCAAGAGCTGCATATACCCATTTTCCAGTACGCAAGTATTGTGCAGCTAGATGTAGCCAATTCTGCCATATTTCGAACATATCTTGAAAATTCCACTTTGGAAATAGAACCAGTCTGACTCAAGTTTGGGATACAGACACACTCTGACCTTACACCTTTAATGCATTGTCTGAGCTAAAATGTCACCTTTTGTTATAAAACCTTAAGTTATCTCAAGAAGGTGATTTAAAAGAAGTTCTGGGATTTACATATTAATGAACCAAAACCTGTAAACCATTCTAAAAGATGAAAGACTTAACAGCAATCTAGGTCTGTTCAATATATCATTTCAGTTGCATGACACTGTAATCTTTTGCTATAAATTCTGTGCCTTATGATCTTATACTCCACAACCACCTGATGAAGGAGCAACAGTCCAAAAGCTAGTGCTTACAATTAAACCTGGACTATAACCTGGTGTTGTGAGATTTTTAAACTTTGTCCACCATAGTCCAACATTGGCATAACTCCTCCACTTAACAGCAGTAACTGAAATTCACAAATAAGTAATTTCTTGTAAAGCATTCTATAATATGTGATGTGAAATGTATCATATTGATTCAATTTTATTCTTCTTAATATCATACAGTATGTTTTATTATGATGCAGATATTTTGTTCTTTTGTATCAATGTAAAGCATCAGTTTCACATCAATGCAAAAGTGATGGTGTGATTGCAGAGTCAGGTCAGTCATGTGACTCGCCTGAGCACAATAGTGGTAAGATCACTTTGAATATGCAGTCAACATGATTTGATGTTTGTACACAGCATGATATAACTTCTGCTTGTTACAAACTGTATTTTAACTTCTTTGACTCTCTTTGGGATCTTTTACAACCTCCTTTTCACTGTTGGTAATGTTCTAATGGAAAGGTTATTCTCATCGAAGCTCTCATAACCTTACAAATTAGTCACCGAGGGAGTAGATCTCTGCCTGTATATCCAAGCACACACACTGAGTTCATTTATCACTAACCTCAATATGACATACAGTTATTCTAGTATTCAACTTTACCAATAGTCGATTAGCTGTGTTGATGCTCATACTTGGACCATAACAGATCAACATGCATGTTTTATTGTTGTGGTTAATGGTAAATATTGAGACTTCCAAATGGAGTTGAAAGGGCTGGCAACAGTGAAACAGACTTACTTGGAGGCCATATAACAAAATTTATACTTGGGGAATTGAAAACGACTGCTGACTAATAAATGTAGAATTGCATTAGCTGTTTAATTACTTCAAGAATTCCTGTTGTTGAGCATATATGATGTTTCAGAGGCAGAACATGATAAAATGCAATTTTAAAAAAGTTATTTGTCAGAATCCTTTACTAAGGGCCAGAATGATCTGCTGTCATGCCAGTAATTAATGCAATAGACTATTGATCAGTGAAAATGCTTACACCCAGAAGGGTCTTCCTATGCAAATTACAGATATTAAAACATCCATGCCAGCAGACAGCATAATATTATACAGTTAACAGACTACACATTTAACTACAAAAGTCTGATAGCAGAAGATCCTACTAATACAAAGATCATTGATAACTATAACTCATTATTAATGACTGACTATCTTTTCTGGCCTTGTTGTAATTTTCCTTTTCAAACTTGGGAATGGCAAGATTTGCAAAGTCCTATTCCCAAATGGACCTTTCCAGCTTACATAACCTACTTGATTTTAATGTAATTGGACATAACTCAATAACTGTGCAGTACATTTTGTCCTTTTGGTTGCTTGTTTTAGGTTTAGAATTGAATCTCGTATTAAGATAGCCCGAATTATATTATCATAAATTAAGGACAGGTGTGGGCTTTGTTACCTAACAACTCTGGGCATTTCTTGTGGCTGCATTTTCGAGGTCTCAAAACAATTAAAAGGTGGGAGAATGATTTTGCAAGATCCTTTAGAATGCTTTCGTATTTTGGGGGCTTTTTTTGAAGGGGCACATGTGGAATATTGGTAGCCATGTGGCCAACTAAACTGTGCAATTACTCCTTTTATCTTACTTTCTAGCTCTAACACGGACTATGGAAATACTCTGCAATGATAAGTTGTGAACGAAGTAAGCCTGCTGAGTTATTCTTTAATGAGCTGGAACAGCATATTCTCACATATAATCAAGAGCTGCACATACCCATTTTCTAGTACACAAGTATTGTGCAGCTAAATGTCACCAATCCTGCCATATTTAGAATTCAGTTGGCTGGACAGATGGTTTCTAATTAAAAGTGACACCAACAGCATGGGTTCCTGTACCAGTTGCAGTTACTATGAAGGACTTTACCGCTCTCCCCTTGCCTCAGGTGTGATACTCTCAGTTTATACCACCACCAGCCATTTCTCTTAAATGAGAGAGCATCCCGATTATCTGGTAAGACAATGGTAACTTTCTTTTACTTTTTATTCAGAATTAAGATGCAGTTGACGATATAAGACCAGCATTTAAGGAACTGACTATATAAAAGGAAGGTAAAAATGCCAAGAGTAAGTTTCACAAAAATGTTTTTAAAGAAAATGATAAAAGGTTGTATGTTACGGAAGGCTGTTTTGTTTTAAATATTAGGAAACCTTCTAAGATGATACTGGAAGATTAGGTATATTCTTAAATCAGAAGATTCTTGGACACTTAGAGGGGATCTTTTGATGAAACACCAGATGTAATACTTGAACAGAGGGCAAACAAATAAAGGCAGAGTAAATTACTGCAGATGCTGAAATTTACACTGAAAACAAAAAAAAAATCCTGGAAATCAGGCCGCATTAGAGTTCTGATGGAGTCATCTGGACTCTCTCTCTCCATGGATGCTGCTCGACCCAATGTGATTTCCAGCATTTCTTTTTGCTTTCAGCAAACAAATAAATCTAGACCACTGCAGTATTTGTTGTATTTATAGTTATGCACACAAACTCTGTGCTGGTACACAGGTCACAAGATAATTATGATATTCTCTGCTCTGGATAGGTGGAGGGAGTGATGTTGATGGGTGTTTGTGTTTATCTGTAGCTATTAAACAGAAATCAATCAGCATGTCCCAAATTGAATCGTTAGTATGTGTTTCATCTCAAGGGAAGTTATGCCAATCCTGAAATGAACATTGGTTAGTATAAACATAGAGGTCTGTGTGTGGTACTGGTTGCCATATTGTAAAAACATTGCAGAGTTAAGGGGGAGGGTGAATGGAAGATTTATAAGGACTACATTACAAATGTTGGTTCAGAAAAGGATTACAGGATGGATCTTTATTCTATGAGAAATAGAAAGCTGAGGATGTGACCGAATGCATGTCTTTAAAATTACGAACACAGAGCAGATACAGAGAATGCTTATTTGTGTGGGGAAAAAAAATAACAAGAGGCCATCGGTATAAGTCAAAATGCCGGAACTTCCTCCTTAATGGCATTGTGGCTTTACCGAAACCAAATGGCTTATGTCAATTCAAGAAAGCAGTTCACCACCACCCTCAAGGGCAATTAGGGATGGGCAATAAATGCTGACCCAGCCAGTGATGCCCACATCCTGTGACTAAAACATAATGAATCTAAAAGGAAATTCAGACATAGAACATAGAACGTGACAGCATAGTACAGGCCCTTTGGCCCTCAATGTTGTGCCAACCTGTGAAAATAATCTGATGCTTATTTAACCTACATCATTCCATTATTATCCATATGTGTGTCCAATGCCCATTTAAATGCCCTAAACATCGGCGAGACTACTACTGTTGCAGGCAGGCCCTTCCACTCCCCTTTTACTCTCCGAGTGAAGAAACTACCCTGAATATCTGTCCTAAATCTATCACCCCTCAATTTATAGCAATGTCCCCTTGTGCTAGCCTTCATCATCTAAGAGAAAAGGCTTTCATTGTCCACCCTACCTAACCCATTGATTATCTTATACGTCTTAATTAAGTCACTTTTCAATCTTCTCTCCAATGAAAACAGCCTCAGTTCTGTCAGCCTTTCCTCGTAAGTCCTTCCTTCCATACCAGGCAACATCCTAGTAAATCTCCTCTGAACTGTTTCCAAAGCTTCCACTTCCTTCCTATAGTGTGGTAACCAGAACTGTACGCAATACTCCAGATGCAGCCTTACCAATGTCTTGTACAACTGAAGCATGACCTCGTGGTTCTGAAACTCAATCCCCCTACCAATAAACGCCACACAGCATATGCCTTCTTAACAACCCTATCAACCTGATAGAGTGTCAACTCTCAGGGATTTATGCACCAGGATCTCTCTGTTCATCTACACAGCCAAGAATTTTACAATTAGCCCAGTACTCGACATTCCTGTTATTTCTTCCAAAGTGAACAACCTCAAATTTTTCCACATTAAACTCCATTTGCCACTTCTCAGTCCAGTTCTGCAATTTATCTATGTCTCTCTGTAGCCCACAACATCCCTTGGCACTATGCCTACCTTAGTGTCATCCACAAATTTACTAACCCATCCTTTTACACCACATGCAGATCATTCACAAAAATGACAAACAGCAGTGGCCCCAAAACAGATCCTTGCAGCACCCCACTGGTAACTGAGCTCCAGGATAATCATTTCCCATCAACCATCACCCTCTGTATTCTTTCAACTAGCTAAATTCGGATCCAAACCATTAAGTCACCTTCAATCCTGAAACTCTGTATTTTGTGCATATGTCTATCATATGTGGAGCCTTCTCAAACACCCTACTGATATCCATATACACCACATCAATCGCTTTACCTTCATCTACCTGTTTTGTCACCATCTGGAAGAACTCAATAAGGTTAATGAGGCATGACCTAAACTTTACAAAACTATGTTAGCTGTCCCTAATCAAATTACTCCTTTCCAGATGATTATAAATCCTACCTTTTATAACCCCTTCGAACACCTTACCCATAGCTGAAGTAAGGCTTACTGGCCTATTATTACCAGGGTTGTCCCGACTCCCCTTCTTAATTTGCTATTCTCCAGCCTCCTGGTACCAGTCCTACTGACAATGATGACATAAAGATCTGCAATCTCTTCCTTGGCTTCCCAGAGAACCCGAGGATAAATCCCATCTGGCCCAGGGGTCTTATCTATTTTCAGATTTTCCAAAATTGCTAAAACCTCCTCTTTGTAAACATCAATCACATCTAATCTTGTCGCCTGCATCTTTGCATTCTCACTAACATTACCCTTTTTCAATGTGAATACTAACAAAAAGTATTCATTAAGTGCTTCCCCATGTCCACAGAGTCCACAGATTTCCACTACTATCTTTGATTGGCCTTAATCTTACTCTAGTCATTCTTTTATTCCTGCTATTCTTATAGAAGGCCTTAGGGTTTTCCTTGATCCTATCCGCCAACAACTTCTCATGTCCCCTCCTGGCTCTTCTTAGTCTCTGTTTAGATCTTTTCTGCCTAACTTATAACTCTCAAGCTCCCTATCTGAGCCTTTACACCTCATCCTCACATAAGTCTTCTTCTTTCTCTTGACAAGAGCCTCAACTTCTTTCGTAAAACATGGCTCCCTCTCTCGACAACTACCTCCTTGCCTGATAGACATATACTTATCAAGGACCCGCAGTAGCTGTTCCTTGAATAAGCTCCACAACTCAAGTGTGTCTATCCCCTGCAGTTTCCTCTCTCACAAATCCTCTCTATCCAAGGAGAGCTAGGAATGATAGAACTAACAGACAGAGTGGTGAAAGTGAAAACGCACTTAAGAGGAAACTAGGTGAAAATATGAGGTAGATGAGAAGGTAATCATGGTAATATTATATGATGGAAAGCTTGCATTTGTCCAGTTGAGCTGAATGACCTGTTTCTCTGGAGTTCTGAGGAAGGGTCACTTGACCAGAAATGTTAATTTTGATTTTTTTCTCAACAGGTGCTCCCAGATCACCTGAGCTTTTCCACCAATTTTTATTTTTAATTTGGCCTGTTTTATTGTTGTGAATCCTCAGCTTGTAATCCTACACATGCAACTGGGCTAATGATGAGAGTGTATAATTGTGCTTCGTGCTTACAGCATAAAATAAAAACCTTCTGCTGACAAGACATGGATATTAAGTGAAGATTGACTTGGGGTTTTGTGATCTACCATCCATAATTGAAAAACCCGCTGCTCTTTTCTTTGTAGCTTTCTCATTGAAGAAGTGGTCTTGAGGAATTTACCAGCAGGTGGTCAGTTCCAGTGAAACCTTTCCCCAATGAAAGTTGGCTTGTTCAGCAGGATAAAAGAAAAGATTGGACAAGGAACACCATGACAATGTCTTCAGCTTGTTGCCTGTAGGGATACAATTATTTAAATTACATGCGAGTGATAATGGAATTTTTTTTATCTCTGCTCTTCCCGAAATCTCACGTTGCATTAATGAGGCCTTCAAAACCACCCACGGAGTTGTTATTAGCCCCAAAGCAACACATCAAACTATTCAAGTTAACCCGATATATTGTATAATGTGGGAATTAACTGAGTTATCCCCATTGAGCTGATTTTTTTGAAATGGTTAGATCAAGCAGATAAAACTAGATACTAACAATTCTCCTTCTTATATCAAAGAGTAAACTCAAAGCCGATGAAGTGTTACTGAATATAGTCTGAGTGTGTTATGAATCTAAAACATAAGAAACAGCAGCAGAAATAGCCTGATAATGTACCATGTTATCAAGCCTGCTGCATCATTCTGCATGATCATAGCTAACTTCCGCCTCTTCCCAATATTCCTTGATTCCTTGACAGACCAAAATCCTTCTATTCAACCCTTAAATATATTAAATAATTGAGCATCCACTATCATTTGGGATAGAGATTTCAACAGAGAAATTGACTAAACAAAACTATTTACAATAATATATTTTAAGATTTCAAAGCACACAATAAAAATACTATCCTATTAATCCCCAAAGCATTTCTCCATAGTACTCAAACACCAAATAAAGGTTTCTTTTCAATCCCAACTTTTGACTTAGCTGTGGCTTTAATTCAGAAAAGTCAGAATGTGACAGCAGCTTCAGTGATGGCCCGGTGCCATTATTGCTGGACTGTTAATCCAGAGATCCAGGTAATATCCTGCGGACCTGGATTTGAATTCCACTATGGCCGACGGTGAAGTTTGAACTCAATTAAAAACAAAATCTGGAATTAAGGATCTAACGGTGACTATGAATCCATTGTTGATTGCCGGAATAACTCAACTGGTTCACTCATGTCCTTTACCTGATCTGGCCAACATGTGACTCCAGACCCAGAACAATGTGGTTGACTCTTGACTGTCCTCTGAGCAATAAATACTGGCTTAGCCAGCAACGCCCTCAGCCCGTGAATGAATACAGAAAAAGAGTTGTGTTTTGTCTTTCTCATGTTCACATATTCCTCAGGATTTTAACCAAACCATTCCAGTATGGAGCATTTAAATTAAACTCCTTACTTGAGCTAACCTCTTTTGAAAAATTCTAATGAACTTTGCTTTCTCATGAGCAATTGTTTCACACATTTAGCTTCTGCCAAGACTTTTGCAAAGCTGCCCAGACTGACCTTCAAACTTTCTTTCTAAATATTTCTCCATTGAAGATTTCTGCTCCTTAATTGATACCTATATCTCTTGGTTATTGACTCCTCTACAAAAGGGAAGGTTTTTACCCTATCTACTTTATCTATGCCCCTCATAACATTGTACACCTCAGTCAGACCCCCCCTGTTAGCCATGTCTGTTCTTAGGAAATTCTATCCCACTCTATCTCCATCTTACCATGTGCCATTCCCAGGCCAACCCACCACTGAACGGTTATCTGCCAAAAGACAAACATTGCTAGCATCTGCACTGTCTTTAAGAGCACTATGTGTACTGGTTACATACTTTTCCTGTTTGAAGATCCACTCTAGACTTGTGATAATCCTTCACCAAAGCCCAGTGGTCACCGGCATCTTGTCGTTGACTACTTCCCAAGAAAACAAAAAAAGGAAAAATGGGAAACTATAGGCAGTCAGCAGGGGAATGATATGAAGTTACGATGAAGTAAGTCTTAATATAGCTGGAAGCATATGATAGATTAGAGCAGATCCGTATAATTTTACAAAAGAGAAATCCTGCTTGATAAGTTCATTTGTTTTTTTTTAAGGGTGCAACTAAAATGGCGCAGAAGAGGGATTCAGTAGATATGCTACTCCTGGATATTCAAAAGGAATTTGATCAGTTGCCACATAAAAGGTTAATAATTAGGCGAACTTAAGGCTGATGACTCGTAGGCAATAGTTTAAGGGTTGGTCAATGGATGGCAAACAGAGAGTGGTCATGAGTATTTTCAAGCTGGCAGTCTATGACTAAGGAACTAACAGATATTTTATTCCCTTTTGAATATTCCTTTTGAATATCCAGGAGTACCACATTTACTGGTCCTCTCTTATGCACCATTTTAGTTGTACCCTTAAAAAATCAAGTGAACTTATCAAGCAGGATTTCTCTTTCATAAAATCACATGGACCTGCTCTGATCTATCATATGTTTCCAGGTGTATTGTTAGATAGAAAGATAGACAGACAGATAGAAGAATACAGCGCAGTACAGGCCCTTTGGCCCTCGATGTTGCGCCGATCCAAGCCCACCTAACCTACACTAGCCCACTATCCTCCATATGCCTATCCAATGCCCGTTTAAATGCCCATAAAGAGGGAGAGTCCACCACTGCTACTGGCAGGGCATTCCATGAACTCACGACTCACTGAGTAAAGAACCTACCCCTAACATCTGTCCTATACCTACCACCCCTTAATTTAAAGCTATGAGGGCTTATGCCCGAAACATCGATTCTCCTGTTCCCTGGATGCTGCCTGACCTGCTGCGCTTTTCCAGCAACACATTTTCAGCTTTAAAGCTATGCCCCCTTGTAATAGCTGACGCCATACGTGGAAAAAGGTTCTCACTGTCGACCCTATCTAAACCCCTAATCATCTTGTACACCTCTATCAAGTCACCCCTAAACCTTATTTTCTCCAATGAAAACAACCCCAAGTGCCTCAGCCTTTCCTCATACGATCTTCCTACCATACCAGGCAACATCCTGGTAAACCTCTTCTGCATCCCTTCCAGTGCCTCCACATCCTTCCTATAGTATGGTGACCAAAACTGCACACAATACTCCAGATGCGGCCGCACCAGAGTCTTATACAACTGCAACATGATCTCAGGACTCCGGAACTTAATTCCTCTACCAATAAAAGCCAGTATGCCATATGCCTTCTTCACCGCACTATTTACCTGGGTGGCAACTTTCAAAGATCTGTATACATGGACACCAAGATCCCTCTGCTCATCCACACTACCGAGTATCTGACCATTAGCCCAGTACCCCATCTTTTTGTTACTCTTACCAAAGTGAATCACCTCACAATTAGCTACATTGAACTCCATTTGCCACCTTTCTGCCCAGTTCTGCAGCTTATCTATATCCCGCTGTAACCTGCCACATCCTTCCTCACTGTCAACAACTCCTCCGACTTTCGTATCATCCGCAAACTTGCTCATCCAACCTTCTAGCCCCTCCTCCAGGTCATTTATAAAAATGACAAACAGCAATGGTCCCAAAACAGATCCTTGCGGAACACCGCTAGTAACGGCACTCCAAGATGAACCTTTACCATCAACTACTACCGTCTGTCTTCTTCCAGCCAGCCAATTCCTAATCCAAACCTCCAACTCACCCTCAATGCCATACCTCCGTATTTTTTTTAAGTAGCCTACCATGGGGAACCTTATCAAATGCCTTACTAAAATCCATATACACCACATCTACCGCTTTACCCTCGTCCACCTCCTCAAAGAATTCAATAAGGTTTGTGAGGCACGACCTGTCCTTCACAAAACCATACTGACTATCCTTGATCACATTATTCCTATCCAGATGTTCATAAATCCTATACCTTACAATTCTCTCTAAGACTTTGCCCACAACAGAAGTGAGACTCACTAGTCTATAGTTACTAGGGTTATCCCTACTCCCCTTCTTGAACAAGGGATCCACATTTGCTATCCTCCAGTCTTCTGACACTACTCCTGTAGACAACGAGGACATAAAAATCAAGGCCAATGGCTCTGCAATCTCCTCCCTTGCTTCCCAGAGAAAGACTTACTTGATCATAACTTTGTATCTTTCCCCAGCTGACTGCCTATTGTTTCCCCTTTTGCCTTTCCTTCTTTTCTTGAGAGAAGTAGTGTAACATTTGCCAACATCCAACTGACAGGATCATAACTGAATCTAAGAAAGATAAATAATAATATTATGCATTAAGAGCTGGTATCTATCTTTCATTTGCAAATGTTGGTAGTGGAAAGATTGAAACATTTGATATTATGCTAGATACTCTCAGTTTCTTGCCTCACACACAATATCCTTTGGTTCAAAACATTTGGCCCATCATAAAAAACAGTTAATATCAAAAGAAGTTAAGTCGTCAACCCAACTTGGTTTTCAAACCAGCAGTTTTACCTTTGTGAACTTCATTTTTCTTGCTTCAAGGAATGAATTCACAGTTGGTTACAATTACACCAGCAGAAAAACCCATCTTAGACCATGTACTGTAATGTGTTTCCAATTTCATCAAAGAGCTACTTGTCCCGTTAACGTTCTTCTTTAACTTTAGGACTACTCCTTTCAACTGGACCCCATTGAATTATACTTGTGATGCCAATTTTTGCATCAAATGTTTGTCTTTTTTGATTAATCAAGTGGGCAATATAGGACCTGTGGTATGATTGTGAGAAATGTTTTAGTGGGGTTCTGAGTGACCTTCTTCCCTCAAAACCACGCATACAGATGAAAAGGGCATTTGCATTGCAATCTGTTGGACATCAATGGATGGAAAGTGACAACACTGTTTGCTTATGAAACAACAATTACTGCATTTCAGAAATGTAATACTTCATAAAGGTTCTAGGAGTTATGCAACAGAAAGCCACAATGAAAAAAGTAAGCATTTTACGTTCAACAGGTCCCTCCTTAATTTATCTTAAGATATTTAAAATGCCTCATAAATTTGCAGAAAGAAAAAATTAAATGTAAATACATATTTTACTCCATTATTGATGTTACATGAAGAGATTTCACTTCACATAGTATTTTGCATCTGCAGGTCTGAAGTTACAAACAGTAATATTAGTTTTTATTTATATACACCCATCTACTGCATGGCCATGCTCAGAAAACTTACAGCTTCACTACTTAGGAATATACTAGTCCATCTTTCAAAAGTAAAAGATGTCAGTGAATGAATGCACAGGTTGGAGGTAGTGAACTATGAATGATCAAATCAACAGCTGAATGATAGCACACAAATCATGCTAATGGTTCAGGGGAGAAGAAATACTGTACTCAGGAAGAATAAAAACAGGAACCGTGACAAAACAATCCCAAAAGAGAGATATAAATATTGGGAGTAAGATGATTAGAAGATGCCCATCATATGGTGAGCTGTACTAGCGCTCAATAAGGCTGTGCTTTAAAGAGAAAGATCAATGACTTAAAGCCTAAGGGAAGAAATCAAGCTTCAGGCAAGATAGCAAACTGTCTCATAATCAGGTAGAGCAGTCAACGTTGTTTACATGGATTTTATGATGTGGAGGTGTCAATGTTGGACTGGGGTGGACAAAGTTAAAAATCACTCAACACCAGGTTATAGTCCAACAAGTTTCATTGGAAGTACAAGTTTTCAGAGAGCTGCTCCTTCATGAGGTAGCTAGTGGAACAGGATCGTTGGACACAGAATTTATAGCAAAAGATCATAGTGTCATACAATTGATGCGATGGATTGAACAAACCTAGATTGCTGTTGTCTTTTGTCTTTTAGAATGGGTCACAGATTTTGATTCATTGATACGTAAATCCCAGAACTTCTTTCAAGTAACATTCACAAGATAACTTAAGGTTTTATATAAAAAAAAGGTGACACCTCAGCTCAGACAATGCATTAAAGCTGTGAAGGGAGACCCTGTATGTATTCCAATCTTGAGTCAGACTGGTTCTATTTCCAAAGTAGGAATTTATAAAATGTCACTTGGATTGACTGCCTACAGATGGTATGCTTTTTGAACAAAATACACCATATCTGCAAACACAATTCTGCAAATGCAAATTCTGCGTGAGTGTGTGAGTATATCAGTATGTGTAGGTTTGCTTGTGTGCGGGTGTGTGTGTGTGAGAGTGTATAGTTAAGTGGGGTTACCTGTAATGTGTCATGGCTTTTCGTAAAGCCTTTGACAAATTTCCACATGGTAAACTAATTAGTAAAGTTAGATCACGTGGGATCAGAGTGAGCTTGCCAATTGGATACAATGGTAGGAGACAAAGGGAGGGGTAGAGGGGTGTTCTTTGGACTGAAGGCCTGTGATCAACAATGTTCCACTGGGATCGGTACTGGGTCCACATTTGTTCATTATTTACAGAAATGATTTGGGTGATAATATAGTAGGCATAGTTAGTAAGTTTGCGGATGACACCAAAATTGGTTAAATAGCAGACAGTAAAGAAGGTTACTTAAGATTACAAAGAGCTCTTGATCAATTGGCAGCTGGAGTTTAATTTGGATAAATGTGAAGTATTCCTCTTTAGTAAAAAAGACAAGGACAGGACTTAAGCAATTAATGGTAGGGCACTGGGTAGTGTTGTAGAACAGAGAGGCCGAGGGGTTCAGGTACATAATTTGCATCACAAGTAGACAGGGTTGTTAAGAAGGTGTTCCGTGTGCTTGCCTTCATTGCTTAGACCTTTGAGCTTAGGAATTTGAATGTCATGTTGGTGTTGTACAGGATCTTGGTGAGGCCTTTTCTGGAGCACTGTATGCAGCTCTGGTTACCTGGTCATGGGAAAAATATTATTAAATTGGAGAGGGTTCAGAAAAGATTTGGCAGTTTGTTGCCAAGACTAAAGGGTTTGAGTTATAAGGAGAGGGTGGATAGGGTGGGCCTTTTTTCACTGGAGCATAGGAGGTTAAGCAGTGACCTTATGGAAGTTTATAAAATTATGAGGGGCATAGAAAAGCTGAATAATCAATGTCTTTTCCCTAGGATTGGGAAGTTCAAGACCAGGGGGCATATTTTTAAGGTGAGAGGAGAAAGTTTTAAAAAGAACATGAGGGGCAACTTTTTACACAGAGAGTGGTTTGTGTGTGGAATGAACTGCCAGAGGCAGCAGTGGATGTAGATATAGTTTAAAATGTGAAAAAACATGAATAGGAAAGGTATGGGAGGATATGGGCCAAAAGCAGGCAAGTGGGACTACTTTAATTTGTCATTTGTAGCTATCTATCATCCTGACTTGGAACTACATCGCTGTTCCTTTATTTTTGCTGCATCAAAATTCTCAAACTTTGCCTTAAACAGAACTGAATGCATCAATTCCTTGGATCAAGAAGATATATCAGCAAGGTCTTCTCAAGAGCAGTTATAGATGGATAGTAAATGCTGGACCTTGCTAATGATGTCCACATCTGTAAAGGATAAAAGAAAGAATATGGCAAGGTATAAAGTGAATTGTATAGTTGCTATTGGAAGTATTGCATTATTATGGATTCCTTTTCCGAAATTCAATATCCAATTGGAACTAACATGAAAAATAAGTGGTACAATTGAAGTTGCAAGGGTTGCATTTTGTGCAGCCTTTTCTGATTTATATTTTAGAAAATTGGTCTGCTTAAATTACTTACTTTAACCATTCAGAAAAGTGCAACATGTAGTTTTTTTTTCTCTACTACAGGCAGATTTAATGCACCAATTTACACATAATGTTTAATCACATTATGTGCCAGACTTTTAATCACATAAATATACATTATTCAGCAGATAGTTTAATAAGTAGTCAGTCATGAATTTAGAGCTGTCGGCTAGTTTTGTTCTCCTGGTGTTCAGAAACTACTCAAGGGATATTGTTTCTTCAGGTTCCAGTTTAGTAATGACCAATCATATGCAAATTAATACTCTGTCTAAACAAGGATTACACTATTATCATCATGTCCATTTTAGTGAATCAGACAATCAGAGGTACATATCAATCTTGCTTTATGTTTAATCACAAAGTTCATTACAATTCAAGTTTTTGAAATAATTATGACATTTTCAATGTCTGTCCATTTACAGTTATTTTCCTTTGATCTTTTATTGGAAATGAGCATCAACATTTATTGCCCATCGCAAATTGCCTTGGGACTGAATGGCTTGTTAGACCAATTCAGAGGGCAGTTAAGAGTCAACCACATTGCTGTAGGTCTGGAGTCACATGCAGCCAGGCCAAGGAAGGATAATAGATTTCCCTTCTTAAAGAGCAGTAGGGAACCAGATGGATTTTGCAATAATCAGTTATGTTGCTGTAGCAACATTCTTGAGAATATAATAGACAAGATTCGGAGATTCATATAGCAGAAAAATTCCTTCAGCCCATCTAGTCTTCACTGATATAACTACCACTAAAAGTCCGCTAATCCTAATGTCCTGCACTTATCCCATATCTTTGAATGTTATAATATTTGAAGTACTCATTCAAATATTTTTTTACAGGTGGTAAAGTTTCCAGCCTCCACTAACTTCCCTGGCAGTGCATTCCAGATTCCCACCACCCTCTGAGTCAAAACATTCCTTTCGAAAATTCCCTCTGAATCTCCTGCCCTTACTTTAAAACTGTACCACCTTGTGATTGATCCTCAACCAAGGGAAACAGTTGTTCTCTATTCTGCTTGATCATGACTCTTACACACTTCAATCATATCCGTCCTCAGTCATTCCTGTTCTAAAGAAAACAATCCAAGCCTATGTATTCCCTCCTTATAGCTCAAATTCTCCATTGCATTATGTCCTGGCTAATATCCTTTGTGCTCCTCTCATGCTATCACATCCTTCTTGTAGTGAGGTGACCAGAATACTACACAGGACTTCCAGTTGTGGCCTCACTAATGCTCTGTACAACTTCAACATTACCTCCTTACTCTTATACTCTATGCCATGATTTATGAAAGAAAGTGACCCATATGTCTTCTGAAACTATTCATATACTCTGCCAACTTCAGGAATCTATGAATAATTATCCCAAAATCCCTTTGTTCCTCTAAAGTGCCCAATGTCCTGCCATTCATTAAATGCCCCTTCACCTTGTTTCTTCTTTCAAATTGCATCACTTCACACTTATCAGGGTGAAATACCAACTGCCACTGGTCTTCCCATTAGACCTGGCAGTAAGGTTGAAATTAACTCGGAGACGATGAGATCTGAAGATGCTGGAGATCATAGTTGAGAGTGTGTTGTTGGAAAAGCACAGCAGGTCAGGTAGCATCTGAGGAGCAGGAAAATCAACACTTCCAGCCAGAGCCCTTCATCAGGATTCCCATCAGACCTACCCATCTATGACCTGCAACCATCTTTTTTCACTATTAACCACTCTACCTATCTTCTTGTTCCATATTTATTAAATTGAATTGAAATTCCACCAGCTGCCTTGACCAATAACATCAGTACAATAGCCTTGTTGTCTGGATAACCTGTCTATTGAAATTACCACCATCTTATCAACGCAAAAAGGAAAGAGTGAGGATTGTGGAGTCACTCTCGACTCTGATCTCCAGCATCTGCAGTCCTCGCTTTCTCCTGGCTGATTTGTGATGCTAATTTCATGATTTCAATTGTTCTGCCCACGACCCAAGAAATTACAGAGTTGTGAATGCACCCCGGTCCATCACGCGAATCAACCTTTCATCCATTGTCTCCATCTCTACTTAGTGCTACCTAAGAAAAGCAACCAGCATAACAAAGACTTTGTACACCTTGGTTATACTCTCATCCAACCACTTCCTTCATGCAGATGATAGAAAAGTTTGAAAACATGTATCAACAGAATCAAGAATAGCTTCTTCCCTGCTGTTATCCGACTTATTAATTGACCTTGCATGCATTAAAATTTATCTTTCTCCACACCTTCTTTGTAGCTGTGACACTATTGAGATGATTCTTTCAGAGTTTAATTTGTCCAGTTTGTTTTTAATGGAGAAAGCTTGAGGCAGAGGTACAGAGTGGTTTTCTCAGAACGAATAAAATAAATGGCTCATGAGACCTTTTTTTTTTAAAATGTTGGAACAATAGAAGCAGCCTGAATGGGTGAGGTAAAGCTCCCACAGAACCAGGATTTTTAGTTTTTGCTTTCTGCAGGTGCTGGGGTTTTGAAACTGGATATGAAAGCTTTTTGTTATAGTTAAAAGCCAGTGTTCTCTTCCTGTCACTAGAGTTGTATGTGAGACAATCTATTTTACTAAATCTGCCTTTACCAAGGGTATGATTATGGAATGTTATTATATTGGAACAGTCAATTAATGTTAGTTAATATGCATATATGATTTTGTTAAACATTTCATTTGAGTTATATTTAAGCCTTTTTTTTCCTCTGTATTTTAATATAGTATCAAAATAAAGTACATTTTGCTTAAAATCAAGTAGTTTGGTAAATCAAATTGTATCTGGAATGCAACGCCTTTTACTTACCTTTAAAAAAAGAAAAAAAGTTATAGTCAAGGTTCCCTGCTTAATATATTTTTGAGAGGATTTGGTCTGGACCATAACAAAATGGGAATTCTTATCAAGACCAAAATTTCTAATTCTAGGTTTTGTTTAGGATTATTGTACTCAAGGTCAGCGAGTGGTGAGTGTTGGTGTTTTATTTCAGGTATTGTATTCAGTTGCTTTACATAGGGTATGCCTTGTGCAGTAATGGCTCTTTCAGTCTTAAGAGTGAAAGATGAAAGGTAGGAGTAATGATTAGGACAGTAACAGAGAGCAATCCCATCATAGTCAAAGGCCTGGTGGGGATCAGTTTAAATATTGCCAAGCATTGCCTAAGTTTGGCAAGGAGGATGTAGAAGCCTTTTTTTCATTTCATTTGAGAAAGTGGCTAAACAAATGAAATTGCCAGTGACCATGTGGGTATTATTGATTCAAGCAAAGTTGGTAGGTAGAGCGAGTGAGGCAGTTGCATCACTATCAGAGGAGGTATCTGGGGTGTATGAGGAGATTAAGAAAGCCATCTTAAGTGCATATGAGCATAGAAGCCTACAGACAACATTTAGGAATCTAAGGAGGGACCCTGGTCAAACATACATAGAGTTTGAAAGGATCAAACAAAGTAATTTTGATAGGTGAATAAGGGCATTAAAGTTAGATCAAACAGACAATACTCTTCAAGAGATGGTTATTTTGGAGTTCCAAAATTAACTTGCTGAAATAGTGAGAACACATGAGGAAGAGCAGAGAGTTAAAACAGCAAGATTAGCAGCAGAAATACCAAATGTTTATGAGTTGGTTCATAAATTAAAGTTTGGCTTCTGACATCAATTTCAATCCATGATGGATAGAGAAATCCTCAGATGGTAAGGAAAAGGGAGATCCTACTGAAGATAATAAAGATAGTTTACCACAGGGTAGAAAGGAAATCCATGAGGGGGAAAGAGAAGTTAAAAAAGCCCAGATGTTTTCACTGGAATAAAGTAGGCTATATGAAGTTACGATGTTGGCAGCTTTGAAAGGACTTGGGAAGATAGATGTGGGAAAAAGGATAATCCAGTAAGTTTTATTGAAGTGGTAAAGGTTGAGGTTAAAAAGCTGCAAAAGGGTTCGCAACCTGGTCAAGGGTTGGTTGCGAAGAAAGTGCCAGATCTCTTTAAAGAATTTACTTGCCTGGGGAAGGTTTACTTTTGTGCATGCCAGGAGGAGTGGGTAAAGAATTTAAGATTTTAAGGGATACAGGAGCAAGTCAATCTTTGATGGTGAGGGATGAAGAGATATGTAATTCAGAAAGTGTATTACCATAAAAAGAGAGAATACATAAGGTTCATCATGAGAAGAGCAGTGTTCCATTATATAAAGTGAGGTTGGAAAGTCTGGTGAAAAGCGGTGAAGTCTTGTTAAAAGTAGTAGAGAAATTCTCGGTTCCTGAAATATGGATTTTCCTTGATAATGATATACCAGGATCACAAGTGAGAGTGATGTCTACAATGGCTGAATATTCAGTAGAAAATCAGGCAACTGAGGTGTTACAGGAAGTATATCCTTGGATTTTTCCTGATTGTGTGGTTATAAGACCATAAAGCCACAGATGGAAACTGGAGGAAAACTCAAAGAATAAGATAAGGAAGTCGAAGTATGTTTATCAAAAATGATGCAAAACCAAATGTTTGAGGGAAAGTGGAGGACAAAGTGGAGATTTTTAGTTCAGAGAAATTAACTGAATTATGACAGAAAGATGAAAAACTGAAACAATTGAAAAAGCAAATAGAAAAGAAAAATCTGAGTGTATCTCAGAATGCTACTGCCTTAAAAAGGAAGTCTTGATGGGAAACTGGCAACCATCACATATTCAAGTGGATGAAAAATGGGCAAAAGTTAATCAGTTGTATTACCATTGCATTATAGAAAAGAGGGGTTGAGAGGAACAACTGAATTCCCAGTAGGAGATTATTTGAGAGTAATGAAAACTCAAGCAAAAATACAAAAACATTTTTATTGCCCTGGATTGCACAAAGATGTGGTTGACTGTTGCTGGACATGTAATATGTGCCAGGTAATTGGAAAACCTCAGGCAGTGACAAAAATAGTGCCCTTAATACCCGGTCCCACATTTGAGGAACTTTTTAATCAAACCTGAATTGATTGCATAGGACCCCTGCCTAAAACAAATCAGAACTTGTTGACCATAGTAAATGGGTCTACTAGATTTCCAGAGGCAATTCCACATCACTGTACCATGACTAGAAGGATTGCAGAAGAGTTACTCAATTTTTTACTAGGTCTGGACTACCCACAGAAATATAATTGGAACAAGAGTCAAATTTTATATAAAGATTATTCAAGGAAGTGATGGATAGCATAGGAATAAACATTTAAAATCCAATATCTACCATCAGAATCACAAGGAGTGTTAGAATTGTGGTACTAAACTTTCAAGATCATGTTGAGGGCTGATAGTTAAGACTCTCCAGAGGATTGGGATAAATGAATTCCGTTTGTACTTTTTGCAATTAGGGAAGCACCAAAAGGATCAACTAAATTCAGTCTATTTGAACTATTTTTTGGGCATGAGATGAGAGGGCCATAGAAATTAATTAAGGAGAAATTGATGAATCAGAGATCAGAGGCCATATATTTGGACTATGTGTCAAATATCAGAGAAAGATAAATTGAGTGGGTGTGTTGGTGAGACAGCTTTTGAAAGTAACACAACACATGATAAAACAGGAAGCAAACAAGAAATCAAATATTTGTAATTTTGTTAGTAGAGATAAGTACTGGTGTTACTCTCAATGGTAAGTGAGCCTTTAAAGGCAAGGTTCAGTGAGCCTTATCAAATTAAAAAGGAAATTGAGTGAGGTGAATTATTTGATAAGAACACCAGATAGAAATAAATCTCACATTGTGTCATGTGAATATGCTCAAAACTTATTTTAATAGAGAAGGAAAGCAAAAGGAGAATGTGTTATTGGTTCCAATACAGAGTGAAGAACCAAGTTCAGAGGATTCTGAATTGGACATTCCTCAAATTAAATTGGACAATCAGGTAGTTGTCAAAAATTGGGATAAATTGTTGAGTTATCTTCCAGATGAAAATCAAAGTGACCGGAAAGAATTTTTACTATCACATGGGGAGATGAGTGGAAATAAGTTGGGAAGAACTAATCTGATTAGGTATGATGTAGATATAGGAAATGTTGTTCCAATTAAGCAACATCCTTATAGAGTTAACCCTCTAAAGTTGACACAGGTTCAAAAGAGATTGAATGCAGACTCCAAAACAATTGAAATTGGTTGTAGCAAATGGAGCTCACCCATAATATTGGTGCCAAAACAGGATGCTCCCCAATGATTATGTGTGGATTACCACAAATTCAATGCAGTTACAAAATCTGATTCATATCTTATTTCATGTTTGGGAGACAGTATTTAGAAGTAGGGACAAACCACTTGCAAAGTTCGACTTGTTCAGAAGATACTGGCAGGTACTTTTATCCAGGACAGCAAAAGAAATTGTGGCTTTCGTGATGCTTATTAGGCTGTCCCAATTTAACTTCCATGCCATTTGGTCTGAAAAATGTGCTAGCCATATTTCAGTCATTTTAGGATTAACCAATTGTGTGGCGTACATCGATGATATGGCAATTTTAGTCAGAGATGGAAAGAACATTTGGAGCATCTACTGGAATTGTTCAATTGACTTTGGTAGAGGGCTTGGTATAACATTTGCAAAGAGTGTGTTCACAAAAGCCCAAGACACATTCCTGGGCCATGTCATTGGATATCAACAAATGAGATGTGTAACCAAGGGTTATGGGGAGTTTCCCATACCATTGACAAAGAGGGAAGTACTACGATTACTGGGGCTAAATTGTCTTTCCTGGAAGTTTGTACCAAAGTTTAGTAGTGTGGTTGCTCCACTGACTGACATGTTGAAGATGTACAGAAAATGTCAGTGGATGGAGGAATGGCAGAAGCCATTGACAGCCTGAAAGCTGTGTTAACCACTGCTCCAATGTTAGCCACATCTGATTATACAAAGCCATTCAAGCTCCCACAGAACCAATTTTTTTAGTATTAGCTTTCTGCAGTTGCTGTGATCTTGAAATTGGATTTGGAAGCTTTTCGTCATCTCTCTTTTACAGTTAAAATCTGGGGTTCTCTTCCTGTGGCTAGAATTGCATGTGAGACAATCTATTTTACTGAATTTGTCTTTGCCAAGGGTGTAATTATGAGATGTTACTATATTGGAATTATTATTAGTAGTAATAGTCAACATATCTATTATTTGGTAAGTATTTCAAATTAGTTACAATTAAGCCAATTCTCTTCTTTTTATTTTGTCTGTATTTTAAACTGACATGTAAGCAGATAGGTTTTACATTGTAAATGCAAATATGGGACGTGGGGGAGGAGATTGTAGAGCCTTTAGTGCCAGAAGACTGGATGATAGCAAATGTTGACCTCTTGTTCAAGAAGGGGAGTAGAGACAACCCTGGAAATTACTTCTGAGGCTTACTTCTGCTGTTGGCAAAGTTTTGGAAAGGATGATAAGAGATAGGACTTATAATCATCTTGAAAGGAATAATTTGATTAGGGACAGTAAACAGTTTTGTGAAGGGTAGGTCGTGCCTCACAAACCTTATTGAGTTCTTTCAGAAAGTGACTAAACAGGTGGACGAGGGTAAAGCGGTTGATGTGGTGTTTATGGATACCTGTAAAGCATTTGATAAGGTTCCTCACATTAGACTATTACATGGGCCATGGGATTGAGGGTGATTTCGCGGTTTGGATCAGAATTTGGTTAGCTGTAAGAAGACAGAGGGTAGTGGTTGATGGGAAGTGTTCATTCTGGAGTTCAGTTACTAGTGGTGTACTGCAAGGATCTGTTTTGGGGCCACTGCTGTTGTCATTTTTATAAATGACCTGGATGAGGGCATAGAAGGATGGTTTAGTAAATTTGCAGATGACATTAAAGTCGGTGGAGTTGTGGACATTGCAGAAGGATGTTGCATGTTACAGAGGGACGTAGAGAAGCTGCAGAGCTGAACTGAGAAAATGAAATTTAATGCAGAAAATTGTGAGGTGATTCACTTTGAAAGGAGTAACAGAAATACTAATGGTAGGTTAGTGGTAAGATTCTTGATAGTGTGGATGAGCAGAGAGATCTCAGTGTCCATGTGCATAGATCCCTGAAAGTTGACACTGAGCTTAATAGTGTTTTTAAGAAGGTGTATGGTGTGTTAGCTTTTAGTAGTAGAGGAATTGATTTACGGAGGCACAAGGTCATGTTGCAGCTGTACAAAATTCTGGCACATTGCACTTGGAGTATTGCATACAGTTCTGCTCACTGTATTATAGGAAGGATGTGGAAGCTTTGGAAAGGATGCAGAGGAGATTTGCCAGGATCTTGCCTGGTATGGAGGGAAGGTCTTATAAGGAAAGGCTGAGGGACTTAAGGCTGTTTTTGTTAGAGAGTAAAAGGTTAAGAAATTACTTAATAGAGGCATACAAGATGATCAGATGGTTAGATAGGGTGGACCGTGAGAGCCTTTTTCCTAAGATGGTGACGGCCAGCATGAGGAGACATAGCTTTAAATTGAGGGATGATAGATCTAGGACAGATGTCAGAGAGTAGTAGAGACACGGAACGCCCTGCCTGCAACAGTAGTGGACTCATCAACTTTAGGGTCATTGAAATGGCCGTTGGATAAACATACAGATGATAATGGAATAGTGTAGATTAGATGGGCTTGAGATTGGTTTCACAGGTTGATGCAACATAAAGGGCCAAAGGGTCTGTATTGTGCTGTAATGTTCTATGTTCCATGTCCTGAAGTGTGTCTTGCCCAAATGTGAGTAGTTTGACCAATCAAATTGCATCTGGAATGCAACACCTTACACTCACCTTTGAAATAAGATGTTGGAGTCTAGGCTCTCTTCCTAATATATTTTGAAGGGGTTAGGTCTGGTCCATAACACTATATTCTGCATTCTGTTCTATTACATTGATATACTTATATAATGTATGATTATTCTGGATAGCACGCAAAACAATACATTTCACTGTATCTTGATACATGCGATAATAATAAATCAAATCACGTCAAAATCTTACACTGGTTGAGGTTACCATGCAGGATTCTCCTTCGCAGCCTCTCCTCTTGTGTGAAGTGTGATGGTCCTCAGCCTAAGCCATCACGAGTCACCTCTCTCTCTAATGAGAGAGCAGCCCTATGGTGCGCTCGGACTACGACAGCTTTATCATTCGTCCCATATCTGTCAGGTTCCCTTTAATTACACATTATTCCTCATAACAAGATGATTCAATCTGGGAAAAGGGTGTTAAAAGTCTTGTTCTCGCGAATTCAAAGGCATGCATGCTTTCTTCATTCATTTTCTTACACCGAGATTAGATTAGATTACTTACAGTGTGGAAACAGGCCCTTCGGCCCAACAAGCCCTCACCGACCCGACGAAGCGCAAACCACCCCTACATTTACCCCTTTACCTAACACTACGGGCAATTTAGCATGGCCAATTAATCTGACGTGCACATCTTTGGACTGTGGGAGGAAACCGGAGCACCCGGAGGAAACCCACGCAGACACAGGGAGAATGTGCAAACTCCACACAGTCAGTCGCCTGAGGCGGGAATTGAACCCAGGTCTCTGGCACTGTGAGGCAGCAGTGCTAACCACTGAGATGTATAATATGCAATGGCTTAAATTACAGCCTTTTCCTCAATATTATGATTCTGAGATTGAATATGCACCATTGATTCTCTTGTAGTCATTGATATATGTTAACAAATGTTTATTAAAAAGTTCGGGACTCAAACCATTAACTGTATTTCTCTCCCCACAGATGCTGCCAAACCTGTCCCATATTCTTTGTGTTCATTTGTGAGAATAGGTATGGAAATACTATTTTCAACTCCACAGATGCTGCCTAACCTGTTGAGTATTTTTCTCACCTTCTATTGCTAATTAACAGCTACTTGTCAGCCACATGTTTCAACATGAAAGGAATGCCACCATTCTCTTATCAGTTTTTAGCTCAAAGTATCTTTATAACTTGTTTTTATGTAAACTAAAATTTCGTGTTTTAAATGTGTATTATTGCAGAATAGCATTCCTTGTGATTTGCAATCGTTTGGCACATTTATCATCATCAAATCAAGGTTTAGCTTCCTTCAATTATTATGTAATGTTTTTATATTAGATGGCATGTAGATCTCAAGGATTCATTGGGTGGCTGATCATACATTTCTCACAACCAAGAATTTTAATTGAAATTCATTTAATGATTTGAAGAAGAGTTTCGAGATAGCAATCACCTGACAATTAAATCAAGATAGTAATGTCATCTCCATCTCTACTATGAGATGTGTCAATATTAATAAATCTTCTCAAACTCACTTCAATCCTACACATTGAAAAGTTTACTCAATCAATCCTGTTTCTTTCTTGCAGTTCAATGATTAGTTGCTTTCTTCAATATAAATGAGGTTGATATGATAAAAAGTTTTGATAAGTGCAATTTTGAGGCATTTGTTTTGAAAATCAATATTCATCCAGGCTGACACTTCAATATGCCACTGAACAATTGTTACATAGAACATGGAAAAATACAGCACAGTACAGGCCCTTTGGCTCTCGATGTTGCACCGATCCAAGCCCACCTAACCTACACTAGCCCACTATCCTCCATATGCCTAACCAATGCCCGTTTAAATGCCCATAAAGAGGGAGAGTCCACCACTGCTACTGGCAGGGCATTCCATGAACTCACAACTCGCTGAGTAAAGAAGCTACCCCTAACATCTGTCCTATACCGACCACCCCTTAATTTAAAGCTATGCCCCCTTGTAATAGCTGACTCCATACGTGGAAAAAGATTCTCATGGTCAACCCTATCTAAACCCCTAATCATCTTGTACACCTCTATCAAGTCACCCCTAAACCTTCTTTTCTCCAATGAAAACAGCACCAAGTGCCTCAGCCTTTCCTCATACGATCTTCCTACCATACCAGGCAACATCCTGGTAAACCTCTTCTGCACCCGTTCCAGTGCCTCCACATCCTTCCTATAGTATGGTGACCAAAACTGCACACAATACTCCAGATGCGGCCGCACCAGAGTCTTATACAACTGCAACATGACCTCAGGGCTCCGGAACTCAACTCCTCTACCAATAAAAGCCAGTACGCCATATGCCTTCTTCACCGCACTATTTACCTGGCTGGCAACTTTCAGAGATCTGTGTACATGGACACCAAGATCCCTCTGCTCATCCACACTACCAAGTATCCGACCATTAGCCCAGTACCCCATCTTTTTGTTATTCTTACCAAAGTGAATCACCTCACACTTACCTACATTGAACTCCATTTGCCACCTTTCTGCCCAGCTCTGCAACTTATCTATATCCTGCTGTAACCTGACACATCCTTCCTCACTGTCAACAACTCCACCGACTTTCGTATCATTCGCAAACTTGCTCACCCAACCTTCTAGCCCCTCCTTCAGGTCATTTATAAAATAGACAAACATCAATGGTCCCAAAACAGATCCTTGCGGAACACCGCTAGTAACTGCACTCCAAGATGAACCTTTGCCATCAACTACTACCCTCTGTCTTCTCCCAGCCAGCCAATTCCTAATCCAAACTTCCATCTCACCCTCAATGCCATACCTCCGTATTTTTTGCAGTATCCTACCATGGGGAACCTTATCAAACGCCTTACTAAAATCCATATGCACCACATCTACCGCTTTACCCTCGTTTACCTCCTTAGTCACCTTCTCAAAGAATACAATAAGGTTCACAAAACCATACTGACTATCCTTGATCACATTATTCCTATCCAGATGTTCATAAACCCTATCCCTTACAATTCTCTCTAAGACTTTGCCCACAACAGAAGTGAGACTCACCGGCCTATAGTTACTAGGGTTATTCCTACTCCCCTTCTTGAACAAGGGAACCACATTTGCTATCCTCCAGTCTATTGGCACTATTCCTGTAGACAACGAGGACATAAAAATCAAGGCCAATGGCTCTGCAATCTCCTCCCTTGCTTCCCAGAGAATCCTAGGATAAATGTCATCAGGCCCAGGGGACTTATCTACTTTCACCCTTTCCAGAATTTCCAACACCTCTTCCCTACATACCTCAAAGCCGCCCATTCTAATTAATTGTGAGTCAGTATTCACATCGGCATCAATGTCCTGTTCCTGAGTGAATACTGACGAAAAGTATTCATTCAGTGTCTCTCCAATCTCTTCAGCCTCCACACGCAACTTCCCACTACTATCCTTGACTGGACCTATTCCTACCCTAGTCATTCTTTTATTGCTGACATACCTATAGAAAGCCTCAGGGTTTTCCCTAATCCTACCAACTAAGGACTTTTCATGTCCTCTCCTTGCTGCTCTTAGCTCTCTCAGCTCTCTCTTCAGATCCTTCCTGGCTATCTTATAACTCTCAATCGCCCCAATTGAACCTTCACGCCTCATCTTTACATAGGCCGCCCTCTTCCATTTAACAAGGGATTCCAATTCCTTATTAAACCACAGCTCCCTCACACGACCCTTTCCTCTCTGCCTGACAGGTACATTCAATAGTTGCTCCTTGAACAAGCTCCACATATCAATTGTGCCCATGCCAAGCCTACTTTTCCAAGCCAGGCATCCTAGGTCGTGCCTCACCGCATCATAATTTCCCTGCTCCCAGCTATAACTCTTGCCTTGCAGTGCACACTTATCCCTCTCCATCACTAGAGTAAAAGTTACCAAATTGTGGTCATTGTTCCCAAAGTGCTCACCTACCTCCAATTCTAACCCCTGGCCTTGTTCGTTACCCACAACCAAATCCAGTATGGCCTCACCTCTTGTTGGCCTGTCTACATATTGTGTCAGGAAACCCTCCTGCACACATTGGACAGACACCGACCCATCTAATGAACTTGAGCTATAGCTTTCCCAGTCAATATCTGGAAAGTTAAAGTCCCCATAACAACCGTATTACTTTCACTCTTCTCCTGAATCATCCTCGCAATCCTTTCTTCTACATTTCTCGGACTATTAGGAGGCCTGTAGAAAACACCTAACAGGGTGACCTCACCTTTCCTATTCCTAACCTCAGCCCAAACTACCTCAGATGGAGAGTCTTCATCCATCGTCCTTTCCACCGCTGTAATACTATCTTTGACAAGCAATGCCACACCTCCCCGTCTTTTACCCCCACCTCTGACCCTACTAAAACATTTAAACCCTGGAACCTGCAACAGCCAATCCTGTCCCTGTTCTACCCATGTCTCTGTAATAGCCACAATATTGAAATCCCAGGTACTAACCCACGCTGCAAGTTCACCTACCTTATCTTGTATACTTCTTGCATTGAAGTATACACACTTCAAGCCACTTTCCTGTTTACAGGCACCCTCCTTTGAGATTGATGCCATGTTCCTAACCTCCCTACACTCCAGGTCCTGCACCCTAAAGCTACAGTTTAGGTTCCCATGCCCCTGCAGAGTTAGTTTAAACCCCCCCCAAGAGCACTAGCAAACCTCCCGCCAAGGATACTGGTGCCCCTCAGGTTCAGGTGTAGACCATCCTGTTTATAGAGGTCCCACCTTCCCCAGAAAGAACCCCAGTTATCCAGATACCAGAATCCCTCCCTCCTGCACCATCCCTGTAGCCACGCATTTAACTGTTCTCTCTCCCTATTCCTCGACTCTCTATCACGTGGCACCAGTAACAAACCAGAGACAACAACTCGGTTTGTTCTAACTCTGAGCTTCCAACCTAGCTCCCTGAAAGCCTGCTTAACATCCTCAGCCCTCCTCCTACCTATGTCGTTGGTGCCAATGTGGACCACAACTTCGGGTTGCTCCCCCTCCCCCTTAAGGACCTGGAAAACACGATCAGAGTTTGCCCCGTCTGTGGGTCAGATAAAATGTTAAACCTGGACCCTGTCTTGTATCTTAGTTGCACATGGAAATTCTTGTGGTATTGCCTTATTGAAGTGATGGGAGAGGATTTCCTTCATACCCTGGTCACTGGTTATCCCTCCACCAATATCATTGATTTTGAGGCTTATGATCATAAGGCTGGATTTTTGCAGGATCTCTTAAAAAGATATTCAGGAACTTGGATTGAATGCTGAAATAATTGTACAGAGGCTGGGTCCCGTGACCATTTATTTACTAATGCACAGTACACTGGTTGTGGCCATCCAGATTGGAGTCAGTCCTCAACTGAGGAGATTCTAATATTTTCTTCCTATTTTTTTCTTATTTTATAACTGAAAGAAAATAGTATGTTTCCATTGTAGTTACTGGAGTACCTATTGAAATATTAAAAACACCTCTGAAAAGGGTGTATCGATAAAAAAAGGGTATTAAAGTTGAGGTGTTTCAGGTATACCATATTTCCTCAGAATCTACTGTGAGAGGAAAGATGACTTAGATTACTTAGTGTGGAAACTGGCCCTTTGGCCAAATAAGTCCACACCGACCTGCCGAAGCGAAACCCACCCAGACCCATTCCCCTACATTTACCCCTTCACCTAACACTACGGGCAATTTAGCATGGCCAATTCACCTAACCTGCACGTTTTTGGACTGTGGGAGGAAACTGGAGCACCTGGAGGAAACCCACGCAGACATAGGGAGAATGTGCAAACTCCACACAGTCAGTCGCTTGAGGCGGGAATTGTACCCGGGTCTCTGGCGCTGTGAGGCAGCAGTGCTAACCACTGGGCCATCGTGCCTTCCACCACTTAGGCCATTCAAGAAAATTCTTCATTGGTTACTGGTAAAGAAATTAGACCAATATAGGTTCTGAATATTTAATTGCAAAGGAAGACATAGTCCTTATTTTTCTAATCAAAGAGCCAGACTGAAATAACTGCTCAGAAGCTGGTTCCCATCACTACGTCCCCTTTATTTATGAGTGCACAATACGTTGGCTGTTGCCATCCAACTCAGAGTTAACTCTCAACTGAGGAGATTCTAATCTCTTGGCCATATTGATCAGCCAAGGCTTTCCTAATTGACCCAGGTTAACCCAGTCAAGGATCTCATAGTCAACGAGGTCTGCCTGATCCCAATCACTACAAATACTAAACAACTGGGGTAGGCCTTCCAACTACTCCTCCTTGGAAATTGCCCATTCCCATGCCCACTTAGGATTTGTTTCTCTGTACATTTTGTGCCTGCACCTCTCCAAAGTTCACCTTGCTTGTAATATAAGATGCAATATTAAAATCATTTAATATCTGTTTAAGGTCTTGTAATCTTGCGAACTAAATGAAAGCAAACAAACTGTAATAAATTCAAGCAGTGCTAACAAAGACTTAATAGTGAATAATCTAATATGTGAAGTAACTAGTTTAAACTTAAAATCAGGCAACACGAATTCTGAAAATATCTCTGTATGTAACTAATGTCCAGAATGATAACTGTAGATAGGAGCAGATCGTTATGATGAGTTTCTGCCATATCAAATGACAGGTATTCAAATTATTCATTTTTGAACCTTAAAAGTAAACTGTTCTACTGACAACATGGTAAAGTAGTGGGAAATGTGGACTATCAAATTTTACCATATGTTATGAACTAAGCCAGAACACACAAAACATTCTTAAGCAGGCAGCTCAGACAATAACTTTGCAATTTGTTTCAGTAAGCGTACAGTGAAAATTACCTGGATTAATTTAGCTAGGTTGACTACTAAATTTTAAAACAGGCAAAAATGTATTCACAAAATTACACAATGAAACAGAAAGAACAGAATAAAGAACCCCTACAGAACTCAACCTATCCAACTCGACTTAATTGTGCTGTTCCGAATATACACAACAGTAACAATAAGCAAACTGTCTTTAAAAACCAGTATAAATGGAACATATGCTTACAGGTTGCAGTTGAAAGGCTGAAAAGAGAGAGAGAGAGAGAGAGAGAGTTTCCACACAGCTCCCTCTTGAACTTCTCACCAGGTCAGACTGAACTAAAACTGCTCAACTCAGCTAGAGAGCTGACCATTCTCCTTTCTTTATACAGGTCACTTCTAAAGCATGACCACTTTGGCCTGAAGTCTCAACTGTTTACATATAAACAAAAGGCCTCTCAAAATCCTTTTCATCTCTGTACCAAACCAAACTGATCGGAGCCCGGCCCGGTTTATTACCCCGCTGAAAAAAAATCAAGGACAGAGTCTCCTTGAGCCAAGGAACAGCTTTTAGAAAAGCTCTTAGAGCATGTGCTCTATCTCCTTCTGAACTTGTGCCAACTTTAGAGGGTTATGCTGATAAGGATGTTGCTTAATCAGAACAGCATCTCCTATATCTGCATCATGCCTAATTAGGTTAGTACATCCCAGTTTATTTCCACATATCCCCCCATATGGTAGTAATAACTCTTTCAGGTCATTTCAATTTTCTTGTGGAAGATAACTCAATACTTTATCCCAATCTTTGACAACTTCCTCATTATCTAATTTGATTTGAGGAATGTCCAATTCAGAATCCTCTGAGCTTGGTTCTTTCTTCTGTGCTGTAATTATTAACACCTTCTCCTCTTGCTTTCCTTCCCTATCAAAATACCTTTTGAGCAAAATCACATGACACACAGATTTTTCCTGTCTGGAGTCCTTATCAAGTAGTTCACCTCATTCAATTTCCTCTCGATTTGATATGGTCCACTAAACCTTGCTCTTAAAGGTTCACCTACATTTGGCTTTCTCCTAGCCAACCAACATTGTGATTTTGTGTGGCCCACTTTATTACATTGAAAACACTGGAGCCTTTTATCTTCTTTGTCCCCCTCAAGGGTTTCTTTTTTACCCTATTGTAAGTTATCCTTATGATCGTCACTGAGATCTACCTTTCCCTTTCCACGTGAGGATTTCTATCAGTCATGGACTGAAATTGATTCTGGAAGCTAAACCGTGTTTTATGGACCAGCTCACAATCATCAGCCACTTCAGCTGCTCACCTTGGTGTTTTAACTCTCTGCTCTTCCACAGGAGTTTGCATTACTTCCTCACTGAGCCTATCCTCAGCCTTTAAAGTTGACTTTCCTTTTTAAATTTAGAATTTTAGATTCCCTTCAGTGTGGAAACAGGCCCTTCAGCCCAGCCAGCCCTCTAAAGAGTTAACCCACTCGGACCCATTTCCCTCTGGCTAATGCACCTAACACTATGGGCAATTTAGCATGGCCAACTCACCTGACCTGCACATCTTTGGACTGTGGGAGGAAACCGGCGCAAACCCATGCAGACACGGGGAGAATTTGCAAACTCCACACAGACAGTCACCCGAGGCTAGAATTGAACCTGGGACCCTGGTGCTGTGAGGTAGCAGTGCTAACCACTGAGCCACTGTGCTGCCCCAAGTATCAGTTTTTGAAGTTTAAAAGCTCTTTCTTTTTCTCTCTCTGCTCTCTCTTTTTCTCTCTCTTCTACTTTTAATCGTAACTCAAACTGTTTCACTTCTGTTGCCCTTTCATAATCTCTCACCTCTCACTCATTTGCAATTGAATTCTTGCCATCTCTATAGATTCTGATGGTTTCTCTAGTAAGTTTAAATGCTGACCTCCTGCTGTAATTATCTCTCCTTTCCTCACAGAAGCAGGCAGCTCCAATCTCAGCTGGTCTGCTAATTCCTGCAGCTTGTCACTGTAATCACTTCCAGAAAACTTTTGATGACTGAAAGAGCCATTACTATCCCAAGCTTTGTCTACCCAACCTGAAATAAAGACACTAGCACCTACCACTCACTGTTGAAAATTTCGTAAAGAGCCCCCCAAACTTTTATGGATAAAGCCAGACCACTCAAAATATGCTTAAGCAGGCCGCTCAGACCATAACTTTGCAATTTGTTTCAGAAAGTGTACAGTGAAAGTTACCTGGAGTACGTTAGCTAGGTTGACTAGTAGATTCTAAAACAGACAAAAATGTATTCACAAAATTAAACAATGAAACAGAAAGAACGGAATAAAGAACCCCTACAGAACTCAACCTATCCAACTGGACTTAATCATGCAGTTCTAAATATACTCAACAGTCCCAATAAGCAAACTCCCTTTAAAAAACAGTACAAATGGAACACATGCTTACAGGTTATAGTTGAAGGGCAGAGAGAGTTTCCACACAGCTCCCTGTCAAACCATCACCAGATTAGACTGAACTAAAACTGCTCAGCTCAGCTAGAGAACTGACCACTCCCCTTTCTTTTTACAGGTCACTTCTAAAACATGACCAATTTGGCCTGAAGTCTCAACTGTTTACAAATAAACAAAAGGCCTCTCAATTTTTTTTTTCATCTCTGTACCAAACCAGACTGATCTGAGCCCGGCCTGGTTCATTACTCGTCTGAAAAAAAAAATCAAGAGCAGCGTTTCCTTGAGCCAAGGAACAACTTTTAGGAAAAAAAGGGACTAGCTTTGTGACACTTATAATCATTTAGTTTGAATACTTGAGGCCAAACTCTGACCTAAAATGGCAGTCATGATCACCTGGCAACAATTGGAGACACATTCAGAACATTATGTTGAGTAGATGAAACCAGCTGCACTGAATTTATCCTTTTAACAACAAAACATTAACTGAGTCACCCTTCATCATTTGGTTGCAACCAAATTGGTTGAAAATTGTGATGTTTCTTCTGGCTTTGACTTCCCAACCTTTCTATATATTAGGCTATTATAGAAACAGGAGAGACTTTGTGGAGAGAGTAGCGAGTCTGATGTGGAAATGGATGGAAGTGGGAAGGTTCACATTGATTGAACCCCGCTTGAGAGAATTTACATTTGCAGCAAAGATTTAAAATGATTTTAATGTGAAATTAAACACCTGACAAAGCACTGCTTAACGTAGCATAGGCTGAGGATGTTATTAAATTTGATCAATTGCATGTAGCAGGCAATATTTTGTTCAAATGGCTTTCAAGTAAGATTATTATACACCATGATATGAAATATATAGCTTATACCTTCATGGGAGATGAGATCCAATTCATGGAAGAGGAAAGACATGTGATCTTTGGAAAGGAACACAAATCTTTTAAGATAAAGTGTTCACTAAAACACATCTGGTAGATTTTTTTTATTATAAGTATTGCTAGGATCCGTCATTATACTGCAATAAAGATCAAAGAGGAAGGACTTAATTAAGAGGAATTTTCATGTCGGCATGTATCAAGAAACAAATGTGAAGCCATTCGTTGGATGAGTTTGCAACATTGGTGATGAAATAGGTTGCATTTTAGGAGACAGAACTGTACTGGGGATGGGTTAGTGTTAAGACATTAACTTTTTTCAATTTTTGTATGAGACCTGGGTTATGATTTTGGTCAGGAATTGGAGATGGTGCTATTCATATGTTTGTGGATGATAGAATGGAAAGACAGACATCAGGAACTGAGACAAGAAAAATAGATTGTCTACATTCAAAGCTAAGGCAGTTGCAGGAAATTGAGGCAAATGTAGATAGTAGTATATTTTCACAGTACAGCCTTGATGGACTGAAGGGCCTCTCCTGTATTCTATGATTCTATGGTTGTACGCATGGTGTGTGGTAGGGTGGGTGCAAGTCTGGCAAATGGAGTTAGTAAAGATTAATGTAACGTTATGCATGTGAATAAGACCAAAACTATATATGGATGCACTGAGCATGATTGCATTTCTTCGGGTTGTTGCGTGGGAGAAAGACGGAGGCAATAGAGCAGATGAGCATCAAGACTTTAAGATATTTGTGCAACCAAAGGTATTGATAAAATGTGGATAATTAACTCCAAACTACTGAACTTTATTCTGTCTATGCACTAAGGGTACTGTGTGCAGTTTTATTACCCTTGGTGATTATGCAAAACATTTAGGTAAAGCCAAGAGAAGAGTTATTAAATAGGTGTCCAGTTTAAAAGCCTTTGGTTAATGCAATAAGCTTAGAGGCCTATATAATTTTGCCCAGAAAACTATAAACTTTGAGGAGTTGTAATGAGATTCTTAAAATAATGAGAAAGCTAGATTTGACCCACATTGATGCAGATTTTAAGTTAGGTAGGTTAACAAGGGCCAGGAGACATGAATATAATTTAACATCAGCTTCAAATAACTTAGGCATGAGGGCATACTTCTTATTGTAAAGGAATATAGATTTATTGAACAAGTTGACAGATACATCCAATGAGTACAAATTCACTGTAAGCAATTAGAAGATGGTGAGACAAGTTACTCAGTGTGATCAAAATACTGTACAGAATAGATTTACAAACTTTATATTGCTAGCAAAGCAACTATAGCTCAAATTGAAGATCACCATCTATTCAAGAGCTTCACCTGATGCAGTTTGAATCGTTGTGATAAGGAATGGGTATCTCTGAATAGAAAGTCAAAAAATCAACAGCCTCAGCTTGATATCATAAGACCATAAGACATAGGAGCAGAAATTAGGCTATTCAGCCGATCAGGTCTGCTCTGCCATTCAATTATAGCTGATAGGTTTCTCAATCTCGTTCTCCTGCTTTCTCCTAATAATTGAATTGAATTGAATTGATTGATTTGAATTTATAGTCACGAGTACTGAGGCACAGTGAAAAGCTTTGTCTTGCGAGCAATACAGGCAGATCATAGAGTTAAATCGCATAGTTAAGTAAATAATAGCTAAACAGCGGCAAATAAAAAACACAGGTACAGGTGAATGTTAAGTGTTTGTGAGTCCATTCAGTATTCTAAGAACAGTAGGGTAGAAGCTGTTATGAAACCGGCTGGTGTGTGTGTTCGGGCTTTTGTACTTTCTCCCCCCTGGTAGAGGTTGTAGTAAAACATTGCCAGGATGGGATGGATCTTTGAGAATGCTGGCGGCCTGTCCTTGACAGCGGGCCTGGTAGATGGATTCTATAGATGGGAGGTTGGCCTCTGTGATTGTCTGGGTGGAGTTCACCACTCTCTGTAACCGTCTCTGATCTTGAATGGTACAGTTGCCATATCAGGCAGTGATATATCCAGACAGAATGCTTTCGATGGCGTACCTATAAAAGTTGGCAAGGGTATTCGCCATTGTGCCAAATTTTCTCAGCTGGCTGAGGAAGAAGAGACGTTGTTGGGCGTTTGTAACCAGTGCATCCACAAGAAGAGTCCAAGAAAGCTTGTTGTGGATGACCACTCCCAGGAGCTTGGCACTCTCCACTCGTTCCACCTCTGTACTGTTAGTGTGTAGGGGGGCATGAGTAACATCCCGCTGAAAGTCAATAATGAATTCCTTGGTTTTGCTGGCATTGAGAACTAGGTTATTCTGAGTGGACCATTTTTCCAGGTCTTCCACCTCCCATCTGTAGTCTGTTTCATCGCCATCTGAGATTCGACTGAATATGGTGGTGTCATCAGCGAACTTGTAATTAGCATTAGTCTGGTATATGGCAATGCAGTAATGGGTATACAGTGAGTACAGTAGAGTGCTGAGTATGCACTCCTGGGGGGTTCCAGTGTTGATTGTTAGTGAAGATGAAATATTGTCCCCAATCTTCACTGATTGTGGCCTCAATCCCATGATTCCCTTGATACTCAAGAACCTATCTGTCTCAGTCTTAAATATAGCCAATGACCTGGCCTCCACAGACTTCTGTGACAATGACTTCCATAGATTCACCATTCTCTGGCTGAAGAAGTTTCTCCTTATCTCTGTTCTAAAAAGTCTTCCCTTTGTCAACCTTGTGAGTGGCTCAGTGGTTAGCACTGCTACCTCACAACACCAGGGACCAGGGTTTAATTCCTACCTCGGGCAACTATCTGCGTGGGGTTTGCACATTCTCCCCACGTCTGTGTGGGTTTCCTCTGAGTGCTCTGGTTTCCTCCCACAGTCCAAAGATGTGCAGGTTAGGTGGATTGGCCATGCTAAATTGCCTGTAGTGTGCAGGCTTAGTTGGCTAGCATGGGGAATGTAGAGTTATAGGGTGAGGGGTGGGTTTTAGTGTGATGCCCTTTGTAGGGTTAGTGGGGACTCAATGGGCCAAGTAGCTTGCTTCCACACTGTAGGGATTCCATGACTTCGGGGCAGCATGTTGGTTCAGTGATTAGCATTGCTGCCTCACAGCACCAGGGTCCCAGGTTCGATTCCAGCCTCGGGTGACTGTCTGTATGGAGTTTGCACATTCTCCCCGTATCTACGCGGATTTCCTCTGGGTGCTCCGGTTTCCTTCCACAGTCCAAAGATGTGCAGGTCAGGTGAATTGGCCATGCTAATGAGGAGTAGTAGTCAGGAGGGGATTTGAGTCTGGGTGGGTTACTCTTCAGAGGGTCGGTGTGGATTTTTTAGGCCAAATTGCCTGTTTCCACACCATAGGGAATCTAATCTAATCTATTCTCAGGCTATGCCCTTGGGTCCTAGTCTTTCCTACAAATGGAAACATCTTCCCAACATCTACATTGGCCAGGCCACTAAGTATTCTGTAAGTTTCAATTAGATTCCCCCCACATCCTTCTCAACCCTATCGAGTATAAACTCAGAGTCCTCAAATGTTTCTCATATGTTAAGCTTTTCATTTCTGGCACCATTCTCATGAACTTCCTCTGAACACAGTCCAGGGCCAGTACATCTTTCCTGAGATATGGGGTCCAATACTGCACACAATACTGCAAATGTGGTCTGACTAGAGTCTTATAGAGCCTCAGAACTACATCCCTGCTTTTATATTAAAGAATTCTTAAAATAAATACCATTATTGTATTTGCCTTCCTCACTACTGACTCAACCTACAAGTATACCTTGACAGAGTCTTGGACTAGAACTCCCAAGTCTCTCTGCACTTCAGACTTCTGAATTTTCTCCCCATTTAGAAAATACTGAATACTCTATTCTTCCTAACAAAGTACATGACCTCATACTTCCCCACGTTGTACTCCATTTACCACTTCTTTGTCCACTCTCCTAACCTCTCCAAATCCTTCTGCAGTCTCCCTGCCTCCTCAATGCTACCTGTTCCTCTATCTATCTTTGTATTGCCTGCAAACTTAGCCAGAATGCCCTCAGTTCCTTTATCTAGATCATTAATGCATAAAGTGAAAAGTTGTGGTCTGAACACTGAGCCTTGTGAAACACCACTTGTCACCTGCTACCATCCTGAGAAGGACCCTTTTATCCCCACTCTCTGCTTTCTGCCAGATAACTAGGCTACTATCCATGCTAGCACCTTGCTTCTGACTCCATGGTCCCTTATCTTACTCAGAAGCCTCCTGTGCAGCACCTTGTCAAAGGCCTTCTTGAAGTCAAGGTACATAACATCCATTGGCTCACCTTGGTCTAACCTGCTCATTACTTCCTCAAAGAATTCTAGCAGATTTGTCAGGCATGACCTCCCCTTGATGAAACCATGCTGACTTTGCCCTATTTTACCATATACTTCCAAACATTCAGCAATCCTATCATTCACAATGGAATCCAGGATCTTACCCATGACTGAGGTTAGGCTCGTCAGTTTGTAATTTTGCCTTACTCCCTTTTTAAACAGAGGTGTCATGTCAGCAATTTTCTAGTCCTCTGGAACCCTCCCTGAATCTAGTGATTCCTGAAAGATCACCATGAATGCTTCCAATATCTCTTCAGCAATGTCCCTTAGAACGCTGGGATGTAATGGATTTAGATGAGGTGTCCACATCCTCAATGGCTCATCGTCAAGTGGTAAAGGATTGTCTTGGTTTTCTGTGAAAGGAGGAAGCTGAGGTTTTACCAGCCGAAACATTTATCAGATTGTGTTTGATGACGTTTGCAGTCAAACAGTAGGTGTATTATCAGAAGGTGGGGCAGTCTTCAGCCAATGGGATGTGGAGTGTGTTCCAATAGAGATTGAGATCTCAGGTGAGGGCATGAGTTTTAGTTTTGAAGTCCTGAATGAATGGGAGTGCTTCATTTACTGTGTCCTTTGAGGCAAGTATTTTTCCTGTGAATATCAGGAGGCTTAAAATGAACTCGGCACAGGAAACAAGTTGTGGTGGAAATATTCCTGCTGGCTTCCAAGAGGTGGATATCTATTATTTTGTGGGTAAGCTCCTGAGCCAAGTGGAACAACAGTCCTCTGCTCTAGGTTAGACCACAGCAAGTGGAAGTGTGCACTGTGTTAGATCTGATGCCACAGATGATCACAACTAGTTTCCATGTGCGATTCGCTCACAGAGATGTCAATCTTCACATGTTCACTTTAAAAGTAAGCTTTCCAAATTGAAAACCTGCAAGCTGATGCTGTAAGGAATATAGCCAAATGGCCACCATGCTCCTGCCCCAAGCAGTAAAAGACAGCGTGAGGATGCTTTCCACAATCGCAATGGTTCTTAGTAGGTGTTTGATTGCTGTCAAAGGGACAGAAAGGAAGTTTCCAAAGTGTTCACGTAAAATCAGCCCATATTTATTCCTGATGAAGATCCTTTGCTCAAAACATTTATTCTCCTGCTCCTTGGATGCTGCCTGACCTGCTGTGCTTTTCCAGCACCACACTCTCACTTCTGATCTCCAGCAGCTGCAGTCCTCACTTTCTAGCTATTTTTATTCCAATTTACCTTTTTTCTTGTTAGAGATTTTAGTGATTTTACAGATGAGCAGTAAGGGTTTTGAACAGGATCATGGGTCCAGATTTTCTGAGGGATGGCAAACCCCATCCTAGAACATAGAACATTACAGCGCAGTACAGGTCTTCGAGCCCTTGACATTGCACCAACCTGTGAAACTAATCTGAAGCCCATCTAACCTACACCATTCCGCTCTCGTCCATATGCCTATCCAATGAATGCCTGTAAAGTTGGCAAGACATTCTGGCTATTGAGGGAGTGCAGCGTAGGTTCACGAGGTCAATTTCTGGAATGGCTGGATTACCTTACACTGAAAGACTGAAGCGACTGGGCTTGTATACCCTTGAGTTTAGAAGACTGAGAGGGGATCTGATTGAGACATATAAGATTATGAAAGGATTCGACACTCTGGCAGCAGGAAACATGTTTCCACTGATGGGTGAGTGCCGAACCAGAGGACACAGCTTAAATATACGGGGTAGACCATTTAGGACAGAGATGAGGAGAAACTTCTTCACCCAGAGAGTGGTGGCTGTGTGGAATGCTCTGCCCCAGAGGGCAGTGGAGGCCCAGTCTCTGGATTCATTTAAGAAAGAGTTGGATAGAGCTCTCAAAGATAGTGGAATCAAGGGTTATGGAGATAAGGCAGGAAGAGGATACTGATTAGGAATGATCAGCCATGATCATATTGAATGGCGGTGCAGGCTCGAAGGGCTGAATGGCCTACTCCTGCACCTATTGTCTATTGTCTACTCTCATCAATCTTACATACAATCTTACAGAAAGCTTTAGGGTTTTCCCTGATCCTATCTCCCAACAACTTCTCATGTCCCCTCTTTGCTCATCTTAGCTCTCTCTTTAGTTCTTTCCTGGCTACCTTGTAACTATCAATCACCCGAACTGAGCCTTCACATCTCATCCTAACACAAGCCTCCTTCTTCCTCCTGACAACAGATTCAACTTCCTTCACAAACCACAGATCCTGGGCTCGACAACTTTCTCCCTGTCTGACAGGTACATACTTATCAAGGACACACAGCAGCTGTTCCTTGAATAAGCTCCACATTTCTATGGTGCCCATTGCCTGCAGTTTCCTCCCCCATTCTATGCATCCTAAATCTTGTCTAATTACATTGTAATTGCCTTGCTCCCAGCTGTAGCTCTTGCCCTTCGATGTATACCTTTCCATCGCTAAAGTAAACATAACTGAATTGTGGTCATTATCACCAAAGTGTTTGCCGACCTCCAAATCTAATACCTGGCTGGGTTCTTTACCCAGTACCAATCTAATGTGGTCTCGCCCCTTGTTGGTCTGTCTATGTACTGTGTGAGAAAACCCTCCTGCACACAATGAACAAAAACTGATCCATCTAAAGTACATGAACTGTAGTATTCCCAGTCAATATTTGGGAAGTTAAAGTTCCCCATAACAACTATCCTGTCACTCTCACTCCTATCAAGAATCACCTTTGCTCTCTGATCCTCTACATCTCGGGAACTATTTGGAGGCCTGTAGAAAACTCACAAAAGAGTGACTTCTCCTTCCCTGTTTCTAACCTCAGCCCATACTATCTCAGTAGACGAGTCCTCAAATGTCCTTTCTGCAACTGTCATTCTGTCCTTGACTAACAATGCCACACCACCCCCTGTTTTGCCATTTTCTCTGTTCTTATTGAAACAATCAAATCCCAGAACCTGGAATAATCATTCCTATCCCTGCTCTATCCATGTATCTGAAATGGCCAGAACATTGAAATCCCAGGTACTAACTCATGCTGCAAGTTCACCCACCCTATTCCAGATGCTCCTGGTGTTGAAATAGACACACTTCAAACCAATGTTTTGGTTGCTGATGTCCTCTTGCAACCCTGAAACTTTATTTTGGACCTCCCTACTCTCAACCACCTCCATACTCGAACTACAATTTAGATTTCCACCCCCTGCTGAATTAGTTTAAACCCCCTCCTAGGATATTGGTACCCCTCTGGTTCAAGTGAAAACCATCCTGTTTGTAGAGGTCCCACCTACTCCAGAAAGAGCCCCAATTATCCAGGAATCCTCCTGCACCATCCCTGTAGCCACGAGTTCAACTCCTCTCTGTCCCTATTCCTCGCCTCGCTAGCACGATCAGAGACATCACGAACCCTAGCGCCTGGGAGACAACCTCCTGTCTGTCTGCCTAACTATGGAGTCCTCAATGACTAATGCTCTGCTCCCCTTCCCCCTTCCCTTCTGAGCAACAGTTACATAATCTACGCCAGAGATCCAAGATGGCAGCGCCAGCAAGATAGGCAGCATTTGGGTTTCTCAGCCAGTCGGCTTCATGCAGCTGCTTCCTCCCTTCCTTCCTTTCCATTTTGTCTCCTTCCTTTCTCGTTTCCTTTGTCTTCTTCCTGTCAGTGGCGGTGAGGAAGGTGACATCGGGGAGAGCAGCGGCCCGAGTGGGACTCTTGATTAGGTGGCAGGCTGGCCTGGCAATGGAGCCAGGGACTTCTGGATGTGGTAGGCCTCGAATGGGGACTGCTGGTGATTGGCGAGATGGTGGCAGCAGCTCCTGCTTGTGGTAGGCCCAGAGACGGGGTCTCCTGACTGTCATCAAGGCGGTGGCAACAGCAGAGATCCTGGTTGCTGGGTGAGTGTGGGTCCAGCACGGGACCTAGCATTGGCGGGGTGGCTCCGGTGTCGAAGAGCTGGTGCCTGAAGAGTGACAACTCTGACACTAGTGGGTCTGGCACAGGTGGTAGCGTGGGTATCATTGGTCAGCCGATTCAGGGCTAGGAATCCATGGCGGAGGTGGCGGATTGAAGATGGACTTGCTTTCAGCTTTGCCCTTTGATTCTTTTTATTCTCAAAACATTCGAATGGTGCCAGAATGTGGCGACACTTGAAGCTTTTCACTGCATTTTACTGTGGTATTCATTGCAGAGTACAAGTGACAATAAATCATAAACCGGAAATAATCAAAGAGTTCTGCAAAATCAGAGCAGTTGCAAATCATGCTGTACATTGTGTGATTATCAGTGAACATCCCACTTCTGATTTTAGGATGAAGGAGGTTCTGTTCAGAGCTCTTTCAAAAATGTGGAGCCATATATTCATTCCAGCAGGTACCTCGCAATGCACAACAGTCAGACCAAGAGAAACCAGACTCTCCTGTGATTTATAGCTCCAGCATCACAGATAGTCACATTGACAGCTCCTGGACAGATGATCATTGTTCGATTAGTGGCCTGGGAGAATAGTGTGCCAGGTAGTTAGACTGCCAGGTGTGGGGAGTAGGGTGCCAGGTAAGTAGGGGAAGGGTTTCATGGGGGTATGATAGGATGCTCAGTAAGTGGGATGGTGCTAGGTGTGCAGGGTGACAGATAGGTAAGGTGCCAGATTACAAGGAGCAGGATGCCAGGTAAGTCAGGTGGAAAGAGTGCCAAAGGGATATGCCATTGTTCCAATGTGATCCCAAGTCAGGGCAATGTGTGACTTGGAGGGGAAATTGTGCGTGCTGGTGTTGATAAAATGGTCTTCTCTGATTCTTAACTTTTGTATATTGATATGATCCCAGCTGATGGTATGACTGGATAATTCAGATTCTCGAATGACACATGGCTTGATACATTAAATGTTCTTTGTCTTTCTTTTTGTGAGCATTATTACGAGTCACTGGAACATAGCCACACAACATTGCAGAGTTTCTGTAAAACTGAACTGAGATTTATTTCATAAAAAACAAAATAAGGATATCTAAATTTAAAACACAGTTAGGACAATGTCAAAACATCAGTACTACAAAATTTTCACCTAATGTTCAACATCATCACTTTATGGTGATTCAAATCTATAGAAATTATACCATTATATCAAATATGTGCTTGTCTGAACTGATTCTCTCAGTTTCTATCCTCTGAACTGTGAAATCATTTTAGATAGTATTCACAGAACTAAGATATTAGACTTTCTCAGCTTTTAATAACCTACAAATTTCTAATCAAACATTCTTGGTCTGATTACATAAACTGAACATTTCCACTGATGTAACTTTTTCCCTTAACTGCTCTGAAAAACTAATTTCCAGCAGAGAAACTATATTTGCTTCTGTCCTTGTCGGGTCTCTTACAAACTGCCCTCAAATGCTTGAAACTCTGAGTTTTCTCAACCAATCCTTGAATATTTTAAACTGAAAAGCAGCTAATGGCTTGAAATGTTCATTACACTTGTCTTAAACCATCACATAAAAAATATTTTTTTTATACTCCAGGATTCCTAGCGGTCTGACACACACTGGATTAGTTCATTTTTTTTGAGGAATGTCTAAGAAAAACCTTTCACAAAGATAACCAATACCTATATACCACTATTTAAAAATCCAAACTCCATATACATATAAATCATACACCTTTTATTTCAATGTGTATGAGACAAATGTTACTTAGCCTGACCTCTCTACAGCCACACATAATTCCAAACATGGACAAAAAAGATGCATCACAGAAGTTAGATGAGAGTGTCTGGCCTTCATAGCAAAGCAACATCTAGCTGTGTATGGCATGATAAAAAGGAGCCTGAACAAACCTGGAATCAATTCAATTTGGGGGAAAACTTTTTACTGGTTGGAATTATTCCTAGTTCAAAAACTATTGACTGTATTTGTTAGAAATCAATCATTTCATAGTCATGCAGAAGTTTGTCAGTATAGACCCAAATACCTTCAAATGACATTTCCTTAATTACAAAATCACAAGTGGGATGTTCAATGATGACCGCACAACTTTCAACATGATTCCCAACTGCTCTGACATTAAAGAAGCTTGGGTTCATACACACCGAAAACTGCACAGCATTCAGGTTTGAGTTGATAAGTGACAATTAAAATCAACTTGTATGACATACAAGTCTCAAGCACTGACCATTTCAAACAAGAGACACTAACCATCCCTTGATGTTCAATGGCATTATTATTGCAGAAACCTCCACCATCAACATCCTGGGGATTACCAGAAACTGAACTGGCTAGCCATGTAAATTCTATGTCCTCAAAGAGCAGGAGGCTGGGAATTTTGCAACAAATAACTCACCTCTGGAAACCCCCAATATTTGGCCAACATCCACAAGGCACAAGTTAGGATTGTGGTTGAATATGCTTCTTGACACCATCCAGGACAAAGTAACCAGCCTGATTGACACCCTACTTCCCTACCTTCCACATTGACTCCCTTCATCACTGACTCATAGTGTCAGCAGTGTGTGGTGACCAAATAATGCACTTCAGTATTTCTCTAAGGCTCCTCCACAAGCACCATGCAAACCTATGACCTCTGCCACCTCAAGATCAAGAGCAAACCTGATGTTTAGGAAAATCACTAACCCTGAAGTTCTGCTGCAAGCCACAAGACATCCTGATTGGGCTTGGGCTGTTTTCCCTGGAGCTTCTGAGGCTGAGGGGTGACATTATAGAGGTTTATAAAATCATAAATGTCATGGTTAGGGTAAACAGACAAGGTCTTTTCCATGTGTTGGGGGAGTTCAGAACTGGAGTGAATAGGTTTAAAGTGAGAGGGGAAAGATTTAAAAGGGACCTATGGGGCAACGCTTTCACACAAAGGGTGTGGGTGTATGGAATGAGCTGCCAGAGAAGATGGTGGAGGCTGGTACAATTACAACATTTATAAAGCATCTGGATGGGTATATGAATAGGAACTGTTTAGAAGGATATAAGCCAAATGCTGGCAAATGGGAGTAGGTTAGTTTAAGATATCTGGTTGGCATGGACAAGTTGGACCAAAGGGTCTGTATCCATGCTGCGTATCTCTATGGCAGAGGCTGAGCGGTTATCTTATAAAGGTTTATAAAATCATGAGGGGCATGGGTAGGGTAAATAGACAAGGTCTTTTCCCTGGGTGGGGGAGTCCAGAGCTAGAGGACATAGGTTTAGGGTGAGAGGTGAAAAATTTAAAAGGGACCTAAGGGGCAACATTTTCATACAAAGGACGGTACGTGTATGGAATGAGCTGCCAGAGGAAGTGGTGGAGGCTGGTACAATTACAACCTTTAACAAACATCTGAATGGGTATATGTATAGGAAGGATTGAGAGAGATATGGGCCAACTGCTGGCAAATGGGACTCGATTAGGTTGGGATAGCTGGTCAGCATGGATGAGTTGGACCAAAGGGTCTGTTTCCGTGCTGTACATCTCTATGACTCTATGACTCAATCTAAAAAGTAAACTCTATTTTTTTCTACATAGAAAACATGAGATCCTTTAAATTCATTTTATACTTTTCTGTTTCTACAAGCATATGCTAATTGCATTGATAGCAGAGGTGAGACACTGTCACATGCAGTAAATCATAACTCAATTCCTGGACTACCCCTGAGCAGTGCCACAGGAGATCAACCTGAAGATACTAATTTTCTCTCAATACAATTCTGGTTTCATTAGCAGTTACAAATGCAATGAATGTAGTGCAACAATTTGAACAGCATGGTTCTTAATCATAATGAGTCACTTAATCATTATCAGTTGCTGTCTCAAGTTTCATTGTTAATTATGTTCTGTAACGTTACAGAATTCATGGATACCTCTGTTGCTTGGTTGAAAACTCTTCAGTCGAGAGAACAAAGCTTCAGTGTTGAATTCACAGCCAGCAACAGTATCAGTAGTATATATTATACATAAAAGCCAAAATGCCTATTTCCAATGCTGAAATGGGAATATATATTGTGTGCTAAGGCCTGAAATCAACCTGAAACTCTGTTTTGTGTGTTTACTTTTTCTTGCCCATCTTTAATAACTTCATTCCAGCCCCAGAATTAATCGTCAAGTGAAACATAGTTGATTTGCATGGATTCAAAGTGGTGCTGCAAAAGCAATCCAGATTAACATTGGAACAGAAATGGCACTACGATCCACTTTTGTTTTCTTTTCACAGTTAGCCTCAGAAGACAAAAGGAACCATTTGCTCAGACCATCCCTTGGTGCCAAATCACATGGTGTGGGTGAAAAGAGTTTAAGAACAAGGAGATAAGAATCAGAAAACGTAGATTATACTATTTACAAACTTGGACTCTCTTTCACTTGGATGAAAATAATATTATGCTTTCCTAAAAGATTTTGTCTTTGTTCTGTCCTCAGTTAATATTCCAAATTTCACAGTGATGAAGAATTGATGAGGTTTGGGTTACTATCCACGTAGAGACTATTAAGATGAAAAGAGAAACTGAACTCCCACTGTTAACTGAAATAAACTATGCCTCAAAATTTCACACTTTATTAAACAAACAAATGTTATTACATATATGAAAAAGCAAACATACTCAAGACTACAATTTTAAAGTTTTTTATTACATTTACTTCTCATTTTGGAATACATCAATGTCATAGTTCTCTAGTCATTCACGATTTCTCCTCAATGTTCCAGTTCTGAAGCTGGTTGTTTTCACTAAAAGGATGATTGCACATTTCTCACTCTAGCTCCAAGGTAGGAAAATCATCCAACCTTTTTTCTATAATGTACTCTCTCTCGGGCACAAGCTCTCATACTTTTTCTACATGGTGAATGAGAACGTATTTTTTTCCTACTTAAGATGCTGTTCGAAACATTTGGCTTCCTTTTTCCTTGACTCAGTGAGCTAGAGCTAGCTCTGCCTGTACCCAAACTGAACTGGTAGCAAACACACACACAGAGATAAGCTGACATTCAAACATATGAACAAGGAACAAAAGTAGGCCTCTGAGACCTTCAGGCCTGCACCATCACTCAGTAAGATCATGGAAAATATGTTTTAACCTTTATTCTATTTTTCTGAATATTCCTGATAATTCTTCATCCTCTTGATAATCAAGAATCTATCTACCTCTGCATTAAAATTATTAAAAGACTGCATCCATTGCCTTTGGAAGAAGGGAATTCCAAATACAAATGTAAACTCTCTAACCCGAGCAGCCCACCTCCATGGCAAAGTAGCATACTTGCAATGTTCCAAACAGAAATGTAAATAAACAAAGCAACCCTCTTTAGCTTGTGACCCACATGAATGATTTATATATGTAATGGATATGATTGCCTTTTACCAAACTCTCAGGTTCCACTAAAGTGCCCCTTGAATTGCAAACGTGGTCTTAGCTTCTTTGAACTGGGAAGCACATGTGGAATTCAAAGACATGACAGAGACAACTGTTAGTATTTGGTACTCAAGAAAATAGCCTATTGTTTATATTGTCTCATAAAGTCATAGTCATAGAGATGTACAGCACGGAAACAAACCCTTCGGTCCAACCCGTCCATGCCGACGAGATATCCCAACCCAATCTAGTCCCATCTGCCAGCACCTGGCCCATATCCCTCCAAACTCTTCCTATTCATATACCCATCCAGATGCTTTTTAAATGTTGCAATTGTACCAGCCTCCACCACTTCCTCTGACTTAATGAAGTAAACATTTGAACTGCAATCAACCAAAGAATATTTAGCAATTTCTCAATTCATCTATTTTTAATATATACATTTCAAAAACCAAAAGTTATACCTTTATTTCTCTCTCTCTCTCACACATTCGCTCTCTCTTTATCCCAGAAGCAACTGTATACAAATTGCTTTGACTCCTCTTTATCTGCATGCTCAGTGAATGCTAGTTCAAGCAGCCTTTTGGCTTATGCCTGAAACGTCGATTATCCTGCTCCTCGGATGTTACCTGACATAGAACATAGAGAACATAGAACATAGAACAACACAGCACAGAACAGGCCCTTCGGCCCACGATGTTGTGCCGAACATTTGTCCTAGCTTAAGCACCCATCCATGTACCTATCCAATTGCCGCTTAAAGGTCACCAAAGATTCTGACTCTACCACTCCCACAGGCAGCGCATTCCATGCCCCCACCACTCTCTGGGTAAAGAACCCACCCCTGACATCTCCCCTATACCTTCCACCCTTTACCTTAAATTTATGTTCCCTTGTAACACTCTGTTGTACCCGGGGAAAAAGTTTCTGACTGTCTACTCTATCTATTCCTCTGATCATCTTATAAACCTCTATCAAGTCACCCCTCATCCTTCGCCGTTCCAATGAGAAAAGGCCTAGCACTCTCAACCTATCCTCGTACGACCTATTCTCCATTCCAGGCAACATCCTGGTAAATCTTCTCTGCACCCTCTCCAAAGCTTCCACATCTTTCCTAAAGTGAGGCGACCAGAACTGCACACAGTACTCCAAATGTGGCCTAACCAAAGTCCTGTCCTGCTATGCTTTTCCAGCACAACACTCTGATCTCCAACATCTGCAGTCTTCATTTTCTCCTTTTACTTCAGGTGTCAGGGCCTCCATTTGCCGAGAGGTGTGAGAGAGGAGCAAAGGACTCTGGGAAGTTTTTAAGTGGCCATAACGGAGACGTGGGTTTCACAGGGGCAGGAATAATTGCTTAATGTTCCAGGATTTAGAACGTTTAAAAAGAACAGGGAGGGTGAAAAAAGAGGAGGGGTTGTTGCATTGCTCATCAGAGAGTGCATCACAGCAACAGGAGGTGAGGAAGGTTTGTCTACTGAGTCAGTATGGGTAGAAGTTAGGAACAGCAAGGGAACAGCCACTGCATTGGGGATTTTCTACAGACCACCTAATAGCAGTAGAGAGATTGAAGAACTCATAGGCAGGCAGATTCTGGAAAAATGCAAAAGTAGCAGCGTTGTTGTTATGGGTGATTTCAGCTTGTCCAATATCGACTGGAACCTCGTAAGTGCAGATGGTTTGAATGGAGCCGTTTTTGTCAGGTGGGTTCAGGAGGGTTTCCTTACTCAGTATGTAGACAGACCGACGAGGGGAGAGGCCATTTTGGATTTGGTGCTCGGCAACGAGCCAGGACAGGTGTCAGATCTCGCGGTGGGAGAGCACTTTGGTGACAGTGATCACAACTGCCTCACATTTAGGATTAGGGAGAACCCAAAGGCATTTTACTCATACGTGAGGAATAAGAGAATGATCTGGGAGAAGGTAGGGCTGATCAGGGATAGCGGAGGGAACCTGTGGAGTCTGAGCAGACAGGGGAAACCCTAAATGAGAGTGAAAGGAGCAGTTACCGAGGGAATATATTTAATTGGGGAAAAGGAAGTTATGATGCTATCAGACAAGAGTTTGGAAGTGCAGACTGGGAGCAATTGTTCCACAGAAAGGGCACAGCAGGCATATGGAGACTATTTAAGGAGCAGTTGTTGCGAGTGATGCACAAATTTGTTCCTCTGAGACAGATAAGAAGGGGTAAGATTAAGGAACCTTGGATGACGAGAATGGAGGAGCTTCTCATCAAAAGGAAGAAGGCAGCTTATGTAAGGCAGAGGAAGCAAAGATCTAGCACAGCTTTCGAGGATTACAGGCTTACGAGAAAGGAGCTCACAAATGGACTGAGGAGAGCCAGGAGGGGGCACAAGAAAGGCTTGGCATGAAGGATTAGGGAGAACCCAAAGGCATTTTGCTCATACGTGAGGAATAAGAGAATGATCAGGGAGAAGGTAGGGCTGATCAGGAGTAGCGGAGGGAACCTGTGCGTGGAGTCTGAGCAGATAGAAGAAGCCCTAAATGAGTTTTTGCTTCGTCTTTCACCAAGGAAAGGGACCTTGCTGTGAATGAAAACCTAGAGGAGCTGGGATACAGTCTTGACCAGATCAAGATTGATGAAGTTATGTGCTGGAAATTTTGGAAAACATTAAGATTGATAAGTCCCCAGGGCCAGACCAGATTTATCCTAGACTGCCCTGGGAAGTGAGAAAGAGGTTGCTAAGCCGCTGGCGAGGATATTTGCCTCCTCACCCTCCACGGGAGTCGTACCGGAGGATTGGAAGGAGACGAATGTTGATCCTCTTTTCAAAAAGGGTAATAGGGAAATCCCTGGCAATTACAGACCAAATAGTCTTACGTCTGTGGTTAGCAAAGTTTTGGAAAGAATTCTGAGGGATAGGATTTATGACTATTTGGCAAAGCATAGTGCGATTAAAGGCAGTCAGCATGGCGTTGTGAGGGGCAGTTCATGACTCACAAATCTTACTGAGTTTTTTGAGGAGGTGTCAAGACAGGTCAACGAAGGGCAAGCAGTGGATGTGGTGTATGTGGACTTCAGCAAAGCATTTGATTAGGCTCATTCATAAAGTCAGGAAATATGGGATACAGGAAGATTCGGCTATCTGGATTCAGAATTGGCTGGCTGACAGAAGGCAGAGAGTGGTTGTGGATGGAAAGTATTCTGCCTGGAGGTCAGTGTTGAGTGGGGCCCCGCAGAGCTCTGTTATTTGTAGTTTTTATAAATGACTTGGATGAGGAGGTTGAGGGGTGGTTTAGTAAATTTGCAGATGATACAAAGGTTGGAAGTGTCGTTGATAGTATAGAGGGCTACTGCAAGCTGCAGCATGCCATAGACAGGACGTAGAGCTGGGCTGAGAAATGACAGATGGAGTTCAACCTGGATAAATGTGAAGTCATGCATTTTGGAAGGTCGAACTCAAATGCTGAATATAGGATTAAAGACTGGATTATTGGCAGTGTGGAGGAACAGAGGGATCTGGGTGTGCGAGTACATAGGTCCCGCAAAGTAACCACCCAAGTGGATAGGGTTGTTAAAAAAGTATACGGTGTTTTGGCTTTCATTAACAGGGGGGTCGAGTTTAAGAGCCACGAGGTTTTGCTGCAGCTGTACAAGTCCCTGGTGAGACCACATTTGGAATATTGTGTCCACTTCTGGTTGCCCTACTATAGGAAAGATACAGAGGCTTTGTAGACGGTGCAAAGAAGGTTACCAGGATGCTGCCTGAACTGGAGGGTTTGCCTTATGAAGAAAGGTTGAATAAGCTCAGACGTTTCTCTCTGGAGAGAAGGAGGAAGAGAAGAGACCTGATTGAGGTATACAAGATAATGAGTAGAATAGATAGAGTCAATACCCAGAGACTTTTCCCCAGGGTAGGATTGACTGGTACGAGGAGTCGTAGTTTGAAGATATTATGAGGAAGGTATAAAAGAGACGTCAGAGGTAGGTTCTTTACACAGAGAGTTGTGAATGCATGGAATGTGTTGTCAGCGGTGGTGGTGGAAGCAGAGTCATTAGGGACATTTAAGTAACTGCTGGACATGTACATGGATAGCAGTGAGTTGAGGGGTGTGTAGGTTAAGTTATTATATTTTACATTAGGATTAAACCTCGGCACAACATCGTGGGCCAAAGGGCCTGTTCTGTGCTGTACTTTTCGATGTTCTATGATGCTTGCCAAGATTATCAGGTTGTTTGCTTTTCAAAACTTGTAGCATCCTTCAAAGGATTTTTAATACAGTTCTTTCTTATTTCAGTGCACAGTGTTTTTAAGCATACAGAAATAAATATTTAAGGTTTGCATAAAGATTTGTAGCTCGGATGCAGGTTGTCTTGGCTGTGGGTATGGTCACCGAGCTGGGAAGTTGATTTGCAGATGTTTCGTCCCCTGTCTAGGTGACATCTTCAGTGCTTTGCAACCTCCTGTGAAGCCCTGCTGTACAGTGTCTTCTGGAATTTATTTGGTTCCATTCCTGGTGCTACCGGCTGCCAGTTCCATTTGTTTGTTGTAGTGGCCGGTACATTGGGTCTATGTGTTTATTGATGGAGTCCATGGATCCGTGCCAAGGTTCTAGAAATTCTCTGGCTGTCCTCTGTTTAGCCTGTCCTATGATTGTTGTGTTGTCCCAGTTGAATTTGTCGTCCCTGTCATCTGTGTGTATAGCTACTAGGGATAGCTGTTTGTGGCATTGACTGGCTAGTTGGTGTTCATGGATGCGGATTGCTAGTTGTCTACCTGTTTGCTCTCTCTAGTGTTTCATGCAGTCTTTGCTTGGAATCCTGTAATTTTATATTAATCTGCACATGATGGTCCTTTGTTCTGGTGAGTTGTTGTCTGAGTGTGGCTGTTGGTTTATGGGCTGTCATGAATCCAAGTGGTCGGTGAAGTTGGCTGTCACTTCAGAGACATTTTATATGTAAGGTAGTGTGGCTAATGAGTTAGGTAATAGCATGTCCTCATCACATTGTTAGTCTGTTAGGCATCTGTGGATTAGATTGCGAGGATATACATTCTTGGCGAATATTTTGTAGAGGTGTTCTTCTTCCCTTCGTAGATCGGGAGTGCGGCAGTGTGTTGTAGTCCTTTTGAGCGGGTCCTAATGTAGCTTATCTTGTGTGTGTTTGGGTGGCTGCTGTTGTAATTCAGGATCTTGTCTATGTCTGTGGCTTTCCTGTACACTTTTGTGGAGCATTCATCATTCTGTATTCTTTGTACCATCACATCCAGGAATGGGTGTTGATTGTTGGTTTCCTCCTCTCTCTTAAATCTGATCCTTGTGAATATGGTGTTGATAATCCGGTTGTGTTCTCCATTTCTATTCCCTTTATGACACAAAAGTGTCATTTACGTGTCTGATCCAGAGTTTGGGTTGGATTTGTGGTAGGGCTGTTTGTTCCAACCTTTGCATCACTGCTTCTGCTATGAATAGTCCTGTTCATAGTTCGAAGCGTCAAGGAAACATGGCTATGAGGACATTGTATTCCAAATGAATTAGTATCTTGAGAAGGAAAAAAAAAAATCTGAGGTGAAGGTGTGGACAGGAAAAAACAACTAGTTCATTGCAGAAAAATACCTGAAAGATTCATTGTGTAACCTTGTATACTACTTGGCAGAATAATACTGCACAGAATTGATTGTTAGGTTTCAAGGCCATTCAAGCTTTGATGTTTCAGCAAATGGTTTTCTCTTTCACTGTCTGCTCAATGATACATAGTCCAGTGTATAATCGTTTTATATAATTTTTCACATTCCAGTTCGCAAAGCTTTATCATAATTCCAAACATTAGTTTTAATTCCCATCAGTTTTCAAATTGCATTGTGACAAAACCGAATATTATGGTGTGTCATTTACTATAAGTTGTGGCCCTATATTATTTTCCAGATTGACGATATTTTCACATGGATGCCTGGCCCGCCGAACCATTTTAATTTAAAATTTTAATTTTGTGACATCATGTGTGACTTAATGAGAATTTGTCACAGTGTACCTTATGGGGTATCAGAGAAAAGCTGAATTTTTCAGCGCAAGTGCCTTATTTTCCTTGTCTTTTATTGACAGGTTATAGCTTCATCTTTTGATTTGATTTGGATAAAGGCTTTTCTATTTTCTGGCTATCTTCAGATTAACCCAGTACAATCTTGACACATGTTTAACAGCTGCTGAATTCTTACTGATTAAAAAAGATAACAGAAACTAGCATTTGTAATATGCATCAGATTACTTCTAAATATCACACACATTATAATTTACAAAGAATTTGGTAAAACTGTCGAGAGATCTCCTCCTATATCTAGGTTTCATCGTTTTGCTAATGTACAGCACATAGAAGCAACCTTCCCATGTATCTCTCATGTTAAAATGCTTATACCTGCATGTAATACTGCATTTGCAAAGTCAACCATAAACTACAAGGTAATAGAGGTAAATGTGTTTGACGCTTTCTTCTCCATCCATTTGTCTCCACTTACAGCACAGTACTGAGCATTGATATACAGAATTATCCATCAATTTCTACTATTGTCTCAGTCCAAATTTGAAACTTCCAAGTGAACATTTTGATATTAGGTATTCACATAAAGGATTGAGCAATAAATGTTCATGGACATTTCTTGTCAAAGCATGCACAAATCACATTCATTATATCTTGACAGGCTTTGGAGCTGATATGGTGTAAAACGTAGCTCTATACAGGCAATGAACTGAGTCATTTTAAGTTGTCTTGAATCATTGTTTCTTACCCTGGTACACATCACATTGCTTTCAATTTTAGTCAGTATTCTAGGAAGAAGGCAGATGGAATAAGAAGAACTTTAAGCCACAAATTTAGAGAGGCTTTTCTCAGCAGTGATGTGACAATTCAAAAGTCTCAAACTTACCTCCAGCTTGGCTATCTCTGTGTTGTCATGGAAGCAGGTTGGAGTTGGGAGGTGGTGACAATTTTCCAACCCGCCCTTTCTAGTGGCAGATGCCCATTTCCAATGGCTAGACGTGTCAAAATGACATTGATCTCCAGTATTCCTTCCATTCCACTTGGCAGTTAAGAAAATCCCAGCAATTACAGACTATGAGACCACAAGAAATAGGAACAGAGCAGTCAGTTTAACGTTTGTAGTTGGGAAATGTTTGGAACCAACTACTCGGGATAGAATCAGGAACTATATGGAAAAAAAAGCATGTTGACTAGGAAGCATCAGCATGGATTTCTAAAAGGGGCATCTAACTTAATGAAGTTAGGAACATAGGGACAGAAGTAAGCCATTCAGCCCCCTCAAGTTTATTCTCCCATTCAATGACATCATGGCTAATCTATGGCCTAACTCTATGTACCTGCCTTTGACCCATATCCCATGATACTTTGCCGAACAAAGCTTTATCTGTCTAAGATTTTATTTTGAAGTGGTAATGGAAAGGACTTTTTAAATATGAAATTCCAATAGTGCTTAAAGAAGCCATTTGGCTCATCGGGTCCGCACTGACCGTCCAAAAAGCATCCCACCCAGACCCAGCTCCCCCACCTTAACTCACTATATTCCTGGACACAATAGAGCTATTTAGCACAGCCAACCCATCTAACCTGCATATCTTTGGACTGTGGGAGGGAACTGAAGTGCTCAGAAGAAACCATGCAGGCACAGAGAGAATGTGCAAACTCCACACAATCAGTCGCCCAAGGCCCATACAACTATGGGGTGATAGCAGTGATAACCACTGAACCACCATGACAGCCTTTGATAAGGATAATGCTTATGATGTTATATATATGAATTTCCAGAAGGCATTTGACACAGCATCTTGCCACAGACTTGTGAGGGAAATTATAGGTGAAAATGTGTTGCTGGAAAAGCGCAGCAGGTCAGACAGCATCCAGGGAACAGGAGAATCGACGTTTTGGGCATAAGCCCTTCTAAAACGTCGATTCTCCTGTTCCCTGGATGCTGCCTGACCTGCTGCGCTTTTCCAGCAACACATTTTCAGCTCTGATCTCCAGCATCTGCAGACCTCACTTTCTCCTCAGGGAAATTATAGGTCATGGTAGAAACGGGATATAAGCTACATGGATACAAAATCAACTGAATGATAGAAACAGACAGTAATCATCAACTGATGTGTTTTGAGCTAGATGAAAATTTGTCGTGTATTTCCTCAGTGGTCAGTATTGGGATCCTTGCTTTCCTGAACTCGCCCTTGGTGTGCAGGGAGCAATTTCCAAATTTGCATATGTCATTAAACTTAGAAGAACTGAAAGGATGATAGTGTGGAATGCCAAAAGGATATTGACAAGTTTGTGGAGTGGGCAGATGAGGTTCAACACAGAGAAGTGTGAGGTGACGTACATTGTTCAGAAGAAAACTGAGAGATGACATAAGATAGAAGATGCAATTCCAACGCAGGTTTGATGCTTGTGCTGACGACAAGTTCCCAAAATCCCTGGAGTTATTATTTGCAGCCTTTATTAAACCAAGAATCCCACGCTTTGCTTTTGACATTGTTTCTTAATTAAACTGATTTGTGATGTTTAAATTTGCCCTTTGCATGCTTTTGGTGTGGTAGCAGTCATAGGAAAGAAGAGCAGGGTGAATCTTCTATTGATTATAGTGCAGTCCTTCAACTGAAAACAATGTTCAAAGTTCACCCTGTGGTCTGCTCTCTTAGAATGGTTCAAGTCATATTTTGGTTCTTAATGAACACAAGTGTCTGCCTATAAATGTAAATCACTGTGCAGGGCAAACAGAGAAACATGTTTGTGAGGCAAGCTTCTATCATAATAGAGGGCTGATCATGTCCTATATTTATTTGAAATCTCCCTAAAGTTTTCAATTGACTCTCATTTCCTGAAAGCTGGTTTATCTCGTTACATGAAAGACCACTAATAGAAACTCAAAACTTGATTCTGGAAATAGCCAGTTTTATTCCAGTGTGGTTTCTTTGACCTCAATTAAACTCATGAGGAATCTCACTATTTCTTTTAAGTCTGTAAAGTGCCCTATTTTTTTACTCAGGAATATAATTTATTATTTCATGTTTTATATTGAGTGCCAAAATATTATGAAAATTAGCCATTTCATTTTTAAAATCATTCCTACAACTGGAGATGCACAATAATAATGTCTTATAATGTCTGAATAATTCCTAACAGTTTCACAATAAAGATCAGTGGATCCGTTTGCCCACTGATTCCTCTGTTCTTCCCCCTAAAACACGTTCCCCTTTTGTACTCATCATTTCAGAGCTCAGAAGAAACAGCGCAACTCATTAAATCTCCTGTAACATAATTATCACCACTTAGTAAGCTGGACGAAGCAACATACATCCCAACAGTGCAATCTATTCCACTACACATGAACATTATTGATTTGGCTACTCTCAAAGAAGGCAGTAAGATTTACTTACAACAAAATTCAATGCATGGATTATTCATTTAACCCTTATTTTTAACAAGTTTGAAAGGCGCGTAGGTTGGTGCTGAAGAGCCAAGATGTGATTTCATGAAGTGGGCATTCATGGAAGTTTTGGGGGAGAATACAAGTTCAATGTGCTCAAGCCTGCAAACTACACAGCACTTGATCAGAGATGTGGCGCTGTTGAGAAACATGTCCAATATACCCAGGCACATTCAAAAAAATTACACCAGAACTGATAGAAGGTTGATATAACTGAATTGGAACAGTTTAGGTGTCTTTCTTCTGGAAAAAAAGCCAGACAAAGCTGTGACTTGATAGAGATCTTTAGATCTTGAAGCAATCCAAAAGGCTATACATACAGAAGATGCCCTGCCTCTGTAGAAGTTTAAAGTTGGGGGTTCATAAATAAGCAAAACTGGTGAACCAGTAGTAAAAATTGAAATGACTAAGTACAATCTAGTGGCCATTTCGAGAGATAGATGCCAAGTGATTTAGACTGAGACATAAATGTTGAAGGGTATGTGACATTTAGGAAGGACAGGAGCTAGGAAAAAGTGAAGTGGCTCTGTTAATTCAGGGTGTTATTAGCACAACAGAGAGTGAAGACTTAACTTCAAGAAACCAGCATAAATAAACAGCTTGGGTAGAGAAGAGGAATGATAAAGGTGAGACATCACATGTAGGAGCTCGTACTGGCACCCTCAACAGCAAACATGGACAAAATACTGACACTTGTCAAAAGGGAATAGTGATTAGTATAGTGATTAGTATGTGGACTTTTAACCCCCATATAGACTGGAAAAATCAGATGGCGAAACAGCATTTTAAATGAAGAATCCATTAAATGCTTTTGGGACTAATTCTGAGAGCAGCATACATTGACATCAGTAAGAACTGGAATAATCAATGACTTCATAGTGAAAGGACCCCTAAGTAACAGCGAGTATAATATGATTGAATGTTACACAGAGATTAAGGAAGAGAAGTATGAGTCCAAGACTATTATTTTGAAGTTAAATTAGGGTGAGAATGAAAGCAGAGCGAGCAAAAGTGAACTGGTAATTTAGGTTAATAGATAGGTCAATTGGAATGCAATAACAAATATTTAAGAGGATATTCCAGAAAGTGTAAAATAGATATATTCCAATGAATAAGAAAAAAAAACCTAAAGGACAAACCCACCACCTGAGGTTAAATAGAAAGGGGAAAGATAGTATCAAACTCAAACAAAAGAGTTACAATTGTGCAAAGATAGTTGTGAGGAGAGAGATTGAGAAGAGATATATGGGACAAATATTTTACACAGAGGGTGGTTTGAGTGTGGAATGAACTTCTTGAGAAAGTGGCAGATGTGTGCACAGTTGTAAAATTTAAAAGACACTTGGATAAGTACATGAGTAGAAAAGGTTTGGCAGGATATGGGCCAGGAGCTGGCAGGTGGGACTAATTGAGTTTGGGATTATATTTGGCATGGACTGAAGTGTCTGTTTCTGTTCTGTATGACTCTATGACACTATGGCAGGTCAGAAGATTGGACACAATATATATAGTTTTAAAAATTACAAAAATATTAATAAAAGAGGGAAAGATAGAGTTTAGGAGAAAGTTAGTCATAAATATAAAAACAGATTGGAAACGTTTCTAACAAAGATTAGAGTTAGCAAATTAAATGGTGATAGGGAATAAGTCTGAGAAGTTAGTAATGGAGGACAAAGAGATAATTGATACATTGGTTTTAATTTTTCAAAACTCATTACAGTTGGGAAAGGTTACTTTAGATTCTAACCTGGCAGTCAAGAGCGTGGTACTGGAAAAGCACAACAAGTCAGGCAGCAGCATCCCAGGAGTAGGAGAATCAACATATCAGGCATAAGTTCTTCATCAGGAATGAGGCTTGTGGGCCGGGGGGGGCTGAGAGATAAATGGGAGAGGGGTGGGGTTTAGGGGTAAGGTAGCTGAGAATGTGATAGGTAGATGGAGGTAGGGGAGAAGTTGATAGGTCAGAGAGGAGGGTGGAGCGGATAGATGGGAAAGGTGATGGATCCTGTAAAAACACCATCCCTTAATCCCAAATCCTCAGCCTCTGCCGCATCTGGTCCCAGGATGACCAATTCTACCTTAGTAAATGCCATTTGGCCTCCTTCTTCAAAGATCACAATTTCCCCTTCCACGTAGTCGAGGATGCTCTCTAACACATCTCCTCCACTTCCCACACCTCTGCCCTCAACCCCCATCCCTCTCAATGCAACAAAGACTGAACCCTCTGGTCCTCACCTTCCACCCCACCAACCTCTGTATACACTCCATCATCCTCCACCACATCCACCACCGACAAATGGACTCCACCACCAGAGATATATTTCCCTCTCCAACCCTATGAGCATTCTGGAGAGACCATTCCCTCCGCAACTCCCTCGTCAGATCCACATCCCTCAGTAGGCCACTTTCCACTCCCGGCAGCTTCTCCTGCCACCACAGAAAGTGCAAAAGCTGCACCAACACCTCCCCCTCACCTCCATCCAAGGCCCCCAACGATCCTTTCACATCCAATAGAAATGTACCTGTACCTCTACCAATATTATCTACTGTATCTGTTGCACCTGATGTGGTTTCCTCTACATCAGGGAGGCAGGACGTCTCCTTGCGGATTGTTTCAGGAAACATCTCTGAGACACATACACAAAAAAAACCCATCGCCCAGTGATTGAATACTTTAACTCCCCCTTCCACTCTGCCAAGGACATGTAGGTCCATTGCCAAACCTTTACTACCCGATGCCTGGAGGAAGAACACCTCATATTCTGCCTTGGGACCCTGCAATCACACAGGATCAATGTGGCTTTCACAAGTTTCCTCATTTCCCCTCCCCCAACATTATCCCAGTCCCAAGCCTCCAACTTGGCACCACCCTGCTGACCTGTTCAGCACCTTTCCCATCTATCCGCTCCACCCTCCATCTGACCTATCACCTTCTGCCCCATCTTCATCTACCTATCACACGCTCAGCTACATTCCCCCCAACCCCACCCTCCTCCCACTCATCTCTCAACCCCCCCCGGCTCACAAGCCTCATTCCTGATGAAGGGCTTATGCCAGAAACGTCAATTCTCCTGCTCCTCGATGCTGCCTGACCTCCTGTGCTTTTCCAGCACCTCACCCTTCAACTCTGATCTCCAGCATCTGCAGTCCTCACTTTCTCCCATTTTAATCTGGCAGAATGGTGATGGTGTGCCACAGGAGTCACTGTGGGCCTTCGATTCTCTACAATTTATATAAGCAATTTGGATAAAGGGACAAAAGACATGGTAGCTAACTTTACTGATGACACAAAGATAGGTAGGAAAGTGAGTTGTGAAGAGGACATAAGGAGCCTACAAAAGTTAAGTGAGTGGACAGAAAAATAGTAAATGCAGCACAACGTGTGAATTTGCCTAATTTGGCAGGAAGATTAAAAATAATATATCTAAATAGTGCTAGGTTGCAGAGCTCTGAGCTGTCCTGAGATATAGGTGTCCTAGTGCATGAATTACATAAGATTAGTGTGCAGGTATAGCAAGTAATCAGTGAAGCAAATACAGTGTTATGTTTTATTGTAAGGGGAATTGAATTCAGGAGTAGGGAGGTTATGTTCAGTTATACAGGGTTTTGGCAAGGCCATATCTGGTGTACTGTGTAGTGTAGTAGTCACCATACTTACAGAAGGATGTTAATGCTTTGGAAGCAACTCAGAGAAGGTTTACTATAGAACTAATATCTGGAATAAGTGGATTGCCTGATGAGAATAGACTAGACAAGCTAGCCATGTATCCTCTAGCGTTTAGAAGAATTAGAAGTGCTTAGTTGAAGCATATAAGATCCTGAGTGGAATTGACTGGCTGGATGTTTCCTTCTGTTGGAAAATCTAGAATTAGGGGTCATAGTTTAAAAATAAGGTGGCATCCAATTAAACAGAATTGTGTTTACCTCTCAGAAGGTGGAGAGTCTTTGGAATTTCCTTTCTCAAAAGTGGACAGAGAGACTTTCAATATTTTAAAGGCAAAGGCTGTTGAATTTTTGAGTACTGGGAGATGAAAGATTATTGGGATATGCAGGAATGTAGAGTTGACATCACAATCAAATTGGCTATGATGTTATTGAATTGCAGAGGAGACTCAAAGGGCTTAGTGGCCTACTCCTGTTCCTGATTCATATGCTAGTGTGTTCATTATACATTTTGCCTCATCTGTTTTAAAAGGGCAATGCTAAAAATCACACAACAGATTTATAGTTCAACAGATTTATTTGGAGGCACTAGCTTTTGAAGTGCAGCTTCTCCATCAGGTGTTTATGAAGCAAAATCATAAGACACAGAATTTATAGCAAATTTCAAGTTACAGAAAATGTGCAGTTTTAGTCCAGGTACCTATTTACAGTTTTTATTAAGCTATCGCTTAAACTTAGCAGCCTCATATTGGTCTTTAATTTGGATAAGTTGTTGTCCCCTGGCATCCAAGTATTGATTTCATGCCAGAGAGAAGCCATTTAAACAGATGGCAAACGGCTAATATTAAGAAGTTTCGAAGGGTTCCCAGGTGAACCTATGGATTAACTATGAACTTTATAAGAAAGTGCTGCAGCTGACACTAAGATTACATGGTTCCTTTATGAGATGGTCTCTCACGTTTCTTATCAAAATATCAGTGTAATGGCCTAATTTCAAAGTAATATCATAGTTTTAGATCCTGCAAGAAGAATGACAGCTGAACTGAGAGGGTCAATAAAAATGAAGGATTGTCCTGATCGAGATCTTTAAAATGAAGAAAGGGTAGTTATTTCCACAGATGTGGGGTTCACAATATGCAAGTATAAATTTAAGGTAATCACATATTAATGCAAGAAGAGTGCAAGGGAAATCTCAACCCAATGGGAGGTGGTGATAAATCATTGGATTAGTACATCAAAGGACAATCTCAATGCCTTAGGGACACAAATTCAAATCTCATTATTGCAGCTGGTAGATTCAATTAATAAATGTAGAATGCACTGTCAAAAGGAATAGTTGAGGCAAGCATCAAAGATGCTAAGTGGAACATAAATAAACAGACAAGGGAGGAATGAGTATAAGAACACAGTGATACAATTAAATGATTGAAGGGTTGGTGGAAGCAAATGTTGAGCATAAATATTCATGTAGACAAGTTGGGCCAAACTAGTTTCTGTGCTGAAAACTTGGTGTAAAGATGCATCCGAGAATCAACGGGGAGTAAATAAACTGCTGTGCAGAGCCTTCAACTTGAGATCAGTTGGTCGCAGTCTCAGCTCTGAGTTTGAAGTCCGTAAATTCAAGCCTCACTTCAGAAACGTCTACTCATGTTCTGAATTGGCACTTCAGTATTGTCCTGAGAGAATGAAACTCTGTTAGAGGTACAGTCTTTGTGATAAGGTGTTAAACAAAGCGTTTATCTGCTTTATCACATGGAAATATAATGTCCCACGGTTTATAGAATCCCTACAGTGTGGAAACAGGCCATTCACCTCAACAAGTCCACAATGACCCTCCGAAGAGTCTCCCACCTAGACCCATTCCCCCACTCTACATTTACTCCTGACTAATGTAACTAATCTATACATTCCTGAAAACTTTAGGCTATTTAGCATGGCCAATTCACCAAAACTGCACACCTTTGGATTGTGGGAGGGAACCGGAGCACCCGGAGGAAACCCATGCTGACATGGAGAGAATGTGCAAACTCCACACAGGCAGTCGCCCGAAGCTGGAATCGAACCCGAGTCCCTGGTGCTGTGAGGCAGCAGTGTTTACTACTGAGCAACCGTGCCACCCTCAATGGGATGGTGCTACTTACTTCGCCCCTGCCCACTGTGTAATTATATCTGCAACAGGGACCTACCTGGTTCCCTGACAACACAGTACTATTTAATGAAGACAGGGCGATTTTCTCACGGAGCCCTCAACAACATTTGTCACTCAATTAGGAGCTCTAACAACAGATTGCCTGGTCAATTGTTGTTTGTGAATCTTGGTGCATGTGAAATATTTGGTTCCCACTTTACATAAGCGACTGTACTTCCATAAGTATTTAGATAGCTGGAAAGCACTTTTGATTGTTATATTCTATATCCTTCTTTCATCGACAAAGCCCAAGTTTGTGCTAACTAGAACATACCCCATGGCGATCCTCATTGAAACTCAGAATCTTTCAGCTGAATAATACTAGGTTATGGAATCCACACAACTCCTTTTAAAATATTCCGGAATCAGGGGCCCATCATGGGGTAAGTCAACTACCCAATAGCCACTTAACAACTTGAGATCTTTTAGTCTTCTGGGTCAGAATTTCCACCCTCAAAAAAATGTCAGCCAATCAGTTGAAAGTTCCCAACACTTCAGGCAGGTACTGAGGCATCCTTTGGCTACAGCTGGGGATCTCACCTGGTGCCACACTGGCAGAACCTGGAGAGAGTTGCGAGGTATGTGAGGGAGTGAATAGGGGCCAAGGGAAGTCAGGGATTTTGGGAGGGACAAATGCTTCAACCCTTGAAAACGTTTCAAGAAGTTTTGGGTGCCTTATTTTGGAGGGCATCCACTCCCTATCAATCACCAGCCACATTGGGAAGACTGATAGATTGGGTGACATGAGCTAGTTAAATGCTGGCTGTAGTGGGTTGAGGTATTTATTTGTTTTTATTCATTCATAGGATGTGGCCGTTGCTGGCTAGGCCAGCAATTATTGCCAATCCCTAATTACCCAGAGGGCAGTTAAGTGCTGTGGGTCTGGAGTCACATATAGGCCAAACCAGGTAAGAATGACAGTATTCTAACCCTTAAGGACATTTGGAAACCAGGTGGCTCCCTGTCACAGATACAATAATACTGTGGCAGGGGCAAAGTTGTCAGTGGCATGCAGGTGATTTTCTGGATATAACAAGCTCCCCTCCATCCTCAAACACATTCATTTAGTAATAAACAATGTGGTCCTTTGTGGTACAAAAGGATGTTAGTATTTTATTCTGCTACTAAGAAGTAAGTGCTCCCTCCAGACCATAAACCTAATTGCTCTAAGACAGGGTGAGGTCAGTCAGATTTTAATCATACCTTGTAAGGGGTTCATTATTTGAACAAGAGCATTCGGCCAATTAATGACGTTATTAAAAAAATATTTTGCATCTGTATAAGCAAAAGATAACTAGTGTGTGAACATAGATTACCTTTTATAGTCAGTGCAATCAACTTCACAGCTGTGTTAGAGTGCTTTGATTTGTAGCTATTTATTCTCTGGCACTGACGGGATAAAATGAGTTACAGAAACTGACGTTACACTAAATTATTTACTTGACAAACAGGCATCTGTTATAATAATATCAGTAGGTGTAAGTATTAATTTGTTTAGCCATATTATGCATTTACTGTCATTTCGCTGAAATAAAGTGTGACAGTCTTCCTGGTGTGGTTTCTGATTGAAATTCAATTCCTTGTTTGTCATTTGTTTTTCTGTGCTACCAATCTGTTTTTATTCATCATTGCTACTGTCACAGAAAATTTTAATTACCTTGGCTGCAGATTACTCAAGATGAATGTTGACCCGCATGGCTCCCGTGGGATTGTAAGCATGGGTGATGCTTGGACTAAGAATACATTGCTGGTTCTTCTCATTGGTTTAACCTCAGGTGAGTCAGCCTGACTCCCTCCAGCAGACTTAGATTTTCATCATGAGGCACGTAAGCAAGGTTGGAGAACAAAATAGAGAAGCGAAGCAAGTTTTGGAGTGATGAGGTGAGACTAAGATATCAAATAATTTCAGTGTAGAAAATGAAATGTAAACAGATGGAGATGAGTGTAATATATTTGATGCTTCAGATTTAGAGTGTAAAAAGAAGCTTAAGTTCAATGCATTAAAGATGTAAAAAGTTAAAAATCACACAACACCAAGTTATAGTCCAACAGGTTTAATTGGAAGCGCTAGCTTTCAGAGCACTTGTTGGACTATGACCTGGTGTTGTGTAATTTTTAACTTTGTACACCCCAGTCCAACACCGGCATCTCCAAATCATTAAAGATGTAAATTCAAGAATAAATATGTGGAATAGTACATTTGTGACATTGGTGCCCAGACCACTCCTGATTTTCAAAATTTCCATTAAGTCTTAACTTAGCTGCCTCTGTCCAAACAGAACAGTATCAGCGTCTTAAATCGATCTCATAACTGAAGTTTCTCATCCCTAATTACAATCTTGTAAATTTCTTCTGCTCTCTTTCAAGGATATTCACATCCTTCCCATAGAGTGAGTGGGGAATACAGGGTACGGGGGTAGAGTAGGGGGCTGGGGTTGGGTCTGGGTAGAATGCTTTTCGGAGGGTCAGTTTAACTCGATGGGTCAAATGGCCTACTTCTGCGCTGAAGGGGTTCTATGACTCTCCTATGCATGGGTCAGAAACACCAGCACAGACTGATTGGGTTGAAAGTTCTGTTTCAATGTATACAAAATGTAGGGGCACTTGTAACTCAAAAATACCAGTCTACAAACTGAGAAAATTAGATATAATGTTGGTCTTGCACCCAGCCTGAAACCATTGCATTCAACAAATGACATTCAGTCGAGTGCAAAATCAACATTACCCCATATCCTACAAATTTCCCACTGACAAGTTAGCTTAAAATTAACCCGATATTCTGATTGAACAATTTCTACATTTTGAATCTATCAGTGTGTCTGTTAGTTTTGAAAGACATTTTTGAGATGTAATCACAGATAGAATTTTAGAAATGATCTGCTTCTATCACCAGTGGACACCAAATTCATACTCCAGTGTTTTTAATGTTCCGATATTTGAAGCAAGGTGGGGGTGTGGAACATGGCAGTGAATTTAATTTGTGCAGATGCTCCCTTTGTGCTGTCAATTAATTCACACTCTTTTGATATAACGGCTTTACCTTTCAACAGTTCCTTGATGAGTCTGTTCCTTAAAAGAAAAGCTGAGGCAGTATCTAGCCTGATAATAACAATCCAGTGCTTCAATTACACTTTCAGGCAGGTTTCATCATGGACAAATTGAGCTGCGAGTGATTTAAACACTAGTGCAGAGGCCAGATGCCTTCTGGCACTAAAACTCTGAATATGGGTTGTACAACAGTGAAAGTAATACAAGCACATCTTACATTAGGTTTCACATCAAGTGAAGTCTGTTCGATGCTCCCCTCTAGACTAGTTTCATTGCAGTTTGTCAGCTGCTGTTAGGTCTCATTAAGGGGATTCTCTCATTACAAGGCATTAGGCATTTGATAATCCTTACTTGAGAAGGCTGGAGTGGTGTGGAGAGAACAAAGAATTGCATTGAACAAAGAATTGCTATCCTGCAGCCCTGTAAGAAACATACGATTTATCCAGCTTGGGGTAACGTTTATCATGATATCCACTGATTGACCTAAAGGTCCCAAAACTCAAGTTTCAATCTTTCGACTTATGGACCAATTAAATTTAATTGATGTGATTTGTGGGATGTGATCCCTGTCCTACCAGTGGGCAAGATAACTTCAAATATCATTCAGTTCGACTAATTATATTGCAAGTGTTTAGGAAAGATCGCTTTCTCAATTAGATCTTAAATTGGGCTGAATGTACAGGTACTGAAAGCATAATTGCGAACTCATGCTGCTGTTACGTCACATGGCCCTCTGAGCCTGATTTGTTCGTAATAATTAATGCAGCAGTTACCTTTTAGACTGGATTGCTGAAATTAGTGCTTCCTTTACCAATTAAAGTCTAATCAACACTTATAGGAATCATTAGCAGAACTCCCAAGCTTGCTTAGCCAGTGCAGATCAATGCATTTCAAATTAAAAGCTCTTAAAAGTGTGCAGTATGTTGGCTGCCAACTCTGCATGTTTCATATTAAATTTCAAGTCTGCCTTTTCCGTGTAGACACAACTCTATCAAATTGGCATATTATTTAACCTATTACTCCTTATTGATAGTCAATGCTGCTTTACTAGATTGGACTTACCCTGCCCTCATTAAAAAAAACAAGCATCAGTTATAAGGAATCATGTCTTTACTTCTTGTGAGACATGAAGAAGCACATGGGTTTCTGAGCCCAAGGCGCTGGATCAGGTACATGCATTCTTCCACTATTACAAAGAGTTGTGTGTGGGGGCTGCATTCTTCTAAGAGCATATTCTCTGTCTTAAAAGCTAGACTTCTCCAGGAGAGTGCAAGTACAGAAATACAGATGGAAGCTATTACTACTGCAGAATGATAAATGCTGCAAACAAAGAAAAACTTAAAAATGCTGCATGAAGGTCATAAGTAAGATGAAGAATTACAGCAAACACTGCATTCAAATCCTCCCAAAGTTTATATTCAACTGACTTCTTTCTTTGTTTAAAAAATAAAGTTTGACATTTCAAATTCCAGAGAATTAACAGAGAATGAAAGATAAATCATTCTGCTCTCTTCAGAAGTATTCACATTCTCAATTCTTGCAGGAGATAGTGAGCATCTCATTTTTTTTTTAGCATTACATTAAAAACTGGGCAAATCAAATAAAACAAGCCTGACTAGAAGGATGCAATGTGTTGGGGGAATTAGCTCTACAAAAGGACGATCAAAGAAGTTGATAGCCAAGGTTCTCTGTGTTCTTCCACACATTTGTTCAGCTGTCAGATATGTAATACTTCCTGGAGTCTCTTGCTACACCCATCAGACAGTCACACTGCTCATTACAGAAGGCTGGGGAAACTTGCAACCTTCAAAATTGTTTACGTTTTTTTTAATCATTCATGGGACATGTATGTCATTGGCTGGCCAGCATTTATTGCCCATCCATTGTTACCCTTGAGCAGGTGATGGAGAGCTGCCTTGTTGAAATGCTGCAGTCCATTTGCTGTAGGTTGATCTACAATGTCCTTTGGGAGGGAACTCCAGATTTTGACCCAATAACGCTGAAGGAATGGCCAAATACTTCAGAGTTAGGATCGTGAGTGACTTGAGGGGGAACATGCAGGTTGCCCTTGTCTTCTGGATGGAAGTGGTCGTGGATTTGAAACTCTAATTTCTGCAGTGCATCTTGTAGACATTACACACTCCTGCAACTGAGCATCAGTGGTGGAGGGAATGGATGATTGTGGCTGTGGTGCCCATTATGTGATCTGCTTTGTCCTGGATGGTGCTCAACTTCTTGAGTATTGTCAGAGCTGTACTCATCCAGGCAAACAGGGAGTGGAGTATTCCATCACATTTATAACTTGTGCCTTGTGGATGATGAACTACCTTTGGGGAGTCAGGAGGTGAATAACTCACAATAGCTTCTGAACTGCTCTTATAGCCACTGTGCTTATGTGGCGACTCCTGTTGAGTTTCTGGTCCATGGTAACCCTGAGAATGTTGATAGTGGGGGATTCAGTGATGATAACAATACTGAATTTCAAGGCTGGTGATGAGATTGTCTCTTATTACAGATGGTCACCACCTGCCATTTGTGTGATGTGAATGTTACTTGCCACTTGTCAACCCAACCCTGGATATTGTCCAGATATTTTTGGATTTGAACATGGACTGCTTTAGTATCTGAGGAATCATGAGTAGTGCCAAACACTGTGCAATCATCAGCAAACATCTCCACTTTTGATCTTACCTTGTGATGGAGGGATGATCATTGATGAAGCAGTGGAAGATAGTCAGACCTAGAACACTATTTTGACGAACTCCCGCAGAGATGTTCTGGAGCTGAGATGGCTGACCTTCAACAACCACAATCATCTTCCTATGTGCAATGTATGACTCTAATCAGTGGACAGTTTGCTCTTAATATCCATTGACTCCAGTTTTGATAAGGATCATTGATGCCACACTTAGTTGAATGCCCCCTTAATGTCAAGGGCTGTCACTCTCATCTCACCTCTTGAATTCAGCTCTTTTGTCCATGTTTGAACCAAGGCTGTAATGAGGTCAGGAGCTGAGTGGTCCTGGTGGAACCCAAACTGGGTGTCACTGAGCAGGTTATTGCTGAGCAGGTGCTGCTTAATAATACCAGTGACATTTTCCACCTTTCCTGGTGATCAAGAATGGAATGGTGGAGTGGCTAGCTGATTGGCCGGGTTAGATTTATCCTGTTTTTTGTGGCAATTACCTGGGCAATTTTCCAGATTGTTGGGTAGATGCCAGTGTTCTAACTATAATGGAAGAGCGTGGTTAGGGGAGAGGCAAGTTCTGGAGCACAAGTCTTCAATACTGCTGACAGAACGTTTTCAGGGCCCATAGCCTTTGCAATATCAAATGCCTCTCACTGTTTCTTGACATCATGTGGAGACATTATCACTTCAAGTATCTTCCATAATTGAGGATAGGAATATTTGTGTAGCCTCATTGTGCAGTGAGTTTAATTGTTTAATTGTCCACCACCATTCACAATAGAATGTAGCAGGAACGCAGAGCTTAGATCTGATTTGCTGGTTGTGGGATCTCTTAACTCTGTCCTTCATTTGCTGCTAAAGCTGTTTGGCATGCAAGTAGTCTTCTTTGATAGTTTCACCAGGTTGACACCGTATTTTAGTCTGTCTGTTCAAAGTCTGTCCCACTTAACATGGTGATAGTGCCACATAGCATGAAGGAGGTTACTCTCAATGCAAAGGCAGGACTTCCTCTCCACTGTGTACACTCACTAATACTGTCATGGACAGAAGCATCCTTAGCCATTACATTGGTAAGGATGAGGTCAAGAATGTTTTTTCCCTGTAGTTGGTTCCCTCACAACCTGCCACAGACCAAGTCTAGCAGTTATGTCCTTTAACACCCAATCAGCTCAAACAGTAGCCCTGCTGCCAAGCCACCTTTGATGGTGGACATTGAAAACCATACCTAGTGAACATTTTGCACCCTTTCAATCCTCAGTGCTTCCTCCAAGTATTGGTTAACATTGAAGAATAATGATTAATCAGCAAATGAAGGCCAGTAATCATTAGGAGGTTGCCTTTCCCATTTTTAAAATGAAGCCACAAGATTTCATGGGGTCCAGAATCAATGTTGAAGACTTCCTCCTGACTGTGTACCACTGTGCCACCACCTCTGCTGGGTCTCTCCTGTCGATGGGTCAAGATATATCCAGGGTGGTGTTGGTGGTGTCTGGAACATTATCTGTGAGGTATGATTCTTGAGTATGATTGAGTCAGGCTATTGCTTAACTACTCTATGAGACAGCTCTCCTCATTTTGGCATGTCCCCCCTCAGATGTTAGTAAGGAAGGTTTTGCCAGACCAGCAGGTCAATTTCTGCCATTGTCTTTTCTGGTGTCGATGTCAGGTAGTCCATCCAGTTTCATTTCCTTGTTGAGACTTTGTAGTGATCGATACAACTAAGTGGCTGGTTTGGCCATTTTACAGGGCAGTTGAGAGTCAACTACATTGGAGTGAGTCTAGAGTCACATGTAGGCTAGGCCAGGTGAGGATGACAGATCTCCTTCCCTGAAGGACATTAGTGAGCCAACCTTCATGTGGCAGGTGTGTGGAGCAATGAACTGAGGACAGCAGTAAATATGTCAACATCAGTAAATAATAATTTAGAAGTCCTTTGTTCCATCAATATTAGAGACATCATAATTTTTTTCCAGAAGCAAAAAACAAAATTGCAGGAGAAACTCAACAGGTCTGCCAACATCTCTGCAGAGAAAGCAGAGTTAATGTTTCGTGTCTTCATACAAGAGTTTTCTTCTTCTCTGAAGATGGGCCGTTGGACCCGAAATGTTGACTCTACTTTTCCTCCACAAATGTTGCCAGATCTGCTGAGTTTTTCCAGCAATTTTAATTTTTGTTTCAGATTTCCAGCTCCCACAATTTTTTTTTTAAATTTGTCAGCATTTGTTTTGAGATTAGTTCTAAGAACACACTTGGTTCATATCTCTCCATTCCTTGCATATTCATGTGGTTATCTAAAAGTCCCTATTGTATCTCCATCGAGATAGTGCATTCCAGACTCCTACCACTCCCTGTGTAAAAAACCTGCCCCTCCTATCTGCATTGAACTTTCCCCCTCTATCCTTAAATAAATGCTCCCTAGTGTTAGGCATTTCAACTCTGGGAAAAAGATTCTGAATGTCAACCATAACTATGTATCTCATAATTTTATAAACTCCGATCAGGTCTCCCCTCAGCCTGCACTGCCCAAGAAAACAACCAGAGATTTTCTAACCTCTCCTTATCGCTCATGCTCTTTAATCCAGGCAGCATTCTGATAAACCTCTCTGCACCCTCTCTAAAGCATCCACATCTTTCCTGTAATGGGGTGACCAGAACTGAATGCAGTACTCTAATTATGGACTAACCAAAGTCATAAAGCTGCAACTTGACATCTTGACTCTTGTACTCAATTGCACAGCCAATAAAGGCAAGCATGCCATATGCCTTCTTTACCACCCTATCTACTTGTGTGGACATTTTCGGGAAGCTATGGACTTGAATCCCAAGATCCTTCTGTACATTAATGCCATTCAGAATCCTGCCATTAGCTGTATACTTTTCCTTAACATTTGATCTCCCAAAGTGCAACATCACATACTTACCCGGATTAAACTCCACCTGCAATTTCTCCACCCATATCTTGCTGTCTTCTATAAAAATCTTCTGCACTATCCACAACTCCATTGATCTTTGTGTCATCTGCAAATTTATTAACCCACTCATCTGTATTTTCATCCTAGTCATTTATATATATCACAAACAGCAGAGCTCCCAGTATGGATCCCTGCGGAACACCACTAGTCACAGACCTCCAGCTTGAAAAACATCCTTTCACCACTATCTTCTGCCTTCTATGGGCAAGCCAATTCTGAATCCACTTGGCCAAGTCTCCAGGGATCCTATACATCTTAATCTTCTGGATGAGCCTACCATGAGAGACCTTGTCAAAATCCTTACTAAAAGCCATGTAAACAACATCCCCTGCTCTACCCTCATCAATACATTCATCAACTCCTCAAAACATTCAATCAAGTTAATAATTCATGACCTGTTGCACACACATCCATGCTTATTGTCCCTATTTAGGTCATGATTTTCCAAGTGTGCATAAATCCTATCCCTAAGAATTCTCTCCAATAGCTTCCCAATGACCGATGTGGAACACATTGTTCTGAAGTTTTCGCAGTTATCCCTATTTAACTTCTTGAAGAGAGGAGCAACATGAGCTACTTGCCAGTCCTCTGGGACCTCTGCAGTGGCCAGTCAGGATACAAAGATCTTGGTCAAGATCCCAGCAATCTCCTTTCTTGTCTCCCTCAATAACCTGGGGTAGATACCATTGAGCCCTGGGGACGTATCCACCTTAATGCTCTTCAAGAAATCCAACACTATTTCTTTCTTGATCTCAAAGTGTTTGAGTATATTAGAATACTTGGCACAAATCTGACTATCCTCCATATCCTTTTCCTGGATTAAAATCAATGCAGAGTATACATTAAGGATCTCAACCAGATTCTCTGCCTCTAAACACAAGTTCCCTTCTTTACATTTGAGTGGTCCTACCTTCTCTTTTATTGTCCTCTTGTTTGAATGTATCTATAGAATGCCTTGGGATTCTCTTTAACCCTACTTGCTAAGGTCATTTCATGGCCCCTTCTTGCTCTCCTAATTCCTTGCTTGAGTACTTTCCTGCTTGCTTGATATTCCTCACGGGCCCTGTCCCATATGTAAGTCCTTAGTACAATTCCTTTGGACTAAGTAAGCTGCCTGCCAGTGAAGCATCTTTCTTTGGTTTCTGTTGACTTTAACTTTAATAAAAATCCTTCTTGTCACATTTAGTTAAAGGTTGGTTTGAAGTCAAAGGTGGTTGCTCTCATCTCTCTTCAACAACACATTTCTTTGATTCATGTTTTGATCAAGGCTGTATTGACGTCTGGAGGCAAGTGGTAATTGTGGAAATCTAATTTAACATCAACGAGTAAGTACTGCTTGATAACACTATTGGTGGCACCTTAATTCACTTTGTTGATGATTACCAGTAGATTAATGGGGGGCAATTGGTCAGGCTGGATGTGGTACACTTCTCACTTCATGTCTCAAATTATTCATATTAACATACCCCAAATATTTATTTTCTGTAAGAAATGGATCTAACTTGCATTTGAATAAATCAATGCTTCTATCATCTTTCACGAGAACATGTTTCATTAATCGATCACCTGAAACTGGTGTTATGGAAAAGGCAGAAGGCTATCAAAAACTGAGGGAAAAAATATCAGATTTCAGAAGTTTTGTCTTGTCCTCAATCTGATATGAATTAGGAGGGAAGTTAACATGCGGCAGTTAACTGTAAACCTTGTGTTTTGTTTGCAAAATTGAAATTGCTGGAAAAGCTCAGCAGGTCTGGTAGCATCTGTGAAAACAAGTCAGAGTTAACGTTTTGGGTCAGGTGACCCTTCCTCAGGTCTGCTTCCAGTTAACTCTGATTTCACTTCACAGATGCTACCGGACCTGCTGAGCTTTTCCACAATTTCTCTTTTTGTTTCTGACTTACAGCATCCACAGTTCTTTCAGTTCTCATCTTTTGTCGGTTTATTTCAGGTTACACATTTGCTATCATGACAATAGGTTTTATGTATGAATGGGCTGCAATAATTCTGAGGTTTTTGATAAATGTGATCTGCTTTGAGAATTGTGGAGATGAATGGGATGTCAAGTCTGTGCTTGAAGAAACTGCCAGTTAGTATGAGAGCAGTAACTTTGGGCAAGCAATGAATCAGAATAAGAGAGGACTGCTTGGTGCAATCTCTGTTTTGCAGACAGAACTGTACCATTGGATCTCCAGTTGGGTCAAAAGCAAGGAAGTATTTTAAGATGATGACCATGAAATCAATGACTGAGAAATTCACTGATGTTATAAAAGTGTAAAATAGGCATGTTGCATGCCAGAAAGTGCTACACACCAAATTGGAATATGCTTCAGCAAAGGTGTTCAGTATCCCTGCCTAAAACACAGTTAGTTCTTCTGCAAGTGCCCCCTTCCTGAAATTATGTTCCCTTGACTTTAATTGTCATCAGGCTAGTCAAGTTCAGGAAAACAAAACTTAAATGTGGCATAAGCAGGGTGATACCCAACCTCAAAGTAATTCCAGAAACCCTTGTGACATACCCTTGGCATACTTTCAATTCTTTTCAATCTTCGATTCGGCCACCCTACCAAACAATCCCAGTCCCCTAATCATTTCCTTCTCCCTCCTGTGTGACCTGTTCCAACTCAACTGACCTCTGCCTCTCACTACCTGAAAGGGCTCGAGAGGTCTGCAGTTCCAATTTTATCCACATGATCAGATTTCCTACAGTATGGAAACAGGCCCAATAAATCCATAACAACCCTCTGAAGAGTAACCCACCCAGACCCAGTCCCCTACCCTATATTTACCCCTAACATTATTGGCAATTTAGCATGGTGAATTCACCTGGCCTGCACATCCTTGGATTGTGGGAGGAAACCGGAGCACCCGGAGGAAATCCACACAGACACGAAGAATGTGCAAACTCCATACAGACAGTCAACCAAGGCAGGAATTGAACCCAGGTCCCTAGCGCTGTGAGTCAGCAGTGCCACCCCATGCCACCATGCCACCCCAAACATATCTATGTTTATCACACAGCTAATATGCTGCTGAGGCCTGGTGCCACATTCTGGGTGAATCTTTGGCTACTTTGCTTCCGGTAGCGGGTTTTGCAGAATGCCCCTTACTTCAGTTCAACTTTTAAGCAATGAGTGAATTAGGTTAATTTGAAAATCAAGCCCAGCATTCGGCAAACTTATTGCAGTGATTAGAACGGGGTCAACTAGGGTCAACTCAAAGAACATGAATTCCTTGATAGAGGCTGTTTCCCTGGTCCAATTAGGGAGTGCTGGCTGACAGAAATAAGAGGAGTGTCAGGAGTTCTGTTCACTCGAGGAGCTGGCTCTGAGCTAGCTGGGTCAGCGTCATGTACTATGTATATGCAAATCAAGAGTGACTTGGTGATGGGATTCTAGCTTTCATGGAGTTATTCTTTTATTACTTGCTCCTTCTTGTCTGCTGTGATTATCATTTTTTTGAGCACAATTTTACTGTAGGATTTTTATAAGTTCAATATTATTAACCTGGTAAGATCTTGACACTAATTTGCAGTATTCTGTTTTGACACTTAGTGCCTAAAGTTGACTTAGCTAGTGCAAATGTTTGCCAACTTTTAACACAAATTACCTAAACGAGAAGTTCAGTAACTGTGATATTTGGCAATGGTTTATAAAGCGATGTACTGGAAACTGGCTACATCCAGGTCAAATTAATCTTAATTGTGATTTTCTGCTGAGGCATGTGGTCAGAGAGACACCTTGGCAGAGTGAGATGATATTATATTGATTAAACCGCTGGAAATTTGGTTCAAAATGGAACTTCGGTACAAAGGGGAAACACGGGTGATTTAACTAAGCTTGAGTGCACGAAGTAAACTCTCCAGAGCAAGATGTAAGTGGTAGAGGATTAAAAAAGTGTTGATTACTTGGCTGACCTGCAGACAGACCAGTAGAGATATGATGTCACAAACTACAGCACAACTTTCCGCTGATGGGTGAGTCCCGAACCAGAGGACACAGCTTAAAAATAAGGGATAGGCCATTTAGGACAGAGATGAGGAGAAACTTCTTCACACAGAGAGTGGTGGGTGTGTGGAATGCTCTGCCCCAGAAGGCAGTGGAGGCCCAGTCTCTGGATTCGTTTAAAAAAGAGTTGGATAGAGCTCTCAAGGATAGTGGAATCAAGGGTTATGGAGATAAGGCAGGAAGAGGATACTGATTAAGGATGATCAGCCATGATCATATTGAATGGTGGTGCAGGCTCGAAGGGCAGAATGGCCTACTCCTGCACCTATTGTCTATTGTCTAACAGAAGTGCAAAGAAAGGTTCTGATTGGTGAGTAAGACTTGTGAATATTTCTAGATATCATAGTAGGGGTAAGAGCCCCCATCTGTGTTTGGGTGTCTAGTATGGTATTGATATGGGTGATTTAATTTTTTGAAAACAAAGTATTATTACAGTGAGATATAAAGAACAGGGAATCTCAAGCAATTAATTAATAAGTTAAATCAATGATGGCAGATAGGGTGATGGGTCACACTGCAGCATGTGGAAGCTGCAGACATTGCACCACATCAAAGAATGGGACCGGGCACTTTGTTCCAGAGGCTGGTCTCATTCCTCAATCTATACAGTTCAAAGTCAGAAACAAAAACAAAAGTTGCTGGAAAAACTCAGTAGGTCTGGCAGCATCAGTGGAGAGAAATCAGAGTTAATGTTTTGGGTCCAGTGATGCTACCTCAGAATGGTAACTCTGATTTCTCTTCACAGATGCTGCCAGACCTGCTGAGCTTTTCCAGCAACTTCTGTGCTTGTTTCTGATTTCCAGCATCCACGGTTCTTTCAGTTTTTAATTTAAAGTCTGTCTGTGATCAGGGACGGGAGAGTGTGATTACAGGTGCAGCAGGTATGAGGATGCGGAGGGAATAAAATTGAGGAGTTAAAATTTACAATTGTCAAACAGTCGTGAGGTTCTTTCAAGCTGTCAGGATGACAGTAGGGACCGCTGGCAGGACAAGCAAACTGGCCATACACCTTGATGCAGAGAGTAATTCAAGTCGGGGTTGGAAATAGTAATGTAGTTACAGCAGCACGTTGGCTCAGTGTTTGGCAATGCTCAGACACACTTGGGCGACTGTCTGTGTGGAGTCTGCACATTCTCCCTGTGTCTGCGTGGGTTTCCTCTGAGCGCTCCAGTTTCCTCCCACAGTGCAAAAAAGATGAGATGAAATAAATACAATAACTATCAATAAAGAAAAAGTGCTCGGGAAACTAAACTGATTAGATGCATCCTCGAGCATTAAAAGAAGTAGCTACATCGATAATGGATGCACTGCTCATACTGTCCAAGAATCCTTATATTGTGGAAAGTGCCAAAGATTGGAAAACTGCCAACACAACAACTTCAATTAAAAAGGTCAAAAGACAGTGAACGATAGGCCAGTTATCGAAAAGTCTGCTATTGGAACAATGTTAGTTTCTATCTTAAAAGATGTAGTAGTGGAGCATTTAAAAATACAGAACATGAAAAAATCGAGTCTGAATGGCTTCATGAAGGGAAATCATGCCTGACAAATTGACTTGAATTCTTTGAGCAGGGAGCAAGTACAATAGATAAAGGGGAAGCGAAGAATGTAATAAGTTTGGAATTTCAGGAAGTTTTTGATGAGTTGCCACATATGAGGCTACATAATAAGTCCAGAGTCCATGGTGTTGGAGGTAATATCTTAGAATGGATAGAGGATTGCTAACGGACAGAAGGCAGAGAATTGAGATAAATGAGGCATTTTCAGGATGACAACTGTAACTAATGACATGCCACAGGGATCAGTGCTGGGACCACAATTATTGCAATGGACGTTAATGATGGTTTAGCTTAGCTAGCTGGACAATTGGTCTGCAAAGCAGTGTGACACCAATAGTGTCAATTCAATTCCCATCACTGGCTGTGGTTACCATGAATGACTCTCCTTCTCAGCCTTTCCCCTTGCCTGGGGTATGTTGGCCCTCAGGTTAAATTATTACCAGTTATCTCTCTCTCTCTCTCTAATGAGACAGTTGGCCTGTGGTGAATTAACATGACCGACTTACTCATTTGGGGCACATTACTTACATTCCCTCACCTACAACAGCACTAAAACCTTTGCCACTCATCTTCATATCACTCAAACTTTCTTGTCTCTTAGAATCACAGGATTGTTCAGGTGCCGATGGAGGCCATTTAGTCCACTGTGCCTGTACTGACTTGCTATGAACATCATGGCACGGTGGCTTAGTGGTTAGCACTGATGCTTCAGAGTGCCAGGCACTTGGGTTCGTTTCCAAGTGCGGGTGACTGTCTGTGTGGAGTTTGCACATTCTCCCTGTGTCTGCGTTGGCTTCTTCTGGGCGCTCTGGTTTGCTCCCACAATCTAAAGATGTGCAGGTTAGGTGAATTGGCCATGTTAAATTGCCCATAGTGTTCAGAGATGTATAGGTCAGGTGCATTAGTCAGGGTTAAATATGGGGAATGGGTCTGGGTGGGTTACTCTTCAGAGGGGTTAGTATGGACTTGCTGGGGTGAAGGGCCTGTTTCCATATTGTAGGGATTCTATCCTTATCGAGTGTCAATCTCCTGTTCTTTTCCTGATACATTTGTACACAAATTTTATCAATAATCGTCCAATCTCTTCTTGAATGGCTTGATTGAAATTCCCTTCACTACGATGCCAGGCAGTGCATTCCACATCCAAACTGCTCACTGAAAAACCTTACAGTGATGGAATGTTAGTAATGTGCCCCAAATGAGTAAGTAGGTCATGTTAATTCACCACAGGCCAACTGTCTCATTAGAGAGAGAGAGAGATAACTGATAACTGGTATGCCCTCTTGTTCTTGTTCCTTGAAGGAGCAGGAATAGTTTCTCCACAGCTGCTCTACCCAGTTCAGTCATGATTTTTCTGAATTCCAGGAGAAAGAGGGCCAAAAGCTGCCTGACATTTTGCTCCACACTGTTTACACGGAGAGAATGTCTTGGTCTTTGTAAGGGGCGACCTTGACACTCTCTGTGGGGATATAGAAACCTCTATGCCCTGACAACCAAGTAAGTCACATTATGCATTGGCATGCTACCCTTTCATTAACCCCACTGTGCATTTAATATTAACGTGTGTAACTTTTATCTCTCGCTCATGACATTCTCTCTTTTGTCTCCTGTATGTCTGAGTGGGATGTCCTGAAAGTAGAGACAGCACTTGTGAGGCAGAAAGCCTTGGAGGATTGTGGATCATGCTGACTCACTTTCTTTTCATCACAGGGAGTTGTCCACATCATCCACTCACCTTCTAACACCATAGATCTAGCATCATTGTCTCCAGGTCCTCAGAAATACTAGTGGCCCAGTTTAACAGGCACTAAGTTAAGATTTCAGTTTAGCACCTTCTCAAACACTAAGATAGCTGCAATAATGCATACCTACTCAGTTCTGTATTGGAATGACTGTTTGGAATGCAAGGTTAAGTAAATACCTTCAAATTTAGAATGGGTCATGCTATCAGTTGAAGCAAATAGATGTATTACAAAGCATTAATAAGAGTGAGATTAACTGTGCTGTATCTCATGATAAATTCTATCAAAGTTACAAAATCTAATTTTGTCCTTTCAGATACTGACTGAGCTATTGTTGTATATCCTGAGAGAATGAGAAATTCAGTGCATATTGAGAATTATGACTGGTGCTTACAACATCAAAAGTATATATTTTTTTAATTTGCAAATCTAGAACCCTCATTAACAAACCAGAGGTCATATTCAATAAGGTGGACAATATGTATGATCTCATAAGAGCCTCTTTATTCTGAACAATTAACATAAACATTTTGAATGTTACATGGCAGTAAAACACTAAGAGGTAATCAAGCAAAATAAAACTTGGTTCTTGGCAGTGCTTAATGACAAAACACTGCCTCTCTCTCTCTCTCTCTCACACACACAGACACACACACACACATACGCACACACTCTCTCTCTCTCTCTTATTGACCACTGAATCAAAAGAAACTATGGGAACAAGTTTCTGGCAAATCACTTATGAAATCTTTCTATGTAGAAATGACTAATGTTACCCACAAGTGTGAGAAACAATTCTGAGGTATTTTACTTTGCCTTCATCATCCACTACTGCAAAATATTAGTTCAGTTGATGGAATCACTGGGTGTGTGATGCAGAAGGGTGTTGATAAGCTCAGTTGGCTGGATAGCTGGTTTCAAAGCAAAGTAACACCAATAACATGGGTTCAATTCTTGAACTGGCTGACATAACCACGAAATACTTTCCTTCTCAATCTCTCCTCTTCTCTGAGGTGTGGTGACTGTCTGGTTAAACCACGGCCAGTTATCTCTCTCTTTAATAAGAGGCCAGACTATGGTTCTCTGAGACAATAATGACCTTACACTGGGGAAGGCAATGGTCTAGTAATTTTATTGCTGGACTATTAATCCAGGACCCCAGTTCAATTCCCACCATGGAAGATGGCAGAATATGAATTCAATAAAGATCTGGAATTAGGGGTCCAATAATTACCATAAAACAATTGTTGATTCTTAGAAAACCCATCTGGTTCACTACTGTTCTTCAGGGAAGGAAACTGTAGTCTTTGCCTCATCTGGCCAACATGTGACTCCACAGTGTGGTTGACTCTCAACTGTCCTCTGAGCAATTAGGGATGGATAATAAATGTTGACATGGACATTGATGCCCATATCCAGTGAATGAATAAAAAAAGTGAAATTTGGATTTGATTCAAATCAGGATTTAAGAGTTATATGATGACTATGCAATCAATGTCGATTGTCAGAAAAACAATCTGGTTCATTAATGTCTTCAGGTATGAAGATCTATGATCTTACCTGATCCGGTCTACATCTAGAGTCACAGCAATGTGGTTGATTCTGAACTGCCCTCTGGATAAATAGAAATGGGCAAGATATGCCCTCATCCTGTGAATGAATAAAAAAGGGTGAAGCCAAGATGGAAGATTCAGTTGCTGTACCAGCTGCCGTCAATATATTGACCCTACCTTCTCGACTTCTCCGCCCACCTGTGCTGTGCCCACATCGAACTCAGAATTGATGATGTCTCTGGCTTGTGCACCGTATCTAATGAGCGGGCAGCCTCTGGGAATAGAGTGACTTTCACAGTCACGTGGTTAACTGCTGATGTCTCCTACCTCAATCAAGGCCTGGATTTTATGGACTTAGAGTGTGAGGTGACGGAGTTGTGCAGTCATTTCCCCACTTCAATAGTTTTCTTCTGCTGCTGACATGGTGGACTTCTACCTGGAGGGACCAATTGGAGAACTCTTGATACTACTGCTAGCATGTTACCAGTGTATGTGGGCTCTGTATCCTGGAGAAAAAACATCAGCTGGCATCCCTAAGAGTTTGGAGTCTCTCTGTACCACGAAATCTAGTTCAAGGATGGTCCAACAGTGGAAATAAGTCACTCCTATAGAAGGAACTAATCTTACCCTCATTAACAGCCCCCACTGTTCTTGTTGGGCCTCCTTGAATGGCTCCAACAACCCCAGAATGATCTCATCCCCACAAGGCCTGTTCCAAGGACAGTATCCATCGCCAGTTCTCTCCGGTGGGAGCAGTTTCAGCTATGGTCACTACCTCTGGTGGAACTAGTGGGACTCAGGAAATGCCATCACTCACAGAAAGAAAGAGCAGTGACTGGAAAATTTTGAGACTTATATTTTAGGGGATATGAGCTACATAGTGGAACAGTACTTCCTATCCATCCTTAATTACTCCTCTGGGAGGGCTAACAACTCCTGAGTCCAAGGTGTGCCACTACAATTGAGACATACCATCAAGGCCATTGGACTAATATGTCTCACACACTTCAAAATGAATGACCAGTCTGTGAATTTGTAAGTATGATTGGCATATTTTAAAAATTGGTATTTCCTTTAGGGTCTCACTAACCAGTAGTTCTCAGAGGTAGTACCTCCTATCTTAGGGACATCAGCTCCACAGTGAGCATACAATTCAGCCAAGGCTCTCCAAAGCCATCAAGGTAGAGATTTCCCCAGATTTCTGGCACACCAGCATGGACGGGATAGGACCATTCACCACAGCAGATTTGCTGCCACCGATTAGCCACTGCCCTTTGACCGCCGAGGACGCTTAGCCACCGCCCATTGGCCACTGAAGACGATTCACCACCATGCCAGCCACCGTGCCACCGCAAGTATTCGTTTTAGTATGGAAACAGAAATTATTAGTAAATGTGGAAATAAGAAGTTTTACCATGATGGTTTTATATATATTTTTGATAAACTATCCAAGAGTGATTCAAGTATTAAGTTTTGGCGATGTGAACAAAGGGGCCGATGTAATGGATTGATCCACACCAAGAGTGGCACTGTGATAAAAACAATTAATGGACACACACATTCTCCTTCCGCAGCAAGTGTCCAAGTTGCGAAAGTGAAAACAAGTTTAAAACGTCATGCAGAAGAATCGCAGGAAGTACCTAGTGTTCTTATTAACAAATGTGTAGCTGACGTCCCTCAGTCAGTCCGAGCATCTTTACCGACGACAAGCAGCATGAAGAAAATAATTCGACGAAAAAGAAATGATATTAGTTTAGCGCCACCAAACCCTACTGATCTTCAGCATTTGGTGATTCCAATTAGATACAAAGTATATAAGCCGGATAACGGAGCAGAAGAAAAATTTCTTTTGGCAGACAGTGGTCAAGAAAGTAATCGTATTACCATATTTGGTCGGGAATCTTGGATATATCATTTAGCAGAATCCATGTGGTTTGTGGATGGTATGTTCAACATAACCCCTATTTTATTCTCTCAGGTATATTGTATTTTAGCAAAAAGACTTGATGGAGTTCATCCAATATTGTATATACTTCTAACAAATAAGCAGCGTTCAACACATGTATGCATGTTTGAAATGATTAGTTTACTTACAGTGTGGAAACAGGCCCTTCGGCCCAACAAGTCCACACCGACCCTCTGAAGAGCAACCCACCCAGACCCATTCCTCTACATTTACCCCTTCACCTAACTCTCTGGGCAATTTAGCATGGCCAATTCACCTAACATGTACATTTTTGTACTGTGGGAGGAGACCGGAGCACCTGGCGGAAACCCACGCAGACACGGGGAGAATGTGCAAACTCCACACAGACAGTTGCCTGAGGTGGGAATTGAACCTAGGTCTGTGGCACTGTGAGGCAGCAGTGCTAACCACTGTGCCACTGTGCCGCCCCTTGGTGAAGTCCTTGGTACCTAATCCCAGACCACAGTATATCCATTGTGACTTTGAGCAGGCAGCTATCAGTGCTATGAGAGAATGTTTTCCTGAAGTTAGAATTAGGGGCTGTTTCTTTCATTTGGCGCAAAGTATGTAGAGACATATTGCTGCAGTTGGAGCAACTCGTCAATACAACACCAATCCTGGTTATGCTTTAAAAGCAAAAATGATAATTGCTTTGGCTTTTGTGCCATTTACTGACCTTGATAACTACGTAGAAGCACTCGCAGATTTTTTGCCTCAAGAACTACAACCAATACTAGATTGGTTTGAATTTAATTATATTGGACTCTACAACAGTCGTGGCAGTAGTCGAAGGGCACCTTTGTTTCCCCATGATATGTGGTCGGTTTATGAGACAACAATAAATGATGAAGATCGCACAAATAATAACGCTGAAGCCGTTCATCGGAGAATTGCTTTTGAACTTGGAGCTCACCACCCAACTATATGCAAAATGTATTGGAATGTTAATGAATGTGCAAAAAGGGTGTGATTTATATATGGAACCACAAATAAAGCTAAAAAAGTATCGAGACGCAGATGATAGAATAAAAATAATTGTTGTTGAATATGGCGAAAGAGATTGTTTGGAATATCTTTGAGGAATAGCGCATAATTATCAAATGAACTGAAATTTCATTGTTTAATATTAATATGAGATTTTACTGCCATTATAAAGATTTTTAAAATATATTTCCTTTTTCTGGTTAAAGTTTGTAACTCATTTTTATATGTTCAAAGCTTGTGAGAAGATTTGTAGCTCGGGTGCTCGTTGCTGTGGTTCTGTTCGCCGAGCTGGAAGTTTTTGTTGCAAACGTTTCATCCCCTGTCTAGGTGACATCCTCAGTGCTTGGGAGCCTCCTGTGAACCGCTTCTGTGGTGTTTCCTCCGGTATTTATAGTGACTTGTCCCTGCCGCTTCCGGTTGTCAGTTTCAGCTGTCCGCTGTAGTGGCCAGTATATTGGGTCCAGGTCGATGTGTTTGTTGATGGAGTTTGTGGATGAGTGCCATGCTTCTAGGAATTCCCTGGCTGTTCTTTGTTTGGCTTGCCCTATAATGGTAGTGTTGTCCCAGTCAAATTCATGTTGCTTGTCGTCTGCGTGTGTGGCTACTAGGGATAGCTGGTCATGTCGTTTCATGGCTAGTTGATGTTCGTGGATGCGGATCGTTAGCTGTCTTCCTATTTGTCCTATATAGTGTTTTGTGCAGTCCTTGCATAGGTTTTTGTACACCTGGACCTGGACCCAATATACCGGCCACTACAGCGGACAGCTGAAACTGACAACTGGAAGCGGCAGGGACAGGCCACTATAAATGCCGGAGGAAACACCACAGAAGCGCTTCACAGGAGGCTCCCAAGCTCTGAGGATGTCACCTAGACAGGGGACGAAACGTCTGCAACAAAAACTCATTTTTATATATAAACCAATAAAATGATATTTATTTTACTTTTTTTATCAATATGTAGTATGTAGTTGTATAAATAAAAGGGACTGAGAAGTATGAAAGAACAGGCAGGAGGGAAAACAATCAGTACATATATATATTTCCAGTGGTGAATAGTCTCCAGAGGTCAAACGACCCCAGTGGAGAAACGCTGGTGGCGAACCAGCAGTGGCTAATCGTCAGTGGCGAATCTGCCATGGGGAATCATCACCAACCCCAGCATGGAGACTCCTGTTCCAACTAATTCCTGGCCAAAATGTTAATTCCTCATTTGTTAACATAGACATTTCAACGCTACGGGAATAACTGAGGACTTTCACAACCAAAGGCAATAGTTCCTGCACCAACTTTGCATACACATTCAACAAACACAATATTTCATTTTTTATCCATTCATAGAATCTGGGCTGGAGACCTGGGCCAGCATTTATTAGACATCCCTCACGGCCCTTGAGATGCCATTGGTGAAATGTTTTGAATCTCTGCAGTCTATCTGGTGTATGTTGATCCATGATGTATGAAATTCTAACCAAAACCCAAACCCATCTCACCAACTTGATAAAACTGAGTGCAACGTTGGTGGTGTCATTATCGAAGGAACATATTGAACAAAGTGTAAAACTGGTCTTTCACCCAATCCTGCGCACAACTGTCTCAGTGAGTTAGGCTACAAAGAGCTCTGTGAACAGGCAAAGCAAACAGAAGTAATAGAAAGCAATTCTTGAAATAAGGCTGACAATTGACTGGCATCTATGATTTAGGAGCACAAATGACCATATTAAAAGCACATTCAAAAAAACAATAGCATTTGCGTGGACGTTAGAACAAATGTTGGAGGTCATAAATTGTGAACCGATGAAAGATTGCCAGCAGTGGTTCACAAATGAATTTCTAACTTACATAGTTATCCCTCCATCATATTGCAAATGAAAGAACAGTTATGATAGGATAATCCTCTCTGACCTTAGGCATTGGACAACTTAAAGACCAAAACAATGTTTTTACTAATGAAGCATGATTGCTCTTTGCCATAGGTGCTGACATGTTTGTCACTTAAACAAATGTACCTTTAAATGGTAGACCATATTTTATTATTGAATTGGAACCATGTGTATATGAAGTTGCTTTGTGATTGAATAGGGGGAGCAAGAATCATAGAATCCCTGCAGTGTGGATACAGGCCATTCAGCCCAACAATTCTACACTGACTCTCCAAAGAACATCCCACCCAGACCCAAGCCCCTGACCCTATTCCTGTAACCCTACATTTCCCATGGTTAATCCACCTAATTTATACATCCCTGGACACTATGGGCAATTTAGCAAGGCCAACCCACCTAACATCTTTTGGCATCTTTAGAAGGCTTTCAGTCAAAATGAATATAATATCACATTGTCCAATTAACTAATGTAACACCAGACTGGAGTGCCAAGTGCAGGAAAGGGCAAACAATGGTTACAGATAAAAATTGTTTTCCTTGATAATCCGGATTCCTCTGAAATGCATTGGAGACACAGGGAGAACATGCAAACTCCACATAAACAGATGCCCAAGGCTAGAATTGAACCTAGAACTCTCATGCCTATGCCATACAGGTTGAGTGAAAGACACACTTGAACTTTCTTCATAGTCTTATTGGTACTATACAATTGAAACATAGAGATTGATTACACATAACTTGTCTATGCTGACTTTTTGTTCAAACAATATATGAATAATCCCATTGTCCACTTTCTCCCCATCTAGTTATAACCACCTTGGGCAGTACTGAGTTCTGTACTGTTGGATATCATTTTATTTTACGTGGTACAAAATCAAAATCCCATCTTCACTTTCAGACGGACATAAGGAATTCCAGGGTAAATATTTCATTGTTTTCCACCATGTCCTTTAAAATTTCTATGTCTAAACCAACACCATTAGAACAGATTAATTGGGTCATTTTCACATTGCTGTTGGTGGATCTGTACGACAAATCGCCTATCCCTTTTTTGCAACATAATTTCTAAAGTTGCACTGCACTTTTGTGTGTCTTCAGGCTATGAAAAGATGATATAAATGCAAGTCTCTCTTTTTATCACCCTCACACCAATTTTGCTTTAAGTTGTTTTTGTCCCAAATCCTCTCATTCAATGCTCAAGAAAGCCTCTGGACATAGAAATCCCCACTGACGCCATCATTCCAGTAAATTTATACTGACATCAAATCGAAGAATCTCTACATACAGATAGAGGCTATTCAGCCCATCAAGGCTGCACCGACACTCTGAACAGCATCCCCATCACCCTGCATTTACCATAGCTAATCTACACAGCCTGCTCATCTCTGGACACTCTGGGCAACTTAGTATGGCCTATCCACCTAACCGCACATCTTTAGATTGTGGTAGGAAACTGGAGTATCTGGAGGAAACTCACACAGACAGTCACCACTCATCCTCAACCCCCCTCCCCCACACCCTGCCCTCCAAGGCTGGAATTGGGTCTAGATCCCTGATGCCATGAGGCAACAGTGTTAGCCACTGAGTCACCATGACACCCCCGCTGTCTGTCACAATGAGACTTTTTCTAAATGGGCCACCTACAATTACCCACAGTCCTGATGAAGGGCTTTTGCCCGAAACATCCTGCTCCTCGGATGCTGCTTGACCTGCTGTGCTTTTCCAGCAACACTCTGATCTAAACTCTGGTTTCCAGCATCTGCAGTCCTCACTTTCACCCACAATTACCCATCATTCCTCTTTGTATGGCTCTTTGAGTAGGGTTGATAATTGGATAAACTGCAACCAATAGCACAAAACATGCAAATTGTGTCTCCTCTGACTCGGCTTCAAGTCTATAAGTATCACAAGTTTCTTCAGAGAATTCACACCTGAACAAGTATAAGAAAATCACTGCATTTTATAACAGGCAAAATAAAACACAAATCTGTGGATTTGTCAAGGCTACTTTCTCAGAGTTAACTGCATTCCTCACTAACTGTTCGAAGTTCGAGAGGTAATTCCCATTCCTTGTTTTGGATCTCATTCCCTTACACATTGCCAATACTGTAGAAATCTGTATATAATGGAAGCTCAGATCTCTGAAGAACATTCACGAGTGATCCAAACTTCTTGCCATTAATTTGGCCTGTTTTATCCTTTGTGAACAATATTAAACCAACACTGTTTCTGGAGATGGTAGAATTATATCAAATCTAAAGATCAGAAAGCATTTAATACTTGAGATGAGGTCCTGTCTACCAGTTAAGAAAATCTGAGTCACACCTGAAGTCAAACATTTTTGGAAGCCCCAAACAATTTTGTTAGAAGCCGACACTTACCTGGAGAATGTTGATTTAAGTGCAGCGTAGGGCAAAAAATTTGGATCCAAGACTTTCTGCCCCATCAGACGCTGACAGCCTTCCTCAGACCAGCAGCACCACCTGGAGCAGTGGTCACTGCCAGTATTACACTTGGGCCTTCACCAATGATCGACGGTGAAATTCTGGGTATGGGTAAATTGGCCAAAATGGGGTTACCAGGGAGGTATACAACAGCAACATTGGGAAGAGGGGTATTGATAGAGCTGGGGGACTGGGAGCCTTCCTGTGGAATCTCCATTCACATTGCCTTATCACTTGTCTGGGCACAGTATACTTGAGGATGACGGCCCCATCCTTCAGCCTGCACCAATCAATACAGCTTGCTGCACATTTGTCCTACAAGATGATTTCTCCATCAGCCACTTCACGATTTTCAGCCCTGGCAGGAAGAGGCACTTCAGTGGCTAGTTAAGATCCTGAGTTGGACTTTGGGCACAATTGGCATTCTCTACTTGGAGCTTCACCAGAGTAAGGATGTAGTTGGAACAACATCAAGGCCTCCATCCTATACCCTCCCCACCCAACAAAGTGATCCTTTTGTGCTGGAACATGAAGGAAAATACAACCTTTTCTTATCTGCCGTGCCTTTGGATGCAGATTCTTCCTCAGATTTCTCAATGGAAGCCTCAAAGTGGATTCTGAACATTTGTTCATTTTACCCAGTCCTATGTTATAACTTGAGGGTTCTTTGACTTCAAAATAGCACTAGCTAGTAGCTTCCAACAACACTTAATTAAATGGCTAATCTCCCGCAGTTGTAACATTTAAACTTCTCTCAAAAGCCTTGATCTGGAAGATGATGATCATGTTTGATTTTACACATTGCTAACACAGATGAATGGCTCAGTTCACTCTGATGCTGTTGGCCTTTAAGTTGGTAACATAGTTGGCAGCAGCCTTCATCTCAAGTGTTACATCAAGAGCTATAACAGAAATCTGCCTATCTTCCACGAAGAGTTTCCATTGTACTAAAATCTTCCTTAAACCCCAGTCAAAACATTGCAACCTCGAGGACTCATCCTATCGAGTCCCGACAATTTGAAAGCAGGCCATTTGGTCCATCGAGTCCACACTGGCCCTCAAAAAACCTTCCCATCCTATCCAGACCCAACCCCCATCACCCCACATTTCTTGTGGTTAATCCATTTAGTCTGCGCATTTCTGGACATTGTGAGCAATTCAGTGTGGTTAATCTCCCCAATGTGCACATCTTTGGATTGTGGGAAGAAACCCACACATAGCAATAAGGAAAATGTGCAAATTCCACACAGACTCACCCAAGAGTGGAATCAAACCCAGGTCTCTGGTGCTGTGAGATAGCAGTGTTGACAACTGAGCCACCACATGTTTCACCAAATATGGTTTTGTCCGGTCATAAACTGAGAAACGTATTCCCTATCTCCTTCCCTACTCCAGTTAACCTGCTCAGCAATACCAAGTGGCTTGGGGCTCACATGTTCTTTTACCACTTGGACTATCTCCTCAGTCATTGTGCTTATAAGTTGAACAAAGGTGACCAGATCCTGTATCAGTTTGCAGGTCCAACATTGTAAACAAAACTGCTTTCTGTGACACCTGTAACAAGGTAGTTTGCCTCAGAATAGAAATTGTCTTTGTGTGTACCCACTGTAGCACCACTCTCCAATTTTCTCAATGTAAATAGGGTAAGAGTAAAAAAGTGATCAGATAGTCTATAACTTTTGCTTTACCGAATCATAGAACCCATCGTTGTAATAGTGCACTTTCCTTATTCATGTTCAAAATCTCATTTGAATTGTTGTGACAACAATTATCTACATACAGACTTTGATACCATTTTATTTAGCATGCTCTTCTAATTTTCTCAACTAATACCATCATAGTAAGAGAAAAAAATGATCGGGTAGTCCACGACCTCTGCAATAATGAACCCCAAAATTCCATCTTTCTAACAGCGCACCTTCCTTATCCTTGTCACCATTATCATATCGAAAACACATTCAAATTGATGCGATAAGAATTTTCTACTTTTATTTCTATGTCCTCTGGAATTTCCCATCAAAGAGCAACAAAATGAATATAATAGTTATAATTACTACAATGTGCCTACTCCCATCAGGGACTATTTTGTGTTCAGTTAATTATGTGCAAACACCATGCATATTGCAGATGTTAATAGGATTGGGTTTGATACGGTTTCTGCAGTAACATTGCTTGTTGACCTCAATTGTCTCAGACAACACACAGGTGTTGAATTGAGTGGAATTTCAGAGAATCTCTGTTGAACATTGCAAAATATGTACCTTTCATCTTTCAACTTATATCTTTATTCATATAACAGCAAAAATGCTTTGTTAAAACCCAAGATGCTGTAACATGTTAGGAGGGTATTGAGAAGGATTATTCCTGCTTGATAAATTGATTCATTCATTTAGTATTTAAAGTAAAAGTCTGTTTTATAATAATCTAATCCACATTCACAAATTTAGTCTAATTAGCTTTGTTCTTATAATATCTTTAGCATCATAACAATTATTTTCCAACTTTCTGGAAAGGGTAATTTGGATTATAGAGAAAAGCCAACTTTGAATTAATCTTCCTTATATGTGCAAATTAGGTTTAATTTGGCACAAATCATTAACTCTACATTTCCAAATAACATACCCAAGCTCCTTCTAAATGTTGTAAACTAACAAATTTCAAAGCATCTCTGCTTTTCAATTAACCTCATTTATATGTGCAAATTGGATCTAAGCAGCACCATACATTAAAAGCTTACAGTATAAGGGCATGTTGAAATGATGGCATTGCAATCAACATGTTGCTGAGCTCCGATGATGTGGTCAGCTAAAGGTTACACTTGACCTCATAAAGGCAGTTGGAGACTTTCCAAAGGGAAACTTACAGCACACAGGCTTGACATCACGTGGAGTGAAAATCCAATTTAAGATATATTTTTGATCTCATTTAAACTTACCTGTAATTGTTGAACCTGAAATTTACCTAAGTGTCACTGGGCTCTTACATCATCCAGTGACTAAACTATGTCTAAGTGAAAACCTACTTGCAAAATTCACCATGCTTTAACATGTACTCTCCTAACTAATCTTTGTTTGCGGTCTTATCAATATTGTGACCAGATTTGCAATTGTAGCACAGGAAAAAAAGTCATCTGTCTAGGTTATTAAATGCAATTTTGTAAGCATTATTTTTCAGCACACATTCTCATCCCCAAAGATGCACAGAAGCAAAAACATGTATAATTTACGGGAGTCACTTCTACAAGTCAACAAGGCTGCTTTGACAACACCATCCAAACAGCCACCAGGGCAAGGGTGGCAGATGCATGAGAACACCACCACCTGAAAGTTCTTCTCCAAACCACTCACCATCATGACTTAGAACTAATGCCATTCTTTCTCTTTGGAAAATTTCTGGAACTCCCTCCTGAAAGGAACTGTAGATGTCCCAAATTCTAAGAGTGTAACAGTTCAAGAAGTAAGTTTATTGCCACCTTCCACAAGATAGTTATTGATGAGCAATAAATGATGGTTTTGCAAGTGTTGCCTATATCCTGTGAATAAACAAAGGGTCCTCACTGACATCTGCTCTTCATTTTCTGCTATTTTTTAGAATATCTTTATGTCAAATTATAGTAACACTGCATTTGAAAACTTTAGCTGGTGACAGTTTCTCAGACCCCATGTGCCTAATGTGCATATTGATTGTTTTGTGAGCTTTCTTACTATGGTTTCACCTTTACTTTGGGCTCTGAACGTTGGTTTACCTGGTTGATTTTAACCCTACTGTGAATCGTCTTGCAAGGATGCCTGTCTTGAAGAAGTTTTCCTCCTCTCTCGACAAGAGTCTCAGGGAGTCCCTCTCCCACTGCAGGTCATCTCCTCTACCCTGAAGCTCTTCAACAATGTCCTGAAACAGACTCGCCACTTCGGAACACTTCAACCACAGGGCATCAATGTGGACTTCACCAGTTTCCTCATTTCCCCTTCCCCCACCTCACCCAAGTTCCAAACTTCCAGCTCAGCACTGTCCCCATGAACTGTCCTACCTGCTTATCTTCCTTTCCACCTATCCAGTCCACCCTCCTTTTTGACCTATCACCTTCATCCCCACCCCCATTCACCCATTGTACTCTTTGCTACCCTCCCCCACCCTCCTCTCTGACCTATCACCTCCATCCCCACCCCCATTCACCTATTGTACTCTATGTTACTTTCTCCCCACCCCCCACCCCCCTCTCATTTATCTTTCCACTCTGCAGGCACTCTGCCTCTGTTCCTGATGAAGGGCTTTTGCCGAAACATCGATTTTCCTGCTCCTCGGATGCTGTCTGAATTGCTGTGGTTTTCCAGAACCACTCTAATCCAGAATCTGGTTTCCAGCATCTGCAGTCATTGTTTTTACCTCTGAATGTTTGTGCCCATTAGTACCCATTTTATGTCCAGGCATATTCCTATCGGATTGGTGAAGCACTGAGGTGTAATTTGGCATTGTCAAAGTGTATGAAGCTTTGGACACAATTTGGTATTAGGTAAAAACAAGGACTGCAGATGCTGGAAACCAGATTCTAGATTAGAGTGGTGCTGGAAAGGCACAGCAGGTCAGGCAGCATCTGAGGAGCAGGAAAATCGACGTTTCGGGCAAAAGCCCTTCATCAGGAATAGAGGCAGGGTGCCTGCAGAGTGGAGAGATAAATGAGAGGGAGGTGGGTGGAGAGAAAGTCGCATAGAGTACAATAGGTGAATGGGGGTGGGGATGGAGGTGATAGGTCAGAGAGGAGGGTGGAGTGGATAGGTGGAAAGGAAGATAGGCAGGAAGGACAGGTATTGAGGGCATTGCTGAGCTGGAAGGTAGGAGCTGGGGTGTAGTGGGGGAAGGGGAAATGAGGAAACTGGTGAAATCCACATTGATGCCATGGGGTTGAAGTGTTCCGAGGCGGAAGATGAGGCATTCTTCCTCGAGGTGTTGGGTGGTGAGGCAGCAGCAGTGGAGGAGGCCCAGGACTTGCATGTCCATGGCAGATTGGGAGGGGGAGTTGAAATATTGGGCCACAGGGTAGTGGGGTTGATTGGTGCGGGTGTCCTGGAGATGTTCCCTAAAGCGCTCTGCTAGAAGGCATCCAGTGTCCCCAATGTAGAGAAGACCACATCGGGAGCAACGGATACAATAAATGATATTGGTGGATGTGCAGGTAAAACTTTGATGGATGTGGAAGGCTGCTTTGAGGCATTGGATGGAGGGGAGTGAGGAGGTGTGGGTGTAGGTTTTGCAATTCCTGCGGTGGCAGGGGAGGGTGCTGGGAAGGGAGGGTGAGTTGTTGGGGGGCATGGACCTGACCAAGTGGTCACGGAGGGAACGGCCTTTGCGGAAAGCAGAAATGGGTGGGGAGGGAAATATATCCCTGGTGGTGGGGTCCGTTGGGAGATGGCGGAAATGTCTTCAGATGATGTGATTTATGCGAAGGTTAGTCGGGTGGAAGGTGAGCACCAAGGGGGTTAGAACATAGAACATAGAAGAATACAGCGCAGTACAGGCCCTTCGGCCCTCGATGTTGCGCCGATCCAAGCCCACCTAACCTACACTAGCCCACTATCCTCCATATGCCTATCCAATGCCCGCTTAAATGCCCATAATGAGGGAGAGTCCACCGCTGCTACTGGCAGGGCATTCCATGAACTCACGACTTGCTGAGTAAAGAACCTACCCCTAACATCTGTCCTATACCTACCCCCACTTAATTTAAAGCTATGCCCACTTGTAATAGCTGACTCCATACGTGGAAAAAGATTCTCACTGTCAACCCTATCTAAACCCCTAATCATCTTGTAGAACAAGGGTTCTGTCCTTGTTACAGTTGGAGGGGTGGGGTTTGAGAGTGGGGGGACAGGATGTGGATGAGATGCGTTGGAGAGCATCTTTAACCATGTGGGAAGGGAAATTGCGGTTTCTAAAGAAAGAGGCCATCTGGTGTGTTCTGTGGTGGAACTGTGGTGGCAGAGGCAGAGGAATTGGGAATACGGGATGGCATTTTTGCAGAAGGTAGGGTGGGAAGAGGTGTAATCCAGGTAGCTGTGGGAGTCGGTGGGTTTGTAAAAAATGTCGGTGTCAAGTCGGTCGTCATTAATGGAGATGGAGAGGTCCAGGAAGGGGAGGAGGATGTCAGAGATGGTCCAGGTGAATTTCAGGTCAGGGTGGAATGTTTTGGTGAAGTTGATGAATTGCTCAACCTCCTCGCGAGAGCACGAGGTGGCACCGATGCAATCATCAATATAGCGGAGGAAGAGGTGGGGAGTGGTGCCGGTGTAACTACGGAAGATGGACTGTTCTACATAGCCAACAAAGAGACAGGAATAGCTGGGGCCCATACGGGCGTTCATGGCTACCCCTTTGGTCTGGAGGAAGTGGGAGGATTCAAAGGAGAATTTGTTAAGAGTGAGGACCAGTTCAGTCAAACAAATTCGAGTGTCGGTGGAAGGGTACTGTTGGGGATGTCGGGAGAGGAAGAAACGGAGGGCTTGGGGGCCCTGGTCATGGCGGATGGAGGTGTAAAGGGACTGGATATCCATGGTGAAGATGAGGCATTGGGGGCCGGGGAAACAGAAGTTTTGGAGGACGTGGAGGGCGTGGGTGGTGTCTCGAACGTATGTGGGGAGATCCTGGACTAGGGGGGATAGGACAGTGTCAAGGTAGACAGAGATGAGTTCGGTGGGGCAGGAGCATGCTGAGACAATAGGTTGGCCAGAGTGGTCAGGCTTGTGGATCTTAGAAAGGAGGTAGAACCGGGCAGTGCAAGGTTCCTGGACTATGAGGTTGGAAGCTGTGGGTGGGAGATCTCCTGAGGTGATGAGGTTCTGTATGGTCTGGGAGATGACAGTTTGGTGATGGGGTGGTGGGGTCATGGTTGAGGGGGTGGTAGGAGGAGGTGTCTTCGAGTTGGTGTTAGACCTGGAGAGTACATGTTGGTTTGTGACCAGGACCCGAAACCAGTCACTGTCTAGCTGGATCTGATCGTGCCAGCTACTGAGCTTAGTATTAGAAATACAGGAACTGCAATGCAGTGTATTACAGAAAGACAGCAATGAACAGATTATCCTAAATTGTATGACCATCAGTGCTTTGGGAAAAAAACAACAAGCTAATTCACACCACTGCTTTGAGTGGGATTTTACTTTTTCATGAAACAAAAGCACAATTTAAGAAGTAAATTGCTTAAATTGCTCCAGAAATATTGTTTTATTTTTCAAAGGAGGACACCTGCATTCAAATGTTTTCCTGTTGCTATTTCCTTTCAGTGTCTCATGCCTTTAACAAAGCTATATTCCGCTGTCATCGGCAATACATACTGGAATTAGTGAGTTTTGGGAAGATTTCTGGCTTAGGTTGAGATTCTGGATGTAAGATTGCTCACTGAACTGGAAAGTTTTTTTCATGAAAACAAACTTTCTAGCTCAGCGAGCAAACTTATATCCACATGCTGGAATGTTAACACTCATTGAAGCTATTTACCCTTTGCAATGACAATCATTAACAGACTTTTTAATAATATCAGTTCTGTAAAGGTAGATGCTCACTTCATAATTCTGCCCTCCCAAATAAAGACTGAAATCACACAGAGACTTTGCTCATAATCATTCAGCATTAGGGATGTCATGAATAATTTACAAAATGTTGGCAACATATTGGCTCAGATTTTTCTGTCATGATAATAGTGAAGCTCTCAGCATTTCCTGCCATTAATCTATAAAACCGACCAGCAACTCTTTCCATTGTCACATGTACACTTATTTATGAGAAAGCAGAAGATGTTTTCAGTGATTCCTTTCCCACTAAATGGCAAAGCAGATGTGAGGGGCTGAATGGCCTAAATCTGTGTCTAATGCCATTTTGCTGCTCCATAATGCATGTTTTGCAATCCTTGCAAATAGAAATTTGTTCAAGATTACTGGATTGGTCTGAAATTTCACATTATCAACTCTGAGTATCACAGTAAAAAAAAATGCAAAAATATAAAAACTCCATGCTATGAAAAAAAATTCCAAAGACATTTAAAACATTTCAAGTTTGCTTCTGATGTTTCAGCTTCTAGCTTGATCCCATTTGAATGTTCCAATAGAGTCATGGAGTCATACAGAAGTACATCATGGAATCAGGCCCTTCTCTCAACTCGTCCATGCTGACCCGATATCCTCAACTAATCTAATCCCATTTGTCAGCAATTGGCTCATGTCCTTCTGAACCCTTCCTGTTCATATACCCATCCAGATGCATTTTAAATGTTGTAATTGTACCAACCTCCATCTCTTCCTCTGGCAGCTTATTTCATACACCCACCACGCTCTGCGTGAAAAAATTGCCCCTAAGGTACTTTTAAAATCTTCCCATCTCACCCTAAACCTATGCCTTCTAGTTCTGGACTCTCTCACTCCCGGGAAAAGACCTTGTCTATTTACCCTATTCTTGCCCCTCATGATTTTATAAACCTCTATAAGGTCACCCCTCTTTATTTGTTTGTTTGTTTTCTGTAAGCTTGCAAAACATGTATGATAAAACCAAATTTTGCATTCTACTTTGCTGCCTATAAGAATTCTTTGATTCAATTGGTGGCTTCGTCTGGTTGATGAATTTACTGTTGCTGTTTTCTCCTGACATAATTCCACTAGCACGAGAGTGAAATTAATACCAGGAAAGGTGGAATCAGTACCAATGAGCCCATTACCCCTTTGTCATCAGCTTTCTTCAAAGTCAGCAGTGAACTAATGTCAGCCACAAAATCCAAGTCATTAACAAGGTTCAGAAATAAGAATCCCATCTTTTTCAATCAAACCAGCTTTCCAGAAAATAAACCTAATAGGTTTGCAAATCTAATAATTATGTTTTCTCCCTTCCTGTAATTTATTCCTGTATTTATCACCCTCCCAACAAGCAATTCTGCCTGACTCACCCCGTTTGTTTGCCTTATTATGTTTTATAAAAACAACAGGATACTCATTCTAAAATTTGGCAGTGTTCCTAATCTTCCTGGTAGGTAAACAAAATTGAGTTCGGCACTTGTAACTTCTGTTATTTTATATGGAAGCTTTCAACTTCCCTTACCACAACAGACATGTTTTTCTCTGAAGTAGATATTCTACTGTGCAGGCAAACATAGAAATGATTATAGCTTTCTGGTCAGATCATTACAGCAACTGATCAGTTATGCAATTGCATTGAAATCTAATAGCAGATCAGATATATTTTGTGCGTTGTGTGTGACTTCACACTGTTTTAATGGAGCCACATAAACAAATAGCTCATCTCATCCAATTGGCACATTTCGTCCAGTATGAAAACAATCCAATTAAGATTTGTAATAGCCCACGGTTAGGTTTGATTATTATTTAAATTACAATAATACGTTTTGTTTAAATATTGTTCTGGAAACCAATTACCAGGAGAATTTCACTGAGTTCCAAAGTTAATATTGTACAAGCCATTCATTCACTCACTGCAAGACACAATCATTCTGACTTAGAAATATATCTCTGTTCAGTTACTGTTGTTGTGCCAATAATGCAAACTATGTCCTTAACAGCACTGTAGGTGCACATACAGCAGGACTGCGGCAGTTCAAGAAGACAGTTTATCAAGGGGTAACAAAACATTATTGAGCTTGCAAAGACCTCATTCCCTGAATGAACACGAAAACAAAATCCTCCATTTAGATTTCCATATCTTATTACCCATCTTTGCATTGAAATTTCAAGATTTATCATTATGGCAACAATTTTGTCATTGGAATAAGACGGTATAATTTAAAGAATCTGGTCATGTAATTTCATCAAAGTGTATTGGAAAGAGAATATATGAGCAATGACGTGATTACGAAGTGTCCTTTTTTTGTAATGAATCCTTGAAGGCTCAGGGTCATAATCTTAGATTTGAAACATTGCCCAGTATAAATGTGATATGAGCTATGAAAGTTAGTTAAAGTGGACAGGGATGGATTTCAATTAGGTTGAAAGACTTTTGATAAATATATAAAGTAGAAAAATTTGCAAGACTGCAGGGTAAGAGCTAAATAACACGACAAATGAGCTTGTTCAGGACCAGCTTGTTCAGGACCAGCAGAGGCATGATGGAATGAATGGCCTCCATCTGTTTTACACTTTTCAATGATATTTTTAAATTAAAGCAGTAAGGTTACTCATTACATTTCATGAATTTATGTCAATCAAATCATAAGAGCCCGACAGTGTGGAAGCAGACCATTCGGCTCGTTGAGTCCACACCGAACCTCCCACCCAGATCCGCACTCTACCCAATCCCTGTAACCCTGCATACCCCATGGCTAATCCACTTAGCCTGCACACCCCTGGACACTATGGGAAATTTAGAACGGCCAATCCAATTAAGCTGCACATCTTTGGACTGTGGGAGGAAACCGACACAGCCATGGGGAGAATATGCAAATGCCACAAAGACATTCACCCAAAGGTCCTAATCAAACCCAAGTCCCTGACGCTGTAAGACTGCAGTGCTAACCACTGATCTACCATGCCACCCCTTCATGTAGTTTTAGTGCCATCTATAAGAAATAGTTGCCTCAGTGCTAAAATAGATGAGTGGGAAGAAAGCAGAGTTGACATTTTGAGTCCAGTGACTCTTCATTAGCTGATCAAACCTGTTAACTCTGCTTTCTTCTCATTGAAGTTGCCAGGCCTTCTGTGTTTCACAAGCAACTTCTGTTTTTGTTTCAGATCTCCAGCATCTGCAATTCCTTATTTTATGACTAAAATGGATGCGACATGCTCAGTAGAACTAAACAAAACATTTCTGTTTGGGCTACATTTTGAAATTCTGTTGTTGTTGTTCGCATTCATTGTTCCAGGTCCCAGTTGCTGCATTTAATTCAATTTAAAACATAGGTTACATTTATATAATGCAGCAGGTCAGGCAGCATCCAAGGAGCAGGAGAATTGACGTTTCGGGCATAAGCCCTTCTTCAGGGCTTATGCCCGAAACGTCGATTCTCCTGCTCCTTGGATGCTGCCTGGCCTGCTGCGCTTTTCCAGCAACACATTTTTCAGCTCTGATCTCCAGCATCTGCAGTTCTCACTTTCTCCTACATTTATATAATACCTGAACTGACTTCAGAATGCCCGACAGCAATTCTTGAGCTGTAGAAAAACACAGCAGCCAATTTTCACACTTCAACCTTCCGCAATCTGCAATATGATAATTCAAAGTTTGTGCGAAGATTTGTAGCTCGGGTGCTCGTTGTTGTGGTTCTATTCGCCGAGCTGGAAGTTTTTGTTGCAAACGTTTTGTCCCCTGGCTAGGCGACATCATCAGTGATTGGGAGCTTCCTGCGAAGCGCTTCTTTGATGTTTCCTCCGGTGTTTATAGTGGTCTGTCCCTGCCCCTTCCGGTTGTCAGTTTCAGCTGTCCGCTGTAGTGGTTGGTATATTGGGTCCAGGTCGATGTGTTTGTTGATGGAGTTTGTGGATGAATGCCATGCCTCTAGGAATTCCCTGGCTGTTCTCTGTCTGGCTTGCCCTATGATGGTAGTGTTGTCCCAGTCGAATTCATGTTGCTTGTTGTCTGCGTGTGTGGCTACTAAGGATAGCTGGTCGTGTCGTTTCGTGGCTAGTTGATGTTCATGTATGCGGATTGTTAGCTGTCTTCCTGTTTGTCCTATATAGTGTTTTGTGCAGTCCTTGCATGGTATTTTGTACACTACATTAGTTTTGCTCATGTTGGGTATCGGGTCCTTCGTTCTAGTGAGTTGTTGTCTGAGCGTGGCTATTGGTTTGTGTGCTGTTATGAGTCCTAGGGGTTGCAGTAGTCTGGCTGTCAGTTTCTGAAATGCTCCTGATGTATGGTAGTGTCGTTTCGTGGCTAGTTGATGTTCATGTATGCGAATTGTTAGCTGTCTTCCTGTTTGTCCTATATAGTGTTTTGTGCAGTCCTTGCATCCTTTTCTTCTTCTCTTGTGAATCGGATTCCTGTGAGTGTGGCGTTGATGATCCGGTGTGTTTTTTCTATTTCCGTGTTTTTAATGATTACAAACGTGTCATCGACATATCTGGCATACTTAAACTACTGGACTTGTGCTTCACAACACACTTCACATTCAACAACCAGATATACGAACAAATCAACGGAACACCCATGGGATCACCAATCTCGGGACTCATAGCAGAGGCAGTTATGCAAAGGTTAGAACAAACAGTCCTACCACAAATTCAACCCAAACACACAGGAATCCGATTTCACGAGAGAAGAAGAAAAGGATAGCAAACTCCCATTCCTAGACGTGATGGTACAGAGAACACCAAATGGAGAATTCATTACAAGGGTACACAGGAAAGCCACACACACAGACCAAGTCCTAAACTATGAAAGTAACCACCCCAACACACAAGCGAAGCTGCATCAGGACACTATTCAAAAAGGCCACAACACACTGCAGTATACCAGAACTGCAAAAAGAAGAAGAGGAACACCTATACAAGGTATTCGCCAAAAACGGATACCCGCGCAACTTCAACAGATGCCTAAGAGAAAGACCACGGAAAGAGGACATGCCACAACCAAAAGGACTAGCCACACTACCATACATCAAGAGCATTTCAGAACTGACAGCCAGACTACTGCGACCCCTAGGACTCATAACGGCACACAAACCAACAGCCACGCTCAGACAACAACTCACCAGAACGAAGGACTCGATACCCAACATGAGCAAAACTAATGTAGTGTACAAAATACCATGCAAGGACTGCACAAAACACTATATAGGACAAACAGGAAGACAGCTAACAATTCGCATACATGAACATCAACTAGCCACGAAACGACACAACCAGCTATCCTTAGTAGCCACACATGCAGACAACAAGCAACATTAATTCGACTGGGACAACACTACCATCATAGGGCAAGCCAGACAGAGAACAGCCAGGGAATTCCGAGAGGCATGGCATTCATCCACAAACTCCATCAACAAACACATCGACCTGGACCCAATATACCAACCACTACAGCGGACAGCTGAAACTGACAACCGGAAGCGGCAGGGACAGACCACTATAAATACCGGAGGAAACATCAAAGAAGCGCTTCGCAGGAGGCTCCCAAGCACTGATGATGTTGCCTAGCCAGGGGACGAAACGTTTGCAACAAAAACTTCCAGCTCGGCGAACAGAACCACAGCAATATGATAATGACCAGGACAAGTTTGAGTAATACAAAAATAGGAAGTGTGGGAGAAATTCAACAGATCTAGCAGCAAGTGTGGAGAGAGAAACAGAGTTAACACATTTCAAGTCCAATATGACTCTTAACATCGAAACTAAGAGTAGGAGTAGGCCATTCAGTTCTTGGAGGCAAGTGAGGACTGCAGATGCTGGAGGTCAGAGTCGAAATGTGAGACACTGGTAAAGTACAGCAGGTCAGGCAGCATCCAAGGAGCAGGAGAGTTGACGCTTCGGGCATAAGCCCTTTATCAGCCCTTTAAGCCTGGTTTACCATTCAATGTGATCATGGCTGTTCCTCTGTGCCATATTCTTCTGTGCCATATTCCTTCTTTCTCCCAAAGGATGCCTATCGCATCTTACAAATTGTTTATCGCTTTCTTGAATATATAGAACATAGAACATAGAAGAATACAGCGCAGTACAGGCCCTTCGGCCCTCGATGTTGCACCGATCCAAGCCCACCTAACCTACACTAGCCCACTATCCTCCATATGCCTATCCAATGCCCGCTTAAATGCCCATAATGAGGGAGAGTCCACCACTGCTACTGGCAGGGCATTCCATGAACTCACGACTCGCTGAGTAAAGAACCTACCCCTAACATCTGTCCTATACCTACCACCCCTTAATTTAAAGCTATGCCCCCTTGTAATAGCTGACTCCATCCGTGGAAAAAGATTCTCACTGTCGACCCTATCTAAACCCCTAATCATCTTGTACACCTCTATCAAGTCACCCCTAAACCTTCTTTTCTCCAATGAAAACAACCCCAAGTGCCTCAGCCTTTCCTCATACGATCTTCCTACCATACCAGGCAACATCCTGGTAAACCTCCTCTGCACCCGTTCCAGTGCCTCCACATCCTTCCTATAGTATGGCGACCAAACCTGCACACAATACTCCAGATGTGGCCGCACCAGAGTCTTATACAACTGCAACATGACCTCAGGACTCTGGAACTCAATTCCTCTACCAATAAAAGCCAGTACGCCATATGCCTTCTTCACCGCACTATTTACCTGGGTGGCAACTTTCAAAGATCTGTGTACAGTGACATGGCCTCCACAACTGTTTTTGGTAGAGATTCTACAGGTTCACTACCTGTCAAAGAATTTCTTGGATTATTCTTTGAAACTGAAGGCAGCTGTAAATGTGTTTGCTTTTATGCTGTAGAAAAGGTAAGGGGAAGGCATTGGGAGAAGCTGGGAAAATGGAGTAGATGGAAATGTTGCCGAAGAACAAAAGGTGAGGGGAGTGCTAATGGTAGTGGAAAGGATGACTCGATGAAGACCAAATGTGAATGGTAAGTGTTAACCGCAGAAAATAGATCAGCTCTGCTGAGAACAAACCCAATGCAAACATTACCCAATGAGAGGTTGTGGGGGGAGTGGAATGAACATGATGGGGAGATTTGGAGTTACTAAAATGGACAATGAAGTACATGGTCTGAAATTGCTAAACTCAGTGTTATGTCTGAATGGGTGCCTCAGCAGAAAATGAGGTGCTGTTCTTCCAGTTTGCTTTCTTCAGGAATCCTAGGATAGAAGTATTATGAAGTAGCCTATTTTCTGCAGCTGGTATCAATCATTAACACCAAATATTCATCTGTATCACTCCTTCATTGCAATTAGCTGTCCCTTTGCTCTGGGACATCTTTTCCTATTTGTTCCATTTACTTCTCTTTCCCTTTATTCAACAAAATAAACCCATCACTTTTCCTGCCACTTTCAATTCCCGAAGGAGAGTCAAATTAGACTTGAAACGTTAACCCTATTTCTGTCTCCAGAGATGCTGCCAGAGCTGATGAGCTTTACCAACACTTTCTACTATTATTTCAGGATTCTGGAATCTGCAGTATTTTGCTTTTATTTCAGTTTTCAGGGTTGTTGTTTGCAGTTTAATGTTGCTTAGAACATCACAGTTTATTATAACTGAGCCACAACTGATGCCATCAGAATGTCAAGTGTTAAACAGTTTCAGCTATTCAGAAGCAGCTAAGAAGATTTTTTGAGTAGTTCTATCTCTGGTTGAAAAGCTGTATTTCATTTTGGGACATGGTTCACTGGCACAAAGAAACCCAGTCAACATAAACACCATGAACGCAGGCTGTTTATAAACTTAACTGAGTTTCTTGGGTTTAATAGATGAAGTAAAGGTCATTGTCACCATCTTACTAGAACATAGGGCTGCCTCTCATTAGGGGGAGGGGGAGAGAGAGAGAGAATTGGCTGTGCTTTAACCTGAGGGACACAGTGCCTCAGACAAAGGGACAAGTTGAGAAGAAGAGTCTTTCTTGATGACCTTATGGGAATTGAGCTGACACTTTGATGTCATTCTGATTTGCAAACCAGCCATTCAGCTAACTGAGCTAACCAACCCCATGGAAAATGAATGCTCCTTTGGTGTTACAGATGATTGTAAGCTTCAACCCTAGTAGTACTAAATTAGCCGAACACTTCAGTTCACTGCTGACAGTCTGCTGTATCATTAAAGGTGCTGTCCTGGTTTGACTGTCAAGCTCAGTTGTGGGTTTTGTTTCTGGCACCTTGAACAAATTAGTTGCTGCATTTTCTACGGGACAGCAATGATTATAATTCATAAGCACGAATGTTATGTTAAGCCTGTATAACTAGACACAACTGGAACTTTGTGGCCTGTTCTGGGCACCAGAGTTTTGGAAGGATGTGAAAGCATTTGATATAGTGTAGAAAATACTTATGTGAATAGTGCATGAATAAGGTGTTGCAATTGCATGGATAGACTGGAGAAGTTAGGGCGTCTTTATCGAAGAAAGGTACGTTAAAGGATCTATTAAACAGTTTATGAGTTATCTGGACAAAGTAGATAGGGGGAAATCATTTGCACAAATGCAAGTGTTAAGAACCAGAGGACACAAATTTAAGGTAATTAGCAATTGAGAAGCAGGCAGAGCTATTTAATGCAGAAAATTATTAGGATCTGAAATGCACTGCCTGAGATGAGGTTGATTCATTCATAGCTTTCTTAAGAGAATTGGATAACTTGCCGAACAGGAAAAATTTACAGGGCTATGGGGAAAAGATAGGGGAGTGACACCAGGTGACTTTCTGTAACAGAGAGCCAGCACAGACAAAATGGGTCGAACGGCCCCTTTCTGAATTGTAACAATTCTCTGCTTCTATGCTGCGATTTGGATTTCTGTGGCTACAAAATGGTTTAAGATACCCTGAGATCAGGAAAATAAAAGCACCACTTAAATACATGATCACCTCGAATGGTAGCACAGGTTTGAAGGGCTGAATGGCCAACTCCTGCACCTATTGCTCAATGTTCCTATGTTAAATATAAGCATTTCTTTCAGGGGGACTGGGAGAAGTTTGCAATAGAATTTGCCTCCTCCCCCTTTTCCATCTCTTAGAAAGATCACAAATGGAAAGAGGGAACAGGTGTCGCATCCCCAGCTACCTTCCCCCCAGCCCAAACCCCTCCCATTTATCTCTCAGCCCCCTTGGGCCACCCACTTATTCCAAATGAAGGCCCATGCTTGAAATGTCGACTCTTCTGCTCCTCGGATGCTGCCTGACTTGCTGTGCTTTCCCAGTACCACACTCTTTGACCTGATGTGACTCTCCAGATAAAAGAGATGACAGTATCGTCAGTGTAGATTTCTCAGGGATAAAAATTAACTCATAATAACTACAATTAGTTGCTGTCACAGAGACAGGCGAGAACTTTTTTTTATTATTTAAAACACTGCAGCAGTTAGCAAGGGTTCCAGGTGATTAGCTGTCAGCATTGGAACATGTGCTGTCTTCAGAGGAAGTGCAAGAGGCAATTTTCACTTCAGGGTGCGAACTTTGAAATAACTCTTCAGCTCTTGGCGAGAAAACTTTTGTGTGTGAAATTATCAGTCAACTCTGAGTGGGAGAGTGCACAGTAAACTCCATTCGAACAGATCACACATGGAAACAGCTGCCTTGGCTGGCTTGTCCATTGCAATTCCTCCCTGCAGGCTTTTACAGAGGTGAGCGCATTTTGTGAGGTGCTCTCTCTTCATTCCTGTAATTCTGTGTTGGAACAGCTTGGGAGGTGTTGTCACCAAATCACTGGCCAACACAGATCAGAAAGGAGTTTACCATACAAATAGGTCAGTACAATAGAGACTTCTAGATGATTAGATTCCCTACAGTATGGAAACAGGCCCTTCGGCCCAAACAAGTCCACACTGACCTTCTGAAGAGGAAGCCATGCAGAACCATTCTTCTACATTTACACCTGACTAATGCACCAACTATAGGCAATTTGACTGGCCATTCCACCGAAACTGCACAACTTTGGATTGTGGGAGGAAACCGGAGCACCCGGAGTTAACCCACGCAGACACGGGGAGAATGTACAAACTCCACACAGACAGTCACCCAAGGCTGGAATCAAACCCGGGTCTCTGGCACTGTGAGGCAGCAGTGCTAACCACTGAGCCACCATGCCACCTATGATTCAATTATGAGTCTTGTAGTCCCTTCCTACTGTGCATTGAGAGTGGTGACATAGTAGCTTCTTTCATATATTTTCTTTCCTTATTCTTTAATGGGATTTGGACATCACTGGCAAGGCCAGCATTCGTTATCTAAGTTCAATTTCTCTTAAACTGGACAGTTTGTAAGACCATTTCCGAAACCACATGTTAGATGCACAGGTAAGGTTGGCAGATTTCCTTTCCCTAGATGGCTGAAGTGAATCAGACCAACTTTTTGCATCAATCAATGACAGATTAATGGGGGATTGCCACTACTGAGACAAGTTTTATATTCCAGATTACATTAACTAAATTTAACTTTGACCAGCTGCCATGATGGGATTTGCACTCACATGCCCAGAGCAGAGACTGACAACATGATAAAAACAATGACTGCAGATGCTGGAAACCAGATTCTGGATCAGTGGTGCTGGAAGAGCACAGCAATTCAGGCAGCATCCGAGGACAGGCAAAATCGACGTTTCGGGCAAAAGCCCTTCATCAGGAATAAAGGCAGAGAGCCTGAAGCGTGGAGCTTCAGGGCTGAGGAAATGACCTGGGAGTTGCAGTGAGAGAGAGAGACTCCCTGAGATTCTTGTAGAGAGAGGAGGAAAACTTCTTCAAGGCAGGCATCCTTGCAAGAGGATTCGCAGTAGGGTTAAAATCAACGAGGAGAATCTCAGGGAGTCTCTCTCTCACTGCAACTCCCAGGTCATTTCCTCAGCCCTGAAGCTCCACGCTTCAGGCTCTCTGCCTTTATTCCTGATGAAGGGCTTTTGCCCGAAACGTCGATTTTGCCTGTCCTCATTGCTGCCTGAATTGCTGTGCTCTTCCAGCACCACTGACAACATGATGTCTGTTCACCATTATTCTTACATTCCCTGCCCCTATCTCCCCACCACAGCAAGATTGTGTTTGTGCCTTGTTTACTTTGCACTTAGTAGAGAGAACCTGTTCTCTGCCTTTCACAATTTTATTTACATCATGCTCACACTCCTTTTCTTCTTTCTCCACTATTAACAACCCTTTTGTCTTTTGCACAGGCCCTCTACACCATCTACTGTTTCCCTCATCCTCAAAAAGTATATGTAAAAACAATTATGTTCCAGTACCTTTCATTTCTGGAGAAGTCATCAGCCATGATCATATTGAATGGTGGAGCAGGCTTGAAGGGGTAAAATGGACTACTCTTGCCCCCATTTCTATTTCTCTTTTACAATCAAGACTCAAATTTTAACTCTGTTTCTGTCTTAACAGATGTTGCCAGATCTGCTGAATTTCTCCAGCATATTCTGTGTTTGCTTCCCCAGAGTATTTACCTAGGACTCATACAGGGGGCAGTACCACTCCGGCATTGTTGCACCTCCTGCTTCAGTAGGATGCTGTTACCTGTGTAAATGTGAAAGGCTATTGTTAAAGACACTACAATAGGATACTTGGATAAGTTTAAGGTAATTAGGTAGAGCCAATATGTTCTTGCCAAAGGGAAATCATGTTTAACTAATTTATTGAAGTTCTTTGGTGAAGTAACTTGCGCTGTGGGTAAAGGGACATCAGTAGATGTATTGTATTCAGATGTCTACCAGATATTTGATAAGATGCCTTTCGAAGGTTATTGTACAAAATAAAAGCTCATAATGCAGGGGTTACATATTGGCATGGACAGAAGATTGGCTTGCAACAGGAAGCAGAGAGTAGGAATAAGTGGATCTTTTTTCAGGCTGGCAGGATGTCATGAATGTAGGTGGTGATTTTCCAATGTATCTGCTGCTCTTGTCCTTCACGTTGGAAATGGGTTTGGAAGGCGCTGTCTGAAGATTTTTGGTGAATCTTGTGCATCTTCTAGATAATACTCACTGCTGCTACTGAGCATCAGTGTGAAGGGAATGGATACTTGTGGATGTGGTGCCAATCAAGCAAGGTGCTTTGCCTTGGATGGTGTCAAGCTTCTTGAGTTTTGTTGGAGCTGCACTGCAAAGCAAATGGGAAGTATTCCATCATACTCCTGACTTGTGCCTTATAGATAAATGGACAGGCTTTGGGGAGTTAGGGGTTGCTGCAGTATTCTTATCGTCTGACCTGCCCTTGTAGCCATTGTGTTTATGTGGCGAGTCCAGTTGGGTTTCTGATCAATGTTAACTCCCGCTATGTGGGAGATCCATTGACAGTAACACCATTGAATGTCATGGGGTGGTGGTAAAATCATCTCTTATTGGAGGTGATCATTGTCTGGAATTTGTGTGACGTGAATGTTACTTGCCACTTGTCAGCCAAGCTTGAACATTGTCCAGATCTTGATGATTCCTCTTGAGGGAGCATCTAGAACTAGGGGTCAGAGTTCAAAAATGAAGGGTGCCTATTTAACACAAAAATGGGGAAATATTTTTTTCTTTCAGAGGGTAGTGAGTCTTTGGAACTTCCTTCCTAAGAATAAATGGATGCAGATCTTTAAATGTTTTTAAGGCAGAGGTTAATTGATTATAATTACTAGCATAATTACTAAAAATTATGCTAGTAATTACTAAAAAAAATTTTTTTTTTTTTTGAGTGGGAGCAGCGGCCGAGTTGAGGTGAACCCGGGAGACTACAGCTAAGGTAAGAGTTTTTTTCAAAATTATTTACCTGTAGCGGGCATCGGTGTTTTGTTTTCTCTCTCCTTCACAGAAAGAGCGGGAGCAGCAGAGGAAGTGACGGCAAGCAGAGGGGCAGCCGGGAAGGAGAACTGAGTATAAATACTCACTGTTTCACCACCAACGGTCATTTGAGTGGGAGCAGCGGCCGAGTTGAGGTGAACCCGGGAGACTACAGCTAAGGTAAGAGTTTTTTTCAAAATTATTTACCTGTAGCGGGCATCGGTGTTTTGTTTTCTCTCTCCTTCACAGAAAGAGCGGGAGCAGCAGAGGAAGTGACGGCAAGCAGAGGGGCAGCCGAGACCCGGAAGCAGTTAGTGTAAGCTTAGCTGGGTTAGTTTTTTCCCCCTTTAAAAGCGTGAAGGAGAGGAACCCGAGGCACTACACGGGTAGTGCCTCCCACCCGCCCTCCTCCTCTAACCTAATAATAACATCTGTTGTGGCAAGCAGGTAAGTGCTGAATTTTGCTTGTATTATTTAGACACAGTTTTTTTTAAACAGTTAGCTTTAGAGGGATGGCAGTGAAGGCAGTGCAATGTTCCTCCTGCAACATGTATGAGGTGAGGGATGCCATCGACGTCCCTGCCGATTACACTTGCAGGAAGTGCACCCATCTCCAGCTCCTCCAAGACCGTGTTAGGGAACTGGAGCTGGAGTTGGATGAACTTCGGATCATTCGGGAGGCAGAGGGGGTCATAGATCAGAGTTATAGGGAAGTAGTAACTCCAAAGATGGCAGATAGATGGGTTACAGTGAGGGGGACTGGGAGGAAGCAGCCAGTGCAGGGACCTCCTGCGGCCATTCCCCTCAAGAACAAGTATACCGTTTTGGATACTTGTGGGGGGGATGACTTACCAGGGGTAAGTAACGGGGCTCAGGTCTCTGGCACGGAGCCTGTCCCCGTTACTCAGAAGGGAAGGGTGAAGAAGAGCAGAGCAGTAGTAATTGGGGACTCGATAGTTCGTGGCACAGATAGGCGGTTTTGTGGGAACGAGAGAGACTCACGTTTGGTATGTTGCCTCCCAGGTGCAAGGGTACGTGACGTCTCTGATCGTGTTTTCCGGGTCCTGGAGGGGGAGGGGGAGCAACCCGAAGTCGTGGTCCACATTGGCACCAACGACATAGGTAGGAGGAGTGCTGAGGATGTCAGACAGGCTTTCAGGGAGCTAGGTTGGAAGCTCGGAGTTAGAACAAACAGAGTTGTTGTCTCTGGTTTGTTACCCGTGCCACGTGATAGAGATTCGAGGAATAGGGAGAGAGAACAATTAAATGCGTGGCTTCAGGGATGGTGCAGGAGGGAGGGGTTCCAGTTTTTGGATAACTGGGGTTCTTTCTGGGGACGGTGGGACCTCTATAAACAGGATGGTCTACACCTGAACCTGAGGGGAACCAGTATCCTTGGGGGGAGGTTTGCTAGTGCTCTTGGGGGGGGTTTAAACTAACTCGGCAGGGGCATGGGAACCCAGATTGTAGCTTCAGGGTGCAGGGCCTGGAGTGTAGGGAGGTGAGGAACATGGCATCAATTTCCAAGGAGGGTGCCTGTAAACAGGGAAGTGGCTTGAAGTGTGTATACTTCAATGCAAGAAGTATACGAAATAAGGTAGGTGAACTTGCAGCGTTGGTTGGTACCTGGGACTTCGATGTTGTGGCTATTACGGAGACATGGCTAGAACAGGGACAGGATTGGCTGTTGCAGGTTCCGGGATTTAAATGTTTTAGTAGGGTCAGAGGTGGGGGTAAAAGAGGGGGAGGTGTGGCATTGCTTGTCAAAGATAGTATTACAGCGGTGGAAAGGACGATGGATGAGGACTTGCCATCTGAGGTAGTTTGGGCTGAGGTTAGGAATAGGAAAGGTGAGGTCACCCTGTTAGGAGTCTTTTACAGGCCTCCTAATAGTCCTAGAATCATTGAAGAAAGGATTGGGAAGATGATTCAGGAGATGAGTGACAGTAATAGGGTGGTTGTTATGGGGGACTTTAACTTTCCTGATATTGATTGGGAAAGCTATAGCTCAAGTTCGTTAGATGGGTCAGTGTTTGTTCAATGTGTGCAGGAGAGTTTCCTGACACAATATGTAGACAGGCCAACAAGAGGTGAGGCCATACTGGATTTGGTTCTGGGTAACGAACCAGGCCAGGTGTTAGAATTAGAGGTAGGTGAGCACTTTGGGGATAGTGACCATAATTCGGTGATTTTTACACTCGTGATGGAGAGGGATAAGTGTGTACTACAGGGCAAGAATTATAGCTGGGGTCAGGGAAATTATGATGCGGTGAGGCATGACTTAGGATGTGTGGCTTGGAAAAGTAGACTCCAAGGCAAGAGTGTAAATGATATGTGGAACTTGTTCAAGGGGCAACTATTGAGTGTCCTTGATAATTATGTACCTGTCAGGCAGGAAGGAAAGGGTCGTGCGAGGGAGCCGTGGTTTAATAAGGAATTGGAATCCCTTGTTAAATGGAAGAGGGCGGCCTATCTCAAGATGAGACGTGAAGGTTCAATTGGGGCGATTGAGAGTTATAGGGTAGCCAGGAAGGACCTGAAGAGAGAGCTAAAAGCAGCAAGGAGGGGACATGAAAGGTCCTTAGTCGATAGGATTAGGGAAAACCCTAAGGCTTTCTATAGGTATGTTAGGAATAAAAGAATGACTAGGGTAGGAATAGGTCCAGTCAAGGATAGTAGGGGGAAGTTGCGTGTGGAGGCGGAAGAGATTGGGGAGACACTGAATGAATACTTTTCTTCAGTATTTACTCAGGAACAGGGCATTGTTGTCGATGAGAATACTGAGTCACAAATAAGTAGAATGGATGGCTTTGAGGTATGTAGAGAAGAGGTGTTGGAAATCCTGGAAAAGGTGAAAATAGATAAGTCCCCTGGGCCTGATGGCATTTATCCTAGGATTCTCTGGGAAGCAAGGGAGGAGATTGCAGAGCCATTGGCCTTGATTTTTATGTCCTCTTTGTCTACAGGAGTAGTCCCAGAAGACTGGAGGATAGCAAATGTGGTTCCCTTGTTCAAAAAGGGGAGTAGGGATAGCCCTAGTAACTATAGGCCGGTGAGTCTCACTTCTGTTGTGGGCAAAGTCTTAGAGAGAATTGTAAGGGATAGGATTTATGCACATCTGGATAGGAATAATGTGATCAAGGATAGTCAGCATGGTTTTGTGAAGGGCAAGTCGTGCCTCACAAACCTTATTGAATTCTTTGAAAAGGTGACGAAGGAGGTTGATGAGGGGAAAGCGGTAGATGTGGTACATATGGATTTTAGTAAGGCGTTTGATAAGGTTCCCCATGGTAGGCTACTGCAGAAAATACGGAGATATGGCATTGAGGGTGAGTTGGAGGTTTGGATTAGGAATTGGCTGGATGGAAGAAGACAGAGGGTAGTAGTTGATGGCAAAGTTTCTTCATGGAGTGCCGTCACTAGCGGTGTTCCGCAAGGATCTGTTTTGGGACCATTGCTGTTTGTCATTTTTATAAATGACCTGGAAGAGGGGTTAGAAGGTTGGGTGAGCAAGTTTGCGGATGATACGAAAGTCGGAGGAGTTGTTGACAGTGAGGAAGCATGTGGCAGGTTACAGCAGGATATAGAGAAGCTGCAGAGCTGGGCAGAAAGGTGGCAGATGGAATTCAATGTAGCTAAGTGCGAGGTGATTCACATTGGGAAGAATAACAAAAAGATGGGGTACTGGGCTAATGGTCGGATACTTGGTAGTGTGGATGAGCAGAGGGATCTTGGTGTCCATGTACACAGATCTCTGAAAGTTGCCACCCAGGTAAATAGTGCGGTGAGGAAGGCATATGGCGTACTGGCTTTTATTGGTAGAGGAATTGAGTTCCGGAGTCCTGAGGTCATGATGCAGTTGTATAAGACTCTGGTACGGCCGCATCTGGAATATTGTGTGCAGTTTTGGTCGCCATACTATAGGAAGGATGTGGAGGCATTGGAACGGGTGCAGAGGAGGTTTACCAGGATGTTGCCTGGTATGGTAGGAAGATCGTATGAGGAAAGACTGAGGCACTTGGGGCTGTTTTCACTAGAGAAAAGAAGGTTTAGGGGTGACTTGATTGAGGTGTACAAGATGATTAGGGGGTTAGATAGGGTCGACAGTATGAACCTTTTCCCGCGTATTGAGTCGGGTATTACAAGGGGGCATAGCTTTAAATTAAGGGGGGGTAGATATAGGACTGATGTTAGGGGTAGGTTCTTCACTCAGCGAGTTGTTAGTTCATGGAATGCCCTGCCAGTAACAGTGGTGGACTCTCCCTCTTTATGGGCATTTAAGAGGGCATTGGATAGGTATATGGAGGATAGTGGGTTAGTGTAGTTTAGGTGGGCTTGGATCGGCGCAACATCGAGGGCTCAAGGGCCTGTACTGCGCTGTATTCTTCTATGTTCTATGTTCTATGTTCTAGCAGATGAAAGATAATTGGGAGGTATGCAGGAATGTAGAGTTGAGGTTAAAATCAAATAAGCCATGGTCTTAATGAATGGCACAGCAGACTGGAAGGGCTAATTGGCATCCTGTTGTTCCTTGTTCATAAGTTCATATCTCTTTCTCTCATTCACTCACCTATTTCCATCTTTGATTCTGATTTCTCTCAACTAGGCTTGAGTCTGAGGCAAGAACTGGTCAAAATTAATGAGAAGACATGAATGAAGAGATTGGGAAGTGAATATTTATGTGATGGAAAGACTCTGAGAAATGCTTATTTCAAGAACGCATACCAAACTCTGCAAAATGATCCAGCACAAAAAAGATAGTAGGACTATCAGAATCCCCCATATCATTGGCTTGAATTGTTCCGTCGTTTCTGTTGGTCAAAATTATGATATGTTCTGCCCGGGTCTACAGTGGGGAAACCACAGCAGCATTAGTTCAATGAGAAAGTCCATCACAACCTTGACAAATGGGATGGGTAATAAGTAATACACAGAGTCATGGAGTCATGGAGTTAAATGGCATGGAAACACACCCTTCGGTCCAGCTAATTCATGCTGAACATCATTTGAATCATTTGTGCACTGATCTAAGTGTATTTTAAATGTTGTAACTGCGTCCAGTTCCTTGGGAAGTTCATTCCACATGCAAACCACTCTCTGTGTATAAACATTGCCTTCCATGTCTTTTTTAATCTTTGTCCTCTCACCTTAAAAATATGCCCATCCCCTCTTCTCTTGAAATCTCTCATCCTGTGGAAAAGGCACCTACCATTAACCCTATATATACACCTCATCATTTTATAAACCTCAATCAGATCATCTCATAAACTCCTACGCTCCAGTGAGAAAAGCTCCAGCCTATCCAGCTTTTCTTTATCACCCAAACCTTCCATATCTGGCAACATCCCGGTAAATCTCTTCTGAACCCTCTCTAGCTTATTTATATCCTTGCTATAATAGAATAATCAATACTACCTTCTTCCAAAGAAAATAAAATGCTAAGAAAGTATGTCACTTTTCATGAAAAGTTTGAGGAAACAAGTAACATTGGAAAGAAGCAACAAGCCAGCGGGCAAACTCTGAAATGCTATGGGAGGCCTGAATCCATGAGATCAAAGCAAAAGCAAGGTTGTGTTTTTATTGGGAACCAGTTCTTCAAAGCATATAAACAGGAATGGAAGAAAGTGACCATAAAGGTCAATTCCCAAAGTTTGGTCCCATGGATGTGTCAGGAAAGTTTCAATGACCTGACACAAGTGGTTAAGGTTAGCAAATGCATGCTGCTTGGTGAATGTTAACCCCATCAACCATTAACAACAAGGAGTCATACCCAATGTTCAGATGTTTTTCTTCCAACTTTAAGCAAGCACCAGTTCTGCATCTATCTCCCACATACAAGCATACAAACTAGGAGCAGGAGTACAGCAGTTAACCTCTTAAACCCACTTCACCATTCAATAAGGTTGTGACTAAGCTATTTGTAGAAAGTGGAGTTGAGTCCATGGTCAGATCAACCATGTTCAATGGAGAAGGTGCTGAGTGGCCTCCTTCTGCTCTTAACTTCTACATTCATTGTGTTATAAATGTATGCTTCACATCTTCCAGATCTTTCTAACGATTTAGCTCAAGCATGTAACAACACGTTGACTGACACCTTTTCCTCTGTATTATAGGACAGTGTTGCACTCAACAGGAAGGGGTAGCAGAGAACCACTGGCAGACAAACACACCTGCATCTCCTGGGCACCCTCCACAGTAGCGGGCTGACAGTAACTGAGATGTTGCATCTGGTGTCACTGAAAATATGGTATCATGCCTTGTGCTCTTTTTCTTAAGTATCAATTCACCATGATCTTACAATCTGGCATAACATGTGGGGACTGAAATAGGCCATTCAGCCCATCAGTGTGATTATTACTGATCTGATAATCTTCAACTCCACTTCCCTGCCTTTTCCCCAGAACCCTCAATGCCCTTGCTAATTAAGTACATGCCTGTGTCAGCTTTGTCTATACTTAATGAATCACCCTTGACATCCCACTGCAGTGAAGAATTCCAAGGCTTTACTACTTCCTGACAGAAGAAATTCCTCCTCATCTCTGTATTAAATGGGGTTTAGTTCTAGACTCTCCCTCAAGGGAAAACAACTTTCCACATTTAGCCTGTTAAATTCATTATGAATTGTATATGTTTAAGTAAGATCCCCTCTCATTCTTCCAAGTTCGAGTGAGTACAAGCCCAACCTACTCACCATTCCTCATTCAATGGTTAAGAATAAAATAGAATAGCCTTTACTGTCAGGTGCATCCACTGAGTGAATTGAAAAGTTTGTAATATTGCCTCTCAGCAACAGCTTAGGTACACGATGCCTAGGTACAGATACTTTAAGTGTTGTTACTGAATTGAAATAGTAGAAAAATAGACAAGCATGGAATACAGAGCTTAAAAAGTTAAGAGGATAATATGAAGTATATTTAAAATACTCAACTTGTCCTTTTACACTGAATCCGTGCCCACCAGGCTTCACAACATGAGGCCTCAATGCCTCCGTGCACTGGCTTCTGTCCAGGACCTGTATTCCCTGCCAGCCCAGGCTCGCTTTGCTTCCTCATCCCTGCTCCAGCCTCGACTTGCTTTGATCCACGATCACTCTGCTCCCTGCTGCGGCCTTGAATTGCTCCACGATTCCACCAATGATCTCTGTGCTCCACATTCCAACCTCGACTTGCTCCGGGACTCAGCTGACACTCACTCTGCTCCCCGCTCCAGCCTCAACTCACTCTGGAACTCTGATCCCCACTCCAGCTTCAACTCACTCTGGAACTCTGATCCCCACTCCAGCTTCAACTCACTCTGGAACTCTGATCCCCACTCCAGCTTCAACTCACTCTGGAACTCTGATCCCCACTCCAGCTTTGACTCACTCTGGGACTCGGCCCACAATCACTCTGCTTCCTGCTCTGGCCATGACTTGCTCCGGAACTCTGCCCGCACTCACTCTGCTCCCTACATTTGATCTGCTCCCCGCTCCAGCCTCAACTCGCTCCAGGATTCAGTCCACGATCACTCTGCTCCTTGCTCCGGCCTAGACTCACTTCGGGACTCAGCCAGGATTCATTCTGTTCCCTGCTCAGGCTTCAACTTGCTCCATGACTCCTCTCCATCCTGCATTCCTCCACTAAGGTAGTTTAAGAAGTTAAAGGTTTGGGGTGCAAGAAGGTGGAAGAAAAACTGAAGCAAGGAGAGAAAAACTGAAAGAAAAAGGAATTGGAGCTAATGAGCAGAGGAGCTCCGGCTGGAGAGTCTTACTGTACTGCCATCTTATAGGCATCCTCTTTCGATTTGGGACCCAAAGTGTTTGCAATATTCCAATTGCGTTCTAATTAGTGCTTTGCATAGTTTTAGCAATCGTGCTCTATTTTTATACTTTATCCCCTTTGAAATAAAGGCTAACATTGCCTTTGCCTCCCTATTGCCTGCTAAACCTGTGTTAATTTAATGTGGTTTGTTCACAGCAAAGCCCAACTCCATCTGTGCTGTAACTTTTCGAAGTCTTTGTCCATTGTTGATTGTGAGGAGGATGGCCGCTGGCTGCAGTCTGATATTGATCAGCTGGTAAATTGGGCAGAGCAATGGCAGATGAAACTTAATCCTGATAAGTATGAGGTGATGCATTTTGAGAGATCCAATAAGGGAAGAATATGCACGATGAACAGTAGGTCTTTCGGGAGTAGTGAGGAACAAAGGGACATCGGTGTCCATAGATCCCTGAACGTATCAGAGCAGGTAGTTAAACTGGTGAAGAAGGGGTTCACCAGCCTTCTTTTGCTGGGGTTAGAATATAGGAACACGACGTCTCATTACAACATTGTAAAAGACTGGTTCATTCACAGATGGAATGCTGTGTACAGTTCTGGTCTCCACACTATCAGAAGGACATGATTGCACTGGAGAGGGTGCAGAGGAGATTCACCAGGATGTTGCCTGGGTTGAAAAGTTTCAGTTATGAGGAGAAATTCGGTAGGCTGGGTTTGTTCTCCTTGAAGCAGAGGAGGCTGAAGGGGGAATCTAATTGAGGTATACAGAATTATGAGAGACATAAACAGGGTAGATTGTGAGAACATTTTCCCAAACAGCAGACGTGTCCAAGATCAGACAGCATAAGTTTAAAGTGAGGAGTTAAATACTTTTTGGGGAATTTGAGGAAAAGTTTTCTTTCACCCAGAGGTGGCAGAAATATGCGATGAGAGGGCGGTGGAGGCAGGTAACTCTCACAGCATTTAAGAAGCATCTGGATGGGCATATAAAATGCCAGGGCATAATAGACTCTGGAATGAGTGCACGTAAATGGGACTAATGTAGTTTGGTGTTTGTTGGTTGGCATAGTTATGGTGTGCTGAAGGGTCTGTTTCAATGCTGCGTGACACTATGATTCTATAGCTCTGTGACTCTAACATTCAGCTCCTCTATTTTTCCTGCCACCTCACATTTTTCCACAGATTACATCTGTCAAGTTTTTACCCAGTTACTTAACTTGTATATATCCCTCTATACCTGTTGCTTTTGATACAAATGCCATTTCCCACAGCATAACCCTTCCTGCTCTACTTTTATGCCTTCAGCTATCCAGGAAACATGAGCATGGCAGCCAGTTCAGGATTATCATTGAGAGAGTGAACACGAGCAGACCTCTGATGAAGAAACATCGATACCCAAACAGAACTTAAAGATTAGAAGCAGAAGTAATACAATCCTTCGAGCTTGCTGTTCAACACAATCAGATATTTTCTGCCTTAACTCCACTTTCCTGCCCACTTCCTACATTCCTTGATTCCCTGAGAAATTAAATATGTAAAAATAGTGTGGAGTATTCGGATTGAATGGCATAAAGGAGGCCTCCAATGAGTATCCATGTTGAGCTGCTGGGTGCAAGGGCAAGCCTTGGAATGAGTGTGTTGCGCTGGAAAACCTGAAATAGAAGCTGGCTTGATGTCAAACCAGCTGATGTGGCAACAGAGTTATCCAGCTGACATCATGGGCAACATTTTTGTAGTTTCTATCCAGATAACATGTGTTGGAGCACAAAAAGAACCCTGCCTCACTTGGTACTCGAAGGTCTGGGCCCACAATTTGTTTTTAGGTTCCTTTTTGATTGCAATGTTCCTGGAAGTGCTCTGCAGTGCTTTGGAGTTGTTTGTGGTGAAATCTGAGATTTTCCTGAGAGTGTTATTGCCCCTTCACAAGGATGACAGAGGAGTAGGTGACCTGTGCATACAAAGGCTTCAACAGATAAGGGGGCTCATTGGCAGTGCCTCCAAATTTGCAGGATAGCAGGGGCTAGAATGGAAACCACAGAGAGGCCAAGCACTGTGCTTTCTCCCTTGCCAACATGGAGCTAGTATTCTCCATAATCCTTGACAGTGTCGTCCTTATCCGAACCTTGTGCACATGAACTTACTTGTGACTTGCAGTCCATCCAACATGATCATGGCTGAGTTTGAACTTCAACTCCACTTTTCCATCCATGCCCCAGCTCTCTTGGTTCCCTGAGAGATCAACATTCTCTTAATCCCAGCCCTAAATGTATTGAATGATGGAACATGCACTCCCTCTGGAATTCTAATTATTCACAACTCTTTAAGTGAGGCAGTTTCTCCTCATCTCAGTCATAAATGATTGGCCTTTTATCTTCAGAGTATGCTTCACTGATTTGGATTCCCTGACCAATGAATACAATATCTCAGCATCTACCTATTAGGCCCCACCAGAACCTTGTATCTAGACCCCTCATTGAGCCTGATAGCTATACAACTGTGAACCAAACTATTCAGATTTGATGATTTCTGATTTGAAAATAGTGTCCTGACTCACTAACAAGCAGCCCAGAGAACTCAACGGGCCATCGATCCAGGGCAAGTGAGTTCCTGCTTACTACTCTCCTTTACCCTACCCTCCTACCCAAATTGCATTACATTTCTGAGGCATCAGGATTCTCAAAGAAACCAATTTTTTTCTGAAGCTTAATTGTAACCATTGTTTGCCCTTTCCTGCACTTGGAAGTTCAGTCCTGGTGTTCCATCAGCTAATTGGGCAATGTGATATTAGAATCATTTTGACTGAAAGCCTTCCAAAGATGCCAAAAGATGTGCAGGTTAGGTGGATCGGCCACGCTAAATTACCCATTGTGTCCAGGGATATGTTGGCTGGATGGATTAGCCATGGGAAATGCAGGGTCTTATGTACCAGACCAGGCCACCTCAAAACACTTCAGGAAAGTAGCCCAGACCCTAACATTTCTAGTTGTTTTAAGCAGGTGTCAAGTGGATATCGCAGGACTGACGCAGCTGACCCAACCACTTAGTTTTAAACAAAACAGAATTTATTTGCAAGGTTACCAAATGAAACACAAACAAAAGAGAGCAGAATATAGAATAACTTAACCGACCTAAAAGCTGCTCCAGAGAACTCAACAGGCCATCAATCCGGGGCAAATGAGTTCCTGCTTACTACTCTATTTCCAAATACTTGCAACAATCCTGATAAACACCCATTGACACAACAAATAAGTTCAAACACAGAGTCTTACTGGGTAGATGTCAGAGAGAGACAGATGGCTGCTGAAACAAGCTGACTGCTTTCTCTGAACAGCCAGACTGCTAAAACCCAACCCCACCCAAACAAAAGGAAAGCTGAGGTGGGAGAACTGACTACTTCCTTTTCATTGTACAAGTGTTTTTTTTTAACTTAAAAGTCTCTTCAAGGAAATGAAGCCAGACATTTTGGAATCTATGTATTAAATCACTTTTGAATAAAACTAAGGACAACACAAACTTGTTAAAGGAGTAGTATCATCATAAGGGTGACAGGGCTAGGCTTGTGGGGTTGAGTTTGTGTGGGATGCTCTTCAGAGAGTCGGTGTGGACTCAATGAACCAAATGGCCTGCTTCCACACTGTAGGAATTCAATGATTCTGGGGTTGCAGAACACATGGGGAATGTACTTGTGCCTGCCTTCTTCTCCTGTAACACTGCACTAGCTGCAGTTAACATGCAATGTTGCTTGGGATGATACCAAGCAAAAGAAACTCATCGCTCTATATAATTTACTCCGAGCAAAGAAGATTTTACCAAGACAACTTACAATCATCATGAATGGGAAGGGGATGAGCAACAAATATCAAAGTTGCTGGTGGTGCCCATAATCTAACAAAAGAAAGAGAATAGTAATATAGTGCCAATAATTGTCGCATTGTGACATATTCTCTGGGAACTGGAATACAGCTATCAGATCTGCTTTGTTCAAATTAATTATGACCGGCACAGAGAGGTAACATATATGCCATCAACTTTGGTTAGATTCACATTCACTAATCTTTTGTGCTCTCTGGTCTTTTGATTGACATGATATTTTTAAGCTTTTCTGAATATCTGCCAAAGATTTATATTTTCAATCTAACCTGTGCATTACATGAAAATTAGTTCCATTTTCATTTCGCTTTCTTTTCTTTGTTATACCCTGTTTTTCTTTAGGTTCAGTTCAAATATATTTTACTTTTTCCATTACTGTTTGCCAAAAAAACAAATCCAATGTACTGCCTCCCTGCAACTCATTTTGCCCTCGATCCATCTCTGATCTTAGCCACTGACCTTCATGTATCCTTCATTCATCTGGAAGACTAAACAACAGGCCAGCAAATCTATCATAACATGCCCCAAAGGTTAGACGCTATATCTACAGGAACACTGCAGCTGAGGACTCGCAGGGCTAATGACACACAATATTGACAATTTCAGATCTTGCCCGTAATTTTGAGGACTGAAGAAGGACTATATCCATTGCAATATGAATTAATATTATTTTCTCCATTTATCACAGAGTATTAGTTTTTCGAATATTGCAGCTACTGTTGCCAACACTGGCAATGTTCATTGACAGGTCAGAATCTGGTGAACAGATGTGATCATTAACTTGTAGAAATGTGCCCAGCTTTCAAAGAAAATGAAAAATCACTGTATTTAAATTGTAACTTTCACAAATCTTGATATCCCAAAGTATCTTATAGTCAATAATGTAACATAGCAAAACATCCCTAGGAGTATCAGAAGATGGGTTTTCAGAAGCATAGAGTCACAGAGGTCCAATACATCCATGCCGACCAGATATCCTACATTAATCTAGTCCCACAGGATCTTGACCAGATGGGCCAATGGGCTGAGAAGTAGCAGATGGAGTTTAATTCTGATAAATGCGAGGTGCTGCATTTTGGGAAAGCAAATCTTAGCAGGACTTATACACTTAATGGTAAGGTCCTAGGGAGTGTTGCTGAACAAAGAGACCTTGGAGTGCAGGTTCATAGCTCCTTGAAAGTGGAGTTGCATGTAGATAGGATAGTGAAGAAGGCGTTTGGTATGCTTTCCTTTATTGGTCAGAGTATTGAGTACAGGAGTTGGGAGGTCATGTTGCGGCTGTACAGGACATTGGTTAGGCCACTGTTGGAATATTGCGTGCAATTCTGGTCTCCTTCCTATCGGAAAGATGTTGTGAAACTTGAAAGAGTTCAGAAAAGATTTACAAGGAAGTTGCCAGGGTTGGAGGATCTGAGCTACAGGGAGAGGCTGAACAGGCTAGGGCTGTTTTCTCTGGAGTGTCAGAGGCTGAGGGGTGACCTTATAGAGGTTTACAAAATTATGAGGGGCATGGATAGGGTAAATAGGCAAAATCTTTTCACTGGGGTCGGGGAGTCCAGAACTAGAGGGCATAGGTTTAGGGTGAGAGGGGAAAGATATAAAAGAGACCTAAGGGGCAACTTTTTCACACTTATTGTCACATGTACTGAGGTACAGTAAAAAGCTTTGTCTTGCGAGCAATACAGGCAGATCACATAGTTAAGAAGCATAGATAGTAAATAATAGGTAAACAGGGGCAAGAACACAGGTACAGGTGAAAGTTAAGAGTTTGTGAGTCCATTCAGTATTTAACAACACTAGGTAGAAACTGTTTTTCACACAGAGGGTGGTGCATGCATGGAATGAGCTGCCAGATGAAGTGGTGGAGGCTGGTACAATTGCAGCATTTAAGAGGCATTTGGATGGGTATATGAATAGGAAGGGTTTGGAGAGATATGGGCCGGGTGCTGGCAGGTGGGACTAGATTGGGTTGGGATATCTGGTCGGCATGAACAGGTTGGACCGAAGGGTCTGTTTCCATGCTGTACACCTCTATGACTCTATTACTATACCCAGTCAGAAGCCTTTTAAATATGGAATTGTACCAACTTCAGCCACTTCCTCTGGCAGCTCATTCCATGCATGCACCACCCTCTGTGTGAAAAACAGTTTCTACCTAGTGTTGTTAAATACTGAATGGACTCACAAACTCTTAACTTTCACCTGTACCTGTGTTCTTGCCACTGTTTACCTATTATTTACTATCTATGCTTCTTAACTATATGATCTGCCTGTATTGCTCGCAAGACAAAGCTTTTTACTGTACCTCAGTACATGTGACAATAAGTTCAATTCAATTCAATTCAATTCAATTTGCCCCTTAGGCCCCTTTTACATCTTTCTCCTCTCGACTTAAACTTATACCTTCTAGTTTTGGACTCCTCTACCCTGGGGAAAAGTCCTTGTCTATTTATCCTATCTATGCCCTTCATGATGTTAGAAACTTCGATAAGGTCACCCCTTAACCTCCAATGTTCCAGGCAAAATAGCCCCAGTCTATTCAGCCTCTCCCTCTATCTCAAACCCTCGAACCCTGGCAACAGCCTTGTAAATCTTTACTGCACCCTTTCAAGTGTCACATCATCTTTCCTGTAGCAGGAAGACCAGAATTGAATGCAGTATTCCAAAAGTGGCCTCATCAATGTCCTGTACAGCCCTAATGTGACCAAAAAAGGCAAGTGTACCAAACGGCTTCTTCACTATCCTGTTCACCTTGCGGATCCACTTGTCACGAAGTATGAACCTGTACTCCAAGGTCTCTTTGTTTGACAACACTCCCCAGGACCTTACCATTAAATGTACAAGTCCTGCAGTTAAAGGAGAAGAGAGAGAGAGAAGAGTTGGAATGTTTTAAGGAGGGAGCCTAGGGGTTCAATAGGTGAAGATGAGTGATTAAAATGACAGACACACAAGGGACCAAGGAGCACAGAGATTTCTAAGGGTTATGGGGCTGAAGAAGACTGTAGACCGAGGGAGAAATGAAGATGTGAATGCAATAATGCAAAATTTTAAACTTGAGGCTGGGGCCAATGCGGATCAACAAGATTTGGGAGGAATGGGCAAAACAACCTTGATATGAGTTGGAATGTGATAGTGGAGTTATTGACTTAGCTGAAATGTATAGAGGGTGGAAATTGGGAGGCTAGCCAAGGTATGAAGTACCACTGCAGTCATGTGGAAAATGTGACAGTATTTAAGGTCACTGTTCAGGCACACTTAGTGATGAAAACAAATATTTCCTGTTGTCAACTGGAAGATAATTGCAGACTGATGATTTGCTGCATTAGCAGCCATTTACAAATCCTCAGTTTCTGCCTTCAGAAAGGCCAGTTTCTAAAGATCTGAGAATTTATGATGTTTCTTTTCATTGTTACTGACAATGCAGCCTAATCAAAAATATTGTGAGCTTGCACTAGATAATCATAGAGTGATAGAGATCTACAGCACAGAGAAAGGTCCTTTGTATAAGGTGTTTTCATTCGTTAACAAATCTTCTATGGCATTGTTCACTCAAGTGGAAACAGATTCTGTTTTAACCCTTAACATTGTCCTGTGATATAGAAACTAAAGTTGGATAATTGGATGTGACCAATTTTTAAACATCATGTACCTACTTTTTTTGTAGGAACTGCCAAAAAAAGATGTTCATGCTGTGCATGCAAAGAAAGTTCACATGGCTGGTGACATACAAAAAGCACAGAGAGGAGAAAATACCATGGATGCAGGAAGTTATTGTGAGTGGTATAGATTTAATATAATAGTGGAGGCGAGATTAACAGAAGGTCAGAGCTCACACCAACCTGGGAAAGCAAGCACATTTGAAGACAAAAGTTGTTAAACATAGTTTGAGTGTATGGGCATGTGTTTTTTTTTTCAGAATGTTAAGTCTGACATTTGTTCTTTGAATTACAAATATGATTCTAAGTTGAGCTAGGTACCAATATAAGCACTGGTAGCCTTTTCTACTTGTAGGTATTTGAACAAATTATACTGTTTTCTGAGTTAATTAGATAAATGTGGACTCTTTTTCAATGACAGATACATTCAAATTAAGACATTTACTGCACCAAACATAGTTAAATATGTATAACAAAAACAATTTGAATTTGTATATTACCTTTAACAGAATAAAATGTTATAGGCAATTCACAGGAGTACTATGTAGCAGAATATAGCACCAAGACTCAAAGCAATATTAGGCAAGGTGATCAAAAGAAATCAAAAGAGGTCAATTTTCTGAAAGGAAGAAAGAGAAATAAAAAGACAGAGATTCAGGGATCAATTCTCGAACAATTGGATTAGGACAATGTATGATGGGGATTAAAATTGGGGACACTCAAGAGACGTTGTTAGGTTTGCCCATGACTGAGCAGCACAACATGGCCAATAGCTGCCCATGGCTAATGCAGCATAATATGGCTGACAGTAGTTAGTTTGTTTCATGCATTTTTCATAAGTGGAACAATAGGAGCTCTGTAGACTCAAGGTTCTAGCTGAGATAGAATGTGCAGGTGTATTTGTTTCCACATGACACACAGATAAGAACATTTCACACTAATTAGTTGTTTCTTAGGAATATTTCATCATTCTGTAACAATACTAAGATTAGCTTTTAGTTAAGATTCTTCAGACAATCATAGACATAGATTCCGAAGTAGTTGTGGATCCACAAATATACAAAAAAATCACTAAAAGCGTTAAAGGAATGCTCTCCTGTGATTATGATTCTAGCAAATGATTAATCACCTTGAGAGTAAATGGTGTCAATCTGTTCCATGTTGCAGATTGACTCATTGGCATCCAACAGCCATCTTCAGAAGCTGATTTTACTTCTTTCTAGGAAAACATTTATAAATGTTCAAAATGTATTACATTATTAATTAATGCCATTAATTACATTAGTAGAGCTTTCAAGATAGTTCTTCAAAGCCTTCAAATGTTCTCCAGCTTGGATTTTCTGTGAGATCGAGACTATAACTTAGCTTGCTGCACTTTTTCCCTACCACTGACAATATAGCTCGTACTCTTAATTATTCAGATTTTATGCTTAATTCTTTGAAACTCTCATAATTTTGCCTTTGAGGCTGGACAAAGTTCCAGTTCTGTCTCAAATCACGTATCACCACCAAAGGTGGGACAGAAAAGCTTCAAACCGTTCTAATTGAATGAGTGGTGCAAACTTGCAGACTGAGGTTATTTTTCACAGTTTTCTGGTGTTTCTCACTGTCGGAGAAACTCTTACACCTCGAAAAATCTAGACAATTTCAGCAGCGTACTTTGACATTGTGCTCCATGTGTTGGTTTTAATGGTTTCTACCTTATTGTTCAATATAGATAACACTTAGATTAGAAGTCACCAGACCACGGCAATATGGTGCATAAGCAAAAGGGTACAAATATATTTCACCAACAGTCACTAATATTGGCTGCACCATTAATTGTTGAGTTTGTATAAGACTTTTTCTTTAGTTTTGTAAAGAGTGGAAGAAAGTAGAATGATCTTAATAAAAACAGATCAAGGGCATACAAAGCATGCAAATCTCTTGTTTAGGACCCTTTGAAAACAAGTTGTTGTTTTTCTGAAGCTGTCGAGTCATAGAACCAGACAGCTATACTGCTTGAAAACAGATACTTCAGTCCAACTCATCCATGCCGACTAAATATCGTCAATTAGCCTAGTTCCATTTGCCAGCATTTGGCCCATATCACCCTAACCTCTTCCCATTCATATAACCATCCAATTGCCTTTTAAATGTTGTCACTGTACCCACTTCCTCTGGCAGTTCGTTCCATAGATGTACCAAGATCTGCGTGAAAAAATGCCCCTTTTAAAGCTTTCCCCTCATGCCTTAAGCCTATGCCATCTGGCTTTGGACTCTCTACCCCAGCGAAAAAACCTTGTCTATTGATCCTATCCATGTCCCTCATGATTTTATAAACCTCCATAAGGTCACCCCTTAGCCTCCGATGCTCCAGGGAAATGCCACAGTCTATTTAGCTTCTCCCTAGCTCATACACAACAACCCTGGCAACATCCTTGTAAATCTTTTCACGTTTCACATCATTCCTATAGCAAAGAGACCAGAACTGAACACAGTATTCCAAAACTGGCCTCACCAATGTCCTGTACAGCCCCAACATGACCTCTCAACTCATACACTCAATGCAATGAACAATAAGGCAAACATACCAAAGACCTTCCACCCTACCAACCTTCGCATAAACTGCATCATCTGCCGACATTTCCATCACCTCCAAACGGACCCCACCATCAGAGATATATTTCCCTCCACACCCCTTTCCGCAAAGACCATTCTCTCCGTGACCACCTGGTCAGGTCCATACCCCCAACAACCCACCCTCCCGTCCTGGCACCTTCCCCTGCCACCGCAGGAATTGCAAAACCTGCGCCCACACCTCCTCCCTCACCTCCATCCAAGACCCCAAAGGAGTCTTCCACATCAATCAAAGTTTTACCTGCACATCCACCAATGTAATTTATTGTATCCGCTGCTCCTGATGCGGTCACCTCTACGTTGGGGAGACTGGACGCCGCCTCGCAGAGCATTTTTGGGAACATCACTGGGACACCCGCACCAATCAACCCCACCACCCTGTGACCCAACATTTCAACTCCCTCTCCCACTCTGCCGAGGACATGCAGGTCCTAGGCCTCCTCCACCGCCGCTCCCTCACCAGCTGATGCCTGGAGGAAGAACACCTCATCTTCCACCTCAGAATACTTCAACCCCAGGGCATCAATGTGGACTTCACCAGTTTCCTCCCCCCACCTTACCCCAGTTCCAATCTGCCAGCTCAGCACCGTCCCCATGACCTGTCCTACCTGCCTATAGTCCTTTCCACCTATCCACTCCACCCTCCTCTCTGACCTATCACCTCCATCCCCACCCCCATTCACCTATTGTACTCAAGCTACTTTTTCCCCACACCAACCCACCTGTCATTTATCTCTCCACCCTGCAGGCACTCTGCCTCTATTCCTGATGAAGGCCTTTTGCCTGAAACGTCGATTTTCCTGCTCCTTGGATGTTGCCTGACCTGCTGTGCTTTTACAGCACCACTCTAATTCAAACATACCAAATGCCTTCTTCACTATCCTGTCTACCTGTGAATCCACTTTCATGAAAATATGAACCTGCACTCAAGGTCTGTTTGTTCAGCAACAGTCCCCAGGACCTTACCATTAAGTGTATAAGAACTGCCCTGACTTACCTTTCCAAAATGCAGTACCTCACATTTATCAAAATTTAAACTCCTTGGCCCATTGGCTCATCTGATCCAGATGCTGTTGAAGTCCGAGTTAACCCTCTTCACTCTCCACCACACCTCCAATTTTGGTGTCATCTGCAAACTTACTAATCATACCTCCTATATCTACATCCAAATCTTTAAAATAATTGACAAAAAGCAGTGAACCCAGCACTGATCCTTGTGGAACACCACTGGTCACAGGTCTCCAGTATGAAAAGCTACTCTTTACTACCACCCTCTGTCTCCTCCCTTTGGGGCAGTTCATTCTCTAAATGGCTAATTTTCCCTGTATTCCATGTGACCACGTGAAGTGATGCTGCAGTCCTCCTAATTGGATTACGGGATGGCTATTCACTTGCTTGAGCAATTTTCTGAGCTGGAATTTAAATATCAAGCAAACAAAAAAAAACCTATTCGCAAATTTTAAGTACTTGAGATACCATCAAAAGAAAATTTCAACGATTACCACAATGATCAACAGTTTCAGTTTGGTTCAGTACAGTCAAGATGTTCGGGGCATTGAAAAACGCACCAGTTTGTTCTACAGTCACCAGTCATTAACCTGTGTGAGATTAGGTGCACATTTGCTTTAAATTAGGGAGTAAAGTTGTTCTTGATTACTCACTTTGTACAGCACTGGTACAAGAAATAATGAAGCACAGACAAATCGCATATTAACAAGTGACAAGCTGGAATATGCAACAGCATACAAACTACACTTTTACAGGACGTGTTGAAATTGTTAATATCGACAGAGATATATAATTAGCCTCCTGTCTCTTGAGAAATTTGATTATAATTTATCTTTCTTCTCCAATGACTTTGCTTTTGTTGTACATAGATAGATATACATGTTGTTGCCTCTTCTCAGTGAACTTCCACTCAATATTTTTATTCCTATTAGCACAGTGGACTTAATTTGATATTCTTTCATTGTTTTAGCATAATCCTGACCCTTTTTCTCTCTCAGAGATTGCTTGCACAATAATTTGTCATTTAAAACTGGAATTTGCCATTTCACACGCTTTCAGATGAACTGCACGCAAATGCATTTCTGTCATCATTTTTTTCCAAAAATACGAGGGAAGACATACATTAATCTTGAACCTCTCAAGCTCTTTGCATAACACAATCAGTGTGGTTTTCATCTGAATTGGGGTTGAACAGTTTATACAATTAGAATTACAATTAGAATAAGTATTTTTATTTCTGGAACCTGGAAACATAACCAGTAAAAATGGAAATATATCTGTTCTCAAGATGGGTTCCTATGATAAATAATTCTGGATTCTCATCAGTTGCAATTGCACTACACAAATCAATAGCATAATTTTGATACCAACCGGCATCTTTGGATGTTCAAAAACAATGTGTAAAGGAATGTTTACGCTGTGGAAATGTTTAATTGTAATATTTTGCTATGGTTGCGAATTCAGTAGATTATGGAGGTCAAACAGAAATCATTTCACATTTGACATTCATAGGTGCTGGTTGAAGAAAGGTTTTACTTATTTAATTGCATGCTTCCTGAATGATAATAACTTTCTGTTACAGTTTCAATGCTGCTTTTTGAATGCCCATGGTCGAGCCCTTCAATCCCCTCCCTGATGACACATTCCGGCTGTGGGTCAAAGTCTGCATACACAAATCCTCGTGTTGGGAGTACAATTGCAGAGGCTAATAGATGCACACACACTCACTGACAAAGGAACTCAGAACTCCTTTGAAAAACATCTCTGACGTGAGTCAGGAAATTTCTCTTTTTCTAAAGCTATGTCAACTGTACTTTATTGGATTGATTTCATACAATTAATCTACCATCTAGCTTAAAATTAATAATTTTGGTGATAAAAATAATTAATGGTTAGTTGTAAAATTTGACATCATTGGAATCATGGAAATTTAATTGTTTCGACACTGTTGGAATTTCAAGTCCATTGATTTCTTTAAAAAAAGACAATATTTTGCAACCTGGTTGGAGAGAAGCACAAAGTCAAGTTATACTTCCATTGTCATGTAGCTAGAAACATGTCAGTTCATGACAGAAAGATGTTTAGCAAGCTTTTTAAAAGATGTATGAATATGAGGCATACACATTCTATACATTAGGTGGAGAGGGAGGGTATCACTCACGAAGGAACACATCTCTTGTTACTTACTTTAAGTCTTTGGGGAATAGCCTGCAATTTGTTAGTAAGTCTTGGTTTATGAAATACATTTCCTGTCTACAAATCTAAAATTCTGTTTTTCTGTGAGTATTTTCCATTGTAAATTACAACGTCAACATCGCAATGTAACTGCAAGTGGTGGCCAAAATTAAGCACAACAAACTGGATCTCTGAAGTATCTTTTCAATGTCAATGTTGTGAGTATTAATAACAGCTTACTTTCATTAGGTGACCATGGAAAAAATAATGGGGTTATTTATTAGCAATGGTAAATATTTTGAAGTCAACACAGTTTTGTGAAGGGTAGGTTGTACCTCACAAACTTAATTGAGTTATTTGAGAAGGTGACCAAGCAGATGGATGAGGATAAAGCCATTGATGTGGTGTATATGGATTTCAATAAAGCATTTGATAAGGTTCCTCACAGTAGGCTGTTCCAGAAAATATAGAGGCATGGGTTTGAGTGTGATTTAATGGTTTCGATCAAGAAATTGGCTAGTTGTTAGAAGACAGAAAGTGATGGCTGATGGGAAATGTTCATCCTGGAGTTCAGTTACTAGTGGTGTACTGCAAGGATCTGTTTTGGGGCCATTGCTGTTTGTCAGTTTTATAAATGACCTGGATGAGGCATAATGGAATGGGTTAGTAAATTTACGGATGACACTAAGATTAATGGAGTTGTGGATAGTGTCAAAGGATTTTGTTGGTTACAGAGGGACATAGATACGCTGCAGAACTGGGCTGAGTGGTGGCAAATGGAGTTTAATGTGGAAAAGTGTGAGGTGATTCATTTTGGAAGTAGCAACAGGAATAAAGAGTACTGGACTAATGGTAAGATTCTTGGTAGTGTAGATGAGCAGAGAGATCTCTGTGTCTATTTACATTGATTCCTGAAAGTTGGCATCCAGGTTGATAGTGTTGTTAAGAAGGCATATGGATGTTAGTTGTTATTGGTAAAGAGATTGAGTTTCGGAGTCACGAGATTGTGTTGCAGCTGTACAAAACACTGATGCTGCCGCGCTTGGAGTATTATGTACACTTGTGGCCACCACATTATAGGGAGGATGTGGAAGATTTAGAAAGGGTTCAGAGGTGATTTACTAGGATGTTGCCAGGTATAGTGGGAAGGTCTTATGTGGAAAGTCTGAGGGACTTGAAGCTGTTTTTGTTGGAGAGAAGAGGGCTGAGTGGTGACTGATTATCTTACATGTCTCAGTTAAGAGGGTTTGATAGGGTGGACAGTGAGAGCCTTTTTCCTGGGATAGTGATGCCTAGCATGAGGGAACATAGCTTTAAATTGAGGGGTGATAGGTATAGCACCGATGTCAGAGGGGAGTTTATTTACTCAGAGAGCAAGAGGGACATGGAATGCCCTGCCTGCAAATGTAATAGACTCGCCAATGTTAAGGGCATTGAATTGGTTATTGGATAAACATGTGGATGAAAATGGAATAGTGTAGGATAGATAGGCTGCAGATTGGTTCCACAGATCGATACAACATAGATGGCCAAAGGGCTTGTAGCACGCTGTAATGTTTTATTCTCCCTTACTCAAATGCATTATGCTATAGTCATGTTTAATATAGTTGCTCCAAACTTACAATGTAAAAGATTACTTTCCGCCCTATGCAAAGTTAGGATGACAACTGATGCTAATAGTGGACAAGTCAGATCCCAAAGTGAATCCTGATTTTTTGGATCATAATGTCATTTGTTTTATTTTTTAACTATGGAAGTCAGTTACTGAAAGCACTTAAAAGAGGCTGTCAGTGCTCTTTTAACTCACAGAATAAAACATTCATGATTAAGGAACATGAAGTATATAACAGGAGATTAAAAGGTTTGAAAGACTTTGTTTTAAGCAACACAAAAAATAAAAATCAAATTTACACTGGATGTCTTTTGGTGGGTTACAAAATAGATTATCCTTCTCAACTTTTTTTTACTGCACTGAACTGTTCACTTTAAGAACTCAAAACTTACTAAAATACCTGTGAACAAAATAAGCCTTCAGATTCCCTCGCACCAACTTCCAAGATGGAACTTTACAAATAATCATACCATCTTAATGGAAAATTCAAAAATATAAACTGGAAGTTAGACATTTTTCTTGACAGAGGAAATTGAACTCTTTAACAACTTAATCTTCCATTCTTCTCCTGTGTGCCTTATGAGATTAAAGCTTTCACAAAAGTACTTTTAACAGCCATTTACATAAGCATTTCCAGGTACCAAAACTCAGCTAACACAAGCACTCAAGAGAATAGAAGTAGTTCTTATGCAGCTCAGTTTGCTTCTAAATAGTATCATGTTGTTAGTTGATTAGTGGTGAAAAAAGAGGATCAATCATCTGTGATTATAAAATGACTGATTGCTCTTCAGGGTCTGGTAGAGAAGCTAACATTTGCATAGGCATGATGGCATGAATTTTGCCCAACATTCTCCAAATCCTATAATCTTTCTTGCAATATGAATTATTCATGATTTATTTGTGCTGGAATAGGACACAGGTTATTTTAGCACTTTGTTAGGGTGGATTCACATAGATAAAAGGTTTCATAAAGACTCTAAAATTGATAAAAATTGTATAAATCCTTCAGTACTTGTAGGGTCTTCAAAACTTAACTATCTTGATAGCTAAACTTCCAACCTTTGATTTACCTTATTATCTCTTCGACTTCATAAATCTCAGGGGTGTCTTATACAATGTATATCATTGTTCAATTTTATCTCTTTCAGGGCTTTATATGTAAAATTGGAGATAAACAAATAAGATTTATTGATACATGGTTTACAAATACTTTACATCAACCTACCCATTTTAAAAATATTCTATGCATCTTAGAAATGATGGATACTTGCTTTACACTTACTCCCAATTTCAGAATTTTTGAAGCAACAGTTTTAGGCAACATTTGCAATGGCAGAGCCCAAATTACGTCAACATTTGGTCAGTATAGTGCAATTAAAATGAGCATCTTCTCAGCACCACCACCACCATCCTCCTCACACATGTACACATATGCATTCACATGCACACGCACATACACGTGCATCCGTACACACATACAAGCATGTGCGCACACACACACACATACACACTCTCAATATTGCATGTTGATGCTGCACATGCTTGATCATATCATCCAAACCTTTCCTACATGCTGGTCACAAAGGGTGAACCATAAAAATACTCCAACATGTCACGTAACGCATGACTGGGAATGAAGCCAGCAAAACATTAGTGAGTTTCCTTTAATTTTGATTTTCTCTAAGCTCCCATTGACTCCTGACCTGTAAGTGAGCTCAAAAGTATACCTTAAAATAATGCAGTCTTGCTGTCTGGTACTTGACTCTGGTCACCACTCTTTCGGACTCCATAAATGTTTTTGTTTTGCCTCCTCATCTGAAAACTGCTCCAGCCTCAGAACGATGTCCATTCCAACTGTGAAGACTATGTCTGAAACCAAAAGAGAAAATGCTGGAAAATCTCAGCAGGTCTGGCAGCATCTGTAAGGAGAGAAAAGAGCTGATGTCTTTTCAGTTGCTTCGAATTCCATTGTGTTTTCTACACAACTCTTTTGTCCTTTAATGTATCATTATCTTTATAGTATTCTATTTCCCTCCTGACTCTGATTCCAACACCGAAATTTTCCACCTAGTAACCCAATACACTGTGTTCAGGCAATTTACCTATGAAAATGAAAGTGTTATGGCTTTAACTTCTTCACTAGTTAACCTTTCAAATGTTACTCAGTGTGGCTAATAAATGCCCATGGTTTTAAACCTAAGCACAAAGTTAACAATGATGCCGACCTGTAGTCACTGAAAATCATCATCCTTGTCCAACTGTATCATTGTTACAGGCTTCTCAACAGCGAGTCGGTAAGGGAAATAAATGCTGGCCTAACCAGCAACATCCCATTGAATGAATTTTTTAAAAATGGCGAATTAAAATTAGCACGTTATCCAAATTATATGACGTTACAGAGCTCTGAGAGGCAGAGGCGCCCTTGCATATTAATAACAAAATAATAGTATTCAGGTACAGCAAATAATTAAGGAAATTCATAAAATATTACAATGTATTGTAAGGGAAATTGAATACAAAAGTAGGAAGGTGATGCTACAGATAAACAATGCAATGGTGAGACAACATCTCCAGTACTAACTGAGGGATTTATCTCACACTCTGCAGGCACCCTGCCTCTATTCCTGATGAAGGGCTTTTGCCCGAAACGTCAATTTTCCTGCTCCTCGGATACTGCCTGACCTGATGTGCTTTTCCATCACCACTCTAATCTAGACCGAGGATATAAATGAGTTGAACACATTTTAGAGAAGGTTTAATTGATTAATTCCTGGACTAGGATTGTACCCACTGGAATGTAAATGATTAAGAAGAGACCTGTTTGAAACATATAAGATCCTGAGGTGATATGACAGATTGGATGTGGAAAGGAAGTTTTCTCTTTTGTGAAAATAGAGAACAGGGAGGTATCTGTTTTTAAATGAGGTGTCAGTAATTTAAGATTTAGATGAGGAGAACTTTTTCTCACAGGTAAAATGAATTTCTGGTATTCTCTTCCTGAAGTGTCAGTGAAAGCAGAGTCTTTGAATATTTTTAAGGCGGAGGGCAAAAGATAGTCAGGGGTAGATAAGAATGTGGAATAATTAGATCAGTCCTGGTCTTATTGAATGACTGAGCAGGCTTGTCGGGGCACTTGTGGTAGTCCTCCAAAATTCACTAGACTCTGGGGCAGTTCCAGCAGATTGGAAAACAGCAAATGTGATATCACTGTTTAAAAAGGGAAGTAGACAACACTTGGGGAATTATAGACCAGTGAGCTTAATTTCTGTAGTGGGGAAAATGCTTGAGTCTATTATTAAGGAAGAAATAGCAAGGCGTCTAGATAGAAATTGTCCTGTTGGGCAGACGCACCATGGGTTCATGAAAGACAGGTCATGCTTAACTAATCCTGAGGAATTCTATGAAGATATTATGAACACGGTGAATAATGGGGAACCAATAATATGCGGTATATCTAGATCTCCAAAAGGCATTTGACAAGGTGCCACACAAAAGACTGCTGCATAAGATGAAGATGCAAGGTGTTACGGGCAACGTATTAGCATGGATACTGGATTGGTTAACGAACAGGAGGCAAAGATTGGGAATAAATGAGTGTTATTCTAGCTGGCAATCAGCGACTGATGGTGTGCCTCAGGGATCAGTGTTGGGACTGCACAATTGAAATAGATGATTTGGAGTTGGGAACCACATCTGGTGTGTCAAAGTTTGCAGGGGACACTAAGATGACTGGTAGGGCAAAGTGTGCAGAGGACTGTGAAACTTTGCAAAGGAACAGGGATAGTTTAAGTGACTGGACAAAGATCTGGCATATGGAGTACAATGTTAATAAATGTGAAGTCATCCGTTTCAGTAGAAATAACAGTAAAAAGGGCTATCACTTGAATGGTAAGAAATTATAGCAAGCTGCTGTGCAGAAGGCCCTGGGTGTCCTTGTGCATGAATCACAGGTGTTCGTCTGCAGGTGCAACAGGTAATTAAGAAGGCATATGGAATTTTGTCCTTCATTGCAAAAAAGATTGAGTTTAAAAGCAGAGAGACTATGTTGCAGCTGCACAGGGTGCTGGTGAGGCCATACCTGGAATACTGCGTACAGTTTTGGTCTCCTTACTTGAGAAAGGATGTACTGGCAACTAGAGGGGGTGCAGAGGAGGTTCACTAGGTTGATTCTGGATTCTTTGTGATGAGAGACTGAGCAGACGGGGTTTATATTCTGGAATTTAGATGAATGAGGGGGGATATTATTGAAACATATAAAATTATGAAGGGAATAGATAAGATAGGATAGAACAGTAAAGGAAGTAAGGGTTATGAAGAGAGGGCAGGTAAATGGAGCTGAGGCCAAAAAAGGTCAGCCATGATCTTATTGAATGGTGGAGCAGGCTTGAAGGGCCAGATGGCTTACTCCTGCTCCCGGTCTTTATGTTCTTATGGAGATCTACTCATGCTCCTAAATATATTGTATATAAAAGGGCCCTTTGGCCCATTGAGTCTGTGTCATCAGAAATATACTATTACTTATACTTGTCCCACTTTCCTCACTCGGCTCATAGCCTTGAATGTTATGACATTTCAAGTGCTCATTTAAGAATTTCTTCGAGGTTGTGATATTCCCCGCCTCAACTACCATCCCAGGCAGTGCATTCCAGATGTCGTCCACCCTCCGCATGAAAATGTTTTTCCTCAAATGCCCTCTGAACCTGCTGTCTTTCACTTTAAAATTATGCCCCTTTTGTCATGCTGCAAAGCTATTATTGTTCTTTTTAGATGGGAGAATGCATTTCATTTTGATTGCACCTTTCACAATGTTGGGGTGTCCCAAACAATTTTGGAGATCATTAGATACCTCTTTTGAAGCGTAATCACTGTTACAAAGCAGCCACTTAGTGCATAACAAAGATCTACAAATAGGAATGAGACAGCAGCCAGATAATCAGTTTTTAGTGATGTTAGTTGAGGAATAAATATAAGCTAGAACATTAGGAAGGACCCCTCTGTCTTCAAATATAGTGCACTGGGGCCTACAGACATACCCGGGAAACCAACCAGCTGGGCATGGTTATAAGTGCACCGTTTGAAAGACTACACCTCAGCATTGCAATGGTGTTTTATTGATAAATGTAGAAATACCTGTTATGAATGGACTCAACTGTTCTTTTTTTAAAAATTCAACATATTGGGCCATCATTTTTTTTGTTCATCTGCGTTACTGCAAATGCTTATTTCAAGTCATAAATATGTACAGAGGCATTAATGTGTTCTGATGCACAGAAATCCAATTCTGGCCTTGCGCGCATCATGCATTAGTAATAACATGATAATTTAAATATTTAAAGTCATTTTTGTGTGGTTTGATTGAATTTACTTGGCAGTGATGTAATGTGCATCCACAGGATGAAAAAGGATCATGCATAGATCTTCAGCAATAAAAAAAGACATAAGTACAATTTTAATGACAATTATGCATCAAATGTATTGCTGAAATCCTCCCAAATGCCCAGTAAATGCATTAACATAGATACTTTGCATGATGTGCTTTTAACAGTGGCTCATTGGTAACCCATTTATTTTATCTGATAACTGATGGCATTTGAGATGTCACAGGTTCAAACTAATAAAAATCGAATGTAGAACTGACAATGGAAAGTACTTCTTAAGGGCAGGAGGTGAGATGGGAATTTTTTTACTGCAGTGAGTTGCTAGGATGTGGAATGCATTAACTAAAACGCTGGTGAAATGTGATTCAATCATAGCTTTCAAAAGTTTGCAAGAAAGGGCGAGGAATGAAACTAATTCAATCACTCTTTCAAAGAGCCAACTCTGACACAATATGCCAAATACTCCTCTTCTGCACTGTATATTTCTGATTCAATGATTCTTACCAGTAGTTAGCTCAATGAATGGACTCCTGGATAGAGCAACAGAGGAACAAAAAACAGAATTCATGGACAAACCAATTCTATAATCCAGTGGAAACCCAGAGTGTTATGGAGACTAGGTCAGTTGAAAATATTTAAGGAGGGGGTACATAGATTTTTGAGTTATTCAGGAGTAGAGGGCAATAAGGAGCTGCACAAGAGAGGAGTTGCGGCCCAGGAAGATCAGCCAAGCTTTTAATGAATGACAGGGAAAGATTGAGAAACCAAATTGCTATTCCTCCTTCTATTTCTTATGCTGTTATGGGAGAAATCTCGGAGTAAAGGAGCCCTGATTTAAGACTGAGATAAGGAAGAATTTCTGTTTTCTGAAGGTTTTATATCTTTGTGTTATGGACTAGGCCAGACTGTCAAAATATTCTTAAGCAGGCAGCCCAGACCATAACTTTGCAATTTGTTTCAGGAAGTGTGCAGTGAAAATTACCCAGAGTAAGTTAGCTAGGCTGACTACCATGTTTTAAAACAGACAAAAATGTATTCACAAAATTACACAATGAAATGACAAAGAACAGAATAAAGACCCCCTATAGAACTCAGTCTATCCAAACTAGACTTAATTGTGCTGTTCTGAATGTACACAACAGTCCCAACTCCCTGAAACACAGTAAAAATGAAACCAACACTTACAGGTTGAAGTTAGAAGGGCAGAAGGACAGAGAATCTAACAGCCTGTTTCCACACAGCCCACTGTTGCACTCCTAGTTCTGGACTGAACTGCTCAGCTTTCAGAACTGACCACTCCCCTTCTATTATACATGTCACTTCATAAATTTGACCACTTTGGCCTGAAGTCTCATCTGTTTACATATAAACAATAGTCCTTTCTAACTCCTTTCTCATCTCTGTACCAAACTAGCCACTTCGGAGCTGGGAGGGTTTTGTGACACCTCTGAGCAAAACCAAGGATGCCGTTCCTTGAGAAAAGGAACAGCTTTGTAGAAAGAAGGGACCAGCTTTGAGACATTTGGAACTCCTTGCCTAATAGCACTGTGGGGACAGAGTCCATGTGTACATTTAAGGCTGAGAAAGATATATTCTTGATTAGTAGGGAAATAAAGAGTTACATAGCAAACACAAGAAAGTGGATCTGAGGAATGTTGAATTAACCATTATCCTATTGAGTGACTGGGCAAAAGTGAGGGCTGCAGATGCTGGAAACCAGAGTTTAGATGAGAGTGGTGCTAGAAAAGCACAGCAGGTCAGGCAGCATCCGAGGAGCAGGAAAATTGACGTTTTGGGCAAAAGCCCTTCATCAGGACCATTATCCTATTGAGTGACTGAGCAGAGTCAAGGGGTCAAACAGCCTTCCCTCTGCCTATTTATTATATCCTTATGGATTATTGGAGCTATTCTGGATGGATTGGGCATAAGAATTTCAGAGCTGAAAATGTGTTGCTGGAAAAGCGCAGCAGGTCAGGCAGCATCCAGGGAACAGGAGAATCGACATTTCGGGCATAAGCCCTTCTTCAGGAATGAGGAAAGTTTGTCCAGCAGGCTAAGATAAAAGTCCCTCCTCCCTACCTTTTATCTTAGCCTGCTGGACAAACTTTCCTCATTCCTGAAGAAGGGCTTATGCCCGAAACGTCGATTCTCCTGTTCCCTGGATGCTAACTGACCTGCTGCGCTTTTCCAGCAACACATTTTCAGCTCTGATCTCCAGCATCTGCAGACCTCACTTTCTCCCATAAGAATTTCAGACTGTCTGAGCAACATTTGAAAGAATGATTGACTTTAAAATTATGCTATGACCTGATTAATATACAAATGCAGTTACTTTGTATGAAATTCCTAGATATTTTATTTTTTTCTTTTTTATTAGAGGAGCTACCTCTTTAAAGTAAACTAAGTCTAAAACAATAGATAAGAGAATTAACAATGTGATAATCTTTGCTCTGTGCAACTTAAGTTTATAATGAGGTGTGTAATCAGCTACATCTCAAATGTCTGCTTATGGAGCTTGTACTTAAAGCCTGAATCCACGCACAATGCACAATGAATTACATTTTCTAATTATCATGAGAAGCCATGCAAAAGGAACAACTTAAACCTTAATCTTAAGTTATGTTCTCAGTTGGCTTAGCACAGCTCAGTTGACTGTTGAACGACTGGTGAATATTTACTAGCCTGAGGTAATTTACTCAGAGAAAATAATGATGCAGAGATATATTTGTTCAAATCATACAATCAGAAAATGATTACAGCACAGGAGAAGGCCAATCAGCCCATTATATGTGTGTTGGCTCTCCCAGGGCAATTCACCCCACACCACACTCACACTTTAGCCCTGTACCCTTCAGATTTTCCTTTCAAAAATTATTCAATTCTCTTCTATGAAAATCAACATTAAATCTCTCCAACAGATAGTAAGACATTACATTCCAGAGGTATTTAATATGCCTCAATTAAAAGGACAGTTTTCCAGTGGTCAGACATTACTTTACACCACCTTTGCAACACCAAGCGAGGTATTAGGAATTAGGGAATTCAGTCACAGAAAGAGGTAATAGATAGTGGGCTTTAAATCTTCTCAAAGTGAATGAAGTTACAGAAAATTTAATGGAGGTTTTCGAATTGTGAGATATATTGGTAAGAATACACAGACAGCAACTACTGGAGGTGTGGTGGCTCAGTGATTTGCACCTCTACATCACTGAACCAAGGGCCCAGGTTCAAATCCACCCTTGAATGTGGAGTTTGTGCATTTTCCCCGTGTCTATGTGGGTTTCCTCCCACAGTCCGATGCTGTGCAGGTTAGGAGAAATGGTGATGCTAAATTGCCCATGTGTCCATGGATGTGTAGACTCGGTGGATTAGCTATGGGAAATATCGGTTTATGGGGATGGGGCAGGGCTGAGTGACACCTCCTTTGGAGGGTTACTGTGGACTTGATGGGCAGAATGGCCTGCTTCCATACTGTGAGGATTCTATGATACTTCCACCAGCAGGAAGGCAGCTAACTAGCTGAAAAAAAAAATGGTAATACATCCAGGGATTTGCTCTTTCTCTCATTGAGTTATGGTATGAAATGCACTCCTGAAAGATTGGTGCAACTAGATTCAATAATAGCTATTATAATTTTTTTATTAACATTATTATTTGAACATGAGTTCTAATGTGGAGGGCAGCAAGTGCAACTTTGAATATTGTTTGTGTAGTGATTGCAATGAGGCCAGCCAGATAGACCTCATAGAATGTGGGTTCCCTTGATTGGGGCTATGATTCTGGGCCAGTCAGGGAGCCTTGGCTGACAGACAGAAACAAAAGGTTCTGCTCACACTGAGAACTCACTCAGACAAAGCTGGACAAGAGTCAAGGACTCTCTATGTGAAAATAAGGGTGCATTGGTAACGAGATACCAGCCTTTATGGAGATACTTCAGTGACAATCATAAAAAAACATGATTCAAAAGAAATTTACTCACAACAGTTATCTTTGAGTTAGGGTAATTTTTCTGGCATGAATACGAATATTTGGGAAGCTTATCTCATTCAATCCTGCCATCGAAGATTAGTCTCAATATGTGGAAAGAATGCTTTATTTCTTCCAAGCAAATTACATTGGGGCAAATGAGAAACAACAAGTAATTCTCCTGACAGCTTGTGGAGTAGCAGCTTTTTCCAATTATTAGAAGCCTAACCTTCCCTGAGGCACCAGATACTAAAACATTTTTGTTAAGTGGTGGATTTCATTCAGGAATATTATGATCCCAAGCCTCCTGTAATTCTGAGACACGATCAGTTTTACTCAGCAATTTGAGAACTAGAGGATCCATATCAGAATAATTGATAAGGTGAAGGTGACTGGCAGAGACATGTGACTTTGGTTTAATCCTTAATGAGAGGCTGAGAGATCATTTGGTGTGTGGGATTAACGATGTAACCATGCAGAAATGTCTCCCAGCTGAAGCCCAACTGGACTTCAAACAGACACTACGAGTAGTTTTATCATTAGAAATTTTAGCAAGTGGAGCATATGAGTTGCAGGGTATTCCAATGGAAGTGGGTACCCTCGGCAATCTGACTGAGCTTGGAGAGTACCACTCAGAACATATTGTGAATACAGCCCACAGCACAACCCACAGCAAAGCCCCAAAACAAAACCAGGCTTCGGCCCAACAGTCAAAATTTTCTTCACAGTTTGGGCCAGTTAGCCATTGTAGTCACTGCCAGTATGTCGACTCGAGACGGCAAAAGCATCCTACTAGACTTAAACGGAGTAAGAGAACTTATAGGCTAGTATCCAGGCGAGTACACATCATAGAAAGTCCACCTACATCTGATTTTGCACAGTTAAATTGCTTAGCAACATTCAAATCAGAACCAAATGGTTACCTGTTTCTAATGGAGGCTACAGTCAAGAGTGTGGTGCTGGAAAAGCACAGCCGGTCAAGCAGCATCCAAGGAACAGGAGAATCAATGTTTCAGACATAAGCCCTTCATCAAAAATGCCTGATGAAGAGCTTATGCCTGAAACATCAATTTTCCTGCTCTTCGGATGCTGCTTGACCTGCTGTGCTTTTCCAAGACCATCCTCTCAACTCTGATTGCCAGTGTCTGCAGTCCTCAATTTCTTCTAATGGAAGTTGATACAGGTGTGGCCATTTCAGTGATTGCACAACCAGTTTTTAACAAAATTTATCTGGACTCCAGCGCAGAGTGAGAACCTATATCGGGGAGCCTTTACAGATGAAGGGTACAACTTTGGTTCCAGTCTCTTATGAAAAGCCGCTAGTTCTGTTACCACTGTTTGTCGTGAAAGCCTTGGGCCCAAGCTTGATGGGGAGAAATTGATTGTGAAAGATTCACCTAGACTGGCTTAATATTTATCGATTAGAAAATGGCTGCCTGAGTGATGTCCTAATGAGATATTCAGAAGTTTCTCAGGAAGATCAAGTGACTGTCAAAGGAGTCAAGGCCATCTTGCATGTTGACCAGGAAGAACTAGCATGATTCTGCAAGGCCGTCCTGGTACCATTTGCCTTTTGGGTAAAAATGTAGGCAGAAATCAGAAAGCTGGAGAGCAAGGAAATCATCAAACATGTCCAGTTTGTGGGTTGGGCAGCACTAGTCTTCGCGTTTATGAAGCCCATCAAGTTGTTCACCTTTGTGGGGATTTTGAACAAATGGTAAGCTGCTTTTTGTGCCTGCATAAATACCTAATTCTCACATTGAGGACTTAAACATAAAGCTGGCAGGGTTTCTTCCCTTCACAAAGCTGAACATGAGCCATGCACATTTGCAATTGCAGTTAGATGAGGAATATATTGCAATTAGTACCCCAAAAGAGTCTGCACCAAAATAAACAAGACTGTCATTTGGGGTATCGTCAGTCTGTGTGATACTTCAGTGGACAATGGAGAATATTTTACGAGGTCTATCCCAGTTTGCCATTTACTTAGATGACATGCTCATAACAGGAAAGTAACTCGAGGAGTGTACTTACGTCCTTCTGTCACATGTCCATGTGGTTGTATAGTCTCTTGATGAACATAATTTTAATTTTAATGGCCAAAACCTTAGCTGCCTAAGCTCTGAAACTTCCACTCTGAACCTCTGTGCTGCATCTTTTTTAGGGAGAAAGTGAGGTCCGCAGATGCTGGAGATCAGAGCTGGAAATGTGTTGCTGGAAAAGCGCAGCAGGTCAGGCAGCATCCAGGGAACAGGAGAATCGACGTTTCGGGCATAAGCCCTTCTTCAGGAATGAAGAAGGGCTTATGCCCGAAACGTCGATTCTCCTGTTCCCTGGATGCTGCCTGACCTGCTGCGCTTTTCCAGCAACACATTTCCTGCATCTTTTTTAGTTCAACCTCTTTGAACACCCTTTTTTCATCTGTCATAATAGTTTATTATGTGGCTCTGTGTTTTAATTTGTTTTATCAGTCTCCTGTAAAGTTCCTTGGGATGCTTTCATCTTTACCAAACTTAATCAGTTAACAAAGATTTTCCATTAGAATTGAATAATTGAACACAGCAAATTACCACAAGCTTGCAATATGTCCCTGTCCATAAATTTGTATAATTTTTTACATGAATTCATTCCAATGGTTTAAAAATCACTTGTGATAAAAAATTGCAGATGTCGTAAATTAAAAATTATTGCAACTGTTCACAAAAAACAAATCCATTTGCATTGCAATATGAAATAAACAAGAGTATTTGCAGGATTAAGTAAACTCAGATGTATCTTTCTCAAACTCCTGAAAATTTTTGGAATTTAAAATGCCACTTTCTCAAAATCAAATGAATGTTTGACTTCTCAGTTACATACCAGAACCTTTTCCAAGGTGTGTACTCTCCTGGATACTGGCCTATGAGTTCTCTTCCTCCATTTTGGTCGAGTAGGATTCTTTTGCTGTCTCGAGTCCGTATACCGGCAGCTACTACAATGTCTGAAATTTGCATGTTTCACCAACAAATACACCATCATCTTCTTTGTTGGTTCTCACTGCAGGTAGTCATCATCTCCCATTCAAATCTTTTCAAGTTTCTTTTGGGGCATCAAACCCATTTTCTCCACATTGTAGCAAGCGTTTGAAACCTGAGCAAGGCATTATCCAGATGTTTTTAAAAGCCCTTGGTTTAAGATCCATTCTTGGGAACGGAATATCTATTGCACGGTTAAAATCTAATATAGCATGCCTGCAGTGTAGAAAGAGGCCATTTGGCTCACCAAGTCTGCTCTGATCCTCCTATGATCCTCCTAAGAGGATCCCACTCAGACTTAGCCCCTGACCTTATCTCCGTAACCCTGCATTTATCAAGGCTAATCCGCCCCCCCTAGACATTATGGGGTAATTTAGTATGGCCAATCCATGTAATCTGCACATCATTGGACTGTGGGGGGAGCTGGACCACCCAAGGAAAACCCCCGCAGATAGAGGGAGAAAATGCAAACTCCACATGCAGTTGTACAAGGCTGGAATTAAGCTGGTCTCTCTGGCTCTCAGTTCTAACACTGAGCCACCATGCTGCATATTCTTGACTATCCCAAATTAACATTTTATGGAATGACTAAGAGGCCATAAATTAGAGGTCACACATATGCCAGACCAGTTAAGAACAGCAGATTTCCTTTCTCAAACGTGGCAATCTGACAACACCTCTGTCTCTTTTTTGAGATACCAATGTCTTATTGAACGCAAACTCTTCAAGTTTGATTCAAACTGATAGTGGTCTTGTTGTTGCAGGTATAACAAAGAAATATTACTGACCTTGAAGCATTAACTCAGTTTTCTCTTCACAGGTGTTGCCAGGCCTGCTGAATTTCTCCAGTAATTTCTGTTGGTTTGTTTCAGATTTACAGCAACTGCAATTCTTTGTTTTATTTTGTTATAACTCTAGGTCACAGGTCACTAGTTGTATAATTATTGCACTACCCTCTTGTGTTGCATTGCAGGATGATGTTGGGCATTGTATGGTTCGGTCTATACTTTGTCGACAGATGTTTTACGAAATGAATATTTCCAAATGTACCTTATTTATGAATCTTCGCTCATCGAAATTCTGACTGCTGGTTTGAAAATTCACACAGCCTTTTGCAGCACAGTGGTCAAACAGTGGGGAAGGAAGAGATATAAAATCAGGGGCCATATTGTTGATGTTTTTTGATGTCCATTGTCAACAAACCTCTGGTGGTATTGTATCAGCAACGAGGGAGACATCATCTGCCAATCTAACCTTAGGCCAATTATGAGCACCAATGTCCTCCTGTCCATTTCCAAAATGTAAGTATTATACTGCCAGTACATGGCAGTGTTTTTCCAGGTTGAGTGGAGAGTTCCTCCAGTTCAGGCATCTTGTGTCCAACAGCAGTTCCCTCACATAAGTATCTACCTTGCATGTTGTCTCAACCCCAAACATTGTTTTCCTGAATCCCAAACTCTATAACTGAGCCTGTGAATCTGATCCCACTGAAACCCTGCACGTAAACTGGGTCTCCAGTGCCGGCTTCTGAGGACTAGGAACTGCCTCTATTCCCTGCAGCGGGCAGTGCTCTTGACGTGCTGCTGGGATACAAATGCCGCATGTCTTATTGGACAATGGCTGTCAAAGGCTGCCTTTCTGCCAAATGAAGTTAAAAGTCTCGCTCAAAAGTGAATAACAGCCATCATATTTCTGCCGGACAGCTTAGCCAAGTGAAGGTGAGTTCACTCCCAGCTTTTCACCTCAAAGGCATGACCAATACGTCTCCATTAAATTCTGGCCACTTATTGTCTTGTGTTCAAATGTCTTTGATAAAGTGATACCAACCAAAGGAAGTCACAGAAATATGCAAAATCGATTGAAGACAACTATCGGAGAAAGATGTAATGCTGATTGGAGAGGGGGGATTCCCTCCAGTACTGTCCATTTAAGATACTATTGTTTAAAAATTGTATTCATAGGATGTGGACGTTGCTGGCTAGGCCAGCATTTGTGACTCATCCTTAATTGCCCACAGGCAATCCTCTTGCATTGAAGGCCACCAGATATACATTTAACAAGTCAATAGAATTATTAAAAGGTAAAAAAAAAATGCTCATCTTGCATTTATATAGCAGTTTGCATAGCCATCAGACATTTGAAAGCACTTAACAGTCAGTGAAATAGTTTGGAAGTGTCGTCAATGTAGGAGACAATCTGCACAAAATAAGCTCCGGCAACAATAATGTGAGAATAAGCAGATACTCTGTTTTTTTAGTGATCCTGATTGAAGAATAGTTATTGACTGGGGATAACTGTCCTTGTCTTCATAAGAGATGCAATTGATATTTTATATTCACAGAAGAATGCTGAACTGTCAGCTTTATTGTCTTGCTCAGACAGCAGGGCTCGAATCCACAACCTTTTGGTTCAAACCTGGAATGTAGCTGGCACAGCCACATTTGACAGGCCTGTTAACAGCAAGATGGCGAAGAACAATAACAAACAGCGCAGCAAGAAACACAGCCACTCAATTATACACACACAAAGTTACTTATTGAGAAGAGACATGTCATTTTGATAGCATCCCAATCTAACTGTAAATATGCCAAGAAGCCTGAAGGGCCAGCACCTGTTGTTGATGCTGTGCATACTGTAAAGTTCTGTGCAAAGGAAGGCTATCTAAACAAGCAGTCACTGTCAATGCAAAGTTATTCAGCAGGAAACTCGAGGAATTTGATGAAGCCTATGCATTGATGATACAAATTGGATAATTAGGGCTCTAATAACATATTTAAAAATCACAACACCAGGTTATAGTCCAACAGATTTAATTGGAAGCACTAGCTTTCGGAGTGCTGCTCCTTCATCAACCACCTGATGAAGGAGCAGCGCTCCGAAAGCTAGTGCTTCCGACTAAACCTATCGGACTATAACATAGTGTTGTGTGATTTTTTAACTTTGTACACCTCAGTCCAACACTGCAATCTCCAAATCATAATAACATATCGTCATTCATTAAAAAAATAAACAATTAGTTGGGAACAGGCAGGATATAAAGGAGACAAAGGTGTAATTGTGCTGAATAAATATGTTTACAGTTCTGAGAGACATATTAAGATGGTTTGGATTTGTATTGCAACACTTATAACCATAGGAAGTCCCAAAGTGCTTTATGGCAATGAATTACATTCTGGAACTTTAATCAGTGTTAGAATACAGGAAAGGCAGCAGCCAAATTGTGCATAGAAAGCTCCCACTAATATCAACATGGCACTGAGCTGATAATTTACTTTTGTGTAATTGTTTGAGGAAGAAATATTGACACCGGGTAAATGGTGCCTGCTCTTTGTTGCAATTCTGTCAGGGAACAATTAAATGAGACCTCGGTTTTAATGACACAAAACAAAAATGGCTGGAAAATCTGGCAGCTTCTGTAGAGAGAAGAAGGCTTCTGAAGAAGTATTACTGGACTCAAATCTATAACTCTGATTTCTCTTCAAAATGCTGCCAGACCTGCTGAGAATTTCCAACCATTTCTGTTTTCGATTCCAGTATTGGCAGTTCTTTTGGTTTTCCTCGGTTTTAATACCTAATTCAAAAGCTGACACCGATAATAGTGCAAGACCCTTTTATTTCTGCACTGGAGAGTCAGACTGGATGTTAAGCTTGAGTCTATGGTGCGGCATTTAATTCATCACCTTCAGAACTAGAAACAACAGGGCCACTGACTGACAATGATACTGTTGTAGCAACAAGATCAATGACAGCATCTCATCAAAAAGTCACAACTACATAGTTCTGAGAATGTAGACATTCATGAACAAATCGTGTGACTTTAATTGACACCAGGGAATGAGAAATGTCAGTAAAATTGATACCATATTATTTCTTTCAAACCATTTGACAGAATCTAAAATATATGCTATTACTTTTTGCAAAGTGTGATAAAGATTCTGCTACTAGCTTACAAGTGTGGAATGTAAACAATGGTATGTAGTATTTTCTCAGGTGGTCCTTCCTGGCATCTTGTGGTATTTGCTATCACTACCAGTACATAGTCTTGGGTAAGGCTGTTTGAGGTGGTTTGCTGCCATTAATCTTCCATTGTCTTTGCTTTGCCATGGGGCTATCTAGTGATTGGTGATGGAGGATAAACCTCCATTGTGTTTCTACAGAATAAGCACTGGCCTTAAATAACAAGAAGGCTCATTAAAAAGTAGCAATAGGACAGTGAAGGAACGACAATATATTTCCCCTTCAGGATGACAAGTGACTTGGAATGGAACTTGAAAGTGATAGTGTTTCTATGTATCTGCTTCGCTTGTCCTTCTTGATAGAAGCCCTCATCGGTTTGGGAGGTGCTGTCTAAGGATCTTTGGTGAATTTCTCGTAGATAGCACACATTGCTGCTACTGAGTGTCGGTGGTGGAGGGAACGGATGCTTGTGGATGTGATGCCAATCAAGTGGGCTGCTTTGTCCTGGATGGTGTCAAGCTTCTTTAATGCTGCTGGAATTGCACTCATCCAGGCAAGTGGGGAGAATTGCACCACACTACTGACTTGTGTCTTCTGGATGGACAGCCTTTGGGGAGTCAGGAGGTGTGTTACTCACCACAGTATTCCTAGCCTCTGACCTTCTCTTATAGCCACTGCGTTTATGTGGTGAGTCCAGTGTCTGGTCAATGATAACCCCTGCGATGTTGATAATGGAATTTTCAGTGATGGGAACATCATTGAATCTCAAGGGACAGTAGTTAGATTGTTTCTTATTGGTGATGGTCACAGCTTAGCCTTTGTATGGCCTGAATGTTATTTGCCACTTGTCAACCCAAGCCTGGATATTGTCCAGAGCTTGTTGCATTTGGATATGAACTGCTTCTGTATCTGAGGAGTCACGCATAGTGCTGAACATTATGCAATCACTGGCGAACATTCCCACTTCTGACTTTTTGATGAAGGGAGGTCATTGATGAAGCAACTGAAGATGGCTGGGCCAAGGACAATACCCCAAGGAATTCCTGCAGAGATGCACTGGTGAAATGACTGACCTCCAACAACCATGTCTATCTTCCTAAGTATCAGGTATGACTAACCACTGGAGAGTTTGCCCTCTCTGATTCTCATCGATTCCAGTTTTGCCAGGTCTCCTTGATGGCACATTTGATCGAATGCAGCCCTTGATGTCATGGAGTGTCACTCTCACCTCCCCTCTGAAATTCAGTTCCTTTATCCATATTGGAACTAAGGCTATAATGAGGCCAGGAGCTGAGTGACCCTGGTGGAACCCAAACTGGGCATCATTGAGTAAGTTATTGCTGAGCAGGTGCTGCTTGATAGCACTGTTGATGATGCCTTCCATCACTTTACTGATGATCAAGTGTAGACTGATGGGGCGTAATTGGTCATGTTGAATTTGTCATGCTTTTTATGTATAGGGTGTACTTGGGCAATTTTCCACATTGTCGGGTGTACAACAGTGTTGTAACTGTCGTGGAATAGCCTGGCTAGAGGAGCAGCAGGTTCTGGAGCACTATTGTTCAGGAGTATTTCTGGAATGTTGTCAGGACCCATAGCCTTTGCAGTATCCAGTGTCTCCAACCATTTTTGGTGTCACGAGGAATGAATTGAATTGGCTGAAGATTGGTATCTGTAATGCAGGGGATGATTGGAGGAGACCGGGATGAATCATGTTTTTGGCACTTCTGGATGCAGATTGTTGCCAAAGTTTCAGCCTTATCTTTGGCACTGATGGGCTGGGCTCTTCCATCATTGAGAATGGGCATATTTGTGGAGCCTCCCCCTCAGTGAGTTTTTTGATTGTCCCCCACTATTCATGACTGGATGTGGCAGGACTGCACAGGTTAGATCTGATCCTTTGGTTGTGGGATTGCTTAGCTCTAACACTTACTGCTTATGTTGTTTGGTTGCCAAGTAGCCTTATTTGGTAGCTTCACCAGGTTGATAACTCATCTTCAGGTGTGCCTAGTGCTGTTCCTGGCATGCCCTCCTGCACATTCCATTGAACTTGGGTTGATCCCCTGGCTTGATGGTTGAGTAGGTGATACGCCCACAGGCCAGGAGAAACATCCTTGGTTATTTATGATGTTAATGTACAGCATGAATTACCTATGAAAAACAATCCTCGCAATCTTTATTCAGAGATATTAGGACAAAGCGAGGAAAGAGATTAAGTCCATATTGGACAATGACATTATTGGAATAAGTCATAGATGATGGAGCTGACCAATTGTGATAGTGCCAATAGTGGATGAGTTGTAAAGAATCAGTATTGATCACCACAAATTCAATACAAAAATTGCAAATAAAAGCACATTGATATCCTATTAAATGATTGGAGTACTGCATTAAAAGAATTTAGATGCACATAGTTTTTCAACAACATTGACTTTTGAATAAACTGTTGTCATGTTCAATGGACTGACACAACTAGTTTTTATAACTTTAGATGGACTTTATCAATGTTAAAATTATACCATACTGAATGAAAAATGTGCAGCAATATTCTAAAGTTTGGACAATGAAGTCACAGAGGAATCATTGTTACGACACGGAGTAAATCCCCCTGCTTAATTTAAATCAGCAACACAAAAAAGATTTATCCCATGCTGTAATCTGTGAAAATTAGAGAGGCCAAGAATTAAAAATTAACAACTTTATTTCTTAAAGTGTAACAGAAAATAATTAACTAACAAATATTTACAACTCCTTCCTATAACCTATCTTTTAGTTTCCCTTCTATAATACTAGTCCAATAAAACCCCTAAATAAGATTTACCAAAAATTCAAATTTCTAAACCAGACAGTTGAGTCTTCCCTTTGTGTCTTCCTCTGTGGACTTGCTCTCCAGGTCAGTGTTGATGTTTTTCTCTGGGCACAGCTACCACTCAGAGTTCTCACTAGCAACCTACATCTGTTGGTCTTTTGGCAGTTCTCACTCAAAACTTCATGTTTTTCTGGTCTTATACCCCCAAAGCACTGGATTGTGTCAATGGTTCTTAATATTGTCAATGTACTAAGTTCAAACTTGATTAGAGTTTGGTATTTTTTGTGGGGGTATAATTTAAACTGATTGTCCTAATTCAATCTTGTTTATGTCTCCAGGCAACCAACTGCTCTAGCTGCTGGACCAAAGGTTTACATTATATCTTGTTAAGAACACTTGGTGCTGTCAGGTAGTTCTGCTAGCTTTTAACATTCTTAAAGGTACAGTACACTTCTACATCTTCATAACATTATGTAACTGCATGATTTGCATTACCACCTTTGTTATTTTCAGCCAATCATGGGAAAAGCATTTCCACTACTGACTGAATGGTTTAACCAATTACAAAGAACCATTTTGGTTATCATGCTAGCAAAGAGTGAATTTGCCAAAGTGACTTATTAGGATCACAGTTTGAACAGAGCGTGCAGAGTTGTGACAATAAGGGAAATTTTGATTTTTCCATGCCTACTTTTATATATTGAAGTTAATGGACTCCTTTGTAATTTTGTGCCAAGATTTTGCCTCTTTTCATGAATTTGGTAAAGAAAGGCATAAACTTTGAATGGTGGCAAGAATGTGCCTCCTAGAATGTTAACAGATGTTTGTTTATGCAGAGTTGATGGCAACATGGCTATGAACAGAGAGCGAAAATTATTAGATTTTATTCAAAAGCTTTTGGGTAAATCGAAGGACATCTGGCTGGGGTTAGAAGCAAGTACAGTCTCACCAGGAGAGTGGAATGATAGGTTAAATCTAGATTGGGGTTTGGAGTCGAAGAAGATGATCTCAGTGACCTATTCCTCTGCTTACATTCTGTATAATTCTCAATGCAATTTCCGGCGTGAGAATGATCTTGCGCTATAGTATATGACAAGTTAGTTTAGCACACTAAATGTTGAAGTGTTTTGAAGTGAAATTATATTCAAACTCATACTTCAACTTACCAGTGGAGAAAAACAGATTAAACCAAGGAAGCAGGTTATTTAAGATGAGGAAATGACTGGATGACCTATACACTACTCGATGATAACTACAGCACACAAATCAGGAAGATTTCAGGTCTAATTATTAATGTGTGCAGTGTTTATGGATCTCATCTATTAGCAAACATCACAATTAATCCCTGGGCAAGTAAACTCAGTGTTGATCAATTATCCAATCATATCTGTTGTGAATGTATGAAATTAGATTGGTATGCCCTTTGTCAAATCCCTGAAAGCCACTCAGCGTGTTTGCTCATTTATTAATCTTGCATGAAGGATGTAAGACAATTGGGATTGAGAGGAAGGGGTCAATATTGGTGCCCATGTGCAATTTGTTGGTGTTCATTGCTGAGCCTGTATTTTTAAATCAGCCTGCTTGGACATGCTGGATCACCTTTCAGCTCAGGTGGGAAGTGCACTCAGACCTTCTTATGCAGAGGCAGGAACATTACCTCCATGTCACAGAAGCCCCTAACTAAAGGTTTACTGTTTAAACACTGCTGAGAGATAAGTGAGACTGCAACACAGGCCTTCTAGCCCAGAGGTAGGGATGGTATTATTACATAGAACATAGAAAAGTACAGCACAGAACAGCCCTTTGGCCCATGATGTTGTGCCGAGGATTAATCCTAATGTAAAATAAAATGACTTTACCTACACCCCTCAACTCACTGCTATCCATGTGCACGTCCAGCAGTCACTTAAATGTTCCTAATGACTGTTTCCACCACCACCACTGGCAACGCATTCCACGTGTTCACAACTCTCTGCACAAAGAACCTTCCTCTGACATCCCTCTATACCTTTCTCCTAATATCTTAAAACTATGATCCCTTGTACCAGTCAATCCTGCCCTGGGGACACAAGACACAAGACACAGGACACAAGAACTAATATTTTTATCGGGTATACCTCACATTTTGATTTTACCATCTTAACTAAATTGCTGCTTCAGGAACAATCCGAATATGTATGAGAAACTGAACTTAGGCACTGGACACTTGGCCACATAGCTCCAAGTGGCCACAATTGTAAAATGCTATCACACCAGTGTTACGTTTTCAGGAAGTGAGAAGCAATGATAACTGCATTACAAATTGAGTTTCGAGTGCCAATATAAATCATCTTTTCATATCAGCAGTGACCGTGAGAGCAACTTTGCTCTTCATTCTCTTTGAGCCTATTGATCATTATAATTTTCCCTCATTATTAACATAATAAATACCAGCTGTAATTTTTTTTAACAAGTAATCAATTACAAATTATCACAGGATAAACTGGCAGCGATTAAATCAAAATCATGAATGCTTCAATGAAAATAATGACTACATAGCTAAATGTCAACATGACATTAATCAACAGTAAAAAAGTTTTGAAAGTGAAATGAAACTGCATGACAAAGTATGTATGTTGAAGGCAGCACCTGACTAACATTTTTGAACCTATTTATAGTCATAGCAAGTTGGGTTTAGCTGCAGGTTGGTAATTTATTAAGGGGTAGGCCTTCAGCAATGAGAGGAACAGATGGAATATGGATTGGACGTTCTTTAGGAGTCAGAGAATTCAGTTCAATCTACGGGAATCTATTTGAAGGGATGGGGGCTGCACAGAGGGCAGGATGGATTTTGGGAGTCTTGTCCACAGGAAAGTTCCATGAGTTGTTAGGCTGTTAGAAGCAGCACTGACAGATATCAGATATACTCGGACTTTGTTACCAGTAAATCTACCTGCGTGTCGTCTTACCTCCAAATGAAGAATTCACATTTATTCTTTTATGAATCCTTGTATGTCAATGGCATGTTTACATCTACAAGAAGAATATAACCAGGAGATCAATGAGTTCACTTTGAAGGCCATGAAAGGAAAAAAAAGAGATTCCTGGAAGACTGGCTGACATATAGAGCTGGGACGGCACTGAACTATTTGAAACAGTCATTTCCACCTCCTGCCAGCTTTCAAGGTTTGAAAGGCTTGGAAAATTAGGTGAGCAGTCAAGCTATCCAAAAGATGAGATCTGAGGGAGACAGCAGCCTCATTGCAATAGTTAATGGAGGGTGGTGAAGGTCTGAAACAGAAACAGAAATTGCTGGAGAAACTCAGCAGGTCTGGCAACATCTGTGGAGAGAGAAAACAGAGTTAATGTTATAGTCCTGTGACCTTTTCTGAGGAAGGATCACTGGACTTGACACCGACAAGGGAATAAGATTTTGGCCAAACATGGAAAATTTAAAGATGGGGGATATAATAAAACAAGTAACAAGTAGCAAAAAGATCGGTGAAAATGTTTTATTCATTCATTGGTGTGAGTGTTGCTGGCTGGGCTAACACTTAATGTCCATCCTTGTAATTACCCTGGCGAGAGTGTGGGTCAGCTGCCTTGTTGGATCGCTGTTGTTCACGTGGTTAGGCATCCCCCAAAGTGTTGAGAGAGCACTACAATTTTAAATTAGTGACATTAAGGGATTGCAAAGGGGTTCTGTTCTGGAATATGTTTGCAAGTTGATTTGTAAGCAAATCATAGAGTCATAGAGATGTACAGCACAGAAACAGGCCCTTCGATCCAACTTATCCATACTGACCAATTATCGTAACTTAATCTAGTCCCCTTGGCTAACATTTGGCCTCCACCGTTTCCTCTGGCAGCTCATTCCATACACGTACAACCCACTGCGTGAAAATGTTGCTCCTTAGGTCTCTTTTATATCTCCCCTCTCACCCTAAACCTATGCTTTCTAGTTCTGGACTCTCCCACCCCAGCAAAAAGACCTTGTCTATTTACAGTTTCAATGTCCCTGATGATTTTATAAACCTCTATAAGGTAACCCCTTAGCCTCCACCAAAATAACCCCAGCTTATTCAGCCTCTCCCTGTAGCTCAAATCCTCCAAACCTGGCAACACCCTTGTGAATCTTTCCTTAAACCTTTAAATTTCGCAATATCTTTCCGATAGAAGGAAGACCAGAATTGCCCACAATATTCCAAAAGTGGCCTAACCATATCCTGTATACCTGCAACATAACCTCCCAACACCTATACTCATTGCTCTGTCCATTAAAGGAAAGCATACCAAATGCCTTCTTCACTATCCTATCTACCTGCGACTCCACCTTCAAGAAACTATGAACCTGCACTCCAAGATCTTTGTTCAGCAACTGTTCCCAGCAGTTGTAACACAATGTAAGACAATGGAAAGTAACTGTTTTTAAGCATAGAAAATGTTTATGCGTTGTATTTTTAACATTACAACCCTGTATGGGATCGCATTCATAAGCATGAACATTTATAAGGCCATGTCAGGGGACAATTAAGAGTTAAATATATTGCTGAGGGTTCAGAGGCCACAGATAGGGCAGATGATTTCCTTCCCTAAAGGACATTAATGAACATGATGGGTGTTTATAACATTCAGTGATAATTTCATTATTACATGTACAGAGAATAGCCTCATTCATTGAAATTAATTTGTATCAGGTGCCATGGTGAGTTTTGGAGCTGTGGCTCATAATTGCTGTCTGGTGATTACTGGTTCACCTCTTCCAGAGCTTCTCATTTCATCAATCCATGTCCTCCTGAAATATGTTATCATCCTCTGTCTTGCTTGCTACATTTCCAAATTATATATCACCTGCAAGCTTTGGCATTATACTCTATTAGCTTAAGTTGAGTTCATTAATATATATCAAAAACAACAATGATCATAATAGTGCTCCTTGTGTACACCATTGTTTACCTCCTTCCAGGTTGAAAGACAACCACACATCACATCACATTGTCCACAAGTCAGTCATGCTAACTTTCATTTTCATCAATGGTCTTTTAATTTTGCCAACAATGCCTTTTAGGAGCACATAAATGAGCACCAACCAAGCTACCCTCATTTGCACTCACAACTACCTCATCGAAAAATATAACAAATTTAAGCAAACACAATTTCCCTTTTACAAACACATGCTAACTTTAAATACTGGCATAAATTTTTGAGTATCCTACCACCTCTGCAACTTTTACATCTGACTTACGTTGCTGCTGAATTATTTGATGTGTATTTGTGTAAATATTTGCAAGAAAATCAGCTATGAAGAGAGGCTGGAGAAGTTCAGGGTTTATTTTTGCTTTGGAGTAGTGAAGTGTGAGTAGGAACCTGATAGAGGTGATAAGATTATGAGGGGCCTGGACAGGGTAGATAGAAAGCAGCTGTTCCCATTGGTTAAAGGATCAAGAACAAGGGGTGAGAAGGTTTAGAGGGGATTTGAGGAAAAATATTTTTACCCAGTGGCTGCTGGGGTGTGGAATGCCTTTGACAGTAGTTGAGGTGAGTAACTTCACAACCTTTAACAAGCACTTGGGTGAGCTTTTGAAGTCATAACATTCATGACTTTTGCCCTAATGTGGGAAAGTGAGACTAGTATTGGTAGCAGTGTACTTTTGGTGATACAGACATAATGAATTTAAAGGCATCTGTCTATGGTAAGACTCTATGATTATATGAATGCATTATTTGTATTGTCATGTGCAATGGACTAATTGTACAACTTCTATGAAGGCAAAATTTGCTGGCTTGAAAATGTATGAGGTAAACCATTAAATTTATAGACTATAGCTGGCTATTGGATCACTAAGAAGAAAATGTGGAAAAAACACAATGTTGACCATTTGATAAACACTGAAGACATCCTCCAATGGTGCCAGAGAGACAGTCATTGTTACAAGTTGATTTTTGTTAACAGTTCTTACGTTCTTTCGCTTCAATAACGGTGGAAAAAAATATAACATGCAACATGTTACAAAATGCACCAACTAAAGTTTTAAAGTTATCAGCATGCACACAAAGGCACTACAGTCCCTGATTGAGCAAAACGGTTGTCCAAAAGATCATACACATTCACTAAATGGCACTGAGCATCTTGTTCATTTTTCTATCCTGATGTGTTCAAACTGACACTTTTCAAGTTTGAACTCGGCTATGTAAAATCAATGTCACAATTTATCCAGGTGCTCTGGAGAGTTCTCTTTGCTATGACACAATGAGAATGTGTTTGGACAGCCCATGACTCCTCCTCCTAATTTATCACAGACAATTCTTGCTGTGATGTACCATCCATCTCCACAAACTTACATCAAATTGGTAACAAGCAAAACTTTGTCACATTACAGTTTAAGTACAATTATCCATCAAGAGGCAAAGTACTTTGTACAATTGAATGTAAATCATTAACATCACTTTGAGGCATTAATGCTTAAATAATTTAATACATGAATAATTCATGATCTTGATATAATAACTACCTTAATAATTCCTTACAAGTTATTTGAATAATTTAATCAATTAGACCAATATTTTCTTTTTAAAAAGGATGTCTTTCTTATCCATAACAGCTGTGGTTTTCTTGATAGTACTTTAGTCTCTCAGGCAATAGATTTTAACTCCAGAAACTTAATCTCAGCTGATACTTAGTCATGAAGGTGTGCTGCACTGTGGGCGATGACATCTTTCAAATGAGACATTAACCCTTAGTGCTTTGTACTCTCTCAGATGGACATAGATGGCACTAGATTTTGAGTGCGAGCAGCAGCTGAGTTTAAACGAACCCGGAAGGCAACAGCTAAGGTGAGACAGTTTGTTTTAAAATTACTTACTGGTAGCGGGAAGCGGTGTTTTTTTCTCTCTCTTCACAGAAAGAGCGGGAGCAGCAGGGGGAAGTGACGACGACCAGAGGGGCAGCCGGAAGCTGGTGGTGCGCAAGCTTACCTGGGTAGGTTTTCTTTCCTATCAAAGCGCGCAGGAGAGGAACCCGAGGCACTACAGAAGTAGTGCCTCCCACCCTCCTCCTCCTTTAACCTAATAATAAGACCCATTGTGGTAAGTAGGGAAGTGCTGCATTTTGCTTGTTCTATTCTTTAGTTTTTTTTTAAAAGGTTACTTTTAGAGGGATGGCAGTGAAGACAGTGCAATGTTCCTCTTGCAACATGTTTGAGGTGAGGGATGCCATGGTTGTCCCTGCTGATTACACTTGCAGGAAGTGGACCCATCTCCAGCTCCTCCAAGACCGTGTTAGGGGAACTGGAGCTGGAGTTGGATGAACTTAGGATCATTCGGGAGGCAGAGAGGGTCATAGATCGGAGCTTTAGGGAAGTAGTAACTCCAAAGATTGCAGACAGATGGGTGACAGTGAGGGGGACTGGGAGGAAGCAGGCAGTGCAGGGACCCCCTGTGGCCGTTACCCTCAAGAACAAGTATACCGTTTTGGATACTTGTGGGGGGGACGACTTACCAGGGGTAAGCAATGGGGTTCAGGCCTCTGGCACGGAGCCTGTCCCCGTTGCTCAGAAGGGAAGGGTGGAGAAAAGCAGAGCAATAGTTATTGGGGACTCGATAGTTCGGGGCACAGATAGGCGGTTTTGTGGGGGCGAGAGAGACTGACGTTTGGTATGTTGCCTCCCAGGTGCAAGGGTACGTGACGTCTCTGATCGTGTTTTCCGGGTCCTTAAGGGGGAGGGGGAGCAGCCCGAAGTCGTGGTCCACATTGGCACCAACGACATAGGTAGGAGGAGGGCTGAGGATGTTAGGCAGGCTTTCAGGGAGCTAGGTTGGAAGCTCAGAGTTAGAACAAACAGAGTTGTTGTCTCTGGTTTGTTACTGGTGCCACGTGATAGAGAGTCGAGGAATAGGGAGAGAGAACAGTTAAATGCGTGGCTACAGGGATGGTGCAGGAGGGAGGGATTCCGGTATCTGGATAACTGGGGTTCTTCCTGGTGAAGGTGGGACCTCTATAAACAGGATGGTCTACACCTGAACCTGAGGGGAACTGGTATCCTTGGGGGGAGGTTTGCTAGTGCTCTTGGGGGGGGTTTAAACTAACTCTGCAGGGGCATGGGAACCTAGACTGTAGCTTTAGGGTGCAGGACCTGGAGTGTAGGGAGGTTAGGAACATGGCATCAATCTCAAAGGAGGGTGCCTGTAAACAGGAAAGTGGCTTGAAGTGTGTATACTTCAATGCAAGAAGTATACGAGATAAGGTAGGTGAACTTGCAGCGTGGGTTGGTACCTGGGATTTCGATGTTGTGGCTATTACGGAGACATGGGTAGAACAGGGACAGGATTGGCTGTTGCAGGTTCCAGGGTTTAAATGTTTTAGTAGGGTCAGAGGTGGGGGTAAAAGAGGGGGAGGTGTGGCATTGCTTGTCAAAGAAAGTATTACAGCGGTGGAAAGGACGATGGATGAAGACTCGCCATCTGAGGTAGTTTGGGCTGAGGTTAGGAATAGGAAAGATGAGGTCACCCTGTTAGGAGTTTTCTACAGGCCTCCTAATAGTCCTAGAGACGTAGAAGAAAGGATTGCTAGGATGATTCAGGAGAAGAGTGAAAGTAATAGGGTGATTGTTATGGGGTCTTTAACTTTCCAGATATTGACTGGGAAAGCTATAGCTCGAGTTCATTAGATGGGTCGGTGTTTGTCCAATGTGTGCAGGAGGGTTTCCTGACACAATATGTAGATAGGCCAACAAGAGGGGAGGCCATACTGGATTTGGTTCTGGGTAACGAACCAGGCCAGGTGTTAGAATTAGAGGTAGGTGAGCACTTTGGGGACAGTGACCACAATTCGGTGACTTTTACTCTCGTGATGGAGAGGGATAAGTGTGCACTGCAGGGCAAGAGTTATAGCTGGGGGCAGGGAGATTATGATGCGGTGAGGCACGATCTCGGATGTGTGGCTTGGAAAAGTAGGCTTCAAGGCATGGGCACAATTGATACGTGGAGCTTGTTCAAGGAGCAACTATTGAGTGTCATTGATAAGTATGTACCTGTCAGGCAGGGAGGAAAGGGTGGTGTGAGGGAGCCGTGGTTTAATAAGGAATTGGAATCCCTTGTTAAATGGAAGAGGGCGGCCTATGTAAAGATGAGGCGTGAAGGTTCAATTGGGGCGATTGAGAGTTATAAGGTAGCCAGGAACGATCTGAAGAGAGAGCTAAGAGCAGCAAGGGGGGGACCATGAAAAGTCCTTAGTTGGTAGGATTAGGGAAAGGCTTTCTATAGGTATGTCAGGAATAAAAGAATGACGAGGGTAGGAATGGGTCCAGTCAAGGATAGTAGTGGGAAGTTGCATGTGGAGGCTGAAGAGATTGGGGAGACACTGAATGAATACTTTTCGTCAGTATTCACTCAGGAACAGGACATTGTTGCCGATGTGAATATTGAGTCACAATTAATTAGAACGGATGGCTTTGAGGTACGTAGGGAAGAGGTGTTGGAAATTCTGGAAAGGGTGAAAATAGATAAGTCCCCTGGGCCTGATGGCATTTATCCCAGGATTCTCTGGGAAGCAAGGGAGGAGATTGCAGAGCCATTGGCCTTGATTTTTATGTCCTCGTTGTCTACAGGAATAGTGCCAGTAGACTGGAGGATAGCAAATGTGGTTCCCTTGTTCAAGAAGGGGAGTAGGGATAACCCTAGTAACTATAGGCCGGTGAGTCTCACTTCTATTGTGGGCAAAGTCTTAGAGAGAATTGTAAGGGATAGGATTTATGAACATCTGGATAGGAATAATGTGATCAAGGATAGTCAGCATGGTTTTGTGAAGGGCAGGTCGTGCCTCACAAACCTTATTGAATTCTTTGAGAAGGTGACTAAGGAGGTAGACGAGGGTAAAGCGGTAGATGTGGTGTATATGGATTTTAGTAAGGCATTTGATAAGGTTCCCCATGGTAGGCTACTGCAAAAAAATACGGAGGTATGGCATTGAGGGTGAGTTGGAGGTTTGGATTAGGAGTTGGCTGGCTGGAAGAAGACAGAGGTTGGTAGTTGATGGCAAAGGTTCATCTTGGAGTGCAGTTACTAGTGGTGTTCCGCAAGGATCTGTTTTGGGATCATTGCTGTTTGTCATTTTTATAAATGACCTGAAGGAGGGGCTAGAAGGTTGGGTGAGCAAGTTTGCGGATGATACGAAAGTCGGTGGAGTTGTTGACAGTGAGGAAGGATGTGTCAGGTTGCAGCGGGATATAGATAAGCTGCAGAACTGGGCAGAAAGGTGGCAAATGGAGTTCAATATAGGTAAGTGTGAGGTGATTCACTTTGGTATGTTTAACAAAAAGATGGGGTACTGGGCTAATGGTCAGATACTTGGTAGTGTGGATGAGCAGAGGGATCTTGGTGTCCATGTACACAGATCTCTGAAAGTTGCCACCCAGGTAAATAGTGCGGTGAAGAAGGCATATGGCGTACTGGCTTTTATTTTTAGAGGAATTGAGTTCCGGAGTCCTGAGGTCATGTTACAGTTGTATAAGACTCTGGTGCGGCCGCATCTGGAGTATTGTGTGCAGTTTTGGTCGCCATACTATAGGAAGGATGTGGAGGCACTGGAACGGGTGCAGAGGAGGTTTACCAGGATGTTGCCTGGTATGGTAGGAAGATCGTATGAGGAAAGGCTGAGGCACTTGGGGCTGTTTTCATTGGAGAAAAGAAGGTTTAGGGGTGACTTGATAGAGGTGTACAAGATGATTAGGGGTTTAGATAGGGTTGACCATGAGAACCTTTTTCCACGTATGGAGTCAGCTATTACGAGGGGGCATAGCTTTAAATTAAGGTGTGGTGGGTTTAGGACAGATGTTAGGGGTAGATTCTTTACTCAGCGAGTCGTGAGTTCGTGGAATGCCCTGCCAGTAGCAGTGGTGGACACTCCCTCTTTATGGGCATTTAAACGGGCATTGGATAGGCATGTGGAGGATAGTGGGCTAGTGTAGGTTAGGTGGGCTTGGATTGGCGCAACATCGAGGGCCAAAGGGCCTGTACTGCGCTGTATTTTTCTATGTTCTATGTTCTATGTTCTATTCTGATAAATGTGTAGTTGGAGTTTAACCAGTGTTGAGCTCAACCAAGTCTGTTAAAATCAATTTTTGTTCTCTAGTAGTTCAGAAGTTGAGAACTTCTGAATAAACTTGCACACATCAGACAATTCTCAAGAATACCAATTCCAGAGGAAAACCAACTTTTGAGCTGCATGAGAGGACAATGCGGTTGATTGGCAAATGGACTCAGATTTGTTGAAACATTGCAATTTAGAATGCATAATTAATGAAAATTGATGGTTACCAATCAAGTTTTATTGAAATTTTAAGCAAGAAGTTTAGCAGCATTTTCTGCTAATCCTGAGTGTACGAAGAATTACAGTAACAGCCAATATCTGATTGTCAGTCAGGCTCTTAGTGCAGTTCAATTGTGTGTGAAGAAGCTACATATATTAATAGACATATTCTTTACAGAATGTGTACACGTTACAACTCAAAGAGATGACAAACATTCACTGGTTAACTTATCAGGGTAATCAGACTCAACATGCCTGGTTTAAAAACTAAACAAAGCTTTGCAGTTCATTATCAACCATCATTAATTGATGCTTTTTCCAATGGCAACAATTCGACCAAGTAGAAACGAGCAGTCAGCGTTCTCCTCTCATACAGAACATTGTTGGTTTTTCCTTCAAATTGATATTCTTGAAAATTGTCCTAAGGAGAGCAATATGGTAAGCTACAACAAAATGTTTATTTTCCTGACCATACTTTAATTTGCTTTTTGTGAAACTTAGCTCTTCACAAATTGGTTGTTGTGTTTCCTATATTAATCTGCATATCAAAAGTTCAATATTTGAGGGTAGCATGACTGAGGTCTAAGGTGCTAGATATAAGCTTCAGTCTCCGTGGAGTTGTGGGTTCAAACTCCAACACCATTAACTGTTCACCTGATTTCCTCTGTTAATTCTTGAGCAATTTAGACTGATGCTTGTGAGAATTTAGAATGATAAGAGGCAATCTAAGTGAATCATATAAAATGCCAGAGGAAATTGATGAAGTAGATTTAAAGCAATCTATGTGAAACAATCTATAGTGAGTGGTCACCATTTTACAATAAGGTGTGGCAGATTTAAAACAGAGATGAGGAGGAATTACTTCTCTCAAAGAGTCATAAGTCTGTGGAATTCATGACCCTTGAATGCTGTGGATAATAGGACATTGAGTAATTTTAAGAAGGAGATAGGCAGACTTTGAATTAACAATGGATTGAAGGCTTATGGCAAGTGGATAGGAAAACTGATGATTTCTTGGAATTGTTCCCTCCAGAACACCTGGCCCACTCCCAACAGCCCCATGTAATCCCAGAAGGTTTAACACCCGACTGCTTACTTCCTCTCTCCTCAGTATCAAGGCCCAGACACACCTTCCAGGTGAAGCAGTGCTTTACCTGCACTTCACTCAATCTAGCCTACTGTATTTGCTGCTCACAGTGTGCCCTGCTCTACAATCAAGAGACAAAATGCAGACTGGGTGATCGCTTTGCAGAACACCGAAAGTCTGTCTGCAAAAAAACAATCTGAGCTTCTAGGTGTCTACAAGACACCACTGTGTTCTCTGGCAAATATCTCCATCTCAGACTTGCTGCAATGCTCCAGCGAAGTTCAGTGCAATGGGTTGTAGCAGCCCATGTGATGTCAAAGTTTGGAAGAACAGCACCTCATTTTGCACTTGGGAATTCTACAGCCTTCAGGACTCAATATCGAGTTCAACAATTTTTTGGTATGAGCACCTTCTCCCATGCCTTTAACCCAAACCTCACACACCAAGCTTTGATATCACATGGGCTGCTACAACTCATTGTTGGCTGCTAGCGGTCCCCATTGGCAGCTACTGACTCCCCCAGAGTGACCTTTCCCCATTCCTTTATCTGTCCAGTTGTTTATTCTCTCTTTCTAAACTTCACCACCACCTACCGTTGAATCTTCCTCCATTCTCCCAGCCCACATATCCCACTATGTGAAATAAAAAGTTCTCTTAATGTCTGTCTCAAATGGGTGACCCCTTATTTTTAAGTTGTGACTGTGGTTCTTGACTCTCCCACAAGAAGAATTTTTTTTTTCCATTCCTAGCCACTCACAATCCCACAGAATCTTATATGTTTCAATGGAGTCATCTCTTACACTTTTAAATCCAGCGGATTTCAATACAACAGCTTCTACTGATTAGTAAGTGGATTCTCAACTGAGATAAGCAGATTTGTGTCATTAAAAGAAATCTCAAGTGTGATAGTGTAGCAGTTAGATTAAGTTAGAAAACAAATCCTTTGCTTTCTTTAAACAAAAAATCCCAAAGAACTGTGGAATGCTGGAAATCAGAAACAAAATCAGAATCTGCTGGAAAAACACAGAAAGCAGAGTGAATGTTTTGGGTCCAATTCTTCAGAATTGGATGTGAAAAGTTAACTCTGCTTTCTCTCAGCAGATGCTGACAGACCTGCTGAGTTTCTCCAGCAATTTCTGATTTTGTCCTTTTTCTTTCTTTACCTACTATCACCTCAGGTTTTTGAGGAAGGTGTGTGAGAGTTGAGTTGCTGCCTTGCTGATAATTGAATATTGGGTTGGACTTTCCAAAAAGGATGACACAAAAGACTTCCATTCCCACTCCTCCTTTTGGAAAGATTCCATTGATTATTTTGAAGCACTAATGTTTCTGGTGAGCTTCCATTAAGTACTGGTAAAATGCTGCATCAATAAATTAGCACAACATAAGTGAATATCTCAAAGGAATCCTGAGGTACTTCAGAAAAAAACATTATAAAAGCAGAAATAATTCCTATCATTGCCATTTAAAGTTAGCTGAATCAAACAATACGTTGGGGATGGTTGGGAGAGGTGAAGGGAGAGAGAGAGAGAGAGAGAGAATGTCATTAATTCATGTAAGTTTCCTGTCACAAACCAATTGTGAATGATGATTTTAAAATTGTATAGTGCTTTAACATTACTGCAGAAAATTATAATATCTTAAAATGTTACTGCACATGATCAAGGATACCGGAAGCTCTTAAACCCCATGAAAGAAGAAATGGGGAAGTTATAACAATGTCCGGAGAATTGTCTGTTTGCCAACTGGATTTTGTACAATTTGCTTTGCCCCAACCAAAGCCCACTGGGGTGTGTGTGTGTCTGTGTGTGTGTCTGTGTCTGTGTGAGAGAGAGAGATAGGACCCCTTCTTGCCCATAAAGCCTTCATCTTCTTATCTTCTACAACACCAATGTGCACTTCCCCCTCACCCTGCAACCACATCTGAGCTCATAAGTCATGGAGTCATTGAGTTAAACAGCACAGAAACAGACACTTCAGTTCAGCTCATCCATGCTGACCAGATAGCTTACATTAATCTAGTCCCATTGCCAACATTTGACCCATATCCCTCTTCTATTTTCATATTCATATACTCATCCAGATGCCTTTTAAATGCTCTAATTATACCAGACTCCACCACTTCCTCTGGCAGCTCATTCCACACATTCATCACCTTCTGTGTGAAAAGGTTGTCCTTTAGGTTCCTTTTAAATCTTTCCCATCTTACTCTAAATCTATGCCCCCTAGTTTTGGACTCTCCTACCCTGAGAAAAAGACTTTTACTACTCAGCCTATCCATGCCCCTCATGATTTTACAAATCTCTACAAGGTCATCCTTCAGCCTCCGATGCTCCAGAGAAAATAACCCCATTCTATTCCGCCTGTCCCTATAGCTCAAACCCTCCAACCCTGGCAGCATCTTTATAAAACATTTCTGAACCCTTTCAAGTTTAAGAACATCCTTCCTGTAGCAAGGAGATCAGAACTGAATGCAGTATTCTAGAAGTGGCTTAACCAATGTACTATTCAGCCACAACATGACCTCCCTATCATGTGCATACTTTGTGTTACCCAGAGGTATATGGCTCAGTGTTCTTTTCTGCACATTTGCGAGATGGCTATCTTTGTCTCTACTTGTGATGTGTGGCCTGTACATATGAGTGATTGTTGTTTGACTCTGATAGGTGCTGCGAACCTTTCTATTTAGGCCATTCAACACTCGTGGACCAGTTGCTAATAATATGCATGCAGATGCGACAGGCAGTAAAGGCGGCAAATTGCATGTTGGCCTTCATAGTGAGAGGGTTCAAATATAGGAACAAAAATGTCTTGCTGCAATTATGCAAGGCATTGGTAAGGCCACACTGGAATATTGCGTGCATTTTCAGTCTCCTTATCTGTGGAAAGATGTAGCCATGGTAAACAGATGATCACAGGAATAGGTTGGAGGACTGGGATGCTCTTCAGAGAGTTGGTACAGATTAGATGGGCTGAATGACCTCTTTCTTATAGGGATTCTAAGATTCTAGAGCAGGACCATCATAGGAGGACAGATTGAGTTGGGTAGGATTATATTCAGTAGCATTTATAAGAATGAGGGATGATCTCATTGAAGCATATAAAATCCAAACAGGACTAGACAGGTTAGATGAAGGAAGGATGTTCTCGATGATGGGGGAGTTCAGAATCAAGGGTCATAGTTTAAGGATAAGGGGTGAACCATGGAGATGAGGAGAAATTTCTTCACCCAGAAAGTGGTGAACCTGTGGAATTCCTTGACCAGAAAGTGGTCAAGGCCTAAACATTCTGCATTTTCAAGAAGGAGGTAGATAAACCTCTTCTGGCTAAGGGGATCAAAGGACATAGGATCAGGTGGGATTAGAGTATTGAGCTTGATAATCAGCCATGAATGACGGAACAGGTTTGAGAGCTCAAATCGCCGATTCCTGCTCTTCTCTTCTGTTTCTGTCAGACTTCTGTCGACATGGACAGCTCTCAGTTGTTCTGACCATTTCACAATTTCCTCACTGTCACTTCCATTACTGTCAGATCATGGTATTCATCATATATCATCATCATTTCCAATCTCATGACAATATAGCATGAAGTCAATATGGGAAACCATCACGCTAGACTAAAGAAACATTCACTTTAAGATACATGCATGTATGGCTCCTTGCCAGTCATAAAGGGATTGTGAGATGAAACAAATCAACTGCACGCAGCCAATAAATTTCGTGCAAACGTTGTTTGCATTCACAGCCAACTATCACTCATTTCTTGCTCCTTTCATTCAATTTTTACACTTTTTTATCCATAAGACTATAAGATACAGGAGCAGAAGTAGGTCATTCAGTCAATCAAAACTGTCCTGCTATTCTGTGAGATCATGGCTGATCTAGTAATCATCAACTCCACTTTTCTCCCATAATCCTTGATTAAAAAATGTCAATCTCAGCCTTGAATATACATAACAACTCAACCTCTACAGCCCTCTTTGGTGAAGCGTTGCACAGATACACTACCCCTGTCTTAAATGAGCATTCCCTTACTCTAAGATTATGCCTTCTGGCCCTGGACTGTCCCACAAGGGGAAACAATCTCTCTTTATCCACCTTGTCAAGTCAGCTCAGAATCTTTATTGTTGCAATCAGATTTCCTCTCATTCTTTGAGACTCCAATGAGTACAGATCCAATCTACCCAACATTTTCTCATAACATAGCCCTCTTCACAACAAAAAACAATAAGTCCAGACCTACTCTGTGACCAGCAAATAAATTGTTATCCAGTTATCCTTTTCTCCATAACAGAGAGCATTGTCTGCATGTCACATTAGCAAATCTCCCACTTTCCTTTCTTTCCCTTCCCATTCCTTTGCTTTTGTTATGTTTTGAGGTCCCCAGAAATTTGAAACAATCACACTGCTCTACAAAGTTAATGGAGGTGACATTGAAAGTAATTCTCAGACCCCACCATGAGCTGTGGAAGGACACAGTGTTGTTTAGTGCATTTTCTGATGGTTGGAAGCAAATTATGTGACATTCTGGAGATGCATGTACACATATGTAGAGCACCTTAGTTCCTAATGCTTTTCAAATAGTATAACACTGGTTTAAATCTTCCTAAATGGGCAGAGGCCTCCAATACAACATATGTTATAGATAAGCCTCAGGACTCTGTGAAGTATCTACATAAGCAGATCTACAGTACCACGCAGATAGCTTAAACCTTTGGGAGGGTTGGAGGGTTTGAGCTATAGAGAGAGGCTGAATAGACTTGGGCTATTTGCCTTGGAGTGTCAGAGGTCGAAGGGTGACCTTATAGGGGTTTATAAAATCATGAGGGGCATGGATAGGGTGAATAGCCAAGGTGTTTTACCCAGGGTAGAGAAGTCCAAATCTAGAGGGCATGGATTTAAGGCAAGGGGGGAATGATTTAAAAGGGATCTGAGGGGAAGCTTTTTCATGCAAAAGATTTATGGAATGAGCTGCAGACAAGTGGTGGAGGTTGGTATGAATAGGAAGAGTTCAGAGGGAAGTGTACCAAATAATGGCAAATGGGACTGGATTTATAAAGACTATCTGGTTGGCATGGACAGTTAGATCGAAGGGTCTGGTTCCATGCTGTACATCTCTATGATTGTTTAACTCCAGAACCAGTTTGACCCTGACATGATTACTCTGCAATTTTAACGACAGTGGGATATTGTGGTTCAACCCACACAGATGTTGGCAGTTTGTGTTATGTTTGCCATGGTTTCTGTACTTAAAACTCTTCATAACAAGTAGCCAGTGTAATTCTAAGTAAATCAGCTAGAATGTTATAGTATTCCAGCTGCCCCAGCAATGTTTAGCTGACTCTCCCAAACCCCAGCCCCAGTGGTGTCAACATCCACCACCACCCTGCTTCCAGACAATTGTCATGCCACACCCTGGCAATATTCACTGAGAATCAGAAAATAGAATCACAGAATCATACTATACAGATTAAGCTCTTGGGCTGATCAGGTCAATATCAACCAATCCACTCTAAATCTACACTAGCCCCACTTTCAAGCACTTGGCCTTTACCTTTGAATGTTATCACGTTTCAAGTTCTCATAAAAATACTTTCCAAATGTTGCCATTAAAAGTTTACCCGAGCAGGTAGCTGATCCCAGACGTATATCGTAGCTGGCTGGCTGCATTTTGTTTGCTAATGTTAATCCTATTTTCTTGAATCATATTGAGTATTGAGCGAAGTCGAAAGACTAGAGGGGAGCAATGAATTCTTCCCCTCCTCTTTCCTCAGATGGCTCTTGTAATTAATTAACCACAAGACCAGTGAGAGACATGTTGGTTTGCAGTTGTCAGAATTTTTCTGTTCTTGCTAGCTATATGATTAGACTGCAATATTATACACAGCATCCCAAAACATGTTCCATCTCAATTCTGCACTATGTGAGAATATCAGAGGGCATATCTTTAGTCAAGCTAAGAAACTATTGGTTTATATATGGGTGGATAATGTGACTGATGTTGATAAGAGGAGGTCAATTCTGCTTTGAATCTAGCTTGCCCAGACCAGTGAGTGTTCTGTATTACAATCTGTACTGTGCCAGCTGTATGTATGGAGAATGCTGTTCGGTCAGTCAGTGATGATCAGATCCAATTGGTGCCAATGCCACTGCCAACTGCCTTCTCCCTCCACTAACAAATTACTGCTTCTCCATTTTTACCACCTCTTGGAGGAAATGTGGAAGCTGGCCAGGGCCCAGCATGTGCTATTGGTGGGGGACGCCAAAGCTTACCACCAAGATTGACTCGATTGCAACACTACAGATCATGTTGGCTGGACCCTGAAGGCATAGCAGCTAGACTGGGCTTGAGGTAAGTGCTGATGGAACTGACAAGGAGGAAGAAGCATACCTCAGTCAGTCTTACCAAATGACTGCTGCAGATATCTGTCCATAACAATATTGGTAGGAGAGACTACTGCACAGTCCTTGTGGAAATAAAGTCCTATCTGCACATGCATTTGAGCAACTGTGGCATTAAGGAGTTCGAGCAAAACATGAATCACTGGGAATCAGGGGGCAAACTCTCTACTGGTTTGAGTCATACCTGGTGCATAGCAAGATGGTCGTGCTATTGGATGTCAATCATCTTAGCTCCAGAACAATTCTGCAGGAGTTCCTTAGGGTAGTGTCCAAGGCTCAATGGTCTTCAGCTGCTTCACTGATGACTTCCCTCCATCATAAGGTCAAAAGTGTGGATGTTTGCTGATGATTGCACAATGTTTAGCACCACTCATGACTCCTCCATTACTGAAGAAATCCAAACTAGGTTTGGACTTGGGTTGACAAGTGATACCACACAGATTTGGTGGAACTCAACTGGACTCATCATGTAAAGACAGGGCTACAGGTCAGAGACTAGAATTACTGTGGCAGGTAATACACCTCCTACCTCCTCAGAGTCTGTCCATCATCTACAAAGCACAAGTCAGGACTGCGATGGAATACTCTCCACTTACCTGGATGGATGCAGTTCCAACAACACTCAAAAAGCTTGACACCACCCAGGACAAAGCAGCCCACTTGATTTGCACCGCATCCAGAAGCATCCATTCCCTCCACCACTGATGCTCAGTAGCAGCAGAATGTACTATCTACAAGATGCACTGCAGAAGTTCACTAAAGATCTTCAGACAGCACCTTCCAGACCCACAAAAACTTCCATGTGGTAGGACAAGGGTAGCAGATACAGGGGAACACCACCACTTGTAAGTTCCCCTCCAAACCACTCACCATCCTGACTTGGAAATATATCGCTGTTCCTTCACTGTATCTGGGTCCAAATTCCTTCCCTTATGGCATTATGTGTCAACCTACAGCAGGTGGATTGCAGCAGTTCAAGAAAGCAGCTCACCTTTTCAAGGGCAACTTGAGATAGGCAATAAATATTGGCCAGCCAGCGATGGTCACATCCTACAAGTTAATAAAAAAAATTAAGGATACCCTCCACCATGATGTGTGGCACTATTTATATGCTAATTGAGATGGACTTCAAACAGATCTAACAAATCAAAACTGAGTATCTGTAATGTACTGTATATTGAACCACAATCTGGAACCTCATGGCCCAGTTTAATCTCCACTGTTATTAAGTGGAAAGATCAAACCTTCAGCAACAAATAGTACGGAAGTATATATCTAAAAATTAGGTGTTAATCTGGTGAAGTTACAACCAAAGACATGCAATGGACAGGGATAAATAATCTCACAATGAATGAATGAGATGTGTGCTCTGCAGTCTTGCCACATCTGACCCTGAATCATAGTAGATAATTAAAGAACAACAATAAAAGCAGTATGGTTTACTAGAATTGTTCCAGAAATATGGAATTACACTCAGGAGGTTAAACTTGTGAAGTTGGCAAAATTTTCCTTAAAGCAAGCTACCAGTAGATTTGGCAAAGATGTTTGACACCATGGAGAGTTTCAGTAGCCTGAAAAGGAAGCAACTCCCAATAGCTGCAAGGTAAGACCAAAGGCATACATTTAATGTTGGTATAATGATTTGCCAGTACTTGGAATGCACTTCTGGATAGGGTGCTGTAAACAGGCTTAACAGCTGTACTCAGAAAAGAACTGCATAATTATTTTAAAGAAGAATGTGCTGCGATCTGAGGGAAGATTCAGGCATGATTCCAGAGATGTAATGGATTGGAAAGAAACAAATTTGAATTGAATAAAAAGGGAAGTAAACTCAGTTTACAAAATTACTGAAGAATTGTAAATAATAACTTTCCTCTTTAATGGGAGACATACCGCAGTCTACATGAACAAAAACGAACACCACGATTTATAGCACATAATTTACAATGCATAACCCTCTGTATTTTGACAAAGCAGCATGTACTTGCTGTAATATTATAATATTTGTGTACCTGTGACTGCATCAACAAAGCTATGATTCTGCAGTGAGCCTGCACTGAGGGATCTACGTTAGTCCTAGATAAAAACGATCTTATTAAAAACAAAGGCCTTTGATAACAATTACAGTGAAATTGCTGAATACATTGCAAGTATTTCTAATGAAATCCAAAGAGTTGGTTTGCATATACATCATAATCAAGAATCCAGTGCATAATTCTTTAACATTAGATCTTAAACAATGACAAGACAGAGTATCGGAAGGAGCTAGAAAGCTTGGTGGCATGGAGCAAAGACAACAATCTCTTCCTCAATGTCAGCAAAATGAAGGAGCTGGTCATTGACTTCAGGAAGCAGAGTGGAGGACATACCCCTGTCTGCATCATTGGTGCTGAAGTGGAGGTGGTCAAGAGCTTCGAGTTCCTAGCTGTAAAGATCACCAACCATCTGTCCTATTCGCATCAACACTATGGTTAATAAAGCACATCAATGCCTCAACTTCCTCAGAAGGCTAAGGAAATTCAGCATGTTCACAATGACTCTTACCAAATTTAATAGATGCACCATAGAAAGTATCCTATTCAGATACATCACAGCATGGTATGGCAACTACTGCTGCCCAAAATCACACAAAATTGTAAATACAGCCCAGTCCATCACACAAACCAGCCTTCCTTCCACTGACTCTGTCTATATTTCATGCTGCATTGGGAAAGCAACCAACGTAATCAAAGACCCTTCCACTCTGATACTCTCTTCCAGCTTCTTCCATCAGGCAGAAGATACAAAAACATATCAACAGATTCAAGAATAACTTCTACCTGGCTGTTACCAGACTTTAGAATGCAGCTCCCATATATTAAAGTTGATCTTTTTCTTCCCATTACTGCAGCTGTAACACTATGCTCTGCATTCTGTTCTATTACCCTGAGATTCTTATGTCAGCCATAATGTGGAGGTGCTGGTGCTGGACCAGGGTAGTCAAAGTCAGAAGTCACATGACACCACATAATAGTCTAACAGTTTATTTGAAATCACAAACTTTCAGAGTGCTGCTCCTTCATCAGGTGAAGTGGAGGGAAGCACATAGGCACAAAATCTATATGCAGAGAGATAATGGCAAGATAATTCTAGCTAATTAAGAGTGTCCAAAGGTAAATACAAATAGTGTGAGTAGAGTGTCGATAGCACCGAATAGCAAGTCTTTGCAGATAACCAAACGTGTCAGACGGTGTGAGTAAAGTGTCAACAACTGAATAGCATGTGAAGGGATGACCCATGATCCAATTAATAATTACAAAAAAATCAAAATTAAAATAGTGCTAGAGACAAACTAAAGGGCTGGAATAAAACGATAGGTATAAGAGTTGCACGTTGAAAGTGTAGTGCTGGAAACGTACAGCAGGTCAGGAATTCCTGATGAAGAGCTTCTGCCCAAAGCATCGATTCTCCTGCTCCTTCGATGCTGCCTGACCTGCTGTGCTTTTTCAATACCACACTCACGGCTCTGATCTCCAGCATCTGCAGTCCTCACTTTCTCCCATAACACTTTACTCATATTGTTTGACCTTGGAGCAAAGGAGCTATGCTCCAAAAGCTTATGATTTCAAAAAAAACCTATTGGACTATAACATCGTGTTGTGTGATTTCTGACTTTGTTCTCATTTCAGCTATGATTTACCTGGATAGCATGCAAAACAGTACTTTTCACTGTATCAGTGACAATAATAAAATAAAATAAAATCTCAACCCTATCTGTATGCACAGAAGGTAAACAAGAACAAGTTCACAAAATGAGATTAGAAAGCCAAAAGTGGCAAGCTACATGGGATATAGGACAACAATGTTGAACACAATTTGCCAGGGGTAGTGAGATTAACCAAGAACCCAACATCCAAACAGACCAGCATGTACCAGGAGTTAAATGGATTTCATCAAACTCTTGAGTTCACGAGATTCAATTTATATGAATATGCACTATGGGCCTGAACCAAAATTAGTTCTGATCTTTAACTCAAACTGCGAGCGAGCTCTATTCCTCTTTTTACAGATGTTACCAGACCTGATCTGTTTTTTGTTTTTAGCTCATTTTCTTTTTATTTAATCAATATTGGAACTCGATTACAGGACAGGCACATTCTCAATTTCCAGTTAATTATTCCTCGGTCTCCACAAAACAATGTTCAACCTTACCATTTCCCCAAGTCTTCAATATTTACCTCTACCTGGCCACGTTTAGCTCCTGTGCTGGCAATGTTCACCCTTCACCAGCAATACTCAACACTCTCTGACAATACTCACTCCTATTCAGTCAATGAGCACCTCCCCACTTCCTGCATCACCCCACTCCAACAACATGTAATTCCATGAACTTTAGAATGACCTTACGAGGCATTCTATGACTAATATAAAAAGTGTATCTACATTGGATTCAGCTTCTGATTTGGCCTCTGGACTCACTGTATCTCTGCTGGAGTTAACATCAAAAGGTGGAAAGCCACCTGCTTATTATAGAATCACAGAATTATTGCAGTGCAGAAGAAGGCCATTCAGCCCATCGTGCTCCCACCAGCTCTATTATTTAGTGCCTTTCACACCCTTACTATCCAAATAAACATCCAATGCCTTCTTGAATGCTTCAAGTGAACCTGTTTCCATTATACTGCCTGGCAATGCAATCCATAGTTTAACAAATAACTGTGTGAAATAATTGTTTCTCATTGCACCATTTGCACATCATTTCAAACCTATGTCTTCTCTTTCTTCTTTCTTTTACAGGTTGAAACAACTTCACCATTTTTACATCGAAACCAAAAGAACTGCAGATGCTGTAAGTCAGACAAAAATAGAATTGTTGGGAAGCTCAACAGGTCTGGCAGCACCTGTGGAGAGAAATCAGAGTTAATGTTTTGGGCCGAGTTCTGAGGAAGGGTCACTCGACCCAAAATGTTGACTCTGATTTCTCTCCACAGGTGCTGCCTGATCTGCTGAGCTTTTCCAGCAATTCATATTTTTATCTTCATCATTGGTTAGACCGCACTTGGAATACTGTGTCCAGTTCTGGTCGCCCTATTATAGGAAAGATGTGGATGCTTTGGAGAGGGTTCAGAGGAGGTTTACCAGGATGCTGCCTGGAATGGAGGGCTTATCTTACGAAGAGAGGTTGACTGAGCTCGGACCTTTTTCATTGGAAAAAAGAAGGAAGAGAGGGGACCTAATTGAGATGTACAAGATAATGAGAGGCATAGATAGAGTAGATAGCCAGAAACTTTTTCCCAGGGCAGAAATTGTTAACATGAGGGGTCATAGTTTTAAGCTGTTTGGCGGAAAGTATAGAGGGGATGTCAGAGACGGGTTCTTTACGCAGAGAGTTGAGAGAGTGTGGAATGCGTTGCCAGCAGCAATTGTGGAAGCGAGGTTATTGGGGATGTTTAAGAGACTGCTGGACATGCATATGGTCACAGAAATTTGAGAGTTCGTACATTAGGTTTACCTTGCATGCGGATCAATGGTTGGCACAACATAGTGGGCTGAAGGGCCTGTTCTGTGCTGTACTGTTCTATTTCTACTCTGTCCAGCCCACTCATGATTTTGAAAGCATCAATGATAAAATAGTAAACGGGCCAATTAACTTGGGGCAGCACAGTGGCTCGGAGATTAGGATTGCTGTCTCATGCACCAGAGACCCAGGTTCAATCCCTGCCTTGGGTGACTGTCTGTGTGGAATTTGCACATTCTCCCAGTGTCTACATGAGTTTCCTCCAGGTACTCTGGTTTCCTCTTATAGTCCAAAGATGTGCGGGTCAGGTGAATTGGCCATGCTAAATTGTCCATAGTGTTAAGTGCATTAGTCAGGGGCAAATGGCGGGGAATGTGTCTGAGTGGGTTACTGTTCGGAGAGTTGGTGTGGACTTGATGGGCAAAAGGGCCTATTTCCATACTGTAGAGATTAAAAACTAACTCGCAGTTAATGTCTGCCTGAAACTCTCTGGTGATGGCTGAAAGGTCTGAACCAATCTAATAGCTTTTTCATTCTTAAGCATGAACTCCACCGAGCTATCCTTACCAAGGTAATGCTCCTGCTGTGAACTATAGACATTTATGTAAAGCAAGAGTTGCACTCTAAATTTATTCATTTCGGATAGCTGCTTTATACGGTTATATTTATCTAAAGAATAATCATCAATTGCATTTTAAAATATAATTTATACTCACAGTTGCACCATTCTCATGCAGACAGCTTAAATATTACATGCAGCCAATCACAAAAGGAAAATAAATACTTTAATTGTGCAAAGACCCAAAGTGGACAATTTATTTTCCCAAAACAGATGCTATTTTAAACATTTCTGACAAGCCACACAATACAGTGAAAGGAATGCAATATCAATGTCAATGGTCTCTGTTGCTTGGCAACATTCAGATGTTATTGCTTTTTGTGGTTTTACTTGAAGAACTGTCAGGACAGATTTGTAAAGAAAAAGGTTAAGTCACTAGGGTAGGTAAGGAGTGCAAACAAAAACAAATAATGCTTTATTAAAGTTTGTTTAGATGATTTTGCACGTGTAGGTTTATGAACTAATGGATGTGATAGGAGAGCAAATTCGGCATATATTTTAAGTGTGGAGAATACCCATCATGAGCAATTGCACAGGGTTTTAATGATCAGTCCATAACTTCCACTGTGTGGCAGAAAAACAATTAGTTAATATTTTAAAGTTACATTCAATCAAGCACAAACACAGTCAATCCTTTTTCAAACAATGTAAACTGTGAATCCTGAAATAGAAACATGAAGTGATGTAGAAGCTCAGTAACTCTGATAGCATCAGTGAAGATAGGAACAAAGTTAACATTTCAAGTCCCATTTAACTGTTCTTGAGTTCTGAAGCAGAGCCATATTAATTTGAAACTATTAACTTGGTTTCTCTCTCCACACAAACTGAGAGATCTGCTGAGTTTCATCGCATTCTCTGTTTTATTTTCAGTAATTTGCTTTTATTTAACAGTGACTTCTGATTTTTTTAGAAAATTCATTCATGGGATATTGATGTCTCTGGTTAGGCCAGCATTTATTTCCATCCCTATTTGCCCAGGGGGCTATTACGTGTAAACCACATTGCTGTGGGTCTGGGGTCACATGTAGGCCAGACCAGAATGGCAGTTTCCTTTACCGAAGCACATCGGAGAACCACTTGGATTTTTTCAGCAATCAACAATGATTGTTATCAATAGATTGAAGATCACCATTAGATTTGTAATTCCAGATTTTATTTTTAATTGAATTCCACCATGTGCCATGACAATCTCTGGATTAACAGCTCAGTGACATTAACTCTAGGCCACGGCCTACCCATTAGTTCAACATTTGAAAGATGGGAATTCATTATGATGGCATTGAAAAGGTTTTGTTTGTGTCTAAAACTGAAATACGCTGGAACTATCCTGCTACTTTGACTAACATTGATGCAACATATTTAATGTGAAAAATAACCCAAGCATTTGTCAATAAAGTAAGACAGCAACATCTTGCATTTTATCACAGCAACATGAACATCCCAATATGTCACACTTGGCATTTGAAGATTAGGACTGCTGATGGAAATCAGACTTATAATTTAATGGATACCAAGATCTTGCAGGTCCCATTGATTTCCCTGATAGGATAACAGAGAGAGAGAGAGAGAGAGGGTCATCCTCCATCAGCTTTGGAGGAAATGATCCACTGATCATGTTGAATCAATAAATGCTTACCTTCATCAGTTGCACTCAAATAAGGGGCTTATTTCCATGGAATTTGCATGCTGCGTATAGAGCTTTGGCTGCCCGATCACATCATGAATCATGCCAGCTATTACAACAGTGATCCGCTTTTCAATCATCGACACCAATCTCTCCTGCACAACATGGGCCTGTGTCTTTTCTTTTTTGGAAAAGTGTCCCTTTCAGACCAGCCTTTTTCACAATTATCTGCTCCTTACACAACCAGTGCCCAGCTTATGGAGTCATACAGAAAGGAGTGATCTCCTTTGCCAAATTTTACAACGTCAAGCTGCTGATGTCACATTTAAATGCCCCGGTTCCACTGCACTTTAAGGCACTGCAAGCCAGGAACTAGGCTTCATACTCTGCTGCTCCACTCACTGGAAATGTGCTAATAGCCTCAAGAGGGAACTTGGCTCTCCATTTCACAGACAGGGATCTAGAAGTGCTGGTGGATGGAGTGGTTAAGGGAGGGGAGTGCTCCTTCCCCAGACTGGCAAAGGAAACTGCATTTTAACCTAACAGGCAACAGATTTAAAGCAGAGATAAGGAAGAATTTTATTTTTCTCAAAGGCCCACGAATCTGAAATGCCACACCTACTGATACATTTAAGGAAAGGTAGACAGATTCATCAATAGCTAGTTGATTTAAGGGTTGTAGACAGCAGGTGTAAATGTGAAGTTAGAAACAAAGAAACATTGAAAGTACATGCTAGGATCGGCCATTTAGCCTATTGAGCCTGCTCCGCCATTCTTTGGTGGATCATGACTGATCATCCAACTCTGTCCCCTCTGGATGAAGGTTTGTTCACTGAGCTGGAAGGTTCATTTTCAGACGTTTTGTCACCATACTAGGTAACATCATCAGTGAGCTTCCGGTGAAGTACTAATGGTATGGCCTGTTTTTTTATTTACCCAAGGAAACCTAAACACATAAATAAAAAGTGGTCCATACCACCAGTGCTTCACCGGAGGCTCACTAATGATGTTACCTAGTATGGTGATGAAACGTCTGAAAATAAACCTTCCAGCTCAGCGAGCGAACTTACATTCAGAACCTCAACCTGAGCTACAAATCTTCTCAAAACTGGCTAACTCTGTCTCCTATTCTGGTTTTCTCCCCATACCTTTTTATCCTTTTAGGTCTAAAAACTATTTTTAACTGGTCTTTGAAAACATTTTGTGTTCTGTCCTCAGCTACTCATTTCTTCTCATTTCCATCCTAAATGACCTGCTCCATACCCTTAGACTGTGTTGTCCCTGGTTATTGGCAACATCTTTCCAGCATTTACATTGTCTAGCCCTGTTAGAATTTTACAAATTGGTATGAGATCTCCACTCATTCTTTCATAGATCGGTGACAGATCCAGTTGCTCTTCATACACCTGCCCTGCTATTCCTGAAATCAGTCGAATTGCATTCCCTCCATAACTGGAACGTCTTTCCTCAGAAAAGGAGATCAAAACAATACACAGTTCTCAGAGTGTGGTCTTGGTGAGATAGTTACAGCAACCCATCTCTGCCCCTGTTTTTGAATCCTCTCATTATGAAGGCCAACATGCAATTTTTCTTTCAGTAAAAGTTTAACGGTATTGAACTTTTTCAACTTTCATTTTAAAGATTGCTTTAAATTGATATATTTTAGAGTAGAATTAGTTCTTCTATAACATGATGATTGCGTTCTTGTGCGACTCCGTGTTATAGAAAAATCACACTTTAGAAACAGTGCTTAAAGTGTTTCTAGATTACTTACAGTGTGGAAACAGGCCCTTCAGCCCAACAAGTCCACGCCGACCCTCTGAAGAGCAACCCACCCAAACCCATTCATTTACCCCTTTGCTTTTAGCATGGCCAATTCACCTAACCTGCACATTTTTGGACTGTGGGAGGAAACCGGAGCACCTGGAGGTAACCCATGCAGACACTGGGAGAATGTGCAAACTCCACAAAGACAGTTGCCTGAGATGGGAATTAAACCCGGGTCTCTGGCGCTATGAGTGCCAACCACTGTGCCACCGTGCTGCCCACTGTGTTAGCGCTGTAATCACATTACAGGCAACACACATTTCATGTTGCAGAAACAGCATCCCCAATCAGTCACATCACAGTGAATTCGCATTCATGAAACACATTATAACAGAAAGGCCGGCAGTTAGTTTGTGTAGCTGGATTAGAGTTTCCTACAAAATGAATAGATTTTTATTCAAAATGCCTAACACTCCACTTTTAAGTAACCTATTTTTTAAATAACTGGAAAGACTGGGACTTTTTTCACAGGAGTGTAATGGGTTGAGGGGTGACATTTTTGTGGTTTATAAAATCATGAGGGTCATAGATAAGGTGAATGACAAGGGTCTTTTCCCAAGAGTTGGGGAGTTCAAAACTAGGTAGCATATCTTTAAGGTGAAAGGAGAAATATTTGCAATTTTTTTTTTACCCAGAGAGTGGTTTGTGTGTAAAATGAACTGCCAGAGGAAGTGGTGGATGCGGGTATAGTTACAACATTTAAAAGACATTTGGATAAATTATGAATAGGAAAGGCTTGGAGAGATATGTGCCAAACTCAAGCAGGTGAGGCTAATTTAGTTAGGGAACATGGTCCGTGTGGACTTTTTCTATTAGATTACTCACAGTGTGGAAACAGGCCCTTCGGCCCAACAAGTCCACACCAACCCGCCAAAGCGCAACCCACCCAGACCCATTCCCCTACACCTAACATGCTAAGTTTGTACAATAATAAAAATCAAAATAAACTTTCTCTGGACGTTGCACAGTCAAAAAGGAAACTATTTAAAGCATTAAGGACTTTGGTGGAGTGAAATCAATATATTCCAGCAACACACCCCAGGCATATGATGAATTGGTGTCTATTTTTTTTACCTGCAGCAGCTTTCCTTACATTGACATTGAAAGTATGGCTGTGAAAGACTCTTCTCATGTCATACCTTCAGTGCTGTGTCGCATTTTGGTCATCACACACAATGGAACAGATCCATGAGTGTACGATATGGTTAGGGGATAATGTCAAGTGTCAAAGTTCAGATTTACGAGACAAGATTGCAGAATCTAGAGTCTTTCACCTGTGAAAAAATAAGTTAATGATAATTTCAAATCAGTATCAAAAATCCAGAAGATTATTGTAAATGGAAGAACAATAACAACTGCAAACTATAAACGTAAAATGTAAGATTGTTAGTAAAAACTTTATTTCTCAACAGAACGATCAATAAATGAAACTAATTTCCAAATAGACTAGCAATTCAGGGCAAAAAAAAGTCCTGAAACATTTGAAGGAACTGTTAAGTATTGCAATGAAGGGGAAAATCAGTTTGAATTAAATTCTGAACTCAAATAGGCTAATCATCGTACTCAACTTTACACATCTTGTGATGCTCAACTTTGCATATCTTGTGATCAATGGAAACTTGTGCTAGTACTATTTCTCATAAAGAATGGTCAATGCATAAAATGAACTCTTAAAATAGCATAAAGGAATAAAGATGATAGAGGATGTATGTGACCAACATATTTTCTTTGCTTTCCGTTCATACAGATTAATCACTCTCATACTGTTTGAATGTACCTCTCAAATGTTAACGTTGGCCTCTCTCTGTACACCTTCTCTGTGGTGTAACACTGTAGTCTGCACTCTGTTCTGCTACCCTGATGCACTTTGTAATGTGCAATCTGCCTGTAGAGCACACAAAACAACACTTTTCACTGTATTTTGGTACACGCAACAGCAATAAATCTAGTCTTATCTAATCTCATCTGATTTAGATCGCAGCAAAGGTTTAGTTTCTTTGAAAATCTCAAACAAGTTTATGTAACAGACAGACAAATTAGTATGCTAGATAGCAATACTTTAGATCACAGATAGATCACATAGCTTTTATTTCTGCAATTTTGTTACTGTGGCAGTCAGTCATTGAACATATTAACAAAACAATGCCAAACCTTTTTTTACAACCAGAAAGAATGAAAACAAACACAAACATAGAGTTATACATGATAGTCTATAAAGATTTTATCATAAGCAGGAAAAAGAAAGATTCAACTTTTTTCCCCCAGTAATATCCTTCACAGACAGTCAGCCACAGAGAAGTATCATCATTATTCTTATTTTTAAAGTTTCACACTCAACTGATGGTGAGTTTTTGACTCTTGAATAAATTCACTTTTACCAAACTGAAAACCAAAATCTTGTTCACAAAATGATAATAACTATAAAATAATTATGTATTATAAACCTTCATTGCAGAATCTTGCAGTTACAGAACAACTTATCCATAACAAGCCTGCTGTTCATTCAACTCTTCATAACTGCTGGCCATGTGCTGTCATCTTCTCCTTAGTTCATTCACTTATCATATTTTAAAGCAGTAACATGATGGTGATAACAGCTTATATTCATGTGGCAAATTGTTCAAAGGCTGTGCACCGAGGGATAATCAGATAAAAATACACAACAGGAAGAAAAGAGGAAAAGGGTAAGTTGTCTCAGGATAGGTATGGTAAAACATTGTCAGAGTGGTGTTTTGTTTTAATGAGAGTGTTAATTAGGTAAGGGAATAATTGAAAAAGCATTCCAGTGTATTGGGTAAAGATGCTGAAGAGATGCATATGGGTCAATTTTTGAGGCACAGCGAGTTCTGGGATGATTGTAGTGCCTGGGTTTGGAAAATGCCATGAGAAAAAGGACAAAAGGAATAGGAAAAGGACACTTAACCAATGACCTGCTTCCATCATTCAGTTTGATCATGGCTGATCTGATTATTAATTCAACTCATTTATAATTTTTGCCTTCATTTCATACACTTTTTTTTGTTAAGCAAGGATGCTAATGTATCAAGCTACTTTTTCAATTTTCATTTGACCTTGGGCTCATTTTGTTTTTAACAAATGCTGGTAAAGGCCTGAATTTTAAATTCCAATTCTGAGCATGTGGTTTCCACTACTTTTGTGGTGTTGAGAGTGTGATAATGTGTGTGTGTTCTAAATTGCAAACCTTTGTTTCTGTAGTCAACTGCCCATACAAATCATCAGTTGCCTCAGTGCCTGTGCAACAGTGAAAAGGGAGATGTCCAATGTTCCAGCTACTTTTCTTGTTGCCTGTGCAGACATCTGAGGCCCATGTGCAGCTGTGACCACCTGAATTAGAGATCAATACTGCAAATCGTACTGGTGTATCAATTACTCTTTATAGACTCTTAGAGCAAATGTGCAGCCTATCTCAAATTCAAACTGTCCTGGTAAATCTTACCATGCCACTGTACCTATTAAATAAACAATTTGATTGACACTTATGGTGTTTTCATAAGAGATTCAGTACTTAAGTGAAATAATTATTTTAATAAAGGGAAGGACTAAAAATTTGATTCAAATAATTGCTTACGAGAGAGACTAATTGATGATATTTCAATGCGCAATTGCTTTATAATTTAAAAAAGTATTGATAACAGCAATAGAGACATAATTGGTTTTTTTGGCCAGCATGTCTCTTGAGGTATCAAAGAATTTCCACAATGTGGAAGCAGGTCATTAGGCCCATTTGGTTTACACCAACCCTCCAAGGAGCATCCCACACAGACACACCTCATCGATGTAACTCTGCATTCCCCATGGCTAACCCATCTAGTCCACACATCCCTGGATGCTCTGGACAACTTAGCACGGCCAATCCACCTGACCAGAGCATCTTTGGACTGTGGGAGGAAACTAGAACAGACACAGGGAGAATATGCAAACTCCGGGTGTAGGACCATTCGGCGCAGCCACTTTGGCACGAGCGATTCGGCGAGGCCGGTTTGGCGCGACCCATTTTGGCGCAGACCCATTTTGGCACGAGCGATTCGGCACAGCTCCTATTTATTCCTTTTCAGGCTTACTTACCAGCATTAATGAAAGCAATAAAAAGAAAAATAATGTTTATCCTCTTCAGTAAAAATGTTAAAAAGAAAATAAAAATGAAAGAAATAAGGCAAATACAAAATTGTTGATGGCATTTTAATGGGTTTTATTTTATTTTAATAATTTGTATATTAATGTTTTATTTTAATTTATTTTAATAATTTTAATAATAGTAGTTTAATAACTACTACTGAATAACTACAAAACAGTTCTGCGCCAAATGGGTTTGCGCTAAAATATATTTTATTTTAATAATTTTAATAATAGTAGTTTAATAACTACTACTGAATAGCTACAAAACAGTTCTGTGCCGAAATGTGTCAGTGTGAAATGAGTCGCGCCAAAGTGGCTGCGCCAAATGGTCCCACTCCAGCAAACTCCGACCAGATAGTCATCCGAGGATAAAATTGACACCATGTCACTGGCACTGAAATACAGCAGAGTAACCACTGAGCCACCCTGCTGTGACCCTGATGGATGTTAGACGAGTTGGTATAGAGGGAAATGACGGTGACTGAGGGGTATAGATTGGTATGAATCAGCATTAGGCTGGCATGGGATGAATAGAAGGGAAAATCTGAATAAGTTTAGTTGCATAACGTGCCATAAAAAGGGGTGTGATATAATTTGTGGAACATGGAGGGGCATAGATTGGTATGGATCAGGCATGGGAAGGGTATGGAGGCGTGAACAGTGAGTACTGGAGGGCTGTTTTCATTTTTTCTACTTTTGTTACCACTGACATGTTTCAAGCACACTAAGGCAGGCCTTCTGACAGGCTCTACCTCCACACCTTGCAGCCTCAATAGCCATACCAAGGTCATCTGGTCATTCTCCAGGAAGCTCTACCACCCAGACTTAAAATTCCAATTTCGAGGGAAGGTTCATCGAAGACGGGGTTTGCAGGACCCAGAAATCATCCAACTCTGCTCACGAGTGGAAGAAATTCATGCCATAATCTCAAAAGCTGTTTGGAGGGGAGGTTTCCAGATTTCCAATACCTTCGTAGTTGAGAGTCTGTACGTTTGGTGTGAATGAACAGTTCTGGACACCAAACCTCAGTGGGCCAGATTCCATTTAATAAATTATGCTCCTTGTTCAGAACTCAATACCACTGTACCATTGCACTGAGGAGTCAGTCTGCATTACTTGCTACTTCTGTGGGACTTGAACTCACAACTCTTTAATTTTAGTCCAGCAAGACTAGTGTAAATCTAGAAAGCCTGACATTGTCAAGTGTCTGACATAAAGAGTCAAAGAGATATTTTTGAGCTACTTTATTACGTCATTTCTAGATCATCTGCATGTTTTATTAGCTTTACTTTAGCCACTTTAATAAGTATCAAACAGCGTGTCTCTGGAAAAGCAGGATGACTCTCCTACCTCTCGGATGCTACCTGGCCTGCTGTGCTTTTCCAGTGCCACACTCTTTGACTCTGATCTCCAGCATCTCCAGTCCTCACTTTCTCTTACTTTAATAAGTGTGCTGACTCATAATTATGAGTAACATGTCTGGAGTTCCATGCTGAGGAACAGCAATGCTGCTTGCTGTTGGGTATGTTTCTTAGAAATTAATTATCAAAAGATCTTTGTGACCATAATTTTTCACTTATAGCCTATCAAATGAATTTGCAGAACTTAGAGTGACAACAACATAAACTAGGAATATTTACTGTGTCTGATATTGTAGTCAAATTTGAAGTAGTTATTTGCTACCAACATGTTTAGCTCCTTTTATTGTCATGTTTATTTAGTGCTGTTTTCAGATATTTCCTCATGCTTTCTATCAATATGACACAAATTTGTGAAACCAAGAACTCAGCTCAGAATTTATCTTGAATGGGTTTTTAGCAAATCAAGATACTATTGCCAGCTTAAATAGTGCCATGTTGTACTAATGCAGTACTACATCTTCATGTTTACTGTGCCACCAATAACAATGCAATATAATGTGGAACATTAGTACACCTGCATTGGGGAAAGAAGCTATTTTGCCTATCCAGTCATACCAACCCTCCAAAGAGCATCCCACCCAAATCACACAATAACTATGGCCAATCCACCAAGCATACACATTTTTTAACTATGGGAGGAAATTGGAGCACCCAGCAGAAACAGGGAGCATGTGCAACTCCACACAATCACCTAAGGCCAGAATTGAACTTGGGTCCCTGGTGATATGAGGCAGTGGTGCTAACCACTGTCCCATTCTGACACCCAGGTTCGTTGTATAATGTAAATAGCTGTGGTTGCAATACTGACCCCTGTGGAACTCCACTAGTCACTGAAGGCATGCATTTCATGTTTGAAGATTTGCTGCTAAGAATATCAATCAACCACGAATTGCAAAATTAACTCTGTTTCTAAAATTCTAAGTCCATAAACATTCTGACACTGCAGTCATTATTGGCTCCATAGACCTTCTTTGTTGATTGCAAAATTCTTATCTGAAATAACTTGAATGACTTGAAATAGGGGGTGATCAAGCAGTGGTATTACCACTGGACTAGTAATCCAGAGACAAAGATTCAGGGCACCCAGATTCCAAACTGATCATTGCTAATCATTATTGATGAATTCAACAAAATCTAGATTTGAAAGTTCAATGATGATCGTGAAATCATGGTGTGTTGTTGCAAAACCCTATTTGATTCAGCAATACCCTTGAGGGAAGGAAACATGGCATTCCCACCTTGTATGGTCTACAGATTGTTCTTGAATAATCTGCGTTTTGTCAACACAAATTGGCTGTTACACGATTGACAAATTGTGGACGCTGCTGAAAATGTGTTGCTGGAAAAGCGCAGCAGGTCAGGCAGCATCCAAGGAACAGGAGAATCGACGTTTCAGGTGGACGCTGTTTGGATAACACAAGCTTTCTACTAAATGGGTATCGAAATTTTCTATTGTGGTTTCAACAGCTTGATTTTCTATAGTGGTTTGCTATAGCACAATTTTTATAGTGCGAGGTTGCAGAGCAACGCAACTGTCTTGTTATACCAGAATGCCCTGTACTTGTAAGTCTAGATCGACACAAATGTGGTTGACTCTTAACTGACCTCTGAAATGGCCTAGCAAATAGTCAATTGCTTCTAGCTGCTCAAAAGCCTCAACAAACAAATGAAACTGGCTGGACCACCTGGCATCGACGAAGGTACCAGAGCTGATGATGGCAAGTTCCCTGTCAATCCTGCAAAGTCCCTCCGACCAACATCTGGGGGCTTGTGCCAAAATACAGAGTTCTGTCTTACAAAAGTTGCCTTGGTGATTTTTCTGCAGAGCTTATTTCTTCACAGCAAGTATTCAACTTTCTGAATCTTCCAGCTGTTAGCTGGTCATACAACTGTATAATATTTTTTGGAAGTATTAATTTGAGTTTTTCTCTTATCCAGATAATTTCAAGTCTATCTCTTAATTTTTACTACTGCTGTAAAGTTTTAGGCAGTGCATCCCATCAGTGTTACTATTTTTGTTATGGAGTTTCAGGGCAACAATTGAGAGACTGGGCTTAAAACATGCTGGCTGAGGAGAAGGCAAGGTTAAGACCTGTTTTCAAGTTAAGGTTTCTGTAGAACTCTACTTGTTGCTTGTGAACACCATATACAACCATCCATGCAAATCTGAGAGATACTTGATTTAGAGCTAAATTAATTTCTCCCCCCAATGTGGTTTTTTTTACCCTTTTCGACACAGCTCTGCGACATTATTGTAAGTTTGTTCCAGAGTCCTGAAGCCCTGACACAACAGTGTTTGTGATATGCCCAATAAACACTGAAAGTAAGACAAATCAGTGTTAATATGTAATTAAATCTGAATAAATTCAGTAATGGAGAAGTGAAACCACTTTAATGAGAAAGAATCTGAATCTACTAAGAATGAGAAATGAGAAAATTAAGAGTCCGGTGTTGCACAAGCTATCTAAGATTTACTTTTGTTAGAAAATAAATGTTAACTTAGTTCTGTTTAGAGTCATTAGCAGGGCCAGATTGCATTGACATTGGGTTCTGTCAGCACTGAAACTGCAAGACCTTACTGGTTACCAATGCAGTAAAATTGATGAAAGCTGATTACAACCTGCACATTTATATTTGACCCATTTGCATGCTATGATTAAAGCAATAGCCTTGTCCATCGTAACTGAAAAATACTTACTGTATAGCAGTGAGGGTAAAAACAAGTTACTTTACTGAGCGAAATACTTCAAGGCTTACTTATGTCAAAAAAAATTTTTGAAAGGAAACATTGATTAAAAGACAATAATCAGTACAGACACTGCAAACCTCACCATAATATAAAGGGGCTACTTCAATAAATCATATTCTGCAATGCAAGCAAGCAGATGACACAATTCTACATTCTATTTCATAATCTCATAATTCATAATCTCATAATTGCAAAATGCAGATAAGCATGTCTCCACTATAGTGTGCACAGCTGGGAGATAGTGAGAGAAGAAAAGTAGCTGAATTCAATTAAGGGACAGAGGTGATTAGGATAAAGGGAAAATGGCAGTAGTTCTAAGGCTTTGCCTAATATTCTGTCAATCAAAGGATAAGGTCACTACCTACTTGGTACATGGCTCCAAAATGGTTGTCGTCCTCATCCCATCATAATCCATTCCACGTCACTTAGATTAATCTGTAATAAAGATAAAACTTTCCCAATTCAAACACTGACTCCGCATCTAACATAAGTCCAACTAAAATGTGTAATAACAAATCTTACTGGCTTTGATTGGTTGGGGAAAACAGGAAAATTTATTATATGACATATATTCCTCACCAATAATTTTGCATGTTCAATTCTTATGAATCATAAATGATGGATGGGAACTTTATTAATTTAATAATTTTTTAAAGGAGAGCATTTAATCCAGGGAGAGAGAGAAAAAAAAGAAATGGCGTGCAGAGTGTAGAGGAATATATCAGCAACATATTTTATCATGCCACATTTGTGTTAAAAAGGCCACCAGGCTATCTCAGTGATGAATGGCTTCTTCTGCTATCTTGCCTTCTGCCTCATTTCCCAGTCAGATTGCTATCAAATAGGCGGTCAGCCCTGTGAAATCAGGTGGCACCACTTATTGTATACAGAAATATTCAAGAGCTTGGTGCAACTAAATTGAAATGTTTTTTATTAATCTGAATGCTGCCTTCTGCAATTTATATCACAAGCAAGATATTTGTCATAAATATAAAATGTTATCACTAACTTTGGAAAGGACAAACAGTACTGTTAGAAATGTTGTTATATTTTCTCAGTTTTCAACATTTAATGGTTATAGAGATATCTTAAGGCTGTACTTATCCAGTAATTTAAGGATTGTAAGGAAGTAAAAGTTAATGTGACAAAAACATAGCATTGTACTGTTGTTTATCTCTGTTATACTTGTTCATTTTCCCTTTAAATATTGTCACAATATAAAAAATGCTTAAATCCAATGCCATGGCTGAATTTAGCATATATTGTGTGAGGTCATTCCATCTAGCTTTCAAACCATAAGCTTGACTAGAACTGTTGAATATTAATAAAACCATGGTTGACTTAGGACATTTTTATGCATTTGGAACTGTTTCACGCTTGAAAGAGAGACTATTCAAATCTTGCATTGGAAAAGAAGCCAATTTGAAATCATTGATGTTAATTCCATTTTAAAGGATTATATAGAAATTCAATTCAAACAAAAGTCAGCGAGAAAAGAAAGACCAGAAACAATGAAAAAATAATGACTAGCCATCTAAAACATGAAGCTGCCGCTGGGTGAAATTTTTTGCGTTATTTTTTGAAAAAAAAAGAAAATTAAGGTGCTGAATCAGCTAATGTCACTGAACAGCAGATTCCTGAGATGCAATGCAGCAGGGATTTGGGAGGGGATGGTACTTTTTAGTCAGGATGTACCTGCCATCATTGTGTGGGAAAAGTTTGACAGATCAGCTGAACTTTCCATGTTGATTAATTTTGGATATTCACATGAACAGGCTGACATCTTGTCCTTTTTCCAAAAGAATAAATTTTGCATTATCCAGTAGACTATGAATCAGAATTCTCCAACGTCTGGAGTGTTGCTGAACAAAGAGACTTTGGAGTGTAGATTCATAGTTCCTTGAAAGTGGAGTCGCATGTAGATAGATGAAGAAGGTATACTTGTCTTTACTGGTCAGTGCATTGAGTGCAGCAGTTGGGAGAACATGTTGCGGCTTTACAGGATATTGGTCAGGCCACTTTTGGAATACTGTAACAATTCTGGTTTCCCTCCGAAAGTGAGGATGTTGTGAAACTTGAAAGCAGAAAGGATTTATAAAGATGTTGCTAGGGTTGGAGGGTTTTAAGTATAGAGAAAGGCTGAATAGGTTAGGGCTCTTTTCCCTGGAATGTTGGAGGCTGAGGAGTGATCTCATAGAAGTTTATAAAGTCATGAGAGAAATGGATAGAGTGAATAGCCAAGGTGTTTGTCCCAGAGTGGGGGAAACTAGAGGGTGTAGGTTTAAAGTGAGAGGGAAAAGATTTAAAAGGTACCTAAAGGGCAACTTGTTTCACACAGAGGGTGGTGCATGTATGGAATGAGCTGCCAGAGGAAGTGGTGGAGGCTGGTACAATGCAACATTTAAAAGGGTTTAGATGGATATGAGCCAAGTGCTGGCAAATGGGACTAAATTTATTTTGGATATCTGGTTGGCATGGATGAGTTAGACTAAAGGGTCTCTATGATTCTAAGTCTCTATAACTGGTATTTCTGACAGCTTAAATTTCTTTTATCATCTGGTCACTGTCAGCATTCAGATGATGCATTTATAAACAGCAATTGGGGGAATTGTAAATGTGCAGAATTTGATCTTAGGTTCAGCACTGAAATTGTTGAATTACTGTGTTGGTGTTGGTATTGTGCCTCAACAGAGATACACCACTTGGAGCAACTGTGAGAGAAACTTTGCAGTAAAGTAGTCATAGAAATCTATGGCACAGAAAAATGCCCTTTGGCCCCTTGTGTCTATGCCAGTCAAACACAAGGATATAACTATTCTAATCCCATTTTCAACATTTTGCCCATATGCATTTGTGCCTGTGCATCACAAGCTCAGATCAAAACACTTCTTAAATGTTAGGTCTGTTTCTACCTCTACCATCTTTGCAGGTAACAAGTTCCAATTTATTTTTAATATACTGCTTGAAGGTCATGGTATCAGTGGGAGCAACCGTTGAGTCTTCAGTTGTGTTAGTTTTTTTGTGATGTTGTACTGGGGATTTTAGATTAGATTAAATTCCCTACAGTGTGGAAACAGGCCCTTCAGCCCAACCAGTCCACACCGACCCTCCGAAAAGTAACCCACCCAGACCCATTTCCCTCTGACTAATGTACCTAGCACTATGGGCAATTTAGCATGGCCAGTTCACCTGACCTGCACATCTTTGGACTGTGGGAGAAAACCCACACAGACATGGGGAGAACGTGCAAACTCCACACAGACAGTCACCCGAGGCTGGAATTGAACCTGGGACCCTGGCACAGTGCTAACCACGAGCCACCATGCCATCTCTGCTCCAGTTCGCTCCTCAACTCCTCAGAAACTGAACATTACCTTCCTCTGAGCCCACAGTAGTGATGATCAACACTATCTTAAGCTAAAACATTACTGCACTCGACTTGTGGTGAGTTGCCTTGTCTGAGGGATAAAGGAACATTTCTTTGTGCTTAAAAGGGAGTTAGTGCCCTCGTGGTAGTATTGCTAGTCTGGCATTACAGTGACACACGAATGTTCCAGGGATCTGTGTTCAAATCTTGCCACAGCAGATGAAGAAATATGAATTCAATTTAAAAAAAAATCTGGAATGAAGAGTCTAATGATGACCATGAATCAATTGTTGCTTGTCAAGAAAAACCCATCTGTTTCCTTAATGTCCTTTCGGGACAGAAATTGTCATCCTTACTTTGTCTGGCCAACATGTGACTCCAGACCTATTGCAATGTGGGTGACTCTTAACAGCTCCTCGGGCAAATAGGGATGGGCAATAAATGATGACCTAGCAAGTGATGCTCTCATCCATGAATGACTAAAAAAAGTCAAAAAAAATTTTTTCTATTTTTTCTCTTCACTTTTTTCATTTCATCTACCCTTGACAATAAATTGTATCAAAGTGAAGTGCCTGATTTGTCTCTTAATTTTTTTCCCCCCTTCTGGCTCCTTTATTAAAGAAGCTCCACTCACCAACTCCTTCTTCAAGTTAAAGTAAAATTAAAAGTCCCATGTGACAAACTCAGATACTTCTGTCAAATGGCAGGCTTTTGAATAAACAAAACAAGAGTGGGGTTCTTGCTAAATAGATTCAAGACCGTCTAAAGTCCCTGCACAGGCACCCTCCATCCATGCAGCTTCAATACTCACACATGAAGAGACATAAACAATGCGGAGTAACTTAGCACGTCTGGTAGCATCTGTAGAAAGAGAATCAGAGTGAATGTTTTGAATCTGGCCTCATCTTTTCAGATTTGTAAGGATGTTGCCAGGGTTGCAGGGTTTGAACTACAGGGAGAGGCTGAATAGGCTGGGGCTATTTCCCATGGAGAGTTGGAGAGTGAGGGGTGATCTTATAAAGGTTTATAAAATCATGAGGGACATGAATAGAGTGAATAGACAAGATCTTTTCCACAGAGTGTGGGAGCCCAAACCTAAAGGGCATAGGTTCAAGGTGAGAGGGGAAAGATTTAAAAGGGACCTAAGGGATAAAATTTTCATGCAGAGGGTGGTGCGTGTATGGAATAAGCTGCCACAGGAAGTGGTGGAGGCTGGTATAGTTATAACATTTAAGAGTTATCTGGATGGGGACATGAATAAGAAAAGTTCAGAGGGATATGAGCCTAACGCTTGGAACTGGGACTAGATTGTTTTAGGATATCCAGCTGGCATAGACGAGATGGACCGAAGGGTACATCCCTATGATTCTATGACTCTGTAACAGTTTCTCTAACATTCTCTTGTTTTAGATTTCCAGCATCTGCAGTGTTTTGCTTCCACATAAACAATCTGTGCATTACCAAAAGGTGTATCAGCAAACTATTCATCTTAAACTCAATGAGGAAGTTGTCTGGGCTGTGGAGATTTGGATTTCCTACATAAACAAATGATCTGAATTCAATTATATTTGGCATTTTGCATAATAGGAGAAAATGATAGATAATAATACACAACAAAATTAGAAGCAAGCATTTTTCTGTAGTTAGTAGTATGTACTCTTGAAGAATAATATTCATAAAGCAAAGTACATAAAATAGTCCAGCAACAGGCAGAACTGCTGGGGTGGAACACTCACTAACAATACCAAAGCCTCGATCCAGTGGGTCATCGATCATAATTAAAAACAAGATGAGGGCCTCCTGGCATTTGCATAGAAGAATATAACTCTTTTGTTGGCTGGCTTTGAATTACCAATGCATAAGATTGGGACAGTAATTTAAACAAATGTGGGCATCAGGAAAAAAAGCCACAGACTGCATAAAATTCAGCTCAGCCACAGAAACCTGCATCTGAATCATTGCATGCAATAAATCAAAATACAGTCAAAAATAAACCCAGGCTTTGTGATCTATTTTACACAAAGATGGAACAACACGGGGATCATTTCTATTCAATGCTGGTGTGACACACAAACATGCAAATGATTTATAAATGTGCTACAATATTATACGGTTGTATTTTTCAAAGAAAACAGATAAATCAGTCTATTTATACAACTGTTGTGGCACATTAAACTCCGTGGACATATAATGAACTCCTAATTTCAACAACTTGTCCTTAACAGCTGAAATTGTTGCAAGCTATTTGACCCCAATTCTCATGAATCTAACACAAATTAATCCTCTCTCATTCCAGAAGATTTGCTACTAACCTTATCTTTAAGAGATAAACTTTTGTTGAATGTTCTAACAGTTTTAGCATCGTGTGCAGTGGTGAGTGGGAAACAAAATACTTCAGCTTTTCTGTCCAATGTCATATCTATGCACTTCTGAAGATTTCATTACTTCAATATTTCTCAGTGACAATTTCTGATGCTGCGAAGGTGGTACAGTGAAAAAAAAATGTATTCATCGGGCCAAAACTAACTCTGAAGATAGGTTTCTCACACTTTGAGACTAGATTCAGGGGTTGACCCCACCTCTAATTTGTCGGCTTGCCCTGGTGCTATTTATTGACCAATAGACTCTTTAGCCATCCTCCATGGGAAAGATTTCTTGGCTTCAAGAACAGCTGACCATTCCAAATGCTGGCAGTTCTATCGTAACAGGGAACAGTGACCGTTATTGGGACAAGAAAGGACAATAATGGAGCCCAATACAAGGTAATTCTGATATAGTGTCTCATGTAATGTCTAATCTGGGTACTTTTCCTTTATAAACAATCCCCACATTAATCCAAACCTGTTCTGTACTTACACAATACTGTTGTTTGAGAGCCTGTTTTTTAATGTGGAAGCAAAGCCCTGATTGGCTTCGAAGTCAGGAAGAGAAATGATTCAGCTACAGAAGGTTCTCAGGGATATATCATAAAGGAAGAGTGTTGAAAATATGGATTTAAGTAACACATGTTCAGTAGTAAAACTGCTGGGTTGGTAGTTTGTTTAAGAGTCTCAGGAAGAGACAGTAAAGAAAATAATATTGATTAAATGCACAGAAGTTTTGCACAAATAAGTTGATTTTAGCCAAGCAAACTGAACAGCAATCTTTGGTGTCGAGATAGATCATCTTCTACTGGGGCTAGAAAGTCTGTAAAGTTTATATTGGGGGAATAGGGTTGAATGCTTCTTTCTGATATTTGCACTAAGATCAAATATCAGATTTTTTCTTTTGTGTGTAACAGCATTTTCCTTTTGTTCAAGGTACATTGGCAGGCTGAAACCAAAAGAGAAAATGCTGGAAAATCTAAGCAAGTCTGGCAGCATCTGTAAGGAGAGAAAAGAGCTGACGTTTCGAGTCTAACTGACTCTTTGTCAAAGCTGACTCTTGGCAGGCTCTTGTGAATATATCAATGACTGACCATAAAAAAAAGGACGAATAGAATATTTTAGTCTGTCAAGCCAGGTCTCACCCTGAGAGGAGAAAGTGAGGTCTGCAGATGCTGGAGATCAGAGCTGAAAATGTGTTGCTGGAAAAGCGCAGCAGGTCAGGCAGCATCCAGAGAACAGGAGAATCGACGTTTCGGGCATAAGCTCTTCTTCAGGAATGAGGAAAGTTTGTCCAGCAGGCTAAGATAAAAGGTAGGGAGGAGGGACTTGGGGGAGGGGCGTCGAAAATGTGATAGGTGGAAAGAGGTCAAGGTGAGGGTGATAGATCAGACTGGGGTGGGGGCGGAGAGGTCAGGAAGAAGATTGCAGGTTAGGAAGGCGGTGCTAAGTTCGATGGATTTGACTGAGACAAGGTAAGGGGAGGGGAAATGAGGAAACTGGTGAAATCCGAGTTCATCCCTTGTGGTTGGAGGGTTCCTAGGGGGAAGATGAGGCGCTCTTCCTCCAACCGTCGTGTTGTTGTGGTCTGGCGATGGAGGAGTCCAAAGACCTGCATATCTTTGGTGGAGTGGGAGGGGGATTAAAGTGTTGAGCCACAGGGTGGTTGGGTTGGTTGGTCCGGCTGTCCCAGAGGTGTTCTCTGAAACGCTCCGCAAATAGGCGGCCTGTCTCCCCAATATAGAGGAGGCCACATCGGGTGCAGAGGATGCAATAGATGATGTGTGTGGAGGTGCAGGTGAATCTGTGGCGGATATGGAAGTTTCCTTTGGGGCCTTGGAGGGAGGTGAGGGGGGAGGTGTGGGCTCACCCTGAGACCTGACTTGTTGAGTTTGGTTAATTGCTGAAAATGTGTTGCTGGAAAACGCAGCAGGTCAGGCAGCATCCAGGGAACAGGAGAATCGACGTTTCGGGCATAAGCCCTTCTTCAGGAAGGGCTTATGCCTGGATGCTGCCTGACCTGCTGCTCTTTTCCAGCAACACATTTTCAACTCTGATCTTCAGCATCTGCAGACCTCATTTTCTCCTCAAAGAGTTTGGTTAATTGGCCATGCTAAAGAGTCTAGAGTGTTCAGGAAAGTGTAGATTAGGTACATTAGTCAGAGGAAATGTAAAGTAATAGGATAGGGGAATGGGTCTGAGTGGGATATTCTTCGGCGGGTCAGTCTGGATTTGTTGGGCCAAATGGCCTGTAGGGATTCTATGAATAACCTTCTATTCTATGAATTAACCTCAGCTGGGACCATCGTGTGGGAAATATGCAAAATATCTTTGCAATTATTAGATTATTTTGTTGCAATAATGTCATGATTTGACTTGATTCATTTCTTATGCTCTATACTACCGACTTTTCTCTTCCACAATTCTCCTGTTTCTAGATTATGTTTGCATAGTTTTTTTCCATATTCTCATGACTTAATTAAGCTTAAACATTAATTTTACTAGTCTGTGCCTCTTTGATATACATAAATCCACTTGCACACTTTTGACTGTCTCCGAACACAAAACAAATCGGACACATTGTAAAACTCACATCCAATGATTCCCAATGAGATTTTTCACCCATACCTCTTCATCAATGGTTGCATTGCTTCAGCTGTCTTCCTGCCTTAATAATACAGAGAACATAACAAACTGCGTACACTGCTGAGAATGGAATATCCTCAAAAACATTGAAAAAATTGGGGAGAAAAGCAGTATTTTGAAAATTCAGTGCTCCCCTTCGCTCACTAGATTTCCGTAAAATATGTGGCAGAACTGGCTCAGGCACCACTTGCTGCTGAGAAAGGTAACATGATCAGTTGTAAATAGAGCCATCCTCAACTGTGTTTGAAGCATGATTTAAAAATAAAATCTCTCAATGTTGTTTTATTTCAATTAGATTTCCATTGAAATCTTTAAAAAATGAATAACTTTGCTTTTGAAATAAGATGTGACAATTTCACAGGTTCATTCCACTGCACCGAGATAATCTACACAGCTGAATATAAATAATCTTGGCTAGAAAGTCTGCTGTTTTCTGGCAAACTATTGAATACCATGCAAAGATCATACCATTTTTTTTTACATTATTTTTGGTTATGGAGTTTAGATAAAAGGGCTATTTTTAAACAAGGATTGTAGATTGCACGTTAACAAGCAAATTACCAAAAAAAATTGCAAGTTGTGTTTACTTTGCCACCTTATTCAAGCAATAATGAAGGCTGTTTGTAGATGAGATGGCACCAGAGGATATAAACAAAGTGAGATATACCCAGCAACATGTTACTAATTGGTTTATGGACTGGTGAGTAGTTGTGCATGACAAAGGTCACTAGTTTGACAATAACTATTTGATTGTCTTCTGGGTAGCTGAATAACTTGTGGGCATGTATGATATTGACAGAAGCTTTTGAACTGCTGAATAGGACAAATGGGCCCTCTCTCTCTCTCTCTCCAGTAAAATCACTAGAACCTAAAAAAAGCCAGTTCATTTTTTCCAACCAGTTGCTGTAAGTTGTGGCTATTATCCAGCAACTAAAAAAACGTCAAAGTTAGTGTACCAGTCATCTATGTCTCCGGTGAAAAAGCAAAAGAACCCAGTGAAGAGAGATTGAAGAAAAAAAGGTCCCTGCTGGCAAAATAATTAATCTCAGTGAAACCTGTAGATTCAAGGCATTGAATAGCTTTCATAACATTTTTCCCTCCACCCTTGGTACCAATTTTTTTTGACTCTGTCTGTCATGTGGGGGCGTTGTTGGGGGCAGATGTTGATCAAAGAGTTTGAGGTTTAATTAGAAGAATTATACAGCAACAATTCATAGTTGCTTAACTGTGGTTAAAATGTACTTACGTGCAATAAATATTGGTTCCAGTTAAGTACAGAAACCTGGCCCATGGTTTCTATTCACCTGGATCTATCTGACAAGTAAATAGCAAACTTTGCATTCTTAGATCAAACTTTTGTTACAACTGCAGGAACAGCAGGTCTTGATTTCCCGCATGCTTCTCCAGAGAGCTGTAATAGTCAGCATGAGGGCAACCTTTCAAATGACAATCAATATAATGTGTTCTGAATCAAAAGACGAAATCCAAAATGCTGAAAATGCTACACAAATCATGGAACATCTGAGGAATAAAATAAAAGGAGGTCATTTTGAACATGTGCAGAAGACAAATCAATCTTAGCTGGAACATTGCATCCAGGATGGATGTCAAGGCATCAGAGTCAATGAACAAAAGGTTTGGTCTCAGCAAGGTCCTGTGTAATTGCAGCAAAACATCTCAGCTCCTGCACTCAAATCTTCTCTGTATGAAAGACAACATACCGTTTGCCTTATTCACCACCTGCATGCCTACTTCCAGTGACTGGTGTATAAAGATAGCCAAGTTTTATTGCCCTTGCCATTTCCCTATCCATCGCCATTCACAAAATAATTTACTTTCTTGTTCTTGTTACCAAAGTGGATAATCTAAAATTTATCCATATTACATGTTATTTGCCGTACATTTGCCCACTCATTCAACTTATCTGAATCACATCTCTGATGCATCTCTGCATTCTCTTCACAGCTCACTCTCTCATCCAGCTTTGTGTCATCTGCAAGCTTGGGAGATATTACATTTTGTTTCTTCATCTAGATCATGAACATACCCTAAGAACAGATGGTGTCCAAGCAATGACCACTGTAGTACCCAGTAGACTCTGTCTGCCACTGGGCATAAAAAGATTTATTTATTACATAAAAATATAAGAACAAAGAGCAGGAGTAGGCCTTCTGGCCCTTCTAGTCTGCTCGCCATTCAATAAGATCATGGCTGATCTTTTCATGGAATCAGCTCCACTGGTCCACCTGCTCACCATCATCTTTAACTCCTTTACTGTTCAAAAATCTATCTATCTTTGCCTTAAACAAGGTAGTCTCAATTGCTTCACTGGGCAGAGAATTCCACAGCTTCACAAACCTATGAAGAATTTCTTCTTCAACTCAGTCCTATATCTGCTCCCCCTTGTTTGAGGTTATGCCCTCTAGTTCTAGATTCACCCGCCAGAGGCAACAACCTCCCTGCCTCAATCTTATCTTCATAATTTTACATGTTTCAATAAAGTGCCCCCCTCATTCTTCTAAATTCGAATGAGTATAATCCCAGTCTACCAATCTTTCCTCGCATGTCAACCCCCTCATTTCCAGGATCATCCTAGTGAACCTCCTGTACACCCCCTCATGCCAGAACAGCCTTTCTCAAGGAAGGAGACTAAAACTGGAAACAATACTCCAGGTGTGGCTTTGCCAGCACCCTATAGAGCTGCAGCATAACCTCCCTGTTTTTAAACGGTATCACTCTGGCAATGAAGGACAATATTCCATTTTTTTCAGCATTTAAATAATAGCCCATTTTGCTGTTTTATATTTATCAATATTGTATTCCATTTGCTAGATCCTTATGCACTCACTTAACCTATCTATATCCCTCTGCAGACTTTCAGTATCCTCTGCACATTTTGCTCGACCACTCATCTTAGTGTCATCTGCGAACTTTGACACACTCCTCTTAGTCCCCAACTCCAAATCATCTGTATTAATCGGAAACAATTGCTGACCCAACATTGATCCCTGAGACACATGACTAGCCACTGACCGACAGACAGAAAAACACCATTTATCCCCACTCTTTGCTTTCTGTTAGCTAACCAATCTTCTATCCATGCTACTACATTACCTGTAATGTTGTGTACCTCTATCTTATGCAGCAGCCTTTTGTGCTGCACATTGTCAAATGCCTTTTGGCAATCTAAGTACATCCTATCCACCAGTTCTCTGTTGCCCATAATATCCTCAGTGAATTCCAGTAAAATAGTTAAACATGACCTGCCTTACACGACCCCATGCTACATCTGCCCGATGGGACAATTTCTATCCAGATGTCTTGCTATTTCTTCCTTGATTATAGATTCAAACATTTTCCCAATTACAGAAGTTAAGCTAGTGAGCCTTTGGTTACCCAACTTCTGGGTTACCCAACTTCTGTCCACCTCTTTTTTTAAAAACAGTCGTGCCACATTTTCTACACTGTATTTCTTGTATATCAATCAATTCTCTATCCATTTCAGTACACAAGCCACTCAATCCTTGTGTTTTAGGTCTTGCTGCTAATCTTTCAGGTGGGTCCTTATCAAAAGCTTTTTAAAAGTCCAAATCGATCACATCCACTGGCTCTCCCTTATCAATTCTATTAGATATATCATCAAAACATTCCAGGAGATATGCCAAGCATGATTTTCCTTTCAATAATCCATGCTGATGCTGTCTGATCTTTTTTTTTGTTTGATTTGATTCATTGCCATCACATATACCTAAGGAGAAAGTGAGGACTGCAGATATTGGAAATCAGAGTCGAAAAGTGTGGGGCTGAAAAAGCACAGCCGGTCAGGCAGCATCTGAGGAGCAGGTGAGTTGACGTTTCAGGCATAATCCCTTCATCAGGAATGTCCTAATGAAGGGCTTATGCCTGAAACATCGATTCGCCTGCTCCTCGGATGCTACCTGCCCTGCTGTGCTTTTCCAGCGCTATCCTTTTCGACTCACATGTACCTAGGTCTAGTGAAAAGTTTTGTTTTGGGAGCAGTGCAGGCAGATCATAGCAAACAAGGGCATACAGATGATAAGGTGCTTGGACAAAATGAGGCATACAAAGTTACAATTGCACAGGAGGTGCACAAATGCAAGGTCAACATTAGATTTGAAGTGAGATGTCCATTCAGCAGTCTAATAACAGAAGAGAAGAAACTGTTGGTGAGTGAGTCCAAACTTCTGTATCTTGTCATTGTTTTCCACATCCTCTGCTATTAAATCTTTCATAATGGACTTTAGCATTTTCCCAATAGCAAAGTCAGGCGAACTGGTTTAATCAGTTTCCCGTGTGCAACATTGCCTTCGAGCCCACAGGCTGTTACCTTCTTGATCAATTTTCCATGAGGGAACTTATCAAAAACTTTGCTGAAATCCATGTGGATCACGCCAAATCATTATTCTCATCAACATTCCTGGTTAATTCCTCAAAATATTCAAACACATTTGTCAAATATAATGTTTCTTGAACAAATGTATGTTGACTATTCCTAATTAATCCTTGATTTTCCAAGTGACAATCTGTTCTATCCTTCAGAATTCTTTCTGATTACTTTGTCATCGCTGAGGTTATACTTGATTATAATTTCCTTATAATTTCCAGTTCCCTGTAATTTCCCATTCTGAAGGAGGGCACTGGACCTGAAAAGCTAATTCTACTTTCTTTCCACAGATGCTGCTGGACCTGCAGAGTTTTTCCAGAAATTTCTGTTTTTGTTTGTAATTTCCTTGCCTGTACCTTCTTCTCTTTTTGAATAATGGAACAGTGTTGGCAGTCCTCAAGTCACCTGGCACCCCCTCTGTGGTCACAGAACATCTGAAAATCACGACTAGAACCCCCGGAATCTCGTTCCTTGCCTGTCTAACATCCTAGCTACATCTCATTTAGTCCAACAGGTTTATCTATTTTTTTGTGTCTGCTAAACTTGTTAATACTTCCCTCTCTTTTAATCTGGTATTTCTCAGACCTCCACCCTGATATCTGAAACTGCAACATACTTTCTCTTCATGAAGACCAATGCAAAGTATGCTTTGAATTGAATTGAATTGAGTTTATTGTCACGTGTACCGAGGCACAGTGAAAAGCTTTGTCTTGTGAGCATTACAGGCAGAACACATAGTTAAGTAGCAGATATAGTAAATAATAGGTAAACAGCGGGAAAAACAGAAACAGAGGTACAGGCGAATGTTAAGAGTTTGTGAGTCCATTCTAACAACAGTAGGGTAGGAACTGGTGCGTGTGTTCAGGCTTCTCTAGCCGATGGTAGAAGTTGTAGAAAAGCATTGCCAGGGTGGGATGGATCTTTGAGAATGCTGGTGGCCTTTCCTTGACAGCGGGCCTGGTAGATGGATTCTATAGATGGGAGATTGGCCTTTGTGATTGTCCGGGCTGAATTCACCACTCTCTGTAACCGTCTTCGATCTTGAATAGTACAGTTGCCGTACCAGGTAGTGATACATCCAGACAGAATGCTCTCGACGGCGCACCTATAAAAGTTGGCAAGGGTATTCACCGTCATGCCTAATTTCCTCAGCTGCCTGAGTAAGAAGAGACGTTTGTAACCTCTGCGTCCACATAAAGATTTCAAGAAAGCTTGTTGTGGATGACCACTCCCAGGAGCTTGACACTCTCCACTCATTCCACCTCTGTGCTCTTAATGTGTAGGGGGGCATGAGTAACATCCCACCGAAAGTCAATAATGAGTTCCTTGGTTTTGCTGGCATTGAGAGCTAGGTTGTTCTCAGTGCACCATTTTTCCAGGTCTTCCACCTTCCATCTGTAGTCTGTTTCGTCGCCACTATGGTGGTGTCATCAGTAAACTTGTAAATGACATTAGTTTGGTATTTAGCGACGTGGTCATGGGTATACAGTGAGTACAGTAAGGGGCTGAGTATGCACCTGGAGGGGTTCCAGTGTTGAGTGAGGACTGTACCCATGCCTTCTATATCCACACACAAACCACCAACGAGGAACAAAAGGAACAATCTCTCTCCCTAATTACTGTCTTGATTTTTATATAATTTTTTTCAAACTCTTTGGATATATTTTAATTTTACCTACTAATGCTTTCTTATGCACACGCATAGCTTTCCTAATTCATTTTTAAGTTTGACTGGCACAAAAGGTGAAGTCACATGGTATCAAGGATCTGCTGGCAAGATGGATGCAGAACTGCCTTCGTCATAGGAGACAGAGGGTCGCGGTGGAATGGAGGTTTATGTCTAGTGGTGTTCCACATCCGTGCTGGAACCTTTGTTTTTCAAATAACTTCATGATTTGGAGGAAAACGTGGCTGATCTAATACATAAGTTTGAGGATGATGCAAAGATTGATGGTGTTGTGGACATGAGGAGGGTTGTCACAGGATACAGCAAGATATAGATCATAGAACATAAAGCAGTACAGCAAGTGAACAAGCCCTTTGGCCCTCGATGTTGTGCCGACCTTTTACCCTACTCTAAGATCAAACTCACCTGCATACCATTCAGTTTATTATCTTCCATGTGCTTCCAAGAATCACTTCAATGCCCCTAGTGCATCTGACTCTCCTACTATTGCTGCCAGTGCATTCAATGCACTTGCCACTCTGTGTAAAGGACCTACATCTGACGTCTCCCCGAACCTTCCTCCAGTCATCTTAAAATTATGCCCCCTTGTGATATCCATTTCTGCCTTGGGAAAAAGTATCTGGCTATCCACTCTATCTATGCCTCTCACCATCTTGTACATCTTTATCAAGTCACCTCTCATCCTTCTTCACTCGAATGAGAAAAGTCCTAGCTTCCTCAAACTTTGTTCATAAGACATGCCCTCCAGGCAAGGCAACACCTTGGTAAATCTCTTCTGCACCTTCTCGAAAGCTTCCACAATCTTCCTATAATGAGGCAACCAGAACTGAATACAATATTGCAAGTGTGGTCTAATCACGGCTCTCTAGAGCTGCAGCATAACCATGCAGCTCTTAAACTCAATCCCTCTGCTAATGAAAGCCAACACATCATATGCCTTCTGAACAACCCTATCAACTTGGGTGGCAACTTTGAGGGATCTATGCACATGGTCCCCAAGATCCCTCTGTTCCTCCACACTGCCAAGAATCCTACATTTACCCCTGTATTCTGCATTCAAATTTGAATTTCCACAGTGAATCACTTCACACTTCTCCACGTTGAACTCCATCTGTCACTTATCAGCCCAGTTCTGCATCATGTCAATGTCCTGTTGCAACTTACAATAACCCTCCACACTGTCCACAATTCTACCAACCTTCATGTCGTCGACAAATTTACTAACTCAGCCTTCCACTTCCTCATCCAAGTCATTTATAAAAATCACAAAGAGCAGAGGTCCCAGAACCGATCCCTGTGGAACACCACTTGTCACCAAACCCCAGGTTTAATACCTTCCACCTACTACCACCCTCTGTCTTCTATGTGCCAGCCAATCCTGTATCAAGACAGCCAGATTTCCTTGTATCCCATGCCTCCTTACTTTCTGAATTAGCCTACCATGGGGAACCTTATCAAATGCCTTGCTAAAATCCATGTACACCTCATCCACTGCTCTACCTTCATCAATGTGTTTTGTCACATCCTCACAAGCATGACCTGCACCTCACAAAGCCATGGTGACTACCTCCAATCAAACTGTGGTTTTCCAATTAATCATAAATCCTGTCTCTAAGAATCTTCTCCAATACTTTGCCCATCACAGACATAAGACAGACTGGTCTGTAATTCCCAAGATTGTTCCTATTCTCTTTCTGGAGCAAGGGAATAATATTTGCCACCCTCCAATCATCTGGCAACACTCCAAAGGAGAATGCAAAGATCATTGCCAAAGGCACAGCAATCTTTTCCCTTGCTTCCTGCAGAAACTTTGGGTATATCCCACCTGGCCCTGGGAATTTATCTAGCCTTATTTTTTTCAAAATTTTCAGCACATCCTCCTTCTTAACATGAACATGTTCTAGAATATTAGTCTGTTTCATGCTATCCTCAGAAATATCAATGTTCCTCTCCATTGTGAATACTGAAGCAAAATGTTAATTAAGGACCCCCCCTCCCCACCTCCTCCGACTCCAGTCACAAGTTCCCTCCACCATCCTTGATCAGCCCTACCCCTGCTCTGGCTATCCTCTTATTCCTCAGATAGGTATAAAATACCTGAGAGTTTTCCTTAATCCAACCCGCAAGAGCTTTTTCATGCCCCCTTCTAGCTCTCCTAAGTTCATTCTTCAGTTCCTTCCCAGCTATGTTGTAACCTTCAAAAACTCTCTCTGATCTTTGCATCCTCAACCTTCAGTAAGCTTCCTTCTTCCTCTTGATTAGATGTTCCACATCCCTTGTCACCCAAGGTTCCGTCACCTTACCATCTCTTCCTTGCCTCAGTGAGACAAACCTATCCAGCACTATCTGCAAGTGTTTCCTAAACAACCTCCATATTTCTGTTGTGCATTTTCCTGGGAATATCTGTTCTCAATTTAGGTGCCCCAGTTTCTGCCTAATAGCATTGGAAATCCCCCTTGCCCAATGAAATACTTTCCCATACTGTCTGCTGCGAGCCCTCTCCATGAGTATAGTAATGATGAGGGAGGTGTGATCAATACCATCAAAATGCTCTCCCATTGAGAGACCTGATACCTGGCCTTGTTTGTTATCAAATCCATTATGGCCTCCCCTGCAGTTGGCCTATCTACACATTGCGTCAGGAATCCTTCCTGGACACACCTGACAAAAACGGCTTCATCCAAACAATTTGAACTAAGGAGGTTCCAATCAATATTAGGGAACTTAAAGTGACCCCATGACAACACCCTGTTACTTCTGTATCTTTCCAAAATCTGCCTCCCAATGTGCTCCTCCATGTTTTTGTTGCTGTTGGGGTATGTGTAGGAAACTCATAATAAAGTGAATGCTCCTTTCATGTTTCTGACTTCACCCATACTGACTCTGCAAACAAACTCTCCTCAATGACCTCCCTTTCTGCAGCTGTGATACTATCCCTGATTATCAATGTCACTCCTTCGCCTCTTTTACCTCCCCCCCGACCCCCAAATTCTTTTTGAAATATCTAAACCCTGTGATATCCAAATCCCTGTAATGGCCACAACATCATAGTTCCAAGTACTGATCCATGCCTAAATTTGTCACCCTTCTTCCAGATACTTCTTGCATTAAAATAGACACACTTCAACCCATCATGCCGACTGCACCTTTGCCCTATCGAGTGCATATCCCTCTTCACAGACTCCCTGCATGCTATATCTGGCTGTTCAATATCTACTCCATCATCTGATCTGTAGCTCCAGTTCCCACCCTGCTGCCAATCTAGTTTAAACGCTTCCATAGAGCTCTCACAAACCTCCCACCCAGGATATTGGTGCCCCAACCCATCCTTCTTGTATAGGTCTCATCTTCCCCAGAAAGGATCCCAATGATCCACATATCTGAAGCCCTCCCTTCTACCTCAGCCCTGTAGCCACTTGCTCTCTATTCCTAGCCTCACTAGAACACAGCCCTGGTAGTAATCCTGAGATTACTACTCTGCTCATCCTGCCTTCCAGTTTCTAATCTAAATCCTTATATTCTTTTTTCTGGTCCTCCTTCCTTTCCCTACCGATGTTGTTGGTATGGATGTGTACCACAACTTCAGGCTGCTCTCCCTCCCACTTAAGAATCCTGTGGACTCAATCTGCGACATCCCTGACCCTGCCACCCGGGAGGCAAAATACCATCCAGGAGTCTTGATCACGACCACAGAATCTCCTGTCTGTTACTCTGACGATTGAATCTCGTGCCACTATTGGTCTCTTATTCTCCCCCATCCCTTCTGAGCCAGAGTCACAAAGCACGTCCTTTTTTCTAAAAGCTGTTCCTTTTCTCAAGGATACTGTGCCCTTGGTTTTTTTTCAGAGGGGTCATAAGATAGCCTAGGCTCTAAATCGACTGGTTTGGTACAGAGATGAAATGGTTTACTGAGAGGCTTTTTGTTCATACACAAACAGATGAGACTTGAGGCTGAAGCTTTTATGTTTTAGAAGTGACCTGTATAATGAAAGGGGGTGGTTAGTCCTAAAAGCTAAAGTCTTGTTTGAGTTATTTCAGTCCAGTTCAGCAGTGGGCTGTGTGGAAACAGGCTGCTAGACTCTCTCTCCTTCTGCCCTTCTAACTTCAACCTGAAAGCCTCTGTTTCATTTTTACTCTATGTTTAAGGGATTTGTTTATTGGGACTGTTGTGTATTTTCGCAACAGCATAACTAAGTCTAGTTTGGATAGACTGAGTTCTATATTCTTTTCTTTCTGCAATTTCATGAATAATTTTTTGTCTGTTTTAAAACCCGATAGTCAACCTAGCTGATGTACTCCAGGTAATTTTCACTGTACACTTATTGAAACAAATTGCAAAGTTATGGTCTGGGCTGTCTGCTTTAGACTGTTTTGAGTGGTCTGGCTTAGTCCATAACAATAGGTCCAGGCTCAGTGCCAGAAACCTGGCCACTGTGGCAATCCCCTTGTAGGTCAGAGGCAGTTGGAGGCAATGGCAGATGGAGTTTAATCCAGACAAGTATGAGTTGATGCATTTTGGAAGGTCAAGTGAAGGTGGAAATTATACAGTGAATGGCAGAAACCTTTGGAGTATTGATATGCAGAGGGATCTGGGCGTGCAGGTGCACAGATCACTGAAGATGGCAGCATCGGGAGATAAGCTAGTCAAAATGCATAAGACATTCTTGCCTCCATTAGAAGGGGAATTGAGTATAAGAATAGACAAGTTAAGCTGCAGTTTTATAAAACTTTAGTTAGAGGTCACATTTGGACTATTGTGTACAGTCCTGGTCACCACACTGCCAGAAGGATGCGCATGCTTTAGAAAGGGTACTGCAAAGGTTTACCAGGATGTTGCCTGGTATGGGGATTTTAGCGATGAAGGAAAGTTGGATAGATTGGGTTTGTTTTCAGCGAATGCAGGAGGTTGAGGGGCGACCTGACTGAAGTTTATAAGATTGTGAATGGCATGAAGTATGAGGCTTTTTTCCAGGATGGAGGGGTTAATCACTACAGGACACAGGTTCAATGTGTGGGTGGGAGTGTTTAAAGGAGATGTGTGAGGCAGGATGGTGAGCACCTGGAAAACGCTTCAGAGGAAGTGGTGGAAGCAGACACAATAGGCAGTATTCAAGAAGCACGTGGACAAATACATGAATAGGAAAGGAATAGATGATATGGATGCTGTAAATGAAGATAGTTTTACTATAGACACGCAAAATGTGTCAGCGTAGATGTGGAGAGCTGAAGGATCTATTCCTGTGCTGAATTGTTCTTTGTTCTTCTTCTCCCCCCCCCCCCCGGGACTATTTATACTCATCTAGCGACTGTGCTTATTTAGACTTCAGTGTCTGCTGTAAGGTTTGCTTTTTTTCTTAAGTCTGACTTTGTGTCCCTTGACATCAGGTCCTGGTCCTACCTTTTGACTTTATGGGAATGTAATTTTTCTGCGTTCTTGTTATTTCCTCTTTGAATGCTTCTCACCACTCTGACAAAGTGTTGCTGGCAAGTTAATCAAAATCACGAGAGGTCCGATCAGAGTAAACGAAGAAAATGCGAAAATATCAGGAACAAGGTGGCACACATCTAAGGTCGTTCATAAAAGAAGCTAAATGATACAAAGAAAATTGTTTTCATACAGTCGAATGGTTAGGATCTGGAGTGCAAGACCTGAGGGAATGGCAGAGATGATTTGAACTGAGGCATGCACAAGTGAATGAGCTATCAACAAAAAATGTGCAGGTCTGTGGGGTGAAAGCTGGAGAATGACACCAAGTGAGACTTTCGTTTAGAATGTCAGAGCAAATATGATGGACAAAATGGTGAGGCCGTGTTAATTTTTCAGGTCAATGACCTTTCATCTGAAAGAAATTGGATATTTCTCCAGCTTTCACTGAGTTTAGAACCATAGTGACTAATTTTCAATTTGAGACCACTGACCAGAAATTATGTTTGCCACAATAAATATAAGAAACATCTAAGCTATAAGATCACACAGTAGTGGTAGCTTTCCAAAGGAACTACTTATCAATATTTAGTTCCATGTGAGAATTTCTTTTTCTATGAAACTAAAGTTTTTGCAGCTGAGATTGATTTGAAGAGTTCAATACTGCTCTTTGCTTTCTTCTTCTATCTGCAGCTTCATGACTGACAGGAGGTCAGATGTGAAGGATAGGTTTCTGACATTGGTTCAAGGTTGGTGTTTAGTATTCAGACTCCATCGGTGACAATGCAGGAATATGCATCATAGACTATGCTTGCAAGAAATCAGTAAAACTAAGTATTTTTTGAGAGCACTTGGAAGGTTTCAAAGCATGCTCCTGCTTAAATTGTCAGCCTGAAGGCATAACATGGTTGATAACCATCAAGCCATATGCTAAAATTGGCATTACGTTTTATTATGAGTAGGATGAGGAGGTAGGCCCTGAGTCTGCCAGTTTGATTTAGGATCAAACCACATGCAAGAACAAAGAACAGTGCAGCTTGTGAACAGGCCCTCCGTCCCACCAAGTCTGCAATGACACATGATGCCTTTCGAAACTAAAAACTTTTTCCTTCAGGTGATTTGAATCACTCTATTCCTGGTTTATTCATGTATCTGTCAAGATGCCTGTTAGACATTGCTTATATCAGCTTCTTTACTACCTCTTCTGGCAGCACATTCCAGACACTTACATTACAGACACTGCATTAAAAATAACTTGCCTCTCACATCTCCATTAAACATTCCCCTTTTTGCCTTAAACTTATGTCCCCCAGCAACTGACATTTCTATCCTGGGGGAAAAACTCTGACGGTCCATTCCATCTATGCCTCTCATAATTCCGTCAACCTCTACTAAGTCACCCCCTCAGCCTCTGATGTTCAAGTGAAAGTGCTATTGGCATTAATCTGATCCATGTGCTACACAACTGAGCTAGATGACTCTTCCATTCAAAGCAGTAGAATGCATGAAATAGAAAATGAGTTAAAGGAAAAGGTACCATTTCTCTCTCTCTCTCTCTCTTTCTGACAGCAACATTCAGACTTCCAAAACCCAAAGCCAACAATGCGTTTTGTTCTTATTCAAAAATCATGGTTGTGTCCTCCATTACAAACCTTCGACTTTTATCCAAGGCATCACTATTCTAAAAATCTTGCTTCGGAAATTAAATTGAGGAAGGCTAGTCATTCAGCACACTGAGAAAGATTAATTTCTTTAAGAACGAGTCATTTATTGAATCATTGATGAATTCAATACTGAAGACCACCTAAAAGAAAAAGTTACATTTGATATATCAGTTGCCTGTTAAGCTATCCAAATATTCAACTGACCTATTGACGATCTGCTAAGTACAATTGCTTGACTCCAGTGGATCCATACAAACACAAAGAATGCTTGGGAAACTCTGCAGGTCTGGCAGCATCTGTGGAGAGGAATATTTCAAGTCTGGTATAACTTGACTTCAGAACCATTGGAGGAGAAAGTGAGGACTGCAGATGCTGGAGATCAGAGCTGAAAATGTGTTGCTGGAAAAGCGCAGCAGGTCAGGCAGCATCCAAGGAGCAGGAGAATTGACGTTTCGGGCATGAGCCCTTCTTCAGGAATGAGGAAAGTGTGTCCAGCAGACTAAGATAAAAAGGTAGGGAGGAGGGACTTGGGGGAGGGGCGTTGGAAATGCAATAGGTGGAAGGAGGTCAAGGTGAGGGTGATAGGCCGGAGTGGGGGTGGGGGCAGAGAGGTCAAAAAGAAGATTGCAGGTTAGGAAGGCGGTGCAGAGTTCGAGGGATTTGACTGAGACAAGGTGGGGGGAGGGGAAATGAGGAAACTGGAGAAATCTGAGTTTATCCCTTGTGGTTGGAGGGTTCCTAGGCGGAAGATGAGGCGCTCTTCCTCCGAACGTCGTGTTTCTATGGTCTGGCGATGGAGGGGTCCAAGGACCTGCATGTCCTTGGTGGAGGGGGACATGCAGGTTCTTGGACTCCTCCATCGCCAGACCATAGCAACATGACAGTTGGAGGAAGAGCACCTCATCTTCCGCCTAGGAACCCTCCAACCACAAGGGATGAACTCAGATTTCTCCAGTTTCCTCATTTCCCCTCCCCCCACCTTGTCTCAATCAAATCCCTCGAACTCAGCACCGCCTTCCTAACCTGCAATTTTCTTCCTGACCTCTCTGCCCCCACCCCCATTCTGGCTTATCACCCTCACCTTGACCTCCTTCCACCTTTCGCAGTTCCAACGCCCCTCCCCCAAGTCCCTCCTCCCTACCTTTTATCTTAGCCTGCTGGACACATTTTCCTCATTCCTGAAGAAGGGCTCATGCCCGAAACGTCGATTCTCCTTTTCCTTGGATGCTGCCTGACCTGCTGCGCTTTTTCAGAACCATTGGAACAATAATGCACATTAAGAGGGAAAATGAGTTTTTCCAACAATTAATCTGATTCGTCATAGGGCAAGAGATAGTTGCAGAAGTCTATTAAAGGAAACAGGTGAATAAAGAGATAGCACACTTAGTTGCTGAGGACATAGAAACAGCACATGGGAAACAAAGAATTTCATTTTATATTGAGTGTAATTAAAGTTTATTCAATAACCACTTAAAATAGATATTTTAAAACATAATTCATAGAAGTGACATATTTGTTCCATAAAAACTATGATTACATTTTATGGTCCTGATCAATTAAATTTGCCTGCCACTTTCCTAATATGATATACTTGGCGATTAGACTCGATTTGTTGCCAAGGAACTGCTGACTGAAGTTTATATATTGCCTGCACAAGCGCAATGTTTCACCATTTTACAGAGGCCTGTGCACATTGCACAAAGCTGTTAGAAAGGCGAAATCAAGACATTTAAGTCCATCAAGTATTCACTTTCCTGACATTGTGGTGAAACTTTACATTCGGATGTGGCATGTTGACAATCCATGCCATTATTTGCTGAAATGCAAAAGAAATGTGGGATAAGTTTTTATGCATTGCTCTCAAAATCATTTTGATATATTAAAAGACAAAATATTTTATATATTCTTTTCAAGAATAAAGCAATGTCAACAAGGCTTTTGGATGCTTTAAGCCATTTCATTTATCAATTCTGACTCATCAATTTCTGTGTCCTATCTTTAACAAAAACTGTTTAAAGTCTTCCGTGTGAAAGCTAAAATGAAAGTTTTAGATCCAGCATTGATCAAAGTGATATGTTTGTGTCTCAAATTGTATCAAGGTTTTGGGAGCTGATGAGTACTTAAACTGTCTTCAGAGAAGGTAAAAACGGCAGTCATGCAGGAACAAACAATATACTGAAAACAAAATTACTCATGTTGGAAGTTGATGTTAGGAATTTATCTTGAGGTGGCAGAAAAATGAACATCTATTGAATTGGCTTCCACAATAGCAAATTTCTCACTTAGCTTCCTTATATAAGATGCCTTGGGATACCGATAGGATTTAGTAGAAGTAATGAATTTAGAATCAAGGAGATGGTGGGAAGTGGTAATATTAATAGACTTGTAATCCAGCGACCCAGGTTCTAGTTTCCCACAAATTTAATTATTGTAGACTTTTTATTATCCGGAAGCTATGGAACCAGGAGTGTGCCGATTGATCAAATATTCTGGATAATCAAGAGATCCACATTATCAGCGTAAAACACACACTAAGTAATACAAGTGTAACGCAGGAGGTAGGCACATCACTGTTATTCTTTATTTACTGCTAAATCATTTAAGTAATAACACAACTTTGTCTTAAATAAAGCTTACCAGCAGAGAGCCTTTGTACTTGCACCCTCAACTGACAACTCGATGTCATGGTACAGAGGAACCTAGATTATCTGAACGACACGGGTGGGGAGTATTTTTTTTGGATAATCGAATGTCGGAAAATTGAATGCTGGATAACAGTTCAGCCAAGCATCAGACTTTGTGATCTTGTTTGGATAATCCGAAGTTCAGATAATTGACATTTGGATAATCGAGGTTCCTCTGTATTTATAGATTGCGGTATTTGAGGAGAAATTGAATCAAATTTAAATCAAATATTTCACGTAGCAGAGGTGCCAGTGTTGGACTGGGTTGGACAAGGTCAACATCACATGACATGGGGTTATAGTCCCACTTGCTTATTTGAAAACACTAGCTTTCAGACCTGATGAAGGAACAGCGCTCCGAAAACCAGTGTTTTCAAATAAATCCATTGGATTATAATCTGGTGTTGTGTGATTTTTGATGTTTCATGTAACCATTCAATTGATCCACAAGTATATTAACATTAAGGTAAATACATTTTAAAAATTTTAATAATTGAACAGAAAAATAAAGTAAACTTTGCGATAGTTGAGGTATATTATTTTTGTTGGTTTATCAAGAGTTCCAGTTCATAAGGTTCAGATTAAAATAAAGTTTGCTGTATTAAACAGAGTCATACAGTCAAATCTGGCTTGAAATTTAGTCTCAGTAACTATGTTCATAAAACTGTCAATGGTTGTTTGGTTAAAAAAGACCAAAAAGAATTCTTGATTCACAGTCGTTTGAACAAGGTAAGTTTTGCATATGTCAGACCTAAATCATCGACATCTTCTCCTAAGACTGCGCTCTTATATTCAAAACTCTCCAGTCAGAAACAGCCTCTCTGTATCCATTTTGTAAAGTCCCCTCCAATCTTGAATGTTTAAATGAGATGAGCTCTCCTTCCTTTAAGCCTCCGAGAATATACACCCAATTTACTGATTTTCTCTCACTCTTCTCTTGAGTTGATATCATGGAAATGACAGGTTAAACTCTGTGAACTCAATTGTAAGTGAAACTCTGTGGCGTATAATCTGACATCATCACCTCTGTAAACCCACATATTGCAAATCAATTTCTCAAAACCTTAATGATTTCAGTATGTGTGGTACTGGCTATGGAATCAAAATTTATCCTCTTGCTACAACTATCAATCAAAACAAGAACCTCTTTTCCTTTCACTTAAAAAAAAAAATCAACATCTACGTATTGCGATGGTTTTCTTCCATTTGATTGTGGAATGAAAAAGACCTTGGCTGGATCATTTCTCATTCTGAGAGCCACTTCACACTTTTCACTAGTAATTCAATATATCTTTGAATACCAAAAATAGCTCCTTGCTATTGCTTTCTACAGACAAATCCATATGCTCTTGATGAAGTACCTCTAACAATCATTTTCTAAACTTTTCGGAGTGATGACTCATACGCCCCAGTTGAGATAGTCCTCATCCTTACTCACTTAAGTTCTATGTGTAAAATCCTCCTGCAATTTCTTATCTTCACTGTTTCAAGATTGGATATTCATTATAATTATGTTCTTTGTTACAAAACATATCCTTGTGTGTTGTTTTTCTAATTTCTCTGGTAGATGCTGGTAAATAATTGCATATGCAAAGTAATTCACAGGTGTATGAAAACCCCAAAGAATGCCTGCATTTTCATGATCTGTTGACTTAAGATATTTGGTCTCATGCTGATAGCTCAGTTCATCATTTGGCTCTTCTTGCTAAAAGTGCTCAGTGAGCACTTCCTGAATGACAGAATGACAGAATGCATTTGAACTTGCGGCATGTATTTCTGTGTTCTTGAAAGGTGAAGATAGGTCAGTAATCCTTGATCCAAAAACTTTGGAACCAACTGTTTTTCAGATACAGTATATTTTCAGTTTTCAGATACAAAGAACATGACAGCCTCCCTTCGGCCCTCCATGCCTGCACCGATCCATATCCTTTATCTAATCTGCCGCTTATTTTCTAAGGGTCTGTATCCCTTTGCTCCCTGTCCATTCATGTATCTGCCTAGATACATCTTAAATGACACTATCGTTCCCACCCCAACACCTCCGCTGGCAAGGTATTCCTGGCACCCACCACCTTCTGTGTGAAGAACCTTCCACGTATATCTCCCCCAAACATTTCCCCTCTCGCTTTGAACTCCCTCTAAGGCCTTCTACTAATCATTTGTGGGCGGCACGGTGGCACAGTGGTTAGCACTGCTGCCTCACAGCGCCAGAGACCCGGGTTCAATTCCCGCCTCAGGCGACTGACTGTGTGGAGTTTGCACGTTCTCCCCGTGTCTGCGTGGGTTTCCTCCAGGTGCTCCGGTTTCCTCACACAGTCCAAAGATGTGCATGTCAGGTGAATTGGCCATGCTATATTGCCCGTAGTGTTAGGTAAGGGGTAAATGTAGGGGTATGGGTGGGTTGTGCTTCGGCGGGTCGGTGTGGACTTGTTGGGCCGAAGGGCCTGTTTCCACACTAAGTAATCTAATCTAATCTCGCAACTAAAAGCAAAATATTTACTTAACTCTTGAACTCATCGTAACATAATCTGCAAAGGAATAGAATCATATTATCTTTATTAAAAATTTGATGGCATCTGTAAACTGCTTTTTTATTTTCTCTGCAATTCGTCTTCTTAAGTCTCCATTTGTTGTTACACTTGCCCCTTAGTTCTATTTGGCTTTGCTCAGGCTGTTTGGATTGTCTCTGAGTTTCATTTCTGCTGCTGGTGATGAAATTACATTTTCAAGTCTTTTGCACCCATTTTCCATGTACTGTTTCTGCTGCTCTCAGACTGAGTACAACTTTTGATCTTCCTGCTCAATAATGATTCAGTTTTTATCTATGCACATTCAAGTTCAAAGTGGTCTATTGTTTTGATCTCGAACATCGAGGTGAATTTTCCCAGAAATTGGTAAAGTGTCAAAGTTTGTAAGTTTCATAGTGGAATTCTTTTTTTCTTTTTCAACTTAGTTGACTCACTGTGTAACTAAAAACAAAGTGCACAACATTCACTAAATCTTGCAAATTGCTCAAACAGCATCAATATTAAATTTAGGAATTTCAAGAGTCTCAAAATGTTCTTCTGTTTTAAATTTCTCAAATTAAACCCAAATATTAATGTTATACATGCTTCATAGCATATTTCTTTTGTGTGTTGACTTCAGTAAGTCTCAAAAGCAAATAACCTGCGTCGAACAAACTTCACTTACACCTGAAGAAGGGCTTATGCCCGAAACGTCGATTCTCCTGTTCCCTGGATGCTGCCTGACCTGCTGCGCTTTTCCAGCAACACATTTTCAGCTCACTTACACCTTTCCAACCGAGAGAGCAGCAGAGAGGACAGTCTGGCAAAATTCTCAGCTCTGACGATTCATGATATTGACAGAAAAGATGAATGTCACGTCAGAAGGCTTGAAAGAAAGTATATTACCTTTTTTAAATTTCCTTTTTGAAAGAAATGGACTCATCTCAAGTTTTAAAATGGCTGCTATCAAACACATGGTGGCATGGTGGTTCAGTGGTTAGCACTGCTGCCTCACAGCACCAGGTACCCGGGTTTGATTCCAGTCTCAGGTGACTGTCTGTGTGGAGTTTGCAGATTCTCTCTGTGTCTGTGTGGGTTTCCTCCAGGTGCTCTGATTTCTTTCCACTGTCCAAACAGCAGTAGGTTAGGTGAATTGGCCATGCTAAGTTGCCCAAAGTGTTCGGCAATATGTAGGTTAGGTGCATAGTCAGAGGAAATGTAGAGTTATAAGGTGGGGTGAATGGGTCTGGGTGGGTTACTCTTTGGAGGGTTGGTGTAGACTTGTAGGGTCAAATGGCCTGCTTCCACACTGCAGGGATTCTATGACAAGGGGGGAACACTGAATTCTTCCAGACATTTTCAGGAATTATTGAGCACAAGCTAACTCATCTCTCTGAATGGCACCTGTCAAACACAAAATGGGAACATTGAATTATTCCAGACATTTCCAGCAATTATTGGGCACTAGCTAACTCATCATCTCTCTGGACTGTCACACCTTCAATTTGCATGAACATACCAGTCAAGCTCACAGGAAGGGACCCCAGGCAATGTGTCTCCATAATAAGTTTAGATTAGAAAGCTATTGAATGCCAGTATGTTGGACGTGGCGCTAATAGACCCTCAGTTAACTTCTATGACACATTATGGTTTCGGATGAGGTGTTATCGAACCAATCCAGTTAACAGAAGGGATTCAACCACAGAGCCCAGTCACATGACTGAAATTGCTAGTTTTGAACGACTTCAATTTTACAGTTTTATTTTTTAACATTATTGTACTTTTAACACTGGAATAAACATAGCATTAGCAACTTCACTCTTAACTAATTTTGATGTCAATGTCTCACAGAGGACTGTGCTCTGGGAAGAATGTCCCAATTTCCCAATTGTAAAACCGCCACTTTAATGACAAATAGACTACATGGGAATTCCAGAAAAATGGATTTCTATATGCAGCCAAGCAAAACGATTTGTATTGAACAGTGTCTTACTGGATTCTAACTGACGTGAACTAATGCAACATCTGCTTTCGAAGTAATTCACAATTTTTGACCTCTTTCCATTTCTTTCTTTCATTTTCTGTCTTTTTTATTCTTTCTTTCTTGACTACATGTCTTTGTAATTGCCTGTGTGTTGGAAACAATTCCCTTGGGTTAACAAATCCCCCAGGTTTTGAATGCATCAATAAACCATCCTTTGCAAAAAAAATTAATACAAAAACTATACCAAAGAAAGCGGACTAGAATTAGCATAGTAATCCTGAGAAAGAGGAATGGGAGTGACTCTAAAGTCATTTGTTGGAACAGGAGTTAGAAATGCTTGTAGTATATTGGGTTCCACTGGCAAAGCAATGAAAATTATAAAGAAAGTGGTCAGATTCAGGGTCCTATGATTTATATCTGAACACTGAAAGGAAGAAACCTGAATTCAAAATAGTGCAAAGAAAATTAACTAAAATGACAGCAAACTTAAAATGGATAAGGACTGATGAAATTTTGCAGAGAATTTCTGGAGAAATATGGGAGGATTTTCATCAAGTTATAACTATATAATTAAAAATTACGTAAGTGGAGCATGTCTGACATTTCTGCATAATACAGGGAAACTGCCATTGTGTTGACATCAAGTCATGCAGTATCTTAATTATCTTAAAATTCACGTTCACTAAAGAGCAGCAATTAAAAAAACACTTGAACACTCACTTACTGGCTCAGTGCACTTCAATACAACAATAAATTCAATTCACAGACAAAAATATAAATTGCAACATGTTGCACCACAGGCCTTCATTACAAAATAAGAATGTCTTTGGATGCCAAGAAGCCACTTTCAGTCTTCCTTTTTTGTCACACACTTAATTCTACCTCGTTGCTAAAATATTAGGAACACTCTGCATGGTTACATTTATTCCCTAGCCTGTGTTTACTCTTCCAAATTTTACCGCTTGCACTTCCCAGACTTTAATCAATCTCATCATTTGTAAATGAGTTTTAATCTTCGTGAAATTTCCTCCCTACTCTTCAACTCTCTACCTGTCTTTGCTTCTTCAAGTAGTTCCTCTTTGATCACCTTTCCTAATATTTCATTATGTGATTCAATGTTAAATTTTGTTCATATGTGTTTTTGTGAAATACCTAGGAAGTCTTCAAGACACACAAAACTGTATAAAAATGCATATTGTTGTTCCTGAACTCAAATGACGCTACACTCTCAGAGCAGACTACACAAATTTATGGTATGATCTGACAAGGGACCAGTAATTCTAATTTTTAAAGGAGTCAATGTCTTAAAATATGATACCAAAGGGACTTACTTGGCAAATAAAGCCACAAGGTTCCATGGTTTTGAGCAAACAACAATGAACTTTACTTTATAACATTTGAATATTAATACCACTACAGTATTTGTGAAACATATAGGATTCTTAACAGGTTTAGGATCATAGATGAAAGCGAGTACTGCAGATGCTGGAGATTAGAGTTGGGAGTGTGGTGCTGGAAAAGCACAACAGGTCAAGCAGCATCCGAGGAGCAGGAAAATCAACGTTTCGGGCAAATGTCCTTCATCAGAAATGAGGGTGGGAGCCTCGGGGGTGGAGAGATAAATGGGATGGGGTGGGGCTGGGTGGAAGGTAGCTGAGTGCGCAATAGGTGGATAGAGGTGGGGTAAAGGGGATTGATCAGGGGAAGGAAGATGGACAGATGGGATGGGTCATGAGGACGGCGCTGAGCTGGAAGGTTGGAACTGGGGTAAGGTGGGGGGAGGCGAAATGAGGAAACTGGTGAAATTCACACTGATGCCATGGGGTTGAAGAGTCCCGAGGTGGAAATGAGGCATTCTTCCTCCAAGCATCAGGTGGTGAAGGAGTGGCGATGGAAGAGGTGCAGGAATTGCATGTCCTCAGCAGAGTGGGAGGGGGAAATTGAAATGTTCGGCTGCGGGGCGATGGGGTTGATTGGTGCAGGTGTCCCAGAGTTGTTCTCTGAAGTGTTCTGCAAGTAGGAGTCCTTTCTCTCCAATGTCGAAGAGACTGCATCGGGAGCAACGAATGCAGTAAATGACATGTGTAGAGGTGCAAGTGAAACTTTGATGGATGTGGAAGGCTCCTTTGGGGCGTTGAACGGAGGTGAGGGGGGAGGTATTCATAGCAACATAGGAGAAGGAGTAGGCAATTCAGCCCCTCAAGCCTGTTCCACCATTCAACAAGATCATGACTGATCTGCAGCCTAACTCCCTATGCCAGTTTGGGTCCATATCCTTTGATACATTTAAATTTAATAATTGATTTGCCATCAATTGCCGTCTAAGGCAGAGAGTTCCAAACATCACTACTCCTTGCATGTAGAAGTATTTTCTAACATCTCCTCTGAATGGTCTGACCATAATCCTTAGACGATATCCCTGATCCTAGAATCCTCAACCAGTAAAAATAGTTTACCTACCCTGTTGTTCCCGGTTAATATCCTGGAAACCTTGCTTACATCGCCTCTTAACTTTCTAATTACTAGACAATGATGTTCTAATTTGTCTAATCTCTCGTCATAACCTAACCCCTGGAATCCAGATGTCATCCTTCTAAACCTGTTTTGAACTCCCTCCAAGGCCAAAACATCCTTCTTAAGGTGTGGTGCCCAGATCTGCTCATAGTACTCAAGGTTTTGTATAACTGCAACCTTGTACACCAGACCTCTGCATATAAAGACCAGCATTCTATTAGACATGTTAATTTTTTTTGCCCCTCTTTATAACATTATAAACAGCTATACACCAGAATCTCCAAATCATGTTGGATATCCACTGTATTTAACTGTGTGCCTACTAAAAATAGCATGATCTACCCTCTTTCAGTCCGATATGGATAACCTCACATCCTGCCAACTTGAGTAAGTACCCATTATTGAACTCTGTTTCCTGCCACTCAAACAATTTGCTATCCATGTCAGTAATTTTCCCACAATTCTATGGGCATTTGGAGTTTAATTCAGATAAATGCGAGGTGCTGCATTTTGGGAAAGCAAATCTTATCAGGACTTATACACTTAATGGTAAGGTCCTAGGGAGTGTTGCTGAACAAAGAGACCTTGGAATGCAGGTTCATAGCTCCTTGAAAGTGGAGTCACAGGTAGATAGGATAGTGAAGAAGGCATTTGGTATGTTTTCCTTTATTGGTCAGAGTATTGAGTACAAGAGTTGGGAGGTCATGTTGCGGCTGTACAGGACATTGGTTAGGCTACTGTTGGAATATTGCGCACAATTCTGATCTCCTTCCTATCGGAAAGATGTTGTGAAACTTGAAAGGGTTCAGAAAAGATTTACAAGCATGTTGGCAGGGTTGGAGGATTTGAGCTATAGGGAGAGGCTGAACAGGCTGGGGCTGTTTTCCCTGGAGCGTCGGAGGCTGAGGGGTGACCTTATAGAGGTGTGCAAAATTATGAGGGGCATGGATAGGGTAAATAGGCAAAGTCTTTTCCCTGGGGTGGGGGAGTCCAGAACTAGAGGGCATAGGTGTAGGGTGAGAGGGGAAAGATATAAAAGAGACCTAAGGGGCAAATTTTCACACAGAGAGTGGTACGTGTATGGAATGAGCTGCCAGAGGAAGTGGTGGAGGCTGGTACAATTGCAACATTTAAGAGGCATTTGGATGGGTATATGAATAGGAAGGGTTTGGAGGGATATGGGCCGGCTGCTGGCAGGTGGGACTAGATTGGGTTGGGATATCTGGTCGGCATGGACGGGTTGGACTGAAGGGTCTGTTTTCATGCTGTACATCTCTATGACTCTATAACTAATGGTCTCTTGTGTGGGACTTTATCAAAAGCTCATATAAACAGCATCCATTGACTTACACTGTCCATCAGGTTTGTCACCTCTTCCAAAAATACTCTATGAAGTTTGTTAAGCATGACCTACCCTTCATGAATCCATTGTGACTCTCTGATAAACCAAAATCTTTTGAGGCGATCAGTTACTCTCTCTGATTATAGACTCCAACAATTTCCTGATCACAGATGTCAGACTAAATGGTCCATAATTCCAATTATTCCCTCCATCACCCTTCTTAAAGTACAGAATGACATGAGCAGCTTTCCACTTCAGAGTTACAACATAGAGTGTAGAACTTTGAACAGCATAGGACAGGAACAGGCCCATCGACTCACGATGTTGTGCCAAATGTGATGCCAAGTTAAACTAATCCCTTCTGGCTGTCCATGGCTCATATCCTTCCATTACCTGTTTATTTATGTACTTATCTAAAAGTCTCTTAAACACTCCCATCGTATCTGCACCTCCATCACCACTCCAGGCACCCACCCCTCTATGTAAAAACGTGCACCTCATCTCTTTTGAACATTCCCTCTCTTATCCTAAATGCATGTCTTCAAGTATTAGGTTATTACAATAGTTACGACTCCTAAATCCAGGGAACTCTGAAAATTATGGTTACAGCGTTAGCAAAGTGCTCTCCTACCTTTTTCGACAGCCGTGGATGGAAACCATCAGGGCTGTGGATTTGTCACTCTTCACTTGCATTCATTTCCCCATTATTCATGATTTGCTTAAGCTAATTTTATTTAGACCTTTAATTTCTTTGGGCATCCTATTCTCCTTTGCTGCTGTGAATAATGAAACAAATTAATTATTCAGCATGTCTGTCATTTTCCCGCGGTCATTGATATTATCCCAACTCTCAGCCTTCAGTGAGTCAATAATACTCTCAACCAGCCGATTTACCTTCATATAATTATAAAACCCCTTCTTATTGTCTGTTATGTCCCTTGCAAGTTTCCCTTCATCAGGCTTTTTAGCTGGTCTCATCAGCCACTTTGTGGCCCTTTGTTGGTCTTCATATTTCATCCATTTTGTGAGATCTGCACAGGTTTTTTTAAACCCTTGGCCTGACAGAGTAAATGCTGGGAGGATGTTTTCCCTTCAGAATAAAGGGGCTCCAATTTTAAGACTGAGATGAGGAGGAATTTCATTCTCAGAGTTGTGAGCTTTTAGAACTCATTGCCATAGAGCTGTGCAGGCAGAGTCCTTGTGCAAGACTGAGATAGATTCTTGATCAGGCAGGGAATCAAGGGTATGAAAGTGTATGTGAGGAATGCAATTTCAGCTATGATCCTATTGAATAGTAGAGTAGACTTGAAATTGCCTATTCCTGTTACTATTTCTTAAGGTCTTATAGTCTAAAACGCACTTCTAACATCAAAATTAAATATGTAATAAATAGGAGTTTATAAACTCATGTTTATAGATAAGGTGAATGATAGGTATCTTTTCCCTGTGCTGGGAGATTTCAAGACTAAGGGGCTTATATACTAAGGTGAGAGGGGAGAGATTTAAAAAAGACATGAAGGGTGATTTCTTTTATGCAGAGAGTGGTTTGTGTATGAAATGAACTTCTACAGGAAGTGATGGATGCCAGAAAGTTCTGTTTAAAAGTCATTTGGATACATACATAAATATTTGGAGGAATATGAGCCAAGAACTGAGAGTTGGGACTAGTTTAATTTGGGATCATGGTTGGCGTGGACTGGTTGGACTGAAGAGTCTGTTTCCGCTCTGTAAGCAATAGACTGTGATTGAACACCTCATCGCGCATTAAATGGAAATGCAATGAAGGTAGATTCCATAGATTCCTCAGCAATTTCCTGAGATGGAATGATACAGTGGGTCATCAAATTTCATTATATTCATGGATGATTATATTTCTTTGATTTTGCTGATTGAACATTGAAACTCCTATCAAAAGCCTCTCTGTCATGGACTGTTCCTATCCCAGTATTCCACCCTTATTTTCCTGGGTCTATATTCTCCAGGACTCCAGTAGTCACTCAAGCATAATTCCAGCTTTTCATTGACAGCTTGCGTCACTGGTCCAGCACTGCCCCCTGGATTTTTGGCAGAGCTTCAATCTTGCACGAGGGAATATGGTTTGTGAGGCTTGCAATTACATTGAAGCATTTATGCTCACTGGCTTATTCTGATGCTCTCAGAAGTTTATAGGGTTTATAGAATCCCTACAGTATGAAAACAGGCCCTTCAGCCTAAGAAGTCCACACCGATCCTCCAAAGAGTAATCCACCCAGTACCATTCCCCTTACCCTATATTTACTCCTGATTAATGCATGTAACCTACACATCCCTGAACACTATTGGCAATTTAGCACAGCCAATTCACCTAACCTGCACATCTTGGACTGTGGGAGGAAACCTGAGCACCCAGAAGAAACCCACGCAAACACGAGAAGAATGTGCAAACTCCACACAGATAGTCGCCCAAGGCTGGAATTGAACCGGGGTCTTTGCTGCTGAGGCAACAGTGCTAACCACTGTGTCGCTCCCTCAGCTCAACTCAGGTCTCTCATCTCAGAGCCAATAAACTTGCCACTTTTTCAACACCCAGAGCATCATCTGAATCCTGTCTCCAACACTTTGTTGTCTAATAATTCCAAGAAACTTATCCTGCATCCGAAAATAACAGAGCTACCCAGTTGCTCTTGATACCTGACCAAGCCAGAATTTGTATAGTTTGGCTGCCTTCCCAACAGAACAGTTAACTACAGCAGTATTAACATGGAATCTTTGTTTCCTAAGTGGTCATGGATTGTTGACTTGCTCAGTACAAACTTTGGATACAAAGAGAGGATTTCACCAAAAGTTGTGGTTAAACGATCACTTCTTAGATTAATGTAAAACTGTGTTAAGTATGTGTTTAGTCAAATAAATATAACAAGCACATTAAGAACTGAAAAAGCTGCAGATGCTATAAATCAAACCAAATCAGAAGCTACTGGAAAAGCTCAACATGTCTGGTAGCATCTGTGGAGAGAAATCAAAGTGAATGCTTCAGATCCATGAACTTTGATTTCTCTGCATAGGTGCTGCCAGACCTGCTGAGCCCTTCAAGCAACTCCTGTTTTTAATAAAAAGTACTTTCTTGGGAAGATGGTCAGAACAGAACAAGGGAAGCCAGCTACTGAGACGAGAGAGATAGCATGGAGTTCTTTTGCTCCTGCTTATCTCATGGAGAGCTTTCTGTGCAGTTTGGATGCAGACTGTTTTCCAACGTTAAATTGAATTGCTTATCATGTACTTTGTTTCACACACCTAGTGCAAAGCATGTCAATTTCCATGATCAATTTCCACTATTACTGTTTGTGCAACTCTGCTGCATGAGATTCGCTGTCATAATTCATGGTTCTCTATGTTAGAATGACAATGACCACATTTCAAAAGAACATCATTGGCTGTTGTTTTATTCATTCATATGATGAAGTCTTCATTGACAGTGTCAGCATATAAGTCTATCCCTAATTGCCCTTGAGTGTGTGCTGGTTTGCCTTCTAGAGTTGCCTTCTAGAGCTGCTGCAGTTCATGTACTGTGGGTAAACCTGTAATGACTATTAGGACCATAAGGTCAATCAGATATCATAAATTAATTGAGTACAATTTGTCAGCATTTGGCGCATATGCTTCTAAACCCTTCATATTCATGTACCCATCCAAATGCCTGTTAAATGTTGCAATTGTACCATCCTGTACCATCTCCTCTTGCAAGTAGTTTCCTAGATGCACCACCACCTGCATGAGAAAAGTTGCCCCTCAGGTCCCTTTGATAGCTTACCCCCTCATTTTCAACCCATGTCCTCTAGTTTTGGACCCCCTTACACTGGAAAAAGACTTTGGTTGTTCACCCTGTCTATGCAATTCATGGTTTATAAAAACCTCTATCTTCTGATGCTCCAGGGAAAAAAAAGCCCCAGCCTGTTCAGTCTCTCCTTATAACTTAAATTCTCCAATCCCAGTAAAATCCTTGAAAATCTTTTCTAATCCCTTTCAGGTTTAAGGACATCTTTAATGTAGCAGGGAGAGCAGAATTGAATGCAATATTCTCAGCCCATTGAATCTGCTCCATCATTCGATCACAGATGATATGTTTTTCAATTCCATTCTTTTGCCCTCTTTTCATTTACCTTGATTAGATTAGATTACTTACAATGTGGAAACAGGCCCTTCGGCCCAACAAGTCCACACCGACCCGCCGAAACGCAACCCACCCATTCCCCTACATTTACCCCTTTACCTAACACTACGGGCAATTTAGCATGGCTAATTCACCTGACGTGCACATCTTTTGGACTGTGGGAGGAAACCAGAGCACCCGGAGGAAACCCACGCAGACACGGGGAGAATGTGCAAACTCCACACAGTCAGTCAGTCACCTGAGTCGGGAATTGAACCCGGGTCTCTGGTGCTGTGAGGCAGCAGTGCTAACCACTGTGCCACCGTGATCTTCTTAACAATCAAGAATCTGTATATCTGTCTTAAATACACTTAATGATATTGCCTCCATAGCCTTCTGAGGCAATGATTTTGAAAGATTCACTTGTCTTTGGCTGAAGAAATTCCTCCTTATCTTAGTTCTAAAGGGTCGTTCCCTCACTGAGATTTTGCCCTTGGGAAGGCTGCATTGATATGGAGGGAATTCAAGATTTTGACCCAGCCACAATGAAGGAATGGAATGTATTTCCACGTCTGCATGGTGAGTGGCTTAAGGGCACTTGAAAGTGAAGGTATGCTTATGTACCTACTGCCCTTGTCCTCCGAGATGGAAGTGGTTGCAGGTTTACGGGTCAGTATATGGATCTTTGGTGAATTTCTGCAGTGCATCTTGTAGATAGTAGGCAAAAGTGAGGACTGGAGATGCTGGAAATCAGAGTCTAGATTAGAGTGGTGCTGGAAAAGCACAGCCGGTCAGGCAACATCCGAGAAGCAGAAGATTTTCCTCAGTGGTGAAGGCAGTGGATACTCATGGATATGGTTGGTGTCAAACCTCTTAAGTGTTGATAGGAGCTGCACTCATCCAGACAGTGGGAAATATTACATCACACTCCTGACTTGTGCCTTGTAGATGGTGGCGAGGCCTTGGAGAGTCAGGTAGTGAGAGTCTTGCTGCTATATTCTTAGCATCTGACCTGCTCTTGTAGCCATTGTATTTTTATGATGAGTCCAGTTGAGCTGATGGTAAATGGTAGCTCCAACAATGCTGGTTGTGGGGGCTTCAGTGATGATGACACTGTTGAATTTCAAGGAACAGTGGATTAGATTGCCTCAGATTGGAGATGGTCATAGCCTGGCATTTGCATGGTTTGAATGTTACTTTGTAGTAATGTATTTGGTAATAAATTTCATATGTTCACTATATACTGAGTGAGGTCATTTCTCCTCACTCCAGTCCAAAAACGGCCTACCCCATATCTTGAGATTATGAGATGGTTTTAGACACCACAAACTAACACCTCCCCCCACCAAACACCCAGCCCTTGCTGGCCTGATCAGAGAAGCATCATCCCTCTGTCCAGCCCTTTGAAAATTTTATATGTTTCAATTATTTCCCTTCTCATTTTTCCAAACTCCAGTAAAAGCAAGCCTAGTCAATCCAGTCTCTCCTCATATAGCAATTCTGCTCTCCCAGGAACCAGTCTGGAAATCGTTTGCTGGAATCTCCTTGCAGAATTATTTCATTTCTGATGCCAGGAAACCACATGTAATAATTCAGGTGTGGTTTTGTCGAGGCCCTGTACAGCTGCATTACCCATCCTTGTTCATGTACTCAAATCCCCTCTTAATGAAGGCCAACAAACCATTTCCCTTCCTAAGCGTTTGTTGCACCAAATACTATTTTTCCAATGAGTGGTATGCGAAAATATCCAAGTGTCCTTGAGTATCAATGTTTGCAATCTATCATCATTTAAATAGTACTCTGCCAATCTGTTCTTGCTGTTTGTTCAAACAATGTTTTACAAGCTTGGTATGTGTTTGTATTTTCAGTTGAGAGAAGCCTGTTAAGAGATAGCCTGCACATTTCAAGTCTCCAATTTCTGAAGCATTTTTGCAGGGAATTTGATCTGGAACCTGATTGCCCTATTGAAGACAGACTGGAAGACTTCTCAATAGTGTATAATCTGAGCCAGATGTGTCTGCCAAGATCCCAGAGATGACTGTCTATATTTTGTAACAATCTTCCATACATTCCAGATTAGATCAGCAGATCAACAGCCCATCTAAATGTCTTAACTCATTAAAATAAATTGTCTTCAAGAGCTATAGAATTTTTTTCCCTGCACAGAGAAATCATGAATGTTGCTTTACTATGCACATGTATATACCTGTTTGTGTGATGTGTGTGATGTGTGTATGTGTGTGTGTATGCACATTTTGGCTAATTTAGAAGGATAAATGTTTCTATTTTAACCTTAAAAATTGTACTAAGCATTTTTTCATCTTCAGTAAACAAAGCTGTTTTATGACAAATTAATATTTTGCCTTGATTGAAATAAAATCTAGTTAATGGATTTTTAAAAATAATGATGATGATTACATTTATGGTTGTCTTATGGAGTAGTTTGACTACAGAAAAGGGATATACTCATCCCATCTCAGTCAACAGTATCAAATACTTTTCAATATTCCAAGGTTGGGAGAAAATGAGAACTGCAAATGCTGAGATCAGAGTCGAAGAGTGTGGTGCTGGAAAAGCACAGCCAGTCAGGTAGCATCCGAGTAGCAGGAGAATCGATGTTTCATTGATTCTCCTGCTCGTCATATGCTGCCAGACTGACTGTGCTTTTCCAGCACCACACACTTCTACAATATTCCAAGGTTATTAAATAAATCTATCTAAATACAGTATAACCTCGATTATCTGAACATCAATTATCTGAATTTCAGATTATCTGAATAAGATCTCAAGGTACCATTAAACACTATCCATTATCCAAACAATCCATTATCTGAACTCTGTTATCCAAATAAATACTCCCTGCCTACCTTGCTGGGATAATTGAGGTTGCTCTGCATTGTTTTCTCTCCTTGCTAAGATTTTTAAAAGTCTGCTATAAGCCCTAAGCATATAGGATATATGATATAGGAAATCCTAGTAAAAATGAAATTATTTAAGCTGGAACATATCATTTCAGGAGAAATCTGGCGAATATGACCTTGAATTAAAAATGGATATAACTGAGATATTACTGAACCAAAGTGTTGAGTCTGCTTTTTCTCCACAGATGTTGCCAGACTTGCTGAGGTTCTCTAGCAACTTCTATTTTTGTATCAGATTTCCTGCATCCAGTTTTGTTTTTTGGTTTAGTGCTTATCTCAAGGTGGCATCTGTTCAAGTTACATGCATCTTGAAGAAGTTCTGCTCCTCTCTGACTTGATTCCCATTCTAATCTTTCTTCTTGTTCACCATCATTACTTTTGTGGTTGCTCCAAGTGTTTGCCAGGATCTTTGCCAGTCAGGTCACATTCCTCAGCGGCTGCTTCTGGTTCAGACTCACCTCACCTGGATTCCAACTGATATTTCATCCTCATGTTCTGAATCCACCCAGGATCACATGTATCACCACAATGCATAACATCTTCTGAAGAGGTTTCACTGCATCAGAAATGTTGCCTCTGCTTTCACTCTCCAGATGTTGCCAGACCTGCTGAATTTCTCCACCAATTTATGGGTTTGTTGTGGATTCAACTATAAGTGGACTTAACCAGACGCAGCTGTGAGGGCTTGGCTCACTAGTGTGTAATGGACAATCATCTGCAACTTTACTTGAGGTATGTTATTAAGGTCTATATCCTAAAAGTGACAACTCACGTGCTGAGTTCCTAATGCTGTTTGCAAGGCACAAATTAGAAGTGTGATGGAATATTCCCAGATTGTCTGGAAACAGCAGCTTCATAAACACAAGAAGCTTGACATCATCCAGAACAAAACAGCCTGCCGATTGGCACCATATCCACAAGCATCCACCATTGATGTTCAGTCACAACAATGTGTACCGTGTTCAAACTGCTTGGCAGAACAAAGAACAAAGAACAAAGAACATTACAGCACAGGAACAGGCACTTCAGCCCTCAAAGCATGCATCAATCTAGATCCTCTATCTAAACCTGTTGCCTATTTTTTAACGGTCTGTATCCCTTTGCTCCCTACCCAGTCATGCATCTGTCTAGATACATCTTAAGTGACGCCATCATTCTCACCTCTACCACCTCAGTTGGCAATGCATTCCAGGCATCCATCACCATCTGTGTGAAGAAATTTCCCCATATATCTCCCCTAAACTTATCCCCCCTCACTTTGAACTCATGACCACTAGTAATTGAGTCCTCAACTCTGGAAAAATGTTTTTTGCTATCTACCCTGTCTGCACTTTCCATGATTTTGTAGGCCTCAATCAGGTAACCCCTCAACCTCCTTCTTTCCAAAGAAAATAATTCTAATCTCCTCATAACTTGTACCTTCCATAACAGGCAACATCCTGGTGAACCTCCTCTGCACCCTCTCCAAAGCATCCACATCCTTTTGGTAATGTGATGACCAGAACTGTAAGCAGTATTCCAAATGTGGCCAAACCAAAGTCTTATACAACTAACATGACTTGCCAACTCTTGTATTCAATACCCCATCAGATGAAGGAAAGCATGCCGTATGCCTTATTGACCACCCTACTGACTTGTGTTGCCATCTTCAGGGAACAATTCCCTCAATCAACATTTTCAACTCTTCAAAGAATTCTATTAAGTTTGCAATACATGACCTTCCATGAACAAAACCATGCTGCCTATCACTGATAAGCTCATTTTCGTCCAAATGGGTATATATCCTATTCCTCAGTATTTTCTCCAGTAACTTCTCTACCACTGACGTCAGGCTTACAGGTCTGTAATTACCTAATTTATCCCTGCTACCCTTCCCAAACAAGGGGACAACATTAGCAATTCTTCAGTCCTGTGGGATCTTCCCTGTCTTCAAGGATGCTGCAAAGATATCTGTTAAGGCTCCACTTATTTCCTCTCTCGTTTCCTTCAGTAAGCTGAGATAGGTCCCATCCAGACCTGGGGACTTGTCCTCCTTAATGCCTTTTAGAATACCCAACACTTCTTCCTTTCTTATGTCAACTTGACCTAGAGTAATCAAAGATCTATCCCTAACCTCAACATCCGACATATCCCTCTCCTCAGTAAATACAGTTGCAAAGTAGTCATTAAGAATCTCACCCATTTTCTCTGACTCCACATATATTTTTCCTCCTTTGTCCTTGAGTGGGCCAACCCTTTCCCTAGTTATCCTCTTGCTCCTTATATATGAATAAAATTTTGGGGTTTCCCTTAATCCTGCTCAATAAGGATATCTCGTGACCCCTTTTAGCCCTCTTAATTCCTCATTTCATATTGGTCCTACATTCCTAATATTCTTCTAAAGCTTTGTCTATCTTTTGTACGCATCCTTTTTCCTCTTAGTTTGTCTCACAATTTCACCTGTCATCCATGGTTCCCTAATCTTGCCATTTCTATCCCTCATTTTCACAGAAACATATCTCTCCTGAACTCTCATCAACATCTCTTCAAAAGTCTCTCCCATATCAAATGTGGATTTTCCTTCAAACAGCAGCTCTCAATCTACATTCCCCTGCTCCTGCTGAATTTTGGGATACTTAGCCTTCTCCCAATTTAGCATACTCTTCCTTTCGGACCACTCTCGTCTTTGTCCACGAGTATTCTAAAACATATGGAATTGTGATCACTGTTCTGAAAGTAATTCCCTACTGAAACTTCAACCACCTGGCTGGGCTCATTTCCCAACACGAGGTCCAGTATGGCCCCTTCCCAAGTTGGACTTCTTACATGCTGCTCCAGAAACCACTCATGGATGCTCCCTATAAATTCTGCTTCATCCAGACCTCTAACACAAAATGAATCCCAGTCAATTTTGGGAAAATTAAAATCTCCAATCACTACCACCCTGCTGCTCCTACACCTTTCTATGATCCCTCTACATATTTGTCCCTCTATCTCATATTCACTGTTGAGAGGCCTGTAGTACAATCCCAACATTGTTACTGTATCCTTTTTATTTCTGAGCTCTGAATTCAACAAAGATCCTGAGACAGAACCTTCCAAACCCACGACCACTGACATCTACAAGCACAAGGGCAGCAGATACATGGGAACACTACCACCTTCAAATGCCCTGTAAGTGTTTCACCATCCTGACTTGAAAATATATTGCTGTTCCTTCACTGTTGCTGGGTCAAAGTCCTGAAATTCTTTCCATTAGGGCATTGTGGATTGACTGACCATACGTGGATTGCAGTGGTTCAAGAAGGCAGCTCACCACCACCTTTGCAAGGGTAATTAGAAATTGGCAATAAATGCTGTCTCAATCAGTGATGCCCACATTCCCCAAGTGAAAAAAAAAACAAAAATAAGACACTTGACAAGATTCTGAGAACATACATTAAGTTACTTGTGCTCCCAAATGTTTTTACACATCAGTATTGTCTCCTGTGAGTCAGAAGGTTGTGGGCTCAATGAATTGCCAGCTAAATACTGATGTTCATAGAGTTCTATTAGAACAGGGTAACATATGGTCTTGGTCTTCTGGTGAGCATTCTTCCCTTTGTCAAGGTCATAAACAATGTAGATTAAATTCTTTTCTATCTTTTTGCTGCAATCAAGACTTTGTTATATTTACTTTTGCAAGGAGGTACAAAAATGCATGCCTTTTCTTTGATAATGTTAAGATCAGCTGAACAGTTTCAAAAGTGCCCATTCAACAGATAACACAATCAAACCTTTTCATCTTGATGTTTGATAAACATAGCCGGGAGGGTTAAGCTGCCTCCTCCATTTGTTTTCAAACATACATAAATGAAAGGATCCCAGGCGATGTATGCGTTATTTCTTTATATCACTCTGACTAACCTCATAATGCCCACTGTGTTAATTGGTATGGCATATAATGATTGCAGCATGCACAAAAATGTTTTCTAAAAATACCCATGTTTGTTGACACACTCCCATATGCAGTAACAATTTTACAAAACTGGAAAATGATATGTCGACCAGTGCCTTTGAAACAGTAATTTACAGCATTCTCCTGAAGCATTGGAATAAACTTTCAATCTCATGGGAATATATTTCCAAGCAAAGTGTCAATGGACACACCGTTATGAACAGAACCCTCTACACCTATGAAATTTTAATGAAGGGGTAGATTATTCTATAGCTCTCAGGTCAAAGCCTTAGAATGGATTGTGTGGTAGATGGTTTCTGGTGAGAATATCAATGCCAAAAGCTAATATACCTGTGTAGTAAACTTGAAATGTGCACCATCTGTTTCATTTAACCACTAGAGAACATTTTCCTTTTTGCATATTTCATAGAGGCTATTTAGTGGCAGATATTGTGCAGCATCAAAATACAAGATGGGGAAATGAATGCATTCTGATAAGCATATTGAGCCAGTTCCTCACCATCTTTGTACCGAGGACTAGAATCCTAAATGAGTTGGATGTCAACCATTGCTCAGTCGCAGCTATCTCAAGCTGGAGGTCGTTGGGTCACATTCCACTTCTGACACTTGGGCACAGACTCAAAGGTGATGGCTCAGTGGAACATTGAGAGACTGCTGCACTGTCTTTCAGGTAACATGTTAAAACAAGATTCGTAGCGCCATCTCAGCTGGATATAGCATTATGTTGAGGTAAAACTGGAGAATTTCAATGCCCGAGCGAACATTTATCCCTCAACCAAGATTACTGAAACATATTATCTTGTCACAAACACATTGCAATTTGTGGGAGTTTACTATATGCAAATTGGTTGCTGTTTCTTCTTGAATTATAACAGCAGCTACGCTTCATTGACGATAGAGTGCTTTGGAATAGTCTGAGATCCTGAGACTATTAAATATTTTCTTTCCCTGTTTATCTCCACTTCTACCTCTCTTTCTCATTTCCATTACTGTCTGTCGCTCATTCTTTAGTGTTAGGTGAAGGGGTAAATGTAGGGGAATGGGTTTGGGTGGGATGCTCTTCGGAGGGTTGGTGTGGTTAGCACTGCTTCCTCATAGCGCCAGACATTAAACAGTGGTGTGGACTTTGATCACGCAGTGCGAGCCTGACGAAATCTTCAGCTGTATAAGTCAACAGCCATCTGAGAAGGAGGAAGAAGGAAAAACTCCAATGTGAAAACTTGGAGTGCATCTTGAAATGTTTAGCAACTCTAAAGCAAATAGAGACTTTCAGCTTCCACAATGCAGCAGTCAGCAGTGAAAATAGCTGCAGAAGCAATATCAGCACTAAGCCTGCATTTTGAAATTGAAAAAAAGAAAAAATATTGACAAATGTTGAAAATGCTTATGTAGACCCACATCAAAGGTGCATGGCGAGAAATTTGATCATAAATCCTGGATCAAGTTGTAGATATTGAATACCTAAGGGAAGTTAAGTCCATTCGAGGAAAGGAGAAAATGTTTACATTTAATGAAAAGTTCTAGGCTGAAAAGCTAAAAAAAGGATTAAGTTGCAATATTTAGAGTCATAGAGTCATAGACATGTACAGCACAGAAACAGACCCTTCGGTCTGACCCGTCCACTAGATATCCCAACCCAATCTAGTGTCACCTGCCAGCACCCGGCCCATATTCCTTTAAACCCTCCCTATTCATATACCCATCCAAATGCCTCTTAAATGTTGCAATTGTACAGCCTCCACCATTTCCTCTGGCAGCTCATTCCATACACTCACCACCCTCTGCATGAAAAAGTTGCCCCTTAGGTCTCTTTCATACCTTTCACCTCTCACCCTAAACCTATGCCCTCTAGTTCTGGACTCCCCGACCCCAGGGAAAAGACTTTGTCTACTTATCCTATCCATGTCCCTCATAATTTTGTAGACCTCTAAGGTCACCCCTCAGCCTCCAATGCTCCAGGGAAAACAGCCCCAGCCTATTCAGCCTCTCCCTATAGCTCAAATCCTCCAACCCTGGCAACATCCTTATAAATCTTTTCTGAACCCTTTCAAGTTTCACAACATCTTTCTGACAGGAAGAAGACCAAAATTGCGTGCAATATTCCAACAGTGGTCTAACTAATGTCCTGTACAGTCGCAATATGCCCTCCCAACTTGTGTACTCAATACTCTGTCCAATAAAAGAAAGCATACCAAATGTCTTCTTCACTATCCTATCTACCTGCGAATCCACTTTCAAGGAGCTACAAACCTGCACACCAAGGTCTCTTTTTTAGCAACATTCCCTAGGACCTTACCATTAAGTGCATAAGTCCTGCTAAGATTTGCTTTCCCAAAATACAGCACCTTGCATTTATCTAAATTAAACTCCATCTGCTACTTCTCAGCCCATTGGCCCATCTGGTCAAGACACTATTGTAATCTGAGGTAACCCTCTTCGCTGTCCACTACACCTCCAATTTTGGTGTCATCTGCAAACTTACTAACTGTACTTCTTATGCTCACATCCAAATCATTTATGTAAATGACAAAAAGTAGAGGACCCAGCACCGATTCTTGTGGCACTCCACTGGTCACAAGCCTCCAGTCTGAAAAACAACCCTCCACTACCACCCTCTGTCTTCTACCTTTGAGCCAGTTCTGTATCCAAATGGCTAGTTCTCCCTGTATCCCATGAGATCTACCCTTGCTAACCAGTCTCCCATGGGGTAGAACATAGAACATTGAACATAGAACAGTACAGCACAGAACAGGCCCTTCAGCCCACAATGTTGTGCCGACCATTGATCATCATGTATGCACCCTCAAATTTCTGTGACCATATGCATGTCCAGCAGTCTCTTAAATGTCTCCAATGACCTTGTTCCACAACTGCTGCTGGCAACACATTCCATGTTCTCACAACTCTGTGTAAAGAACCTGCCTCTGACATCCCCTCTATACTTTCCTCCACCAGCTGAAAACTATGACCCCTCGTGTTAGCCATTTCTGCCCTGAGAAATAGAGTCGATAGCCAGAGACTATCTATGCCTCTCATTATCTTGTATACCTCAATTAGGTCCCCTCTCCTCCTCCTTTTCTCCAATTAAAAAAGTCCGAGCTCAGTCAACCTCTCTTCATAAGATAAGCCCTCCAGTCCAGGCAGCATCCTGGTAAACCTCCTCTGAACCCTCTCCAAAGCATCCACATCTTTCCTATAATATGGCGACCAGAACTGGTCGCAGTATTCCAAGTGCAGTCTAATCAAAGTTTTATAGAGCTGCAACAAGATCTCACGACTCTTAAACTCAATCCCCCGTTAATGAAAGCCAAAACACCATATGCTTACTTAACAACCCTGTCCATTTGGGTGGCCATTTTAAGGGATCTATGTACCTGCACACCAAGATCCTTCTGTTCCTCCATACTGCCAAGAATCCAATCCTTAATCCTGTACTCAGCTTTCAAATTCGACCTTCCAAAATGCATCACCTCGCAATTATCCAGGTGGAACTCCATCTGTCACCTCTCAGCCCATCTCTGCATCCTGTCAATGTCCCGCTGCAGCCTACAATAGCCCTCTATACTGTCAACGACACCTCCAACCTTTGTGTCGTCTGCAAACTTGCTGACCCAACCTTCAATCCCCTCATCCAAGTCATTAATAAAAATTACAAACAGTAGAGACCCAACGACAGAGCCCTGTGGAACACCACTCACCACAGATCTCCAGGCAGAATATTTTCCTTCTACTACCACTCGCTGTCTTCTGTTGGCCAGCCAATTCTGTATCCAGACAGCTATGTTCCCCTGTATCCCATTCCTCCTGACCTTTTAAATAAGTCCACCATGGGGAACCTTATCAAATGCCTTGCTGAAGTCCATATACACCACATCCACAGCTCGACCCTCATCAATTTTTCTAGTCACATCTTCAAAGAACTCAGTCAAGTTTGAGAGACATGATTTACCATGTATAAAGCCATGTTGACTATCCATAATTAGTCCTTGTTTTCCAAATAGATGTACATCCTGTACCTCAGGATTCCCTCCAACAACTTGCCCACCACCGAGGTCAGGCTCACAGGTCTATAGTTCTCTGGCTTGTCCTTACCCACCCTTCTTAAAATGAGCATCGATTAGTCATTTGTTCCGAAAAAGAATCTTGCTTTTCCTAAAAATTATATAATCTGTCCAATTATTATATCTTGTAGTCATCAGGTTAATCTGCAAGAATGCAAATGTAAAGAGTAAACAACATTAAAGTGATGGAGAAGAAACTGCTGATTGGTCGGCTGCAGTTTTACGCTAACTGTCAGTCATCATTAACTAGTGTATTCTTCATGGTGATACCTTTACTGACAAAAGTCTAACTACTAACCAATCAGCACTCTCTTCTTGTATACTATAAATGTTATTTTCCCCGGGGTCACTACGAAATTTGGAAATCTCAACTGGTAAGATTTGCAATTTTGGCCTTTTGTTTTCTGTGTGGTTATACTTGCAGACCTGCATCCTGGCCAGGCATAACCTTCATCCTTCTTTGCTTATCATGAAGTGCATCCTGTATCTTGAAGGATTTTAATAGACGGTGAGTTGTGGAGATCATTCATAATTGACTTCTGAGTATGGTCTATTGATAATAGCCTCACATCCAGAGATGTAGCTCTGAGGCGATGTCTTCAGTTTAGGGTTTCCACAATGTCTTCAGTTGAGGGTAATTAGTTGTTTCCAAAAACTGATTTGGAGAAAGTGAGTTCTGGTTCATGGAGCAATGTCACCAGTACCAAAGGAAGTGAAACGTATTACAATCTTTTAAGCAGTAGAAGTGGGGAAGTATAGAGGATTTGAAAAGAAACAGTGGGGACAAGAGATAATTGTGCAAAGATCAAAAAGTCAGTACAGGGCAAAAGATAATGTAGGCAATGATGAAATGACTGTGAAAGGAAAGGATAGCAAATACAAATCTAAAGGCAATCCAACATATACAAGTTGCAAAATGAAAAAAGGTTGAAACTAAAGGCTCTATATCTGAATACCAATAAACCTTAAATTAAAATGGAAGTACATGACACTGATTCGGCCACATTTAGAATACAGTGTACAGTTTTGGTCACCACACTACCAAAAGGATGTGGACGCTTAATCGAGGGTGCAGAGAAGATTTACGAGAATGTTGCCTGGTATGGAAGGTGCAAGCTATGAAGAGAGGTTGAGTAGGTTAGGTTTGTTGTCATTAGAAAAAAGGAGATTGAGGGGATCCTTGATTGATGTCTGCAAAATCATGAAGGGTATTGACAGGGTAGATAGAGGTAAGCTTTTTCCGAGGGTGAAGGATTCAATAACGAGAGATCACACTTTCAAGGTGAGAGTTGAAAAGTATAAGGGGGATACACACGGCAAGTACTTTACACAGAGGTTGGTAGGTGCCTGAAACACGTTGCCAGCAGAAGTAGTGGAGGCAGGCATGGTAGATTCATTTAAGGTGCATCTGGACAGATGCATGAATAGGTGGGAGCAGAGGGATACAGATGCTTAGGAACTGGGTGACAGGTTTAGACAGTAGAATTGGATTGGATCAGACTTGGAGGGCCAAAGGAACTGTTCCTGGGCTGTAAATTTTCTTTGTTTTTTGTTCTTTGTTAGAGCCTGAAAGTAGAAAATAAGTAAGGACAATCTGGTAGCCATTACAAAGACATGGATGCATAAACATAGAACGTTACAGCATAGTACTGACCTTTCAGCCCTTGATGTTGCGCTAACCTGTGAAATTAATCTGATGCCCATCTAACCTCCACCATTCCATTATTATCCGTATGTCTGTCCAAAGCCCATTTAAATGCCTTTAACGTTGGCAAGACTACTACTGTTGCAGGCAGGCCATTCCATGCCCCTACTACTCTGAGTAAAGATACTACCCTTGATATCTATTCTAAATCTATCACCCCTCAATTTAACGCTATGTCACCTTGTATTAGCCTTCACCATCGAAGGAAAAAGACTCACTGTCCACCCTCTGATTAAATCCTATCCAGCCCAGGGGTCTTGTCTATTTTCAGATCTTCCAAATTGCTAAAACCTCCTCTTTGTCAACCTCAATTCCATCTAATCTTATGCCTGCATCTCCGCATTTTCACTAACATTGCCTTTTCCCAATGTGAATACTGACAAAAAGTAATCATTAAGTGCTTCCCCTATGTTCTCAGATTCCACGTTCAACTTTCCACTGCTATCTTTGACTCAGCCTACTCTTACTCTAGTGTTTAGATCAGATTGGTGGTAGAAAAGCACAGCAAGTCAGGCAGCATCGGAGGAGCAGGAAAATCGATGTTTCAGGCAAAAGCCCTTCATCAGGAATGAGGCAGGAAGCCTCTGGGGTGGAGAGATAAATGGGAGAGGGGTGGGGCTGGGGAGAAGGTAGCTAAGGGTACAGTAGGTGAATGGCGGTGGGAATGGAGGAGATAGGTTAGAGAGGAGGGTGGGGGAAGGTAGCAAAGAGAACAATAGGTGAATGGGGGTGGCAATGGAGGTGATAGTCAGAGGGGAGGTTGGAGCAGAAATGTGGGAAGGAAAATAGGCAGGTAGGACAGGTCATGAGGACAGTGCTGAGCTGGAAGGTTGGAACTGAGGTAAGGTGGAGGGAAGGGAAATGAGGAAACTGGTGAAGTCCACATTGATGCTCTGGGGTTGAAGTGTTCTGAGGCAAAAATTGAGGCGTTCTTCCTCCAGGCATTGGGTGGTGAGGGAGGCCAGGAACTGCATCTCCTCAGCAGAGTGGGAGGGGGAGTAAAATGTTGGGCTACAGGGTGGTGGGGTTGATTGGTGCGGGTGTCCCAGAGATGTTGCCTGAAGCGCTCTGCAAGGAGGCGTCCAGTCTCTCCAGTATAGAGGAGACCACATTGGGAGCAGCGGATACAAAAAATGGCATTGGTCCTCCAGGCGACGCCTGGAGGAAGAACGCCTCATCTTCTGCCTCGGAACACTTCAACCCCAGGGCATCAATGTGGACTTCACCAGTTTCCTCATTTCCCCTCCACCCACCTTGCCCCAGTTCCAACCTTCCAGCTCAGCACTGTCCCCATGACTTGTCCTACCTGCCAATCTTCCTTCCCACCTATCCGCTCCACCCTCCTCTCTGACCTATCACCTCCATCCCCACCCCCCATTGACCTATTGTACTCTTTGCTACCTTCTCCCCAGCTGACTTATGGTCACTATCGCCAAAGTACTAACCTACCTCCAAATCTAACACCTGGCCGGGTTCATTTCCCAGTACCAAAGCTAATATGGTATCTCCCCTTGTTGGCCTGTCTACATACTGCAGGATGACAAATTGAGATGTCGTTGACCAAGGGATTACATGATATTAAGCAAGGACAGGAAACTAGGAAATAGGTGGATGAGTAATGCTGTTCATTAAAGGTGATATTAGTGTAGCACAGAATGATGACTTAATTCAAGAAACTAGGTGTAAAGCAATTTAGGTAGAGTACAGAAATGAAAAAGACGAGAGTGTATTTTTTTGGCCATCTAACAATAATCACATTGTCTGATGGGGCATGAAAGAAGAAATAATGGGAGCTTGATAGAAAGGTATGATAATAATCATGTCAGATTTTAATCATTAAAGAGACTGGAAAAATTAAATGGGCAAAGGTCGTCTAGATGATGAGGTCATCGTATATTTTCAGGATACCACAGTAGTTAGTGGTAGACTCTTAATGCAGTCAGAGTAGCTGTATCGAAGAAGGAGTACCAAAACAGCGCAGTTTCATTTTCTGTTCGTGATTGAACATGATAAAATGATGATATGATCCAAAAACATATTTGCAAAAAAATGGGAGGATCATATGCCACCTTACATCATTACAACATCAACAATAGTTTATTTCTTTCAGAAATAAATATCTTCTCTGGCACCTTTTTATAAAACTAAAGATCCACCAAGGGAAACAAACATTCAACATCAATGCCAAATAATGTTCTCTGAAAAGAGCATTCAGGGATCCAAAGATCCATCGAGTTTTCAGTATTGCAACAAACTGCACTTCAAAGTTTCATCCTCAAGTAACAGACTGACATCCCAACAAAGTTGTCAACTATTTAAACAGTCAGATAGTCTGGGGATATGGTTTAATGGTAAACCTATGTAACTCAGTTGAACTAATTATGGAAAGAACTTGATAGTCAGAAAATTGCTGAAATATTGATAAGACAGCCACAGAAAACAGACCAACAGACTTCAAGAGACAAAGTTCATCCATCAATATATAAGTTGAGCAGAGCTTGAGCAGAGCTAAGTGGTTGCTCAGTTATCTCTATATTGCGCACAGAATGTTTTGGTAGCAGTAATATGTACTTATTCTTAATTATAGCCTGATATGGCACAGATTAGATGCAACTACATTTTGTCATTTACATAAGTGATTTGGATGCGAGCATGAGAGGTACAGTTAGTAAGTTTGCAGATGACACCAAAATTGGAGGTGTAGTAGACAGCGAAGAGGGTTACCTCAGATTACAACAGGATCTGGACCAGATGGGCCAATGGGCTGAGAAGTGGCGGATGGAGTTTAATTCAGATAAATGTGAGGTGCTGCATTTTGGGAAAGCAAACATTAGCCAGACTTATACACTTAATGGTAAGGTTCTAGGGAGTGTTGCTAAACAAAGAGACCTTGGAGTGCAGGTTCATAGCTCCTTGAAAGTGGAGTCGCAGGTAGATAAGATACTGAAGAAGGCGTTTGGTATGTTTTCCTTTATTGGTCAGAGTGTTGGGTACAGGAGTTGGGAAAAGATTTACAAGGATGTTGCCAGGGTTGGAGGATCTGAGCTACAGGGAGAGGCTGAACAGGCTGGGGATGTTTTCCCTGGAGCGTCGGAGGCTGACAAAATTATGAGGGGCATGGATAGGGTAAATAGACAAAGTCTTTTCCCTGAGGTCAGGGAGTCCAGAACTAGAGGGCATAGGTTTAGGTCGAGAGGGGAAAGTTATAAAAGAGACCTAAGGGGCAACCTTTTCACGCAGAGGGTGGTACGTGTATGGAATGAGCTGCCAGAGGATGTGGTGGAGGCTGGTACAATTGCAACATTTAAGAGGCATTTGGATGGGTATACGTATAGGGAGGGTTTGGAGGGATATGGGCCGGTGCTGGCAGGTGGGACTAGATTAGGTTAGGATATCTGGTCGGCATGGATGGGTTGGACCCAAGAGTCTGTTTCCATGCCGTACATCTCTGACTCTATGACTCTATAACTAACTATCAAATATTATGGAATAAACCTATTCTATTTATTACAAATGAGACTGTCTTTTCTAAAGACTTTGGGTAGGCACCCATCCTTATTTAGTATCAGTAATTTAAACAATGCCAAACAGAAGGTCTGATGTCAATGATTCTACCCAAGCTATCACACATTATTCAGACGAATGATCACATTATATGAGTTAAAACACAGACTGTCTAATCAAGTAACACTGAAATAAATGCCAACAGCTTAGGTATGTATTCTAGTCTCTGGGGAGATCATATTGGAAGCCTAGAGTATTTGTTGCATTGAAATTGCCATGAGGGATACCAAAATAGAATTCTCTAATAAATCCATCAGGTGTTCATTCTGTTATTATTTTTTCATGGTTATTTCAGAAAAGAATGTGGTGAGGATTATAGCATTACCATTCTATGGTTAATTTCAAAATCTGCACATAATGGTCACAGTAATGGTGACTAAACATTCCAAATAATTTTCCTTGTTTTAACATGTAAAGCAAAAGCAAAATATATATGGAAAACGATTTCAGAAAAAGGTCATGCAACAGTTAGCTCGCATGACAGAGAACCAAAGAGCAACATCTTATGAATGCTTTCATTGATGGAAGAATTTGCACATGATATGTTTTTCTTACAACAAATGTGTAGTAGATGATATGCTAATTTAGTTACATTGAAATTGAACAGTCGAAGCATGTCTAAGCATCATTTTTGCAGGCCCTTCTATTCACAATGTCCAATGGAGAAAGTATACCCTTGCTATTCCAGATTGAAATGAATAAGAAAATGGCTATGGTTAAGTCAATTAGTATTCTTAGACTGTTACATCCACAGCAATTTTCAATTATGTTTAACAAAAAGAATATTGAAGGTCTTTTTCGACTTGTATTTCTGCTCAATCAATTACTTTTGTACTCAGTTGGGTGAACTAAGTTCATATCATCAGTAGGAAATAGCTTTCATGCTTTTTGCACTAAGCTTTCCTAACATCAACATAACATGGCCACCATGTAAAATTCTCTGAATTGAAATAATTGGCCAGTTTGATACTTCTACTCCCCATATCAGCAATCATGGAGTCCTTTGACTGAAGTTGATAATTTAGCATTGAAATTTACCGGCTCAAAGGCAGTTTCAAGCTGGGCATTTGCAAATACAAGCACAATGTTATGTCTGCATGAGCTGACTTCACGCAAGACCCCTATGTGTGCACCTTTAAAGCAAAGATAAATCTTAATTCAAATCCAGAGTTACAGCAAACAAGTTTAAGCGTTATATTGATAGTGAACATCATGGTATATCCAGTGTTAAGTTGCAATTATTTCTGCAGGAGACTAAGTATTTCATGAGCTGGACTGAATGGCTTTGGCCTCTAAAATGAACAATTACAAAAATCAAATGATGATGACAAGTCACAATGTATAGTGCACACACTCATTTCTCCAAACACCAAGTGAGATCCTTCTCTTTAGGCTTGATAGAGTGCATCTCCACAGATATTTGAATGAATCATCTCGGCTAAAGCTCCAGTGCTGAACTGAGGGAGTGCTGCTCTCTCAGGGATGCTGTTATTCAGAAGAAATGTTGAAACAAGGCCAGTCTGCTTTCTCAGATGGATGACCCCAGATAAAATTCAACATGGTGCTAGAGAATGATGTGCAACAATCCAGAGCAAGAAAAATCAATTGGAAGAGAATTGACTTCAATGTGGCTCGATGAGAGTAAGGCAAGATTGATTGGAATAAGAAATTGATAGGAAAAATATTTCAAAGAGCAGACAATTAAGATATACTCAAGGTATATTTTCTCTAATGGAACAGTAGAGCAAACAAATCCAGAGTTTCCTCAATGATTAAGCAGAGGTAGAAATTAACATTAGAAGGAAAATGTGTGCTTATGACAGGTGTAAGTTAGAAAAAAATGAGAATCACTTGGAATATTGAAGGTTTAGAGGGGAAGGTGAGAAAACAAATAAGAAAAGCAAATAGGAACTATGAGAAAAGACTTGCAGATAACAAAGGGGAAACCCAAAGCCTCCTATTGAAATATAAAATATCATAGAATAGTTAAAGGAGAAGTAGGTCTGATCAGAGAACAGAAAATTGGCTTTACTAATGTAGGTGAAGGCAAAACCAGTTGTTAAATGAATACTTTGTATCTGACTTTACAAAAGAGAAGATATCTGCCCAATCCATGGTGACAAAGATCAAAGAAGCTGGGACAGATCTCTTTGGAGGAAAACAGGCTGAAAGGAAATACGTTAGAGATTTTTAAAATCATGAGCAACACATCATCTTCTTTCAACCACACAGCATCAATGTTGACTTTACTAGTTTCCAAATCCTCCCTCCCCCAACTTATCCCAGATCCAAGCCTCCAACTCAGCACTGCCCTCTTGACCTGTCCGACCTGGCCATCTTCCTTCTCATCTATCCACTCCACCCTCCCCACCAACGTATCACTATCGCACTCCACTCCCCCCCCCACCTGCATCCACCTATTGCCTTTTTAGCTACCTTTTCCCCCAACCCCATCCCTACCCCCTATTTATCTCTCAGCCCCCTTGCCCCCCAACATTCCTGCTCCTTAGATGCTGCCTGACCGACTGTGCTTTTCCAGCACCACACCTCCAACCCTGATCTCCAGCATCTGCAGTCCTCATTTTCTCTTAGTAATCTATGGCATTCTACTCAATATTTATCTATCAACTAACACCACAAAAGCAACATCATTACTACATTTACTGTGTCTAGTCATACTCGAATTTTGCAGGTTTCTGTGAGGTCCCTCCTCATTCTTCTAAACTCTGAATAGCGCCGTAGCAGATATCATTTCTATCTGTATGTCAGCCCTGCAATCCACGAATCAATCTGGTAAACATTCACTGCCCTCCCTCCATGGCTAGAATTCCTCAAAGAAAGAGAATCCTGCACACTGCTTCTGGCATGTCGAAGAAGCTATTCTGTTTGTCTTGTCAATGCTGAAAGACCTATCCAATTGGTCCCACACTCTTTACATATACCACTCTCCTACACAGTGAGGAACTTTTCAGGAAGGCAGGAGGGGAGCCTTGGAAAATGTTTTTGCCTTTCTAAGCTGAACTGCAAATACTTTTACCTTCACCACCAGTGAGTAGGAATGGTCTGCTCTGTTTATCTTTGAGGCACCCATGTTTCATTTCATTGATTTTGATGGACTCCTAATTCTGAAGCAAGGACAAATTTTCCAGAGATAGGAGTTCAAATCCCACCAAGTTTGCTTGGGGAATTTTATACATAGTTAATAAATCAGGGCTAAAATGCTAATATCTCAATATTAATGATCATGACACTACTGAATTGTTCCAAAAATTCATCTGGTTCAATTGATATCTTTCAGAGGAGGAACTTGTTATTGGATCTGGTCCATCTATGACTTTGGACCCAAAGCAAAATAGTTGACTCTTGACTGAAATATGCTGGCATTCCATTGTACTAAACGGTACAAAAAATAAAGCACTGTGGGTATACTTATACCATGTAGTACTGCATTAGTTCAAGAACATGGATCATCATCGCTCAGCGGAATTTAAAGATGGACAGTGAATGCTAACCTTTCCAAGTGATGCCCACATTCCAAGAATAAATTGAAAAATCTTGCACCTTTTACTACAGTTGCGTGACCTGTTCTGCCAGTTTAACATCCAAAAAGCCTCATCGAAGTATAAGTTATTTCTCTACTCCTGTTGTGAGGTGTAAATACCTTCCTAATCCAGCTCACATCTGAATGCCATTCCCTCAAAATCATTGTCCACGTATTCTCAGACCTAACTATGCTGAAGCAATTTGCTGTTATCTTTGGGATTTCTCTCCCATATCCTTAAAGATGATGCAGGATTTGGATTATGTTGTACCATAACTGACGAAGGCGGCAATAACTTTTCTTGATCTGAAAGAAATAGCTGAAGACCTAAGGTCATGATTAATGCCTTTCTTTCTGAATCATGCTGATTGTAGTGCCTGAAGAAAGTGAAACAACATTATTTTCCCCAGAGGTTTAGCCGGTGTCAAAGAAGTAAAAAGCAATTTTCCAGCAAGAATGGTATTAATCCTTTGGAATAGCTTGCTGTTGTTATGGAGTGTATCAAACACTGGACTTCCAAAAGTGCATTACAGTTGTAAAGACCTCATTTTTTGCTACTGTGAACTAAAAATGGGGAAATAAATTAAACCAAGGAAACTATGCAAGAAGGTGTCTCCAGTTTGAAGAAATTACTGAAACATTTTGTGAGTTGCATAAGCAGTGGGTTACAATTCTAGAGAGCAAGAGAGAGACAGAGAGAGTGAGAGAGTGTGTGTGTGTGTGTGTGTGGTGGTGTTTGTTCAACCAGGACCCATTCTGTGGGTTCAAGAGAGCTCAAGGAAGGAAACATTTCCTGATTGATCTCTGGGTGAATGGTTATAGCCTTGAATGTGTTGATAGATGAAATGCTTGAGCCAGGAAAGTATCTCTCTCTCTCTCTCTCTCTTCCTCTTCCCCCTTTCCCTTTCTCACTCCTATAATGACAGAACATAAAAATCTGATTTAATTCAATTCAATTCCCAGTAAACTGCTCTTTGCAGATTCCCTTGTTGAAAGGAAAAGAGAAAAATCACATTCAAAAAGACTGAAAAACCACATCCTCAAACAGTGAATGAAAGACTGAAAATTGGTGTGTCTACAAAATTGTATAATGAACAAGGAATGCAAGTAGTCGAGAAGAAAATGAAGCAAAATACCTCAACAAAATCTGTGACTTGTGCCAGAAGTGTGCTCATTTGATCCTTATTTCCCCCTTTCCCATCAATAATACCTGAGTCTTGTTTCTTAGTGATTTTATTCATCTATGTATGGGAATTTTATAAAGGGGTAGAGTTAAAGTAATAGAGTTAGAAGTTAACAATATAAGCTTTTTTTTGACTGGTTAAAAGCAGTTTGAATATTTTAAATGGTTATTTTGTTGATAACAAAAAAAATCTGCTTGTTCCCTTAAACTGTTTAATATAGTTTGCTAACATTTGGTAATTTCTGGATTAATCAAATTTGTGACAACTCTGGGAATAATGGGACTTGATTTCCAGAACATTACTCCAGTGAGTTATGACACAATCAATGAACATTTTAGATGTGTAGTCCCTATACTAATGTGGAAAATCTGGCAGCAAAGATGATGATCAGTTAGCCCGTTTAAGGGATAACAATTGTGAATACACATTGACCAAGGCACTGCTGAAAACTCTACTCATTTCTTCAAAATAGTGCAGTATAATCTTTTATACCCACCTGAGAGAACAGACAGGACCTTGGTTTAATCTCTTGCCCTGAGGTGGAGACTCACCATCACCCTGAACACAGAAACCCTCGAAAGGTTCCATGCTAAAATTGTTTGTTAATTGCTATTGGCTGCTATGCAAAATGCTACAAAAAAATTGAAAGGAAGTTGCAGATGAAATAGTTCCGTGAAGGCCAGTATTGTCACCAAGTAATGTTTTATTTACACATGAATAGTACATGACACTGATCCAGCTAGCTCGGAGTGAACAGAACCCCTGACATTCCTGGTTTTTTTTTTTTAAAATTAACCCCCACACAACCGCCTAACCGTGGTAGTGCTTATTTTTTTCCCAGCACCCATGGTGTGTGTGTGTGCAGGTGTGATACACAGTGAAAGACACACAGTGCACGAATCTTTATTCAAATTCTGCCACCAGGAAGATAGGAAAACACCCGAGTGGCCAGTGACAAACACTGCCCTTCACATCAAAGGGCAGTGCTGTGTGATCAAAACAGTGAAGGGGAGGGTAGGGACTAAATCAAAATAGAGTTGGAGGGAGAAATAATGCACTCCACTCCCTGCGACACCCACCCCTCCCTGAACAACTCCAGGGTGTTGGTCGACACCGCGTGCTCCTTCTCCAAGGACACCCGGGCCCTAACGTAACCGCGGAAGAGGGGCAAGCAGTCGGCCCTAACGACCCCCTCCACAGCCCACTGCCTCGACCTGTTGATGGCCAGTTTGGCCAGGCCCAGGAGCAGACCCACGAGAAGGTCTTCAGACCTGCCCTCCCTCCTCCGTACCGACATTCCTGTTTATTCTTTTTTAATCAAAAGACACTCCTGTTTTTTTTTAAAACCCCCACACTACCGCCTAACTGCGGTAGTGCTTATTTTTCCCCAGCACCCATGGTGTGTGTGTAGGTGTGAGACACAAGGTGCACGAACCTTTATTCAAATTCCACCACCAGGAAGATAGGAAAACACCCGGATGGCCAGTGACAAACACTGCCCTTCACATCAAAGCGCAGTGCTGTGTGATCGAAACAGTGAAGGGGAGGGTAGGGACTAAATCAAAATAGAGTTGGAGGGAGAAATGATGCACTCCACTCCCTGCAGCACCCACCTCTCCCTGAACAACTCCAGGGTGTTGGTGGACACCGCGTGCTCCTTCTCCAAGGACACCCGGGCTCTAACGTAACTGCAGAAGAGCGGCAGGCAGTCGGCCCTAACGAACCCCTCCACGGCCCGCTGCCTGGACCTATTGATGGCCAGTTTGGCCAGGCCCAGGAGCAGACCCACAAGAAGGTCTTCAGACCTGCCCTCCCTCCTCCGTACTGACATTCCTGTTTATATCTGTCAGCCAAGGCTCCCTGATTGAGATTGTTGACCTGGTCCAATCAGGGAATTCTGGGCTCCACCCAGCTAACCTCACTACAAACTCTATAATCGGCATAATAATTGTTGATTACTGTGCTGGCTGCTGTCTCCAATATCGGTGGCAGTATATGAAGAAGCTATTTTCTTTAATGCACACATGATTGTCCCATTAAATCTTTATACTTTTCCACTGTTTTTCATGAAAGATAACACCTTAGTCTTCGTATGTGCAAATTGCTTTTGTGAAAACATGTGCATTTGCACATATTTTGCTTTAGGCACAGTCACTATTCACCAGATGAGTACTGATGACAGAAATCACAAAATCTAATTTAAGACCAAACCAGTAAAAAGGAACAGCTGAAGATGAGTATGATGCATACAATGATTTCCAAGCTTCTTTGAATGTGAATATTGGAGACATATGTGCAAAGATGAAAAGATTTTAGACACAGATATAAAACCAGAAGTTATTTCTAAAAATGCTTTTAAGGGCACCAGATCAGCTAAACTTCCCATCAGATCCTCTTCTTTCACTGTCACCTTCCAACAGGAAAAATGTGGAATACTCAGCCCATTGAATTAGTTAGATCATCACTGATCTGAACCTTAATTCCATCCATTCACTTTAGTTCTGTAACCAGTCATCTCCTGTCAGGGAATGCTCATGTGTGCCATGTAATCTGTTGAGAATAAATTACACAAGTTCCCTCCTTTTTTTCTGCCTCTATCACCAAAATTTGGATTCCATGAGTTAAGTTATACAGTGACGTTGAACAAACTTGAGTTATGTTCTATGAAATTTAAACTGGGAATGGTAATTACTGTGATCTTAATCAAGTTTATGAGGGGCATGAGTAGGGTGAATAGCCAATATCTTTTCCCCAAGGGTAGAGAAATCCAAAAGCTAGAGGGCATAGATTTAAGGTGAGAGGGGAAAGATTTAAAAAGGACCTCAGGGGCAACTTTGTCAACCAAAGGGTATTGTATGTATGGAATGCACTGCCAGAGGAAGTGGAGGTGGGTACAGTTACAACATTTAAAAGGCATCTGGATGGGTATATGAATAGGTTTAGAGGGATATAGGCAAAATGCTAGCAAATGGGGCGAGACTAATTTAAGATATCTGGTAGTCATGGATGTATTGGACTAAAGGGTCTGTTTCTGTGCAGTACATCTCTATGACACAAAATCCAAACCAGAAATGGAGGAAGTTAAAAATCACAACACCAGGTTATAGTCCAACAGGTTTAATTGGAAGCACACTAGCTTCTTGACGCTGCTCTTTCATCAGGTTGTTGTGGAGGACACTATTGTAAGGTAGAGAATTTATAGTAAAAATTTACAGTGTGATGTAACTGACATTGTACATTGAAAAATACTTTGATTGTCTGTTGAATCTTTCATCTGTTCGAATACCATGATAGTTTCCCTTCTTTCATGTGTAAATCACAAAACCTTTTTTAAATTTGCATTCTCAGGTTAACTGTAACAATATGTTGAAGGTGTGTTCAACACCTGTGTTCTCTATGCCATGATGTTTAGATTGTTTCTAATCTAAAAAGTGAGATAACAGAGTTTTACATGAATTCATGCAGTTTTTGAGCAAAGTACAATGTAACTCTGCAAGTACAAATTCATCCCACAAAATATATGTATATATGTGCATGTGGGTCTTTGTGGCTGTGTGCGAGTGTGTGTCTGTGTCTGTGTCTGTGTCTGGGGTGGGGGTGGGGGGTTGTGAATGTCTGTGAGAGAGAGTGTATATGTGTGTGTATGAGTGTAGAGTGGTCTAAGTCTGAGAGGATGCATGTGTGAGTGTGGGAGTGTGTGTGTGTCTGTAAGGGTGTGTGTACGTCTGTGTCCATGTGTGTGTAGGAGTGTCTGTGTGTGTATATAGTGCAATGGTGGTCACCTGTAGTGTGACATAAACCCAAAGTCCCGGTTGAGACCATACCCATAGGGAGTTACATCGTACTTTATTCAAAAACTGCATGACTTCATGTAAAGCTCTTATCTCATTTTTTACATTAGAATCAATCTGTCATGGTATTCGAACAGATGAAAGACTCAACAGACAATCAAGGTATTTTTCAATGTATAATTTCAGTTACATCACACTGTAAATTTTTGCTATAAATTCTATGCCTTACAATTGTGTCCTCCACAACCACCTGATGAAGGAGCGTCACTCCGAAAGTTAGCGTGCTTCCAATTAAACCTGTTGGACTATAACCTGGTGTTGTGCGATTTTTTAACTTTGTACACCCCAGTTCAACACCAGCATCTCCAAATCAGAAATGAGGAAGATGTTCAGCTGCTCTGTGGAGAGAGAAAAACAGTTAAGATTTCAAATTTCTGATTTTGATGAGAACTAAAAGTAGTAATAGGTTTAAAGTGAGGACAGAGACATGAACAGAGAAGACAGGATGAAAGAGGAAGAAGGAAGCTCTGTGCAAAGGTGAAAGACATGAGAGATGAAATGGTGAAATCAAATCTAACAGCAAAGGCAATTTAAAAATGTCGCTCGAGGATTGGTTTACAATCAGTGTGCTGTGATACACTGATTAGCTGCAAAATATTTGGGGAGAGCTCCGAGTGTGGGGGCCACAACCATGTATTTGATCTTCTTCTGGAGTCTCAGTGACTATTATTGGTGGCAATATGCAGAAGCCTTCAGAACCAATACTATGCGCACAGTATGAAACAGTTGTGCCAAGCTATTGTTTTCCTCGTTGAAGTGTGCCTCTACACTGAGAAGGTCAAACTACAGGTCTGTAGAACAATAGCAGAGTCATGAACAACATCGGTTGTCTGAAAATGTTAGACCTCAGGTTTGGAAGTAAAAGCATTGAACACCATGTTCAGTCCAGAACACTTAAAACAACCTGATCAAAAAGTAAGGCACTGTTCTCAAGCTTTTACTGTGCTTCATTAAAACAGTGCAGGAAGGATAAAACAGACAGGGCAGAGTGGAAGTCAAAGGAGAATTGAAATAACGGGCAACCAGAAGTTCAAGGATCACACTTGTGTACAGTTCTTTGCGAGCAATCACCAAATCTGCACTTGGGATCTTGAGAGATGAGGTGAACATCTCGCTATCTCTGTGTTCAAAAGGTAAAGGGTAAGTATTTGATTTCTCATTATGTTCGGGGTTCATTTGTTTGGGGCTATTCAGAGAGCACCAGGCTGCCCTAGATGGAGAGAAGAGAACACAAAGGGGATGGGAGGGGAGGAGAGGATGCCTTGCTACTGGATCACATTGGCAGTGGCAAAAACGGTGAGGGACTATCTTTTGAATGTGGAGAGCAGTGGCATGTAAGGTAAAGAGAAGAAATGTGCTAATAGAAGCGGAGAAAGGACAGAGGATTGAGACATTAAAGTAAAGAAACACATTGTCTAAAATAAACTGCAGAATTTAACACATTGAGCAAAATGTCATTTTGCTATTTCTACCAGTGCAATATAAATCCATACATTTTATGCCTGTCTATCAAAATCTCATGCAAGACCTTTCTGATCCATTTCTTGTTTGCATTGTTTATGATTGGCATTTAGAATATTCCCACTGACATTTTTGTGACTGAAACTCGACAAGAGTTTCTGCAAGGGTGCTGCTATTACAAAACAGACAAACTGGCATTTTATATCAAATATTTTGCTATTTCTAAATAAGGACTTGCAGCATCTCCAATTCCCCACTCTGATACATTTGATGACTGGGGCAACATTTCACACAGAAGTTGGTGTCTATATGGAACAAACTGACAGGACATGGTGGAGACAAGTACATTGGCATTAAATGGCATTTGGACAGCTACATGGACAGAAAGAGAGATATGGGCCAAACACAGGCAAATGGATCTAATCCAGTCTGAACAGCTTTCCTAAACTGAATGTGTTGGGCCATAGGGTCTATTTCCGTGTTGTATGACTATGGCTCTAACACTGTGCACAAACAAAAGCTTTATTTCAAAGTTTCTAAAATGTCTGCTCCTCTCATTCATAATGTTTGATTTCAATTTCACTGTAACCATCCCATTATCTTGACTAACAGCACACAGCAAAATGAGCAGTGAACAGGCAGAGTCAAATATTGAACATATGAACTGAACATCCACCAAGTTTTATTTTTGGCACCAGACAGCTTTATATTTCTTTTGACCTTTTCACCTCCCATTAGTCTACATTCTTAGTTGCTGGGAATACTTTAAGACTAAAAGATTGCCAGAGCACCACTGCTTTTGTGGAAAAGTGTAGAAACAGACTTTCTAAATGAGAAACTCAGTACCATCCTTAGGCCACAAAAGCAGTATTTCCAGAGTAACATGTACAAAGGCAACAACAGTTCAAGTCACAGCTGTTGAAAATCAAGGACCAAAGGGTCTGTATTGCACTGTAATGTTCTGTGTTCTACATTTAAATTAATAAACCCAATTGGTGATATAACAGCTCATGCAGCTACTGAAAAGAATGTGTAAACCCCAACTGTTGAAGAAATTCTCCAGACTCAGACCCTGAGCATTGACAAACTTTATTGCATGATACCCTGAGGAGCACACTTTTCTTTAGATTCCCTACAGTATGGAAACAGCCACTTCAGTCCAACAAGTCCACACTGACCCTCCAAAGAGCGATCCACCCAGACCCATTCCCCTACATTTACCCCTGACTAATGCACCTAACACTACAGGTAATTTAGCATGGCCAATTCACCCAAGCTGCACATCATTAGTATGGTCTGGTGATACTGCAAAGCACTTTAGATCACTGCGGATTTATACATTACAATAGATGCCGAGCTGAACCACAAAGTAGTCACTTAGAGCACTTTCGTGGCTATACTCCAGACAGATTTTAAGATCGACCTTCTAAGATTGTAAATAACAAGCTATTATTCTCAGACCTTGAGTCAATGCAGGTAGCTGCAGATAAACAAGCAGAAGTTATGTGGGAAAAGCAGAAGTTACGTAGTTGATACAGAATGTTCTACTATGCACGAAACTAGCCAGGGCAATGGGCCAAGACAGGTGAGAGCAATATCATGACTGACTAAAATGGCTGCAAACAAGCAGGCCAGCAAAAATAGCTTCCACATCAACACAATACAACACAGGAAGTAGACATATTTTCATCCTGTAATTTTTTATTTTCCTGCTTACCTCAGCCTTTCATGATGTTGGAGATGCCACCTGTTCACCTTGTGCTGGAGCTGCCAGGACTCTCTCAAAATTACCACTGGCCTGGGTTTGGCAGGACACCTCACTGGAGTTAAAGCAGTCAATGGGTGGAGCAGGAGCTTTTCAAGACTGAACATTGTCATGAGGACGGTTGGAGCACACTGATTGGCTGCTGGCTGGTTCTAGGGTTAGAAGGGAAGCATTGAACACACTTGAATCAGTGTTTACTATATCCTTGCACTTTCATGAAAAGCAAAGGAGGATGCTATGAATTATCTTATGCAAGAGTTCTTATAATAGGTAACTTTTCTTGCCTTTGTCTGAAATTTAGTCAACTTATAAGTCAAATGGTCACTCCTTAAAATTTACTTTTCCTTAGAATGTAAATATTGCTGACAAGAGAACATTTTTGTATTCCTGATGAAGGGCTTTTGCCCGAAATGTTGATTTTACTGCTCCTCGGATGCTGACTGAACTGCTGTGCTTTTCCAGCACCACTAATCCAGAATCTGGTTTCCAGCATCTGCAGTCATTGTTTTTACCTTTCTCCAAGAGCTGCTAAGTCATCATGATTGCAGAGATACTGAGGCAACGTAGACTCCCATTCCGTGCCTCTTGTGAGATCAATCAGCCCCAATTATCCAAAGCCAACCTTTGGTGGCCAGTACACCTCTTTGAAAATCACTTCTTGAAAATTTAATTATTTTATTTATTGGCAGCCTGCCGCAATCTTTTGCTTTTGATTTTTTAATCCTCTTAAGTTTCAAATTGCAGCTGTATGCACAAGTGTTCCTGGTGTTGTGTGATTTTTAACTTGGTCCAGGAAGCATTGCTTGAAGAGATTTTGGGCTGGCCACTTAAAGTGTTTATTCATAACATAAGAACATAAGAACTCGGAGCAAGAGTAGGCAATTCAGCCCCTTGTGCCTGCTCCACTATTTAATATAATCCTGGCTGATCTCATCTCAGCCTTAACTCCATATTCATAACTCTTCAACCCATTACTAATTAAAAATGTATTTCTTCCTTAAATTTACTCAATGTCACAGCATCTGCCACACTCTGGGTAATGAATGCCACAGATTCACTACCCTTCAAAAGAAGTAATTTTTCCCTATCTCTGTTTTATATCTACTATATCTTATTGAAAATGTTGACCCCTCATTCAAGATTGAATTCTATTTTCTCATATCTCCTCTAAATCATTTGCTCCTCAACGTAAACTTGTGCCTACTGGTCTTAGATATGCCTCCATGGGAAAAAGATGTTCATGACCTTCTCTGCCTGTGCTTCTCATAATTTTGTACACAACGATCAGACTCGCCTCTCAGCCTCCTCTGCTCCAAGGAAAACAAACTCAGCCTATCCAGTCTCTCCTCATAACTGAAACCTCCCATGCTGGTGAATCTCCTCTGCACCCTCTCCTGTGCAATCATGTCCTTCTGATAGTGTGGTGACCAGAATTGCACACAGTATTCCATCTGTGACCGAACCAATGTTTTAAACAGTTCGAACAAAATATCCTTGCTCCTATATTCTATGCTCCCGACTAATGAAGGCAAGTATCTCACATACCTTGTCAGACCAGCAACCATAGAAGGAGAGCAAGCTAACGTTCTGAGTCTAGATGTCTCTTCATCGGGGCCCATCTAGACTCAAAACGTTAGCTTGCTCTCTCTCCATGGATGTTGTCAGACCCACTGTGATCTCTAGCATTTGTTGTCTTCAGTACAGATTCCAGCATCTGCAGTAATTGGTCCTACATCCTGTACACCTTCTTCACTGCCCTGTCCATCAGTATTGGCAACTTTGGGATCTATGGACTTGTACACCAAGGTCCCTTTGTTCCTCAGTACAGCTTAGGGACCTACCATTCATTGTGTATATCCTTCTCTTATTAGAACTCAAAAAATGCATTATCTTGCTCTTAATAGAATTAAATTCCATCTGCTATTGCCTTGCCAATTTTAACAGCTGATCAATATCAGACTGTAGTCTGAGGCCAACGTCCTCACAATCAAAATTTTCATGTCCTCTGTAAAGATGCTAAACATGCCTTCTAGATTCACATTCAAATTAGTAATGTGCACAACAAATAGCAAGGGTCCCAGCACTGATCCCGATGGCATGCCACTGGTTCCAAGCTCACAATCACAAAAACAACCCTCCGCCATCTCCATTTGCCTCCCATTTGCAAGTCAATGTTAGATCAATTTGCCAACTTGCCTTGGATTCTGTGGGCCCGTACCTTTTGGACCAGCCTTCCCAGTCCTGTCAAAGGGCTTACTAAAGACCATATAAACCACATTAACTGCACTACCCTCATCGATATATTTAGTCACCTTTCCAAAAAATTCAACTAAATTAGGCAGACAGTACCTGCCTCCAACAGATCCATGATGATTGTCCCTGATCAGTCCCTACCTTTCTAAGTATTTATTAATCCTGCCCTTCAGATTTTTTTCCAATAATCTCCATACCACTGACCTAAGACTAACTAGTCTGCAATTACTTGGCCTATCCCTGCTGCCCTTCTTGAACAAAGGAACCACATTATCTATCCTCCAGTCATCTGGCACTTCACCTGTGGCCAACAAAGTATTAAATATCTCCTCCAAGGCCCTACCAATCTCTTTCCTTACCTCTTACAGCAGCTTTGGATTCATCGCATCAGGTCCTGTGGACTTATGTGCCTATATGTCCACTAAAACATGTAATCACTCTTCTTTATCAATCTTAATGTGTTCTAGAACCTCATCATCCAACTGGTATCTCTAGCTACTATGTATTTCTCCTTTTATGAACCTAAAATATTTCATGTACCCCTCTTTGCCCTCTTAACTTAGTTTGAAATAAATCCTTACAGTCTCTATATTTTAGAAGGGTCTCCCTATTTATACCTGGAGTATGCTTTCTTCTTTTTCTTTATCAATGCTTGATATCCTTTAACATTCTGTGTTCCATGGATTTGCTGCCCTTGTTCTTCTCTCCTAGAGGAACAAACTGGCCCTGAATTCTCACTACACTACTTTTAAACAACCCCTACTTTCCAAATGTCAACTTACCTGTCCCTTATCAATGTTTGGAAGATCCTGTCTAGTGATATTAAAATAAGCCTTTCCTGAATTTAGACACTTCTGCACTATCCTTCGCTCTTTCCAGGTACTGACTTTGAAACTTACAGAGTTATGATCACTATTCTCAAGAGGCTCACCCACTGGGCCAGCTTCATTTCTGAGGATTAGATCTGCCACTGTATATTTAGCCACACATTCATCTGCCCTACCTTCCTATTCCTCTACTGAGTAGTGTGTGGCACTGGAAGTAATTCAGAGATTACAACCTACATCATTTTCCTCTTTAATCTACTACCTAACTCTCAAATTTCTTGCAACAGGATCTCATTTTGTTTAACTCATGTCTTTGGTACTGACATGTACCACTACTGCCGGTGTTCATCTCCCACCCCACTTTCAGAAAGCTCTGCAGACACTCTGAGACATCTCCAACCCTAGCATCATGGAGACAACATGCCTTTGAAAATCTAGCTGGATGCCTCAGAACCACTTGTCGATTCCCTTATAATTGAGTCCCTATCACTAAATGTCTCTCAGTCTTCTATTGCTGTACAGCAGAGCCAATCATGGTGTTCAACCCTGTCAAGTGTGAGGTTGTCCATTTTGGAAGGACAAATAAGAATGCGGAATACAGGGTTAACGGTAGGGTTCTTAGTAAGGTGGAGGAGCAGAGGGATCTTGGGGTCTATGTTCATAGCTCTTTGAAAGTTGCCACTCAGGTGGATAGAGCTTGTAAGAAGGCCTATGGTGTATTAGTGTTCATTAGCAGAGGGATTTAATTCAAGAGTCGTGAGGTGATGTTGCAGCTGTACAGGACCTTGGTAAGGCCACATTTGGAGTACTGTGTGCAGGTCTGGTCACCTCACTTTAGGAAAGATGTGGAAGCTTTGGAGAGGGTGCAGAGGAGATTTACCAGGATGTTGCCTGGAATGGAGAATAGGTCGTACGAGGATAGGTTGAGAGTGCTAGGCTTTTTCTCATTGGAACAGCGAAGGATGAGGGGTGACTTGATACAGGTTTATAAGATGTTCAGGGGAATAGATAGAGTAGACAGTCAGAGACTTTTTCCCCGGGTATAACAGAGCATTACAAGGGGACATAAATTTAAGGTGAAGGGTGGAAGGTATAGGGGGGGATGTCAGGAGTAGGTTCTTTACCCAGAGAGTGGTGGGGGCATGGAATGCACTGCCTGTGGGAGTGGTAGAGTCAGAATCTTTGGTGACCTTTAAGCGGCAATTGGATAGGTACATGGATGGGTGCTTAAGCTAGGACAAATGTTCAGCACAACGTCGTGGGCCGAAGGGCCTGTTCTGTGCTGTATTGTTCTATGTTCTATGTTCTATGATGCTACAAACTTGGTAGTTGCTGCATTCCCCTAAGCTGCTCAATCTCTCATCAATCAATGCAATCAATCAAATGAGCACCTCTGAATTGCCTCTAAAGCAACTATATCCTTCCTCAAGTAAAGGAACCAAAATTGCATGTGATACTTCAGATGTAGTCTCTCTTGCTCACTTGCTCACTCATTCACTCACTCACTCTTTCACTCACTCATTCACTCACTCACGCACTCACTTCCATTATTTTGAATGGGAATAGTATTTATTCAATAACGTTCTTTCCTGATTGCACTCAAATATATTTTACAGCTTTATTTCATCATACTATTGTGAACAGACACCAAAAAGGATTAGGAATCTTAACTTGCAGCCAACATATTGCTTCATTTTGGAGAAGTACTTGATGAAATTTCTTTTGCATTATTATCCTCTGTGTTAATTTTTGTGAAAAATGTTCAAGTGGGGAAAAAAGTGACTCCCTGTCAATTAAAATGTACCATGTGCTGGATTCTGATGGAGGTAATGGTAGAGTCAGAGAGTGGGTAAAAACAAGGACTGCAATGCTGGAAACCAGAGTCTCGATTAGAGTGGTGATGGAAAAGCACAACAGTTCAGGCAGCATCCGAGGAGCAGTAAAATCGATGTTTCGGGCAAAAGCCCTTCATCAGGAAATCCTGATAAAGGGCTTTTGCCCAAAACGTTGATTTTCCTGCTCCTCGAATGCTGCCTGAACTGCTGTGCTTTTCCAGCACCACTCTAATCTAGAGTCAGAGAGTGAACAATAGCCTGGTCACAGCAATGGATAGATTGATGTAGTCCTTAAATCTGTCCAATGTGAAAACTGTATAAATGTAAATGTTTTTATTTCTTGCTTGCTTCTGTGCAATTTTGATTTTAGAGTTCTAGCCTGTGCACCCCATTTATTAACAATGTTTTGAAAATGTCCTGATGGCACATCTCTCTCAGTTTACTCCTGCACAATGTAGAGTGTCCTAGTGACCTGTGTGGCTTCATGCCTGAATTTCAAAAGGTTAGCATGCAAGTAAAGCAAAGCTTGTGGAATATTACAGCTTATTACAAAGGGGATTGAACCAAAACTGTTATAAATGGCATTTGTGAAGTCCTTTTGGGAGCATTATCGACTGTACTGGACACTTTATTAAAGGAACGTAGGAAGTGGTTCAGAGAATGTCAACTAGAGTAATTTCTGGAATAGGTGTGTTGTTTTAAAAAGAAACATTGAACATAGGAGACTTCTCCCTGCTGGAGTTTCAGAAGAGTAAGAGGTGATTGAACCAATTATGTATATTCAGGTGTCCTCACAGTGTGGAAGGTGTGCTTCTTCTTGAGCTTAAATCTAGAATTACTGCTTAAAAAAAGGAGTCCCCCTTTTAAGATTATGATCAGGGAAAATTGTTTCTCATAAAGAAACATGAATATTTCCTCAAAAGGTGGTGGAAACAGAGACTTTGTATATTTTTAAGGCAGAGTTTGTTAGGTTCTTGCTAAACAAGGGGATGAAAGGTTATTGGGAGAATGCAGGATTGTGAAGTCTTCAGGACAGCCATGACCTTACTGAATGGTGGAGCAAGCTCAAAGGACAAAGGGACCACTCCTGCTCCTAATTTATATGGTCTTCAATCTAAGACTTTAAGCAACATCAGTTGTATGCTTACTAATTATGGATTAAATATCCTGTTCAAGTTAACTGACAAATGTGAATTGTATCATCATATGTTCTGCAAAATATGAAATAATTAACACTGATGATTTCCTGAACACATTTGAAAATATTGACAGCGCAGTTTATACTCAATTTGAGATGTTTGCAAAAAATATTATGCGCCATTTACCACTTTCCAGTAATTTAGTGGACTGTCACATTACTATAGGCATCAACACTTACACACAATTATGGATCTGTTCACTGGAAGGTTAATACCTTTAATCTCACCAAAGCAAAATCTTTTTTAAAGTCCTGTCATTATGCTTCCACCTACCAGTGTAGTAAGAAATGCAACACCTGAAGCTGTAACTCATAGAATCAGATGGTGTAGGTGGAAGCTATTCAACACATTGTGGTTATATTTGTGGTATGATCGAGCTCACCAATTACTCTCACTTTTCACCCCACAGCCCTACAAATACTTTCTTCTGCCGTATGCCTCTGAAAGTTATGAATGAACCTGTAGAACAGTACAGCACAGGTTCAGGCCCTTCAGCCCACAGTGTTGTGCCGAGCATGATGCCAAACTTAACTAATCGCTTCTGCCTGCCCTTGGTCCATACCCCTTCATTCCTTGCATATTCATCTGCTCATCTAAAAGTCTTTTAAACACCGATACCATATCTGTCCCCACCATCACCCCAGCAGCGTGGTCCAGACTCCTACCAGTCTGTGTCAAAAACTTGCCCCACACATTTCCTTTGAAATTTAACCCTCTCAACTTAAATGTATTCCCCCTAATTTTAGACATTTCAACTCTGGGAAAAGATTTTAACTGCCAAACCTACCTATACATCACATAATTTTATAGATTTTTATTGAGTCTTCCCTCAGCCTCCGCCCCTCCAGAGAAAACAATCCGAGTTTTTTCTAGCCTCTCCTTGGAGATTGTACCCTCTAATCCAGGCAGCCTCCTGGTAAACCTCTTCTGCACCCTCTCCAAAGCTTCTACATTCTACAATGTACCACCCTTTCAGACTAAACATTCCAAATCACAGCGACTCTCTGTCAAGAAAATATATATATTTCAGCTCCCTTCTTGCTCTCTAGCAAATGATATTAAAGCTTCTGTTTGCTATCCTCCTTGCAATAGAAACAGCTTTTTGTTATTTTCTTTATTAAAATCCAGATGTAAATCTGAACATCTCGATTGATTCTCCCTTTGACATTCTCTGCTTGAAGGAGAACAATACCACCCCCTCTAGGCTTAAGGTACCACTGAAGTTTAAACTAGTTTGGCAGGAGGTGGGAATCAGAGCTATGGATTTGAGGATGGAGTAACTAGTAAACAGCCATGTTCAGTGTGCAGACAGTGTGTGAGGAAGGATAGACAGTTGATAGGGCAAAGTTTTAATCAGTCTGATGGGTTTAAGTGTATCTATCTTAATGCAAGAAGTATCAGGAATAAAGGTGATGAACTTAGAGCATGGATTAATAGTTGGAACTATGATATTGTGGCCATGACGAGACTTGGAAATCACAGGGGCAGGAATGATTGTTGGATGTTCCAGGATTTAGATGATTTGAAAGGAATGGGGGGGGGGGGGGGGGGGGGGGGGAGGGGGGAGGTAAAAGAGGTGGAGGAGTGGCATTGCTACTCAGGGATAGAATCACAGCTGCAGAAAGGGAGGTTGTCAAGGAGGGTTTGACTACAGAGTCAGTATGGGTGGAAGCAGAAACAGGAAAGGAGCAGTCACTTTATTGGGAGTTTTTGTACAGACCCCCCACCTAGCAACAGAGGCTCAGAGAAGCAGATTGGGAGGCAGATTTTGGAAAGGTGCAGAAGTAACAGGGTTGTTGTTATGAGGTGACTTTAACTTCCCTAATGTTGATAGGAACCTCCTTAGTTCAAGTAGTTTGGATGGAGTAGTATTTGTCAGGTGTGTCCAGGAATGATTCTTGGTTCAATTATGTAGATAGGTTGACTAGCGGGGAGGTCATGTTGAATTTGGTGCTTGGCAACGAATCAGGCCAGGTGTCAGATCGTTCGGTGGGAGAGCATTTTGCTGCTAATAATCACAACTCACTGACCTTTACCTATAGTCATGGAGCGGGTTAGGACTAGATGGTATCGGAAAGTATTTAATTGTGGGAGAAGGAAGTAAAGGCAGGAAATTAATAAAAATTAGGCAGGAACTGGGACACCTAAATTGAGAACAGATGTTCTCAGGAAAATGCACAACAGAAATGTGGAGGTTGTTTAGGAAGCACTTGCTGTTAGTGCTGGATAGATTTGTCTAGCTGAGACAAGGATGGGATGGTAGAGTGAAGGAATCTTGGGTGACAAGGGATATGAAACATCTAGTCAAGAGGAAGAAGGAAGCTTGCTTAACATTGAGGAGGCAAGTATCAGACAGGGCTCTAGATGGTTACAAGATAGCAAGGAAGAAACTGAAGAATGGACTTAGGAGAGCTAGAAGGGGGCATGAAAAAGCTTTAGCTGGTAGGATTAAGGAAAACCCGAAGGCAATGTACATTTAAGTGAGAACAAGAGGATGGCCAGAGTGAGGGTAGGACTGATCAGGGATAGTGGAGGGAACTCATGCTTGTAGTCAGAGGAGATGGGAGTGGGGTCATTGATGAATACTTTGCTTCAGTATTCACTGCTTAGGGAGACCTTGACATTTCTGAGGACAGCATGAAGTAGACTGATATGCTTGAACAGGTTGATGTTAGGAAGGAGGATGTACTGAAAATTTTGAATAACATGAGCATAGCTAAGTCCCCTGGGTCAGATGGGATATGCCAAGGTTTCTACAGGAAATGAGGGAAGATGTTGCTGCACCTTTGACGATGATATTTATATCCTCACTGTCCACTGCAGTCATGCCAGATGATTGGAGGATGGCAAATGTTATTCCCTTGTTCAAGAAAGGGAATAGAGATAATCCTGGGAATTATAAACCAGTCAGTTTTACCTGTGGTGGGCAAAGTGTTGGAGAGGATTCTGAGAGACAGGATTTATGATTGCTTGGAAAACCATAGATTGATTATAAATGGTCAACATGGCTTTGTGAGGGTCAGGTCATGCCTCACAAACCATATTGAATATTCTGAGGATGTGTCAAAACACATTGGTGAAGGTAGAGCAGTAGATTAGTGTTACGTGGATTTAGGTAAGGTGCTTGATAACGTTCCCCATGGCAGGCTCATTCAGAAAGTAAGGAGGCATTGGATATAGGGAATTTCACTGACTGGATACAGAATTAGCTGGTTCGTTGAAGATAGAGAGTAGTAGTAGATGGAAAGTATTCATCTGGGAGCTTGGTGACCAATGGTGTTCCACAGGGATCTGTTCTGGGACCTCTGCTCTTCATAGTTTTTAATAAATGATTTGGATGAGGAAGTGGAACCATGGGTTAGTATGTTTGCCGGTAACATGAAGGTGGAGTAGTGGATAATGTGGAGGGCTGTTGTAGGTTACAATGGAATATTGGTAAGATGCAGACATGGGCTGATGGGTGACAGATGGAGCTCAAATTGGAAAAGTGTGAAGTGATTCATTTTGGAAGGTTGAATTTGAATGCAGAATACAGGGTTAAAGATAGGATTCTTGGCAATGTGGAGGAACAGAGGGATCTTGGGTCCATGTCCATAGATCCCTTTAAGTTGCCACCCAAGTTGATAGGACTATTAAAAAGGCATATGAATTTAAGAGCTGTGAGATCATGCTGTGAGATCATGCTATGGTTAAACCACACTTGGAATATTGTGTACAGTTCTGGTCACCTCATTACATGAAGGATGTGGAAGCTTTAGAGAGGTTGCAGAGGAGATTTACCAGGACAGGAGGACATGTTTTGAGACAACATTGAGGGAAGCTAAGGCTTTTCTCAATTGGAGTGAAGAAGGGTGAGAGGCTGCTTGTTAGAGGTGTACGAGGTGATGAGAGGCATCGATAGAGTGAATAGTCAGACTATTTCCAAGGGCAGAAATGGCTAACACAAGGGTTCGTAATTTTAAGGTTATTGGAGGAAGATTTAGGGGAGAGGTCAGAGGTTGGTTCTTTACACAGAGAGTGGTGGGTGTGTGGAATGCACTACCAGCTGTAGTAGTCAAGCCAGAGACATTAGGAACATTTAAGTGACTCTTGAGTAGGCACATGAATGATAGTAAAATGAAGGGTATGTAGGCTAGTTTGATCTTGGACTAGGATATAAGGTTGGCACAACATCGAGGGCTGAAGGGCCTGTACTGTTCTGTACAGTTCTATAATCTATGTTCTATGTTCTATTCATGTTGTCATTCTTTCAGAGTGCTCAAGACACTTTTCAAGGCACAGTGGCTGTGAATAAAGTGTAAAATGTCTAAAGTGTATTGCGCAAAATTGGATGTAGCTCTGCAGCTGAAAGATAAAGCATAACTTCCCTGCCTTTTGGATAATTTGAATCTAATTATAAAACAAATGATCCTGTTTGCTTGAGCAGAAGTCTTATCAACCCGGGGTGCCAAATTGAAACATCTGTGTACATAAATCCCGCAGATCTCTCCGTTCTTACATTCAGTTGAAATTTTATGCTGGCTAAAACGCACTGAAGTCTCTGAAGCCAAATCTCTCCCCTTAACTGGACTCACAGCTTCAGCAAAAATACTTGATCGTTTAATTTGGTGATTTGTGCCTATTTTATCGGGGTGCATGGTCGACAGAAATGATGAAGTGTTTTTCTTTTAGCTTTTACTCTTAGTTAGGATTTGATGTTTTTTTTACATTATATTACATTACATTACAGTGTGGAAACAGGCCCTTTGGCCCAACAAGTCCACACCGACCCGCAACCCACCCATACCCTTACATTTACCCCTTACCTAACACTACGGGCAATTTAGCATGGCCAATTCACTTGACCTGCACATCTTTGGACTGTGGGAGGAAACCGGAGCACCCGGAGGAAACCCACGCAGACACGGGGAGAACGTGCAAACTCCACACAGTCAGTCGCCTGAGGTGGGAATTGAACCCGGGTCTCTGGCGCTGTGAGGCAGCAGTGCTAACCACTGTGCCACCGTGCCGCCCACCGCGCCATGTTAAATGAGCTGCACCAATGGCTGGTTATTAGGTGGTTATTTAAAGGTGCTATCATGTTGTGACACTTCAGGATTGTTGCACAAATTTTGGGAGCTCTTGCTAGTACTCATTGACTTCTCTGTCTTCAGCAGAAGAGTTAAAAATAGGTTTATATTAACACTGTGTTACAATCCAGTCTGTTTGCAGATTTATTTTACTGTTTCCCTGCAATAGTTTAGAAGGTAATATTAATCTTAATATGTGACAGAAAAGATAATACTCACTAAATTTGCCTTTCAGACACTTTAGTGCAAAATCAGTGGCTGTATTTTCAGACATCTGGGTCCTTCTCTGTGTAATTCCATTCCAAAAGCTTTTGCTTTCTCTGCCTCCTTCCCCTCAATGTTCACCACTTTGACCAAATTAGATCCAGACTTTCTAAATTTTTCTCTTTTGTCTTTTGAAGGACTCTGTGAGTTGGTGAGCTGGAGTCTGAACTTTGAACAAATCAGGGAGGACGAAAATTACCTGGACATTGTGTTTCAGGAGGCAGTTGACCCTTTAGATTAACTATCTCAAATTTGGTCAGCAGTCATAGACTCATAGAGATGTACAGCATGGAAACAGACCCTTCGGTCCAACCCGTCCATGCTGACCAGATATCCCAACCCAATCTAGTCCCACCTGCCAGCACCCGCCCCATATCCCTCCAAACCCTTCCTATTCATATACCCATCCAAATGCTTCTTAAATGTTGCAATTGTACCAGCCTCCACCACTTCCTCTGGCAGCTCATTCCATACACATACCACCCTCTGAGTGAAAAAGTTGCCCCTTAGGTCTCTTTTATATCTTTCCCCTCTCACCCTAAACCTATGCCCTCTAGTTCTGGACTCCCCGACCCCAGGGAAAAGACTTTGCCTATTTATCCGATCCATGCCCCTCATAATTTTGTAAACCTCTATAAGGTCATCCCTCAGCCTCCGACGCTCCAGGGAAAACAGCCTCAGCCTATTCAGCCTCCCCCTGTAGCTCAGATCCTCCAACCCTGGCAACATCCTTGTAAATCTTTTCTAAACCCTTTCAAGTTTCACAACATCTCCTCAATAGGCAGGAGACCAGAATTGCACACAATATTCCAACAATGGCCTAACCAATGTCCTGTACAGCCGCAACATGACCTCCCAACTCCTGTACTCAGTACTCTGACCAATAAAGGAAAGCATACCAAACGCCTTCTTCACTATCCTATCTACCTGCGACTCCACTTTCAAGGAGCTATGAACCTGCACTCCGAGGTCTCTTTGTTCAGCAACACTCCCTAGGACCTTACCATTAAGTGCATAAGTCCTGCTAAGATTAGCTTTCCCAAAATGCAGCACCTCGCATTTATCTGAATTAAACTCCATCTGCCACCTTTCAGCCCATTGGCCCATCTGGTCAAGATCCTGTTGTAATCTGAGGTAACCCACTTCGCTGTCCACTACACCTCCAATTTTGGTGTCATCTGCAAACTTACTAACTGTACCTCTTATGCTCGCATCCAAATCATTTATGTAAATGACAAAAAGTAGAGGGCCCAGCACCGATCCTTGTGGCACTCCACTTGTCACAGGCCTCCAGTCTGAAAAACAACCCTCCACCACCATCCTCTGTCTTCTACCTTTGACCCAGTTCTGTATCCAAATGGCTAGTTCTCCTGTATTCCATGAGATCTAACCTTGCTAATCAGTCTCCCATGGGGAACCTTGTTGAATGCCTTACTGAAGTCCATATAGATCACATCTACTGCTCTGGCCTCATCAATCTTCTTTGTTACTTCTTCAAAAAACTCAATCAAGTTGTGAGACATGATTTCCCATGTAGAAAGCCATGTTGACGATCCCGAATCAGTCCTTGCCTTTCCAAATACATGTCAGGGACAAGAAGGTGTGCAAAGCAGATGGAGGGATCTAAGAAGTAATGCTGACAGAGCATCAACAGTGTGTGTCTAACAGGTTTGAGATTCTTGCTCCGATGTGCAGATGAGAGATGGGCTGTAAGGAGGATGTGAAAACTGCTCAAAGCACCGTGGTACAAGGAACCACTTAAGAGGGGAGATAAAGGAGAAATGTAGTTGTAATCAGAGATTGTGAAACAGGGGAATAGACAGTGTTATCTGTGGCCAGGATTGAGAATCCTGAAGACTGTGTTGCCTGCCTGGGGCCCAGATTCAGAATGTCTCATCTGGGCTGCAGAGGAACTTGGAGTGGGAGGGGAAAGATTCAGTTATCATGGTCCACATAGGAACCAACAATATAGACAGAAATAGGAAAGACATTCTGCTGAGGCAAAATGATAAAAATCTTGAGATTACTATTTGAACCACAAGCAAAGTAACACAGGATCAAGAATTTTGAAGAGGTAAACACATACCTCAAAGATTGTTGTACGCAAAACAGGTTGGAATTAATGGGACATTGACACCAGTACTGGGGAAGGAGGGAGCTGTTCTGGTGGGAAGGGCTTCACCTGAATCATGCTGCAACCAGAGTCCTGGTGAATCGCATAAAATAGGTGTGGATAGGGCTTTAATAAATGAGGAGGGGCTATTCAGTTGCGTGGAAACCTATGGAAAAAGTTAAAGGGAGGGAGGGCTCAGCAGGTGGTATTAAAGTTTCCAGAACCAGGTGTGGAGATGCCAATGATGGACTTGCGTGGCTAAAGTCACATGACACCAGGTTATTGTCCAACAGGTTTATTTGAAATCCTGAACTTTCAGAGCACTGCTCCTTCATCAGGTGAAGTGGGGGGAAGCGCACGGGCACAGAATACATCAGCGGAGAGATAATGGCAAGATAATTCTTGGTAATTTAGAGTGACAACAGATAAATACAAATAATGTGAGTATGGTGTTGACAGACTGAATATCAAGTCTTTACAAGGGTTGTTCATTACTTGTAAATATCTCTCTGCCTTAATTTATTGGCTCATAGATCATCCTTTCACTTGCTATTCAGCTGTTGACACTTTATTCACACTGTCTGACACTTTTGATCACCTGCAAAGACACTCCACTCACACTATTTGTGCCTATCCATTGACACTTTTAATTAGCTGGAATTATCTTGCAATGATCTCTCCACCTAAATATTCTGTGCCTGTGCGCTTCCCCCCACCTGATGAAGGGTTTGAGCTCTGAAAGCTGGTGATTTCAAATAAACCTGTTGGTCTATAACCTGGTGTCATTTTGCAGAACAAGTAATAGAACAGAGAGTTTGGAAAGGGTCTGTGAATCAAACTTCAGGCACAGCTGGCACCAAAGTGTGGCAACTCTCACTCCAGTGGCGGTGGTGCGGCAAAGGGGCCTCATGCCCGGCCACCAGACCCATGTTGGAGCATTTCACAAGAAAGACTGTAAATCTGGACTTTTAAAAATTTCTTTCTTCATCTTTATGCCTTTCTAATCTATGTTTTGGTTTATATATCTTTGTTTTAAGATGGCGCAGGAGAGTGGCAACACTACAACACTTTTCACTGTATTTTGTAATAAAATGTTTTGTAACAAAATACATGTGACAATAAATAAATCAAATCCAGCAGATAAGGGGACAACTATGAATGTGGAGGGATTGCGCAATCAATGCAGGACCGAGGGCGTTGTACTCAAACACGTGTTATACGGAACAAGACAATGAACCTGTAGAAAACAAAAGATGGGTCAATGGATCTGTAATGCTGACTCTGCTTTCTCTCTGAAGATGCTGCCAGACTTGCTGAGTTTTTCCAGTAATTTCTGTTCTTGTGAATGAGTTTGTGGTGCAGATTGAAATTTTTGTGTACGATATTGTAGGTATCACAGAGACATGGCTGTGTGCGAATCAGGACTGGTAGACAAATAGACAAATATCCACCACTTCCTTTGGCAGTTCAATCCATAAGTGCGCCAACCTCTGTTTGAAAAAGTTACCCCTCAGAGAACACAGAACATTGAATATTACAGTGCAATACAGGCCCTTCGGCCCTCGGAGTTGCGCTGACCCATGAAACCAATTTGAAGCCCATCTAACTTACACTGTTCCATTCCCAGCAATATCCTTGTAAATCTTTCCTGCACCCTCTCAAGTTTAACAACATTCTTCTTTTCTAAGGGTAACTAGAATTGTTTGCAGTATTCCAAAAGTAATTTTGAAAATATTGCTATTATTATAATGTCTGACAAATTTCATCATCATTGGTTAAAGGTTTGAATCGTGAGTCTGCATTGTATTATCTAGCAATTTTGAATCATGGGAAAAATCCTTATTTAGAAATGGAAGCTGCGTAAAAGGAAATTTCAAATGCCATTCCTAACTTTATGTTATATGTAATGCTGTTATTTTTCAAGTTATGCATGTGTTCAATACAGTAGCTGTTCACTTTGGAAAGGTAGTGATTATAAAACTGAACAACACCATGCTTTAGGCTAATATTTTGAACTTAGCTTATGGTAATCATATGGGCATGAACATTGAGCCAACTAAACTTAATGCTATATTTGATTCAGAGAACAGTAAACAGACGGTGGCCAACATATAAAGGGATGTTGCAGAATACTCAATAAGTCCTGACTATCACTTGGACCACCATCTATGGTAAAATGAAAATATTCAGGAAAGCATCAGACTTAAGGTAAAAGGTGTACCACTGTGCAGGGAAGATCTTCCACTTGGGAGCTGGGCAGAGAAGTAACTGAGTTTAAAAGTGTGGCATTGGAAAAGCACAGCTGGTCAGTCAGAGTCCGAAGGGCAGGATAGTCAACGTTTCAGTCTTTCATCAGGAATACGGAGGGGGAAGGGGGCTGAGAGATAAATAGGAGGGTAGGGGTGGGGCTAGGGGGGAAGTAGCTGGGAAGGCGACAGGTGGATGCAGGTGCACAGTGATAGTGATAGGTCGTGGGAGTGGTGGAGCGGATAGATGGAAAGTAAAATGTACAGGTAGAACATGTCAAGAGGGTGGTGCCGATTCGGAGACTTAGATCAGTGATGAGGTGGGGGGAGGGGAGTTTTGAAAACTAGTGACGTCGACGTTGATGTCATGTGCTCAGAGGGTCCCAAGGCTGAAGGTGAAACGTTCTTCCTCCAGTCATCATGTGGCTTGGATTTGGCAGCAGAGGAAGCTCTGAACTTGCATGCCCTTGGTGGAATGGGAGGGGGAGTTGAAATAGTCAGTCACAGGGCGGCGGGTTGTTTGGTGCGTGTCTACCAGAGATGTTCCCTGAAACGCTCCGCAAGTTGGCGTTCTGTCTCCCTGATGCGTAGGATTCCATCTTGAGAGCAATGGACAGAGTAGATGAGGTGGGTGGATGTGCAGGAAAATCACTGCCAGATGGAAAAAGATCCTCTGGGGCCTTGGACAAAGGTAATGGGTGGAGATGTGGGCGCAGGCTTTACACTTCTTGTGGCATCAAGGAAAGATGTTGGGTGTGGAGGGTGGATTGGTGGGGGCGTGGATCTGACAAGGGAGTCACGGAGGGAATGGTCTCTACAGAACACAGATAGGGGTGGGGAGAGAAATATATCCCTGGTGGTGGGGTCTGATTAAGATGGTGGAAATGTTGGAGGATAATGCGCTGTATCCAGATATTAGGGGAGTATAAGGTGAGGGGTTCATCTGGGGGTTCATCCTTGTTGCGGTTGGAAGGGTAGGGTTTAAGGGCAGAGGTGCGGGAAGTGGAGCTAATGCATTGGAGGGCATTGTTGATCATGTGGGAGGGGAAATTGCAGTCCTGACAAATGTAAGGTGATGTCCTTTGGGAGTGTGGGATATAGGTAAAGTAGTGTTACTTCTGCAATTATAATTACTTATGCAAGGTAAATGCACTCACACCAGTGTATAATTGTTTCAACCAAGAGCTGAGTCAACAAGAATGAAAACTATGTGGAGGAAATATATAATTGTTTTTGTATTAGCTAAAATGTGAATGCAAGAATGAAATATGCCTGCTAACAATGGTAGACAAATAGATAAGGTGCTGTGAGGATGTAGGTTAAGCCAGATATGCTTGTACAAGCAGTCGTTGTAAGCCTCTGTTTCCCACTTTTGCAAAAACACAAAAACAAACCCCAATTAAAAGGTCATAAGGATCAATATGGTTGGGGAAAGGAAGGAAATGGCACAGGTGGAGGAAGTAGATAATCATGAAGAAGGATATACCTAACAATAGGCCACAGCAGGATGTGGTGAAATAGCCGAGTAAAACTTGTACTTTGTTATGCACAAGGCCGGATAAGGCAAGAGATAAACAATACTAATGGGCAACGGGTTTGGAGTAGTGAATCCTATATAAGATCTGTACTTGCTAAACTCTGTAAGCCAATTCCAGGCACCACGCTTGCAAGCATATAATAAACATACTGATTGCTTCAGATCTTGTCTCGGACTGAAATTATTGAAGTGAGTGAGCGTTGTTTCTCGCAGGAGGTCAAATATAAGAAGAAAGTATACAGTAAATACCAGGCAACTCTTAAGAGCATTGATATACAGAGAGATCTTGGGGTAAAAGTTCATTGCTCCTTGAAAGTGACAACATAACTGGATAAGATGATAAAGATTGCCTACATGTTTGATTTCATTGGTTGAGGCAGTGAGCATAAATGTTGGCATCTAAGAGTGTGATGCTGGAAAAGCAAAGCAGGTCAGGCAGCATCCAAGGAGCAGGAGAATCGACCTTTCGAGCATAAGCTCTTCATCAGGAATAACAGGTTGGTCCAAGAGGGCTGAAAGATAAATATGAGGGGAGTGGGGTTCGGGGAAAAGAAGCTGGGAATGTGATAGGTCGATGAAGTAGTGGGTGAAGGTGAAAGGTTGGAGAGGAGGGTGGAGCTGATAAGTGGGAAGGAAGATGGATTCATACAACAGGTCAAGAGGGCAGTGCCAAGTTGGAAGGTTCAATCTGGCATAAGGTGAGGGGAGGGTAAATGAGGAAGCTGGTGAAATTCACATTGATCCCAAGGCGGAAGATGTGCTTTCTTCTTCCAGGCATCAGGTGGTAAGGGTTTGGTGGTGGAGAAGGCCCAGCACCTGCATGCCCTTGATAGAGTGGGAGGGGGAGTTGAAGTGCATAGCCATGTGGCAGTGGGGTTGCTTTGTGTATGTGTCCCAGAGATGGTCCCTGAAGAGTTCTGCAAGTAGACGTCCTGTCTTCCCAGTGTAGAGGAGACCAGACCAGGAGCGATGGATACAGTAGATGACATGTGTGCTGTGCAGGTAGATCTATGATGGATATGGAAGGCTCCTTTGGGGCTTTGGATGGAGGTGAGGAGGAGGTGTGGGTGCAGGTTTTGCAATTCTTGCGATAGCAGGGGAAGGTGCCAGGAGGGGATGGTGGGTTGGTGGGGGGCATGGACCTGACAAAGGGGTCATAGAAGGAATGGTCTTTACGAAACACAGATAGGGTGGGAGGAAATATATCCCTGGTGATGGGTCTGTTTGTAGGTGGTGAAAATGGCAGTGAATAGTGCGATGTATCCGAAGGTTGGTGGGGTCCTTGTTGCGGTTGGAAGGAGGGTGGAGGTGAAGGAGGGAATGAGATGCAGTGGATGGCATCATTGACCACATAGGAGGGGAAAATTGCGGTCTTTGAAGGAGGAGGCCATCTGGTGTGTTCTGTGGTGGAATCAGTCCTCCTGGGAGCAACTGCAGCATAGGCAAAGGAGTTGGGAATAAAGGCTAGTGTTTTTACAGGAGGCATGGTGGGATGAGGTGTAATCCAGGTAAGCTGTGGTGGGTTTGTAGTAGATGTCGATGTTGAGTCGGTCACCACTAATGGAAATGGAAAGGTCCAGGAAGGGGAGGGAGATATCCAAGATGGTCCAGGTGAACTTAAGGTTGGGGTGGAACGTGTCAGTGAAGTTCATGTACTATTCAATCTCCTCGCAGGAGCACAAGGTAACACTAATACAATCATCGATGTAGTGGAAGAAATGGTGCCAGTGTAGCTGCAGAAGCTGGAATGTTCCATGTACTCAACGAAGAGACACGCATAGCTGGGGCCCATGCGAGTGCCCATGGCTACCCCTTTGGCCTGGAGGAAGTGGGAGGATTTAAAGGAGAAATTATTGAGGGTGAGGATCCGTTCAGCCAAATGAATGAGAGTGTCAATGGAAGGGCACTGGTGGGGACGATGGAAGAGAAAGAAATGGAGTGCTTGGAGGCCTTCATCATGGCAGATGGATTGTATAGGGACTGGATGTCCATGGTGAAGATGAGGCATTGAGGGCCAGGTAAACAAAAGTCATGGAGGAGGTGGAGGCCATCTGGCATGTTCTGTGGTGGAATCGGTTCTCCTGGGAGCAAATGCAGCATGAGTGGTGTCCTGAATGTAGGTGGGGAGTTTCTCAACCAGGGGATAGGTCGGTGTCAAGCTGTGTTTGGTGACACAGGAGCAGGCTGAGACAACAAGTCATGTTACAGTTGTAAAAAAACTTCAGTTAGGCCATGTATGGTGTGCAGTTCTGGTCACCACATTAGAGGATGGATGTGGAGGCTTTGGAGAAGGAGAAAAAGAGATTTATCAAGGTGCTGCCTAGATTGGAACACTTTAGCTTTCAGGATAGGTTGGACAAACTTGGATTGCTTTCAATGGAGCTTTGGAGACTAAGGAGTAATCTAATAAAGTTTACAAAATTATAAGAGGTGTGATTAAGGTGGATATTTGGAGTCATTTTTCCCAGGATGAAAATATCAAATACCAGGGATTTAAGGTAAGAGGGCAAAGGTTTAAGGGAGATGTGTGAGGAAGGGTAGTAGGTGCATGGAACATGCTGCATGTGGATGTGGGGGAAGCACACATCATAGCAAGATTTAAGAGGCATTTGGACAGACACATGAACAAGCTGGGGATAAAGTTAAAATTCACACAACACCAAGTTACAGTTCAACAGATTTATTTGGAAGCACTAGTTTTTAGAGCACTGTTCCTTCATCAGGCTCCTTCATCAGGCTTGGTATTCACAACCACTTGATGAAGGAGCAGTGTTCTGAAAACTAGTGCTTCCAATTAAACCTGTTACACTATAACCTGGTGTTGTGTGAATTTTAACTTTGTACACCCCAATCCAACACCAGTACCTCTGTGGGTGGCACGGTGGCACAGTGGTTAGCACTACTGCCTCACAGCGCCCAAGACCTGGGTTCAATTCCCACCTTGGGCGACTGTCTGTGTGGAGTTTGCACATTCTCCCTGTGTTTGCATGGCTTTGCTCCGGTTTCCTCCCACAGTCCAACGATGTGCAGGTTAGGTGAATTGGCCATGCTAAATTGCCCGTAGTGTTAGGTGTAGGGGAATGGGTTTGGGTGAGTTGCTCTTCGGAGGGTCGGTGTGGATTTACTGAGCTGAAGGGCCTGTTTCCACACAGTAAGTAATCTAATCTAATCATGTGCAGATGGGATTAATTGAGAATGAGATCATGGTCAGCACAGACATTGCAGGCTGAAGGGCCTGTTCCTATGCTGTATTATTCTTTTTTCAATGTTCTATGATAGTGTAAAAGTAATCAGACGTATTACAGTATATCAACAGGAAAACATGCCATTTAGTAGTTTATACCACTGATATTCAGATTTATCTGTGTCCAGTTCCTCTGATTTCATATTTTCCTTGAATCTCAGTTCAACATATTCACAACCACTTGATGAAGGAGCAGCGCTGTTTCAAAACATTGATAGATTGCTGTACATGTAGCATGTCATCTCACCCATCTGTTTGGCTGTTTTCAAACTTTGACAGATGATTGCCCTTCTGCCTGACTCCTATGCTTTAATGTATTAATTTCTCAAGATTTTACAGAGAAAGTTGTTCTCATTGTGCATGCTTGATTATGTTGTAAACCCACTTCCAGATTCAGCTCACCAAGAATCATTGATATACTTTTCTGGGTGACTATGAGATAGTTTGTATTGAAAGCATACTTTCAAACCTACCTTGTTTTTAGCACATTAAAGGTTTCAATAGTTTATAAAGTTGATACCTGTTCTGCAATAGTAAATCCATATGCTCAGTATTAGAATTAATTCTATTCAGTTTGATTCCCAAAGATTATGTAGGATTTTTGAAAAATATACTTCGAGTAACATGTTATGACTCTTATGTGCAAATTATATTTTTAAATGGAAAAAAAAACCTCACAGAACGAGTTAGGGAACTGGAACTGGAGTTGGATGAACTGAGGATTATTCGAGAGGCTGAGAGGTGATAGATGGAAGCTACAGGGACATAGTTACGCCAGAGAACAGAGGTAGCTGGGTAACAGTTAGAGGTGGGAAGGGGAGGAAGCAGGCAGTGCAGGGATCCCCTCTAGTCATTCCCCTAAACAATAGGTATACCGCTTTGGATACTGGTGGGGGGGGACAGCCTAGCAGGGGTAAGCTGCAGTGACCGGGTCTGTGGCGTGAGGTCTGGCTCTGAGACTCAGAAGGGAAAGGGGGAGAGGAGGAGAGCGCTAGTTATAGGAGACTCTCTAGTTAGAGGGACGGACAGGCGATTCTGTGGATATGGGCGAGATTCTCGGATGGTTTGTTGCCTCCCGGGTGCCAGGGTCCGAGACGTCTCGGACCGTGTCTTCAGAATCCTTAAGGGGGAGGGTGTGCAGCCAGAAGTCGTGGTGCACGTTGGCACCAACGACATAGGTAGGAAGAGAGGTGGGGAGGTCATTCAAGAGCTCAGGGAGTTAGGCTGGAAGCTGAAAGCTAGGACAGACAGAGTCGTCATCTCTGGGTTGTTGCCGGTGCCACGTGACAGTGAGGCAAGGAATAGGGAGAGAGTGCAGTTGAACACATGACTGCAAGGATGGTGTTGGAGGGAGGGCTTCAGGTATTTGGACAATTGGACTGCATTCTGGGGAAGGTGGGACCTGTACAAGCAGGACGGGTTGCACCTGAACCAGAAGGGCACCAATATCCTGGGGGGTAGGTTTGCTAGCACTCTTCGGGGGGGTTTAAACTAATTTGGCAGGGGGATGGGATCCGGACTTGTAGTCCAGCAAGTAGGCTAGCTGTTTGTCAGGATGTCCAAGTGTGTGGGGAGGCTGTGAAGAAGTTAGCACTGACAGGGAATACTTGCGGACACAGAGATGGGTTCAAGTGCGTATACTTCAACGCAAGGAGTATCAGAAATAAGGTCGGTGAACTTAAGGCGTGGATAGGTACCTGGGACTACGATGTTGTGGCCATCACGGAAATGTGGATAGAAGAGGGACAGGAATGGTTGTTGGAGGTTCCTGGTTACAGATGTTTCAGTAAGATTAGGGAGGGTGGTAAAAAGGAGGTGGGGTGGCGTTGCTAATTAGAAATGGTATTACAGCTGCAGAAAGGTAGTTCAAGGGGGATCTGCCTTTAGAGGTAGTATGGGCTGAAGTCAGAAATAGGAAAGGTGCAGTCACCTTGTTGGGTGTTTACTATAGGCCCCCCAATAGCAGCAGAGATGTGGAGAAACAGATTGGGAAACAGATTTTGGAAAGGTGCAGAAGCCACAGGGTAGTAGTCATGGGCGATTTCAACTTCCCAAATATTGATTGGAAGCTCTTTAGATCAAGTAGATTGGATGGGGCGGTGTTTGTGCAGTGTGTCCAGGAAGCTTTTCTAACACAGTATGTAGATTGTCCGACCAGAGGGGAGGCCATTTTGGATTTGGTACTCGGTAATGAACCGGGACAAGTGATGGGCTTGTTAGTGGGTGAACATTTTGGTGATGGTGACCACAATTCTGTGACTTTCACCTTGGTTATGGAGAGAGATAGGTGCGTGCAACAGAGTAGGTTTTACAATTGGGGGAAGGGTAATTACGATGCTGTAAGACAGGATCTGAGGAGCATAAGTTGGGAGCGTAGGCTGTCAGGGAAGGATGTCGTGGAAATGTGGAACTTTTTCAAGGAACAGATACGACGTGTCCTTGATATGTATGTACCGGCCAGGCAGGAAAGAAATGGTCGTGTGAGGGAACATTGGTTGACGAGGGAGGTTGAATGTCTTGTAAAGAGGAAGAAGGAGGCTTACATAAGGTTGAGGAAACAGGGTTCAGACAGAGCAGTGGAGGGATACAGGATAGCCAGAAGAGACCTGAAGAAAGGGATTAGGAGAGCCAAGAGAGGGCATGAAAAATCTCTGGCGGATAGGATCAAGGATAACCCAAAGGCATTTTATGCGTAAGTGAGAAACATGAGAATGACGAGAACGAGGGTAAGTCCAATCAAGGACAGTAGTGGGAGACTGTGTATTGAGTCGGAAGAGATAGGAGAGGTCTTGAATGAGTACTTTTCTTCAGTATTTACGAATGAGAGGAACCGTATTGTTGGAGGAGAGTGTGAAACGGACTGGTAAGCTAGAGGAGATACATGTTAGGAAGGAAGATGTGTTGGACATTTTGAACAACTTGAGGATAGACAAGTCCCCCGGGCCTGATGGGATATATCCTAGGATTATGTGGGAAGCAAGAGAGGAAATTGCAGTACCGTTGGCAATGATCTTTTCATCTTCACTGTCAACGGGGGTGGTACCAGGGGACTGGAGAGTGGTGAATGTTGTGCCCCTGTTCAAAAAAGGGAATAGGGATAACCCCGGGAATTACAGGCCAGTTAGTCTTACTTCGGTGGTCGGTAAAGTAATGGAAAGGGTACTGAGGGATAGGATTTATGAGTATCTGGAAAGGCACTGCTTGATTAGGGACAGCCAGCACGGATTTGTGAAGGGTAGGTCTTGCCTTACAAGTCTGATTGAATTCTTTGAGGAGGTGACCAAGCATGTGGATGAGGGTAGAGCAGTGGATGTAGTATACATGGATTTTAGTAAGGCATTTGATAAGGTTCCCTATGGTTGGCTTATGTGGAAAGTCAGGAGGCATGGGATAGAGGGAAATTTGGCCAATTGGATAGAAAACTGGCTAACCGGTCGAAGTCAGAGAGTGGTGGTAGATGGTAAATATTCAGCCTGGAGCCCAGTTACAAGTGGAGTTCCGCAGGGATCAGTTCTGGGTCCTCTGCTGTTCATAATTTTTATTAATGACTTGGATGAGGGAGTCGAAGGGTGGGTCAGTAAATTTGCAGATGATACGAAGATTGGTGGAGTTGTGGATAGTGAGGAGGGCTGTTGTTGGCTGCAAAGGGACTTGGATATGATGCAGAGCTGGGCTGAGGAGTGGTAGATGGAGTTCAACCCTGCCAAGTGTGAGATTGTCTATTTTGGAAAGACAAATAAGAATGTGGAATATAGGGTTAATGGTAGGGTTCTTAGTGAGGTGGAGGAACAGAGGGATCTTGGGGTCTATGTTCATAGGTCTTTGAAAGTTGCCACTCAGGTGGATAGAGCTTGTAAGAAGGCCTATGGTGTATTAGCGTTCATTAGCAGAGGGATTGAATTCAAGAGTCGTGAAGTGATGTTGCAACTGTACAGGACTTTGGTTAGGCCACATTTGGAGTACTGTGTGCAGTTCTGGTCGCCTCACTTTAGGAAAGATGTGGAAGCTTTGGAGAGGGTGCAGAGAAGATTTACCAGGATGTTGCCTGGAATGGAGAATAGGTCGTACAGGATAGGTTGAGAGTGCTAGGCCTTTTTTCATTGGAACGGCGAAGGATGAGGGGTGACTTGATAGAGGTTTATAAGATGATCAGAGGAATAGATAGAGTAGACAGTCAGAAACTTTTTCCCCGGGTACAACAGAGTGTTACAAGGGGACATAAATTTAAGGTGAAGGGTGGAAGGTATAGGGGAGATGTCAGGGGCGGGTTCTTTACCCAGAGAGTGGTGGGGGCATGGAATGCGCTGCCTGTGGGAGTGGTAGAGTCAGAATCTTTGCTGACCTTTAAGCAGCAATTGGATAGGTACATGGATGGGTGCTTAAGCTAGGACAAATGTTCAGCACAACATCGTGGGCCGAAGGGCCTGTTCTGTGCTGTACTGTTCTATGTTCTATAAGAGACTCATGAAGAGTTAAATGGATTGTGTTTTTTTTTAAACATTGGACTTTGAAGCATGTCTATGTTAGAAGATTTGGTATTGTCTCAAAATATTTGCCACTCTTGCATTATGACTCATGATTTCTGTTCACAGCTATTACGGGGTGATAGGAATGCATGTGAGGAAGCTATCAGGTTGAGGGGTAAACTCTATGGAAATGAAAGCATGTAAATCATAGAAAGAGAGCTTTTTTTTGCCCAGGAAGACTGCATTAGCCCTTTGAATAGCATCCCACCCTATGCCCATAACCTACAGCCAATCCACCAAACTTGCACATCTTTAGACTGTGGGAGGAAACATGAGCATTCTGGCAGAAACCCACACCAACAGTTACCCAAGGCTGGAATTGAACCCAAGTCCCTGGTGCTGTAAGACTACAATGTTAACCACTGAGCCACGATGCACCCACCAATGTAGCTAGCAAGTGGCTAGTGTGCTAGTCAGAAAGCAGGATTCTGATTTTAGGGAATTTCCTAGCTCCTGATTCCTGCCTCTGAGATAATAATCTTGCTCCTAATTGTGAGTACAAAGTATTAACAACAAATAACTTCCAGATAAACATTTCAATGATCATTATAAATAGTTAAAAACCTAGTTTATTGTGATAGGTCAAAGCTCAGAAGCTGCAGCTGTACTAAGTTGCAGTTGTCAAACATGATGTGTGGGCATAATCAGCATACCACAGTTTTTCTGCAGCTCAACCATCCTTTGCTATATTTTGTTATTGGCATTAGCTTGAAGATTCAAGTGTCAACATGGCTATTTTTTTAATTCTAGCAGAGTGGATTACAAGGGAGAGGGCATATTTAATAGGCTGATCTACTAATTTTTTTCCCTCAAGTAAGCCTCCATAAATTGTTATTTTGTGGATTCTTTGAACTACAACAAAAGTGAGACAGCCTCCTGAAGCTAATTTATCACTTCTTGGATTTGGTATTAATGCACTTGGTTGTTATCCAAGATCTGATTAACCAAATCTTCTTCAGCTGCACCTTGAACACAGCAGAATTAGTCTGAAAATACGTCTTGAAATAGATTCAATGCAAGTCCAGAGCTTAAATCTATTATTTCACATGGATAATAAATAACAGGAAAGCACTTTGAACAAGATCAGTAAATGAAGATGGAATAGAACAGAATTGTCACTTGTGTTTATGAAAATAACATGGGATGTGTATGATTTGGCACAACTCAGCACCATTTTAATTACAGAAATTACAACAAAAGAAATAATTGAGACAAAGTTAAGACAAAGTTCATCTTTTGTTCCCTACCTGACTCCTGGGTTTCTGAAGTGGCTATGGTCTGTCGCTGCCAAAACTGCCCCTGAGGGTGCCGAAGCAAGGATTTCCACAGCAGACCCATTGTGCTGCTACTGTTGAAGCCAACACCAAAGCCACTGCATTGCGGCCATTGCCATAAAATGGACCCACCAAGTCACTGATGCTGAAGCCATCACTACTTCAGAGTGGGTACATGTTGAATTCAGTTCGCTGTTTGCTCCAAAGGACCTCCATGTTGCAGATTGGGTGCCAACACCTCAGGAAATAATCCATGGACTAAAGCTACACTCTTCCTATGTACATAAATATTAACATCTGATACACACATCTCCATCCACTGACAGGATGCTTCAATACAGTACCTGGGTACACTGGCAACCACCATCGTAATGCTGCAGTCAGGACACTTTAAGCAAAGGGATGCAAACCTAATTTATGGACTGGGCACAGCTGCATCAACGTCCAGGTTCTTCACCCACTGTCGCGGCGTTCACTCGATCTGAGCCAATGTGACTTATTGGGAGCAGCTTTGACACTTTATTCCCGCCTGGAGGCTGCTTTTCTCCTGGAATGTGAGAGAGGCAGGTGAGATGGAAGTGGCTGGTACAGCTGTCCTTGCTGGTACAGTTGGAGGGGTGTCCTGAGCGAGTGAGCCAGCAGCACAGAGGGAATCGAGGTGTTAATGCTGTTGGGGATGGATTGGGTAAGAGCAAATGAGAGAAGATGCTGCAGCCAGTAATAAGAGGGGTAGAGCATGATTCTTGATGAGAGATGGGTAGCAGAGATAGAGTGGGAATTATTGGAGAGAACATGGTAGCACTTGCACTGCCACAGTGGAAGATGTCATTGTTGGACATTCCTTCAGAAGGCTGACAATGCATTGACCTGATTTGATGTCATGGTTTAACTGCTGGTCTTGTGTGAAGACAAAGTCTTACCAATGCATCATCCCACCCAGGAGGATCTTGAGATCCTTCTCTGTCAAGCAGGGTGACAATTTCCCCATGTCTACTGTTTCAGGGCAAATGTCAGAATGGGAGCGAAACCTAACATTTGGACCTCCTCAAAGACTCTAGGCTCAAGCTTACTTTTCTTTGGCTAAGTCTGAGTTTTTTGGCAGTATTTCCGCTATGAGGCCTAGTGGGCTTTCTCATTGTATCATACCACAGGCGTCTCGTATCCTCCAGAGCAAATTTTATTTCCATTTCTCCAGTTCTGTTCACTATTTACTGTCATGGTATACCACATTGTGATATGCCACACATGGTATGCCACACTGTGTTGCCCCATTGTGCCATCCTCGTCCATCCACTGCAGTCCTTCAATAACTATTCTGTGCCACTCACCATCCAACATCGCCTTCGTCAGATCCCTGTTTCTACTGCCTTCTACTTCCCTCGTGAAGTCATCCGTGCTCCTTTTCAGCTCTGACAAAATGGTTGACATACTGACATTTTATTTTCCAAATGTCACTTTTAAAGTTCTGTTTCTTTTCCTGTATCCAGACAGATATTTTTTATTATCACTTTTAACCCATTACTGGAAATAATTAGGGTCACTGGATTAGAAATGATGTAAGATAAAGTGAAATTTTCAGAAGCTTCAGTTGGCAGTCTAGCAAGGAATTACATAGCCAGAGCAACATTTCTTAGAAGAAAACCCATTGAACATCAGATTAAGCCATGAGGAAACATTTTGAAAAGAATCTATTTGACGCTGTCATCCTATAAAGGTCTTCCAAGGCAAGAATGATGAATTGTTAAACTCAGCAAGGAGACAAGGCTCATTCTGTGATGCCATCAATGATCATCAGTGACTAACTGTGAGAATATAAATAAAAAGAAATGTAGTGGAGTAAAAGTAAGTCATTTCCTTTTTTAGCATATAAAAAGACAAGTCCTGGGGAGTCAAGATATAAGGTAATTGAGAGTTATTGATGAGAAGGAAAAACAAAGGTTTGAGGATTTTAGTCACTGTAGACAATAACCAATTCAGTTTTGCAAGAAAAAAATGGGCCTTTCTTTCCCCAGATGCAAAATCTTACAGAATTAATTATATTGAAATATAAATATGTGAAGAAGGAATGAGTGACATTTGTTGCCCTTAACTCCTGTGAGTCCAATGGGTTACTTTTCTGTGTCAGACACTTGAATTACTAATTGGCATCCATTCTCTCAGTTCCTTGAACAATCAAGGAGGTTAGGCAAGGTGACGTGCTGGATATGTCACAGAGAGAACTTCTAATGAAAGGAACGAGGCTGCGAGCTACAATGGTGGCAATCTGAAGAAGGACCCAGAAGCATGCTCCTTCCAAGCTTTGGTCAAGGTTGTTATCTTCAAGAAAAAAAATCTCTAATTGGCATAACAATTAACTGCTTTTATTTCCAAAACCTTGATGGAATTTGCATCGTATGAAAAAAAGTAGAAAAGATGTTAGGGAAAAATGTCTGTGGTATAGTTGTTCTAATCAGAGTCATCCAGTGTTCAGTTTACATTGCATAAGTACCATACATATCAAAGATTATGCAGGTTCTGAACATGTCATGGTACCACAAATTTGTATAACCTATTTTAGTTTTATCGAGCTAATTACCCTGAGTCTGCAGAAGAAATTTAGAGAGATGTGAAACAGACACTCATCATTGGGATAGTTCACCAACAACCTGCATTGCTGTCCAGACTCTTCAATGCAACAAAATCCAATCCTACAAATAACAAGAGCACCTCTTCAAAAGAAATTGCTTATATTGGGTTTTCCAATTTCTGTGGCTGTAAATTTGCAAAGAACTTTACATTTGGCACAACTTGCCATTCATCCAGCATATTTAAACAGTTCACTTGTAGTTCTCCATTGGCTTTCTGTCAATGTGTTGAATTTGATTAGACATCTATGTACCATCATTTATCATGGCCCGAAAATGTCAAATTCCTTTTCTCAACTAATCTCTCTCATTCCTGAATATGCTTCTAAAGCTTTTCTTGTTGATCACTCGGCCACCAGCCCTAATATTCATCTATGTTGGACACTGTCAGAAGTCAGTCGACACCTGGCTATAGTCCAATGGGTTCATTAAAATCACAAGCTTTTGGACAATGCAAAGCATTGTCCTTTTTTCAGGTGAAATGGGACACTGACAGATCTGGCTCCTAACATGTCAGTGAAGCATAAGGTATGATCAGTGTTCTATATATAAAGTGCTGCATAAATGTAAATCTTTATTGTTGGCTGGTTGCTAGCTTGGAATTTTGTTCATTTGAAGCTGATGTTCTTGGTAAGAACATAAGAACATAAGAAATGGAGCAGGAGTAGACCATCCGGCCATCCTGCAAAAATGCCATCCCGTATTCCCAATTCCTCTGCCTCTGCCGTATCTGCTCCCAGGAGGACCAGTTCTACCACAGAACACATCAGATGGCCTCCTTCTTTAGAGATCGCAATTTCCCTTCTCATGTGATTGAAGATGCCCTCTAACGCATCTAATCCACATCCTGCACCTCCGCCCTCAAACCCCACCCCTCCAACCATAACAAGGACAGACCCCCCTGGTTCTCACTTTCCACCCTGCCAACCTTCGCATTAACCATATCATCCGCCGACATTTCTGCCACCTCCAAACGGACCCCATCACCAGGGATATATTTCCCTCCCCACCCCTTTCCACTTTCTGCAAAGACCGTTCCCTCCATGACTACCTGGTCAGGTCCACGCCCCCCAACAACCCACCCTCCCTTCCTAGCACCCTCCCCTGCCACGGCAGGAATTGCAAAACCTGCGCGCACACCTCCTCTCTCACCACCATCCAAGACCCCAAAGGAGCCTCCACATCTGCCAAAGTTTCACCTGCACATCCACCAATGTCATTTACTGTATCCGTTGCTCCCGATGCGGTCTCCTCTACATTGGGGAGACTGGATGCCTCCTTGCAGAGCGCTTCAGGGAACATCTCCGGGACACCCGCACCAATCAACCCCACCACCCCATGGCCCAACATTTCAACTCCCCCTCCCACTCTGCCAAGGACATGGAGGTCCTGGGCCTCCTCCACTGCCACTCCCTCACCAGCTAACGCCTGGAGGAAGAACACATCATCTTCTGCCTCGGAACACTTCAACCCCAGGGCATCAATGTGGACTTCACTAGTTTCCTAATTTCCCCTCCCCCACCTTATCTCAGTTCTAACCTTTCAGCTCAGCACTGTCCTCATGACCTGTCCTTGCTGCAAATCTCCCTTCTTACCTATCTGCTCCACCCTCCCCTCTGACCTATCACCTTCAGCCCCACCCCCATTCACCCATTGTACTCTTTACTACCTTTCCCCACCCTCCCCTCTGACCTATCACCTCTGTCACCACCCCCATTCATCTATTGTACTCTTTGCTACCTTCTCCCCAGCCTCACCCCCCCCTCCCTCACCCCACATTTATCTCTTCACCCTGGAGGCTTCCTGCCTCGATTTCTGATGGAGGGTTTTTGCCCGAAACATTGATTTTCCTACTCCTCAATGCTGCCTGACCTGCTCTACTTTTCCAGTACCACTCTGATCTAAACATCCAGCCTATCAAGCTTGCTCTACCATTAAATAAGATCATGGATGATTATTTCATGGACTCAGCTCCATTTACGTGCCCACTCACAATAACCCTTAATTCCTTTATTGTTCAAAACTCTATCTATTTTTCTTTTAAAAACATTCAGTGAGATAGCCTCAACTGCTTCACAGGGCAGGGAATTCCACAGATTCACAGCCCTTTGGGTGAAGATGTTCCTTCTCAACTCCATTCTAGATCTGCTCCCCCTTATTTTGAAGCTATGCCCCCTCGTTCTATTTCACCCTCAAGTGGAAAAATCCTGCCTGCTTCTGTTTTACATTTTCTCTTCATAATTTTATATGTTTCTCTAAGATCCTTCCTCATTTGTCTAAATTGTAATGAGTATTTATTGTATCCGTTGCTCCCGATGCGGTCTCCTCTACATTGGGGAGACTGGGCGCCTCCTAGCAGAGCGCTTAGGGAACATCTCCGAGACACTCGCACCAATCAACCAAACCGCCCCGTGGCCCAACATTTCAACTCCCCCTCCCATTCTGCCGAGGACATGGAGGTCCTGGGCCTCCTTCACCGCCGCTCCCTCACCACCAGACGCCTGGAGGAAGAACGCCTCATTTTCCGCCTCGGAACACTTCAACCCCAGGGCATCAATGTGGCCTTCAACAGCTTCCTCATTTCCCCTTCCCCCACCTCATCCTAGTTTCAAACTTCCAGTTCCCTTGACTTGTCCGGACTTGTCCGACCTGCCTAGCTCTTTTTCCACCTATCCACTCCACCCTCTCCTCCCTGACCTATCACCTTCATCTCCTCCCCCACTCACCCATTGTACTCTATGCTACTCTCTCCCCACCCCCACCCTCCCCTAGCTTATCTCTCCACGCTTCAGGCTCTCTGCCTTTATTCCTGATGAAGGGCTTTTGCCCGAAACGTCGATTTTGCTGAAGCTCCTCGATGCTGCCTGAATTGCTGTGCTCTTCCAGCACCATTGATCCAGAATCTGGTTTCCAGCATCTGCAGTCATTGTTTTTACCATGAGTATAGTCCAGTCTACTCAATCTCATAAGCCAACCCTCTTAACTCTGAAGTCAACCTAGTGAACCTCCTCTGCACACTCTCCAGTGCTTGTACATCATTTTTCAAGTAAGGAAGCCAAAACTATACACAATATCTCGGTGTGGTCTCAGTAGAACCCTATACAGCTGCAGCATAATCCCTCGAGCAATGAAGGGTAATAGTCCATTTGCCCTCTTAATAGAGTCATAGAGATATACAGCATGGAAACAGAGCCTTCAGTCCAACCCACCCATGTTGACCAGATATCTGAAATTAACTTTGTCTTATTTGCTAGCATTTGGCCCATTCCTGATGAAGGCCTTATGCCTGAAATGTTGATTCTCCTCCTCCTCGGATGTTGCCTGACAGGCTGTTCTTTTCCAGCACCACACTCTTCGACTTTGGCCATATCCCTCTGAATCTTCCTATTCATATACCTGCTGCTCCTGCAGACCAACTTTTTATTATTCATGCATAAGGACACCTAGGTCCCTCTGCACAGCAGCACACTGCAATTTTTCATCATTTATATAATAGACCATTTTGCTGTTATTCCTACCAAAATGGATGACATTATATTTAACAACATTGTATTCCATTTGCCAGAGACTTGCCCATTCATTTAACCTATCTATATCTCTCTGCAGATTCAGTGTCCTCTGCATACCTTGCTCTATCACTCATCTTTGGTTTATCTGCCAACTTGCCCACCCCTCACTTTGATCCTGGAGGCACACCACTAGCCACTGATCACCAACCAGAAAAGCATTCACTTCTCCCCACTCTTTGCATTTTGTTTGTTAACCAACTTCTAACCATGCTAAAACATTACCCATAATGCCTTTATCTTCTGCAGCAGCCTGTTGCGTAGCACATTATTGAATGCCTCCTGGAAATCCAGATACACCACATCCACCATTTCCCTGTTGTCTACAGTACTTATAATATCCTCAAAGAATTCCAGTGAATTAGTTAAACATGACCTGCCTTTCCAAGCTGTGTCTGCCTGTTGGGATTATTTCTATCCAAATGTCTTGCTATTTCCTTTATTATAGATTCAGGCATTTTCCCCACTATGGAAGTTAAGTTATAGTTACCCGCCTTTTGCCTACCTCCCTTTTTTAAACTAGTGGCATCACATTTGCTGTTTTCCAATCTACCAGATTTGCTCCATGATGCATAATTTCTGAGCTTCCCACGAAATTATCATCTTATTGTAATTATGTTAAGTTCTAGTTTCACTTATATGCACAGGGGAAAGATTTTTCAAGAAAACCATCAAAAGATAACATCATCGGTACTCACTGGCAGGAGAATAGCTCTATCAAGCAACTCATTGGTTAATGTAATTGTGTGTGTAAGTCTCAATATTACTTGGCTACTCAGCTATAGAGAACTTGACAGCTGAGGTTGATGTTGTTATCATCTCCAAACTACACAGTTTCAGGAGAGGATTAGGAGCTGTAACACAGGACAATACTTTGTTTATTTCTGCCTCAGGCATTCTGGCCAACTAATCTGCGTCTCCTCTCATTGGCCATAAACTGCTAATTCACACAAACTGGCAATGATTTGGAGATGCCGGTGTTGGACTGGGGTGTACAAAGTTGGACTATAACCTGGTGTTGTGTGATTTTTAACTGGCAATGCATTGATATTATTTGCTTTAATTACTCCTGGTGGTAAATAAGGGCTGAATTCTAACCTCATTCTGGATAAAGACATTTCTCTTGAATAATTTTCTGGAATGAGTTGCCAGGGGAAGTGGTGAAGGCTAGGACAACTACAACATTTAAAAGGCATCTGGATGGGTATATGAATAGGAAGGGTTTAGAGGGATATGGGTCAAATGTTGGCAAATGGGACTCAATTAATTTAGGATATCTTGTCTGTATTTTTGAGTTGTACCGAAGGGTGCTTCTGTGTTATAGAGTGCTACGCCTCTATAGGACAGTTAGCTGAGAGGGTTTCTAATTACTCCGAGACAGCAAAGAATTGTGAATGAATAAAATATGCAACATTTTTGCATGGTTTTATTAAAAAAAGAGTCAAAATATTGCATTGTCAGTGCCGTCATCATGTAATGTAAGGGTTTTACATTGTAGTATTAGAATGGACAAATGCATTGCTGACTCCAATAACAATTGTGGTCAATCCATTGCTATCTGTTTCAGTTCCATGTTGGTTCCGTGGATAACACACTATTGGGAGAATGAAAAATAATTTTTCTTGTTGTTGAACACTGCTGGAGATGATTAATCTCACAGAAATTGTGTGGGAAGTTTCTTTTCAATAAAAGCTTAAAAGCAAAATGTGTTACAATTATTAATTCAACTAGGACAGCTAAAACCTTGAGTAAATTTCTTATTGAACATTTAAAACCTTTTAGTGTCTACATGTAATACTTAATGTGGTGTTGAATCATTTATCATCACTTGTTAGTTTGTGCTAAATCAGTTGATGTCAACCGCATTAAAGGTTGGGGTGCAACATCTGACCCTAGGATTGCTGGGCTGTGAAAGGAAGCATTTTCTCAAATGTTCCCATTCTACATCACTACACAGTAACCCCACCAGAATTTCTGAGTTGTGGATGTCAAGTTTAAGACAGGATGTGGCCCAACAGTGATGCTCTCCATAGTTGAACAACTGTATACAAGGAAACAGGAGTTTCCAGCATTTCCCAGAGCATTGCTTGTGTGCTAAAGACTGTTCATGCAGCATTACGCATTGACTCATACAATACAGAAGATGCCCTTCCACCCAGCAAGTTTCCATCCACACTACTGCCTCTTTCCAGCACTGGGCCCAAAACCTTGAATGTTATGACATTTCAAGTGCTCATCACATACATTTTAAAGCTTGTGAGGTTTCCTGCCTCTACCAGGCGGTGCATTCCTGATTTCCACTATCATCTGAGAGAAAATTTGCTCAAATCCCCTCTAGACCTTCCACTCTTCACCTTAAAATTATACCCCCTCGCCACTGACCACTCAACTAAGGGGAGCAGTGGCTTTCTATTCACCTTGCCCATATCCTTCATAATCTTGGATACTTCAGTCACTTGCCATGCCCCTGCCCTATAGCCTTCTCTGCTCTGAAGACAATTACCCAAGCTAATCTAGCCTCTCTTCATTGCTAATTTACTTCATCCCAGACAACACTCTGGTGAAGGTTGTCTGCAGCCTTTCATTCCAATCACATCCTTCCTATCGGCTGGTGACCAGAACTGCACACAGTACCCTAACTGTGGCTGGGCCAACGTTTTGTACAGCTCCAACACAATCTCCTCGCTCTTATAATCTGTGCTGTAGTTGATAAAGAGTTCCATATGCCTTCTTAACAATTCTACTCAGGGATCTGTGGAGAAGAACCCAAGACCCCTCTGGTTCAGTCCCATTCCAATCTATCTGCCCAACATAGCACTGACAGGGTTAATTTGGGAACACCTGCTCAGAGAAATTTCATTCTGCATTCATTTACTGCATTCGTGAAATCATTTATGCTGTGCATGTTAATGATAATGTTGAAATCTCAAAAACACCAATTTATGCACTATCATCACATTGGTATGCTAACAATAGCTCACAAGATGTCAAATGCCTAAATCTTTATGGGAAATCCATTATCTGATGATGGTCGTAATAGACTCAGGTGCAGTCTGCTTAATTGCAATATAGTTGACCGTAATACATAGTTCACTGTATAACAGCGGTCCAGTGGGCATCCAATTTTGGAGCATTTATTCTGTCAATTAAATTAAAAGTAAACATCTTTGTTGAATGGAGCATTCGTATTTCCATTTGGAATATGACTTCAAATACTTTTAAAGTACTGGTGTGACTCAAGGGAATGAGTGAAAATAAATTGCCGCACAATTTTGGCCTCTAATGAACTGCTAATTTTAAAGTTAACATCATATAAATCCACTCACGTGTGCCAACTTTAATTTTTCTCATGAGGTAACGTGAATGATCTTATAGCAAAATTTATGTCAGAATTTATGGCAGGGCTCCCTCTGCCAACCCAAACTAAATACCCAAACTGAAAGACTGGAGGTTAGCTAACATGGTACCACAACTTAAGAAAGGTGATAAGGACAAGCCAGCTCACTATACACCGGTGAGCCTAACATCAGTGGTGGGCAAGTTGTTGTAGAGAATCCTGAGGGACAGGATGTACATGTGTTTGCAAAGATAAGGACTGATTAGGGATAGTCAGCATGGCTTTTTGCGTGGGAAATCACCCATGTCTCAATAGCTTGATTGAGTTTCTCTGAAAAAGTAACAAAGAGAATTGATGAGGGCAGAGGAGTGGATGTGATATATTTGGACTTCAGTAAGGTGCTCAACAAGGTTCCTCATGGTAGACTGGTTAGCAAGGTTAGATCACATGGAATACAGGGAGAACTAGCCATTTGGATACAGAACTGGCTCGAAGATAGAGGACAGAGGGTGTTAGTGGAGGGTTGCCTTTTAGACTGGAGACCTATGACCAGTAGTGTCCCACAAGGTTTGGTGCTAGGTCCACTACTTTTCATCATGTATATAAATGATTTGGATGTGATAATAGGAGGTCTCGTTAGTAAATTTGCAGATTACATCAAAATTGGAGGGGTAGTGGACAGCGAAGAAAGTTATCTCAGAGTACAACAAGATCTTGATCAGATGGGCCAATGGGCTGAGGAGTAGCAGATGGAGTTAATTTAGATAAATGTGAGATGCTGCATTTTGGAAAGGAAAATCAGACAGAACTTATACACTAGGGAGTGCTGCTGAACAAAGAGACCTTGGATTGCATGTTCATAGTTTATTGAAAGTGGAGTTGCAGGTAGATAGAATAGTGAAAAAGGCAGTCGGTATGATTTCCGTTATTGGTCAGAGCATTGAGTTTAGGAATTGGGAGGTCATGTTGCAGCTGTACAGGACATTGGTTAGGCCACTGTTAGAATATTGTGTGCATCCCGTCCTATCGAAAGGATGTTGTGAAACTTTGGAGGGTTCAGAAAAGATGTACAAGGATGTTGCCAGGGTTGGAGGATTTGAGCTATAGGGAGAGGCTGAACAGGCTGGGGCTGTTTTCCCTGGAGTGTCAGAGCCTGAGAGATAACCTTAAAGAGTTTTATAAAATCATGAGGGCCATAGATAGGATAAATAGAGAAGGCCTTTTCCCTGGAATGGGGGAGTTCAGAACTAGACAGCATAGGTTTAGGGTGAGAGGGAAAAAAATTAAAAGGGACTGAAGGGGTAATTTTTTCACACAGAGAGTGGTGTGTGTATGGTAAGAGCTGCCAGAGGAAATGGTGGAGACAGGTACAATTACAACATTTAATGTGCATCTGGCTAGGTATATGAATAGGAAGGATGTGGGCCAAGAGCTGGCAGTTGGACTAGATTAGTTTAGAATATCTGTTCGGCATGGATGAGTTGGACTGAAGAGTTTGTTTCTGTGCTGTACATCTCTATGACTCTATGACTCTATCTTCGTCACACCCATATTAGGATGGGAGCTTACTGTGAAGAAACTGACTTGAATGTTTCTGACATTGCAACAGTACCTACTCTTCCAACGTTACATCGCTGATTGCAAATCACTTTGTAATTGTTGAATGACGGAATAGAAATTCACATCATTACTTTTTCTTCAAAGGTAATTATTCCAATGGCTAGCAAACAGAAATGTGCATTGATCCCATCTGTGGAGTACTGTGTGCTGTTTTCTTTAACCTTTCTTCAAGATAACATAATTATGTTGCTATAATGGAATACGTCTCCTTATCTGTCACATTGTGGAATAAACAAAATCACTTCTAAGTATGTAAAAGAGATAAACTAAATGTTTAAGTGCTCTTAAGTCACTAATAGCTTGAAAGGAAAGTTTGGACAGGCTACGCTTGTACCTGCTATAGTTTAGAGGTGGCTTGATTGAAACACATAAGATCTTGAGGGGCTTTGACAGGGTGGATGTGCAAACAATGGATTAGGTTCTGGGGAGACCTTGAACTGGGGGTTGCTGTTTCAAAGTAAACAATATCCATGTTAGACAGAGATGGGGAGAACATTTTTTTTCTCTCAAGGTGTCCTGAGTCATAGAGTCACAGAGTCATAGAGATGTACAACATGGAAACAGACCCTTCGGTCCAGCCCATCCATGCCAACCAGATATCATAACCCAATCTCGTCCCACCTGTCAGCACCCAGCCCAAATCCCTCCAAACCCTTCCTATTCACTTACCCATCCAAATGCCTTTTAAATGTCGCAATTGTACCAGCTTCCACCACTTCTTCTGGCAACTCATTCTATACACGTACTACCCTCTGTGTGGAAAAGTTGCCCCTTAAGTCTCTTTTATATCTTTCCCCTCTCACCCTATGTTTAAGGCAGAGTAGACAAATTCTTGATAAACAAGAGTTGAATGATTATCAAAGATGGGTGGGAATGTGGAGCAAACATATCAGCCATGATCTTATGAATGCCGGAGCAGACTCAAAGGTTACTCCTGTTCATAATTCATATGTTTGCGTGTTTGTGAATGCTAATGAAATATATATTTTTTCTTGTATATTTGTATTTTTTTTTCCCATTGGCTTTTAATAATAGAAATTAAGCCAGAACTTGAGATATAATGTAGGTTACTAAGACCTGGGTAAATAAAAACTAAGGCAAGGAATTAAATATTACAGGATGGATGATGTTGTGTGGCAGTTAGCTCAGTCAGCTGGATGGCTGGCTTGGAATGTCAATTTATACCAACAGCATGGGTTCAATTCTCATACTAGCTAAAGTTACTCCCAGGGATTCCCCTTCTCCCTCACCTGAGGTGAGATAACCCTTAGGTTAAACCACCACGGGTTGTCTTTTTCTGTCTAATATGAGACCAGCTCTATGATCTGGTTGGAGTATAGTGACTTCATTCAGGAAAAGAGCTTCCGACAGACAAAAGCCCCTGCTCCTGAGGGTCCTACAAAAATATCCAGTGTTCCAAGTTTGATTTGGAGAAGTCAAAAAGCTACAAATTAGATATCCAGGTTGTTATTCAGGGAATGTTAAACAGATTGAAACAATTTCTATCTTCTAAATAACTATACAATTGCCACCTGATTCCATATTTGTACAAATAATAGTACTGAGAGGGTTAATGTGCATGTTACATTGGTTCTACCCATTCTGCTAAGGTCACATAGAATCCGTTAGTACAGTCAGGGATTTCTTCTCCAGCTTTTGAAGGGAGTGGCTGTATCTGTAACAGCTCCCTCTGGTCTGAGTAATTATGTGTGAATAAAAGTGATTGTATTTATTGTTACCATGCAAATTTTTTTTGTTATTCAGAAACAATACTTTGGTGGGTTAGTGTCTCAATCTCTGGGTCAGAATGTCCAGGTTAAGTCCCATCAGTCAGGAAGGTACATTGAAACATGTCCCATTAGGTTAGCAGAAAAGAAATGCTATTATGGTGATGCTCTGCAGTGGCGCTTTCTCTCCAATCATCACCAGATAGGCCAAGACAATGAAACCAAAAGGTAAACTGGGGGCAACAAATCATGTCAAAAACCTCTGCCTGGTGCCAGATACTGGTAGAGATGCCAAATATCACAAAATATCAGGAATGACCACCTGAGAGATTATTTTATGGTTGCATGGTCTGGATCTGACCCCCTTTGCTCAAGGACAAAAATCCAGAAGACATAGAAGAAAAGAAAAAGCTTTGAGCAAAAATAATTGGCCAATTTAAGAGCATTGCTACTTTAAGAAATTGCAAACAGTCAGTTAAGATCTCAAAGAGACACCATTAAACAGACACTACAACAGCTGTGGAAAGGACAGTTCTCCAAAGGCAAAACTTCATTCAGAAGCTGGTAGAGATCACTGAGGCAAGAATGGAGGCACGGAAAATAAAGAATATACTGACGCCTTTGTGGAAGAGGGTCTGTGAAGGGCAACTGAATAGTCCACAACATAAAATTAGAAGTTCTGAAGGGAAATGGCATTACTTTATGAAAATAAAGCAACGAAAAGACCAGAAAAGGAAGGCAAGGGGGTGTGAAAAAGTGTTCCTATTTCTCGCACTGAGGATTGCCACCTTTCACTTGATGCTCCATCAGGCGTGGCTGCAATGAACATGAAAAGAAGTTAAGAAATGTAGTCTGATCAACAGCTCCAGAGGTTAAGCTGCTTTGACTCCATGACAGCCTGACCAGTGTTCATGGATCCAGGATATGGTCAGGAAGAAGAAATTGCCTGGTCTAAGCATCCAACACACCATACAAAAAAGGACTATCTCTTCTCATTCAAAAATAATTGACTGATCCAGGATGCTATAAGGAAGAGTACACTTTTCCCAACAGAGCAACAGTGTTCCAGGAAGGAAATTAAGGATTGCTGAAAATTATCAGAATCAGTAATTGGGGCAGGAAACATGAAATTGGATCTAATCCACCATTTTTAAAATTTCAACACAAGTGGAAATATTATAGTCTTGACTTAATGTATAGACAGCAGAGGAGTGCTTGATGAAAGTGAACAAAATTAAATTGTATGAGAGAGATCTAAAAACAATTAGTATGGCAAAGAGAAAGTATGAAATTAAATTATCAAGGAGCATAAAACAAAATAGTAAAACATTTTACAGGCACATTAATAATGCATAGGAATTCTGCAATGGGAATAGGAACATAAATGAATAGACAGGATAATGCCATAGGTAATGATAGAGAGATGACAGAAATATTAAATAATTACATGCCCTTCAGTATTTACCAGAAAAATAGAATTGGTCAACTTGATATTGAGTAATGAAATGATTTGAAAAAAAGACTGATGCTTAAAAATTCACTTGTGGGAAATGGGCATTGCTGGGTGGCCAGCATTTATTGCCTGTTCCTAGTTGCCCTTAAGAAGTGAGTTGCTGCAGTCCACATCCTGCGAGTTGACCCACAGACATTAAGGAGGGAATTCCAGGATTTTGGCCCTGTGACAGTGAAGGAACGGTGATATATTTCCAAGTCATGGTTGCTGAGCTGGAAGGTTCATTTCCAGACGATTTGTCACTATACTCATCATCAGTGAGCCTCCAGTAAAGCGCTGGTGATTTTTCTACATTGGACAGTCAGAAAACTAGCCACCAGGATACATGAACATCAACTAGCCACAAAACGACATGACCGTCTCTCACTAGTATCCTTACATACGGATGAGGAAGGACACCACTTTAACTGGGACAACACATCCATCCTAAGACAAGCCAAAAAGAGACACGCATGAGAATTCCTAGAAGCATGGCATTCCAACCAGAACTCTATCAACAAACACATTGACTTGGATTCCATTTACCACCCCTGAGAAAAAGAACAAGAAATGACATCACCATTAGAAATGACGTCACCACAGGAAATGACATCAACGACTCAAGGAAACCCAAACATATAAATAGAAAGCAGGCTGTAGCACTAGTGCTTCATCTGGAGGCTCACTGAAGATGTTACCTAGTATGGTGATGAAACATCTGAAAACATACCTTCCAGCTCAGTGAGCAAACCTACATCCAGAACCTCAACCTGAGCTACAAATCTTCTCAAAACTTGCCACCTTCTTGTTGTATCTTAACAGGGACTGCTTCAATATCTGAGGAGTCATGAATGGTGTTAAACCCTATGTAATCATCAACAAATATTCCCACTTCTAAACTTATGATGGATAGAGTCATTGGTGAAGCAGTGGTGAAAATATGTTGCTGGAAAAGCGCAGCAGGTCAGGCAGCATCCAGGGAACAGGAGAATCGACATTTCGGGCATAAGCCCCTGAAGCAGTGGTACAGGTTGACTCCTGCAAAGATGTCCTGGAGCTGAGATGACTGCCTTCAAAAAAGGGCTGCAAAGAAAAGCCTATGAATTATAGACAAGTAAGCCTAACATTTGTGGTGGATAAGTTATTTGAGAAGATTCTGAGAGACAAGATATACCTGCATTTGGAAAGACAGGGTTTGATTATGAGTAGTTAACATGGCTTTGTGCATGGGACATCAGACCTAACATATTTGTTAGAGTTCTTTGATGAAGTGACCAGGAAGGTTGATGAGGGCAGGGTGGTGGATATAGTCTATATGGATTTCAGTAAGGCCTTTGATAAGCTTCCACATGGTAGGCTGCTCTGGAACATTAGATTGTATGGAAAACAGGGGGAGCTGGATACACAACTGGCATGGTAGGAAACGGAGGGTAATAGTTGAAGGATATTTGTCAGACTGGAAGCCTGTGACTGATGGAGTGCCTCAGGTTCAGTGCTGGGACCAACACTCGTTGTTATCTCTTTCAATGATTTGGATGAGAATAGAACATAGAGCATAGAAAAGTATAGCACCGTACTGGTCCTTCAGCCCATGATGTTATGCCAAGGATTAATCCTAATTTAAAATAAAATAACCGAAACAACGCTTCCCCTGAATTCACTACTGTCCATATTCATGTTAAGCAGTCGCGTAAATGTCCCTAATAGTTCTGTTTCCACCACTACCGCTAACAACGCATTCCATGCATTCACAACTCTCTGCATAAAGAACCTACCTCTGACATCTCCTCTATACTTTCCTCCTAACACCTTAAAACTATGACCCCTTGTGGCAGTCAACCCTGTCCTGGGGAAAGGTGTCTAGCTATCCATGCCTCTCATTACCTTGTACACCATGATCAGGTCACCTCTCTACCTCCTTCTTTCCAGAGAGAAATGTCCATGCTCAGTCAACCTCACCTTGTAAGAGAACCATCCAGTCCAGGCAGCATCCTGGTAAACCTCCTTTGCACGGTCTCCAAAGCCTCCATAACTTTCCTATAATAAGGCGACCAGAACTGGACACAATATTCCAAGTGTGGTCTTACCAGCATCTTGTACAGCTGCAGCAAAATCTCATGTCTCTTAAACTCTATCCCCTGTCAATGAAATCCAAAACACCATATGCTTTCTTAACAATCCTATCCACTTGGGTGGCAACTTTGAATGATCTATGCACTTGAACACCAAGATCCCTCTGTTCCTCCACACTGCCGAGCATCCTGCTTTTAATCCTATATGCAGCGTTCAAGTTTGACCTTCCAAAATGCATCACTTCGTATTTATCCAGGTTGAACTCCATCTACCATTTCTCAGTCCAGCTCTGCATCCTGTCTATGTCACGCTGCAGCCTGCAATACTATCAGCGGCACCTCCAACCAAATTTACTAACCACCCCTCAACCGCATCATCCAAGTCATATATAAAAACTACAAAGAGCAGAGGCCCAGGAACAGACCCCTGCAGGACACTATTCACCACTGACCTTTAGGCAGAATACTCTCTGTCTACAACCACTCTCTGCCTTCTGTCAGCCTACCAATTCTGAATCCAGATAGCCAAATCCCCCTGTATCCCATACCTTCTGACTTTATGAATAAGCTTACCAAGGGGAACCTTATCAAACGCCTTGCTAAAGTCCATGTACACCACATTCACAGCTCGACCTTCATCAATCTGTCTCGTCACCTCCTCAAAGAACTCAATAAAATTGGTGAGGCGTGACCTGCTCCTCCCAAAGCCATGTTGACTGCCTTTAATCACGTTATGCTTTTCCAGATAGTCATAAATCCTATGCCTCAGAATTCTTAGCAAAACATTGCTGACCACAGACGTAAGACTGACTGGTCTGTAATTACCACGGATTTTCCTATGCCCCATCTTGAAAAGAGGAACAACAGTCACCTCCCTCCAATCCTCCGGTACAACTCCCATGGACAGTGAGGAAGCAAAGCTCTTTGCCAACGGCTCAGCAACCTTCTTTCTCGCTTCCTGGAGCAACCTAGGATAAATCTGGTCTGGCTCTGGTGACTTATCAACCTTAACGTTTGCCAAAGTTTCCAGCACATCAACTTTCTCAATCTCAATCTGTACAAGCCTGTTTCCCAGCTCCTCAAAGTTCTCATTCACAACAAGATCCCTTTCTTTAGTGAAAACCAAAGCAAAAAAACTCATTTAGGGCTTTCCCTATCTGCTCAGTCACACACAAGTTCCCAATGCTATTCCTGACTGGCCCTACCTTCTGCCTGATCATTGTCTTATTCCTCATGTATGAGAAAAATGCCTTTGTGTTCTCCATAATCCTTCCTGCCAAGCCTTTATGGTGCCTCCTTTTGGCTCTCCTCATTTTTGACTGTACAAGGTATGATTCGTAAGTTTCCAGATGATACTAAAATAGGCAGTAACACGGACAATGAGGCAGGTTATTAGAAATTGCAGCAGGACTTTGATCTGCTGGGAAAGTGGGCCGAGAAATGGCATTTGGAGGTTAATATAGATAAGTGTGAAGTCTTGCATTTTGGAAAGTCAAATCAAGGTAAGAGTTTCATGGTGAATGTTAGAGACTGAAGGAGTGTAGTGGAACAGAGGGATCTTGGAGTTCAGGTGCACAGTTCTCTTAAAGTAGAGTCACAGGTAGCTACGGCAGTGAAGAACGATTTTGGCACACTGGCCTTCATTAGTCAGGGCATTGAGTATAGAAGTTGGAAAGTTATTTTGCAATTGTAAAGAATGTTGTTGAGGCTGCAATTAGAGTATTGTGTTCAGTTTTGGTCATCTTGCTATATGAAGGATGTTATTAAACTGGAAAGAGTGAAGAAGACATTTACAAGGATGATGTTAGCACTCAATGGACGAGCTAGGGCATTTTTCTTTAGAGCATAGGAGATTGAGGGAGGAATGTTATAGAAGTTTATTAGATCATGAGAGGCATAGATATGGTGAAGGCACTCAGTCTTTTGCCCAGGATTGGGGAATCAAAGACTAGAGAGTATCAGTTTAAGGTTAGCGGGAAAAGAATAAAAGGGAACCTGAGGGCCAACATTTTTACACAGACGGTGGTGCATACATAGAATGAGCTGCTAACAGAAGTGTTTGAGGCAGGTACATTAACAACATTTAAAAAGCATTTGGACAAACACATGGATAGGAGGTGTTTAGAAGGACATGGGCCAAGTGCAGAGAAATAGGGTTAGCGTGGATGGACATTTTGGTCGGCATGGATCAGTTTGGGCCAAAGGGACTATCTCTGTGCTGTAGAACTGTATGACTCTCTCACTCTAACCATGACCATCTGCTTTATGTGCCAGGTCTGAGTCCAACTAGGGGTGTTTGCCCCGATACCCACTGATTCAAGCTTTGCTCAGGCTCCTAAATGTCACACTCCATCAAATGCAGCCTTGATGTCATGGGCTGATCCTCTCACCTCACCTCTGGAATTCATTTCTTTTGTCCATGTTTAAACCAAGGCTGTAATGACATCAGGAGCTATGTGGCCCTTTTAGAACCCAAACTGTGTACCACTGGGCAGGTTATTGCTGAACTGTTGCTGCTTGATAGCACTATTGATGACCTCTTCCATCACTTTATTGATGATCAAGAGTACACTTATGTTTAATGCACAGGACATACCTGGGTAATTTTCCACATTGTCAGATAGATGCCAGTGTTGTAACTGGACTAGAAGAGCTTGTCTAGGGGAGCAGCAAATTCTGGACAACAAAACTAGGGAGTGAGTACGACCCCTCAAAGATCAACATGACAGCATATGTGTGGAACCGCAGGAGATGGGGGATGTACTAAATGGATATTTTGTGGGAAAATAGATGGTGACATCTTGAAAAATATTCATATTAGGGATGAGGAGGTGTGGGATGACATAAAATGCATAAAGGTGGATAAATCCCAGGATCTGATCAGGCGTACCCTAAAACTCTGTGGAAAGCTAGACAAGTAATTGCTGGGCCTCTTACGGAGATATTTGGATCATCGATAATAACAGGTGGGTGCCGGAATACTAGAGGTTGGCAAACATGGAGCCACAATTTAAGAAACGTGGTAAGGAATAGCCAGGGAACCATAGACTGGTGGGCCTGACATCGACGGTGGGCATATTGCTGTAGGGAATCCTAAGGGACAGGATTTACATGTATTTGTATAGGCAATGACTGATTAGGGATAGCCAACATGTCTTTGTGCGTGGGAAATCATGTCTAACTAAATTGATTGAATTTTTCAAAGAAGTAACAAAGAGTATTGATGAGGGCAGATTGGTAGACGTGATCTACTTGGACTTCAGTAAGGCGTTTGACAAATTTCCTCATGGTAGACCTGTTAGTAAGGTTAGATCACAAGGAATACAGAGAGAACTAATGATTTGGATATAGAATTAGCTCAAAGGTAGAAGACAAAGGGTGGTGATGGAGGGTTTGTTTTCGGACTGGAGGCCTATGACCAGTGGAGTGCCACAAGTATCGGTGCTGGGTCCTCTACTTTTCGTTACTTATATAAATGACTTAGATTGTGAACATAGGAGGTATAGTTAGTAAGTTTGCAGATGACACCAAAATTGGAGGTGTGGTGGACAGCAAAGAAGGTTATCCCAGAATGCAATGGGATCTTGATCAGATGGGCCAATGGGTTAAGGAGTGGCAAATGGAGTTTAATTTCAATAAATGTTCTTTGAAGCTGTGATGGGACAGGTCAAGAAAGGTCAAGCAGTGGATGTGGTTAATATGGACTTCAGCAAGGCATTTGATAAGGTTCCCCTTGGTAGGCTTATTCATAAAGTCAGGAGATACAGGGGGATTTGGCTATCTGGATTCAGAATTGGTAGGCTGACAGAAGGCAGAGAGTGGTTGTAGATGGAGAGTATTCTGCCTAAAGGTCAGTGGTGAGTACTGTCCTGCAGGGGTCTGTTCTTGGGCCTCTGCTCTTTGTAGTTTTTATATATGACTTGGATGATGAGATTGAGGGATGGGTAGTAAATTTGCCAATGACACAAAAGTTGGAGGTGCCGTAGATAGTATCGAGGGCTATTGCAGGCTGCAGCATGACATAGACAGGATGCAGAGCTGGACTGAGAAATGGCAGATGGAGTTCAACCTGGATAAATGCGAAGTGATGCATTTTGGAAGGTCAAACTTGAACGCTGCAGATAGGACTAAAAACAGGATGCTCGGCAGTGTGGAGGAACAGAGGGATCTTGGTGTTCAAGTGCATAGATCCCTAAAAGTTGCCACCCAAGTGGATAGGATTGTTTAGAAAGCATATGGTGTTTTGGATTTCATTGACAGGGGATAGAGTTTAAGAGACATGAGGTTTTGCTGCAGCTGTACAAGATGCTGGTAAGACCACACTTGGAATATTGTGTCCAGTTCTGGTCGCCTTATTATAGGAAAGTTATGGAGGCTTTGGAGACCGTGCAAAGGAGGTTTACCAGGATGCTGCCTGGACTGGAGGGCTTATCTTACGAAGAGAGGTTGACTAAACTTGGACTTTTTTCCCTGGAGAGAAGCAGGAAGAGAGGTGACCTGATCGAGGTATACAAGATAATGAAAGGCATGGATAAAGTGAATAGCTAGAGACTTTTCCCCAGGGCAGTATTGACTGGTACAAGGATTTATAGTTTTAAGATATTAGGAGGAAGGTATAGAGGAGACATCAGAGGTAGGTTCGTTACGCAGAGAATTGTGAATGCATGGAATGCTTTACCAGAGGTGGTGATGGAAGCAGAGTCATTAGGGACGTATAAGCGACTGCTGGATGTGCACATGGACAGCAGTGAATTCAGGGATATGTAGGTTAAAAATAATCCTCAGCACAACATCATGGGCCAAAGTGCCTGTTCTGTGCTGTACTTTTCTATGTTCTATGTTCTAATGTGAGGTGCTGTATTTTGGAAAGGAGAATCAGAGCAGGACTTATACAGTTAACGGTAAGTTCCTAAGGAGTGTTGCTGAACAAAGGGACCTTGGAGTGCAAGGTCACATCTCCTTGAAAGTGGAGTCACAGTTCAATAGGATCATGAAGAAGGCATTTGGTATGCTTCCCTTTATTGGTCAGAGTATTCAGTATTGGGGTTGGGACGTTATATTACGGCTGTACAGGACATTGCTTACACTATTTTTGGAATATTGTGTGCAGTTATGGTCTTCCTCTTATCGGAAGGCTGTTGTGAAACTTGAAAGGATTCAGAAAGATTTACAAAGATGTTTCCAGGTTTACGGGTTTGAGTTATAGGGAGAGGCTGAATTGGCTGGGGCTGTTTTCCCATTAGAGGTTGAGGGATGACTTTATAGAGGTTTATAAAATCATGAGGGGCATGGATAAATAGACAAGATTTTTCCCTGGGTTTGAGGAGTCCAGAACCAGAGAGCATAGGTTTAGGAAGATGGGAAAGATTTAAAAGGGACCTAAGGGGCAATTCTTTCACGCGGAGAGTGGTGCGTGTATGGAATGAGCTGCCAGAGGAAGTGGTGGTTGCTGGTACAATTACAATATTTAAAAGGCATCTGGCTGGGTATATGAATAGGAAGGGTTTAGAGGGATATGTGCCAAGTGCTGGCAAATGGGATTCATTTAGGATATCTGACCAGCATGGATGAGTTGAACCAAAGGATCTATTTCAGTGCTGTATAACTCCATGATGCTAGGACTCTATGTCTTCAGTACTATTGCTGGAATTGTCAGGGCCCATAGCCTTTGCAGTATCTAGTGTTTCCAAATGTTTCTTGATATCATGTACAGTGAATTGAATTGGCTGAAGACTGGTATCTGTGATGCTGGTGACTATTGAAGAAGGCCATCATCCATTTGGTCAATCTGGCTGAAGATTGCTGTAAATCTTGTAAGCTTTTCTTTTACACTGATGTTTTGGGCTCTTCCATCATTGAGACTTGGAGTATTGTGGAGCCTTCTCCTCCTCCAGTGAGTTGTTGGATATGGTAGGACTGCTAAGCTTAGATCTGATCTGTTGGGTGAGAGATCGCTTAGCACTATTTATCACTTGCTGCTTATGCTGTTTGGCTAGCAAGTAGTCTTGTTTGGTAGCTTCACCAGGTTGACACCTGATGTGCCTGGTGCCACACCTGACTTGTCCTCCTGAACTCTGCATTATACCAAGATTGATGCTCCTCGCTTGATGGATGAATGGGGGATATGCTGGACCATCCAGTCAGAGTTTGTGCTGGAGTGCAGTGTCTTGAATTTTCTCAGCAAACTCAAAAAGGATGAAGCCTCTTGCATGGATGGATTACACCTATGTATTTCAGACGTATTTAGGGTAGAATTAGCAGAAACATTACCACAAAAGATAAAGTTGCCACTTTCGCAGAAACTATTCTCTCATTAGAGAAAAGTGGCTAACCTAATGGCCACCACCCATCAGATGAGGGCTGAGAAAGAGAAATTTGCATGGTAACTTCAGCCAATACAGGAGTTGAACCCATGTTGCTGGCTTCACTCTGCACTATGAACTAGCTGCCCCACCGACTGAGCTAACCATCTCTCATTACAATGCATGCTTAATAATTCACAATAAAAAATGTAAATCCAGAAAAGTAGTCATGTAATACTTTTATTTAAGAAAGGGAGGGTGTTTGAATAACAAATTCCTCGAGAATTAATGTTCAGTCAGTTTAGACCAGAAATAGGAAATGTAATGTAATCCTTATCAAAGGAGAGCAGAATATTGACAAACAAGTAAAAAATAACTAATGTGAAACCTAGAAGGAAAAAAAAAGTCTTGCTTAACCAAATTTCTGCTTTTTTGAGGACATGGTAGAGGGTAGACAGTGGTGTTACAGTAGATGTGATGTATCTGGTTTTCCAAAATCCTTTGATAAAACATTCCCTGAAGCATAAATAAGTACGGTCAGAAGATGTGTTGGCAGAGACCAGTAGCAGAATGGAATGATGGTTAGCTGCAAAACAGAAATCATCGAGAGTTGAGTGAAAGGATTATAAAACAATGAGATGATAAGATATAGGAGTAGAATTAAGCCATTCAGCCCATCACGTCGGCTCTGCCATTTGATCTTGGCCGAATAATTTCTCAACCCGCTCTTTTGTCTTCTCCTGTAATCCTTCATCCCTTACCAATCAAGAACCTATCTATTTCTGTTAAATACACTCAATAACTTGGCCTCCACAGCCCTTTGGACATTGAGCTCCACAAATTAACCACCTTCTGACTGACTAATTCCTTCTCATCTCAGTCCTACAGGGTTGTCCCTGAAAACTGAGGTTGTGCCCTTGGTTCCTGGCCTCTCCTACCAATGGAAACATCTTCTATACGTCCACCCTATTCAGTCACAGCCTATCCAGCCTCTCTTTATGACTCAAATCCTCTCAGCAACATATTTGTATATCTTTTTTGCACCCTTTGCAGTTTAATAACATCCTTCCAATAGCAGGACATCTGGAATTGTACGCATTAGTCCAAATGTGGCCTCAATAATGCCTTGTCCAGCCATAACATGAAGTCCCAGCTCCTGTGCTCAATGCTCTGATTAAAAAGGTCAAATGCCTGCATCACCACCCTGTCTACCTGTGATGCCACTTTCAAGGAACTATGTACCTACACCCCTAGGTCTCTCTGTTTACCAACACTCCCTAGGGCCCCAACATTAACTGTGTAAGTCCTGCCTTGATTTGTCTTATCAAGATGTAACACTTCACATTTATCAAAATTAAACTCCATCCAACACGCCTCTGCTCAGCTCACTCCAGTTGATCAGAATTCCACTGTTCTCAGCAATAACCTTCTTCATTGTCCACTAAACCACCAATTTTGGTGTCACCTGCAAACCTCCTCACCATGCCTCCTGTATTAGCACCCAAATCCTTTATATAAATGTAAGCAACAGTGGAGTCAGCACTGATCCTTGCGGCATAATACTTATCACAGACTTTCAGTCTGAACAATAACCTTGTAACATTACCCTCTGTCTCCTACGGTCAAGCTAATTTAGTAACCAATTGGCTAGCTCTCCTTGGATCCCATGTAATCTAATCTAACTAAGCAACTACCATGTGGAACCTTGTCAAAGGCCTTCCCAAAGTCAATGTAGACAATGTCTACCAGTCCTCCTGCTCATCTAGGATTTTGGTCACTGCTTCAAAAAACTCAATCAAGTTTGTGAGATATGATTACCCATGCACAAAACCATGCTGACTGTCCCAAATCAGTCCTTGCCTTTTCAGATGCATGCAGATCCTGTCTCTCAGATTTCCAACAACATACCCACCACTGAAGTCAGGTACAATATTTACCACTTTCATGTCTTTTGCCACCTCAGTCCTGCGAGGGGCCCCACAATTTCATCCCTAGCTTCCCAGTGTCCTGGGATACATTTGATGTGGTCCCTGGGATTTATCTCCATTTTTGCATTTTAAGATCTCCAACACCTGTTCTTCTGTAATGTGACCTGTTTTCAAGACATCACCATTTACAGTATTTCCCCCAGTTCCATACTCCCATGTCTTTCTCCATTGTAAATACTGACGTGAAGTATTTCTTTAGGATCCCACACATCTCCTGTGGTTCTACACATGGTTGACCCCCTTTTAGTTGGAAAGATGAGTAAGATATTTGTTACTTAGTAGGAAGAATGAAGGGATCTTAGGGATAAAACAAATGTTGCACCACTGGTTTGAAAGGTAAGACAGGCTTGAAGAAAATAAACAAAGCATTTTGCTTTATTACTGGAGGGTTAGAATTGAAAAATGGGGAAGTTGTACTCAACCTGAATTAGTCCATGCTTAAATGATACTTAAGAGCACTGCATGCAGTTCTGGTTGTCAGATTTCAAAAAAGATGAAAAGGCATTGGATAGGCTGCAAAGAAGATTTGCAAGGATGATAGCAGAAATGCAAAATATACCAATCAGGAAAGGACTGACAGACAGTATTTCATTTCTCTTGAATAAAGGGTCACTTCTTAGAGTTTTTTTTAAGATTACAAAATGTTTTGATCGAATATGTTCAGAGAGGAGGCTTACACGTAGAAGGAAGAGGCCATTACTATTAGTTACCAAGAATCCAACAGAGAATGGTTATGATTTAATTGGGAAAAATTAAAGAATTGCAGAATCACACCAGTTTTACAATGCAGAAGGAGACTATTGAGAACAACGTGCCTGAAACAGCTCGGTAAATGAGTATCATTACCTAATGTCAAACTCTTTTATTTCTTCCATATCTTTGCATGGTATTTTTATCCAAGTTATCATCCGATGAACTCTTGAATGCCTCATTTGAACCTATTGATTCAACCATCCTTCCAGATAGTGCATTCCACAGCATAACCATTGGCTGAGTGTAAAAAGCTTTTTTTCACTTCACTCTTGATTCTTTTGCAGATCAACTTAAATTTATGCACTCTTGCTCTTCGTCCTTTCATGAGTGGGAACAGTTTCTCCCCATCGACTCGATCTAATCTGCTCATGGTTTTGAAAACCTGTATCAGACCTCCTCTTCAGTTTCTTGCATCTGCTAGATATACAAAAGACAAGTGTATACATGGAAAAATAATCTCAGTCAGGCATTCAATACTCCAAAGATCAAGGGCAGTCTGGTGGCTCAGTGGTTAACCCTGCTGCCTCACAGCGCTAGGGACCCAGGTTTGATTCCACCCTTGAGTGACTGTCTGTGTGGAGTCTGCACATTCTTCCCATGTCTGCGTGGGTTTCCTCCCACAGTCTAAAGATGTGCAGGTAAGGTGGATTGGCCATGCTAAATTGTCCACAGTGTCCAGGGGGTGTGCAAGCTCGGAGAATTAGCCATGGGAAAGGGTAGGGGGATGGGTCAGGGTGAGGTGCTCTTCAGAGGGTCAGTGTGGACTTGATGGGCTAAATAGCCTGCTTCTACACTATAGAGATTTTATGATGGAGAAAGTGAGGACTGCAGATGCTGGAGATCAGAGCTGAAAAGTGTGTTGCTGGAAAAGCGCAGCAGGTCAGGCAGCATCCAAGGAGCAGGAGAATCGACGTTTCAGAAGAAGAAGGGCTTATGCCCAAAACGTCGATTCTCCTGCTCCTTGGATGCTGCCTGACCTGCTGCACTTTTCCAGCAACACATTTTTCAGCAGAGATTTTATGATCTAAATATCCAGGCCATAAGGTGGAAAGCTATTTACCCCTCATAGTTCATTTGATTTTTGCAATGACGGAATGCTTTTCTCTTCTCAATGTGATCACCTTCAATTCTATGGTTGATTAGGTGCATTTACATCTTGCATGAATTCTGTCCTTTAAGATTTCCTGGTTTTTCTTTCTTGTCCCCAACATGGTGAAAGACAGAGAGAGAGAGAGAGAGAGACAGAAAGAGAGAAATGGTGTGCCTGCAGAGTAAATTATTAACCCTCTGCAATTTGATTGATTGGAGATCTATTATCTAATAGAATTTTCTTAACTTGGGAATTTCAGTCTCGAATTCTTACTCATTTTGCTTCTAATAACCAACATCGTATTGCATGGCTCAACAATACTTAACATTTGATTTTCAGTTTGCAAGCTTTTCCTGTTTATTTCTGAGCAGCCCAACACCCACTTCAGCGTATGGTTCCAAAAAAACTAAACATATCATAGAATAGAATCATAGAATCTCTACAGTGCTGAAACAGGCCATTCAGCATGTCAAGTCCACACTACCATCGCAACCAGATCCACTCCCCTTGCCCTATCCCTGCAACCCTGCATTTCCCATGACACATTCCTGGGCACAATGGATGATTTTGCACGGCCAATCCACCCAACCTGCAGACCTTTGGATTGTGGGAGAAACCTGAGCACCTAGAATAAACGCACACAGATGTAACTGAGGGTGGAATCGAATACATTATCTCTTACAGAATTCAGCAGAAACTTTTTCTTTCCCCCACACAAATGATAAGAATTTGGGTGAAACTTGCACCCACAACTGGAAAAAAAGCAATGGAGGGTAAGTCAGATTTCAGCAAAATCCATGGGATCTCCTTGCTGGGAGGACTTTAGTTAGGATATTTCTGAACATGATGCCATCAAACCAATCATTCACCTAATCTCTCCAAAGCCAAATTAACCAATAAAACACTTACTGAGCAATAAACTATTTACTGACACTCTGAGCCATGGAGCATTTGTCCTCATCACAAATATTGTTTAAACATGTCAACACAGCTGAACTTAAAAGGTGAGATAAAGAGTAACTGCCCTTGACATTGAGACAGCACTTGACTAAGTGTGGCATCAAGGAATGCAAGGAAAACTGAACTCAATGCAAATCAGGGGAAAGCTCTTCACAGTTTGAGTCATACCGAGCTCAAAGAGCTAGGTTATGACTGTTGGAGATATTCTAAGCTTTAAGATCATATTGCTATTAAAAAAACGTTAGGTATTTTTCCTTCATATCTGTGCCAAGGATGGCTTCATACACACTTTTCCTGAGGTTTTTGACTTCTTATCCTTAAGTAAGGCTGTTCCACTCTTGATGAACAGTAACAGTCCTTTGTTTACATTACATCAACGTGCATTTCAAGTTAAAAATACAAGTCTCCAGTGTAGTGCCTGAGACCTTGCTTTTTGTATGCTTATTCTAATCTTACATTTTCTCTCAATCTCTCCTACTGCTGTCAGAGTCACATTATCACCCATATCATCATAGTTTACATATTGGATTAGATTCCCTACAGTGTGGAAACAGGCCCTTCCGCCCAACAAGTCCTCACCGAACCTCCGAAAAGCAACCCACCCAGACCCATTCCCCTACATTTTACCCCTGCACCTAACACTACGGGCAACTTAGCATGGCCAATTCACCTAACCTGCACATCTTTGGACTGTGGGAGGAAATCAGAGCACCTGGAGGAAACCCATGTAGACACGGGGAGAATGTGTAAACTCCACACAGACAGTTGCCCAATGTGGGAATTGAACCCAGGTCCCTGGAGAGCTGTGAAGCAGCAGCATTAACCACTGTGCCACCATGCCACCCACTGTTATGCTATTATACAGCAGGTATGTCAGCAATTCTTTCATTGCCATTAGGTCAGACACCTGAAATGCTTTTCTAAAATGTATGGCAGGATTATCTTAATACACAAATTACAGAAGTTTATAAAGGGAATCATTGTTATCATTATATCATGGACAAAATGGAAATTAGAATAGGTTCTGATGCCAGCAGGCCTACATCCCACAAATAACTAAATATAGTTTAAGTGAGAACTTGTTTATTGAAAATGAATGAGTAGCTGTACATAGGAGTCAAACTTGCTTTTGTCTACCTTACATTTCTTGTAGAACTGTAAATGCCTCATATGCATATAAAGGGATTTTGATAGTTTTGTAATACATTATATATGCCCTCCCACTCCACAGTGTTGAATTTGAGGAGCTTGCCTTGATTAATACCTCTATTTTCATCTTTAGCGAATGGTATCTGATGCCATTAAAACAGAGTTAGACAGTCCTTGTTCTATCTTATTTAGAAATAAATTCAAATCTAATGATAGGATCATGAATTGAATGTTGACTACCGTTTGGTAAAATAAGCACAACATTGCTTCCAAGATTACAGTGGTGATAGAGAGTATGCAATTACTCATGGTCATTTTTGAAGTCTTTGGGTTAATGTAACTGTGAAAATCCTCAACGGCAATCAATGTATTTAATATACAGCAACTGCTTTCGTACACAGCATTCTTTGTCTATTTTTCAGTTGGATGATTATTGGATCTCTCTCGTGTATTGGGGCATATGGAAAGCAATTGCTCTTGCTTGATTTTCAAAAAAGTGCGGGATCTCTGGACCAGATTGGAGTCTCATTTGCATTTTGGTGGCTTCCTTCTTCAAGCAGTTGTAGAAGTTATATTTTGGTTTTATGAAAGGGAACTCATGTTTAACTAATTTACTGAAGGCCTTTGAAGAAATAACAAGTATTGTGGACAAATGATAACCAGTGAACATAGTGTACCTAGACTTTCAGAAGACATTTGATAAGGCGGCACATCAAAGGCTACCATGAGGATGCAAAGCCCACAGTGTACTTGGCAAAATGTTGGCATTGGATAGATGATTGGCTAGCAAGCAGGACATGACGAGTAGGCATCAAAGTGTCATTTTCTAGCTTTCAAATCACAAGGATTGATTTTCCATAGGATAAGGTCAACTCTTTACTATGAAGAGAATCAAGATATGGTTCTAAATTTGTCGATGGTTCAAGATAGCTAGAAAATTAAGCTTCGAAGGAGAGACAAGGAGGTCACTAATCAATATAGATATTTTCAGAAAATGAACAACGATCTGACAAATGGAGTATAATGTTGGAAATGTAAAGTTGTCCACTTTGGCAAGAAGAACAAAAGTGGAGTATATTATCTCAGTAGTGAAAGTTGCAAATGACTGAGGTAAAGGAAGTAATTACAAAAGCTTACAGAAAGAAATCGCCCCACATGAAATCAAGAAATGGTTGAAGGCACTGGATACGGCAAAGGCCCTGGCAACAATCCAGCAATAGTACCGAAGGCTTGTGCTCCAGAACTTGCCGCTCTCCTTGCAAAGCTCTTCCTGTACAATTACAAAACTGGCATCTACCTGACAATGTGGAACATCGCCCAAGTATGCCCTGGACAGACAAATCCAAGCCAGCCAATTACCGCCCCATCAGTCTACTCTTGATCATTAGTACAGTGATGGAAAGTGTCATCAATAGTGCTATCAAGCAGCAACTGCTCAGCAATAATCTGCTCAGTGACGCCCAGTTTGGGTTCCGCCAGGGCCACTCAGCTATTAACCTTGGTTCAAATACGGACAAACGAGCTGAATTCTAGAGGTGAAGTGAGGTGAGAGTGACTTCAGTTGGAATTGAGCCCACAATTGATCAAGTGTGGCACCAAGGAGCCTCAGCCAAACTGGAGTCAGTGGGAGTAAAATGGAAAACTCTCCATTGGTTGGAGTGATTCCTGATGAAGGGCTTATGACTGAAGCATCGATTCTCCTGCTTCTGCTGTGCTTTTCCAGCATCACACTCTTGACATTGATTGGAGTAATACCTGGCACATAACAAGATGGTTGGAGATCTGTTATTTCAGCTTCAGGGAATCTCTGCAGGAGTTCCTCAGGGTAGCGACCTTGATCCAACCATCTTCAGTTGCTTCATCAATGACCTTCCCTCCATCTAAGGTCAGAAATGGGGATGCTCACTGATGATTGCACAAGACTCCTCAGATACTAAAATAGTCCATGTCCAAATGCAACAAGATCTGGACAATATCCAGGCTTGGGCTGACGAGTGACAAGTAATGTTCGTGCCACACAAATGCTAGACAATGATCATCACTAGTAAGACACAATTTAACCATTGTCCTTTTGACATTCAATGGTGTTACCATCACTGAATTCCCCCACTTTCAACACTCTGGGGTTACCATTATACAGAAACTCTTTGGAACTCATAACATAAACATAGTGGCTACAAGAACAAGTCGCAACTTAAGAATACTGTAGTGAGTAAATCACCTCTGACTCCCCAAAGCCTGCCCACCGTCCACTGGATGGCAAGGTGGCTCAGTGGTTTGCACTGCCACTGACAGTAAAGGGACCTGAGTTCAATTCTGTCCTTGAGTGACTGTCTGTGTGGAATTTGTGCATTCTCCGTGTCTGTGTGGATTTCCTCTGGATGCTTCAGTTTCCTCCCAAAGTCCAAAGCTTGGTGGAGTAGCTAGGGGAAATGCAAGGTTACAGGGATTATTGTATCTGGGTGGGATACAGGTGGTGGCTGTATCTGGGTGGGATGTTTTTCAAAGTTTAGTGTGGACCCTATAGGCTATATAGCTGCTCTTCACTGTCAGGATTCTATAAACTACACGGCACAAGTCAGGAGTGTGATGGATTACTCCCCACTTGCCTGGATGAGTGCAGCCCCAACAATACTAAAGAAGCTTGACACCATCCAGGACAAACCAGCCTGCTTGATTACCATCACATCCATTCCCTCCACCACTGACTCTCAGTCGCTGCAGTGTGTACTATCTACAAGATGTGCAGCAGAAAATCATCAAAGAACCTTAGATACCACTCTCCAAATCCATGACTACTTCCATCGACAAGGGCAAGGGCTGCAGAAATGTGGTAACACCACCACCTTCAAGTTCCCTCCAAGCCACTAACCATCCTGACTTGGAAATATATCCCTCTTCAAAATTAAAAGTCAAAACCCTAGAATTCACGTTTAGTGGGTCAACCCTTAGCAAGTGGACTTTATCAGTTCAAGAAGGCAGCTCATCACCACTTTCTCAAGGGCAACTAGGGATGGGCAATAAATGCTGGCCTAGCATTTATTGATGTCCACATCAATGGACATCATTGACGTGAATAAACAAATGATTAAAAAAAGGATGATGAATTGAGAGTAAAATCATATCTGCCATGATCTAATTGACTGTCAGGACTAAAGGGTTGAATGGCCTACTTCTTCACTTAATTTGGATGATCATATGTAAAATGCCACATTGTTCAGTTTCACTCTGAGAAAAGTCAGTTGATTTGCCATGCACAATATTGCCTCAGAAAGTCACTTTCAGAAAGTGAACATCTTTGTTATCAAGATGCGATGCAGTGACTTTTTCATCATGGGTGTTTGAGTTAAAAGAGGTTCTATTTGTCCAGATATTTGTCCATGAATCTGAGGCACAATCATTATGATTTGGTGTAATCACTGCTCTTCCTTCTGGATGCTGAGTCAATCACTCATCCTCACCTCCCACACCCCATCCCTTCACTCTCAGATTCAATGCTGCGAAATATGCAATTACGTTGGAGAATTAGACTAAAAATATAACTTCTTACTGCTATAAAACTGAATTGGACATGTCTGAAGTTGATGAGATGACACTTTCACCTCTTCAAAGAGTAAATAATGCTAGAGAAGATTTTAGTTTAATTTGAAAAATTTAAATTGCAAGTTTGTTTTCCCCACACCCACCATCATTCCAATTTATCTGCGGCCAGTTAGAGTCAAAGAATCCTACAACACAGAGGCAGGCCCTTTGGCCCGAACTGGCCCAGGCCGATTAAAATGGCCATCCACGCTCATCCCATTTCCTTGCAGTTGGTCCAGATCCTTCTAGTCCTTTCCTATCCTTGTATTTGTCTAAATGCCTCTTGAATGTTGTTAATGTACCTGCCTCAACCACTTCCGCTGACAGTTCATTCCATATGCGTACCACCCTCTTTGTAAAAAGGTTGGCCCTCAGGTTCCCTTTTATTCTTTCCCCTCTAACCTTAAACTGATGTCATCTAGTCCTTGATTCCCCAACTCTGGGAAAAAGACTAATTGTATTCAACCTAGCCATGCTTCTCATGATATTATATAAAATCTTCCCTCAGACTCCTATGCTCTAAAGAAAAAAGTCCTAGCTTGCCCAACCTCTCCCTATAACTCAGATCCTTGAATTCTGGCAACATCATTGTAAATTTCTTCTGCACTTTTTCCAGTTTAATAACATCCTTCCCATAACAAGGTGACCAAAACTGAACATAATACACCAAGTGCAGCCTCACCAACATCCTGTACAACTGCAACATAACTTCCTAACTTCTATAATCAGTGCCCTGACTGATGAAGGCCAGTGTGCCAAAAGCCTTCTTCATTGCCCTGTCTTCTTGTGACTTCACTTTCAGAGAACCATGCACCTGAAAGGTCCTTCTGTTCCACTACACTCCTTAAGGCCCTATTATTCACGATGAAACTCCTACCTTGATTTGACTTTCCAGAATGCAAGACCTCACACTTGTCAATATTAAAGACTATTTCCCATTTCTAGGCCCACTTCGTCAGCTGATCAAGGTCCTACTGTAATTTCTGATAATCTTCCTTACTGTGCACGAAACCACTTATTTTAGTGGTACTTCTAGAGTTGTATGCAAAAACGTGAGCACTTTATTCTAAGTACAGTTAATTTTCAAGCCTAAAATTCTTCCTGAGATGATTTAGTTCCTCCTTTGTAGAATTATTTATCTTCTCTCCGTATCCTTCTGGCTGTTATTAAAACTCTTTTATCATTCTAGACTTGATTACTCCAAAGTCTTCCTTCCAGCTCTTGTGTCTTCTGCTTCCATAAATGTTTCAGTCCCTTCTGCTTAACATCCTGCCATTCCTTATTACTTTTTTTGTCTCTTTAAAAAGCCTTGGGACTATTTCTACATTGAAAGTGTAGGTTCCTTTGGCACTCCATAAAAGATGCAATAGGCTACAGCAGCAGGGGTAAATATTGCAAGTTAAGCAGAAGTTGCTACTCAATCTAAATTAGATCAAGTCACACATTGGACTGTTTATGAAACAATCTTATTATTAGTGCTGACCAGCCCTTGGTTTTGCCAATGAAATCAATGTATGGAAATGTAAAACAGAATATTATTGGCTTAGAAGTGATCCCGATAAATTAATAATGATGATAAATAATGTATTTGTGTCAACACATCTTTGAAAATAGGTCGATGAATGGTTGTTTCTGCAGCAATTTGTTCTCATTAACTATGAAACATTAAATCTTTCACATTGATAATTTAGAAATGTTTTGAAAGGGTTGGCACCTCTTTTACAGAACACAAAAGAAAATAACTCTTTTTCTGATTGAAAGCTCTGAAAAGCATTATCAATAATTTATCTTATTTTGCTTACAGTAAAAGAGGAAAAGTGCACAATTATTGAAATTATTAAATAATCTAATCTGATCAATATGCCCCTATTCTGACTCCTGTCGACTCTAAAACGTATCTTAGAGATCAATGTGACATAGCATAAAGACACATTGTCTAATTCACAGTCTGACAGGAGGAATATAGTCTGACATGGCTCTAAGCAGGGTTAAAACAATGACTGCAGATGCTGGAAACCAGATCAGTGGTGCTGGAAGAGCACAGCAATTCAGGCAGCATCCGACGAGCAGGAATAAAGGCAGAGAGCCTGAAGCGTGGAGAGATAAGCTAGAGGAGGGTGGGGGTGGGGAGAAAGTAGCATAGAGTACAATAGGTGAGTGGGGGAGGAGATGAAGGTGATAGGTAAGGGAGGAGAGGGTGGAGTGGATAGGTGGAAAAGGAGCTTGTGTGTGACAATTAAATGGTTAATCCTCTGTTGGTTTTATGAGATCTCACAACCCTCACCAAGAGGTGTTAGATATGTCAACCAAATAGATAAGACCATAAAAGAAGGAACAGGAGTAGACCATTCAGCCCTTGACCTATGATATTTCTCATGTCCACTTCATTGCCCTTTCTCCACAACATTTGATTCCCTGACTGATCAAGAAAGCAAATATCCCTTTGGATGAGAAAGCAACTCTGTGAATGCTGTTTTGATCAAGGATCTTCTGAATCAGAAGTGTGAATGCTATTCCTATGTCCAAGGCTCCCTCCTACTTTTCAGCATAATCATATCTCAGTTAGATTTGATGTCAACTTATGATGAAACAATTGGTATTATATCCCCATGACCAGTCATGCTAACCCTGCATGGAAGCTAGAGTCAATTACAACATTTGCTGGGAATTTTGAGGTGTCAATGGGCTTACTTCAAACAGCATACATCAGCAGGTAAAGGGAGGTTGTCACAGGAAGTACTCATCAAGATGTACTAAGCTAACAGCTTCACATTTTCTGCTATTAATTTAGATAGGTGAAAAATCAAGGTTTGCAAGTCCACAACAAAATAACAAATTGCCTTTAAGCTATTAAAATCCTGCTAACTGGACGCATTAGTACATGATGTTTCACACTGAGCTACAGAAAGAAATATTAAGAGATGTGACCAAGAGCTTGGTTAAAGTGATAGATTTTAGGGAACAAATTAAAGGCAGATGTAAAACTGTGAAAGAGAATCAGGGTAAAAATTCCAGGGCTTAGGGCTAAAGTCAGCTGAGACACTCTAGTGTACCAATGAATATCAGGGATAATTGGAGGAGAAAGGCGTTACAGCTGGAGCATAAGAAGGTTCCAGAACTACGAAGGGATAAGGGCATGGAGAGATTTAAATGAGAATTTAAATGTTAAGAAATTGCTGGAGAGAGAGGAAATAGATTAACAAACATGAGGATGAAGTGTGAGTGGGAGTTGCTGTTTTTCTTATTGTCACTAGTCATTGAATGTGTCAGACCAGACAATCATGATCAAGAAATCAATGCACCTACAGCCAAAGACATTGGACTGCTTATGCATAGATGGTGCTGCTATATCGTGCCCAGGGACCAAACCTTTTGTCACACAACACTCGTTTACTGATGTTGCATTTCTGCCATCTCACAAAGAACTAGGTGTCTCCTTCCACATCAGGAAGGAAGAGGATGGGATTTAGATACAATGCGTGGGATCCAATTCCATCATGTTGATTTTTGAACGGTGGAGTATCAGGATGTGTATTGCTTACCCACACACAGAAAACTCAATTATGCTTTATCTATTGGAAAGGTAGACATCTTCAATGCTATTTTCATGGAATCCTGAAGAAGGGCTCATGCCCGAAACGTCGATTCTCCTGCTTCTTGGATGCTGCCTGACCTGCTGCGCTTTTCCAGCAACACATTTTCAGCTCTGATCTCCAGCATCTGCAGTCCTCACTTTCTCCATTTTGGGATGTGCCATGCTTCATTGCACTTCAGAGGGAAGTTCAAATATTGGGAATGTATGATCTGGAATTGGAATCCTTTGGACAGGTGAGTTCGAAAGGTGTTAACAATTTCCAATGACATAATGATTACAGAGGAACTTGGATTATCCAAAGGACACAGGTCGGGAGTATTTCATTTGGTTAATCGAATTCTGGAAAATTCAATGCTAGACAATATAGTTTAGCTAGGCATTGGGACATTGGAATCTTGCCGAATAATTTGATATTTGGATAATCGAATGCTGGATAATCGAGGTTCTCCAGTATTTGTAGGGATTTGTTTGGCAAAGTAATTTTTCAGAGTTGCAGAAGTGTTTAGATATGTTGGAATACTTTATCAAGTGGATAAAACATTTTGAACATCTAATATCTGCACCTGGATGCACCCCTTGGTAGAAAGTAAATTCAAACACATGTTCTTACAGGTAGGAGAGACTTCAGGGAGAGAAGCCAGTCAAGAATCATCTGCTGAAACATGGAAACATTTTTGCACTGCAGCAGCTTCTGTGACTGCTATAACGAGAAGAAACCTGAACTGGAAGAATTGGCCACTCCCCTACCATTGTTAAAGTAGACATTTCCAGATATTTCAGTGCCTCTGCCTCTCTTGAACAAAACACAAAGAGAACATAACCTTTTTTAAAGTAACAACATCGTCACAGTACTGAAGTACTAAATATCTGAACATTTTCTTAATTCTATTCAATTTAATGATTTAAGCTTGCTAAACATTTCCCCTATTATTAGCCATCATACTTAACTTGTCACATACAATTTTAGTGTTGCATGGAAAGTTAGAAATACTTTTTGCAACTCACCTGTCCAAAGGTTCACAAATCGAGATGAAGCATTCCCCATGACTTCAACTCCCATGAGCTGCTGTCATCCAAAGCCACTACCAAAATAGCTCTGATTCAATGGAAATAGTGGTAGGTGGGAGGGTTTAAAGAGCCCAAAAGCAAAATAGAATATACAAGATTGACATTGCTGTATGTGGATTTGCTACCACATCCTCAATCTATACCCTTAAAAGTTCCACAAGGCAGAAAATTTTGAATTTGATATTGCCCGCAATCTTATATCCTGTCCACTTTCACTCTGACTTTAGACCATAAGAGCATAAGACCATAAGACATAGGAGCGGAAGTAAGGCCATTCGGCCCATCGAGTCCACTCCGTCATTCAATCATGGCTGATGAGCATTTCAACTCCACTTACCCGCATTCTCCCTGTAGCCCTTAATTCCTTGTGACATCAAGAATTGATCAATTTCTGCCTTGAAGACATTTAGCGTCCCAGCCTCCACTGTGGCAATGAATTCCACAGGCCCACCACTCTCTGGCTGAAGAAATGTCTCTGCATTTCTGTTCTGAATTTACCCCCTCTAATTCTAAGGCTGTGTCCACGGGTCCTAGTCTCCTCACCTAACGGAAATAATTTCCTAGCGTCCACCCTTTCCAAGCCATGTATTATCTTGTAAGTTTCTATTAGATCTCCCCTTAATCTTCTAAACTCCAATGAATACAATCCCAGGATCCTCAGCCGTTGATAGAGACATAGAAATCTGACCAAGTTCTTTCAACTTACCCATGATGTAGTTCAGTGTCAAGCATCTGCATTTTAAACTTCTTCAATACTTTACTTAATTCCCTTTCACAGTGGAACTTCCTGACAAGTACTCTTGGGATTTCACTATTTTCCCATTTTAGAATTTTAATTGGTGCAGAGATAACTTGGAGAAGATCTAAGAGAAGTGCCTCACAAAGGATTGGGATTGAGTAAATAAAAGGTTCATTCTTTCCAAAAGCAAAATGGTAGAGATTTAAGGCAATTGGCAAAAGAACCAGAGACATGAAGGAAAGACCTCTTTTTGCTATGTATGGTTAGAATTTGGAATTTACAGATTGACACAGTGGTGGAACCATGTTCAATGACAGCTATCAACTGTAAGTTTAATGAATATTTTGAGAAATGAAACCTGCAGATACATAGAGTGAGAGCCAGCGTGTGAACAAAGAACAAAGAAAATTTGCAACCCAGGAGCAGACCCTTCGGTCCTCCAAGCCTGAGGTGAACCGAATCCACTGTCTAAACCTCTTACCCAGTTCCTAAGCATCTCTATCCCTCTGCTCCAGACCTACTCATGCATCTGTCCAGACGCACCTTAAATGAATCTACCATGCCGTCCTCTACTACCTCTGCTGGCAGAGTTCCAGGTACCTACCACCCTCTGTGTAAAATACTTTCCACGTGTAACCCCCTTAAACTTTTCACCTCTCGCCTTGAACATGTGACCTCTCATTACTGAATTCCTCACCCTGGGAAAAAGCTTATCTTCAGCTACCCTGTCTAAACCCTTCATGATTTTGTGGACCTCAATCAGGACCCACTCAATCTCCTTTTTTCCAATGAAAACAATCCTAACCTGGTCGAGCGCGTGTTGCTAGAAAAGCACAACAGGTCAGGCAGCATCTGAGGAGCAGAAGAATTGATGTTTCGGGCTGGAGTTCATCATCAGGAATGGGGCTCCGGCCCAAAACATCGATTCTCCTGCTCCTCGGATGCTGCCTGACCTGCTGTGCTTTTCTAGAAACACACTCTCGACTTTGATCTCCAGCATCTGCAGACCTCATTTTCTCCACAATCCTAACCTACTCAACCTCAACCTCTCTTCATAGCTAGCACTTTCCATGCCAGGCAACATCCTCATAAACCTTCTCTGTATGGTCTCCAAGGCGTCCTCATCCTTTTGTTAATGTGGCGACCAGAACTGTACAGAGATACTGTGAGACTGTAATGTGAGACTAAGTGAACTGTATCTCTGAATAACTATTGCTGAGTCACTGGGTCAAGCAGCCTCTTCCTGTTTTATATTATTCTATGATTACAATTTCAATAGCTCAATGCATACAGATGGGTTACACGGTGCTAAACCATTAAAATTAGTGAAACTTTGTCCATGCAATGTTATTTTCTCATTTGTGTAGACCTGTCCACAAACTAGGTAGCCCTGATTAATGCTATCCCAACTACCATCGCAATTCTGAATAGGATGGAAGGTGGTCAAAGATCCAGAATAACTAATTTTCCAGTTAAAAGCTTCTTTTTTATGCCCAAAACTGTAAATTTACTCCTCAGTGTATATTATTGCTATGAAGCATTGTTATGTTTCATCAACAAATTGCTTACTTTTATCAAAAATGCGTGGGCAGCAGCAGTCAGCATCACCTAGAGAGGAGAATGGTTTGAAAGACAGAAATCAGTGTGAAAGGGGAGCCTGTATTAGGAGCTGCCTCCAGTAGTTGGCCCTTACATAGACACATGGGAGAAGTTGATTACACAGTACTGGTAAGTTTCTATCTTTCTAATTACAAGAAACTTTTCTTTTAAAATTACAGGATGGCAGGTCAGCTCAGACAAGTGGGGTGTACGTCAGTGGTTTCCCCAGACATATTCATTCTTAGGAAGTATCAATGGCTGCATAAGCTTCAGCTCTAGGTTTTGAAACTTGATCAGATGGCTTGAGTCACTGTTGTGCATCAATGGAGTGGCCTGTGTGGATTGCACATTTAGGTAGATGGTGACACTGCAGTCTTGACATGTATGGGCTGAACCAAGGGAACAAGTGACTGCCTAGCAGTCTCAAAGAACCAAGCAGGCAGTGCAGGAATACCCTGAGTCTGTTGAGATGGCTAATTGGTATTCTTTACTGATACAGTGAAGGCAATGGTTCCTTAGGAGAGCATGGTCAGAGCCAAGTTGGTGGTTTGGCAATACAGATACAAAGTAGAATCACAATAGTGTTGGGGTTCCACAGACAGGTGATCAGATACATGTTCCATCGTGACTCCAGGATGAGATATATGATGTCTCCCTGTTGCAAGTGTAAAAGATGTTATGGAAAGGCTACACAATGTTCTTGGAGGATTATTAGCCAGAGGTCATAATCCACATTGACATCAATGACATGATGCGGAGGTGCTGGTCTGGACAAAATTTGAAATCACACTACACCAGACTATGGTTCAACAGGTTTATTTGAAATCACAAGCTTTTGGAACGCTGCTTCTTCATCAGGTGAAGTGAACTGAAAGCTTGTGATTTCAAATAAATCTGTTGATCAATGACATGGGGAGGAATGGGGGTGAAATCCTGAAAACAGACTTCAAGGAGCAAAGTAGGAGTTTGAAAGAACAACTTCTAAATCAATGGTCTCAGGATTATTGCCAGTGACTCATGCTGGAAGACTTAGAAATAGGGGAATTTAGGGATTGAACATATAACTGGAAAGTTGATGTAAGAAGATAGGAATCAGACTTCTGGGGCTTTAGGACCATTTCTGGGAAAGGTAGGGACTGTCCAAAGATGTGCAGGTTAGGTGGATTGGCTGTGCTAAATTGCCCTCATGTTCAGGGCTGAGTTGATTGGGTGCATTAGTCAGGGGTAAATGTCGGGGGAATAGGTCTGGGTGGGTTACTCTTCGGATGATCAGTGTGGACTTGATGGGCTTCGGGGCCTGTTTCCACACTGTAGGGATTTTATGTACAAGCCATAGGGTCAACAATTGATAACTATCCTTGTAGGGTGATTTACTAGAGCTATTGGGAAGGATTTAAACTAAATTGATAGGAGAACGGAAAGGTGAAGGCAAATTCATAGCAGGGAAGAGGTTAAACCACAACTGGGATTTTATGTACAATTCTGGTTAGCACATAACAAGAAGAGCATAATTACTCTGAAGAGACTACAGAGGCGGTTTACAAAATTGTTGCCAAGCCTTGTAAATTGCATTTATGAGGAAGGATTGATTAACAAGGGTTGTTTTGTTCATATCTGAAGAGAATCAATATTACAAAATAATAAAGGCCTCGGAAATTCCTATTTTCCCTTTTATCCGGTTAATTATCAGGGGCACAGATGTAAGCTGATTGGTTTGAGGTGATATGTGGAAAATCCTTTTCACCTAGACGATAGTAGATATCTGAAACATAACGTCCAGTTTTGAGGTTGATGTGGAAACCTTCAACTCATTGAAAAAAAAATAGATCCGCAACTGACAGACTGCAACTTGTAAGGCTATAGACCAGGCCCCTAAAAATGGCATTCGAAAGAGCTGTGAATTTTCGATCATTCTATTGCCTTGGGCAGAACACCAAACATTGCCATACACAGGGAAGGTTTTTTTTTGAGAACTACATTAAGAAGTTCACAAAGAATTGATGTTACAATGATGTTGATAACATTTTGAAGATTGCAGTTTTCCAAGTTACTGAAGTCATTGCCTCCCACAGTCCTCTCATATTGAGAAAGTTCCTTAATGGATTTATGAAAAGTTAGCAACAGGTGTGGAAAATGGGACTTTTTTGACACCACAGAGCTTCTATATACATTCAAAAGTTTGATAATGTGGCTAATCTGTGCTAGTTAATGATTTGTTGCAACTCGACAGAATACCTTTAATCTGTGTTGTGCAGTCTTCTGGAAGCTTTCAATCACTTACATCTACCAAGGTCATAACCTCACAATAATTTCCCAGCTAAAAAAAACATTTTATAAATTGGCTTAATAAAACTTGATCATTTAAAATTCTAATTGTCACCAACAGGCAAAAATAATACACAGATGCCATATGCCTGCGAACTGAAGCAATTTAGAGCAGTACATACTGACAAGTCAAAGAAAACAAAAATGATTTACCAAGCTACTTCAGTCTCCTTTATGGAATGCGACAATATGGTTCAAACAGGAAAATTCATTGCTGGTTAAATTTTTTATTAATCAAACGCTTCTGTTTTATTAAAGTACAATGTGAATTCTTCTCCAGTATTTATGGTTTTCCAAAAGATATTCCTTCTTTACTTTTACACTTGATGGCTCCTTAGAATTTAGATTTTATAAAAAATTTTTCCTATATAAATAGTTGACAGGTGACTAAGTATTTTCTTATTCATTTTTCACAGTTATAGATCAACTGAATTGACAGTTGCCTAAATAAATATTAATACAATGCTTGCTGCTGTTTGGATGATGTTCAAAGTTAATAAAATCTGTTCATAGCTGAATGTTAAGAATGAAAACGTGCTAATGTTGGATGCACTGAAGGACAGAAATTTAAATATTTATTCTTTAAACTTTTGTTTATATCGGATTAGATACTACACCGATGTCCTGACTGCCCTCCAAGGTGCTGGTAAATTATCCCCAAATGCAAGTTAGATGGCACAGGTTTTTGGGTTAAGATGGTGCGACTTACGCTCATTCCCAATGAGACAGGGAGCATACACATCTCATGGTGTCCTCATTCAAACATTTTCTGCATGCAGTCCAGCATGGCCCAAGATGTTTTTGGCTATTTGAAGAACAGCAGCTCTTAAAGGAAGACTGTCCCACTTGCAGGAAAGAAGATCAAGCCATTTGAAGTTGAATATCAATTCTGCATTGCAAATGATGGAAATTGAGCACCCAGGTAGGGAAAGCAACCTGGAGTTCTTCAACAGAGCACCAAAGTCTTCATTTAAAGATGGCATATTTACACTGGCGTTCAGAGGTCCCTTCAGGACTTCTCTTCAAGTGTGACCAGGGAGCTCAGTGCTCAAAGATTGATCCTGAGGACCTGTTGGAAGAAATGCAATGAAGTCTTGTGAATGGTGAGAATCAATGAATATATCTGCACATGTGCATTATCCACATAACATGCTCTCACACTGCTCAATGAGCCACAACCTCATCACTCACTGGAGAACAACTCCAAAATGCAATTTTCACAATCTCCAATTCATCATTCTTTTCAAATTAGTTAAAGGGATGTGGCTGTCACTGTTAGGTTAGCATTTATTGCGCATCCCTAGTTGGCCTTGAGAAGATGGTGTTGAGGTGCCTTCTTAAACTGCTGAAGTACACATGCTGTAAGTCGACCCACAATACTCTTAGGGAGGGAGTTTTATTATTTTGAACAGTGACATATTTCCAGGACTGGCTGGTCTGTTGCTTGGAAGGGAACTTGCAAGTGGTGGTGCATGCTTTATCTGCCTTGTCATTCTGGATGGAAATTGTGGTAGATTTGAAGGGTGCTGTCTACAGAGTCTTGGAGAAATTCTGCAGTGGGTCCTGTGAATAGTACACATTGCTGGTACTGAGTGTCAGTCAAAGAGTGAGTGATTATTTGTGTATGTGGTGCCAATCAAGTGGGTTGCTTTGTGTTGGATTGTGTCAAGCTTCTTGCATGTCTTTGGATCTGCATTCATCCAGACAAGTGGAGAGCATTTCATCAAATTCCTGACTTGCGTTTTGTAGAAAGGCTTTGGAAAATCAGGAGTTACTCATTGTGGTATTCCCAGTCTCTGAACAGCTCTTGTAGCCTTAGGTTTATCTGGAGAGTTCTGGTCAATGCTAACCCACAGGTATTGATAGTGGGGGTTTCAGTGATGGAAATGTCATTACATGTATGGTGATGATAGATTCTCTTTTACTGAGTTTTGAGAAGATTTGTAGGTCAGGTTGAGGTTCTGGGTGCAGGTTTGCTCACTGAACTGAAAGGTTTGCTTTCAGACGTTTCATCACCATACTAGGTAACATCATCAGTGAGCCTTCGGATGAAGCACTGGTGGCATGGCCCGCTTTCTATTTATGTGTTTAGATTTCCTTGGGTTAGTGATGTTATTTCCTGTGGTGACATCTTTCCTGTGGTGATGTCATTTCTAATTCTTTTTCTCAGGATGGTAAATGGGATCCGTGCCAATGTGTTTGTTGACAGAGTTCTGTTTGGAATGCCGTAGATTAGATTAGATTGCTTACAGTGAGGAAACAGGCCCTTCGGCCCAACAAGTCCACACCGACCCCGCCGAAGTGCAACCCACCCAGACCCCTTCACCTAACACTACAGGCAATTTAGCATGGCCAATTCACCTAATCCGCACATTTTTGGACTGTGGGAGGAAACCGGAGCACCCAGAGGAAACCCACGCAGACACGGGGAGAATGTGCAAACTCCATACAGTCAATCGCCATACTTCTAGGAATTCTCATGTGTGCCTCAGTTTGGCTTGTCCTCGGATAGATGTATTGTCCCAGTCGAAGTGGTGTCCTTCCTCATGTGTATGTAAGGATACTAGTGACAGTGGGTCATATCAACTAGCCACAAAAAGACATGACCCACTCTCACTCTCATCGGAACTCTGCATCCACATTCTCTTTTGTTGACAATGGCCACTGCTTGGCATTTATGTGGCAATTATTACTTGTCACTTTTCAGCCAAAACCTGTATATTGTCCAAGTCTTGCTGTATTTGGACATAGACTGCTTCACTATGAGGGGTTATGAATGGCGCTGAACATTGTGCAGTCATCAGTGACCATCCCCATCTCTGACTTTACAATGCAGAATGGAATTGAATTAGCTTTATTTTACTTTGATGAAGCAGCTGAAGATGTTGGAATAATGATACAATCCCAATGAACTCCTGCAGAGATGGCCTGGAACCAAGCTGAGTGATTTCCATCAGTCACAGCCATTTTCCTATGATATAACTTGATATAACTTGTGGGCGGCACGGTGGCACAGTGGTTAGTACTGCTGCCTCACAGCGCCAGAGACCCGGGTTCAATTCCTGCCTCAGGTGACTGACTGTGTGGAGTTTGCACGTGCTCCCCGTGTCTGCGTGGGTTTCCTCCGGGTGCTCCGGTTTCCTCCCACAGTCCAAAGATGTGCAGCTCAGGTGAATTGGCCATGCTAAATTGTCTGTAGTGTTAGGTAAGGGGTAAATGTAGGGGTATGGGTGGGTTGCGCTTCGGCGGGTCGGTGTGGACTTGTTGGGCCGAAGGGCCTGTTTCCACACTGTAAAGTAATCTAAAAAACTCCAACCAATGGAGAGTTTTCCCTCTCCAATTTTGCTAAAGCTCCTTGATGTACCACTTGGTCAAATGTGGACTCGATGCCAATCACAGTCACTCTCACCCCACCTCTGGAATTCATCTCCTTTGTCCATGTTTGAACAAGGCTGCAATGAGGTCAGGAGCCAAGTGATCCTGATGGAACCCAAACTGGATGTCACTGACTAAGTTATTGCTGAATAGGTGCTGCTTGATAACACTGTCCATCACTCGACTGATGGTCAAGAGTAGACTGATGGGGTGATATTTACCTGTTGGCAATTGTCCTCAGTTCTGTGAGCAGGAGGTTTCCTTGCCCATGTTTGACCTGGTGTCTTAAACTTCATGGAGTCAATGTTTCAGATACCCAGGTCAGCTCCTTCCCAAAGGTAAACCTCATCTGCTGTGTGACAGGACATTGATGATGGTTTTGTCGATAATATTATACAGAAGTATCATTCAGTGATTTGGATTATGTCAGGCTGTTGATCGACTGGTCTGTTAGAGATATCTACTAAATTTCACACTATGCTCAGATGTTAGTGAGGAGGACTTTTCAGGATTAGTACGGCTGTGTTTCCTGTTGTTTTTTCGAGAGCTGTGGACAATGCCAGCTGGTCATAGAGTCACAGAGTCATAGAGATGTACCGCATGGAAACAGACCCTTTGGTCCAATCCATCATGCCGACCAGATATCCCAACCCAATCTAGTCCTACCTGCCAGCACCCGGCCCATATCCCTTCCTATTCATATACCCATCCAAATGTCTCTTAAATGTTGCAATTATACCAGCCTCCAACACATCCTCTAGCGCTCATTCCATACACGTACCACCCTCTGCATGAAAAAGTTGCCCCCTAGGTCTCTTTTATATCTTTCCCCTCTCACCCTAAACCTATGCCCTCTAGTTCTGGACTCCCCGACCCCAGCGAAAAGACTTTGTCTATTTATCCTATCCATGCCCCTCATAATTTTGTAAACCTCTATAAGGTCACCCCTCAGCCTCCGATGCTCCGGGGAAAACAGCCCCAGCCTGCTCAGCCTCTCTCTGTAGCTCAGATCCTCCAACACTGGCAACATCCTTGTAAATCTTTTCTGAACCCTTTCAAGTTTCACAACATCTTTCCGATAGGAAGGAGACCAGAATTGCACGCAATATTCCAACAGTGGCCTAACCAATGTCCTGTACAGCTGCAACATGGCCTCCCAACTCCTGTACTCAATACTCAGACCGATAAAGGAAAGCATACCAAATGCCTTCTTCATTATCCTATCTACCTGTGACTCCACTTTCAAGGAGCTATGAACCTGCACTCCAAGGTCTCTTTGTTCAGCAACACTCCCTAGGACCTTACCATTAAGTGTATAAGTCCTGCTAAGATTTGCTTTCCCAAAATGCAGCACCTCGCATTTATCTGAATTAAACTCCATCTGCTACTTTTCAGCCCATTGGCCCATCTGGTCCAGATCCTGTTGTAATCTGAGGTAACCCTCTTCACTGTCCAGTACACCTCCAATTTTGGTGTCATCTGCAAACTTACTAACTGTACCTCTTATGCTCGCATCATTTATGTAAATGACAAAACGTAGAGGACCCAGCACCGATCCTTTTGGCACTCCACTGGTCACAGGCCTCCAGATGAAAAACAACCCTCCACCACCATCCTCTGTCTTCTACCTTTGAGCCAGTTCTGTATCGAAATGGCTAGTTCTCCCTGTATTCCATGAGATCTATGAAGAGAAAGTGAGGTCTGCAGATGCTGGAGATCAGAGCTGAAAATGTGTTGCTGGAAAAGCGCAGCAGGTCAGGCAGCATCCAGGGAACAGGAGAATCGACGTTTCGGGCATAAGCCCTTCTTCAGGAAGGGCGGAAGAAGGGCTTATGCCCGAAACGTCGATTCTCCTGTTCCCTGGATGCTGCCTGACCTGCTGCGCTTTTCCAGCAACACATTTTCAGCTTCCATGAGATCTAACCTTGCTAATCAGTCTCCCATGGGGAATCTTGTCGAACGCTATACTGAAGTCCATATAGATCACATCTACTGCTCTGCCCTCATCAATCTTCTTTGTTACTTTTCAAAAAACTCAATCAAGTTTGTGAGACATGATTTCCCACGCACAAAGCCATGTTGACTATCCCGAATCAGTCCTTGCCTTTCCAAATACATGTACATCCTGTTCCTCAGGATTCCCTCCAACAACTTGCCCACCACCAAGGTCAGGCTCACCGGTCTATAGTTCCCTGGCTTGTCTTTACTGCCCTTCTTAAACAGTGGTACCACGTTTGCCAACCTCCCGTCTTCCGGCACTTCACTGTGACTATCAATGATACAAATATCTCAGCAAGAGGCCCATCAATCACTTCTCTCGCTTCCCACAGAGTTGTCGGGTACACCTGATCAGGTCCTGGGGATTTATCCACCTTTAACCGTTTCAAGACATCCAGCACTTCCTCCTCTGTAATCTGCAATCTGTTCTGTCTGGTTGCATTCAATTTCCCTTTCTAGTTATTGATACAACTAAATGACTTACTATTTCACTTCAGAGGGCACTTAAGAGTCAACCACCTTGCTGTGGGTCTGGAATCATTTTCATTTTCACTTCTTCAAGGACCTTAGTGAATCAGAAGAGTTTTTTGAACCATAGAATCCATTCAGTGTGGAAGCAGGCCATTCATCCCATGGAGTCCATAGTGACCTTCCAAACAGCATCTCAGGAGACTCACCCACCCATCCCTGTGGGTTGCATTTCCCATGGCTAATCCACCTAGCCTGCTCATCTCTGGACAGTATGGGCAATTGAGCGTGGCTAATCCATCTAATCTGCACATCTTTGTGGAAGAAAACCAGAGCGCCCAGAGGACATCCACGCAGACATATGGAGAATGTGCAAACTCCACATAGAGAGTTGCCCAAAAGTGAAATAGAACCCAGGCCCCTGGAGCTGTGAGACAGTGGTGCTAACCACTGAGCCACTGTGCCACGATCAATGAACAATGGTCATGGTCAGCATTTCACTTTTATTTCCAGATTTTTAGATTCAATTTCCACCATCTGCTGTGGTGGGATTTAAGTCAAGAGTGTGTTGCTGGCAAAGCACAGCAGGTCAGGCAGCATCTAGGAGCAGAAGAATCAACTTTTCCAGCATAATCCCTTCATCAGGAATGAGGCTTGTGGGTCAGGGCTGAGACGGAGGCGAGTGGGGTTGGGGGGAAGGTAGCTGGGAAAGCGATAGGTGGATGAAGGTGAGGAAGAAGGTGATAGGTTGGGGGGGTGATGGACGAGTCCAGGGGGCAGTGCCGAATTGGAGGCTTGGGACTGGGATAATGTGGGAGGAAGGGAAATGAGGAAGCTGTTGAAATCCACCTTTATCCAATGTGGTTGCAGGGTCCCAAGGCAGAATATGAGGCGTTCCTCCTCCAGGTGTTGGGTGGTAAGAGTTTGACGGTGGAGGAGGCCCAGGACCTGCATGTCCTTGACAGAGTGGGAGGGGGAGTTGAAGTGTTCAGCCACAAGGTGTTGGGGTTGGTGGGTGTAGATGTCCCAGAGATGTTCTCTGAAACAATCCGCAAGAAGGCGTCCTGTCTCCCCTATGCAGAGGAGACCACACCCGGATGCAACGGATGAAGTATATGACATTGTTAGAGATACAGGTAAATTTCTGATGGACATGGAAGAATCCCTTGGGGCCTGTGGTGAAACGGTTAAAAATTATGTCCCAATACATGTGTGAATCTAACCAGAATGGAGGTGTTGCTTAGTCCCGTGTGAATCTTATTACACACCTCCCAGTGTGAATCTTCTTATCTGTATGTAACCAGAATGGAATGTGTTTTTTAGCCTTGCTCTGCTGTTCACATGAATGTTTATATCTGGAAAAGAGTATATCAGCTGGAAAAGTCTCCAGTTCGGTGAGTCTGCTCCGGGGTTACGTTTAACCGCCGAGCGTGGGTTGTTGGCAACCGCTCTACGAGAACTGACGGCTCCCAGTTCCGGTAACATGTAGAGTGAGTATAAGCCAGACCCGTTGTAAGTATGAGACCTGGTTGTGGCGACGCTGCGGGGAATAAAATGCTCATATTCTAGCAGACTCGCCTCTTGGTCATTTGTTCTGTGTCAGACTACTCTCCTACGAACCTGACCTTGAGAATTTTTTAAAACATTTGGCGCTGCGAGCAGGGTCAATCGCAATTGAGGAGAGATTTTGATACAGAACAATGTTTTGGAAAAAGACTAAGAAACCAGAAGAACAAACTGTGGAGGTCCCGACCGTCCCGGGATGGCATGGACCGTGGCATGACGTGGCAGTTTGTTTGAGAAATGGTGGGGGGCGACCGGAGGAACCCCAGGGTCGCTGCTGTCCACCCTTGAGAGGATCCCAGTCCTGCCGAAGAACCCCTTGCCTGGGGTACAGCGGAGGATGTGGGCATGTCCAAAAAGCTGAAGCGGAGTTAACAGAATTGAATGGGATTTAACTGAACTGAACTGAGTGGAACTGAAGTGAATCAAATTGAACGGAACAAAATGGAACTGAGCTAAATTGAATTGAAATGGACGGAACTGAATTGAACACAATTGAATTGAACTGAACAGACCTGAACTGAGCTGAATTGAACTACACTGAATTGACTGAACTGAAATTAACTGAAACGAATTGAACTGAATTAAGCATAATGTAACACATGTATTGGGCCAAGCAGTGGAATGTGGTGTAAAATTATGTCCCAATACATGTGTGAATCATAATGTAACACATGTATTGGGCCAAGCAGTGGAATGTGGTGAAACGGTTAAAAATTATGTCCCAATACATGTGTGAATCTAACCGGAATGGAGGTGTTGCTTAGTCCCGTGTGAATCTTATTACACACCTCCCCGTGTGAATCTTCTTATCTGTATGTAACCAGAATGGAATGTGTTTTTTAGCCTTGCTCTGCTGTTCACATGAATGTTTATATCTGGAAAAGAGTATATCAGCTGGAAAAGTCTCCAGTTCGGTGAGTCTGCTCCGGGGTTACGTTTAACCGCCGAGCGTGGGTTGTTGGCAACCGCTCTACGAGAACTGACGGCTCCCAGTTCCGGTAACATGTAGAGTGAGTATAAGCCAGACCCGTTGTAAGTATGAGACCTGGTTGTGGCGACGCTGCGGGGAATAAAATGCTCGTATTCTAGCAGACTCGCCTCTTGGTCGTTTGTTCTGTGTCAGACTACTCTCCTACGAACCTGACCTTGAGAATTTTTTAAAACAGGGCCTTGGACGGATGTGAGGGAAATGGTATGGGTGCAGGTTTTGCACTTCCTGTGGTGGCAGGGAAGGGTGCCAGGAGTGGGGTGTGGGCTGGTGGGGTGTGGTCTTGATGAGGGAGTGATGGAGGGAATGGTCTTTCTGGAAGGCTGATAGGGATGGGGAGGAAAATATATCTATCATGACGGGATTTAAATGTGGTCCCCAGAACATTATCTGGATCTCTGGATTAGTTGGCTCGTGACAATACTTCCAGATTGTTATTACCTCCCCATCATCACATAATATCTGCTGAGCTCAGTCTTTTTTTTAGTCACTTCTTGATGTTTCCAAATATATCAAGCTATACAACTGTGTCAGCCACACCACCTAAACACACTGTGCAAGTTCTGTCCTCTCTCTCTTGAGTGGCTCAATGGCTGAGAACTAGCAAGGACCTAGTACCTCATCAGCTGATGTAAGAGATGGCTGTTCTATCACAGTAGGCATCTGCCATCACTTTGTCATGAAGGCAAGTTATTATCTTAACTGGTCTGCCTCAATTCTCATCTGATTCTGGATTAGACTGGTGCTGGAAAAGCACAGCAGTTCAGGCACCACCCAAGGACCAGGAAAATTGACGTTTCAGGCAAAAGCCCTTCATCAGGAATACAGGCAGAGTGCCTGAAGGGTGGGGAGATAAATGAGAGGAGGGTGGGCCTGGGGAGAAAGTAGCATAGCGTACAATTGGTGAATGGGGGTGGGGATGAAGGTAATAGGTCAAAGAGGAGGGTGGAGTTTTTAGGTGGAAAGGAAGATAGGCAGGTAGGACAAGTCATGGGGACAGCGCTGGAAGTTTGGAACTGGGGTGAGGTGGGCGAAGGGGAAATGAAGAAACTGGTGAAGTCCACATTGATGCCCTGGGATTGAAGTGTGACATGGTTGAAGAGCTTTACCTCAATTCTCATTTGACCCACATCTTCCTATCTTGGCATGATGGTTAATCTCAGATGGTGTAATGGTGAACCTCTTTCTTTATGCACAGTGCAATCTCTGACCAACTCTAGGCACTGAATATCTTTTCATTGGCAGCTAGGAATAAATAATGTATTTTTGCCAACATTATTGACAATTGCAAGAATAAATAAACAATGTATTCTGCAGTATTTCTGCTTATTTTTCACCCCTTTCAATGAAGCAGTATGGATGAAACAGTGTGATGGATACACAGGAGAGGAAGTTGCAATAGAATATGACAGGCATTTGAGAAATGTTTATTACTGGGATTAGAGAGGAAAGGAATTAAAGTGTGATTTTTCAGTCTTTTAATGATATTTAAATGTTGTTCACATCAACATCACTCAAAAATCCATTATTGTGGATTTTGACTATAAATGCATGGAGTTATTCCAAATTGTAAAGATCGTCAGTGAGCTAACAAGTCAAATAAATGGGTCGCTTTTCTGAACTCAGCTGAAGAGATCAATTGATAGTATAAGGTATTCAGTGAATGGGCAACAAAGGAGCGAGTGCAGTATAATGTGGCTAAGTATGTGGCTTTTCATTTAGTTAATGAATACAGAAATGCAGATCTGTTTTGTAAGGGATCAACTTGTAGACATGATTAAAAAGAGCCTGGGCGAACAAATATTGCGGTATTTGGAAGATAAAGAGCAAACATAATCCTGTTATGCGTTGTAGCCAAATTAGAGGTATTGTTAATTCTAAGTCAGAAAGTTATGGGTTCAAGATTCATTCTAGACTGTTGCCCACAGAAATTAAAGCTGACTCACTGAGTGTGAATAACTCATAAAATTATATATTTTTGTGACAAGGATATTTTAAATTGTATTGATTAAAATGAAACAGGTATGTTTACATACATTAAATAATATTTTTGTTATTTAAAACAATGAAAATCATTGAGGACAAACTGACCAGTTGTACTAATTGTTGGAAGATTCAACATGGGAGACTGGTTAGCAAGGTTAGATCTCACTGAATGCAGTGAGAACTAGCCAATTGGATACAGAACTGGCTCAAAGGTAGAAGACAGAGGGTGGTGGTGGAGGGTTGTTTTTCAGACTGGAGGCCTGTGACAAGTGGAGTGCCACAAGGATCGGTGCTGGGTCCTCTACCTTTCGTCATTTATATAAATGATTTGGATGTGAGCATAAGAGGTACAGTTAGTAAGTTTGCAGATGACACCAAAATTGGAGGTGTAGTGGACAGAAAAGAAGGTTACCTCAGATTACAACAGGATCTTGATCAGATGGGACAATGGGCCAAGGAGTGGCAGATGGTGTTTAATTCAGATAAATGTGAGGTGCTGCACTTTGGGAAAGCAAATCTTTGCAGGACTTATACACTTAATGGTGAGGTTCTAGGGAGTATTGCTGAACAAACTGACCTTGGAGTGCAGGTTCACAGCTCCTTGAAAGTGGAGTCGCAGGTAGATAGGATAGTTAAGAAGGCATTTGGTATGCTTTCCTTTATCAGTCTGAGTATTGAATACAGGAGTTGGGAGGTCACGTTGCGGCTGTACAGGACATTGGTTAGGCCACTGTTGGAATATTGCATGCAATTCTGGTCTCCTTCCTATCAGAAAGATGTTGGGAAACTTGAAAGAGTACAGAAAAGATTTACAAGGATGTTGCCAGTGTTGGAGGATCTGAGCTACAGGGAGAGGCTGAACAGGCTGGGAGCATCGGAGCATCGGAGGCTGAAGGGTGACCTTATAGAGGTTTACAAAATTATGAGGGGCATGGATAGGATAAATAGACAAAGTCTTTTCCTTGGGTAGGGGGAGTCGATAAAACTTAGAAGTGTAATCTAACCAGGGCAAACTGAAGTTTAATTTGCATCCTACTTCCCAACTTTGGCCAAAGTTGAAAGATATTTGCTTTAAGTTGCCAGGGTTGGAGGGATTAAGCTGTAGAGAGAGAAGCTGATAGGCTGGGGCTGTTTTCTCGGGAGCATCAGAGGCTGAGGGGTGACCTTATAGAGGTTTATAAAATCATAGGGGGGTGGTTAGGATAAATAACCAAGGTCTTTTCCTTGAGATGGGGGAGTCCGGAGCTAGAGGCATAGGTTTAAGGTGACAGGGGAAAGAATTAAAAGGGTTTTAAGGGGCAAATTTTTCACATAGAGCATGGTGCATGCATGGAATGAGCTGCAAGAGGAAGTGGTGGAGGCTAGTTGAATTACAACATTTAAAAGGCATCTGGATGGGTATATGAATAGGAAGAGTTTAGAAAGATATGGGCCAAGTGCTGGCAAATGGGATTGGATTAATTTAGGATATCTGGTCAGCATGGATGAGTTGGGCTGATGGGTCTGTTTCTGTGTGGTACATCTCTATGACTAAGTTCAATACTATATTAATTGATGTCATTGTAAAGTGGAGTCCATATATACCTCAATATTTTTCAAATTAATCTGTTGGTTAACATGTACTTTTTGAAAGATTGATGAAAAGAGATTCAATCAAAACTTTAAAAAGTGTGAAGGAACATATATGAAAAGGTAAGATTTGTGGGGCTGTGGTTAAAAACTAGGCAGTGGGATTACTTAGCTTTTCAAAGAGTCAGCACAGATAAAATGGATGAAATGGTCCTGGCTGTGCTGTAAGATTTTATTATTTTGTGGTTCAGTGATTCATTATGCTATTCCATTTTCAGATTTTTAATCCCTTCATGATAAACTAAGGATTCAAATTGTAATCATACAGAAGATTAACAGATTTTAACTTTCCGACCACCGTTCTCAAAACTGAAAAATAATAGTTCTCACTATCTGTTCTTCCCTTTTGCTATTTAAGCACCTTTCAGGTAGTCATAACTTTAAATGGTGCAATTAAATTTGCAATGAACTGAATCTTTGATTTCAAATTAATTGTGCTACACTGCATTAGACTGAGTCACGTTTACAAAGAAATGCCCTCTGCCCTGAATATCTGATTTAATGTGCTTTAGGGACAAACCTCAAATAAATTGAATTGCAATGTGCTTTTCAAATAATATTTTTTAAAATGTTGACTGCAAGGTCAAAAATAAGCAATCGAAGCAAGTTTCATATGAAATTTGTTCTGACAGGTGAGATTCTCAGTAGAATAATTTGAAATGGTTAAACATGCAGTTAAGTGGGGAATGTGACTAGCTATTGTACTCAGGATTGTACTCAGTTGTAACTGTGATGCCAACACACCTGAGCAAACCAATTTATCATGGGTACTCAATCAGTTGTTATGCCTGAGCTGAGGTTCCCAATGGCAGCTTTAATAACAACTTACATTGTGGTAACATTTGATGTTTTGAAAAAAGGACATCTTATAGTACGTACAGATCAATGAAGTTGGGCTTTTAATGATTTAGGTGGTCCTTGAAATCAAAAGGAGGGCATCAACAATTTAGCTCAGCTGTTAGCCTTCTCGGTACTGAGTTCAAAACCCAATTTGTGAATTTTAGTTAAGTCTTTAAAAATCTGGAATAAAAAGCAGACATCAACTGGAAAAGTAGTGGTCATGAAGATGTTAAATGAACAGAAAGGCTGAACTGATTCTTTTTAAGCTTTTTAAGGAAGGAATTCTAATCTTGACCTAACATGAATTATATTCCCCTGTCAATTGCCCTTTGAGATATTAGTATCTTGTCCTGTTAAAGGTAAACGCACATAGTACTATCAGAATTCAGTTCTTTTGTCTCATTGGAAAAAGATGCCTGCTAGTGGTTTAACCTGAAGGTCACCACACATCAGGCAAGAGGCAAGGTTGTGAATTTGGGACCTTATTGGTAACTTCATCTGCTAGGGTATTCAACCTATGCTCTTGACTCTACATCACAAGCCAAATATCCCGCATAAATGCTAAATACCAAGGAGTTAAAGGTTATTGTTGTGGTTCTGTTCGCTGAGCTGGAAGTTTTTGTTGCAAACGTTTCGTCCCCTGGCTAGGCGACATCATCAGTGCTTGGGAGCCTCCTGCGAAGCGCTTCTTTGATGTTTCCTCCGGTGTTTATAGTGGTCTGTCCCTGCCGCTTCCGGTTGTCAGTTTCAGCTGTTCGCTGTAGTGGTTGGTATATTGGGTCCAGGTCGATGTGTTTGTTGATGGAGTTTGTGGATGAATGCCATGCCTCTAGGAATTCCCTGGCTGTTCTCTGTCTGGCTTGCCCTATGATAGTAGTGTTGTCCCAGTCAAATTCATGTTGCTTGTTGTCTGCGTGTGTGGCTACTAAGGATAGCTGGTCGTGTCGTTTCGTGGCTAGTTGATGTTCATGTATGCAGATAGTTAGCTGTCTTCCTATTTGTTCTGTATAGTGTTTTGTGCAGTCCTTGCATGGTATTTTGTACACTACATTAGTTTTGCTCATGTTGGGTATCGGGTCCTTCGTTTTGGTGAGTTGTTGTCTGAGTGTGGCTGTTGGTTTGTGTGCCGTTATGAGTCCTAGGGGTCGCAGTAGTCTGGCTGTCAGTTCCGAGATGCTCCTGATGTATGGTAGTGTGGCTAGTCCTTTTGGTTGTGGTATGTCCTCGTTCCATGGTCTTTCTCTTAGGCATCTGTTGATGAAGTTGCGCGGGTATCCGTTTTTGGCGAATACACAAACCAGACATCCCACTCAGACCCGCGCAACTTCATCAACAGATGCCTAAGAGAAAGACCACAGAACGAGGACATACCACAACCAAAAGGACTAGCCACACTACCATACATCAGGAGCATCTCAGAACTGACAGCCAGGCTACTGCAACCCCTAGGACTCATAACAGCACACAAACCAACAGCCACGCTCAGACAACAACTCACCAAAACGAAGGACCCAATACCCAACATGAGCAAAACTAATGTAGTGTACAAAATACCATGCAAGGACTGCACTAAACACTATATAGGACAAACAGGAAGACAGCTAACTATCCGCATACATGAACATCAACTAGCCACGAAACGACACGACCAGCTATCCTTAGTAGCCACACACGCAGACAACTAGCAACATGAATTCGACTGGGACAACACTACTATCATAGGGCAAGCCAGACAGAGAACAGCCAGGGAATTCCTAGAGGCATGGCATTCATCCACAAACTCCATCAACAAACACATCGACCTGGACCCAATATACCAACCACTACAGCGGACAGCTGAAACTGACAACCGGAAGCGGCAGGGACAGACCACTATAAACACCGGAGGAAACATCAAAGAAGCGCTTCGCAGGAGGCTCCCAAGCACTGATGATGTCGCCTAGCCAGGGGACGAAACGTTTGCAACAAAAACTTCCAGCTCAGCGAACAGAACCACAACAATGAGCACCCGAGCTACAAATCTTCGCACAAACTTTGAGTTAAAGGTTATGCCGCAAACAGGTGTTGTAAAATTATTAGTTAATTGTATGTAAGGAAGAGTGGGTTCCCTTACCTTTGATGTCATTACACTGCCCTTTTTATACATTACATACATAAATTGGATATTATTTGCAAACACTGGTGATTCAGTGATGATGGATGAAGGTGGAAAGTAGCCTGGGTGATTTGTTGATGGTATTGAAGAACGTGGTGCTGGAAAAGCACAGCCAGTCAGGCAGCATCCAAGGAATCCCTGATGAAGGGCTTATGCTCAAAACATCGATTCGCCTGCTCTTCAGATGCTGCCTGACTGGTTGTGCTTTTCCAGCACCACACTCTTTGACTCTGATCTCCAACATCTGCAGTCCTCACTTTCTCCTGATTTGTTGATGGGAAAGCAAAAATATTGGGTTGTGCAGGAAAGCACTTCTGGACATAGAAACAGATGTGTAAAAAATATAGAGAGCAGTGTCTAGGAGCTCTTTTGGTGTGGTATTGGTATCCCTACCTCAGAGGCCAGGATTCAAATCTTACCTACACCAGAGGTGTGTCATCACATCTCATAAAGATCAATGTTGCTGAACAAAGAGACATTGGAGTGCAGGTTCATAGCTCCTTGAAAGTGGAGTCGCAGGTAGATAGGACAATGAAGAAGGCGTTTGGTATGCTTTCCTTTATTGGTCAGAGTATTGAGTACAGGAGTTGGAAGGTCTTGTTGAGGCTGTACAGAACATTGGTTAGGCCACTGTTGGAATATTGCGTGCAATTCTGGTTTCCTTCCTATCGGAAAGATGTTGTGAAACTTGAAAGGGTTCAGAAAAGATTTACAAGGATGTTGCCAGGGTTAGAGGATTTGAGCTATAGGGAGAGGCTGAACAGGCTGGGGCTGTTTTCCCTGGAACGTCGGAGGCTGAGGGGTGACCTTGTAGAGGTTTACAAAATTATGAGGGGCATGGATAGGATAAATAGACAAAGTCTTTTCCCTGGAATCAGGGAGTCCAGTACTAGAGGGCATAGGTTTAGGGTGAGATATAAAAGAGACAAAAGGGGCAACTTTTTCACGCAGAGGGTGGTACGTGTATGGAATGAGCTGCCAGAGGATGTGGTGGAGGCTGGTACAATTGCAACATTTAAGAGACATTTGGATGGGTATATGAATAGGAAGGGTTTGGAGGGATATGGCAGGCGGGACTAGATTGGGTTGCGATATCTGGTCGGCATGGATGGGTTGGACCGAAGGCTCTGTTTCCATGCTGTACATCTCTATGACTCTATGAGATCATCTATGTAATGGAACCACAGATGATGAGAGAGATACTGAATTAATATTTTGCATCACTTTTTACTGTGGAGTACTGTCTGCATTGAGTTTGAACATCCTCCCTGTGTTTGCGTGGGTTTCTTCTGGGTGCTCCGCTTTTCTGCCACAATCCAAAGCTGTGCAGGTTAGGTCAATTGGCCATGCTAAATTGCCCATAGTGTTCAGGGATGCGTAGATTAGGTGCATTAGTCAGGGGTAAATGTAGAATAATACGGGAATGGGTCTACGTAGGTTACCCTTTGGAGGTTGGTGTGGACATGCTGGGCCGAAGGTCCTGTTTCCACACTGTAGGGATTCTCTAATTCTATGAAACAAATGAAGGCTAGAGAACTCGGGAATGGGGTATTGATATTTTGAAAATAGCTCACATTACAGAAGAGGAAGTGCTGGAGGTCTTAGAAACCATAAAAGTGGATAAATCTCTCGGACTTGATCAAGTGTATCGCAGGATGTTGTGGGGAGTTAGGGAAGAAATTGCACTATTTGCAGAAATATTTGTATCACCCATAACCAAGAGTGAGGTGCCAGAGGATTGGAGGGTGGCTAAAGTTGTGTCTTTATTAAGAAGTGTTGTAAAGAGAAGCCACGGATCTATATGCCTGAGAGCTTGACATCAGTGGTGGGTAAATTGATTAGATTAGATTCCCTATAGTGTGGAAACAGGACATTCAGCCCCACCAGTCCTCCAAAGAGTTAACCCATCCTGACCCATTTTCCTCTGACCAATGCACCTGACACTATGGTTAATTTAGCAAGGTCAATTCACCTGACTGGCACATCTTTGGATTGTGAGAGGAAACCCACACAGATACAGGGAGAATGTGCAAACTCTACACAGACAGTCACCCAAGCCTGGGATTGAACCTGGGCCCCTGGTGCTGTGAGACTGCAGTGCTAACCAATGAGCCACTGTGTCACCATGTTTTTGGAGGTTATTCTGAAAGATAGGATTTTAGAGAAGCAAGGAATAATGAGGGATAGTGAGCATGGTTTTCAGCATGGGAAATTGTGTCTCACAAACTTGATTGTGTTTTTTTGAGGAAGTAACTAAAAAATATTTTTGAGGGCAAGCGGTTGACATTGTCAAAGGCTTTACTAAAGTCTATTGTTAACAACATTCTGCATGGTCAACTAACTTAGATGACATGGGATTCAGGGTGAATTTGTCAATTGGATACAAAATTTTCTTGACGGTAGGAGACAGAAGGTGGTGGTAGAGGATTGTTTTTCAGATTGGAGGCCTAAAACCACAGGGCTCGGTACTTGGTCCACTTTTGTTTGTCATTTATATAAAATATTTGTTTGAGAATATAGAGGAGACATGGTTAATAAGTTTTTGGAAGACGCCAAAATTGTTTGTGTAGTGGATAATAAAGAAGGCTATCTAGATCTTGATCATTGGATCAATGGGTTGAGGAGGGACAGGTGCAGTTTATTTTGGATAAATGTGAAATATTGCATTTTAGTAAAACAAACAAGGGCAGAATTATATGATTAACAGTAGGATCCTGGGTAGTGTTGCAGAACAAAGAGATCTAGGGGTTCAGGTACATTATTCTTTGAAATTTGCATCACAAGTAGATAGAGAGAAAGTGAGGGCTGCAGATGCTGGAGATCAGAGCTGAAAATATGTTGCTGGAAAAGCGCAGCAGGTCAGGCAGCATCCAAGGAACAGGAGAATCGACATTTCGGGCATAAGCCCTTCTTCAGGAATCACAAGTAGATAGGATGGTTAAATGATGGTTAGCATGCTTGCCTTCATTAGTCAGACCTTTGAGAAAAGGAGTTGGGACGTGTGACAATGCTGCTCCTTTGCAAAGTTATTAGATTACTGACAGTGTGGAAACGGCCCTTCGGCCAAACAAGACCACACCGACCAGCAACCCACCCAGACCCATTCCTCCACATTTACCCCCTCACCTAATACTACAGGCAATTTAGCGTGGCCAATTCACCTAGCCTGCACATTTTTGGACTGTGGGAGGAAGTCAGAGCACCAAAGGAAACCCACACAGACATGGGGAGAATGTGCAAACTCAACACAGACAGTTGCCTGAGGCGGGAATTGAACCCAGGTCTCTGGCACTGTGAAGCAGCAGTGCTAACCACTATGCCACCATGCTTCCCACTGTGTTGTCCTTCAGCATCAGGTTATAGTCCAACAGATTTATTTGGAAGCACTAGCTTTCGGAGTGCTGCTCCTTCATCAGGAGCACTTCTCCTTCATTTGACAACCACATGATAAAGGAACAGCGTTCTGAAAACAAGTGCTTCCAAATAAGCCTGTTGGACTATAACGTGGTGTTGTGTGATTTTTAACTTTGTACACCCCAGTCCAACACTGGCTCCTCCAAATTATGTTGTCCTTGTTTTCTTTTCAAAAGAGTTTATAAAAGGAGAGGTTCCGATTTGTCTGGGATTAGTCCACTTTGATTATAGCTAACAGATATAAGGCAACAATCAGGGAAAAGGACTTTTAGGTTTTTTTAAAATAAACACTTGTACAATGAAAGGCGAGTGGCCAGTTCTCCCAGTTCAGGGATTTATTCGAGTTTAGTTTAGTTTTAGTTGGGGACCCCGAGAAGCTGCTGGAGTGAAAAGAGGTTTTTCAGCAAATGATCCCTGGCTGATCCTCTCTGCAATCTCTCTCTCCAGTAAGAACCTGTGTTTGATTTTACCTTTTTGCCAAAGGATGTGCTCATGGGATGTTGCAGAAATTCAGAACAGCTCTTTGTTAAGTTGTGGAGAATATTGTGTCAGTCGGGTTTCCAAATCATTGTTATTCTAAATTCTGTTTTCTTTTGTTTGTGTTTCCTTTGGTGGTGTGTAAATACATTCTGTTTTACTTGAAGCCAAGTGTTTTGACCAGCTGCATCACTCCTGGGATATCTACCTTATATCTGCCTGAAACAACAAGAAAAGTTCAGGTCTGGGTTACCATCTTAAATGTTTTGAGGGGGTCTGGCCTGGTCCATAACAGACGTCATGTTGAGGTTGTAGACAATGTTGATGAGGCCTCTTCTGCAGTACGGTGTGCACTTTTGTGGTTGCACTGATATAGGAAGGATATTATTAAATTGTGTTCAGCAAAGATTTACCAAGATGTTGCCAGGATGAGGGATTTGAGTTGTAAGTAGAGGCTGGATATGCTGGGACTTGTCTCTGGAACATTAAAGCTGAGGGGTGACATTATCAAAGTTTATAAAAGCATGAGGGGGATAGATAAGGTGAATAGCGCAAGTCTGTTCCCTAGGGTAGGGGAGTTCAAAACAAGGGGCATTTATTTAAGGTAAGATGAGAAAGTTTTCAAAAGGACATGAGAGGCATTTTGTTTACACCAAGTGGTTTGTATGTGGAATGAATTGGCAGCAGAAATGGTATACGTAGGTACAGTTAAAACATTTAAAAGACATTTGAACAAGTACATAAATAGATAAGGTGTTGGAAAGAAAGGAGCCAAATGCAGAATTAGTTTAGTTTGGGAACATGGTCAGCATGGACTAGTTGGACAAAAGGGTCTGTTTTCATGTGTATGACTCTATGATTCTATTCTCGAACAGGCTAATTTGAAAATAGTTGTGAAAAGGAGCTGGCAAGAAGTTTTGGGATATTTTCTGGTGCGTACTTGGATCAAAACTCTGATTAGAAAGTATGTGTTTGAACTCTACTTAACTTCTATTGAACAATATGATGTGACCAGGCAAATTAGCCATCTCCATATGGACAACTAAAAATGAGTGGTAAAGGTTAGTTGGATCACCGGCAAACATATCCCAAGAAAGTATTAAAACAAAGAACTGTGGAAGTTGGAAATCTAAAACAAAAACAGAAATTGCTGGAAAAACTCAGCAGGTCTGGCGGGATCTGTGGAGAGAGATTTTGGGTCTAGTGCACCAACTGCCAAACTCAAGTTCTGAAAAAGGGTCACTGGACCCAAAACGTTAACACTGCTTTCTCTCCACAGTTCCTGCCAGGCCTACTGAGTTTCTCCAGCAATTTCTGTTTTTGTTTGATGTCCCAAGAAGGACTATTTTAAAAAAGAAAGTTAGACATAATTTTTGTATGTATTAAAAAGTCGGAAATTTCCCTGCATTCAGAATGGTTCACTTCATTTGGTGATTATGATTCGATAAGGTTATGAGCTTTCTGATAAGGTAAGAGGTTAGAATTTTCCAGAATGATACCAAATTCCATCCATAATTGTGTTCTTTATTGTTTGATAGCATATGTCATTCCCAGGACAGGGAAGATGAGGAATCACATTCATCAAAATTCAGTCCGTTGGTACCCAGATGCAAATTTTGTTTTTCACATTTTGTTTTAATGCTCAAAGTGACAGTTTGGACCACCAGTTAATCACTGCAGATGGATGCAAGTAGCTTTGAATTTTAAATATTTCAACTCTGATTTGCTCAATAATTATACAAAATAGTCAAACGCAGCACAAAGTTCATTTCTAATTGATAGGCAATATAAAGAAAGTGAGTAATTGATTTTCTTCAAGGCGTGTTTTATGTGCCACTTGAGGGTTAAATATTGACCGAGGCACCACCTCTGCTCATTTTTGAATGTTATTGTGGGATGTTATTGGCCAGATCACTTGTCTTTCCTCTGTGGCTTCCATGTATACTCCTTGCTTCAGGTCCCTGCATTCTCTGCAGTAGCCCCTGCTCCTGCTGGGGCTGATACTGTTATAACTGCAGATCTGTCAGCTGCACTTAATTTTCTGGCTGTTGTTGGAGACAACAACTCCAACCCAAATACCCAGGGAAGCCTGAAGTCAGCCAAAAAAGTGCCCGATTGCATTGGATTGGAAATGGAAGTGGCTAGTTTCCACTGGCTCTCCACTAAAGTTCAACCTGACAATTCCACTAAATCACCCTAAAATTGCTTTTCAAAATTGCATTGATTACAAAAACATGGATGCTTAATTGAGTAATCTTTAACGTCAGGTGTCAGCCTTAATGTGAAGGAATTTGCCTTGTCACCCCGGGACAATCCCTGCACGTGATGAGGGATTTTAAAAGATTTGGGCACGTGCGAGAGCTGCAGAATGTCAGAGTTGCAACAGCTCCCTGGATATTGTGTGCAGACCCAGAGGGTGAGGTTAGTGTGACCACACATGATCTGCACATTAAAACATAGAACACAGAAAAGTAGAGCACAGAACAGGCCCTTTGGCCCACGATGTTGTGCCGAGGATTATTCCTAATCTGAAATAAAATAACTTAACCTATGCACCCCTCAATTCACTGCTGTCCATGTGCATGTCCAGCAGTCACTTAAATGTCCCTAATCACTCTGCTTCCACCACTACTGCTAGCAATGCATTCCACACATTCACAACTCTCTGTGTAAAGAACATACCTCTGACGTCTCCTCTATACCTTCTTCCTAACACCTTAAAACTATGACCCCGGGCAGTCATTTTCCTGCTTACCCTGAGGTCAAGGAAGCAGGAATGGTCAGCAGTTTATACCCGACAGGTATCCAAAGCAATGACTTTCTTGATTGGGGATTAGTTAATTAGGAGGGTCCTGCTTTTAATTAGACATTAATCCTTGAAAAGAAGCTTTGAGTTGAGGCTGCAGTTGAGAAGGTTGAGACATCTTTTGAAATTGGCAAACTTAATCACTAACCAGAAAGTTAGGCACATTATACTCTGTGTTTGCATAAGTCAATGATTCACTTTTGAATTTGGTGAATCATAGTGCACGTAGGAACCTGTCTCTGCATAATTCTTCTGTCTTTGCTGGGTAAGCAGATATAAACTGTGCAAATTTCCACTAATGAAGTGTTTTATCATATTTGCACATTGAGATGAAACCACAATGGGTTTTGAAGCAAAAGAAAATCACTGCTAAAAATCAGAAACACCAAACAGTAGCACAGGGCAGGGCAGCCAGCCTCTGGAGAGAACAGAAATATTAATATTCAGGCAGAGCTTACAGCAGACTGGAAATGTTAACTTTTTCTCTTTCAATAATTCTGACTGACCCGCTGAATGATTTCAAAGAACTTTGTCTTGACTGCACTTAACGACATATGAGAGGCAACATTTTTTAATAGGTCGGTGTTTATTTTGAGGTATGATTAAATTGTCCACAGAAACAATGATTCATTTAGTCTCTGTACAATTAACAATTTACATTAGTAAATATCAAATCACGTCAGAGACACGTGATAACTGTCGGCACGGCCTCACTACTTGGTAACTGCTTGTTGTTCAAGTGCTTGTTTCAGTCTTGCATTGAATGTTTCTGTCTTGTTCTTTTGGACAGGCAAACTTTCACCATTCCAAAGCATACAAAATGGATTGTGCTTGTGATAATGATTGTCTAATTAGGCTTCAAAGTATTTTAATTCAAACTCATCTTTTAAATGATTTTAAATTTTCATTTAATTTAGATAATGAGGGTACGCTTGACCTTCGTAGTTCAGCTTTTTGTTTTAAATCGGCACGGTGGCTCAGTGGTGAGCACTACTGCCTCACGGCACTAGGGTCCTAGGTTCGATTCCAGCCTCGGGCAACTGTGCAAACTCCACACAGACATTCTCCCTGTGTCTGTGTGGGTTTCCTCCAGGTGCTCTGGTTTCCTCCCACAGTCCAAAGATGTGCAAGTTAGGTGAATTGGCCAGGCTAAATTGCCAATAGTGTTAGGTATATTGGTCAGAGGGAAATGGGTCTGGGTGGGTTGCTCTTCAGAGGGTCGGTGCAGACTTGTTGGGCTGAAGGGCCTGTTTCCACACTGTAGGGAATCTAATCTGAAGGCTCGTTTTGATAAGAGCTATGGTGTGCTTCTGTTTGCACGATGGATTCCCTGATTGGCTTGAATTAAAAATGACTCAGTCTAATCCTAGGTATCTTCTCATCAACCTGTTCAAAGATCTTTACGTGCCTCTGGCACAGGTGGAACCTCAACTTCAGACTCCTGGTTCAGAGGTGGGGACATTACTGTTGCAGCAATAAAGTCCCCAGTGCAGTCCTATTCAAAGACAAATACAGCTTTTTTCACTCAGAACATGCTTTACTTGACAAACCTTTATTTTCCTGAAGGACGTTATTAATTTAGAGAGGATTCAAAGAAGATTTATAAGGATGCTGCCAGGACTGGAGAGTTTGAGTTTTAAAGAAAGGCTTGATAGGCTGGGTCGTTTTTCCTGGAGCACAGGAGGTTGAGGGGTGACCTTACAAATGTTTATAAAACCATGAAGGGCATAGATAAAGTGAATAGCAAAAGAATCTTTTCCCCAGGATAGGACAGTTGAAAGCTAGAGGGCATAATTTTAAGGTGAAAGGAGAAAGATTTAAAAGGGACCTGAGGGGTAACCTTTTCATATAGAGAGTGGCACATGTATGGAATGAACCGTCAGAGGAAGTGGTAAATACAGGTACAGTTATAACATTTAAAAGACATTTGGATGGGTAAATGAATAGGAAAGGTGCAGAGGGATATCGGCCAAATGCGGGCAAGATTACTTTAGTTTGGGAAACTTGGTCAGGGTGTGCAAGTTGGACTGAAGGGTCATTTCTGTGCTGTATGATTCCATGACTCTATTATACATAAGAGCACAAAATTACAAAAGGATATTGATAGACTTAGTGAATGGGCAAAACTACGGCAGATAGAATTCAATGTGAGCAAGTGTGAACATATCCACTTTGGACCGAGAAAGGATAAAGCAAGATCCTTTCCAGATGATCTGAAGTTAAGTACAGTGGTTGGGCCAAACAGACTTGGGGGTTCAGGTGCAAAGATTTTTAAAATGTCACAAACAGGTGCAGAAAATAATCAAGAAAGCTAATGGGATGCTTTCCTTGATATCTAGAGGACTAGAATACAAGAATGGGGAAGTTATGCTGAGCTATAGAAAACCCTGGTTAGACCCCACTTGGAGTACTGTGAGCAAAGCTGGGCACCTCATCTTAGAAAGGACATAATGGCCTTAAAGAGAGTACAATGTACACTTACAAGAATGTTCCTGAACTTCACATGTTATATGGAGATATTATTCAAATTAGACCTGTTATCACTAAAATTTAGAAGGTTAAGGGAGGATTTGATCGAAAACTTCAAGATATTAGCAGGCAGAGTAGAAGAAGATAAAAATAGACTACTTCGACTGGTTGGGGATTCTAGAACTAGAGGCCAAAGTCTAAGAAACAGGGCCAGACCATTCAGGAGAGATGTTAGGAAGCACTTCTATGCACAAAGGTGGTAGATATTGGAATTCTCTTCCACAAATGGCAATGGATGATGGATTGATGGTTAATTTTATATCTGAGATACATAAATGTTTCGTAAAACAAAGGTATTAAAAGATATGCGTCACATATGGGTCACAATATGTGACCCGAGGGGCAACATTTTTACACAGAGGGTGGTACACATGTAGAATGAGTTGCCAGCGGAAGTGGTTGAGGGAGGTACATAAATAACATTGGAAAGGCATTTGGACAAATGCATTGATAGGAAAGGTTTCAAAGAATATGGGCCTAGTACAGGGAGATGGGGTTAGCATGGATGGACAGTTTGGTTGGCATTGATCAGTATGGGCCAAAGGACCTAGCGATGCTGCCTGAACTGTTGTGTTCTTCCAGCACCACTAATCCAGAATCTGGTTTCCAGCATCTGCAGTCATTGTTTTTACCAAAGGACCTGTGTCTGTGCTGTAGGACTCTATGATTCCAAGTCTTAAATTTATACATGATGGGCTGAAAACTGTTAAGGTAAACTTTTAACTAAACTATAGGCTTTATTGGAGAGCAATGGCTAGTGACGGTATTACCTAAGGGTCACCACATCTCACATGAGGGTGAAGCTGAGAAGGAGCGTCCTTCATGGTAAACCCATAAACTGGCTATTTAACCAACTGAGCTAAACATGTTCTGAACAAGCCTTTGCATTGTCACAATAACTGAGGACTCTACATGTTTGGAAATGTTTGACATGCTGTCTGCTATTGGGTGCTGAGATGCTAATAATTTGTCTGTTGTTATACAGACTAATTATCTGTTATGAATGCATGCTATCATCTTGATCAGATATGTGGTGAATGCTGCAATTTGCATGTGTAATTCAACATCATTAATCGGCTCCATCTCAGTCAGTATATGACCGTGCTGCCAAGAAAGTTAAAAATCTTGTTCATATTTGCATATGATCCATATTTGAGATGAGTTCTGAAATGAACATTCTCCTATTTAACATGGAGAAAACTGCTGTTTAACACTCTTGAAATACTTGTGTTTTTGCACGACTTTTCCTTTTGCCAACTGGCTTGGTCACCAAAATGACAATTCAGGTGAGGACACAAATCTCATGACAGCAACATTCCTAACTGATGAGCTTGAAGAAAAGCTGACAACAATACTGCGGAATATCGATAGATTGCAGGTTTGGGCAGAGAAATGGCAGACGGATTTTAATCTGGACAAATAAGAGATGATGCATTTTGGAAGATTAGGTGCGAATTATATAATAAATGGCCGAACCCGTTGGAGCATTGACCTACAGAGGGATCTGGGCATGCATGTCCACAGATCCCTGAAAGTGGCAATCCAGATGGATAAGGTGGTCAAGAAGGCATACAGCATGATTGTCTTCATCAGCCGGGGCATCAAGTATAAAAGTTGGCAAGTTATGTTACAGCTGTATAAAACTTTAGATCAGCCACATTTGGAATATTGCGTGCAGTATTGGTCACCACACAACCAGAAGGACGTGGATGCTTTGTAGGTGGTGTAGAGAAGGTTTACCATAATATTGCCTGATCTGGAGGGTTTTAGCTGTGTGGAGAGGTTGGATAAATTCAGATGGTTTTCACTGGAAAGATGAAGGCCGAAGCGCAACCTGACAGAGGTCCACAAATTTATGAGAGGCATAGTTAGAGTGGATCATCAGAGGCTTTTTCCCACAGTGGAAGGTCAACTACAAGAGGGCACAGGTTCAAGGTGAGAGGGAGAATGTTTAGAGGAAAAGTTTTCACATAATGGGTGGTGGATGTGGCGGGAGGGGGCGGGTGTTTGAGTGGGTTACTTGGAATGCTCTGCCAGTGGTGGTGGTGGAAGCAGGCACGTTAGCAATGTTTAAGGTGTATCTTGATTGACACATAAATGTGAAGCGAACAGAGGGATAGAAAACATGCATAGGCAATAAGTGAGTGCGTAGATAAGGATTAAGAATCTTCACAGGATTGGTGGGCCGAAGGGATTGTTTCTGTTGAATTGTATTGTGTTTGTATAAGTATTGACCAAAGCAACTGCAGTCAAACTTGATGGTCAAAATAGTGAGTAATACTGAGTAATGGTGAGTAGCAAATAACAATGTCCCAGAAACAGAAATGCAGGAATGAACAGATAATTTATTTTTAGATCAAGAGATAAATATTGGTGTGAGTGATAATTCCTCTGCTCTTTTTTGAATAAATGCCAAGCAGGAAAGATGATGCCCACGTGGTACCATCACTAGACTATTAATCCAGAAACTCTGCTAACATTCTGAGGAGCTGGTTTGAATCCTGCCATGGCAATTTAGTTCCAGATTACTTTTTTAAAAAATCTACTGATGACCATGAAACCATTGTCAATTGTTGGGAAAAACCCTTTTGGCTCACTAATCTCCTTCAGGGAAAGAAATCTGCCATCCCTTACCTAGTCTGGCCTACACGTGACTCCAGATGCAAAGCAATGTGATTGACTTTCAACTGCCCTCTGAAATTGTATAGCAAACCACTCAGTTCAAGGGCAGCTAGGGACAGCCAATAAATGCTGGCCATCCACTGACAATCAAGTCCCACAAGTGAGTTTAAAAAAAATCAGATTCTGCACGTCCACCTAGAGAGACAGGTCAGACCTTAGTTTAACGTCTTATCTTTATTATTTCATGGGAAGGGTGGGGAAGAAGGGAGCTTTTGCTGAGAGTAGCATTTTTTGTCCATCCCTAATTGCCCTTTAACTATTTGGCTTTCTCGGCCAAGTCAGAGAACAGTTAAGAATTAAATATATTGATGGGGGTCTGGAGTCATATGTGGAACAAACCGGGTAAGAATGGCAGATTTCCCTGCTTAAAGGAAAAGGAAAGGTGTCAATGAGCCATATGGGTTTTTAAGACAACAATCAATGATAATTTCATGATCATCATTGATAAGATTAGCTTTTATTTATAGATTTATTTATTTACTTTAAATCTCACCAGTTGCTGTGGTGGGATTTGAACCCATGTCCCCAGACCTGAACATTATGGACTAACTAGCCCAGGACATTCCCTCCATACCCACTGTCTCCTCATCAGAATAGGGATAGCTCTGAAAATGAACTATTTACTGTAATCAGTACTGAACTAGAAGTGTCAGCCTAGATTTTAAAGTCAAGTCTTTGAGTGGGACATGTACCCATAACCTTTTGATTCAGAGGCAACAATAATTGGAATAAAGAGGGCAGATTAACACCCAATTATTTCTGTGAAGAGTCTCTCATCTTAATTATACCTCTTATGATAAATGATCTGAATCTCGAAACACTAACCTATCTTTGTCTTTCCGAGGTGAATTGATTTGCAATCTATTTCCAGCATGTTTTGTTTCTCTGTTTCAGACAATCAGGACTCATAATTTTTTTTTCTCATATTTATTCCCTTTTGGCTTTTAGAAAGTGAAGTAATCCACTATGCAGAGGTTGGTTTCATCAGGAACTAGAGCAATGTCACTTTTGTCAACACTTACCGAGCCACAGGTGAAGATGAAAAATGAAGTATGTTCAAGCACACTTTCCCAAGAGACTTCTGATTAAGCATTGCAATACCAAGGTAAGTGGCCATTATTATGATTTGATGCTTAAATCCTCTGAAAAAGCCACGTATAACATTCATCAGTTCACTGAATAATTCACACATCCAAAAGAGGTCAATTTCTCAATGGAACCAGGATGCTCTGGAAGTTCTTGTGATAGCTGCTTATACGAAATAAGTTATAAAGTTTGGATGCATAAGAGCATAAAAAATAGAAGCCAGAGTAGGCCATTCAGCCCCTCAAGCTTCTCATAACCTTAACTCCTTGATATTTCAAAAATCTACTTAACTCCTCTTTAAATACTTCCAATCATCTAGATTCCACTGGGGTCGAGATTTCCAGACATTCACTAATCTCTAAGTAATTCCTTCACATCTCAGAAATAAACGAGTGTACCCTTATTCTGTAACAATGTTCCCTAGTTCGAGACTCCACCACCAGAGGAGTTATCTTCTCAACCTGAAATACCTGCACAGAGGCTGAGTCCCGTGATCAAGTCATCCTTTATTTACTAGAGCATAGTACACTGGCTGTGGCCAGCCAACTCAGAGCCAGTCCTCAACTGAGGAGATTCTAATCACCTAATTTTTTTTCTTTTTCTTTTCTTTTTTTTAAATGGAACTAATCTCCAGCTTTTTTTTTTCTTAAGTTAAGAGGCAACAGGCTTCCTCCTCACAGCAAGAGCACACACTGGCTGTGGGCAGCCAGCTCAGAGTCAGTCCTGAGAATAAGGAGACTCTCTGAATCTTCTTTTTTTCCCAGAAGGCAAATGCCTCCTAGCTCAGAGAACTAACTGTTCCCCACAGTACCCTGGTTTTTCTCAGCCAGATCAGAGTCAGTCCCTGAAATCAAAAGATTCCGAATCCGCTGTTTAATTTTTATTTCAGTCCCTCAACTGAGAAGATTGTAAAACCCCTCTTCGTAATTTTTAAAATATTTATTTTATTTTATAAACGGTACAAATTACAAACACACGGTTAACAATAAACAAAAGGCAGCAGTTCACGAAAAACACTATTTACAGGGGAAGGGGCAGCATGGTGAAACCCCAAACCCCACCGTTCAGTTATCAGGGAAAGAGGTTAAATCTCAAATCCCACTTTTACTCAAAGAGGTAATAGTAATAAAAAAGACAAGGCAGTTCAATCAAATGAGAAACAGTGCATGGAACACAGACCCAATATGGCTAAAAACAACACCTGACACTTGTCCACACCACATACTGATCAGACCATCCTTGGCTAGCCTTCCAGCAGGACAGTCATTGGCCTTCCAGTCTCTGACTGCCCTGCGTACTGACCGACCTTCCCCAGGCCTGCTTTCCTCCAGACTGGTCATCGACCACTCAGCTCCCAGTACTCCGCATACTGACCAGACTATCCTGGGCCACTTTCCTACAAGCTTGCTGTTGGCCTTCTGGTCTCCAGCCACCCTGCGTACTGACTGACCCTCCCCAGCCCACTTTCCTCCAGGCTGTTCGTTGGCCAATAGCTCCCAGTCACCTCACTTACTAACCAAACCTACTTTCCTACAGTCGGGTTGTCAGCCCTGATGAAGGGCTCCGGCCCAAAATGTTGATCTCCCTACTCCTCGGATGCTGCCTGACCTGCTGTGCTTTTCCAGCAACGCACTCTCAACTCTGATCTCCAGTATCTGCAGACCTCACAGCCTTCCAGCACCCAGCCACCCCATGTACTGACTGAGCCTTTCTCCTGGCCAGCATTCCTATGGACTGGCCATCGGCTATCTGGCTCCCAGCCTCCTTGCATACTGACTGACCCTTCCCCGGTCGGCCTTCCTACAGGCTGCCGTCGGCCGCCTGTCTCAGCCTCCCCACGTAATAACCTGCCTGCCCTATATCGGCTTTCCTGATAGGACGCTATCAGTTGCCTGTCTCAGCCTCCCCACGTACTGACCGGCCTGCCCTACACTGGCTTTCCTGTGAGGATGCTATCAGTTTCCTGGCCCTGCCTGCCTCACATACTGACAGGCTCCTCCTGGCCCACTTTCCCCCCAGGCTATTCATCGACCCTCTGGCCCACAGCAAGCCCGCATACTGGCTGCCCCTTCCCAGATCAGCTTTCCTACAGACACACACATTTGCGTAGCCCCCGGCCACCCAGTGTACTGACAGATCCCCCCCCACTCCAGCCCGCATTTCCCTAGGCTGGTCATCGACCCTCCAGCTCCCAGCCGCTTTACATACTAGCTAGCCTGCTCTGACCTACACCCAGACAAAACCCACATCCAGTAACAGAATTCACAAAATCCTCACAACAGAGTTTCCAGCACCCAGGCAGAGTTCACACCCGAAGTCAGGGTCCACTCCAACAGGCAGCAAATGCCCACCTCCCGGCACACACAGGTCCTCAGTGTCCACAGAGGACCAGGCCCGCTTACAGGAATACAGTTCATTGTAAACGTGCAGTAAACTCACAGGGGCCTGACCCACTTCCAAAGACAGAGTCCATTCCTGAAGGTTGGGTCCACTCCAGCATGCAGCAAACACACACTTTCCAGCACACACATAGGTGTTCAGTCTTTGCAGAGGCCTAGTCTCCCCATAAAGGATCAGGTCTTTCCATAGAGGAACAGTTCATCTGGAAAGGTACATTATCTCACAGGGTTCAATCCAAACACTAAAAAGTGAAAACACATGCGAAAAAGAAAGAAAGCAGAGTGCAATACCGAAGCCCTGCCACAAAGCCAGCTTGGTCCTTTTCTCAAAATAAAACACACACAAAAAGAGTAATACACAGGGTGCAACCAGCCAGTGAAATAACAGTTTCCTAATGAGAACTGAAACACATTGACTGTGAAGATCAGCCAGTTTAGAAATCAGTCCTCAATACATAAAAAAATGAACACCAGTTAACAAACTGATTGTGCAGATCAGCCAGTTCAGGAATCAGGTCCCCCAAAGACAAGGAGCAATAACAGTACACGCTGGCTGTGTGGCCAGCCAGCTGGGAGTCAGTCTCCTCAATGGAGGAGATTCTAATCTCCTTTCTTTTTCTTCTTTCTTACCCCCACACTACCGCCTAACTGCAGTAGTGCTTATATTTTCCCCAGCACCCATGTTGTGTGTGTGCAGGTGTAGGACACAGTTAAAGACAACAGGTGTACAAATCTTTGTTCAATTTCCACCACCAGGAAGAAAGGAAACACCAAAGTGGCCAGTGACAAGCAATGCCCTTTTCAGCAAAGGGCAATGCTACATGATGAAAAAAGTGAAGGGGATGGTAAGGATTAAATCAAAATAGAGTTAGAGGGGGAAATAATACCCACCTCTCCCTGAACAGCTCGAGGGAGTTGGTATACGCTGCGTGCTCCTTCTCCAGGGACACCCGGGCTCGGACATAACCGCGAAAGAGGGGAAGGCAATTGGCCGTAATGACCCCCTCCATGACCCGCTGCTTGGACCTGTTTATGGCCAATTTGGCCAGGCCCAGGAGCAGACCCACGAGAGGATCCTCCAACCAAGCCTGCCCACTTCGCACAGGGTGCCCAAAGATCAGAAGCGTGGGACTGAAGTGCAGCCAAAAGCAGAGGAGAAGGTTCTCTAGAAATCTAAAAAGGGACTGTAAATGCCCACACCCCATATATATGTGGTCCACGGATTCCACAGCACCACAAGACAAGCAGTTGGGCTGGGAGTCCATAAACCACCCCAATCTGCAGTTGTAGGGGATTGCCACATGCAGCACCTTCCACCCCAGATCCCTGAGAGAAAGGGGGAGGACTCCCACATAGAGAGCCCTCCACTGGGGATCCCCACCTCCCGGTGGCAAATGGGCACGCCAAGCAGTGGTCTGTACAGGGCCTGCAATGATACATCCCTGAAGGGAACAAAACTAAAGTTCTGGAGGCAGATCAGGTTGTGGGGCACAGGCTCCAGTGGGAAGTACGGGACCTTGGGTCTCCTGATTATTTTGGTCAATCAAGACTTTCCTGATTGGCCCAAAATGACAACCCCAGTCAAGAACCTCATAGTTAACAGGTTAACCTGGTCCCACTCATTACACTACCCTATCAACCACCTTCATAATCGTGCATTTTTCATTCAGGTCAAACGTCAGTCTTCTTAACTCTAATGAGTGAAGGCTGGTCCTCTTTAGCTATTTGTAATAACTCAATAGATCAACCCATTCATCCAGAAGCAGCCTAGTGAATCTCTTTTGAATTTTTGCCAAGAGATTCTTTCTCTACTATGGTGAGCACAACAATATATTGCATTCCAGGGTGCAGCTTCACCAACACCCTGTGTGGTTGTAGCAAGACTTCCTTGTTTAAACCTCCAGCCTCTTAACAATGAAGGCTCAAATTTCATTTGCTTTCTCATTTTCTTGCTGCATTTGCATGACAACATTTAATTTCCATGCTCAAGAACACCCAGATCTGTGCTGGACCTTTTATTTGGAATTTCTCCTTTTTCAATAATAGCTTGCCTTTTGATTCTTCCTCTCAAATTGAATGACCTCAAATTTTTCGACACTCAACTCCAGCTGCAAAGGTTTTTGTCTCCACCCTCAAACTAATTATATCCCCTTGCAGATTTCTTATGTCCTCAACACAACATGGCTCCCACTCATCACCAGGAACCAATCAAGTGACCCTACTTGAGACTAAATTTACAGATAAGCATTGGTACTTAGTTCAATCATACCCTTAATGCAATTTCTAATGTGTGTGATGTGGAGTGGGAATATATCTGTTAATGATAGTTACAGAACCAAACCTCCAAAACAAAAGCAACAGGAAAATACAATGGGCAAGATGTCACTTTTTTTAAAACTTCCACCATATTAATCAATGGAAAATCAACAAAACTTAAGCATCAATTAACAGGTAATTTACATTCCACATAAATTATATATTAAATAGCCAATACAACAAAGATAGATATCATGGATGGTTTTAGTCATGGAGTCCCACAAAACCCTATTCTTTGAGTTTCTGTTCCTTTAGTCATGCAGGATATATTTCATATTTGAATCTTTACATCATCTGGGGAAAGGGCGAAAGTAAGGACTGCAGATGCTGGAGATCAGAGTCAAGATTAGAGTGGTGCTGGAAAAGCACAGCAGGTCAGGTAACACCCGAGGAGCAGGAAAATCGACATTTCAGGCAGGAGCCCTTCATCAGAAATGAGCCCCATCTTCTGGAGAAAAGCAGATTGGTAGTACATCCATAAACATTGACTGCTTTCCATATTAATGCTCAGTTACAGCAGCGTGTACCATCTACCAGACGCATTGCAGAAATGCCCCAGTGTTCCTGAGATAGCACCTACCAAGCTTATGCCCACTACTATCCAGAATGACAAGATAGTAGATATGTGAGAACACCATTATTCACAAGTTAGCCTCCAATCCACTCACCATTCTGACTTGGAAATATATTGTTGTTCCTTCAATGTGGCTGGGTCAAAATCCTTGATGGCCCTGGACTGCACGGTTCAAGAAGGCTGCTCACCTCTGCCTTTCAATAACAGTTATGGATCAACAATTAGGGGTGGGCAATATATGATGGCCAAACCATCTCATGGACAAAGAAGAAAATTACAGCAAGATCCACAAGTACTGTGTCCACCAAAAGGTATGCATTTCTGGAGCCTTCATAAGTCTGCTCACTAAATCAGTCTTTTTAGTCTCTTCCACCTGTGCTAGGGCTTTCCAACCTAGTTGTCTTATTGCACAGGTTCTCCACTGTTGCTACACTCATCTTTTGCAAGAAAATCAGGTTCAAAGATTCTTGTCTGTCTGACCACTGGACGCAATTTAGTCAGAGAGTCATAGAGGTCAATGGAAGAAAGGCTCCTTGGCCCATTTCATCGGTGCCAGTCAAACCAAGTGTCTCACTATTCCATTCCTACTTTCCAACCATTGCCTGTTGCCTTGGAAGACAAGTACATATCTAAGTAATTCTCAATTGCTTTGAGGGTTTCTGTCTCTACTCCATTACAGACAGTGAGATCCATATTTCGTCCTCCCTCTGAGTGGAATAAAAGTTTCTTCACATTACCTCTCAACTTCTTCCCGCTTTTGCCATGTGTCCACATTCCCACTCATTGATCCCTCTATTAATGGGTAAGGTTTCTTCCTGTCTTTGTCCCTCATCACTTTACACATCTCAACATGTTCCCTCTCTGTCACCTCTGCTTCAGGGAAAACAACCCCAGTCTGTCCAATAAAACAAAGAATAGCGGATGCTGGAAATATGAAACAAACAACAGAAATTGCTGGAGGAACTCTGCAGGTCTTGCAGCATCTGTGGAGAGAAAGTAGAATTAATGTTTCAGGTCCAGTGACCCTTCATCAGAATGGAATCACTGAAATAGTCACTGGACCTGAAATGTTTCCCAATCTCTCTCTTCATAATGAAAATTCTCCATTCTGGTAAATTTCCTCTGCCTCCTCTCCAGTCCAATCACATCCCACAATCTACTATTGTTGTGGTTTAACCAAATTTGGATACAGTTTCAGCATAACCTAACATCCTTTTAAATTCTATAGTAAAGGCAAGTATCCTGTATGCCTTCTTAATCACTTTATACCTGTCTCATTACCTTAAGGAACTTGTGCGGCATGGTAGCTCAGTGGTTAGCACTGCTGCCTCACAGCACCAGGGACCTGTTCAATTCCAGCCTTGGGCGACTAGAGTGGAGTTTGCACATTTTCCCTTAGTCTACATGGATTTCCTCCAGGTGTTCCCATTTCCTCCCACAGTACAAAGATATGCAGGTTAGGTGGATTGGCCATGGTAAATTATCCCATAGTGTCCAGGGAGCTTAGGTGGATTAGCCATGGGAAATACAAGGTTATAGGGTAGGGGGGTGACTCTGGGTGGGGATGTTCTTTGGACAGTTAGAACAGACTTGTTGGCTGAGTGGCCTGTTTCCTTACTGTAGGGAATCTATGATTTTGGATGTATGCACCAAATTCCATCTATTTGTCAGAGCTTCCCTTGCCTAATTTGTCCTGCCCAAGTGAATTAGCTTACACTTATTTGGATTGGATTTAATTTGCCACTGATTAGCCCATCTGACCAGCCCATCTACATTTGCATGTAATCTAAGACTATCCTCCTCATTATTTACCACCTAACCAATTTTTATATCATCCACAAATTAGCTATCAATGTTTTGTTTTAATTCATTCATTTACAGGATGTGGGCGTCACTGCCCAGGTCAGAATTTATTACCCGTACCAAATTTCCAGCGGGCAGTTCAATGACAGAAACATTGTTGTGGGTCTGGAATCACATGTAGGTGAGCCCAGGTAGGGACAGCAGTTTCCTCCCCTGGAGGACATTCGTTAACCAGATGGGCTTTTCTTCACAATCAACAATGGTTTCACGGTCATCATGAGACTCCTAATTCCAGACATTTATTGAATACAAATTCCACCATCTGGCCATGGAAAAGATGCAAGAGGACCAGAGAACAACAAATGTGGTGCCATTACAGGATGTGGGCGTCACTGCCCAGGTCAGAATTTATTACCCGTACCAAATTTCAAAGTGGGTCCCCAAAACATTACTAAGGTCTCTGGTTAATTGCCTAATGATAATAGTACTAGGCCATCATCTCCCCAATAACTCTCCTCCATTAAAGTTGAAAATATTTATCTAAACGACAAACAGCAAGGATCCCAACACTGATCCCTGTTGAACATTCCTGTACAAAGGCTTCCAGTCACCCTCTGCTTCCTGCTACTCAGCCAATTTTTAAATCTAGTTTGCCAAAACTTCCTTGGATCCCATAGGATCTCTACTTTGCTGTTACTCTCCCTTATGGATCTTTATCTAAAGCCTTGTTGAAGTCCAAGTTGACTTCATTAAGAAGATTGCTCTCATCTACACATCTGACTACATCTTTAAAAATTCAATCAAGTTGGTCAGACATGACCTCCTCTGAGCAAAACCATGCTGACTGTTCTTGATTAATGCCTAGCTCTCTAAATTTACATTAATTCCAGCCCTCAGATTTGTTTGCAATAATTACCCCACCACTGAGGTTAGCTTGATAGGCCTATAGTTTCCTGCTTTATCATTTGGTACCTTCTTCAATAATGGCACCACATTTGTTGTTCTCTGGTCCTCTTGCATCTTTTCCATGGCCAGAGAGGAATTGAAAATTATTGCCAGTACCCCTGCTATTTCTTGAAACTTTATTGCTGGAACAGCACAGCAGGTCAGGCAGCATCCAGGGAACAGGAGATTCGACGTTTCGGGCACAGGCCCTTCTTCAGGAATGGCTCATTCCTGAAGAAGGGCCTGTGCCCGAAACGTCGAATCTCCTGTTCCCTGGATGCTGCCTGACCTGCTGTGCTGTTCCAGCAATAAAGTTTCAACTTTGATCTCCAGCATCTGCAGACCTCACTTTCTCCTCCCTGCTATTTCTTGCCTTGGATAATTTGACCACTTAGCTTTGTTTATTCTTCCTGGTTAGCTTTCTCTCCGAGCAACTTAAGTAACAGTTTGAATTCTTGGAAATCCAAAGTTCCATTTTATAACTCCTCGCAGAGTTTGAAGATTAGTATTTCTATTTAGATTAGAGAATGTCTTAAAGTGAATACAGACTTTGAAAACACAATCAATACATGAAACAGATTGTAAACTGTGGATTGCATTATAATATTATGAATTCAAACCTTTTGCATGATAATGCTCAAAAGTGCCTTTAAACGTTTTACTATTTTAAAGATGCTTCAGAAATGCAAATGCATATAAATAAAGTGACCTATTAGGTTATGATGCGAATTCCATGTGATGGTTCTGATTTAACTGTTGGCCCTGTGTTTGCAGCTCCAATTTGAAAATTCTTAAGTAAATCAAATAACTGCAGATAGCATAAATCTGAAAGAAAAACAGAAATCGCTGGTGAAACTCAATAGTTCTGGCAGCATCCATGGAGAGATGCAGAGTCAATGTTTCTGGTTTAGTGACTCTTCATCAGAACTGATTCTGCCATTTCTGGCAATTCTGGGACTATCCACAGACACTGCCAAACTTGCTGAGTCTCCAGCAATTCCTATATTGTTTCTGTTGAAAATTCTTAAGACTTAGTTTGAGTCTTATCATTGCAAGTTCAAAAATTACCTCAGCGAAAGCAAATGTTGAAATCTGCAGCAATTCATCTTCAAAGAATCTTGTGGAATAATATCATATCAATCCTTCAACAGAAAACTCAAATATCAGCATCTAGAAATGCTAACTTTTTATTTCCTTTGTCAGATGCCAATGGGCTCATTGATTATTTCTGACATTTTTTTGTTCTTATATCAATTTCCTTTTCATTCATCATTTCTTCTTTTAAAACCTATTTACACTTTAGTAAACATGATTATGACAAATCAAATCAATAGTGCAAAACAAGTCAATAGTAGAGTTCCAACATGAAATTAATTTAACATTTATTGTAGCACCTCTGTTGAGTTATGAACAAAGAATCTTCCTCAAGCAGCTTAATGCTCAGATAACTGTATTCTCATTGTTGTGCCATGAGGCAGGAATATCTAACCGACTTTCATTGTCAATCTAGTGTTAATTCTAAACTTCCAATACCAAGAAATGTACCTTTTGTAACTGAGCACCACAGTTTAGGAACAATCTACTGACACATGCTGATCATACTGGACAGGTCAGTCTCCATGGCTGTGTTCTTGATTACTGCGGGGCTGCAGATGGGACCATTTTGATATGGCCAAGGTCATATTGTACAGATGCCACTGTTTGCAGCTCTGCCACACAAAGATCAGTGGGGATTATAGTGGATCCAAACATTCGCAGTCACTTCTGACAGCTGGCCCCCTTTCACAGGTTGTCAATAGCACGATCATCCAAGTACTAAGCCCACTGCTGGTGTTGTTTTTCTCGAGTTGTGATTAGCAGATCTCCATATTATCATTAAAGTGCTGTGGTACAGACTATATAAATAGAGTTATAGAAAGATCCACTTATTGCATTCATGTTGATTAAGACTATACAAATCTGACACATCTGTTACATGTTTTATCTTCTGCTGGCCTAAGCAACATAATCAGCATTCATTCATTTGTAAACATCCTTTGAGAAATGAAATTTGTTTGCCAATTCTCTGCTTATTAAAGTGAAGGGTGACTGTACTGGTAAATGGGAAAAGCTTCCCTTTTGTTCCTACAGGCTGTGGCACTTTCATTCACCAGCTGTAATGTAAAACTTCAGTATTTTACCCTAATAACAATGTATTTGAGCTTGAACTGCTCAGAGTGCTCTCAGTAAAAACAACTTATATTTATGTGGAGGTGTTTACAGCACACAAAGAAGCCATTTGACCCATTGCATCTGTGCCGGATTTCTACAAAGCAATTTAGTCAATCACATTGCTGAGTTCCATCCCGATATCCCTACAAACTTGTCTCCTTCAAGTACCTATCAAACTTCTTTTTGAAATCATTGACTCCACTTCCACCATCCACATGGGCAGCAAGTTCCATGAGCAAATCCTTTGTCATATCCTTTGTAGCATTTGACCAAATTTTTTATATTTGTGTGCAATAGACTTGAACTAGAATGATTTTTCCTTGTCTACATTATTCAAACTTGTGCTAATCAATTGTCCTTCCTTGTGGCAAGAACACCCAAAGAACTTCAGATAAGGAAACTAAAATAAAGATTGACAAATATCAGAAGTGGTTCAAGGAAGGTAGGAATTTTCAATGGCCACACTCTCTCTCACACCCACACTAAGACACACACACATCAGACTTACAAAAACACACACACAAACACCCATGCACAGACATACAGACAGACACACAAACACACACACATCAGACTTACAAAATCACACAAACACACACAGACACATAAAAACAGACATACCAAAAAAACACACCCCCCCAAAAACAGACATACCAAAATATACACATACAGACACACAAAAACAAACATACCAAAAATACACACACACACATAAACAGACATACCCACAAAAATACACAGATACACATGTCAGTCTTCAATTTGTAGTGACAAAGAGTATAGATGCTATACATTAACTGTTTAGCAAAGGAAATAGGACCACTTTATGCTGATAGCTCAAAGTATTTAATTCAAAGAAATGTTGTTTTTAAAGGAACTGAAAAACTGCAAATTTAAATCCAGTGTCTGTCTGGCAAAGTCCTGTAAGAATCCAACAGAATGTTTCACATGCAAATTGATACGGAAACTTCAGGTACAGCGAGATGTAACAAGAAGAAGCAACAAAGGAAGTCACTATTGTTCCCCTTTCAGCAGAAAGTCACCACTTGCAGACATGTCTCTCTAACCCTCCAGGAATACACAAAGACAACCATCTTCAATTCCAATGGAGATGACTAGTGGAACTACATACTTTTGCATGTTCTAGGCTGGATTTGAGTATTAGTGTGTAGTGAAGGTCATCATCAATGAAGTAACCCCTATTTAACTTTGTGTTGCAGGTAAAAATCTTATCTAATTTGGACAGTTGCAAACTTGTTGAAAACATAAATCAGGAGAAAGGAACTTCCAAACAAGAATCTTAAAATTATGTGTTACACTAGGAATGTGAACACTACCTCCAATGCAACAACTTTAATGTTCAGTTATCCAACCTTTACAAATGATTCAGAGACTTATATATCTGGTTTTTTTTCTTTCTTAAGCCATCATACTTTTGGACTCTATTACTCTAATTCTGTGTGCCTGTGCCTTGTGCTGCTAATTCTTCTCCCATTTAGTAATTAATAAATTTACTCTTTTAGAAAATTCAAGACAGTCTGGGTAAATTGGCACCTTTTAAAGCTTAAGTCATTTGATTCTAGGAGAAAGACACTAATATGGGAAGGGATTATTTTTCGTAAACGTATTGAAACCAACTGAGGGGTTTGATAAATTAAGAAGGAGAGCCAGTGCATCCCCCCTCACCCAATAGATAATGAATTGGGGCACATCACTTTGGGTCTAGCCATTACAATCTCACTATAACCACATACCTGAGGGAGTTCCTACAGAATCCTTACAGATATTAATCTAACTCCACTCATTTCAAAAGAGTTTTGGTTGGTTTATATTTGAATCATGCGACAGGATTGTAAAGTCAAAAGCAATTCACAATAACATTACGTATACTGGCACATATTATTTTTTCAATGTTGTGTGAAGATTACATGACAACTATTAATCACTGTCACAGTGCAGCGGTGCCAGTCTTGCCTCTGAGTCAAAATCTAGGCTGGAACTCCAATGAAGTACTGAAGGAGTGCTGCAATATCACAGGGTGCCAAAGTCTGGATGTGACATGAAGAGAAGGTCCTGCCTATTGCCTCAGAGGAATGAAAAAAAAAATCCAATGATCTTGAAGCAACACAGAGAGGCTATCTTCAGTGTCTTGGCCAATAGTTATTCCTCTACCAACATCATAAAACAAATTACGTGATCATTATTGTCATGTTGCTATGGGATCTCAGCTGTCCCATTTTTATATATTACACTAGTAACTGCCCTTCTTGAAAGAAATATTTTTTGAAAGAAGTTTTTCTTTCCTTGTACAAGCATTAATTTTACTATGAATAAAATGAATACAGTGGCGTTCAGTATATAAAGAAATGATTCAAGCTGGTCAATATTTTTTGCAGATACTAAATGTGCAAGTTCATTATTATTCCTGACTCCTGAGACAGTAAAGACCTATTACTGTGTGTGCTGTTCCGGTAGCTAATGATTGCAAAAATGTCAGGAAAAATATAAAATGACTTCCCTTGCCACATGGACGCTCTGATTACTTTGACTCAGATTGACAACAGAAAATGTATTCATTGGTCTTAGTGATAAGACAAGAGCCCAGTGCCTTTTTAACAAGAGAATTGCTGGCACTGACCCTGAATGCCCTGAAAGTGCCGTGACCCTCACTGTAAGTATCTGTATTCCAACAGGGAATTTGAATTAAACTATACTCTGAGAAAGCGTGTAGAAAAATGTAACCAATATGAAAGAAAGGTCAACAGCTCGAGAAGTTTTCGTAAGTTGAGTGGCCATTCTTCATTCTAATAGTGTTATTATTTTTCAAATAATAGGACATTATGAGCATCAACAATAATAAGGTTGAGAAGAAAGCAATGAAATGTCTCCCCACTATGTAGCTGCAAAGTCGGCCCACAGGTGGGTATCAACTGGCCTTTTTCCTGATTTCCACCTTACGTTGCTGCCAATATGACCATCTGGTAACAATCTTCCTCCAGAATATTCAGTCACGTCCTGCTTCTTGCAAGCAAGCTTCTCAGCACTGGGTAACAAGCTTCTCTTTAAAGGGAAGCTAAGGATGATGGCTGCTGCCAACATTTGCTCAATTAAATCAAATGACAAGATGATGTACATCAGTCACTGCTCATTTGCATCACCAAAAGACAAAACATTTCAAAGCAAGTCATTGTGTCTGAAGTACTTTCAGATGCTTTTGAACAACAGGGCACTGTGCCATGTAAATACATGATTTAATGCCACTTTGCCCTTGCTCATTGTGCAATAAACACCAACTTCTTCAGAACACTTTTATCTTGGTAGGAAATGTCATTAGAGGGAATTGTTATGTAGGATACTAGAGAAAACTTGCAGTGACGTCCATAAGACCATAAGACCTAGGAGTGGAAGGAAGGCCATTCAGCCCATCAAGTCCACTCCGCCATCTAGTCATGGCTGAGGAGTGTTTCAATTACACTTATCTCTCCCCGTAGTCCGTAATTCCTTGCAAGATCAAGAATTTATCAATCTCGGAACACCCAACGTCCCGGCCTCCACTGCGCTCCGTGGCAATGAATTTCACAGGCCCACCACTCTCTGGCTGAAGAAATCTCTCCTCATTTCTAAATTAACCCCCTCTAATTTTAAGGCTGTGCTCATGGGTTCTAGTCTCCCTGCCTAACGGAAACACCTTCCCAGCATCCACTCTTTCTCAGCCATGCATTATCTTGTGAGTTTCTATTAGATCTCCCCTCAACCTTCTAAACTCTAATTAATACAATCCCAGGATCCTCAGCTGATCATCATTCGTTAGGCCTACCATTCCAGGGATCATCCGTGTGAATCTCCGCTGGACACGCTCCAGCACCAGTATGTCCTTCCTGAGTTGTAGTGCCCAAAATTGGACACAGTATTCTAAATGAGGTCTAACTAGAGCATGTCTCAGAAGCATGTCGCTGCTTTTATATTCTAACCCTCCTGAGACAAATGACAACATTACATTTGCTTTCTTAATCATGGACTCAAACAGCAAATCAACCTTTAGAGAATCCTGGACTAACACTCCCAGATCCCTTTGTACTTTGGCGTTATGCATTTTCTCACCATTTAAAAAATAGTCCGTGCCTATATTCTTTTTTCCAAAGTGCAAGACCTTGCACTTGCTCATGTTGAATTTCATCAGCCATTTCCTAGACTACTCTCCTAAACTGTCTAAATCTTTCTGCAGCCCCCCACCTCCTCAGTACTACCTGCCTGTCCACCTAACTTCATATCATCAGCAAACGTCACCAGAATGCCCCCAGTCCCTTCTTCCAGATCATTAATATATAAAATGAACAGCTGCGGCCCCAACACTGAACCCTGCGGGACACCACTTGTCACCAACTTCCATTCCGAGAAAGAACTTTTATCCCAACTCTCTGCCTTCTGTCAGACAGCCAATCCCCAATCCATGCCAGTAGCTCACCTCGAACACCATGGGCCCTGACCTTACTCAGCAGCCTCCTGTGAGGCACCTAATCAAAAGCCTTTTAGAAATCTAGATAGATGACATCCACTGGGTTTCCCTGGTCTAATCTACTTGTTACCTCTTCAAAGAATTCTAATAGGTTCCTCAGGCACGACCTCCCTTTCTAAATCCATGCTGACTTGTTCTAATCCGACCCTGCACTTCCAAGAATTTAGAAATTTCATCTTTAATGATGGATTCTAGAATTTTACCTACAACCAAGGTTAGGATAATTAGCTTATAATTTTCCATCTTTTGTCTCAATCCTTTCTTGACCAAGGGGGTTACAATAGCAATTTTCTAATCATCTGGGACTTTCCCTGACTCCAGTGATTTTTGAAAGATCACAGTTAGCGCCTCCACTATTTCCTCAGCCACCTCCCTCAGAACTCTCGGATGTAGCCCATCGGGGCCAGGAAATTGATCAGTTTTTAGACCTTTTGAACCTGGGTAAGTCATGAACCTGTTCCTCATTGGGCATAAATAGCACAATGTAGGCAGAGATAGAAGGAAGGAGAGAGAAACAAAAGGAGAACTAGATGGTCAAGCATTGGGGATATTAGAAACATATGCAGACAAACATATGGTGCAGAGTGATTAGCATTGAGCAATAAAGTTTATGGGACAGTCATTCAATGATGTAACAGTAAGATTTAATTCTGGTATATTGCCAAATACCATTTACTATAACATTTAGTTTCAATATGTAATAAACAGTGTTATAAAGGATGTAAAGCCTTATGTCAGTTCTTGACCTTACCTTCTCCTCGACCAATGTGTTTGAACCGAAACCCATGGATATGAGCATGAAACAAACAAGAGAGTGAACAATACTAACTAAGCTGAATTAATTTTTGTATCCTTTAAGTGAATATTGTGTGTTTCACTGTTCAATACCTTAAAACATTAAAACACAAGGATCAACTCTAGGATGAACATTACTATATGTCCAGCAGACTATAGACTCCAGAAGGGTATTGCAATATAGTTGGTGAGCACCAAACCAAAACAATATGAAGTACCACAGAAACTGGTAAGAGGAGAAAAAAGGTAGAGAAGGAAAGACCTGCATTTACCTAACACCTTTAACAGCCACAAGATGCTCCAAAGTGTTTAACAGCCAATTAAAAACTTTTGAGGTAGTTATTTTTGTAGCCATCATGTGGACAACAAGTTCCCATCGCAATGTGAGAAAAGATCATTTGGTTTTGATGTTGGTTGGCGATAAATATTGGTCTGGAGAGAGGCAATAATTCCTTTATTGTTGTTTGAAATAGTACCAAGGAATTACCTGAAAAGCCAATAGTAACCTTGTAGAACATCTCACTCGAAAGATGGCATCTCCAAACATGTAGTATCCTTTCAGAATTGAAGGGCCATTATTGATCTTTGAGCTCAAGGTCTTGACTGACAAATGAACTCAACCATCTGTGACTCAGAAGTGACTAACTCAGCCATGGCTGGCATGAGGTGAGTATTGCATTGTTGTGATTGGAGGAAACCTGGGACAGTAGCAGTCACCTTGTGGAACCTCTTAAAGCATTCCTGCTCCTCTTGCTCCCACACGCAAACAAAGAAAAAAATCAGTTCCATTTTTGTGTATTTTAATGTATGCCCATCAAGTTTTATTCAACTCAGAACCATAACAATTGCTCCTCCTGTAATCAATTATGATGTTATTGGAGTCCAGTGGAAGTCATAGCACTCTGATCTGAATGAGATTCCAACTTAGCAACTCAGCAGATTATTGAATGCCCAAAGAAATATAACAGCAGAATGGAACATGGCAGTAGGTATATTTCTTCCATTGGAAGTATTGTGGCAACCTCCTTTTAGCTGGTTGAGCAGTTAAAATCTACCCCCACCATCATCTCCAAGGCTCTAGATAGTAAAAGCACAATCTTTTGTTTTTATTTTATGCATTGTTGTCATATGTACTGAGGTACAGTGAAAAGTTTTGTTTTTGCGTGCAGTGAAGGCAGATCATACCATATAAAGTGCGTGGGGTAATAGAACAGAGCAAAGAGTACAATGTTATGGCTGCAGAGAAGGTGCACAAAGAGTGGCAGTGTTGTCACCAAACTTGGCAATGGAGTTGTAGTGGAATTAGTCCACACAGTCAACAGTGTGTAAAGAGTATCGTAGGGGGTTGAGCACACAGCCTTGTGAGGCACTGGTGTTGAAGAATATGGTGGAGGTGTTCTTGCTTATTCTTACTAATTACAGTCTATGGGTCAGGAAGTCAAGGACCCAGTTAAAGACAGGGAAGGCAAGACCTAGATCTCAGAATTTAGAGATGGGTTTGTTTGAAATTATGATGTTGATGGTGGAACTGTAATCATTAAGCAGGAGCCTGTTATCCAGATGTTCCAGGGATGAGTGTAAGACCATGGAGATGGTGTCTGCTGTTGACCTGTTGCTCCAGTAAGCAAACTGCAAAAGATCAAGGCAATTCAGTAGGCTGGAATTGATGAGACCCATGACTAACTTTTGAAGCACCTCATAATTATGGAGGTCAGAGCCACTGAGTGGTAGTCAATAAGATACACTACACTATTTTTCCTTGGCACTTTGGCAGTCATCTTTGAAGCAGATACAGACTTCAGATCATAGTAAGGAGAGGTTAAAGATGTCTGTGATTACTTCCACCAGCTGGTCAATAACACACAACTCAGTGTTTTGGTGCACTTCCCTGTAAAGTCTGTTCCTCCAAGATATATCATATTAATACACACGTGATATATATTATTTGCTTTATTTTTTATATTCTTTGTTAAATTCCTCTCAGCTATGAATCTAGTGGGAAGCAATGAACATTTGAAATATAAATCTGTCCTGGAGTCTCCCTTTAATAAACAGCTTGCTTTTATCAAAATAGTCTACTTATTCAGCTGCCCACTCTATCATCTGATGATCTTGTTCCTGAGGAAATCACTAATGATGTTTCTTTAGCTCTTGGCATCAGTCATCCGCATAGATTTAAGTTAATGCTTAGATATCAAAGAATAACAGAATTGGAATTTCTATCTCCTGAAGTACTCGTTGGTTTTCGGTTGAAAAATAAATACTGTGGTCTATGACTTCAGTCTTCTTCAAGGACAATCCTTCTTCAATGTCATGATATTTTGTGTCCAAGTACACCTCAGACATTCTGCACAACAAAGTAGATTCTCATGGCAAAAGCCTATTTTCTAAAAGAGTGGACATTTGTTCCCAATCCGTCTCTCCTCTATTTACTTTTTCCAGGGAATTCATTGGCCAGAGGAGGTGGTATAAACAGATACAATAGCAATGGTTAAGAGGCATTTTGACAGATACATGAAGACGATGAAGAGCTTTCGCCCCAAAACGTCAATTCTCCTGCTCCTCGGATGATGCCTGACCGGCTGTACTTTTCCAGCACCACACTCTTGACTCTATCCTCACTTTTGCCTAAATACATGAATATGCAAAGAATAGAGGGATATGGACCACGTAAAGGCAAAAAGTTTTAGCTTAGAAAGACATCATGAGCTGGCACAGGCCTGGTGGGCCAAAGGGTCTGTTCCTATGCTGCACTGTTCTTTAATTGTCAATCGCCACTCATGACTGGATATGACAGCGCTGCAGAGCTTAGACCTGATATATTAGTTGTGTTTTGCTAGCTACGCCTGCTGTATACTTCATTGATGGTCTAGCCATGCAAGTAGCCTGATGTTGGTATTTTCAACAAATTGATATTTCACTTTATGTATGCTTGGTGCTGCTCTGGGCATGCCCTCCTATAATCTCACTGAACCAGTGTTGATTTCACAGCCAGTTGGCATTAGTAGAATTGGGGAGCACTCAAGGCCATAATGTTACAAGCTGTTTTTGAATACTATTCTGCAGCTGCAAACCATAGATAATTCATAATTTAGATTCCCATCTTTTACTTTCATAACATCACCTGATACCACTTTGGTCTTAACCTATCGCCTGCTAAAAGCCTCATACGTACCTTTGTTTCTTCAAGACTTGATGTCAATGCACTGGGGTGGCATGGCGTGGTTAGTACTGATGCCTCACAGCACTAGGGACCTGGGTTCGATTCCAGCCTTGGGCGACTGTCTGTGTGGAGTTTGCACATTCTCCCCGTGTCTACATGCGTTTCCTCCCACAATCCAAAACTGTACAGATCAGGTGAATTGGCCATGCTAAATTGCCCATAATTTTAGGGGTAGATATAGGGTATGGGAATGGGCCTGGGCAGGTTACTCTTTGGAGGGTCGGTGTGGATTTGTTGGGCCGAAGGGCCTGTTTCCATACTGTAGGGAATCTATTCTAACCCTGGGTGATCTCCCACAAATTATCCTCGAGAAACATGGGGACACCCAGCATTCTGCTGCTTTCGTTCTAATACACACCAAGACCCATTCATCCATCATCTTGGAATCTGCACCTTTGTTTTTCAAGTCTTCATGCTCTTCAAACTCAATTTTATTTAGTTCATTTGTGGGATGTGGGCGTCACTGGCCAGCATTTATTGCCCATCCCTAGTTGCCCTTGAGAAGGCGCTGGTGAGCTGCCTTCTTGAATGCTGCAAACCATCTGCTGTGAGTTAATTTACAACACTCTTAGGGAGGGAATTCTAGGACTTTGACCCACTGACAGTGAAGAAACAGTGATACATTTCCAACTCAGGATGGTGAGAGGCTTGGAGGGAACCTTGCAAGTGATGGTGTTCCCATGATCTGCTGCCCTTGTCCTTCTGGATGGAAGTGATCATGGGTTTGGTAGACGCTGTCTGAGGATCTTTGGTGAATTTCTGCAGGGCTTTTTGTAGATAGCACACACTGCTGCTATTAAGGGACGGTGGTGAAGGGAAGTGATATTGTTTTTACTTGATGTAGACTTGAAAATCTTGAGAAATCTATGCTTCTCTCATCCTAGCATCTTGTGAATCCTTGATCTTAATGCTGCCTTGGTAATTGTACTTTTAACCAAGACCTCCACATTTGTCATTCCCTTCCTAAACCTCTTTGCCTTTCTCTCTTCTCCTTTTAAGACAATCCACAAGATGAAGTTCTTTGACTAGGCCTCTCTTCACCTACCTTCTTAGACGGTGTCAAACTTTGTTTACTAACTTCTGTGTGATGTGCCTTGGGATGTTTTGCTACTTTAAAAGAGGGATACATTGGGCTTCAAGATTTAACGAGCCTGATTTCTTGCCCATTATGTTTTATGTATAAGTTTTTACCATTTCCTGTTCACTTTCCTTGGGGCGTCTGTTTAAGTCTCTTCATTGCTTAGTCACGCGTGATATTCTTTTCTCTAGGGGGTACTGCTATCATCAATGTAGTCATGAATATTTCACTCGTTCCATTTGCAACACATAAATTCTTCCACACACAAAGGAAGAATTTACATTTATATAGTACCTTATCATTTGCAAAGAGCTTTGGAGAGAATGAGTTACTTTTTGAAATGCAGTGTCTCTATTACATCGGTAAATGCAGAAGACAATTGCACATGGTAAGACCCCACAACGCAAATGAAGTAAAACAAACCCTAGCTACTTTAGTTTGAGAGACAATTACTGGCCTGAACATGACAGAATTTCCTGATTTTCTTTAACTATGCCAATGAGAAATTTTATATCCATCTAGATAGGAAGCTATGGGTATCAATTAAAAGTCAAAAGGCAGTGACGTCAACAAGATGCCACTTCCTCAGCAAGGAACAGTGACCAAGAAAGTGCACTTAAATCGCAGACTGGGTGTTGAATGCAATGCAGGTCTGACGTGTACACAGAAATGATATCAGCTGAGACAATATCTCTTGCAAACTCAATTGAAACTTCACCCATTGCAAAGTATCCAGTCACAATGGTGCCATCATATTGTATACAAGAGGAGAGGTGACCACACAACAGCATAAGAAAACTAAGCAATACTAAATATCATCACAGTGAACACAAGTAGTTTAAATTATAAATTCTGTCATATGTCAGATACAAAATAAATTACAGCATATTGGCTTAAATCTGTTGATATAATAATGCCTGGTCCAATGCAGAGCTCTACTGGTGAGCAGCTATTTTTAAATTCACAGTATGCAGTCTTATTGCTGTCTGCATTCAGCAGAACAGAAATGAGTAAACTCTTCACAAACTGATCCCAATTACACTACCACATTTCTGCAAAGCTCACATTGATGTAAATAGTAGCACTGCATCTGCATCTTAATTGAATTTGGACAATGATAATTAGTTAAGATTTTATTAAGCTCACCACTGAAAACTGAGCGTGAATATGTAAAGCTAGAAATAAGTTCAGTATTGTTACTAAAACAAGAAACAATTGAAAATTCTTCAACTTCATTTGCTTCACATTTCAAGACATATTTTCTTTTTTTTTTACTTCTTTCATGGAATGTGGGAATCATTGACTAGGGCCTGTCTTCTGTTGCCTGTCTCTAATCCCTGGAAGGAAGTGGTGATGATCTTGCTGTTTGAGATGTTGCAGTTCTTGGGGTGTAGTGCTGTCAGGGGATTCCAGGATTTGACCCAGTGACAGTGAGGGCATGACGATTTAATTTGAGTCAGGATGGTGAGTGGATGGAAGGAAAGCTTGCAGCCAGTGAACTTCCCATGCATCTGCTGTCCTTGTCCTACTAGATGAAGGTCACAGGTGGACGACTCTCATTGCAGCATTCATGATTAACTGCAATGCGTCATGTTAGTGTTAGCTACAGCTGCCACTCTGTATGAATAGTGAAAAGAGTGAATGTTGAAGGTTTTGCATTCAGTGCCAATAAATTGGGTGCTTTGTCCTGGATGGTATTGAGCTTCTTGAGTATTGATGGAGCTACACTCATTCAGGTAAATAGCCAGTATTCTATCTACTCCTGACTGTGCCATGTAAATACTGGACAGTCTTTGGGGAGTCAGGAGGTGAGTGACTTGCTGCAGAATTCATAATGTCTACATCAATGGTCCAGTTCATTTCTGATGAAAGGCAACCCAAAAATGTGACAGCAAGGGATTCAGTGATCATTGAAAATTAAGTGTTGGTGGTTAGATTCCATTGTCTTAGAGATGGTCATTATCTATGTGGAGTGAATGTTACTTGTTGTGCATGGACATGGAGTTGTTCACTGTCTGAGGAGTTACAAATAGTGCTGGGCATTGTGCAATCATTGACCCAATGTTCCCACAATTTGCTCCTGTCATGATGCCAAAACATTCACGTCCTGCCAACTGAGTAATTTCCATTCTTCTTTCATGTGACTGGCTGCATCCATGGACAGGTTGATAGTTGCCATGGAGAACGAGGGCCAGCACCGTCCAGGTTTGCTGGAGAGGAGCACACACCAGCAGCCAAGTGCCCTCAGCACTTGTCCTCAGGACTGAAGGCATGATGATAATACAGGGAACCACATAAATACACCAGGTGGCCCTTCCTCACCTGGAGATAGGGCAGTGCCAGGCAGCACCCAGCTGAAGGAGAAACCACACACAGACAAAATCATTGTACTGGTGGCAGGATCACAAATAAGGAAGACACCAACTGAGGTTGATTGACAAAGCAAGCAGCTGTGGTGAATATGAGAAAAAAAAACCCTTTAATGTGCAGTGAGTGCCTTGGATCTGGATTGCATTGTATGAGAGTTTGATCTCAGCAGATTTAATGGTGACTTCCAATAGACATTTGGATGATCAACAGAAGAGACAAAAATTGCAAGGCTAATGGGAAAGGTGGGGGAAACGGATTGAGGTTGGCACCTTTTGCAAAGAGCTGGCACAGACACAATGGACTAAATGACCTCCTTCTGTGTTGCAATCATTCTGCGATTTTATGATTCTTTTAATTCTTTGAGTCTTTACTTCTACATATTGCTATATTGCATTTCATTTCAAAAGGTGAGAAGAAGTGTAGATTAACTATCATTATCATCAATACAAGCTCTGTAACTTATTATTAGGTATGCTTTCCTTTGGCAGTTGTTAAATATTAATTGGTATTGTATCAGCACGTCAGTTGTGGCTCAGTGAGAAGTGACCTTTGAGTCAGAAAGTTGGTGATTCAAATTGTCCGACAGAAGTTTGAAAGCATAATCCTGGCAGGCACTTGAATGCAGTGCTGAGCTTGTCTAAGCTCATCTGCTGCTGAAATTCTCTTTCAAGTCTTGATACCTCAGACCTGGCTATTCCATCACACTCCTGGCTGGTTTCCCAGATTCTGCCCTTTGTATACTTGAGGTCATCCAAAGTTTTCCTACTCATGTTTTAACTTGCACCAAGTCCTGTTCTCCTGTCATCCCAATCTCATTGAACTACGTTGGCTCCTGATCAAGTAACATCTTTTACAAAATCCCTCAGTTGTCTCGCTCTTCCCTATCTCGGTAACCTCAATCACCCCCACAACCATCTGAAATATCTAGCCTCTTGAGCACTCATCTCCAAACTTAATCATTTTGCCACTGGTTCCTCCACCTCCAGTTAAGTAGACTAGCTCTTGGATTTCTCCTCTCTGTAGCTTGCTGCCTCTGTAACATATTCTCCTCTATTAAAACACTCATTAAAACTGAAGCTTTTGCTCCAGCTTTTAATGAGCTGACTTAAAACGTTCTGTGGTTTGGTATTTTATAATGCTTCTGTGAAGTACCTGGCAACATTTAATCAAAACGTAGAAATATAGGAATGAAGAACAGCTGTCGGCCTTTGAGCCTGCCCCACTATTCAGTCTGATCAAGGTTGATTATCCAATTCAGTCCAACTTCCCACTTTGACCCCATACCCTTTGATTCTTTAAGCCTTAAGAAAAAATATTTATTTTCATCTTGAAAACATTCAATTTATTGGCCTCAACCTCTGTGGCAGAAGCTCACTACTCTCTGGGCCTATCCCATATCCTTGAACTGTGACTTGGTGGTATCAGGAACATCCTTCCTATATTTATCCTGTCTAATCCTGTTAGTATTTTAGCGGTTTCTATGAAATCACACGTCACACTTCAGCACTCCGAAGAGTATACTTCTAATCAACCCAATCTCTCTTCATACTTCCTTCCAAGAATCAGCCTGGTTAAGCCTTTGTTGCACTCCCTCCATGGCCAGAACGTCATTCCTCAGATAAGGAGACCAAAACCACACACAATACTCCAAGTGTGGTCTCAGCAAGGCCTTGTAAATTTGCAGCAAGACATCCCTGTTCCTATACTCAAAACCCTCCCGCTATGAAGGCTCAACGTACCATTTGCCACCTTCACTGCCTGCTGCACCTGCATGCTTACTTTCAGTTAGTGGTGTATAACGACACCCATGACTCAGTGCACATCCTCCTCTCCCAATCTATCACCATTCAGATGATAACCTGTGTTCCGTTTTCCATGATATTAAAGACCTTTTAAGATATAAATGAGTGTTTTTGAGATGTTAAACTGCCCTCTCAGTTAGTTGTATATGATGCCTTTGCTTGAAACAGAAAAGGAAAGTTGTACTATGTCATTACTCCCTCAGTCAAAATCTTAAAACAAAATTACTAGGATTTTTTTCAATTGATTCACAGAATGAGGGTGTCGTTGATTAGGCAGCATTTATTGCCCATCCCTAATTACCCAGAGAGCAGTCAAGAGTCAACCACATTGCTGTGAGCCTGCAGTCACATGTAGACCCGACCAGATAAGGAGGGCAATTTCCTTCCCTAAAGGACATTAGTGAACAAAGGTAGTTTTTCCCCAACAGTCGACAATGGATTCATGGTCAGTATTAGACTCTTAATCTGGTTTATTTTTTATTGAATTCAAATTCCACCATCTGCCATGACAGAATACGAACTCAGGTTCCCAGGACATTTTCTGTGTTTCTGATTTAACAGTCCAACAATAGTACCACTAGACCACCGCTTAAAGATTACTTATTGCCTTGTTGTTTTTTGAGATCCAACTGTGCAGAAATGAGCTGCTTTGTATATTACAATACAACAATGACAACATGACATAAGCATGCTTCACTGGTTCAAGAGTACCTTACAACACTTTGTGGTTATGAAAGTTGCCTCATTTGCTGTCTTTCTTTCTCTTGAGAATGTACTGATGCAATACTAAACCATGTATTCCTTTACAGAGCAGTAAATAGTTCAAAAGACATGCTGTTTTGAGGATTGAGCCAAGAACCATCTGGTTCGGAGCAGGTGGCATACAAACTGTGACTGCCAGGCTACCTGTCAAGTGCACATTCGATTATTTCTATTTATTCGGTGTGTATATCAACAGAATGTGAAATAAAGACTCTTCATAAATAGTAAGCAAATTTAAACAACTGATATAATTTGTAAGACTCTTGAGTTATGTTTGTTGATTTTGACCATTTTAAACTTCTTGATCTGGAAATATTGCACAACAAATCTGGCATTTGGAGTTCATGACCCTTCACAGGGATAAATATTTCTCGGTTTCCTGAAAGTGTAAATGTTGTTGATTGTCTTCATTTCAAGGATGTTTGCCTTGAATTAGGAAATATAGTTTTCAATTAAAGATACTATTTACTTATTTTATTGATAGGTTACTTGTATAACTGTGAAGTGCAGTGTGTTAGAAGACTCTTAACTTTGGAAAGCATTTGGTTTGACCTGAATTACATCAACACAACATTCTTAAATATAACAAATTGCATGCTCTTTTTAAAAAAAAGTCATTCAAAGCTCCACCAGTTGTTTTCCTCAACTGGTTACTTTTGCCTGTTATTGTGAAGGCTGGTACCTCCAGTGGTGACTGACTCCCTACCCCCACCAGCAAGACAGCATGATTCATCATAAGTGCTTACCTTTCAGATATAATAGGGTGGTAGTCATGGGAAAAGAGGGCTTAGGGTTCAGAAGAAAGTATAAGTAGTGGATTGTATCCTGATCCTCAACCTTCTCTGATTCGGAGATCAGGATGCAATCATAACACCACAACAACACTAACCACATGCTAACACTTCACATGAATTAATTGATCACTTAAGGGCCTTAACTGGTTGAGAGTTGGGAAGGTCACCTTGCCTAGATCTTAATTGCTGAGTGATGACAAGGAAGCAAGTAACTGTCCAGAGCCAAAGCTCCCAATTTTTGTCCTTCTTGCCATTTCCTTTCCATCTTTAGGAAACGTTAATCATGCCCTTCATGTCTGAGATCTGAGTCTTAGAAGTCTGCAGCACAGAAAATGGCCCTCTGCCCCAAGCTTGTAACTGACTTTTTCCCACACTGACTAACAGTTTGACCAGCAAATGATAATCTGAAATAAAAGAAAATTGACGTCTTGAGATTTTGACTTTTCAAGATAGCAAGAATACTTAGCTGAAAGGGAGGTAACAGAATGTGAGGGCATTAATTCCAAGGCTGATGACTCAGAATAATAAGGCAACTCAAGGATCTAAGATAATCAAAATTGCCTTAGACATGGAGGAGTTACCATATTTAGGAGTTAGATAAATAAATGTCAAGTGGAACATACCCTGTAGATTTTCCTGAGTTCCAGTCTGGGCAGCTGGTAAGGCTGAATGCTCAAGGCTATAAATTGCCTATAATAGAAGGGACAAAGTTTATATAAAAAGGGGACTTATAACTGTGTCAGGTTTATGAGATGTTTCACTAATCATGCTGCTACTAGCAGAGTGATGTCTAGGTCTAAATCATAGAATCCCTAGAGTGCAGAAAGAGGCCATTCAGCCCATGAAGTCTGCACTAACACTCTGAAGGATCCCATTCAGCCAACACCACCATCACCCTCCCACCAACCTATTTCTGCAACCCTGTATTTACCATGGCTAATCCACCAAGCCTGCATATCCCTAGACACTATATCAATTTATCATGACCAACCAACTTAATCTGCACATGTTTGGACTGTGGAAGAAAATGGAGCACCCACAAGAAACCCTCACAGATACGGGCAGAACGTGCAAACTCCACACAGACAGTCACCCAAGGTGGGCATCAAACCCAGCCGTGCTAACCACTGTGCCACTGTGCTGCCATATGCCACATGGGCTACGGAAAAATGACAGTAGCGTAAGATCTTAAGACCATAACGTAGAAGAGTACACAGAGGCCATTCAGTCCATTGAATCTGTTCTGCTGTTCAAGGCTGATCTGAAAATCCTCAACTCAGCTTTCCTGACCTTTCCCCATAATGCTTGATTGAAAGTCTGTCTAACTCAGCCTTGACAGCACTCTGCAATAAACAATTCCATAAACTCACTAATTTCTGAAAAAGAAATTCCTCCTCAACTCTGCCTTCAATGTGTGATCCCTTTTTTCTGAGATTATGCTGTCTGGTCCTAGACTCTCCCACAGGAGAAAACACCTTTCGACATCTATCCTCTCAAGTCTGCTAAGAATCTTATGTTTCAATAAGGTCCCTTCTTCATTTTTCTCAACTCCATTGAGTACAGGCCCAACCTAGAACACCGAACAAGGAACAATACAGCCCAGGAATAAGCCCTTTGACCCTCCAAACCCACACCAACACAGTTTGCCTTTCCATATGAAAACTGTCTTCACAGGGGGTGCATAGTGGCTCTGTGGCTAGCACTGTGGACTTATAGCACCAGGGACCTGGGTTCAATCCCAGTTCTGGGTGATTATGTGGAGTTGCACGTTCTCCCAATTTCTGCATGACCAAAATGCTTCATGGTTGGGGCGGCACAATGGCTCAGTGGTTAGCACTGCTGCCTCACAGCACCAGGGTCCCAGTTTTCTCCCACAGTCCAAAGATGTGCAGGTCATGTGAATTGGCCATGCCCATGGTGTTAGGTGCATTAGGTCAGAGGGAAATGGGTCTGGGTAAGTTACTCTTCCGAGGGTCGGTGTGGACTGGTTGGGCCGAAGGGCCTGTTTCCACACTGTAGGGAAGCTACTCTTATAGGATCCATATCCCTCTATTTTTTTCCTATTCAAGTATTCGTCCAGGTGTTTCTTGAATGTTGCTATTGTGTTTGCTTTTACCACCTCCTCTGGAAGCGTATTCCAGGCACAAACGTACTCAATCTCTCCTCATCAGATAGTCACTCCATACCTGGGATCATCCTCCTCTGGACAGTCTTAGCCAAACACTCATTGAGAATGTCTCAGTCTCCAGAGAATCCAAGTAACCATTCATATTAGTTGCATTTGTCCACTTCACAGGGCTCAGAAGATTACTCAGCACATCTAAAGGGCAAAAAATGCATGGAAATTTCTCTCTCCAATTGTCCTGTCACCGTCAATGATCTGTACACATACACACCCAAATAAATCTGTTCCTGCATCTCCTGTAGAATTGTACTCCCTATTTTATATTGCCTTTTTATGTTCTTCCTACAAAACTATAACACCTTGCACTTCTGTGCATTGAATTGCATCTGCCATATATTTGGCCACTCCACTAATGCAACTATTTTCTTTCGGGTGTCAGCACTAGCCTTCTCACTGTTTACAAATCTTTGAAACTTGTATCTTTTGTAAACATTGAAATCATCCCCTGCCACTAAAATCTATATTGAGGGCCTCTCTAAAATATATGTATACATAAAGTATTCATTTAACACTTCAGCCATTACATTGTTTTCTCACATTAATCACCTGGAAAACCAACAAATTGTACCTAATTTCCATCATCCCTGCCTTTCTTCAGCCATCCTTTGGATTAACTGCAATGAAATTGAAGAAAAGGAGAACTTTCAAGTTTAATCAAACCTTGATCATGTTGTCACCCAAATAAAGTAGGTGAAGCCATAGCCCGTACTAGTGAAAGATTCACAGAGGCTTCTTAAAGAACCCATACAGTGAAATCTTGCAGCCTTCAAGAAAAAAGTGACAGAATCTTTCCAGTGATCCTCCTCCTTTAAATAGACTGTTACTTTTTATTTTGAAATCAGTTTTCAATCTGATGTCAATGAGATGGAGTTTAAGGAGTAGATGTGGAAATACGTAGAGAGGTTGAGGGAAAACGTTTCACATCTTTGGAATGAGCAGCTGAAAGAATGGACCCAATGGAAAATCAATGAATATTGAGGAAGCTCAAGAAGACAGAAATTTGATTTGGTTTGATTTGATTTATTATCGTCACATGTAGGGGTTGTACAGTGGCTCAGTGGTTAGCACTGCTGCCTCAGCACCAGTGACCCAGGTTTGATTCCCACCTCGGCGACTGTCTACGTGGAGTTTGCACATTCTCCAATTGTCTGCTTGGGCTTCTTCCGGGTGCTCTGGTTTTTTCCCACAATCCAAAGATGTGAAGGTTAAGTGAATTAACCATGCTAAATTGCCCATAGTGTTAGGTGCATTAGTCAGGGTTAAATATAAGGTAGGGGAATGGGTCTCGGTGTGTTACTCTTTGGAGGGTTGGTGTGGATTTGTTGAGCTGAAGGGCCTGTTTCCACACTGTAGGGAATCTAATCCTGACTGAGATATGGTGAAAAATACTGTTTTATGTGCTATCCAAATAAATCATACCTTACATTAGTACATCAGGGTAATAGAACACAATGTTACAGCTGCAGAGAGGGCATAGAGAATGAACAACTCTAATTTTTGAGTGGTCCTTTTATAAGTCTGATAACAGCTGTTCTTGAATCTAGTAGCACATGTTTTCAAAGCTTTGTATCTTCTGCATGATGGAAGAGGGCGGAAAAAAGTATAACTGGGGTGGGGAGGGGTCTTTGATCATGTTGGCTGCTCTCCCAAGGCAGCGGGAAGTATAGACTGAGTCAATGGATGGAAGGCTAGTTTCCGTGAGGGCCTGGGCTATGTTCACAACTCTCTGTAATTTCTTGTGGTCTTGGGCTAGGCAGTTGCTTTACCAAGCTGTGATGCATCCAGATAGGATGTTTACTATGGTGCATTTATTAAAATTGGTAAGAGTAATTTTAGATTTGCTGAAGTTCTTTAGCCCTCTGAGGAAATAGAAGCTTTGAGGAAATGGAGGAACACAGTTATTGAAATGGGTTGTGGGGTTCGAGTAGGAAATGAAAATTGTGATTTGTTTGTTTAAACCCTTGGACTATTAAATTGTTCCATTATGGATTTACTGTTTTTTCTTTTCCTTTTAGTACATGATCTCCACAAGAATACAGATGGAGAAGCAAGTGACCTGCCAGTTTTAAAAGCTGCAGGCACATATTCCAAGGCATGTGACTTACGTAGAGTGAAGACTTCACTTGTTGAAGGCTTGACACTATCTATTCAGGGTCAATTGTTATCCTCCTGTGACTGCAAGCTTGACAAGAAGAGGGAAATGAAAGCTATCTCAAAATTAATTGCAATCATGTCTGTCTCTAATGTAAAACCACCAAGGCTAGATATCATATGTTTCTGAAATTGGAACTGATAAAAATAAAATTGAATTGAGTTGCTGTTTCAAGCAATGGAAAAAAAAGTCAGATGAATGTTTGAGGGGATAATCAGATTTTCATTAACAGGAACTCATGGGAAGTAGTCTATATGATCTTATGCATAAAAGAGTTATGTTTGGGAGAAATTAAATTGAAAGCTGACAAAACCTGTCAGTCCAACAATACTGTGCTTTCAAAGCAAAATGCTAAATAGGTCTGAATTCAGAAATTGGATTAGTGGTGCTGGAAGAGCACAGCAGTTCAGGCAGCATCCGAGGAGCAGTACTCATCATAATCTGTGTTGACAGAAGCTGAGTTGATTGGTTGGAATTTAAGGCAATTCACCAAAGCAGGATTTGTGGTGGGAAGACCATAAAACCCAATGGGAATGGGTGAGTTGGAATTCCAATGGCCATATCCGACATGGGAGTTAAATGGCAAATGGGAAAGCAGCAAGAGGACAACATGCATGAAGATGATGGGAAGTCTATTAAAATTTTGAGAAATACAGCTCAGTGTCATTTCCCCACTGATAAATTTCCATCAAGTGGCCCTCCAGGATGACTCGAAAGCCAGCAGCATTGAAGTGAGATGGACTGTCAGTTGTTCTGCAAGCTGCATTCTACAGGAGGAGGGGAGGATTCACAAAATGATAGAGGGCAGAGCACACTTTGGAAGGTGAGATTCTGGAGGAGTTTGGGAGGCATAGATGAAAGGGGTACAGTCTGATAGGCATACATTGACACTTTAAATTCAGAATCAGCAGACAGTCTAAAATCAGACTTGTGAAAGTCACAATCCCCACTATTGTTGAGCGAAGGAAGGAAGGAGGAGAAATGCCGAAGGAGTCATTTTCAGGCACAAGAGAAACCATTGGCGGCACGGTGGCACAGTGGTTAGCACTGCTGCCTCACAGCGCCTGTAGACCCGGGTTCAATTCCCGCCTCAGGCGACTGACTGTGTGGAGTTTGCACGTTCTCCCCGTGTCTGCGTGGGTTTCCTCCGGGTGCTCCGGTTTCCTCCCACAGTCCAAAAGATGTGCAGGGCCAGGTGAATTGGCCATGCTAAATTGCCCGTAGTGTTAGGTAAAGGGTAAATGTAGGGGTATGGGTGGGTTTCGCTTCGGCGGGTCGGTGTGGACTTGTTGGGCCGAAGGGCCTGTTTCTACACTGTAATGTAATCAAATCTAATCTAATCTAATCTAAATCATTATTGGACAGAGAGGAACAGCTAAAGGGCACATCCCCATCACAACATTGAATATAGCCCATGTGTCACTTTCCCTAACTGACTGCCTACTGTTATGTTTTGTTTTATAGACAATGTACCTTTAAGAAATATGTTCATAATATCACCATTATATTATACCATGTGACATTAGGGGTAAATATCACATATTCCATCTTAACTGTCATTACTTCAACCATGACATGTACTAAAATCATACTGCTCTTTGCAAATGCATAGCTTAATCTGAGCCCAAACAATGGTGTATCTGTAAATAAAGTATTTGTGGATGTAAATTTGTTCGCTGAGCTGGAAGGTTTGTTTTCAGACATTTTGTCACCATACTAGGCAACATCATCAGTGAAGCCTCCGGTTAAGCACTGATGGTATGGCCTGCTTTTTATTTATGTGTTTAGATTTCCTTGGCTTGGTGACATCATTCCCTGTGGTGGTGTCATTCCCTGTGGTGATGTCATTTCCTGTTCTTTTTCTCAGGAGGTGGTAAATGTGATCCAAGTCAATGTGGTTGTTGATAGAGTTCTGGTTGGAATGCTATGCTTCTTGGAATTTTCCCACATGTCTCTGTTTGACCTGTCCTAGGATGGATATGTTGTCCCAATTGAAGTGGTGTCCTTCCTCATCCATATGTAAGGAAACTAGTGAGAGAGGGTCATGTCTTTTTGTGGCTAGTTGATGTTCATGTATCCCGGTGTCTAGTTTTCTGTCTGTTTGTCCAATGTTGTCTGTTACAGTTATTGCAAGATATTTTATAAGTAACATTAGTTCTGTTTTGTTGTCTGTATAGGGCATTTCAAGTTCATTAGCTGCTGTTTTAGTGTATTGGTGGGTTTGTGGGCTACCATGATGCCAAGAGGTCTGAGTAGTCTGGCAGTCATTTCAGAGATGTCTTTGATGTAAGGGAGAGTGGCCAGGGTTTCTGGATGTGTTTTGTCACCTTGTTTGAGTTTGTTGCTGAGAAATTGGCAGACTGTCTTCATTGGGTACCTGTTCTTTTTGAATACACTGTATAGGTGATTTTCCTTTGCTCTTCATAGTTCCTCTGTGCTGCAGTGTATGGTGGCTCATTGAAATAATGTTCTAATGCAGCTTTGTTTGTGGATGTTGGGATGATTGCTTCTGTAGTTCAGTATTTGGTCTGTATGTGTTGTTTTCCTGTAGACGCTAGTTTGAAGTTCCCCATTGGCTGTTCGCTCAACTACGATATCTAGGAATGGCGGTTTGTTTTTGCTTTCCTCCTTTTTAGTGAATTTTATGCCAGTTAGGGTATTATTGATGGTGTTGAAGGTTTCCTCTAATTTGTTTTGTTTAGTGATGACAAAGGTGTCATCCACGTAGCGGACCAAAGTTTGGGTTGGAAGAATGGCAGGGATAGTTGTTCAAGTCTCTACATTACAGCCTCTGCTAAGAACCCTGATATCGGAGATCCCATGGGTGTTTCGTTGGTTTGTCTGTAGGATTTGTTGTTGAAGGTGAAGTAAAATTTGTGTATATTTGGCAACTATAATAAACATCTGTTGGACTCTTCAGTGCTATATCATTTACAATTGAGTTCTTATGTCACAAGAGATAACATAATCATTTCTGCATCAAATAATGCATCCTGTTCGAGGCAGAACCTGCATCAGCTCCCACTAAACAAAGTTCAGCCATCTCTATTCTCCATCACTCAGGAATTCTGCTGACATTCAGATCTGCTCTCAGAATACCAATTGCCTGGATTAACTCCACCTAATCACTTTGGGTCAAAGATCTTCCTTCAGAACTAATATATACTCCATCAGAAAACTGCTGAAATAATAGAACAGTTGGAATTAGCTTAACTGCACATGAAAGGAGCTCCCTTTTAATATGGGGATGAGGAGAAATTGCTTACCTCAGAGAGTTGTCAATGTTTGGAATGTTATTCCTTCACATTCTTCTTTCCTTTCCACAGACTCAGACGTTAGAACTCACTCCTTTGAGATTTTTAAGAGTTGTGCCCATGTCATATTGTTATAGTGTGCAGTGTTTATAGCACACTCCATAGTGTTAATCCTTTCAAATACTTTCAGACCCATATACAATAAAGCAATTGTACAATGATGACAGAATGTGTAGGCTGGACCCATATCTTTTGGAGCTTAGAAAAATATAAAAAGTCATCTCATTGAAAACAGTCAGATTCTGAAGTGGGTGAACACTGACAGGTTGTTTTCCAGGCTGGGCAATGGGTTCTGTCTCAGGACGAGAGGGCAATCATTGAGAATTAAGATGAGGAGACAATTTTTCATTCAAAATGTTGTGAATACGTGGGTTCTATGTGCTCCACTATTGAGTATATCAAAGGCAGAGATTGGTATATTTTCGCTATCCCAGGGAACAAGAGATATGGGTAGTTAGTGGAAAATGAAGCTAAGACAGAATTTCCACCATGACCTTAATGAATGGCTAAGCAGGCTTGAGAGACTGTTGATTCCTGCTCCTATTTCTTGACTTCCTAATTAATGCAATGTGTAAAATGAAGTAAGGAAGTGCTCAAGAAGGAAAATAGAGACAGGTAGATCACGGGTGCCAAATGTGACATTTTTTCTAAAATCATTTTCTCAATTGATTTGGAATATGTCAATTAAGTTAGAGTGGGGAGGCAAAAGCTTGTTGCATTATCACCAGACTATGAATCTCGCAAGTCAGCTAATATTCTGGGGACCTGGGCTCAAATCCCACCATGACAGATGGTGAAACTTGCATTCAATAAACATATGTCTGGAATTAAGAATCTACTGATGACCATAAAACTATTGTCAATTGTCAGAAAAACTTACATGAATGGAAAACTGTCATCCTCACCTGTCCTGGTCTATAGGTGACTCCAGAGCCATAATTGTGGTTATCTCTCAATTGCCTTCTGAAGTGGCCTAGCAAGCCATTCATTTGTATTCATCACATCTCCTGAACATGGACTGTCGTGGTTCAAGAAGGCAGCTAACGGCCAATGTCTCAAGGGCAACTAGGGACAGACAATAAATGTTGGCTAGCCTGTGATACCTATATCCCATGAGTGAGTTAAAAAAAAATTAAATGCTCTTTCCTGACAGATATTTGCTAATGAAAGTCAGGAAAGTGCCAGAGGGAATAGCAAATGGATAATTTTCTCTTAGAGATCATGTATCCTTGCTTATTAATTAAGAGTACCCCAGTTGATAGTGTGTCAATTACCCTAGACACCAAGATCTTGCAGAAATGATGAACAAAGATCTCCAGACACACCCAATCTTTTGATAAGAGATCTTGAAATTCCAAGGACAGCTTGCATCATCAGGCATGATATTGGGATACCAGTCGAAGGACAAATATCATTTGTTCTCAGTGAAAGAACTAGCATCCAGAAATGCCTGGGGAACTTGCACGGAAAAGCAGGTCTGGACATTCTCAGTTACTTGAACATATGAATAGTTAATGTGGCTCAACAGAATAAGACATTTTTTAAAAAATCATTAGGGCACTGACACATACTGCATAAGAAAATCTAATTAATGGTATTATCAGGATGTAGTTAAACAGGTTGGTGCCTCATGAAAAATTGATGCTAAATTAAAGTAGGATGTAGAATTTTGTTTGGGGAAATTGTGCACTTGGGAGAAATAATAGTTAGGAAAAAATATCTGCAAAATGTATTTGGGAAAAGGGAAAACTGAAAAATATTTCAAGCCTATGATTTATTCGTGATATGGTCAACTTTAGCTTATAGACATGTATTATTCTTTGAATCCTGGTTTGACACTTGAAACATCCGTACTTGGTATGGATACTTGAATGCTAAAGACTTCAAATGAACAGCGTCTTGCAAAAGGATAAGCAATAAGTGAGGGCTTAGAGGTAACTTCGCCCTGTTAAGGTAGTGACCTTAGCGAGTTTTGAGAAGATTTGAGAATGTAGTGACCGTAAGAACATTTGCTTTTAATTCTGTTTTCTCGGAAATAGGACATTCCAAGAATGGACTCCCTCTGTAATGGTATTGTGTGCCTCCGTACAGTATGCTGCTGTAGTTCATCACCATCATCTTCTCAAGGAAAACAAGGGATGAGCCAGTGAACCCATATCCCAAGACCAAATTTAAAAAAAACTTGACTATTTTTTATGCTAGAATTGCTATTCTGCAAAATACCATAATTTTCAAGCTGATTTTATCTTGAATGATAACGTACATGACATAACAGCCCACGATTTGCTTCAGAGGGTATGGAAAGGAACAAAGGAAGCTCCAAGCCGACTTCAGTTAATCTGTTATCTGCTTTTTCTTATCGAGGGAAAGTGAAACTTGTAAACTATTTAAATGCACCTGATTAAATTGCTTTTACTAAATTTTAATATTTAGCTTTGCTTATGGGTTTTTATATAGTCTTATTCAGTGGAAAGTACACACGATTCAAGGATTTTTCTACAGTTCAGAATTCTAGGGAAAATTCACCTGAAGTATTATACAAGGACCAGGGGCAACACTGATTTAGACAGATGCAAATGCATTTTCAAGTGCAAGAAATGAGGTTTGCATAATGTAATTCTCAATTGTTCTTTGTAATTTGCTGCTCAAATACTGTAGCATATTAGATTTCACTAACACTTAAATAAAGTCATGACTGTTACCCATATTAAGTTAGCTTTGAACCATTGAATATGCAATTCTAAGGATCTCTGAAACTTGTTAAACATATAATATGGCTTGGAATTTCATGTGGACCAGACTGGAAGTTTGGTGGGGGGGCCTATACCAGGTTTCCATTTCTTAAATGCACTAGGATATCACTCAATTATTATTACAATCTGATCATTCCCATTTTCAATAATTTAATCAGAAAATCTAAAACAAAATGACTTTGTTTTCAGAATTTGTGATAATAGAAAATGAATTCTTATGCATTGTATTTTTACATTGCTCTGGGGGTGTGGGGGTGGGGGGGGGCTTCTGAGTGTCACTGGCACACCTGGCACTTATTGCCCACCCTTTGTTGAGCCCCATCTCTAAATGACGCACTGTCTGTGAGGAAAGTACCCCACATCTGCTATGATCATAGAGAACTCGGGAGGAAGCCACGTTGCATCTAGTCATTGCAATGATGAAGGCTAGTCCAGTTTCATCAAATTTTGTAGCTGAAATTGCCAACCTGCTTTAGTTGGTGGCCGTCAGACCACAAATGCAGAGGTGGGATTTAACTCCACTTTAGGACTCAGGAATGTAATCCACCTTTACCCATCAACAAAATGATATACTGAGGAATGCTGCATGGTTGGGGGGTCCCTGAGACTTACTTAAATGTTGTCTTATGAGCATTATCTATTGGATATCTGGAGCTGGATGCAAAATGTTATCTCAGATAGAGTCATAACAGAGCTGAAAAAGACACTTTGGTCCAACCAGTCCACGCCGAACATCATCTCAAACTAACCTAGTCCCACCTGCCTGCTCCTGGCTCATATCCCTCCAAACCTTTCCTATTCTTAGCCAACATTTATCTAAGAGTTTTGTAACATTTGTAACCACATCCACCACATCATACCACCCAAACTACCCTCTCTGTAAACAAAATTGCCCCACATGTCCTTTTTAAATCTCTCATCTCAGTTTAAAAATATACCCCCGGTCTTGAAATCCCCGATCCTATGGAAAAGGACAGCTACCATTAAACCTAGCAATATCCTTCTTGATTTTATAAACCTCTATAAAGTTACTTTGCAACCTCCTACATTCCAGTGAAAAAAGACCCAGCCAATCCAACTGTTCTTTATAACTCAAATCTTCCAAACCTAGCTACATGATAGTCATGCTCAACTCAAATGTGCTGCTTGATTTGTCTGCAGAACAACTTGATTGGAGCTTCAATCTAATCTTTAGTAAGTACTTCAAAAAGTTCTGACAACTTGCCAGGAGCAATGCAGGTATTAAAGGATATGGATCCAAATAGTGGAATTTTCCATCACACTTTGTGCTTGAATACAAAGAGTAAGGACATAGTCCAAGGGAAAGGGAAGTTCACTCCCTCCTTCATGAACAGGGCCTTGAGCTGCTGCAAATGGTCTTATAAAAAAGAGGACAGTCTCTTTCCAGCTGCCCATCATGGAGGGCTATGATCCAAGAGCAAACCAAAGTGGACATAGATTGTAGTTGAAACTTTATTGCTGGAACAGCACAGCAGGTCAGGCAGCATCCAGGGAACAGGAGATTTGACGTTTCGGGCACAGGCCCTTGTTCCCTGGATGCTGCCTGACCTGCTGTGCTGTTCCAGCAATAAAGTTTCAACTTTGATCTCCAGCATCTGCAGACCTCACTTTCTCCTCGGACATAGATTGTAGCCTGGGTCAGTGCTGCATTCTTCAAGAGGTGGGGTGCCCAAGCACTGCAGGTAGATGTTTAATGATTCTCGACGGCCTGCAAGTTGACATGATTGAAACATACAAAATTCTTCAGGAAATTAACAGGGTTTAATCAGAAAAATTGTTTCCCCTTGCTGGAGAGTCTATGACCAGAGGATATAACCTCAGAATAAAAGGTTGCAAGTTCAGTTCTGTGATTCTGCTCATGCCACACCAGGGAGGGGAAAATTTCACCCGATGTGAGTAAATGGTGTTGAAATGCAAATCCACCCTAGCCAAACTGAATAGCAGAGTAGATTCAAAGACTTGAACAGCTTGCTGGAATTTTGAAGTTCTTATCTTGTGCTTTTTTTATATCAAGCATTTTCAGTGTAACCTGCACACTGTCAATGCGTCATGGTCAGCAATGAGATGTAAAAAATACTCATAAAGCTAACCACAACTTATTCAGCATGATCTACCAAGTTGTCCTCTGAAGTTATCAGTCATGATTTCCTGCCTGCCAAGACATATTGTCTTCAATTAAAATAGTGCCTATTGCAACACTGACTACAGAAAGCTGAATATGAGGAGAAAAAAAGAATCAAATGAGAATTCCTTCTGTATAAATACAACACAGAAAAGGAAGCAGAAAATAGATTTTTGAGTTTGATGTATTAGCATTAATATATATGTCAGTGTGTTTCTATTTGTGATAGATGTTGTATTTTATAAGGAGAAGCTTGTATTTTAAGTTTGAATGGTAATTGTTTTCTAAATTATTTACCTAATGTTATAATGGCAATTCAGAATTGACATTGTAAATTTTGTTCGTTGAACAAATCTTCTACAATGAATGATTCAGTAAGGTGGTAATCTAATATTGTTTATCTTGCATCTCGCTCCCATCCAGTCATTAAAGTGATGAAAAATCTTTGACTTTATTATCAGTGTTTTTAATATTATGAGGGAAATGTTTTACATACACAATCTTTTTTCAGGCCAGTGATCCAGACATTAACCATTCAACCTGAGTCCAAATCTAGGTCAAATCAGAAATTGCTGGAGAAACTCAACAGGTTTTGCAGCATCCATGGAACAAAACCAGAGTTAACCAGTGAGCCCTTCTTCAGAAGAGTCTCCGATACACTGTTATGTTCTTCTGTTCTGAAGAAAGCTTACTGGACTCGAAATGTTAACTCTGCTTTCTCACTACAGGTGCTACCAAAGCAATTGGGTTTCTCCAGAAATTCCTGTTTTGTTTGTTTCAGATCATCAGCATCCACAGTTCTTTATTTTCTTCTGGGTCAGATTATTTGAACAAAATAGTCTTATGTTTGATAGGTATAAATTAGATGAGTTGGAATATTTTCATTCAAATCCCTCATGAGGGGAGGCAATGTCACTAGACTATCAGAGGCTCTGGATTTGACTCTGTGAATAAGAGTTCCCACCATGGCAGTTGGTGGAATTTAAATTCAATTAATAATTAGAATCAAAAGTTAGAATTGAAAGATAGATTCAATATTGGTGCCTATGAAACTATCATCGATTAATGTCATAGAGCTGTACAGCTTAGAAACAGACTTTCGGTCCAACTTGTCCATGCCTACCAGATATCTTAAGTTAATCTAGTTCCAATTGCTAGCATTTTGCCCATATCCCTCTGAACCTGTCCTGTTCATATACCCATCCAGATGCCTTTTAAATGTTATAGTTGTACCAGCCTCCGTAACATCCTCTGGCAGCTCATTCCACACACGCATCACCCTCTGCATGAAAACGTTGCCCCTTAGGTCCTTTTAAATATGTCCCCTCTCACCTTAAACCAATGCTGTCTAGTTTTGGATTCCCCTACTCTGGAGAAAAGACCTTGACTATTCATTCGTCTAAACCCCTCATGATTTTAAAAACTTCTGTAAGGCCATCTCTCAGTCTCTGACATTCCAGGGAAAATGGCCCCAAGCCTATTCAGCATCTCCCTATAGCTCAAATCATCCAACCCTGGCAACATCCATTTCAATCTTTTCTGAGCCCTTTCAAGTTTCACAACATCCTTCCAATAGCAGGGAGACTAGAATTGAATGCAGGATTCCAAAAGTGACCTAACCAATGCCCTACAGCCACTACAGCCACAACATGACCTCTAAACCTGTATACTCAATGCATGGACCAATAAAGGCAAGCATACCAAATTTCCAGTCTTCACTATCCAGTCTACCTGTGACTCTACCTTAAAGGAACAATAAACCTGGACTCCAAAGTCTCTTTGCTCAAAAACACTCCTCAGGACCTCACTACAAATGTGTAAGTGTTCTTTAAAGAGGGAAATCTGCCCTCTTTATCTGATCTAACCATGATTCCTGACCCACAGCAATGCATGCAACTCTTCACTGCTCTCTGAGTCCCTGAGTTTAAGGACAGTTTGGAGAAGGCAAAAATACTGCTAGACATTGCAAGTGATATATTCCATATCCCATTTGTCCCATGAAATAATATATTTCTTCAAAAAGAGTCACAACTCTACAGCGCAAAAGTTACCCTAGCTTGACACCAATAAGCGCCTCAGCAATAAGCTCCCTTGGCTTGATCGCAATTGGTTTTTGCATGAAATAGAAACATGCCACAAGATTGACATCTTCTATTTTCCTCATCAGTAATCATGCAAGTCTTTTTTTTCCCTGAGGTAGTTGCCAAAGCATGTGATTAGGGCAGAGTCAATCGAGGGTCTAATTCTTCCTCACCAGAAGTACAATTGTCTAATACGGACACGATCAGCCAAAAAAGTCTTCCATCGCCCAGCATCAACTTTGATAGTAATTGCATTTTCTATTGAATTATGGATGGCTTTTACTTAGTTCAGGAATCCTGATTAAACAATTCGCTTAGAAATATATGTACAAGAAGCATTGGAAGTGACAAAAAAAATGTTGGTTTGCAGAAGCAAAGATCTTCTGGGATGGGTGCAGCTGCTACAAAGCTCAAGAAACGCACAACATCCATTACAAAATAGTCTACTTTGGTAGCCTGTAAAAGATCCACATTCTCCAAAGTCACCAAACCATGACTGCAGTACATCCGACATGAAAAGGATTACGTAATCTTTCAGCACTAAAATAGCTCTTTTGGCCTAACTGATGTATACTGTTGTTTATGTCCCATATAAGCTTCTTCTGACTAGATTTTAATACAGTCACTACAGAATCTCACCATAACGTGTCCTAAATCCAGAACTTGGGACTACCTTAGAAGAAGATGATGTTTGCGGAATTTAATTTGGTATATAAAAATGAGGGTGATCTGTTACTATTGTTTCGAGTGGGACTCAACTAGTGTACTTTGTACTTTCATTGTTCCCTCATTTAAGACAAGATTGAAAAGAATTAGATGCAGTTCACAAAAGGATCACTCAATGGGTACCTGGCATGGCTGTAGTTATGAGGAAAGATTGGTTAGCTTGAGCCTGTGCTCAGTGGAATTTAGAAGGTCAAGAGGTGATCTTACTGAAACATTTCTGATCCTGAGTGGACTTAGCAAAGTGGAAGAATGTTCCCCCCTGTGGGAGCAACTAGAATTAGAGGCTTTAAAGGTTTAAGGCCAAAAGTAGGAGAATTTGTTTTCTCTCAGAACGTTGAGAGTCTTTGGACTTTCTTCCCCAGAGAGTAGTTAAGGAGGAATCATTTAAAGGGATGCTTTTATCCTTACTCCCTGTAATCAGCATATATACCAACCTCTTCCCAGTTCTGAAAAAGGGTCACTGGACTCGAAATGTGAACTGAGTGTTCTCTCCACAGAGGCTGCTAACCCTGCTGAGTCTCTCCAGTTGGGGGTAGGGGGAATAGGGTGGGAGGGGGCTGGGTGGGGGTGGGGGTGGGCGGCATGTTCTTTGGTGGGTCAGTGCAAACATAATGGGTTGAATAGCCTCTTTCTGCTGTTTTGAAATTCTGTGATATCATTCAATTTCTGTTTCTGTTTGTCATTGAATACTTAGAAGGTAGAGATTATGGAGGGCAGACAGGAGTATGGACCTGAGGCCAGAATCAGATCAAACATGATCTTCATGAATGGTGAAGCAGACTTGAAGGGTTGAATGGCCCATTCCTGCTCCTAAGTTGTTTGTTTATATATTTGTGTATCTGGGTCAGAAATGTGCCCATTAAAAGTCAAAAATGGGTGATCAAGGGCCAATGCTGTTGGGAGGGAAGCTGGGCAACTTAATAATGGAGGTTGGTGACAGACATGCAGGCGGTATTACAATAGCGAATAGCAATAATAATAGCATTAACAATATAATATAATAAGAACATAAGAACTAGGAGTAGGAGTAGCTTATCTAGCCCTTCGAGCATGCTCCACTATTCATTAAGGTCATGGCTGATCTTTTTTGTGTCCTCAGCTCCACTTACCCGCCCTCTGACCATATCCCTTAATTCCTTTACTGTTCAATTATCTATCCTAGCTTTAAAAATCATATACTGAGGAAGCCTCAACTACTTCACTGGACTGGGAATTCTACAGATTCACAACCCTCTGAGTGAAGAAGTTCCTTCTCAATTCAGTCCTGAATCTGCTCCCCTGAATTTTGAGGCTATGCCCTCTTGTCCTAGTTTCACCTGCCAGTGGAAACATCCTCTCTACATCAACTTTATCTACACCCTTCATAATTTTATATATTTCTATAAGATCCCTCCCCCATTCTTCTAAATTCCAATGACTATAATCCCAGTGTACTCAGTCTCTTCTCAAAAGCCAAACCCCTCAACTCCAGGATCAATCAAGTGAACCTCTTCTGCACCCTCTCTTGTGCCAGTACATCCTTTCTCAAGTAAGGAGACCAAAACTGCACAAAGTACTCCAGGTGTGGCCTCACCAGCACCCAAACAGGTGCACCATAACCTCTCTGATTTTAAACTCAATCCCTTCAGCAATCAAGGACAAAATTCCATTTACCTTCTTAGTTAGCTGTTGCACCTGCAGACCAACCATCTGTGATTCATGCACAAGGACACCAGGGTCTCTCTGCCTAGCAGCATGCTGCAAATTCTTACCATTCAAGTAATAGTGTGTTATTCCTACCGAAACGGATGACTTCACATTTATTAACATTGCACTCCATTTGCCAGTCCTTTGCCCACAATTACTCTATGTGTCTTTGCAAAGTTTCACAATCCTCTGCACATTTGCTCTACCACTCATCTTAGTGGCATCTGCAAACTTTGACACACTATGCATGGTCCCCAACTCCAAGTCATCTATGTAAATTGTGAATACTGCGGTCCCAACACTGGTTGCTGAGGCACAACACTAGTCACTGATGCTATTCTGGTTGGCACTTGTTTATAAAGAACAAAGACAAAGAACAAAGAAAGTTTACAGCCCAGGAACAGGCCCTTCAGCTCTCCAAGCCTGAGCCGATCCAAATGTACTGTCTAAACCTGTTGGTCAATTCCTAAGCATCTGGATCCCTCTGCTCCCCACCTACTCATGCATCTGTCCAGATGCATCTTAAGTGAATCTACCGTGCCTGCCTCTACCACCGCTGCTGGCAATGCATTCCAAATGCAATGTGTATCCCCCTTAAACTTTCCACCTCTCACCTTGAAAGTGTGAACTCTTGTTATTGAATCCTTCACCCTGGGAAAAAGCTTGTCTGTATCCACCCTCTCTATACCCTTCACGATTTTGTAAACCTCAATCAGGTGCCCCCTCAATCTCCTTTTTGCTAATGAAAATAAATCTAACCTACTCAACCTCTCTTCATTGCTAGCACCTTCCATACCAGGCAACATCTCCACTCTTTGCTTCCTGTTCATTAACCAATCACCTATCCATGTTAATACATTGCTCATAACACTTGCATCTTTATCTTATGCAGCAGTCTTTTGTGTGGCATCTTGTTGAATGTCTTTTGGCAATCCAAATACACTACATCTGCTGGTTCCCCATTGTCCACCGCATTCATAAGATCATCATAGAATTCCAAAAGATTAGTTAAGCATGGCCTGCCTTTCATGAACTCATGCTACATCTGCCCAACAGGACAATTTCTATTTAGGTGCCGAACTATTTCTTCCTTGATAATAGACTCAAGCTTTTTCCCCACTACCGAAGTTAAATGTATAATTCCCTAACTTTTGTCTACCTCTTTTTTAACAATGGCATCACATTAGCTGTTTTCCAATCTGATGAGATTGCCCCAGAATCGAGTGAATTTTGGAAAATTACTACAAGTACATTTGCTATTTCTCCTGCCATCTCTTTGAGCACCCTGGGATGCATTCCAACAGGGCCAGGAGACTTGTCTACCCTTAGCTCCATTAGCTTGCCCAATGCCATCTCTTTTGTGATAATGATTGTTTCCAGGTCCTCACCAACCTTAGTCTCTTTGTCAATATTGTATAATAATATAATAATAAAAATAGTGAAGTGGGGAAGTTCAATATATAGGTTGGGAGGTCATGATAGAGCCTCAAAGGGAAACCAATAAAAAGGAAGATGGTCCCTGGATAGGTAGTAACACCTTGGCTTCAATGGGTCCAATGTATTATTGGATTTGGCATGTTTACTTGATATGCTTAGGAATGCCTATCAGGTTAATGGGAAGGGGCCATTAGAAAGGGAATGTTAATCTTTGGGATGTTTCACCCATTCTCAAGAGGCCCTTTTTAAGAGACTGAGCCAGAGACACTTGTTTGAGGAATGCTTGAGAAAAACTGCATTTTTTTAAGAAGTGCCAATCAATGATAGTTTCATGGTCTAGATTTACCTTCCAGATTTTATTAACTGAATTTACATTCCAACACTGTCTTGGTGGGATTTGAACCCATATGCACATATAGAATAGAATTTGGTTCTGGATTACTTGTACAGATACATTGCCTCGTAGTCTATCCCTACAGGACAGCAAACAATGGATGTTATATCGAACAAGAGTCATAGAAGTCTATCACACAGAAAAAGGTCATTCAGCTATCTACCTGTGCTGATCAAAAACAAGCATCAAGCTATTTGAATCCAATATCCAGCACTTAGTCCATAGCCTAATATGCCTTGGCATTGTAAGAGCACATCGAAATACTTAGAGAGTCTTAGAGTCATAGTCATACAACATGGAAACAGACCCTTTGGACTAACCAGTCTATGCTGACCATAATCCCAAACTAAACTAGTTCCACCTGCCTCTGCTTGGCCCATTTCCCTCCAAGCATTTCTTATTCACGTAGCTATCTAAATGTCTTTTAAATGTTACAACTGTACCCATATCCATCACTTTCTCTGAAAGTTCATTCCATACATGAACCACTCTGTGGAAAGAAATTGCCCCTCATGTCATTTTTTTAATCTTTCCCCTCTCACCTTAAAAATATGCCCCAGTTTTAAAATTCCCTACTCCTGGGGGTGGGGGCAAAAGCATCTGCCATTCACTTTATCGACATGCCTCTTGATTTTATAAACCTCTGTAACTTCACCCCTCAATCTCCTGTACTCCAGTGAAAGAAATCCTACCTTATGCAGCCTCTCCTTATAACTCAAACCCTCCCTTCCCAGCAACATCCTGATAAATCACTTCTGAACCCCTTCCAGCTTAATAATATCCTTCCTATAACAGGGTGACTATAACTGGACATAGCACTCAAGAAGAGGTCTCACCAACATTTTTCCCAACCTCGACACCATATTTTAAATGGTATGAGAATTTCTTTCTTTACTGCCCTGAAAGGCAGAATCTCTTTTATCAACAAATAGTCTCTGTTTATAGTGCACACTCTACAGTGTCTAATTAAATGATTGACATGGGAAAGAATAGTATTACCATTTACGCCCATATCCTGAGAATGAATTCGGTAAAGAAAAGATCTATGGTAAGCAAGTGGTAGGACGGGTTTATAAGGAATGAATTCTTGTCTTTATCAGTTGTGGTGTAGGTTATAAGTGTAAGGTGGTAATGTTGGAGCTGTGTAGAACTTTACTTAGGGCACAGCTGGAGGGCTGTATGCAGTTCTGGTCACCATACAACATAAAAGATATGGTTACACAGGAGAAGAAGCTGAGGAGATTCATCAGGATGTTACCTGGAATGGAGCATGTCAACTATGAAGAGAGGCTGGATAAGCTTGGATTGTTTTCTTTGGAGCAGGGAAAGTTCGGGGTGAAATTGATTGAGATTCACACAGAGAGTGGTGGGCGTCTGGAATGTGTTGCCAGCAGAGGTGATAGAGGCAGGCACGGTAGATTCATTTAAGATGCGTCTGGACAGATGCATGAGTCAGTGGGGAGCAGAGGGATACAGGTGCTTAGGAATTGACTGACAGGTTTAGACAGTACATTTGGATCGGCTCAGGCTTGGAGGGCTGAAGGGCCTGTTCCTGGGCTGTAAATTTTCTTTGTTCTTTGTTCTGACCTTACGAGTGCATGAACATCACCTCACCACTGCCAGACATGACCAGTGCTCTCTCATTCCCTACCACATATACAATGAAGGACATAAATTCAACTGGGACAATGTAACCATCCTAGCACAGGCAACGCAGAGCCACGCAAGAAGCCTGGCACTCCAACTGGAACTCGATCAATAAACACATTGAACTGGACCCCATGTACAAACCACTCAGATAATGAACTGGAAGTACCAAAAGCAGAGACACATAAATACCAGGCAAGACAGACCACCAACACTTTATTGAAGATGCACTGATAATGCCATCTAGCGAAAGGATGAAACGTCTGCAGACAAACACAACGGCTTGGCGAACAGACCTACGACCTCAAGGAAGAATAATTTTAAATTGAAAGGTGGGAGATTTAGAGGGTTTTGAGGAAAAACCTTCTTTTCACCCAGATGATGGTAGGGGTCTGTAAGGCACTGCCTGGGAAGGCAGTTGAGACAGAAACCTTACATCCTGTAATAAATACTTGAATGAACACTTGAAGTGTCATAAGTGGAGCTAGTGAGGGAAAGTGAGATGAGTGTAGGTAGTATCTATTTTTGGCAGGACAGACTTAATGGGTTGACTGACCTCTTTTGTGATGCATTATTCAATGATTCTAAGCAGATACAAGGCTGCATGTTTCAAAACTTTGTTTCACTACTTGAATAAGTTACTGACCCATTGGCTGTCACTTCATGGATGCCTGAAATGCCTCAAGCAATTGAAAAGGGTCCCCAACCGAATTGGAGAATGTAATACAAGAGAGGGAATACTGGCAGACTCCAGCTGACCCACTGATGAGGCATATCTAAAATAGGGTGAAGAAGCAGCTAATGACAGTAGGTTTATGCTCTTCAGCACATTAGCAGCCTCAAGTCAATTGTGCTGCCATCGTGATGTGCCAATGACCTAGAGTGAAATTACTTCGCTACGCCTTGACATAACTCCCATCTCCATCTTGCTGATGTGGGTCAGAATAATTGATGTTTGAATGCTATGCTAATGATCTGCAATCCCACAGCATTTACTCTAATCAGTGAAATTAGTAGTATGCAAATTTGAAACAAGTGTTGCCATGTCTTTGAGTGATGTCTTGAAGAATCTTGAAACTGCAAATTAAATTTGAGAGTGCTTCGTTGCTGAATTATGTTCCAGATGTGGAAACCATATTCAATTGTTTACCAATAGCATTATTTTAAGATAAATCAATTTATTTGGTGCCAAGCCTAATTAATTATTTTTCATGCAGAAATTGCATAAGGCTTGTGTCTCTTTTCCATCTGTCAAGAAAACATGGGTATTATAAAGGTGTTAAAAATGATTACATATGAAGGACCCAAATTAATGAAATAATCCACAAAATAGAAATGCAATGTATTTAGCCATCTGATGTCCTGAAACATTGGTTTGAATATTCCCATTTATTTGGTGAAGTGTTTGTTTTATTCATTCACAGGATGAGGGCATCACTAGCTAGGCCAGTATACTAGCTAGTATTTGTTGTCTGTCCCGAATTACCCAGAATGCAATTAAGAATCAATCACATTGCTGTGGGTCAGGAGTCATTCGTAAGCCACATCGTGGGCGGCACGGTGGTTAGCACTGCTGCCTCACAGCGCCAGAGACCCGGGTTCAATTCCCACCTCAGGCGACTGACTGTGTGGAGTTTGCACATTCTCCCCGTGTCTGCGTGGGTTTCCTCCCGGTGCTCCGGTTTCCTCCCACAGTCCAAAAATGTACAGGTCAGGTGAATTGGCCATGCTAAATTGCCCGTAGTGTTAGGTAAGTGGTAAATGTAGGGGAATGGGTGGGATACGCTTCGGCAGGTCGGTGTGGACTTGTTGGGCCGAAGGGCCTGTTTCCACACTGTAATGTAATCTAATCTAAAGCAGGTAAGGGTGGTTGTTTCCTTCCCTAAAGAAAATTAGTAAACCAAATGGGTTTTTCCACAATTGATTCATGGTCATCATTAGACTCAAAATTTAAGGTTTTTACTGGATTCAATTTCCAACATTTGCCATGGTGGGATTTGAAAGCAGGTCCCCGTAACGTTACCTCAGTCTCTGGATTAATAGCCTAGTGATAGTACCATGAGGCCATTGCCTCTTTTTGCAAAGAGATTTATGGTGTATCGTCTGTTATGGTCCTTATTGACATTCTGATGCAATTGTCCACTCTTCAGCTCATTGATCATGTAAATAGCCTCCATGCTTCCTGGCTCATGGTATTATATGGCAGGAGTGACAGAGCTGCTCACTGCTACCACCATTTTATGGCAATGACACCACTGTTGCCATGGTTAAGCCCCAGCTCCATGGGGATTCCAGGTTCTGTAAGCCAAAGACTGGCCTTCACAGTCTGTTGGCCCACTACTGTTACCTTCACTTCCTGATGGCTCAGAAAGTGAAGGTGCTGCTTTGTTTCACAGAAAGGGACCTGGAGATGGCAGTGGATGGTTGGTCAAAAGAAAAGGCAGTGCTTTTTTTTCCCTCAGATTGGCAAAGACAGCAATGCTACCAGAGGCAGCCAGCCTTGGACGTAGAATAACAGCCTGGGAAGTATTGCATACAGGAACAAACACAACGTCGAAACAAAGCTATTGCAGGAATAAATGCCACCAACTTCTCCCTGCTAGCTCACTACTCACTCAACTCTGTCACTCTCTCACCAAGGTCTATGAACTAAAACTGCTACTGTTGTGTGGAGCATGACTACTTAGTGGCTTTCACATAACTCATCCTCCAAAATCTACTAACCCTTTGTACAGGCCTTGGTGAAACCACATCTGGAGTTGTCTGAAGAAGATGTTCTGGCTATGGAGAGAATACATCAAAGGCTTACCAGGCTGATTCCTGGGATAGCAGGACTGATGTATGAAGAGACACTGAATCAGCCAGTAGCAAATTCACTGGATTTTAGAAGAATGGGGGGAGATGTCACAGAAAACTATAAAATTCTGACAGAGCTAGACAGAATAAAAACAGCAAAGATGGTCCTGATGACTGGGGTGGCAAGAATCAGGGGTCACCCTTGAAGGATATCAGATAGGCCATTTAGGACTGACATGAGGAGGAATTCCTTCACCCAGAGAGTGGTGAGCCTGTGGAATTCTTTGCCATAGAAAATGGTTAAGGACAAAACAATTGGACATTTTCAAGAGCTTACATACAGCTCCAAGAGCTAAATGGATCAAAGGGTATGAGGAGAAAGCGATAACAAGGTCCTGAGGGTTGATCAGCCATGATCATATTGAATGGTGGAGCAGATTCAAGGGGCTGAACAGCCTGGAGCTGCTCCTATTATCTGTATTTCTATGTTTGCTATCCTCTGTACTTCACTTTCCCTCAATAGGGTTGTCTCCCCATCTCTCCTGCTCCTGCATCACCACCACTGTCCCTCCTATATAATCCTAAGATAATCAATACCCCTGCTTTGCATTACTGAAGGATAAAATGTCTGAGCCTAGCAGAGAGGATGAAGACCCACTGAAGGGTGGTGGACATTAAGCTCCTCAAAACAAAACAAAGTAAACATGCTGGAGTTGGCTGGAGCAGACAACATGCGGGGGTGCAGAGACCCCCATGTTTAGCAACCATGTGATCTTCACTGTGTTGTGCTGTGCTGCTCTTTCGTTAATACCAGTGCTAATTCATTCTTACCTTGAACCCATTTTTATCAGTTACACACAACCAAGTCTCCCTCTTCTCTAATCAGTAAGATCCTGTGAAACACTACAACCAATAAGGCCAGCACTATCTGCCCTCAGCTCAACTTCCACCTTCTTTGAGGAAGGCAGTCCATTTAGGTCTTTCACCTGCCACATCCATCAGTTCATTTCACCAAATCTCAGAATTGTTAGGGAACAGAAAGGGGGCCATTCAACCCATCATGTCTTCACCATTTCCATGACCTAATGATAATCTCCTGCCTTCTTCCAGTCTCTCTGTGCACTATTTCTATCCAATTAATCTTCCAATGACTTCTTGAATGCCTCAATTGAACCTGCCTCCACCACATTTCTAATTAGAGCATTCCGTACCCTAACAATGCCAAGGTTGGAGGATTTGAGCTATTGGGAGAGGCTGAACAGGCTGGGGCTGTTTTCCCTGGAGCATTGGAGGCTGAGGGGTGACCTTATAGAGATTTACAAAATTATGAGGGCATGGATATGATAAATAGGCAAAGTCTTTTCCCTGGGATGGGGGAGTCCAGAACTAGAGGGCATAGGTTTAGGGTGAGAGGGGAAAGATTTAAAAGAGACCTAAGGGACAACTTTTTCACACAGAGGGTGGTACATGTATGGAATGAGCTGCCAGAGGAAGTGGTGGAGGCTGGTACAATTGCAACATTTAAAAGGCATCTGGATGGGTATATGAATAGAAAGGGTTTGGAGGGATATGGGCCGGGAGCTGGCAGGTGGGACTAGATTGGGTTGGGATATCTGGTCGGCATGGATGGGTTGGACTAAAGGGTCTGTTTCCATGCTTTACATCTCTATGACTCTATGACTCTATAACTACTCACTGTGAGAACAGAGTTCTCTGTCAGATCACCGTTGTTACGTTTGCAAATCACTTTAAAGCTATACCTTCTCATTCTTTTCATTCTTTCACAAGTGGGAACAGCTTGTCTGTATCTACTCTATCCAGCCTGCTCACGATTTTGAAAATCTGTATTAAGAACAAAGAAGAAGAAAAAACAGTCCAGGAACAGACCCTCCACTACACCAAGACTATGCTGACACATGAAACCTTTCTAAACTAAAAACTTTTGCCTCTCTGCGGTACATATTCATTTATTCCCTGCTTATTCATATATCTATCAAGGTGCCTCTTAAAAGTCATTACTGTATTTGCCTCCACCACCTCCTTACCCCCTTTTACCTTAAATCCATATACCCTCATATTTGACATTTCTATCCTAGGAAAAAGACTCTCACTACCCATTCTATCTATGCATCTCATAGTTTTGTAAACTTCTATCACATCGTCTTTCATTCTTCGATGTTCAAGTAAAAACAAACCAGATTTGCCCATTCTATCCTCACAACTAATGCCCTCCAAGCCAATACCATCCTGGTAAGTTTTTTCTGTCACTCTCTAAAGCCTCCATATCCTTCTGGTAGTGTGGAGACTGGAATTGTAGACAATATTCCAAATGTGGCCTAACTAAATTCTATACAACAAAATCTCCTCTCAGCCTTCTTTTTTCCAAGTAAAACAGTCCCAAATTTATCAATGCATCTTTGTAACTGAAGTTAATGTTTCACCTTGAGTTCGCTTTCTAGATATGAGTCAGGAGCAGGTTCTGGGGAGCACATCACTAATACAACTCCAGATTAATTGCTGACCCAGTCTAAAGAACCCCATTTGAGCTTCCAATTTTCCCCCCCGGGACTGTACTGACTGCTAACGGATAGGTCCCCTGACCACTAACAACCAAAGCCTGACAGATCATGGCCCGGCTCCTGGGTTGACTTGAAGGGACAGGCCCAACTGAGAATAAACCAGACTCCAGATTGATATCTCGACAGAACTCTGTACGATAGACGTGTATCCCCACTCTAGTTCCACTTGAGCTGCAGAACTGCATGTCACTCAATCTCCAGATCAGGAGGACAGTGATCCCAGGACTCTGGAAGGACTGAGCACCTAATTGGCTGTGGCCAACCACCGAGACTAAGATTGGTTGAATCTCCAGACTGGCTGAAACAGCATGTTCTTGGGAGGTGATGGCCTAATTGGTATTATTGCTAGTCTGTTAATCCAGATCATCTCTTGAGGACCCAGGTTCAAATCCTGCCACAGCAGATGGTAGCATTTGAATTCAGTTAACAAACAAAATCTGGAATTAAGAGTCTAATGATGATTATGAATCCATTGCCCATTGTTGGAAAAACCCATCTGGTTTGCTAATATCCTTTGGGAGAAGAAACTGCCATCCATTTGTGACACCTGATCTATAACAATATAAGGTGTCACAGTGGTTAGCACTCTTGCCTCACAGTGCCAGGGACCTGGGTTTGATTCCAGCCTCAGGTGAACATAGTACAGTACAGCCTTTTCAGCTCTTGATGTTATGCTGACCTTTTATCCTACTCTATGATCAAACTAACCTACATACTCTACATTTTACTATAATCCATGTGCCTATCCAAGAGTCATTTAAATGTCTCTAATATATCTGACTTTACCGCCACTGCTGACAGTGCATTCCACACACCCATCACTCTCTTTGTAAAGAACTGACATCTCCCCTAAACCTTCCTCTAATCACCTTAAAATTATGTCCCTTTGTGATAGCCATTTTCACCTTAGGAAAAGGTCTGACTGTTTACTCTATCTATGCCTTTCATTATCTTGTATGCCTCTATCAAGTCTCTGCTCACCATTCTTTGCTCCTATGAGAAAAACCTTAGCTCCCTCAACCTTTTTTCATAAGACATTCCCTCCAGGCCAGACAGTATCTGGGAAAATTTCCTCTGCATCCTCTCTAAAGCTTCCACATCCTTCCTATAATGAGGTGACTAATTTTGAACACAATATTCCAAGTGTGGTCGAACCAAGGCTCTATAGAGCTGCAGCATTATAGTTCTTGAACCCAATCTGCCTGCTAATGAAAACCAACACACCATACACCTTCTTAACAACCCTATCAACTAGGATGGCAACTTTGAGGGGTCTATGGACATGGACTCCCAGATCCCTCTGTTCCTCCACACTGCCAAGAATCCTACCTTTAACCCTGCATTATTCATTCAATTCAACCTTCCAATATGAATCACTTCACACTTTTCCAGTTTGAACTCTATCTGCCACTTATCAGCCCAGTTCTGCATCTTGTCAATGTGACTACCTGTGTGGAGTTTATACACTCCCCCCGTGTCTGCGCAGGTTTCCTCTGGGTTCTCTGGTTTCGTCCCAGAGTCCAAAGATGTGCAGGTTAGGTGGATTGACCATGGTAATTGTGGGGTTACGGGGATAGGATTGGGGTGTACATTTGGGTGGGGTACGTTTTGGAAGGTTGGTGTGTATGGGTCGACTGGCCTGCTTTCATGCTGTAAGGATTCTATGAATGTGGTTGACTCTTAACAATAAAAGCTGGCATAGCCATCAATTGCCTCATCTCGTGAATGAATAAGAAAAGTCTCTGACCCACTGCACTAAGAACTGAACCCCTTTGATTTTTAGGCATGGTCATTTGGTTGAAGAACATGCAGCGTACTTGTTATTTAAGTTTGATATGCCTTAGAATAGTTAACTCTTATTGAAAGTTAATTTAGTTCAGAAAGATTTCGCTAATGACCATTGTTTACTGAACCTGTCTTGAGTGACTAGGATTAACAAAGCCACAAAGTATCCAAGAATGTTAACTTTCTCCAAAAAACAAATGTAATTTTAATGAGCCTGAGCAATGTTACGAATGCCTCAGCCATTTTTAGGGACTGACAATTTTCTCTTCATAACATATGCTTTATCATTTGAGGACCATTCTGAAGGGTCACTGGAATCAAAATGTTAATTTTGTTTCCTGCTGAGTTTCTCCAGCAATTTATGCTTCTGTTTGTTTTAGATCTCCAGCATCTGCAGTTCTTTGTATTTTATAAAAGAGTCATGTTTGTTACAGTTATAAATAAAAAAAAATGAATGAGGTGATTTACCAGAAATAAACAAGCAATATGCTTTAGGCTTCTCTTTCATCTAAACAGTCAGTTCCTTCCTCAACAAATGGTTATGACACGGGAAAAACCCCTCTGCTAATGTAAACCCGACACACAGAGAAGCTCACCTCATGCCATAATCTGTTAAATTTCAAGAGGCAAAGAGCTATTCCAGATTTCACTCTTTAAAGTAAGATTAACAATTTTAATTGTTAAGTCCAACAGAGAACATTAGAACCACTATTTACAACTCCTTTCTCTTAAACCTATCTTTACCTCCCACTCTACAATATTGGTCCAATTAAAAAAAACCCTATTAAGACTTACAAAAAAATATAATAATGTTTCAAAACCAGTCAACTTTGTTGATTTTCCTCTGAGTTTTCCTGCGTTATATCGTCTTCGGTCTTCTGCTGCACAACTTTTCTTATACACAGGTATCTTTCAGAGAGCTATTTGGCGAGCAGTCTATACTTGTTGGTGCTTGGTAGTTCTCTCCTTAAGTGTTCAAAATGTCTTGTTTTATACTGCAAAACATTGGTTCATGTCATCGGTCTAATGTCATCAAAACATTAAATTCAAATTCAATTAGATTTTGGTATATGGGGCATAATTTAAACTGATTGGCCAAATTTGAATTTGTTTTTGCTCCATGGCAACTCCAGAGTTTGGTTCAACCACGTGTTACATTTTTTTCTTGCTCAGGAAATTCTGTGCTTTCTGTCAACCCTTGCTAGCTTCCTCTCTCTCTTAAAGGTACAGTACACACCTACACCTTCACAACAAAAATTTCCTAACTCTATTGCATCTACAAAACTGGATAAAACTCTTTTTCAAAATCTATCCAATACTGATCTGATTATTGCTTTCTACAGTTCATGCAGGAATCAGTCGTTTTAAAATCTCTACTAGCATTTTCTTAGGATGCATGTTACAAAGGATAAGTCGATTAGTTTTTCTTCTAATGTAAAGAGAGAATCGGGATTGATACCTTGGAAAATTATCCATTCTCCCTATGTCATGGCCGAATTGCATTTTCCAACAATAAACTGGGTAAAGGTAAAAAGTAGCGTCACTACAGTCTGACCAGACCATAAGGTTGCTCTCTCATTCGGGCCACTGGTAGAAGTTTAACCTAAGGGTCACCACGCCTCAGGCAAGGAGAAAGGTTGAGAAGGAGAGCCCTTTGTGGCAACTTCATCCAGTAGGGGATTTAAAACCACATTGTTAGCATCATTCTGCATTGCAAACCAGCTATCCAGTCAACTGAGCTGAGTCCCAAGCTGGGTATCTCACTCACCTTACTACTCTATGTGAGATTGTACTGTGCCAAAAAGGTTATCTGCCATACCTGACTACAAAACGGCAATACCAACATTTCAAAAGTTATCACTGGCTGTGAAGCTTATTGAAATGTCCTGAGTGTGTGCAATGAACTCTAAAACTGCAAGTTCTTTCAGTATTCTGACAGGATCAAGACAAAGACTGCTGACATTGCAGGAATACAGCAGCTGCTGAGTTCTGTCCTTGGTTAGCAGATAGCAGTTATCTCAGACTGAAACAACACATCATGAAGACATTTATTTAAGAAATGCCATCACTCCATCAATTAATTATGTGACTGAACAAATGACCAGACATTGACATAGGCACCAGAAATTACTAAAGAACACAAGAGCAGTTGAATATGTTTGTGTCTGTGCTCACCAGAATTCAGAAGAATGAGGGGGGATCTGACTGAGTTATACAAAATGCTAAAAGGTGTTAATAAGGTGGACTTTGAACAGATGTTTTCCCTTGTGGGACCATCTTGAACAAGAGGTCATCAATATAGAGTGAGAGAAGATAGGTTCAAAACTGAGATGAGAAAGAAACCACTTCTCTCAGAGGGTTGTTGTGAATTTGTGCAACTCACTGTCCCAGAGGGCAGTGGATGCAGAATCAAAAAACAAATTCAAGACAGAATTAGATAGATTTCTAATAAAAACTGGGATAAAGGGCTCTGGGAAGTAGGCAGCACTCTGGTATTAAAACCAGGATAAGATCAGCTATGTTCATGTTAAATGGTGGAGCAGGATCAGAGGGCTGAATTGCCTATTCCTGCTCTTAATAACTATGCTCCTGTGTTCCAGTACTTAAAACTGCTGTCTCATAGCACCAGGGATCCGGATTTGATTTCATCCTTGGGTAGCAGTCTGTGTGAAACTTTCACATTGCCCCCAGGTCTACCTGAGTCCTCTCTGATGCTCCATTTTCCTCCCACAATCTAAAGACATTCAGGGTAGATCCATCTCCTACACATCAGCCTTAACTCCCTTCCTCCCTTCCCACAACAACAATCGGATCACCCTTGTCCTTGGATTAGTGGTGCTGGAAGAGCACAGCAGTTCAGGCAGCATCCAAGGAGCTTCGAAATCAACGTTTCAGGCAAAAGCCATCCTGATGAAGGGCTTTTGCCCGAAACGTCGATTTCGAAGCTCCTTGGATGCTGCCTGAACTGCTGTGCTCTTCCAGAACCACTAATCCAGAATCTGGTTTCCAGCATCTGCAGTCATTGTTTTTATCTCTTCCTTGTCCTGATCTACCATCCAAACAGCATTCATATCCAAAGGATCATTAACCGCCATTTCTGCCACCTCCAGTAGGATGCCACCACCGGACACACATTTCTCTTATTGGGATAAAAGGTTCTTTGTCAGAATGGCAGCCAGTGCCAGGTGAGGTCCCGCAGGGTTCAGTGTTGGGGCCACAGCTGTTCACTTTATGCATTAATGACCTGGATGAAGGGACTGGGAGCATTCTGGCGAAGTTTGCCGATGATATGAAGTTAGGCGGACAGGCAGGTGGTACTGAGGAGTGGGCAGATTTAGACAGTTTAGGAGAGTGTCCAGGAAATGGCTGATGAAATTCAGCGTGAGCAAATGCGAGGTCTTGCACTTTGGAAAAAAGAATACAGGCACGGACTATTTTTTAAACAGTGAGAAAATTCATAAAGCCAAAGTACGAAGGGATCTGGGAGTGCTTGACCAGGATTCTCTAAAGGTTGATTTGCAGGTTGAGTCCATGATTAAGAAAGCAAATTTAATGTTGTCATTTATCTCAAGAGGATTTGAATGTAAAAGCAGCAATGTGCTTCTGAGACTTTATAAAGATCTAGTTAGGCCCCATTTAGCATACTGAGTCCAGTTTTGGGCCCCACACCTCAGGTAGGACATACTGGCACTGGAGCGTGTCCAGCAGAGATTCACACGGATGATCCCCGGAATGGTAAGCCTAATATACAATGATTGGCTGAGGATCCTGGGATTGTATTCATTAGATTTTAGAAATTTAAGGGGAGATCTAATAGAAACTTACAAGATAATGCATGGCTTAGAAAGGGTGGTTGCAGGGAGGTTGTTTCCATTAGGTGGAGAGACTAGGACCCATGGGCACAGCCTTAAAATTAGAGGGTGTCAATTTAGAAATGAGGAGAGATTTCTTCAGCCAGAGAGTGGTGATCTGCGGAATTCATTACCATGGAGCGCAGTGGAAGCCAGGACGTTGGGTATCTTCAAGGCACAGATTGATAAATTCTTAATCTCGCAACGAATTAGGGGCTACGGGAAGAGTGCGAATAAGTGGAATTGAAATGCCCTTCAGCATGATTAAATGACAGAATGGACTCGATGGACCGAATGACCTTGATTCCACTCTTATGTCTTATGGTCTTATGATCTCTCTCCTCCCTTGTCAAACTTCCACAAAGACTGTTCCCTCCGAGACACCCTAGTCTACTGCCCCTTCACTCCCAACACCTCCCCCACATCTCCATGGCACGACCCCTGCAACCACAGAAGGTGTAACATGTGCCCATCTATATTTTCCTTCCTCAGTATCCAAGGGCCCGAAAATATTTTCTAGATGAATCAGTGTTTTATCTGCACTTCACTCAAACTTGTCTACTGCATTTGCTGCTCATAATGTGGTCTCCTTTACATTGGGGAAATGAAAACAGTCTGGGTGACCACTTCATGGAACACCAAATTCTGTCCACAATAAAGGCCTGAGCTTCCAGTTGTTTACCTCTTCAACACAACACTGTGCTCCCTGGCCAACATCTCTGTTTCAGGCTTACTACAGTGCTCCAAGCAAAGCTCCACACAAGCTAAAAGAGCAACATTTCATTTTCCACTTGAGAACTCTATAGTCTTCTGGACTCAATATCAGTTCAACAATTTTAGGGCTTGAGGCACTTTATCTCATGTCTTACCCCGAACCCCACACACCAGGCCTTGTTATCACATGGTCTGCTATTACAAACAGCCCATTGTTAGCCACCAGTAGTCCCTTTAGTAGCTATTCATTCTTCTGGGCTGATCGTTATCCACGCCTTTGTCTGTTCAATTGTTCTTCTTCCTCTTTGGGGTCTTTTTAAACTTATCATTCACTCCTTACCCTGACACCCCCATCCTACCTCGTGCATAAAAATCAACATTTTCCCAGCTACCATTAGTTCTGTGGAAGAGTCACTTGACCTGAAATATTAACTCTGATTCCTCTCCACAGATGCTGCCAGACCTGTTGAGTTTTTCAGCAATTTCTGTTTTTGTTGCTGAATATGTGCAGGTAAGGTGGATTGGCCATGCTAAATTGCCTCTTAGTGTCCAGGGATGCTAGGTAGATTAGCCATGGTAAATGCAGTGTTACTGGGATGGGGTGGGAGCAGGTCTGGGTGGAATGTTCTTCAGAGAGTCAGTGCACACTAGATGGACCAAATGGCCTTTTTCAACACTGTAGGGATTCAATGGTTGCCACCCAACTGCCTGAATTGATAAACCATTGCTCCTTCATTTTGAACTACCCATACAAATGTTATCATTCTGCAGTGTACAGCATTCCACACATTGGTCACACCTACTAAAAAAAAGCTTTCAGCACTGGTTATTGTTGAAGACATTGCTTTGTGTGATTGGTATTCCTGTGTTCTTGGTAGTTTTGAAAGGCCATCTATTTCAGACCACAGAAAGGCAAAATACTGCAGACTTTCAAACTCTGAAATAAAAGCAAAAAAAACTCTGGAAATGCTCAGCAGGTCCAGCAGGATCTCCAGACAGAGAATCTATGAATGTTTCAGGTCGACAACCTTTCATTGGAATTCAGATTTCAGATCATCCATTGCTTTCTTCAAAAGCTATCTTTGTAATCAATCTTTTCCTCTTAACCATGCTCGCAATTGCAACGTGACTGGCTGGGCTTAATGGAGCATTTTGCTGAGTACTGCTCACACAATAATTTTCTAGGCAGCAGAGAATGAAATGTTTGTAGAAATTGCATAGGCTTTTGAACGGCTCACTTTGTGTTTCATTGAGAATTTCTTTTCATGATGAGCAAATGTGTATTGTCATCACTTTTTACAGACTTTAGTAGAGTGAATAAATACTGTCTTTCTTTTTTGTTTCTCTAACTCAGGGCTTCTAAAATTGGGCGTGGGGATTCCAAATAGGTCATGAATTAAAATTTTAAGATTGTGAGTTGTGAGGCAGAATTGGACGCCATTGAGCTCAGACCAAGTTATAAATCTGTGCTTCTTTTTGTAACAGGCCCCCATTCTCATTGTGTCTCATCCTTGTTCTCACAACAGCCTCCCATCTATTTTACCATTGCCGCTGAAGTGTTGTAACTATTTCAAGAATTCAAATAGGGTCAAAGTGGGAAAAAGTGTGGAAAGCACTGTTCCTTCACGTAATTTATTAGATGTGCCTGCAATTCTTCCCAAACACTCTCAAGCATTTGCAAGACCTTGTTCCAGTTCACTGTTTGATTTTTAAAAATGCATTTAGTTGCTTGGGAGAATCAACATACAGGACTTTGTGACACTTTCCAGAAATTTTTGAGTTATTGGTAAGTGTTGCTTATTGCTCTTTTAAAAGAGCTTTAACTATTATTCAAGACATCGACATTCCTGCCAACTGAAGATTTTACTTCTTAAGTGACCCGGTACCTTTTCAAATAGACTGTGTAGACCCGTTTGCCATGGTGTGCTGTTTAAACTGGCTCAGTTTGCTGAGAAAATGGATGTCAATTGTTAAAAATACACAGCTATCTGCAAGGTCTGTCACTAGATATATCATACCACCCATACTTTTCTGACAAATTATCCATCAATAAGCACTCTGAAGAGATTAATTGTATTGCCTACCTTAGGAACATAGTTCTGTAATAGTCAGAGCTTCCATACAGATGGCTTTACCAACAGACAAGCCATTTCATGTAACTACTTTTCTTCATTGCTCACTCATTAATCCCATATCCTCTTTCCTTCTTCTCTGCGAAAACAGATATGCAAACAGAAAATGTTGGAAATAATCAGCGGGTCAGTCAGTGCTGTCAAGAAAGCAACGCTCATGGGTTGAGTTTTATGGAGTATCATGTTGTCCAACCACTCCAGCTAAAACATTAGTTGAGAGCCTGCCCCTAGCACAGGGTTGCTGTTGTTTGGCTCAGATCCCAAAAGTGAGGGGATTGCGGGCAGGGGCGGGGTGGGGGGGGGGGGGCGGGGGACCTTGCAGAATGCTGCCTTAGAAAGCTGCTAGCGAATCCAATTAGCCAGGAATGCTGGAGTCCCAATAGATGTTCGGTTGAAAATATGGCCACCGTTGACACTACAGGCAGTTCCCAAAGAGGACACATCAATGAGGGGTGGATTGAAGGCAGTTCTGGGGTGTTGCTAGGGCCAGACAGGCAGTCCAAATAAAGGGGAATTTGCAGGGTAGGGGGGAGGTAGGGCACTAGGTTTGAGAGATCACTGGGAATGTTAGAGGAGGGTGCTTCCAATCAACATGAGGCATCCCTCAAAGGAAATCTTGACGCTCCTCTCATGGCTTGAACTTAAGTAAGAACTGTAAGACCTGTTGTTGGTTATAATAGTTAATCTATTAAACTGTGTTGTCAATATAGACTTTGCTTATTTGATGCTATTTATATGAAAGCCTGGTCTGATTACGTCTTATACCCTTGGTGCAGTATATTCTAAATGGATTGCTCTGTGTGATTTAAATTGATTGGAGTTGTCTTCCAATAATTGACTTACATGGCATTTGCAATCCACCAATAGCCAACCATTCATCAACCTGATAAACTTCAATCAGAATGTCGACAAATCATGTCATTACTGCAAACTATGGTTCTGAAGTCAGAATTTGCACTTAGAACAAATATTTACATTTTTGTTCAGCCTCCAAGGTAAAAAAAAACCCAAGGAAAGTGAAAATGACTTGAATGGCAATGTTTAGTCTGGAGAAAGATGATGCTACGCCTGAACAGATAAATTAAGGCAGAGGAGTTTAGGGGGGATAGTTCAGTTGAAGAACTTGGTTCCTATGAAACATCAGTCAGGTGAATCAACCTGTCTGGATTGTTGCATTACTAACTAATACACTCATAAAGCTCAACAGTTTCTGGCAAGACCATATGTTTGTCTGGCAGTCCATCAAGTATCCACACCTTCCACCACTAGTACTTTGTGCAGAAAAAGAAACAGAAATTGCTGGAAAAGCTCAGCAGGTCTCACAACAACTGCAAAGAGAAATCAAAGTCAACAGTTTGGGTCTGGTGACCCTCCCTCAAATCTCCATCTGAGGAGGGGTTACTAGACCCGAAACATTAACTTTGATTTCTCTTTGCAGATGCTGCCAGACCTGCTGAGCTTTTCCAGCAATTTTTGTTTTTGTTTCTGATTTACAGCATCCACAGTTCATTCATTTTTTATTTAGTGCCTTTCAGTGTGTATTACCAAATGGTGCTTTCTAGAAACACACCACGATTTCCCTTGCAATGCCTTCAAACCTGTGACCCCCATCAGCAAGAAGGACAAAGGCCACAAATTACTTTCCAAGTCACACACCATTGAAATTGATATAACTAGCATAACTGACATAGATTACTGTTATTTCATGTGTTTGAGTAGCATTCCGTGAGCATCATGGATGGACCTTCACCAGATAGACTGCAGCAGTTCAAGAGCAAGACTCATCACTACCTTTATCAATGATGGGAAAGAATGGGAATAAGTGCCAACATTGTCAGCAACACACAATCCTTAGAATAAGTATTTCAAGGAAATAAATCTCAGATGGTGGTAACAAAAATGGAGGATGGTGAGGTGGTGAATAGAGCAAAACATATGGAGTAGAAGTGATTGAAGATGAAGATGAGGGTTTAATGCATAGAAATACAGTGGACTAGTACAGCTCTGCAAGGACAGAAGTACAAACACATTGTACATTATTATGTTAGAATGCACTCTAAGTTAATATAAAAATGGATATCCTGTTGAAAAACAACCCTTCTATTTCTTTGAATTTCTCCACAACACGTATTTCATTGACCTCTGCATATATTACAGATTCCCAAGTCAATAAGACTAGATTTGGAATTTGTCCTCAGTCTTCACAGGCAAAAAAAAAATGATGTGAATAATTCATTTAACAGATCTGCCAGTTCCTGGTTCTCAATAATATTTCTGTTCAGCTTTACCCCTTAATTGACTCCAACAGGTCCTTAACATTCTGCCCACTTCATACTTTTTTTCAAGCAGAAAAAACATCTTTAGATTTCTTGAAGCTGCTGGCAATTGACTTTTCATTTGTTATCAATTTCTTTCGAGTACTCATCTTTGTTATTATCAATTTTATTTTAATTTCATTTCCCATTACATTAAGATGCCTTGCATCTGAAATTAATCTTATGCACCCTAGAGTTCCTCTTGACCATTCCGGTCAGTCACTGCTTTCTTGGTCCAGTTATGAATCTTTTTTTCGTTCAAAGGTATGGATGCCCTTTTTATGGCGTCCATTTTAGATTTGAGTCTGCTCTGCCATTCAGTGAGATCATGGCTCAGAGGTGATAATCCTCAACTCCAGTTTCCTGCCTTTTCCCATTCCTTTATCAATAAAAAAACACTCTGTCAGCCTCAGCCTTGAATATATTTAAAAACACAACCTCAACAACCCTCTGCGTTAAAGAATTACAGTTTCACCATCTTCGAAGAGAAAAACTCCTCTTCACCTCTGGCTTAAGTGGGTGATTCCTTACACTAAAATTATGCGTTTTGGTCCTAAACTCTCCCAGAAGGGGTAACAACCTGTTTCCATTTCACCTGGAAGTTCTCTTAGATTCTTACATATTTTAATAAGGCCTCTTATTCTCCTAAACTCTAATAAATATAAGCCCAAACTATTCAATCTCTTATCATGAGAAAATCCTTTCATTCCTAGGATGAACTTAGTGATTCTTCTCTGGAATGCTTCCAATGCCAGTCTGCCTTCCTCAGATAAGGGGGTTAAAATAGTTTGTCGTACTCCAGCTGCATTATGACCATGTCTTGTATATTTTTTAGCAAGACCTCCCTATCTTTATATGCCATTTCCTCTGTAATAAAGGCTAACATTCCCGTTGACTTCCCCATTACCTGCTAAACTTGGATGTCAGCTTTTTGTGATTGATGGAAGATGACTCCCAACCCCTTCTGTTCTCCAGCTTTCTGCAGAATTTCCCCACTTCAATAATATTCAGTTCTTCTATTCTTCCAGTCAAACAATGTGACCTTACATTTTCCCAAATTACATTCCATTTGCCACATTTTGCCCATTCACTTAACTTCTGCAGACTCTTTGTGTCATCCTCACTACCTGATGTCCCATCAGTTTTAATATCATCTGCAAATCTGGCTATTGTGCATTCACTTTCATTGTCCATGTCATTATTAAACATTGTAAATAATCATGGGTCCAGCACCAAACCCTGTGGCACTCCACAAGTTAGAGGTTTCAGCGATACTAAAAATGCTAATTTTATCCCAACTCCAGTCAACATTTTTTCTGGTGCCTTTTACTTGTTGCTGATTTAATTCTCCTTAGATTTCTTAATATATCTCCGGTGCTTCACCTTCCAAAATTAGAAGCATCTTAATCTTATTATTTTTTAGCGTTAACTATGAAAGTAAATTTCACTTCCAATCATAACTTGCATTCTAAATTCTCACTCATTCCAGATTTCTAACAAATTGGTTTGAAGTGTGAATCTAATATGGTACACAGTTCATTCTGGCATCCTGCCATTAGTTTATTTTCTGGGTGCTGTATTACTTCATTTTGATTGTGCCTTGTCTTTCCATTTCACCTTCCAGACATCACCAAACATTTCCCTGCTAATTCTCTGATCTGAAACAACTCACTTTACATATGGTTACCATGAGCAGTTATTAAATACAAGTTCTATCTCTATTACTTTATTTCCCTTCTCATTCCTATTTTTAAACAAATTACCACTGTCTTGTACCATTATATTGTAACGGTTATTTCATTTTAAAAAAAAATAAATCATTTCTTCACAAGGGTTCATAGCTTTATCTTTATAAATTGACTCCAAGTTTGGTTCTATTTTACCTCAAAACGAGTTTCTATGATGCCTGTAATTTGTAAACTGTGTGTACCTCTTATTCCAAGAGGTTGTTTCTCATGCATTTTCCATTTCTATAAAAGCATTGACAACTTTAATGGCTTTTATCCATTTCTGAACTATTTTATATTTCAATTCCTCTTTTGTGAATAACAATCAACTCATATCTATGTATGCCAATGTCACAGCCTTGCTGCAGACTACATCCAGTTTAAATGAGTACCAGTTACTGTTTCATATTCTCTCCAACAGCTTCGTATCTCAGCTATTATATGCAGACTATTCTTCTGAAAGCATTAGTGAAGAGAATGGTATGTCTAGCGCACTGAGACACAGAACTGGAGAATCTATTTAAGCTATATGATGACCTTGAATGCTGTATGTATTCTCTGCCCCATCAACTTACACATTCTAATCTTTCAGGCCACTTCTAAATAGGAATGTTTGATATGATTGGACCCTCTAGGCTGAGCTATCAGGTCTCTTGTTGCCAACACAACCTGGCTTGATGGACTCTGGGAGTTGACTGGTGTAGTTTCTGTTCTAATGATGCTTGAAAAAGAAGACTGATCACACAGCTGGGTCACTGTTCATGCTTTAATGGAGGCCAACAGGTCATGCAGAACATTATAATGGGTAATGAAGCTTCAACTAACCAAAGGAAGGGGGGAGAGCAGAGGGTGGAAGCCAATCTTGGGACAATATTTTGATTCTTTCTAGCCCTGACTCTGGCAATATGTGCTAATAGATTATTTGAATGTGAACATCAAAGAATGGAACACGGGTTAAACTGCACATTTGAGTAAGTGTCTGCAATGACACTTGCCCAGGGACAGTATCATTTATTGAAAGGAACCTACTTAAATTGGCATTGAAGCCAGGTCTTTCATTAAAACTCAAGTTGTGTTATGATGCTGTTTTAACTTGAAAAACTACTTTACTAAATAATAAATCTACAATACATTCAGTCCATCTCTTCTGTGCCAGATATTTGTTAAAACTATCCAAATATTCTAACATTCCTGCTCTTGTTTCAAAGACATGTACTTTCAAGTGTCTAGCAAATTCGAGGTTGCAAGATACTATTGAATCCTCTGCCATTCTTTCATGCAGTAGATCACAAATCTCATTCCATAAATTGTATTCTCCTCACATTTCATCTGTTTCTTTAGCCAGGCACCATAACTCTTTGTCCTCTGGCAAAAATTCTAATTGTGATCTTCATGAATACTATTTAAATGTAGTTGGATTTCTTTGTGTATTATTTGTACACAGGCATAAGGCCATTTGATATAACATATTAAATGTGGAAATTCATTAAAAATTTGAGCTTTTACACTTTCTGTATTAGAGATCCTAAAAGTGTAGTTGCAATAGAAATGTACCACATTATAATGTCCTTAGGTTAGAATTATCAAGGATAAAGATGCAGATTAAAATGATTGCCTGAAAGGTAACAAAAATACATTTAAAAATATCAGATGAACTTATCTATAAAAGATAGAACTTTTAATGTTCTCTGAAGAATGTCATTGAAAGATCACCTAGCTCTAATGTTTTATTCATTTTTTGAAGCTTTAATTTCCCTTAACATATCATGACTGCATTTATAGTGTCAATGTTAACCAATGCAACTATTACATCCATTGTCCTTCAATTGCACCTTTCAGAAAGTGGTATTGACACAAATAAACTGATCCAACACAAAAATAACATATTTCAGACCAATTATGTCTACCAAACAAAATTTCAAAACATTTTTCTTGAATGTTTTTAACTTGTCTATGTTAAGAATTCCAGAAGAACAAATGAAAGTTCTATTTTTGTTGGATTTCCTGTTGAGTGCAGATCGCACACTTCTTAAACTATAAGACAAACTTTAGTTTCACAGTTGGGGCAATGACTTTGGAGGGTACTGCTTAGCCTGCAGATCATGTACTTGCTGCTGACTATTTCATAGACTGAACACAACAATTATGAAGAACTTTACATGCCTGATTGGACAAAGAAGCACAGGTTAGAATGTCCACTTATTAAACAGAACACTTATTAAGCAGAGGACCTTGGTGGTCTCAGTCTAACTGGAATTATACTGCATTTATTGCAAGCTATAGTGACTGGTTAGCTTATTTGACTAGATAACTGGAGCGTAATACAGACTAAGTGTGTGTTCAGTCCCAATACTGATTGGTATAGTTCTATGGTGATATTATTGTGTTAACTATGGTTAATAATCCTTGAACAACAAGTATGCTTCTTGAAGAGAGATTGCAAATTGGTGTGAGACTATGTATTCAGCCAGTCTTGCATTTGGGAATCAAACTGCCACACTTGTGCGAACACAATTGCAAAATTGACTTTCATGAATGCGATTGTTGTGTTCTCTTTTTATTTTTATAAGTGCAGGAAGCATGTCAGAGCAGGGAAGGGAAATCCAGAGACAAGATACCCATGGTTGAATCTTCACATTCAGTAAAGCGTTCAGACTGCAAACAATTTTCTGGTGAATTATTTTGTTATATTATGTGGCAACTTCAACAATTTATAATTTGCTTAGTCTACAGCAGTGACTCTCCTGATTAGCCAGTGGTCCATTTGTTTTTGTCAAGTCTCTTTCAAAGAAAATGACATCATTTCAGCAAAATCCAAGATTTCAAATGGGCATTCTAAGTAAATGAGAAAATTAATTTTCCTTAAATGTTGCTTAATCCTTATTTGATGCATTATCACACAAAAAAGCTAATTTCAAAGCATTAACAAGAGAATAAAATAGACTACTGTCATGTGTGAATTTATTTCAAAGGAGGTTTAGTGGCACCCCCAGGTGGACATCTATTGAATGGTATATTCTCTATAGCCTACCAACTAACCAGCACCAACTTACTAATTCTGTTTGTCAATGTCGGATATTAGTTTTATTTTTAAATGTATTCTTAGGGTGTAGGTGTTGCTATTCCGTCCATAATTTATGTCCATCCTTAGTTGTTCTGAGAAGATAGTGGTAGGCTGTCTGCTTCAAGAGATGTACAGTTTGTTCAGTCACCCAAGACGTAGTTAAGTTGTTAGCATGGGATTAGAGTTACAGATGTGTTAGAACAGTTCAAGTGGCAGGGGATATTAGCAGACAATTGGACAATCTCATGAGGACATTCATATTTCCACATTTTTGAAAGTCTACATTCAACTTTTAAAAATGATTTCTGATCTTTTTAAAACCGAATTCAAATGTCATAGTGGGAAGTGAATTTATGTTTTAGTCAGATTGCTAGCTGTTGCTTATCCAGTCCCATAATCACTAAATGACTGCATCTTTTTGAATATTTGTTAAATGTTCATTGATTCACAATAGCAATGGACATTGGCAAGTTTACATCTGAAACTGTTTTTGGGAAGTAACTAACAATGGTATGAACGTCTGATCAATGTTACTGCATAAATGATTAAAACCTTCCTATCAAATTCTCTCTTACCTAATTTAACAAAGACAATTGGTTCATTTTAAATTGAGTACAACTTCCAATGATGAGGCATACAGATTGCAAACAGATCTCTTGACATGACTAAATTGCCTTTGCACCTGTAAGATTCAGGGCGGTGCAGTGGCTCAGTGGCTAGCACTGCTGCCTCACAGCATCAGGAACCCCAGGTTTGATTCCAGCCTCGGGCGACTGTCTGTGTGGGTTTCCTCCCATAGTCCAAAGATGTGCAGGTCAGGTGAATTGGCTATGCTAAATTGCCTATAGCGATAGGTGCATTAGTAGGGAGTGGACAAATGGGTCTAGGTGGGTTACTCTTTGGAGGGTCAGTATGGGCTTGTTGGGCCGAAGGGCCTGTTTCTGCGCTGTAGGTAATCTAATCCCAAATTATTATGGTGATGCCTAAGGATCAAATTTGGATCTTTCTTGGATCAATCTCTTCCAACTCCAAGTGCAGCATATATCCTGTGTTCATGTTTGAAACTGAGCACAAGGCTTAGAGGCAGTAATAGGCCATTCAGCTCTTCCACCCTGCCTCACAGACAAATGCAAACCAATTTATTCGTCACTTAGAATTAAAATCTCTTCTATGTATCAGCATAATAGCAAAATATGTGGGCATTGGAATGCTGAAATTAAAACAGGAAATGTTGGAGAAAATTAGCTGGTCTAGCAACATAGGATCCCTACAGTGTGGAAAGAGGCCATTCAGCCCATCAAGTTTGCACCAACTCTCTGAAGAACTTCCAACTCAGAACCAACCCTTCCTGTCTGCCCCATCCCTGCAATCCAAGCATTTACTGTCTTATCCACCTGGGTCATTTAGCAAAGCCAATCTTTGGACTGTGGGAGGAAACTGGAGCACCAGGAGGAAAACCACAGAGACACAGGGAGAACATGTAGCAAGGCTGGAATTAGATCCAGGTTCCTGGTGCTGTGAGGTTACTGTGCTAATCACTGAGCCACTGTGCCAAGCACTTGTGGGCAGTGGAACACAGTTGATGTTTTGAGTCCATTATGACTCTTCTGAAAAACTGAAAGGAGTAGGCAAATGCTATTTTTTTTTTAATGCTGCTGACAAGCGGGAGGTGGAATGAGAGGAACTCTCTCACAGCTGGTGACTGTGCCCAGGGCAAAATAAAAAGGAAGTGCTCAAGGTGGGAAAGCCACCATTCATTTTTCAATCCACCCAAGATTATAGGTATTTCCAAGAAATTTAACACTCCTCAGACAGTTTCCAATTATTCACACAACCTTTTCTTTTTGTACTGTGCATCCTCGTGATTAATTCTTTCATCCTCCCCTCATCAAAAATGCAAAAAAACCCTATTTTTCAGCCCCTTTTGTTATGGAAGAAGAGTCACATTGGATTTAAAATGTTAACTTTGCTTCTTTCTCCACAGATGCTGCAAGTCTGATTTTTTATTTTAAAATCTTTGTTATTCTGAAAATAATGAAATAGACAGTGGCTAATTGTTTTTAGAACAGATTACTTACAGTGTGGAAACAGGCCCTTCGGCCCAAACAAGTCCACACCGACCCGCAACCCGCCCAGACCCATTCCCCTACACCTAACACTACGGGCAATTTAACATGGCCAATTCACCTAACCTGCACATTTTTGGATTGTGGGAGGAAACCCACACAGACACGGGGAGAATGTGCAAACTCCACACAGAGAGTCGCCTGAGGCGGGAATTGAACCCAGGTCTCTGGCGCTGTGAGGCAGCAGTGCTAACCACTGTGCCACCCACACGCCACTGTGCCACCGTGTTCTATGTTCTATCTCCTAATTCAGTATCCAGTAAGAGAAAAGAAATACATGATAACTTATTAGATGTAGACCTCTAAGAGCTGAAAACAAAGGAATACGCGAGATGGGAATTGAAGTATCATAGGCCTAGATTTTCCTACTGTTTTCTGTCAAAACATTGGTGGATTTGAGGACAGTGAGGCTGAAAACTTTCTGGAGAATATCCTTTCATCCTCCTATATGTTGCACAAGTCAGCCATGCCACTACTCATCATGTTACCATTGCTCAACGTAAAGTAGATTTACTGCTACCATCCCCTTTCAGAATAGGATCCACTGGCTTTCTTGTTCCAGTGTGATAGAGGCAAAACCATTAGGGAGTCTGCCAAGAAGAGGCTATTGTCTTGAACGAGATGTGGCTCATTACCTGATAGCAGCCATGTACAAGTTACACTGATGTGACAGATATTATTCAAGAAATAATGAGAAATTATATGCCTTACTCCTTCAAAATCCTAAACTGTCATCCCTACAAACCCATGTTATCATAACAAATAATCCTCAGCAATAACCCTGTCAGAAGCTTACATTATTATAAAACACTGTATTCCCTCCATTTCCTATTCTCTGGATGTAGTAGCAGGCAGGAGTAGTAGTCATTTTACAGTGAGAAGCAAATCATAATAATAAGTAGCTACATGTCTCCTATGATTTGTATCATTTGCATGTTGGACTCAAGGGAAGCTTGTTAGGACCAAGCACTCAGTGTGTGAAGGACAGGCAAGAGGAGAAAAATATAATTTTTCAAAAGTATGCTTTGTGCAAAAGTTCATAAAGTACAATCCAAACATTAACTATCACGAATTACGTGATTCATTGTCATTAAGAACTTGTGAATAGCTTGTTCTTTAAAGGTTTGAAAGAGAAGAAAATTGCTGTATGATATATAAATATCATTTCATTTAAACATATTTTTCTTTTCTTTTAATTGGACAATTAGGCTTTGAAAGCAATCGGCCAGTTTGGTAAACAATAAAAAGAGCAGAAATGCAATTACATTTCATGGGAACTGCTAAAAAGTATTTTAATTAAAACTGATACAGTTGAAAATAAAAGCTATAAAACATTATAGTGAATTGTATGTAGCAATGTGAACTTACAGTTACATTAATTAGAGTAGTAAGCTAGTGAGGAATCAGAAGGAATGCTAACTCCTACAATTTACTTATGGATTTCAAAAGTTGCTTGGGAGAAATGTTAGCTGCAGTATTATTTTTTCTTTAAATGTTCGCATTTCATGAGGCAATTCCAAAAGAGCAAAGTACCTATTTGATTGAGTAATTTGGGAAAAACCATTACCTCTTGTTGGACTCTCGGAGATGAAGGATCATCAATTTAATATCATCGTTAAGAGGCTAAGAGAGGCTCAAAGGCTTTTCTTTACGTAGAGGTCGTTGGAGTGTGGAACACTGCCAAGAAGAATTTTGACAGCAGGTGCTTCGCTTGTGTTAAAACAAAATTAGTCAAATAGTTGAAGTGGAGGGAAGTTCAAGGCTCTCACGATGGAGTGAGGAAGTCAGATTAGAATTATGAATATATAAATTGCTCTTGCAATGTGTTGGATTTTGAAAGATGGTCTTTGTCTGTGCTGTGAACTACTATGTTTAAATTTCCTATGTGTAACAGTCCCTTATGAAGCTGAGGGGCTCTGGCACAGTTGTCGGCAGGTGTGAACATTAAAGCAGATCACCGTAAAACTTGAAATTCAGAAGTTGTCATTAATATCTCAAATTGAGGCAAACTTATATCTTCCGAATGAGGTCATTATAGATATTTAAGGTGTAAAATGTATACCACGTATTACAAGCCTCTGAAATGTATTGTGAAACAAAACTTGTAATTTAAGTCCTATGATCAATTGAAGTCAAAAGAAATAAAGGGTTGCCATAAACTAAATAAAGCTACTTCCTGATCTCCATCAATATGTTTGGAAATAAAGCTTGCAATATGTTTCAAGGACACAACATATCTTGGGGTTCAGATGACATTGATAAACTACTTCAGTGCCACTTTTGAGGTTTATGATTTCAGGAGACTGCCTCCCTATATTGTTGCCAAGTAACAGTCCTTCTGTCATTCTGCATACCTGTACGTAGAACAACAGTATCAAGATTTCCTGATGGATTCACACAATGTTAACAATCTATTTAATGGAGCAAGCAATAAAGGCTGCTTCAATGGCAGTGTTTCATCCACATGCACACAAAAACGGAAAGAAATTCCATGCCAGAATAAGATAGATGAATATCATTAGTGGACTTGAGGGAGTTCAATACTGTTCATTTGAGGATAGTGGTGTGGTATTAAGAATTAGCCCTATCAAGCTCAATCTACATAATTACTGTCAAATTGTTAGAAATATATTCCCACATATACACTATCACTTAATGCTGTTTTGGCTAAATCAAAAGTTGAAGTCTAAAAATCAGAGAGTAATAGAGGCATACAGCATTGAATCAGACCCCTCAGGTCAACTAGTCCTACTATGTTCCCAAACTAAACCAGCCCCATTTGCCTGTGCTTGGCTCATATCCTCCAAACCTTTACTCTTCATGTATTTGTCCAAATGACTTTTAAATGTTGTAACCATACCCGCATCCACCACTTCCCCTCCAGTTCATTCCAGAGACGAATCACTGTCTGTGTAAAAATGATCCCCTTATGTTCTTTTTAAAACATTCCAACCTCATTTAAAAATATGTCCCCTAGTTTGTAATTCACCTATCCCAGGGAAAAGATACTTATTATTCACCTTATATGGGCTCCTCCTAGTTAAATATCACACAACAACAGGTTATAGCCTAACAGGTTTATTTGGAAACACTAACTTTCGAAGCACTGCTCCTTCATCAGGTGATTGTCAGGTGATGAAGGAGCAGCGCTCTGAAAGCTAGTGTTCCCAAATAAACATGTTGGGCTATAACCTGGTGTTGTGTGATTTTTAACTTTGTCGACCCTAGTCCAAAATCAGCACCTCCAAGTCATATGCTCCTCATGATTGTATAGGCCTCTATATGGTCACCCCACAGCCTCCTATGCTCCAAGGAAAATAGTTCCAGGCAATTCCATCTATTTTTATAATTCAAATCCTCCAGTCCAGGCAACATTTTAGTAAATCTTTGCTGAAACCTCTCTAGTTTAATAATATCCTTCCGCTTACAGGGTGAGTGGAACTGCACACAATACTCCAGAAGAGACCTCATCAACATCCTGTACAACTTCAACTTTGATATTCCAAATTCTACACGCAAAGCTCTGAGCAATGAAGACAAGCATGCTAAATGTGTTCTTCACCTCCCTTTTTATCTGTGATGCAAACTTCAAAGAATTTTGTACCTGAATCCCTGGATCTCTCTGTTCTACAACACTACTCAGGGCCCTAACATTTAATTGTATACGTCCTGCCCATTTTTATTTTACAAAATGCAAAATCTTCCGTTTACCTAAATTAAACTCCATCTGCCACTCTTCAGACCATTGATCTAATTGATTAAGAACTCATTGGAATCTTTGCTAACCTTTTTTACTAACCATTGTACAACCAATTTTGGTAGGCGAAAGTGAGGACTGCAGATGCTGGCGATCTGAATCGAGATTAGTGTGGTGCTCGAAAAGCACCGGGCATCAGGCAGCATCTGAGGAGCAGGAAAATCGACATTTCGAGCAAAAGCCCTTCATCAGGATGTATGAAAAAGCCTGATGAAAGGCTTTTGCTCGAAAGAACAATTTTCTTGCTCCTCGGATGCTGCCTGACCAAACAATTTTGGTGTCATCCACAAACTTATTAACTGTGCCTCCGAGGGTGGCATGATGGCTCAGTGGTTAGCACTGCTGCCTCACAGCACCAGGGTCCCAGGTTCGATTCCAGCCTTGGGCGACTGTCTGTGTGGAGTTTGCATATTCTCCCGGTGTCTGTGTGGATTTCCTCTGGGCAGTACGGTGGCAGTGGGTGGCACAGTGGCCAGCACTGCTGCCTCACAGTTCCAGAGACCTGGGTTCAATTCCTGCCTCAGGCAACTGTCTGTGTGGAGTTTGCACATTCTCCCCGTGTCTGCGTGGGTTTGCTCTGGTTTCCTCCCACAGTCCAAAAATGTGCAGGTTAGGTGAATTGGCTATGCTAAATTGCCTGGAGAAAGTGAGGACTGCAGATGCTGGAGATCAGAGCTGAAAATGTGTTGCTGGAAAAGCGCAGCAGGTCAGGCAGCATCCAAGGAACAGGAGAATCGACGTTTCGGGCATAAGTTCTTCTTCAGGAATGAGGAAAGTGTGTCCAGCAGGCTAAGATAAAAGGTAGGGAGGAGGGACTCGGGGGAGGGGCGTTGGAAATGCGATAGGTGGAAGGAAGTCAAGGTGAGGGTGATAGGCCAGAGTGGGGTGTGGGCGGAGAGGTCAGGAAGAAGAGTGCAGGTTAGGAAGGCAGTGCTGAGTTTGAGGGATTTGACTGAGACAAGGTGGGGGGAGGGGAAATGAGGAAACTGGAGAAATCTGAGTTCATCCCTTGTGGTTGGAGGGTTCCTAGGCGGAAGATGAGGTGCTCTTCCTCCAACCGTTGTGTTGCTATGGTCTGGCGATGGAGGAGTCCAAGGACCTGCATGTCCTTGGTGGAGTGGGAGGGGGAGTTGAAGTGTTGATCCACGGGGTGGTTGGTTGGTTGGTCCGGGTGTCCCAGAGGTGTTCTCTGAAACGTTCCGCAAGTAGGCGGCCTGTCTCCCCAATATAGAGGAGGCCACATTGGGTGCAGCGGATGCAATAGATGGTGTGTGTGGAGGTGCAGGTGAATTTGTGGCGGATATAGAAGTATCCCTTGGGGCCTTGGAGGGAAGTAAGGGAGGAGGTGTGGGCGCAAGTTTTGCATTTCTTGCGGTTGCAGGGGAAGGTGCCGGGAGTGGAGGTTGGGTTGGTGGGGGGTGTGGACCTGCTCCCAGGAGGACCAGTTCCAAATCCGTACAACCCAGATGGCCTCCTTCTTCAAGGACCGCAATTTCCCCCCAGACGTTGTCGACGATGCCCTCCACCGCATCTCTTCCACTTCCCGCTTCTCCGCCCTGGAGCCCCGCCCCTCCAACCGCCACCAGGACAGAACCCCACTGGTCCTCACCTACCACCCCACCAACCTCCATGTACAGCGTATCAACTGCCGTCATTTCCGTCACCTCCAAACGGACCCCACCACCAGGGATATATTTCCCTCCCCTCCCCTATCAGCGTTTCAAAAAGACCACTCCCTCCGTGACTCCCTCATCAGACCAAAGCAACATGACGGTTGGAGGAAGAGCGCCTCATCTTCCGCCTAGGAACCCTCCAACCACAAGGGATGAACTCAGATTTCTCCAGTTTCCTCATTTCCCCTCCCCCCACCTTGTCTCAGTTAAATCCCTCAAACTCAGCACTGCCTTCCTAACCTGCAATCTTCTTCCTGACCTCTCCGCCCCCACCCCACTCCGGTCTATCACCCTCACCTTGACTTCCTTCCACCTATCGCATTTCCAACGCCCCTCCCCCAAGTCCCTCCTCCCTACCTTTTATCTTAGCCTGCTGGACACACTGTCCTCATTCCTGAAGAAGGGCTTATGCCCGAAACGTCGATTCTCCTGTTCCTTGGATGCTGCCTGACCTGCTGCGCTTTTCCAGCAACACATTTTCAGCTATGCTAAATTACCTGTAGTGTTAGGTCTAGGGGTAAATGTAGGGGAATGGACCTGGGTAGGTTGCTCTTCGGAGGGTTGGTGTGGACTTGTTTGGCCGAAGGGCCTATTTCCACGCTTTGGGAATCTAATCTATTCTCATCCAAACCATTTATAATAATGACAAACAAATGTAAACCCAGGACCAAACTCTGTGGAACACCGCTGGTCATGGACCTCCAGTCCAACAAACAACGCTCCAGCACTACCCTTGTCTCCTACCATTGAGCCAATTTTATATCCAATTGGTTTCATATGCATTTATTTTTACAGTGCCAATATTTAATTGTAACTGATAATGAGCTACCTTCTTATTGACACGTTGCAGTGAAGATACTTTGATAAAGGTTTGCGGCAGAGAATTCCACGATTTTAATCAAGGCTGATGATTATTGATATTAATTTAGCTGCAAATTTCCATCCTGTGTGATATTGAGTTGGAGTACACCCATACAGTTCTGCCCTTGTTCTTTTAAGTAGAGGATGATGTGCTATCAAAGGAGCATTTGTGAGTCGTTGTGTTACATCTTCCAGTTTGTACAGAGTTGCCACTGTGCGTCATTAGTGGAGGTTGTGAATGCCTAGAGGGCAGTTAAGGGTTAAACCACATTGCTGTGGGTCTGCAGTCACATGTAGGCCAGACCAAGGAAGGATGGCAGTTTCCTTCCCTAAAGTGCATTAGTGACACAGATAGGTTTTTCCCAACAATTGGCATCATTAGATTCAATTCAAGATTTGTACCACATTCAAATTCTACCATCTGCCATAGAGGGATTTGAATCTGGATCCTCAGAATATTACCTGGATCGTTAGGCCAAAGGGCCTGTTTCCACACTGTAGGGAATCTCTCAATGAACAGTCCATTGACAGTGTGCTAGTTCATCACCTTCCCTGGATGCTACCGTGAAGAACTGAAGTAGTTGAGCCCCAACACTTGTAACTATCTCGGGCCACTTGAGAATTTCCCCCTTGATACCCATTGCCTTTCTGTTTTGCTGAGGTATCATACTTCTAAAGTTCATTAAAATTCCATTCTTGTCAAGTTATTCATTCTTCACCTTTGGAATTCAAATACTTATTCCACATTTGGACCAAGACTACAATCAGGTCTAAATATTGATATAAGACCTGATTTAATGGTTCTGGTACAACCAAGCATCAAAAAGCAGGTAAGTATTAGGCACTGCTTATTGGCATTGTCAGTTACACCTTCCATTACTTTGCTGATGATTTGGAATAAGGTATGGATTCAGTTTATTGTTGTTCTTTCCATGGAGCAAATGAACCTGCATTACTTTTGCACTGTTGTACAAATGTCTCGTGTTTTAGCTCTATCAGAATAACTTGGGTCAAGGCACAGCTGGTTGTGGTGCATTCCATTGATACAGAATTGGAAATGAATTATTTTTTAATTCAACAGGAGAACAGTAGCACCTCGTACTTATATCGTACTTAACATAGCATAACATATCCAGCTGCTTCACATAGTCAATGAAAGAAAAAAAAACACAGAACGTGAGATTGGAGCACTGAAAGTCATAGTCATAGAGGTATACAGCACAGAAATAGACCCTTCGGTTCAACTTGTCTATGACGACCAAATATCCCAACCTAATCTAGTTCCACCTGCCAGCACCCGGCCTATATCCTTCCAAACCCTTCCTATTCATATACCCATCCAGATGACTTTTAACTGTTGCAATTGTACTAGCCTCCACTACATCCACTGGCAGCTCATTCCATACATGTACCACCCTCTGCGTGAAAAAGTTGCCCCTTAGGTCTCTTTTATATCTTTCCCCTCTCACCCTAAACCTATGCCCTCATGTCTGGACTCCCCAGCCCCAGGGAAAAGACTTTGCCCATTTACCCTATCCATCCCCCTCATAATTTTATAAACATCTATAAGGTCACCTCTCAGCCTCCAATGCTCCAGGGAAAACAGCCCCAACCTGTTCAGCCTCTCCCTATAGCTCAAATCCTCCAACCCTTGCAACATCCTTGTAAATCTTTTCTGAACCCTTTCAAGTTTCGCTACATCTTTCTGAAAGGAAGGAGACCAGAATTGCATGCAATATTCCAACAGTGGCCTAACCAATGAACTGTACAGCCGCAACATGACCTCCCAACTCCTGTACTCAATACTCTGACCAATAAAGAAAAGCATTCCAAATGCCTTCTTCACTATCCTATCTACCTGTGACTCCATTTTCAAGGAGTTTTGAACCTGCACTGCAAGGTCTCTTTGTTTAGCAACACTCCCTAGGACCTTACCATTAAGTGTAGAAGTCCTGCTAAGATTTGCTTTCCCAAAATGCAGCACCTCGCATTTATCCGAATTAAACTCCACCTGCCACTTCTCAGCTCATTGGCCCATCTGGTCCAGATCCTGTTGTAATCTGAGGTAATCCTCTTCGCTGTCCATTATACCTCCAATTTTGGTGTCATCTGCAAACTTACGAACTGTACCTCTTATGCTCACATCAAAATCATTTATGTAAATGACAAAAAGTAGAGGGACCAGCACTGATCCTTGTGGCACTCCACTGGTCACAGGTCTCCAGTCTGAAAAACAACCCTCCACCACCGCCCTCTGTCTTCTACCTTTGAGCCAGTTCTGTATCCAAATGGCTTGTCCTCCCTGTATTCTGTGAGATCTAACCTTGCTAATCAGTCTCCCATGGGGAACCTTGTCAAACGCCTTACTGAAGTCCATATAGATCACATCTACTGCTCTGCCCTCATCAATCCTCTTTGTTACTTCTTCAAATAACTCAATCAAGTTTGTGAGACATGATTTCCCATGCAGAAAGCCATGTTGACTATCCCTAATCAGTCCATGCCTTTCCAAATACATGTACATCCTGTCCCTCAGGATTCCCTCCGCCAAAGCATGATGAGTATTTCTACAGCAGAAGATCCAAGGCAGGGGCAAAGCCAGGCATTGGTACAGAGCCTGAAATAGGCGGTCTTCGTGATGGTGTTTAGAAGGAAACTGCATTATTTTCTTTGAAAATGTTGATTTTAAAGATTGCAAATTAAACATAGCATTTGAGGAGTCACAATGGTTCAACAGATTAATATGTTTTCCTTTCACCACTTTGACATGGCTTTCAATCAGCTCAGGCTTGTGGGAGGCAAGTTTTGTTTTGCTTTGATGGTTAGATAAAATGGGTTTAGACAGCATTAGTGCTGTGAACATGAGAGTGCTGATTTAATGTTGGGTTCAACGCAAGTTGCTGAGGCAGTACAGAGATAGTTTTACTTCTTTTTGGCATGTTTTTTTAAGTTTAATTTGCAAGTCAATCCTGTTGTTCTGATACAATGATATGTATTTTTTAGCCTTTTCTATTATTTAATAATGTATTGAAATATGTAACAGATAAGTAATGATAGCAATATTAATTAAAACTTTCCTGACTTAAAAAGCTGATGACTTCTTTATTAGAATCAAGACATTTTGCAGCATAAGGGAAGGCTATCATTCTGGCCATCACGCTGTCCTGCCTCTTTGAAATGTTCGCACCAACATTATTTATATTTTGTGATTTAATATTCATGGCCTTTCCTTTAGACAAGAAGTATTTCAGCATCTGTTTCTATTATTGTTTCTGGGCAGTCAAACAAATTGCCATCAGACCTGTAGGAGTCGCAGCAGAAATAGGCCATTCAGCCCATCAAGGGGCTAGATTAGAGTGGTGCTGGAAAAGCACAGCAGGTCAGGCAGCATCCGAGGAGCAGGAAAATCGACATTTCGGGCAAAAGCCTTTCATCAGGAAAAGGCAGGGTGCCTGCAGAGTGGAGAAATAAATGAGAGGAGGTGGGGGTGGGGAGAAAGTAGCACCGAGTACAATAGGTGATTGGGGGTGGGGAAGGAGGTGATAGGTCAGAAGGAGTTTTCCTCATTTCCCCTTCCCCCACCTCACCCCAGTTCCAACCTTCCAGCTTAGCACCGTCCCCATGACATGTCCTACCTGCCTATCTTCCTTTCCACCAATTGACTCCACCCTCCTATCTGACCTATCACCTCCATCCCCACCCCCATTCACCCATTGTACCCTTTGCTACTTTCCTCCATCCTCCTCTCTGACCTATCACCTCCATCCCCACTCCCATTCACCTATTATACTCTATGCTACTTTCTCCCCACATCCACCCCCCTCTCATTTATCTCTCCACTCTGCAGGCACCCTGCCTCTATTCCTGATGAAGGGCGTTTGCCCGAAACGTCGATGTTCCTGCTCCTCGGATGCTGCCTGACCTGCTGTGCTTTTCCAGCACCACTCTAATCTGGACTCTGGTTTCCATCATCTGCAGTCCTTGTTTTTACCCATTCAGCCTATCAAGTTTGCTTCACCATTCAGTGAGATCGTGGCTGATCTGATAATTCTCAACTCCACTTCCTTTTCCCTACCACCCTCATTTTCCTTATTGATTAGGAATCTGGCTTTCTCAACCTTGAAAGTACATTTTTGCCCTCTGCAGTAAAGAACACCACCATTTCATTAGCCTGAGAGGGAAAGAACTCTGTCTCATCTGTTTTAAATGTGGGATCCCTTAAGCTGAGGTTATACCCTTTGGTCCTAGACTCTCCCTCAAGAGACAATCTTCTGCATCTTTTTAAGAATTCCTAAGAATTGTCTCTGTTTCCATAAGGTCACCTCTTATTCTTGAAAATGACAAGTATACCCTCGACCTATTCAACCTCTCATCATAGACAGTCCCTCCATACCTAGTGCCAGTCCAGTGAACCTTCTCTGGACTGCTTCAAATGGCAGAATATCATTCCTCAGATAAGCGGCCCAAAATTATTCATAGCATTTCAGCTGTTGCCTGACTAATCCCTGGATTAATTTTAGTAAAACCTTTCCATTTTTATACTCCATTCTCTTTGAAATAAAGGCTAACATAACATTTGCCTTCCCATAATGGTCTGAACTTGGATGCTAGCTTTTTGTGATTCAAAGAAGAGAACACCCAAGTGCCTCCGCTCTGTAGTTTTCTGCAGCATTTCCTGATTTAAATAATAATCAGCACTTCCATTCTTCCTGTCAAAGTGCATAACCTCACATTTTCCCACATTATATTCCATCTGCCAAGTTTCTGCTGACTTGCTTAACCTGTTTGTATCCTTCTGCAGACTCTGTGATATCCTCACCATTTGCCTTTCTACTCTTTTTTTTATGTCCTCTGCAAGTTTCCAAGTCATTAACATATATTATAAACAATTGTGGACCAGTATTGATCCCAGTGGCACTCCATTACCATCCTGGAAATGCCACCCTTATCCCAACTCTGTCTTCCAGTAGTTAACCAATCTACCATCCATGTTAGTATACCACCCTCAATATCATGTTTTCCCCCTATCGTATTGATTAGCCTGTTGTGTGACACCTTATCAATTCCTCTGAAAACCTAATATTACATCTCCCTTTATGTATCCTACTTATTGTCACCTCATGGACATGATATTTTCTCATGAAGCCATGGTGACTCTGCTTTATCATGTTATCATAGAAATCCTGCCGTGTGGAAGCAGAAGCAGGCCATTTGGCCCATCAAGTCCACACCAACCCTCTGAAAAGCATCCCACCAAACCTGTGCCTTAGTCTGTAACTCCTGCATTTCCCATGGCTAATCCACCAAGCCTGCACCCCCCTGGACACTATGAGTGATTTAGCATGGCCTAACGTGCACATCTTTGGACTACGGGAGGAAGCTACAACACCCAGAGGAAACCTGCACAGACACGGGGAGAATGTCCAAACTCCACACAGACTTGCCCAAAGGTGGAATTGAACCTGAGTACCTAGTGCTGTGGGGCAGTAGTGCTAATCCCAGAGCCACCATGCCACCCATCTTATGTATTTCTAAATGCTCTGCTATTACATTCTTTACAACGGACTGTAACATAACTGGCCTACAATTATCTGTTTCTTTTTCCTACACTTTCTGGAATAATTGTTTTATGTGGGTATCTTTCCAATTTTCTGGGAATTATCCAGAATTTTAAAATTCTTTGCTTTTGCTTTTGGTTATTATATATAGAAACAATGCCATTTAATGCATAAACTTGGAAATATATCACCATTCCTTCTGTGTTAGTAGGTCAAAATCCTGGAATTTCCTCCCTAATGGCATTGTGGGTCTACTGACATTCCTGAAGAAGGGTTATACCCGAAATGTTGACTTCTCCACCTACTAATGCAGTCTGGCTACCTCTGCTCTCCCAGCCTTCTGCTTGTCCACATTAAATGGACTGCAGCAGTTCAGAAAGGCAGCTCACCATCACCTTCTCAAGGGCAACCAGGGATAGGCAATAAATGCTGGTCCAGCCAGTGACGCCCACATCCCACAGGTGAATAAAAGCGGTTATTTCAATTTTATGCATTTTAAGTTATTGATTCAATTGACAAGTGGAATTTTCTTTTCTTGCTTTGCATTATCAAAAAGATCTCAAAGATCACCTAACAAGCTTCCTTGTTCTGATGAAAAGACCTTTATTTTCTTGTCTCGTCTGACTTTATAATGAAAGCTGATTGTTCTTGGGCTTTTCCTAATTACTCTCATTTGACCTTTTCGCTCCAGCCATGTGGCATTTGCCCCAAAATTACTCACAGCTGGAATTATTTGAATTGACAACAATGGAAAAAGATGGGTAAATGGAGAAAGTAGGTTAGGGATTGGGAAGTATTTTCAGGGATGTATTTAGCAGCTTGGTGATGGCTTGGAAAAGTAAAGTTGACATTATTTGAATGAAATCCAATGACTATATCAATGTGTGCTTGCATCAGAAAAGTCAGGGACGTCTTTCTCAGTTGTGTCGGGGAACAAGAGATCAAACACAGTAAATATCATAGGAGAAAGATAGGAAAGTGTTTATGATCAAGGACTTATCCCCCTGAATCTTTGATTCTCCTGCTCCTCGGATGCTGCCTGACCTGCTGTGCTTTTCCAGCATCACACTCTCAACTTTGATCTCCAGCATCTGCAGTCCTCACTTTCTCCTCTCCAGTGGTAATGTTACCATTCTAACAATCCAGAGGCCCAGGCTAATGCTCTGATGATATTGGCTCAAATGTCACCATGGCAGTGAGCAAATTTGAAATCATTCATAAATCTGGTAGTAAAAGCTAGACTAAGTAATGAGGACCATTAAATAACATTGATGTTGTAGATACATCTCGTTCACTAATGCCCTTGAGAGAAGGAAATCTGATATGCTTTTCTGATCTATCTTACATATAAGATAGATCACATCAGTGGGGATTGATTCTTAACAGCCCTTTATCATAACTTAACAAGCCACTCAGTTCAAGAATGATTAGGAATGGGCAACAATCCCTGTCAATCACATCCTAGGAAAGAAGAAAAGAAAAATAAATTGTTTGCTTTTATTTGTTGATAGTGGACGAAGGGAGAACCCAAGTGAGTCCAGATGACATGAAGGCTTGAAATGGAGAAATCCAAGAGCTGTCTGAACTGTGTGTTTGAGGTGACAGAGGAAAATGGGAGGGCAAAGAATGCTTGGGTGACACAGTGGCACAATAGTTAACACCGCTTCCTCACAGCAGCAAGGACCTGGGTTTGATTCCAGCCTTGGGCAAATGTCTGTGTGGAGCTTGTACATGCTCCTCCTTTCTGCTGGGTACTCTGGTTTCCCACACAGGTAAAAGATGGACAGCTGAGGTGGATTGGCCATGAGAAATTATTCTGTAATCTCCAGAGTAGTCACGGTAAATGTTGACTTACTGAGATCGTGTTGGGGGTAGGATGCTCTTTAGAGGATCAGTGTGGACTTGATGTAATGAAATATAAAAAAAAGAGTTGAAATTTAGGAATCATTTTAGTTAAAATGGCATACAGGTGATAATCCTTAATGTTATTGATTTTGTAGGACAAAGCATTAGCTGAAGTAAATAATTCTAGGTCAAATATTAACTATTGGTAAAGCTAATATCAGCTTTATCAGCAAATTGGTAAATATCAGCTGTATACCTGATTCAGAAGAAAATTAGATGAAAGCAAGAAGTAGACATGGAATAATGCAGCTGAGATCACAATAGCTAAGTGTTATAGGTGCTGAAAATCTAAAATTGCTAGAATATTCAACTTTTCCCCAGGATGGGAAAGGTTTAGACGGCATAGGTTTAAGGTGAGAGGAGAAAGATTTTAAAAGTACATGAGGGACAACATCTTCATGCAGAGAATGGTGCATATGTGGAATGGGCTGCCAGAAAAAAGTGGTTGAGGCAGGTCCAATAGAAACATCTAAAAAACAGTTGGATAAGAACATGGATGGGAAGGGTTTCAAGGGATATGGATCAAATGCAGGCAATTGGAACTTGCTGAGTGGGCCCATGGTCAGCATGCACCATGTTTCCATGTTGTATTATTCTATGATTCTATGGTTTGGCAGCCCTTGAATGATAATATTTCAGGTCAAGGATATCTCTTCAGGGAGTTGTGAAGAAACTTCTGAAACATGAGTCTGAATTTTCATACTCAACCTTCATGCTGTTCTAGTTTGTTGTAATGAAGAAAGTAAGTACCTCTAGTTTTCGTCCTTCACACCCCATTACCTACCATGTCAAGCATCTCCACCCATCCCCAACTTTCTCATGTCCCCATGCCAGGCAATGCCTCTTACCAATTCCCTTGACATCTTGTTCCCCACTTAATGGACGATGATGTTCCCCCGACCCCAATCACCCCTTATGTCTCCCATGCAAAGCTATGGCAGTTACATGTTGAATGACCCACTGTATGCTGTACAGAATCAATTATCCCTTTGGTGAAAGTAGGATGAATAAACAAAAATGTTGCCAAAAATGACAGTCATTTATTCCTCACTGTGCAGCATGTTATAATGATTTTAAGTAATTGCAATTTCTGTTATTGATGCACTTTTCCCATGTAGCAAAGTGACTACACTTCACACGATGGCATATTACAAATTAATATCTGTTGTAAAGCCTTTCTTCACACAATATTGTCAGTTTAGGGCTCATTGATTCTATACAGTGCATAGTGGGTCGATCTGCATGGTGTCATAGTCTGGCATAGGTGCCTGAGGGGTGTTTGACTATGTGGAAGCTAATGTGCGACATAAGGGTCCAAGAGAGATATTGCCTGTGTTACACCTCAATGGGGCACAGCACTGAAAATTGTGTCTTGCTATCCATGGCATCATCATAAAAATTTAAAGATTTATAAATGCAATTAAAATTCCTAAATTTAACTGTCTTTTATTTAGGTTGAAAAAAACACATTAACTATGTTTCTGCACTTAACAAGAATTGCTATATATTACAAATGAATAAATCCTAGCTACTGGTAAACAATTAATAGAATTCCACAGTGTAGAAACAGCCCATTTGGCCCACTGAGTTCACACCAACCCTCCAAAGACCATCCCACCTGTCCCTGTCATTTCCCTTGGCTAACCTACCTAACATGGTTAAAAAATTACACAACACCAGGTTACAGTCCAACAGGTTTATTGGAAGTACTTGCTTTCAATTTGCTGCCTCTTCATCAGGTGGTTGTGGAGCAGAATTTATAGCAAAAGGGTTACAGTGTCACAGAGTTGTAATGATATATTAAACAAACTTAGATTAAGTCTGGCATCGTTTAGATGAGATATGCTGGTTTAGACTCTTTAATACAAAAATTCGAGAACTTCTTTTCAGTTACATTCTCAAGGTGGCTTCAGTTTATCTAACAACAGGTAATATCTTCGCTCAGACAATGCATGAAAGGTGTGAACTTAAAGTCTGTCCCAATATTGAGTCAGTTTTATTTCTAAAGTGGGACTTACAACCGATTACATGATTTATGCAGTTTTTGAGCAAAATAAAATGCAATTCTGCAAATACAGATCCACCCCATACATTTGTATGTGTGCTCATGCAGGAGAGACAGAGTGGATGTGTGTATGTGAATGTGTGCATATGGATGTGCATCACACTCACACACATACTTGACCAAGCTTACACACACACATACACAAGCTCTTTCACATGTACACACACCTATATGCCTAAACCAGCATATCCCAGCCTAAACGATGCCAGACTTAATCTAAGTTTGTTTAATATATCATTCCAACTCTGTGACACTGTAACCATTTTGCTATAAATTCTGTATCTTCTGGTCCTGCTCCACTACTTGACGAAGAGGCAACACCTTGAAAGCTAATGCTTCCAAATAAACCTGGTGGACTATAACCTTTGTCCATACCAGGCCAACACCAGCATCTCCAAATCATGACTATCTAACTTGGATATCTTTAGACAGTGGGAGGAAACCAGAGCACCCAGAGGAAAGCTACACAGACAAGGGAAGAATGTGGAAACTCCATGTGGACAGTCACTCAAGGGTGGAATTGAAGTTGGGTCCTTGGCACTGTGAGGCAGCAGTGCTGGCCACTGAGCCACCGTGAAGCCATAATTATGAACTGTTAACACAACTCGAATGAGTTATAGTTAAAACTCTAACCACGTTCTGAAACATTCTCTCGACAAACATACGAGCACGTAGACACACACAGACACATAGACACATACAGAGACACAAACATAGACACGCAGACATACACACACACAAAGGGTGATATGGGTGAAAGGAAAGACTGTGAAGATAGTTCACAGGGTTCATTGAGATGATCCTTTTGCCTTGTCAGGACCCGATGCTCCATTGTCATCCTTTTCTGGGTATTTTTACTCACTTGCAAGAGGTATAGGTTGATTGGTTTACACTTATGAAGTCTCTGACTCATTAATTAAAGGGACAACTTATAGCAACTGATAAAGGGAAATAATGCACGAGGACTTTTTTTTAACTGCAGAGCAAAGGACAGCGCCTTTGTTTTTGGAGCTCTCACAGCTGCTGAACAAACATTCACACAGCTGCTCAGCTACTTGAACATCCAATCGCAAAATTGTTATGGGCAGAAGCCTTTATCATCAACAATTGGTCATGATTCTACTGACCAATCAGTGACTTTTTGCCAGCCAAAGTCCCCTTGGTTCATAACCCCATAGATCCAACTCATCTGCAACTAGACTTGCCCCATTTCTTAAAAGAGCAGTTGTGTAAACAACATTTGCACTGAGTTCAGTTAAATTGATTTTAAAAGAAGCAATAATCCATTTCACAATTCCTGACTTTTAGGACAATATTTTTTCCCCATTTCAGTCGACAATCAAAAAAAAAAAGAGTGGTATCAGAGGAAAAAGAAAATTCTTTGAACTTACTTTCAAAAACGTTATCTCACATGAACAGTGGATCCTGACATTTCCAATGTTCCTTGAATCATTAAAAATCTTGGCCTAAGTCCATGCAAATTGCAGAGGTGTAAATTAGACCTACCTCTGCAGTGTAGATTGATCAATACTACATGGTATGCATTCATGACTTGAACAAGCCTGCACTCTTAAAATGAAATGAGAAAAGTCGGGAGTAGGTTCAGGATTTCCAGAATTGTTTGTCTGCCATTTTTAAATCCTGACTCAGCGAACATCCAGGCCATTAACTCTGCTCCTCCCTCCACTAGGAGCTGTCACATCTATTTCCACATTTTTACTGTTCTTATTTCAAATAGACAAGATGAGTTCTGAGCTATTGTCAAATAAGGAAGTAACACAAAGTTGACTGGTCAGGGATGAATAACATTGAAAAATAAAGGTTAATCAGACATTCAGGAGTATGCTTCATTTGCAGTTTTAGAGAAAAGGACTCAGCAGAACCTTTCAGAAGACTAATTGGGTTTCATTGGGTTCATGTGGAAATGGAAAGAATGACAGATCTATGTTGATCTGTGTTTCAATGTGATGAGAGAACATCAGCTTGTGGAGACAGAGTGCAGCTGAAAGCTGTCAAAAATTACAAGCAAACTATGTTATGTGGTATCAGCCTGACACAACTCCAGCTGACTGATTTCAACTTTTACAAGGCTTAAATTGAATTTATTTCTGCTGGAGGTGAAAGGAATTCACATTAGTTCTGGCTGAGAGGACTTCACAATCAATCTGTCAATCTAGATTCAGACATTACAGTTATTTAGTTGAAAAGTTTTTGCGAATGAATAAATGTTTGCACCAGTTGAAAGTAGCTGTCCCAGGATAATAAAGGATCACCTCAGCTGATGTTGTTAACACAAATCCATTTCTTTGTGTCAACCTCCGCAACACTTTCTGTGTGGGGAAACATCTCCAGTCACTTCATAAGGGCATAATTAAAGAAGATTTATTAGGGTGAAATTTTGCCCTCTTTGTTGTGGCATGAATAATGGCAAAAGAGGTGAAAAACAATGTTCAGAATGAGAAAATATCAGACTCTAGAAGTAACAAAACTATTTTCTGAGTTTTATCTCAAACACGAAAGGAAACACCAGGATCTTGCCAATAAGTGGTGACAACTTTATTTCTGTAAAGGAATAAAATGAAAAATCAGAGACTTCAGGTGGAAAACAATCTTTGTATTGTATCAATCTAAAAATCAATCTAAAAATCATTATTATTTGGACAGGTTTTATGATGTTTATTAATAACTGACCTAATTGATGGCAAGAAGTAATGTCTGGACTTTAATTCTGATCAAGGTTCACATTCATTTCTCTTATATCTCATCCAAGGGGACAGGCTAAGTGCGAGAAGTTCATTTACTAGATCTTGGAGCACCAGTCAAGTCTTAAATTGACTTCCTAATTGAGAAAAGAATTGGCATGAAGGAGTTGGGAAACAGCTATTCCAATATCTTTCAGATAAACTTATATAAATAAATTTCAAATCTAAGAAGATAGCAATATCAAGAACATCAATAGATGTAAGTGTACTAAACATATGGTAACAAATGAAATCAATGAGTGATTTTAATAAGGTGTACCTTTTATTAATTAAACTAAACTAGATATTGATTATCCTTCTGAAGGATATGTTTACTTGATTTCAATGAAAGGCCTGCTAAAGAAATTTATGTGTACTCTCAAGAAACTTAATAATTTATGAGCTTACCAGCAGAAGTTGAGCAGACTAGACCTGTACTCATTGAGGTTCAGAAGAATGAGAGGTGATCATTGCCAAGCATGTAAGATTCTTAGGGGACTTCACAGAGTAAATGCAGAGAGGTGATTTCCCTTGTAGGAGGGTCTAGCTTCAAAGGGCATAACCTGATGATAAAGAGTCACCCATGTAAGACAGAGAGGAGGAGAAATCATTTCTCTCAGAGGATAGTTAATCTGTGAAATTCTTTACAGCAGTGGGCTATCAAATGTGAGGTGTTGAGCACGTTCAAGGCTGAGATAGACAGATTTTAAATCTGTCAGAGAATCAGGTATTATAGTTAAAGGTAGGAAGCTACAGTTGAGGATTTCCTTATCACATATGATCTCAATGATTGGCAGAGCAGTCTGGATGGGCTGAATAGCTTCCTTCTATTCCAATGTTTTATGGTCTTCTGGATTGATTTATGAGGCAATAGTGAGGACTGCAGATGCTGGAGAGTCAGAGTCGTTAAAGTGTTGCCCTGGGGAGCAAGAGAGTCGATGTTTCGGGTATTATCCTTCTTCAGAGGTCAATTCTGTGATACTAAACATCTGACTCAACTTCCATACACCTTTCTACATCACCTTCCTTCTCTAAGATACTCCTTTAAACCAGAATTTAACCTAATATCTCCCATTGTGGCATGGTGTTTCATTTCATCTTTTTAATGTTCTTATGAAGTGCATTTGTAAGGTTCCATATCATCAAAGACTCATAAATATAACTGTTGTTTTGAAACAAATTGGGAGAGGTAAGGGTGCTTTGCGGTGAAAAAAAAGGTGCTGCAACATTAATTACCTACTGACAGTACTAATTGAGATAAAAGCAGAAAACCTTTATGGAAATGAGCAAAATTCTCCAAGACACCAGAACAAGCCTTGGAGCTGTCCATGGTGCTGTCAATGTCTTCAAGAGTTAAAGTTGATGAGTGTTATACAAAGAAAATCCAATGCTCTGTCGACATGGTATATAATTGCAGCCGTGCTCACCAGAACCATTTGAGATGTTGTTGTTAAATTGGTTACAAACAATCCTTCTAATTAGTCATAGCTACTAACACAAAGTGGGGAGGAATGCCCATGCTATGACATCGATAGGAGGAAGTCTCAATCCTGATAATCAAAATAGATTTTATACTGAGAACTTAATGGCCAGTAACATAACATCTGAGTTACTTGATAATCACTTATGAGACATCAGGCTCAGCTTAAGAGTAAATACATATTTCTATTAGTTTTCTGGTCTTGGGACTCAAACTGATCTTGTAACTTAGATGATAACTGAAACATGCCGCACACACACACAAGTTTGTTTCTCCCAAGAACATTTCCACACTGTAAGTAATCTAATCTAATCTAATTTCTTTATACCCTGGTGGGAGGAGGTAATTTTTTTGATGTCAATTAACCATATCAAGTACTAAACAGCCTTATAGATCAATAAGATCATCAGTGAAATTCATTCATGCTTGTGGATTATGCATTAAAACTTTTCATATTGATTCATAAATTTGGGAGTTCACAACTTTTCTAAACTTAGAAAAAGTGTAGACTGTAGCAGAAAAGTCTACCTTTCGACAGGATAGGTGAACATCAACAAGACATGATGGCATATGATCCAGTATTGGTCACTGATTTAAGAGTTAAATCTCTGACAAGTATTGGAAAGATTTTCACCTAACTTCTTATTAGTTTCCAGAGAGCAATGAAGATGATGGACCCTTTCAATATATGATTCCAAGTGGATCATCTCAGGTAAATACAGTAAAATCATCAAAATCATCAACATTACTGCTGGAAGACAAAACTAAGTAAAATAGTGGTTGTCTTTCCTTTTTGCAGAGATAACTATTGTGTCAGCTGAATGGAAGAGGGACAGATTTACAGAAGTTATGACACACCAGATTAGGTAGCAAAAGAACTGCAACTGGATCAGGAACAGGAAGCCAGTGGTTTGTGTTGCTTAGCAATAAAATAGCAGTTAGCAGCACTAAAACTAGATTTATAAAATTGCAAGCCTCAAGCGGAGTGTGAATGTTGTGGGCTGAGGTTTCACAGTAGAACAGAAAGCATGATTAAACCAAAATGTAGTAGTTGCCATAGTTCAGGCATGTTCTTAAACAAAGAATTGTTAACCTGCAGAAATTTGAGACCCTTGCAAAGATAATATAACTCAACTCGAACAACTAACTCTGTTGCAGTAACCAACATACTATAATTTTAATAATGATACAAACATTTTGGCAATCTGTCTTATAGAAAAATAATATTAAACAATAAATCTGACCTATACACATAAAATTATTCAGTTCATTTTTTACATTGAAGTAATACACAGTGAAATATATTAGGTTCATGTTATAAAGTAGAAACCAATGAGTAAATGTAGAGATAAGGTACTTTCTTGGAGTGCTTGTCAGCTGTGTTCCAGTAATTACATAATTTCTTGCAATATAATCATATTCTGCAACAAAAAGCATTATATCATCTGAAGTTAAAAAAACTCAAATTTGTCTGTGAAAATGAAAATGAATTGTCATAGAATCATTTTATGAGGCACTTTAAAATATCTAGTAAGTGCTCAAAAACTTGTCCTTTGTACTCTTCAGTTTTTTTGAAAATCAAGTAAACAATTACTGTCAATGCCAAACATTCTATTATGGTTTTGTTCACCAATGGGAGGGCATTATATGGTGGAACTATATCCGGCTGCATGTCGCTCTTATATGTGGAAATTAACCATTTTAAGAATCAGAAATCACATTCCTGCTAGCCAACAAACTGAAGCAATCTACCTATGTACGGAACTGCAGGCAAACACATTTGGTAGCTCTTATTGGACTCAAGGATTCACACTGGTGAGGAAATTGCTTTCAAATAAAGACCATTATGTCAATTAGGAAGAAGCAGCTGGGCTCCTTTGAAATATGGACAATAGATTCAGTTTTACTGTTGTAGCAACTGAGAACTAACACTAATCGTTGTCATACACAAAATGCAAAGGCCGCTAATCTACAAGCAGATCTGCGAATCCTCACTTCATGAAGAGCAGTTTCATCTCTTTCATTAAAGATTAAAGCTAACTGACTTTGAAATGTTAATAGAATAAAATCAGTTATGTGAAACCTGAAAGATGATGGTATTTTAATACCCATGTTTTAAAGAACAGGAGCTGTGAAATTCAATTTCGTGTGTATGTGTTTCCAGGATTATGAGTGCCATTGGATCCAAGATGGCATCTGAGCCACACAAATCCACAGCTGATTGTGTTAAGCACCATTTTGCCGAGGACACAAATGTGAACGTAGCAAGTGTGTACCAAAACTACGCAGAATAGACAAACTGTGAACCAGCCAACTTATATTGCTGATTGTTGCCAGTGCTGCTAGCACATCTGCTCTGTAGCACAAAGGAAACCCAATAATGTTATTCAAATGGAACATTAGCTGCTTTCAGATTAGCGGCTTATTAAGTTCTATTGGTTATTGCTGAGTAGGGAGAAGTATTTGGTGCTTTGTATTGTAATTTGACACTGCTGAAGTCCAGTGGTGTGGCACGTGGTTTTGGTGTTAATGGTTCAGCTCTGATCCCTTGTTTCCAGAAAAAGAGCCAATATTTCCCCGGGCTAAGGAGAATGCAGAGGTGATAATGTGGGGAATATGCCACAGGAAGCAGGAAATGGAGTACGGCATGTGGATGGGAGTGGAAGTAGGGAGAAGAGCTGTCAGTATGTGACAATTTTCACTCAGGGATTTCAGCAAGTGATTACTGCCTTAGGATAATAGGCTCCATTCCTATACTGTTCTCCCATGAGTCCAATTAACATCACCATAGTAGGTAGTGCTTTCAGATCCATGTACAACAAATCCTTATTGTATCCATTTGCACACTACCTTTAGCTATGTGGGAGAGAAAACTGTGTGAGTAAGTATGGTGCAGTGGGTTTGGGTAATGTGGCTTTTATTATTGCATAGTGTGTAAAGTGTGCTTACTGTGAGCTCTGTGTAGCAGGCTTGTAGCAGTATGAAGTATGTGACAGTGAGTGTTGGAAAGCATATGAATGCTGAGCTATCCTAAGGAGGATATCTTTGAGGGTTCATCAAGCAAAGCCATATAGATGGAGCTCAGGAATAGGAAGGGTGCAATCACTTTAATGGGATTGTACAACAGGTCTCCCAATAGCCAGTGGGAGTTAGAGGAACAGAATATGGACAGATTATGGAAAAATGTAAAAACAACAGTGTAGTTGTGGTTGTGGATGATTTTAACTCCTTCTACACTGGCTGGGATTCCCTCAGTATCAGAGATTTGGATTGGGAAGATTTTTTTGGGTGTCATTCAGGAAGATTTCTTGAAGCAATGTATAGGTAATCCAACGGGAAGGGACCATAATGGATCTGGTATTGGAGAAAGAGCTCAGACAAGTGATTGAAGTTTCAGTAGGAGGGCACTTTGCCAACAGTTCTGCAACTAGTTTCAGAAACCTGACCAGCCAGGGAGCACCTCCCCTTTACAACTAACTTCAGGAGGTGAAGACTGGCTTTGAGTAATGCAGATGACCTTTAAGTAGTGCTGGCCTGTCCTTTGGTGTTACAGCCATTCAACAGTACAAAAAATGTTGCCTATATACAGAAGTCTTTTAAATGTGCAGGAAGCACAATATTTGGGTGATGTCTCCATCAAAACCATATGGTCAGTCCTGCACCAACTTTCATTTTCACAAACCTCATTTTTGAATACCATAAAATTAAAATGACAGTTACTTGACAGGAAACATATTTGGTACAATGAGAAACACCTAACAGAAGCAGTCCAAAAATAGCCACCAAATGTTAATGTTTTATCAAGGCTCATAATATGACTAAATGTGGGTAAGAAGCTCTTAGAGCAAATCTAATAGTGTTATTTTTGATCACACACACAAGAGCATTTGAGATGCATTCACAGTTCCACTTAAGGGCTGCTTTTGTCTCAACTGTTCTGCACTGATTTTTATCTTAAGCACTCTAGTTTGTAATAGATGAGTGTTAAGTAAGTGATTAGCTTTCCATCATGAGACAGGGAGGAAAAGAGAGCAAAAAGGAACTGCAAAATCCATGGTGCCGTCAAAAAGAAATAGCATTGACTATTCAATCAGTCAGCTGGGCTGCTAATCCAGACAAAAAAGGACTAAATATTTGACAAATGTTTTCTGAGCTCACAAGGTAAGAGATAGTACTATTTCAGAATGGAAGGGTTGTCCATACTGTCCAACATACTATAATAATGCTGCATGAATATATTTCCTACAAAAATTTGTTTTCAATGAATGCAAGGTCATTATAAATTTAATTTGGGAAGTAATGAGGATAAAGTTGCAGTACTTTATGCAATTCTGAATGCAATATTATTAGAGGGGGAAAAAGCTTATTTCTATTAGGTCATGACTTTAATAGAGTCATAGAGTCATGGAGATGTACAGCATGGAAACAGACCCTTCAGTCCAACCTGTCCATGCCGACCAGATATTCCCACCTGCCAGCACCCGGCCCATATCCTTCCAAACCCTTCCTATTCATATACCCATCAAATGCCTCTTAAATGTTGCAATTGTACCAGCCTCCACCACTTCCTCTGGCAGCTCATTCCATACACGTACCACCCTCTGTGTGAAAACATTGCCCCCTTGGTCTCTTTTATATCTTTCCCCTCTCACCCTAAACCTATGACCTCTAGTTCTGGACTCCCCCATCCCAGGGAAAAGACATTGCCTATTTATCCTATCCATGCCCCTCATAATTTTGTAAACCTCTATAAGGTCACCCCTCAGCCTCCGACCTCCAGGAAAAACAGCCCCAGCCTGTTCAGCATCTCCCCATAGCTCAAATCTTCCAACCCTGGCAACGTCCTTGTAAATCTTTTCTGAACCCTTTCAAATTTCACAACATCTTTCTGATAGGAAGGAGACCAGAATTGCACGCAATATTCCAACAGTGGCCAAACCAATATCCTGTACAGCTGCAACATGACCTCCCAACTCATGTACTCAATACTCTGACCAATAAAGGAAAGCATACCAAATGCCTTCTTCACTGTCCTATCTACCTGCGACTCCACTTTCAAGGAGCTATGAACCTGCACTCCAAGGTCTCTTTGTTCAGCAACACTCCCTAGGACCTTACCATTAAGTGTATAAGTCCTGCTAAGATTTGCTTTCCCAAAATGCAGCACCTCACATTTATCTGAATTAAATTCCATCTGCCACTTCTCAGCCCATTGGCCCACCTGGTCAAGATTCTGTTGGAATCTGAGGTAGCCTTCTTTGCTGTCCACTATACCTCCAATTTTGGTGCCATCTGCAAACTTACTAACTGTACCTCTTATGCTCGCATCCAAATCATTTATATAAATGACAAAAAAATGAGGACCCAGCACCGATCCACTGGTCACAGGCCTCTAGTCTGAAAAACAACCCTCCACCACCACCCTCTGTCTTCTACCTTTGAGCTAGTTCTGTATCCAAATGGCTAGTTCTCCCTGTATTCCATGAGATCTAACCTTGCTAATCCATCTCCCATGGGGAACCTTGTCGAACGCCTTACTGAAGTCCATATAGATCACATCTACCACTCTGTCCTCATCAATCCTCTTTGTTACTTCCTCAAAAAACTCAATCAAGTTTATGAGACATGATTTCCCATGCACAAAGACATGTTGACTATCCCTAATCAGTTCTTGCCTTTCCAAATACATGCACATCCTGTCCCTCAGGATTCCGTCTAACAACTTGCTCACCATTGTCGTCAGGCTCACTGGTCTGTAGTTCCCTGGCTTGTCCTTACCACCCTTCTTAAACAGTGGCACCTATGATGAGTGAGCTGGTTTAGCTCAGAATAGCTTGCCAGTTTCAGAGCTAGAAGACCTGGGTTCAAGACGCAATGCAAGATATTTTGCAAGGGAAGGGCCTAGTCACTACTGCAGGCAATAAGCACGTATCAGTATTGTGCCCCAGTTGGAGCAGTACAGTGACTCAGTCAATAGCATTGCTTCCTCACAGCACCAGGTATCTGGATTTGATTCTAGCCTCAGGCGACTGTCTGTGTGGAGTTTGCACAATCTCGCTGTGCCTATGTGGGTTTCCTCTGGGTGCTCCAGTTTCTTCCATAATCCAAAGATGTGTAGGTTAAGTAAATTGGCCATGCTAAATTTCCCATAGTGTTCAGGGGTATGCAAGTTAGGTGCATTAGTCAGGGGTAAAAATGTAGAATAGCAGGATAGGGTAATGGGTCTGGTGGGTTACTCTTTGGATGGTCAGTGTTATGAAGATGTGGGTGTACTTTAACTTTAAGAAAATTATTAGCTAGGAGAACTACTTGACAGAACCAAGTGTTTTGAAAAAAAAAGTAACATTTGGTTAAACAACTTGATTAGCTGGTTGCCTGGAGACAAAAACAAATTCAAATTTAACTAATCACTTTAAATTATACCCCAAAATACCAACTTCCAATCAAGTTTGAATTGAATATATTGACAATCCTAAAAGGAAATGACACAATCCAATGTTTGGGGGTATATGAATGAGGAAAACTGAACAATTGAGAGGAGAACTGCCAACCCACCAGCATGTAAAGACTGCCTGAAAAATAGCTCTCTTAAAGGCATCATTATCAATCAATAACCTGTGAAGCAGAATCCCCAAGAAGAAAAGAAGACAGGAATACAGAGAAGAATTGAAAGCTGCCTGGTCTTGAGATAAGAAGTTTCGTTTTGTAAATCTTAATCGGGATTTTTATCAGACCAGTATTGTAGAGGGGAAAGTAAAAGATGGATTAGAGGAAGGAGTTGTAAGTAGTTGTTAGTTAATTATTAGTTGTTATACTTTAAGAAATGAAGTTGTTAATTTTTACTTTTTGGCCTCTTGAGTTTTCACAGATTACTGCATGGGATAAATCTTTATTGTGTTGCTGATTTAAAATAAGCAGAAGGGTTTACCCAGTATCATAATAGTCAGTGTGAACTTGTTGAGCTGAAAGGCCTGTTTCCACACTGTAGGGATTCTATGAATTCTATTCTATGAATAACACCAACATGGATAAATGGAAAGGATTATGGACATGAATTAAAACAATCCAAAAAGCAAAAGGTGGGTTGATATGAAAGATGATTTGTATCAGACCAGTATTGTAGAGGGAAAAGTAAGAGATGGATTAGAGGGAGGAGTTGTAAATAGTTGTTAATTCATTATTCTCTGTTATACTTTAAGAAATAAAGTTGTTAATTTTCACTTTAGTAGTTCTTGGTCTCGAATTTACTGCACAAGATAAATCTTTTCTGTGTTGCGTTTTAAACTAAGCACGAAGGTTTACCCTGTGTCCTAACAGTTTGGGGCCTCGTCTGGGACTTGAAATGGTTTAGACAGGTTTGAGTAGACTTGGGAGTAGGGAAAATTCCCAGCAGATTTAAGCGTTTGCAGGTTAGTGTCCTCAATTTTTAAATAAAATGTAGGTGAGACAATTTGTTTAATTTCGGTGACATGTGGTTGAGTAAATTAAAAGTGAGAGAAATGGCTCTTAAAATTACTGGAGGGATTCTGGGATTTGAAGATGATTCTCAAAATTGCCAAGAAAGTTTAGAAGGAAAGAAAAAGGCCATACATTTAGAACTAGCAAAGAAGCTAGACTTTGGTTTAACCAAGGACAAAAGTAAATCTGAAATTGTAAGGGAATTACTCAAACACTTAGGCATGTCAGAGAAACAGTGCAGTAGAGACAGGAAAACTTAAATTACAGTTGAGGAAAATGGAAATAGAATATAAACACATAGAGAGAGAGGAAAAGGAGAGAGAAAGAGAAGGTTCTTAGCTGAGAGAAGAAAGGGGGGAAGAGAGAGAGAAGAGAGTGAAAGAGAGAGAGAATGTGAACTTGAGAAGTTGCGATTTAGTCAGCAAAGTCAAGTTAACAGGATGCAAATTTAAAGAAAAGATATATATATATGTCAAAACTCTGCCACATTTTGATGAGAAAGATATTGAAGCCTTCTTTATTTCATTTGAAAAATTGGCTAGGCAGATGAAGTGGTCTGAGGATTTATGGGTAATGTTAGTTCAGAAGAAACTGGTAGACAGAGCTGGTGAGGTATTTGCCATGCTGTCAGATGAGGTGTCAAGAGATTATGAAGAGGTCAAACAGGCTATTTTAAGTGCTTATGAATTGGTACCAGAAACATATAGGCAGTAGTTCAGAAGCACAAAGGTGGAACCAGGTCAGAGTTATGTTGAGTTCAAAAGAATTAAATATAGTCATTTTGATAGATGGGTACATGCTTTGAAAATAGATGGGACCTTTGAGCCTCTAAGAGAGATTATTCTGCTGGAGGAGTTTAAAACTCACTTAAAGAATTGGTAACAATTCATGTGGCGGACAGAAAGTTCAGGAAGTAAGAAGAGCAGCAGAACTAGCATATGAACACATGTTGGTGCATAAGACAAGCTTCCAGCCAGAATTTTGTCCTGTCAGGGATAGAAGTTGGGAGAAGGGGAGATCCTACACTACGAAACCAAGAGTAGAGAGCACTGGTAAGAATGTACCACAAGATAAAAAAGAAACCCAAGAGTGTAGAAAGGAGATGAAAGGCCTCAGATGTTTCCACTGTGGTAAAGTAGGACACATAATATCATAGTGCTGGCTGTTAAAGGAAGGCACTGGAGGAACATATGTGGTAAAAGAAGCTAAGACAGTGGTATTAGTGAAGACAGTAAAGGAGACCCCAAGAAGAACCGAGGAGCTGTGGGAGAGTGCATAGCTCAGGCAGGGGCTGGGAATGGAGTTAGTACCCGATCTCTACAAAGAATTCACCTCTGTGGGCAAAGTTTACTCAGAAAGTACAGAGAGAAGGACAAGAAGTTATAATTTTGAGAGGCGTAGAATCTAACCAGTCGCCAATAGTAAGGGATGAGTGAATATGCACTCTTTCTGAACTGTTACCTGAGAGGACGGTAATTTGTGGGGTAGATGGACAGAAATTTAGTGTTCCCCTATGTAAGATCAGGTTTGAATGCCAGCTCAAGATTGGGGAAGTTACAGTAGGAATGATTGACATAGTGTCAGTTCCAGGAGTTCAGTTTGTTCTTGGGAATGATTTGGCAGAATCCAAGGTAGGAGTGGCACCTCTTGTTGTGGAGAAGCCCAATGAAGACCAAGAAACTGAGGAGTTAAAACAGAAATATCCTCATATTTTCTCAGACTGTGTGTAACTAAATCCGACTATCATAAGTCACAGCACAAAGCGAAAAGTAAAGAGAAAGATGAAGGAGTGGACACCGTGTTTGATGTAATGGTGTAGGTAAAACTTGAACAGGCAGAGGGTCAGACAGAAGTGTTTAGTCCTGGACGGCTAAGAGACTGGCAACAACAAACAAGACGATAAAAGATATATATATGTGGATGAGTACTCCGGAAAAGACACAGAGAATATTCTGAAGGGTTATTATCTGAAAGATCGAATCCTTGCACAGTAATGGAGACCACAGCAGGTTAGTGCAGAGGAGAAATGGGCTGCAGTGCACCAGATTGTCTTGCCAGTAGTATATGGATAGGCGGTGTTATGAGTAGCACATGAACTACCTATCAGAGGTCACCTAGGGGTACAAAAGACTCAGGCTAAGGTACAAAAACATTTTTATTAGCCTTGAATGTGCAAGGATGTGGTTAACTTTTGCTGAGCATGTCATACATACCAAATGGTAGGTAAGCTACAGGTGATAATAAAACCAGCACTTTTTTTGACAATTCCAGCATTCGAAGGACATTTCACATGGGTTGTAATTGATTGTGTAGGTCCCCTCCTGAGAACTAAAAGTGGGAACCAGTACTTGTTAGCCATACTGGATGTGTCTACCAGATTTCCAGAGGCAATTCCGTTGTAGAGTATCAAGGCAAAAAAGATGGTAGAGGAGCTAATAGCTTTCTTCATATGGTATGGGCTACCCAGAAAGTCTCAGTCAGACCAAGGGTCAAATTGTACTGCTAGGCTGTTTAAGGAGGTTATGGATAGCTGAAGTACGCAGCAGTTTAAATCCAATGCGTATAATCCTGAATCCCAGTGAGCCTTAGAAAGGTGGCATCAGACCTTGAAGACCATGTTGAGCATACAGTCAGGATTATAAAAGATTGGGATAAAGGTATCCCATTCGTATTGCTTGCCATGAGAGATGCCCCAAATGAATCTAATCAGTTCATTCCTTTTGAGTTAATATTCGGGCATGAAGTGAGAGGTCCTTTGAAATTAATTAAAGAAAAATTGACAGGCCCAAAGTCGGAGATCGCACACTTGGATTATGTATTGGAGGTGAGGGAGAGCCTAACTCGAATAAGTGAGTTCGCTACACAGCACCTCAAGGGGACACAGTGTAGAATGAAGCAAGTGGCAGATAAAACTCTGAGACTCGGACGTTTTCCCGAGGGAATGACACATTAGTACTGTTACCAGTGGTAGACGATCTCTCCAAAGCCAGATTTAGTGGTCCCTATCAAATTGAGAAAAAGTAGAATCAAATGAACTATCTAGTAAAGATGCCAGAGAGAAAAAAAAGGTATAGAGAATGTCACGTGAACATGTTGAAACTGTATTATCCTAGGGAGAAAGAACTGGAGAAACAGGTGTTAGTTACTGCCCTGCAGAGTGAGGAATCAAATCCAGATGAGATGGATTTTGATGTGCCTCAAAAAGATTTAAAAATGAAGAAGACCTTGAGGAGTAGGATAGGTTAGTAATCTATCTGTCTCAGAAGCATAGAACGCAGTTGAAAGAGTTGTTATGGCAGTATAAGAACTTATGCAAGAATCAGATGGAAAGGACTAATGCTATTGTACATGGAGTAGATGTACGGAATACTGCTCCAAAACCAACACCCCTTTGGCTTAATCCTTTCAAAGCCAGGCAGGTCCAGATGGAGGTGGAAGCCATGCTCAACAAGGACATTATCATATCAAGCCAGAACGAGTGGTGTTCGCCGATCGTCTTAGTTCCCAAACCAGACGTGACTCAATGAGTCTGCATGGATTTTTGGAATGTTAACAGAGTTACAAAATTGGACTCATATCCAGTTCCAAAATTGGAAGACTATATCAAAAAAGTCAGACAAGCCAGTTACATCACCAATTTGGACTTCATGCGTTGTTACTGGTAAGTCTCTTTATCAGAGACGAGAAATAAATTTCTGCATTTGTATCTCCAAGTGGTCTATATCATTTTAATGTGATACCCTTTGGAATGAAGAATGTGTCCGCCACATTCCAAAGATTCATGAACAGAGTTATGGCTGGGTTAACAAACTGCAAACTATTTGGATGTTGTAGTGATCTTTAGTAAGTCCTGGAAAGATCACATGGTACAGTTGGCAGAGCTCTTTGAACAACTACAAGAAGCAAAACAGGTGATAAATAAGATGGCAGCAGTGACGTTCTTGGGACATAATATTCTGACCTGACAGAACACAAAGATGAAGACCATTGAGAAATTTCCACGACCAACCTTGAAGAAATAGGTGTTTCAATTTTTCAGACTCGACGGATTCTATCGGAAGGTTGTCCCAATCTTCAGCAGTGTAGTGGCCCCATTAACATGATTTGCTGAAGAGCAATACAAAGTTTTGGTGACCAGAACCATACCAGGAGGCATTCGACCATTTGAAATCAATATTAACCACCAAACCAGTTTTAGCTACACCAAACTTTTCAAAACCTTTTGAAGTCACCATTGATGCTCGTGACATTGAAGTTGGAGCTGTAGTCCTACAGAAAGGTGAGGATGGGATTGAACCGCCAGCTGGTTATTGCTCAAAAATATCAATATCCACCAGAGGAAATACTCCACAATTGAAAAAGGATTATTGAGTTTGGTACTGGCCTTACAGCATTTTAATGTACATGTCACAAAAGATGTTTTGGAGACGGTGGTGTACATGGATCACAATCTGCTTATATTATTAGAACATTTTAAAGAGAAGAATATGAGACTTTTTCATTGGAGTCTTATGTTACAGTCTTTTAATTTAAAAATTGGACATGTTGTGGGTTATAAGAATGTCATCGCAGATGCATTATCATGGAATTAACTGATAAATGAGATTTGTATTTATTTACTGTTATATATATGTAGCTTTATGGGAAGAAGTTAAGGTGAACTTAAATTAAAGTTATTTGTGTGTTAGAGCAATATGTTAAAAACAAATAGAAGGAAAGGAAATGAAGCCATCTTTTCATTACGATTGTTCATTTTTTCTTCAGGAGAGAGATGTTATGAAGATGTGGGTGTTCTGTATCTTGAAGAAAATTATTACCTAGGAGAACTACCTGAAGAACCAAGTGTTCTGAAAAAACAAATGTAATATTTGGTCAAACAACTCGATTAGCTTGTTGCCTGGAGATAAAAACAAAGTTGAATTTGACCAATCAGTTTAAACTATACCCCAAAATACCAACTTCCAATCAAGTTTGAATTGAGTATGTTGACAATCTTAAAAGGAAATGACACAATCCGATGGTTCGGGGGTATAAGAATGGGGAAAACCGAACAATTGGGAGGAGAACCGCCACTGCATGTGAAGACTGCCTGAAAACTAGATCTCTTTGAGGTGCTTTTATCAATCAGTAACCTGTGAAGCAGAATCCCCAAGGAGAAGAAAAGAAGACAGGAATACAGAGAAGAATCAAAAGCTGCCTGGTCTTGAGATAAGAAGTTTCATTTTGTAAATCTTAATCGGGATTTTTATCAGACCAGTATTGTAGAGGGGAAAGTAAAAGATGGATTAGAGGAAGGAGTTGTAAATAGTTGTTAGTTAATTATTATTTGTTATACTTTAAGAAATAAAGTTGTTAATTTTTACTTTAAGTAGTTCTTGGCCTCTTGAGTTTTCACAGATAACTGCATGGGATAAATCTTTATTGTGTTGCTGGGTTAAAATAAGCAGAGGGGTTTACCCGGTATCGTAACAGTCATTGTGAACTTGTTGGGCCGAAAGGCCTGTTTCCACACTGTAGGGATTCTATGAATTCTATTCTATGAATAACACCTACATGAATAAATGGAAAGGATTATGGACATGAATTAAAACAATCCAAAAAGCAAAAGGTGGGGAGATATGAAAGATGGTTATCCAGCATTGCTGCGTCCCCAGTTAGCGAAGGCAAAGCCAAAAGGAAAGAAGGTTTGTAGGAGATAGTGAGCATTAAAAAATAATGAGAAGAAAGTTCTCGAGGAGCATAGTCTGTTTTCCAGAGGATTGGTTTTCTGACAGACCACTTACTTCTGCTCAGAAAAGGGCGGATCAATGTTTGCACCGAAGGAAGAATTACATATCTGGGAAAGAGCAATGCCATGAGGTTAGTTTGGATTTCTCCAGCAATATAAAACAATAGGTGACACTTTTAAAAAGGTGTCAGGAACCTGACCACACTGGTCTCTGTGATTCCACCCTTACTGCAATCTACAGGAGGTGAACAAAATAGGGAACTCCTCTGCCTCTGCTATCCTGGCTAAGGACTGAAGGGCAGAACAGCTGTGCAGCAGTCTCAGTCAGAGGGCCCACAGCTCCAAATAGCTGGCAACAACATTAGGTAATGTGGCTGAGACTGACAGAGGAACATGAGGATGGCAAAAAATGGAGGCTCTCTCAGGTATCTGCAGGGAATTTGAAAATAAAGAATAGCCACATCTGTATGTTGGGCCAGCATTTTGTTGTCCATGGCTTTGTGAAGGTGTTGGTGAGCTGCCTTCTTGAACTTCTGCATTTCATTTACTTCAGGTACATTTGCAGTGCTGTTCGGGACAGACTTCCTGCATTTTGACCGAGTGACAATGAAGGTACTGTGACATATTTCCAAGTCAGATGGTTCACAGTTTGGAGAAGAGGTTGTAGGTGGTGGATAGTGTTCCGATGTGTCTTTTGCCCTTGTCACTCTGGATGGGCATGGCTGTGGGCTTGAAAGATACTGTTGAAGGAACTTTGGGAAATGTCTGCTGTGCATCCTGCAGATAGTACACACTGCTGCTACTGAGCATCAGTGGTGAAGTGAATGAATGTTTGTGGATGTGGTGCCAATTAAGTGGGCCAGTTTGTCCTGGATGGTGTGAAGTTTTATGAGTGTTGTTGGAGTAGCACCTGCCCAGACAAGTGGAGAATATTACATCACACTTCTGATTTGTGTCATGTAGATGGTAGATAGGTTTTTGGGAGTCAGGAGGTGAATTAATTTCTTCAGGATTTCAAGCCTCTGACCTATACTTGTAAACATTTTATTCATATGACTAGCCCAGTTCAGATTCTGGTCAATGATAACCTACAATGTTGATCCTGGGGATTTCAGCAATTATAATTACATTGAGTACCAAGGGGTGATATTTAGATTCTTGTTTTTTGGAGTTTGTAATTATTTAGTACATGTGTGGCACAAATGTTTCTTGTCACTTGTTTCCCAAGTCTGATATTGCTCAGGTCTTGCTGCATTCAGACATGGACTATTCCAGTATCTGAAGAGTCATGAATGGATAATCTTCAGAAACAATCACCAACATATATGCCCACCTCTGACTTTGTGACAGAAGGAAGGACAGAGATGAAGTAGTTGCAGGTGGTTGGTCCTCAAACACTAACCTAAGTAAAAGCTGCAGAGATGTCAAGGAGCTGAGGTGACTGACCTCCACAATCTAAAACCATGTTCCTTTTGGCTTCACATGACTCCAACCAGTGATAAGCTTTCCTCTTAATTTCCATCAGCTTTGGTTGTGCTAGGACTCCCCTTGATGTAAAACTCAGTCAAATGTGACCTTGATGTCAAAGGCAGTCATTCTCTCCTCACCTCAGGAACTCAGCTGTTTTGTCCATTGTTGAGCTAAGGCTCTCATGAGATCAGGAGCTGAATGGTCTGAATAAAACCCAGATTGAACATCAGTGAGCAGGTAATTGCTAATCAAGTGTTATTTGACAGTATCGTTGATGCCTCCTTCCATCACATTACTGTTAATGCCAACATTGTGTTTAAGTCAATCTGCACAGCCTTGATTGATAAAAGGCTATGCCCAAACCATTAACTCTCTTGCTTTTCAGGTGCTGCCTGACCTGCTGTGCCTTTTCCAGCACCACACTTTATCAACTCTGACTCTCCAGCATCTGCAATCCTCTCTATCTCATTGTTGCAGCATTAATTGTGGCCAAGCATGAGATGTCCTCATCACCTGAACCTGGTAATTCAGTGGAGCAGATTGAGTGACCTTCACAGAACCCATTTTGTTTTCATTCCATTGAAATCAATGGCAAATCAGGAACAGGTTTTAAAAGAGAACTTGAGATTTGTCTGCCATATTATTACCAAAGCAGTCTAAGCAAAACTCTATCCTATTCATGTTTCCCATTTTACCTAAACACTGTCTTGTCAAGATCTGTCAACTAGGGCAAAGTACAATTTAGATTTAGGTTAAATCTTCTTTGACTCTAGTAATATGGTTTCATGACTGAAAAGAGTCCTTAATGTGATCTTTATCAGTTATATCTTTTATCATTTATCAATGTGATCTTATTAACACTTCACACCATCTTTTTTTCACAGGAAGACTGTCAATTTATTGTAAGTAAACTGTAGACTTAGGAGCATTTTGCAACTGGAGTCATACACCTGCCAGAAGCTAAGAAAAAACAAGGAAGGATGTTGTGAAACTTGAAAGGGTCCAGGAAAGATTTACAAGGATGTTGCCTGGGTTGGAGGGTTTAAGCTATAGGGAGAGGCTGAATAGGCTGGGGCTATTTTCCCTGGAGCATCAGAGGCAGAGGGGTGACCTGATAGAAGTTTATAAAATCATGAGGGGCATGGATCGGTTGAATAGACAAGGTCTTTTCCCTGGAGTGGGAGAGTCCAGAACTGGAGGGCATAGGTTTAGGGTGAGAAGCAAAAGGTATAAAAGGGATCTAAGGGACAACCTTTTCACACAGAGGGTGGTATGTGTATGGAATGAGCTGCCAGAGGAAGTGGTGGAGGCTGGTACAATTACAGCATTTAAAAGGCATCTGGTTGGGTATATGAATAGAAAGGGTTTAGAGGGAAATGGGCCAAATGCTGGCAAATTAGTTTAGTATGTCTGGTCGACCTGAATGAGTTGGACAAAAGGGTCTGTTTCTATGCTGTACACCTTGACAACTCTGACGCTAAATGCAACAAAAATACAAATGGACTTTCAAATTAACAGTTTGGCTGAATTCCAACTCAGTGGCTCAGTGGATAAAGCCAACTATGGCAATCTCTGTTGATTATCTTTTGTTAAACAGTCTACGTCATGTAAGAGTTGTGCCTCAGCTGGGATAGCAAATAGGAGCACAGGAAAGGGAAGGAAAAATTCAATATTCCTACTTGTTACTAACCAAATATTACCATATACTGTGAGTCTATGGCAGTCAAATGCAATTGGCTCAATAGTTGAGGCTCAATCTTGAAGAAAGATCTCATTATCAAGATACAGATAGGCCGTAGTATCTGTGGAACTATCTTCCAGCATTAGGCAGAATCTTCTGGATTCTCTCTTTGATCAATATTAAAGTAAGCAAGGATAATACATCTTAACAGTTGATACTTATCATGACTCAATCCTATTTATAGAATCACAGAATCCCTACAGTGTGGAAGCAGATCATTTGGTCCATCAAGTCTATACCAACCCTCTGAAGAGTATCACATCCATCCCCCTATCCTATCCCTGTAACCCTGCATTTCCCATGGCTAACCGACCTAACCTGTGCATCCCTGGACACTATCGGCAATTGAGCACGGCCAATTCACTTAATCTACATATCTTTGGACTTTAATAGGAAACCCAGAGCACCTGGAGGAAACCCACACAGACCCTGGGAGAATGCGCAAACTCCATTCAGACACTCGCCCAAGGTAAAATCAAACCTGAGTCCCTGGCGCTGTGAGGCAGCAGTGCTAATCACTGAGCCACTATACGGCCCGTTTACATGAAGAAAAACAGAAATGCTGGGAAACACTTAGCAGAGCATAAAGAAAAAAACAGAGTTAATGCTTTAGGTTGGTGACCTTCCATCAGAACTATAGCATTTCATCAGAAATTGCTATTTAGGCACATCTGGCTAATCCTACTCAGAGAGGCAATAAAGGCAGTAATTTTATTTGTGCTATTTATATCGACACAGAAGCTCAGTGTTAAAATTCAATTCTATTCTGTGGCACTTAAGCACACTTGTGCTGTTGAATTATTTATTATTTAATTAATTTAATTTCCAGCATGCTTCTACCTTGACGTTAGCAATTACAACCAAGTACCAAGCAAGAAACAATTGAATATGGCAGTAGAATTTTAAAGTCGCTGAAGGTGGCAAGAAACAGGATAAAACAAACAAAAAGCAATCTAAAAATAGTAACACTGCTTGAAGGGAACATAAGAACTAGGAGCAGGTGTAGGTGCCTCATCTCCTTGAGCCTGCTCCACCATTTATGGGGTTTTTTTTGGAAGTTGTTAAGTCATTGTTGCCTACATGTTGATTGCCATGAATCACGATACCTTTTGGTTGTTGAGTTCTGCAAGGACCAGAGAGAGATGTGCTAACTGAAAATGATGCAATGTGATGGTGCTTTTGCTACTTCAGAGAGTTGTTCGCAATTGAAATAACCAATTACTAAAGTACAATTTGCTGAGAATAGATTTACTTCATAAAACCTCAGGATATTGATGGGCAGGGAGGGGTTCCTTTTGGAGATGGTCATTATTTATCACTCATGAGACTCGAGTGTAACTAACCACTTGAGAGATCAAACATGGATATTATCCAGGTCTTATGACAAAGACCTGAACTGTTCAATGTTTCAGAGTCTGACTGGCCATGAATTGTATTGTACATTGCACAGTCATCAGCAAATATCCCCACTCTTGACTTTCTAATGGAGGGAAGGTCATTGATGAAGTGGCTGAAGACACTAAATTTTGAGGAATTCCTGTATAGTTATTATGGAGCTGGAATGACTGACATGCAAGAATCTCAACCACCTTTCTTTGTGCTCTGTATGAATCCAACCAATGAAATGTTTTCCCTTTGGTTCCCATTGATGTCAAGGGTGGACACTGTCTCCTCGCTTCTGGAATTAAGTTCGTTTATTCATGTTTGAACAGAAGCTGCAATGAGGCCAGGAACTGAGTGGTCTTGGCTGAACCCAAATTGGGCAACTATGAGCTGATTATTGTGCAGCAAAAGCCGCTTGATAGAACTGTTGATGACGGCTTTCATGCCTTTGCTGATGATCAAGAATAGATTAACTGAATGGCAATCAGTTGGGTTGGAATTATCCTGCTTTATGTGGAATAGACATACTTTACAATTTTCCACATTGCTGGCCAATGTCAGTGTTGAAGCTGAAGATAACATCATCTGTGGGTGACATTGCACACCTACTTTGTTGCACCTTGGCAGTTCTGTATAATTGTCATTAGTTAGGATTTCTACGGGTATCTCCTTCTACCAAAAGTCCAGTTGATGAGGGGCAGTAAACATTTGTGACACTTGTGAGTTGTTGCAGATATACAAATCATGACAGCTACCTGAGTAGTGCATATACCTGAAACACTTCTTTCCCATGATCATAGAGCAGCTCTCCGTTCAGAGAGTGGAGCCCTTTACTAATAGATCCTGCTGCTGATCACAGGGAGCTCTCAATGCCATGTTGCAGTCAATTTTCCCATTTACATGCGTAAATCGTGCAAAAGCAGCATATCCCGTAGTTGTAGCAGTCTGTCAGTCAGCCATGTATCTTATAAATAAGTGTCCTCTCTGATGCCTTTGTGGCTAGCTGGCAGTATTCCACTCAGGTGGAAGCTTTGGAGAGGGTGCAGAAGAGGTTTACCAGGATGGCTATGTGGAATAGAGGGTATGAGGACTAATAAAACTGGCGTTGTTTTCTCTGGAGCAGCGGAGCCCGAGGGGAGTCTTATTAGAAGTCTATAAAATTGTGAGATGCATAGATAGGATTGACAGTCAGAATACTTTCCCTCGAGTTCAAATATAGAATATGAGGGGGCATGAATTTAAGGTGAGAGGGGAGAAGTTCAAAGGAAATATGAGGTGTAGGTTTTTTACACAGACAGTGGTAGGAGTCTGGAATGCACTGCCAAGGGTGGTGGTGGAGGCAGAAAAGATAGGAACATTCAAGGGACTTTTAGATAAGCACATTTATATGCATGGAATGGAGGATAGGGGCCAAGAGCAGGCAGGAGGGATTAGATAAATTTGTCATCATGTTCAGCACAAAAGCTTGGGCCGATGGGCCAGTTCCTCTGCTGTACTGTTCTATTTTCTATGATCTATGCTGCATTCTGCATCACAACACAAGGCAGTATGGCATTATTTTTTGTGAGGTTCTTTCCAATAGTACTTCCTAACTTCTAATCTCAACCAACTAGTAAGACAAGGGCAACATATGCCTGCCCATATCACTGCCTCCAAATTTCCTTCAAATTACACACTATCTGACTTGGAACTATTTTGCTGTTGAAAATGTGTTGCCCGAAACGTCGATTCTCCTGTTCCTTGGATGCTGCCTGACCTGCTGCGCTTTTCCAGCAACACATTTTCAGCTCTGATCTCCAGCATCTGCAGTCCTCACTTTCTCCTCGACTATTTTGCTGTTGCCAGGTGAACATTTGGTCAAAATCTTGGAATTCCTGAGCTAGGCACATCATGGGGATACCATCACCACACTGACTGTCATAGTTCAAAATTGTGGCTCACCACCACCTTATCAAAGGCAATAATTGTAAGTCAGGCTAACAACACTCCCTTAACATAAATGATTCCAAAACAAAATCAAAACAAAACCTTGCAATCAATTCTTCAAATGGTAGCAATATGGAGTGCTACTGTATAATCATGCAATATTTCAACACAAACAATTCAGCAGCTTTTGTGTAATTATACAATTCAGAATTACATCTTAAATTCTGCCATTATTGGGGCTATATTCAAAATCTACAATGCCACTTCAAAGCTTTTCATTTCAAATTGTTGTAATCAAACCAAATTGTAACAAAGCCGTACTAAATATTATGAAATTGCAGCATTATACTTCAATGCCAGTGTCTTACAGTAATAGTTATTTCTGTTTGTGTAACCATCAAACAGAATAAAAAGGAGGCATTCTCTGTAATTTTATGGTATTATTCACAAGGGTAGCAGTCTGCATAAACATGCCTCATATATACTTTCAGTATTGTTGATCCTCAAATTTCTTCATAACGTGCAGTAGATTTTAGTGACTGCTCCAGTCAGTTTGCTGACTGTATATTCAAACCTGTGCATTCTGATTTCATGTGCTTAAAATGTAAGTTTAAATTCAACAACACTAATACAGAATCAGAAAGAAAAATAGAAATGCTTGAAATTCATGAGTAGACTTCCAAAGGAATCTGCAGCATTAGAAACACACCATTCAGCCCATCTGAATAATTGTATTCCACATATTCCCTTCTTACTTCATCTCACCCAATATCATCTCAGCTCTGGGACGATGGCTTGAGGGACACGGTTCAAATCCCACCATATTGGGAAATTTAAATTCAATAAATAGCTGGGGTTAAAAAGCAGATGAATAACAACCATGTAGATATTGTCAATTGGCGTGAAAAAAAAACCTGTTTTACTAATGCTGTTTAGGGAAGAAGATACTGCCCATGTCCATACTGCCCTATATGTGAGTCCAGTCCCACAGCAACGTGACTGAATTTTAACTCTGAAATGGCCTAACAAGTCACTCAATTGTATTAAACTATTACAGAAACAAAACAATGGTTTGACACCAGGTGATTCCATCCAGCTAGTCCAACACCATTCTTTTGCATATTTTGTCCCACTGTTATGGACCAGATCAGGCCGGTTTACTGCCTTTATTCCTAATGAAGGGCTTTTGCCCAAAACGTCGATTTCGCTGCTCCTTGGATGCTGCCTGAACTGCTGTGCTGTTCAAGCACCACTAATCCAGAATCTGGTTTCCAGCATCTGCAATCATTGTTTTTACCTAGTTGATTTTAACCCTACTGCGAATCCTCTTGCAAGGATGCCTGCCTTGAAGATGTTTTCCTCCTCTCTCTACAAGAATCTCAGGGAGTCCCTCTCCCACTGCTATGGTACCTTCTCCCCACACCCACCCTCCTCTAGCTTATCTCTCCACGCTTTAGGCTTACTGCCTTTATTCCTGATGAAGTGCTTTTGCCCGAAACGTCGATTTCGCTGCTCCTCGGATGCTGCCTGAACTGCTGTGCTCTTCCAGCACCATTAATCCAGAATCTGGTTTCCAGCATCTGCAGTCATTGTTTTCACCTAGTTTAAGAAGGTAGCCTGGACAATAACTTTTTCTTACTTTAGAAGTGGATGTGAAGTGAGTGTTCCAAATGTGATGCAACTGGTCAAATCACTCAATATCAAGCAAAACATAATTTATTTAAATACTAATAGTTAAAATACAAATAAAAAAGAGGAATTTAGAATAACTCAACTAATGGAAAACTTAGCCAAATAATAGGTAAAGTACCTATTACCAATTAACTGTTCCAATATAGTAACATTCCATAAACACACCCCTTGACAAAAAGGTAAAATCATAAACAGATTCTTACATCAAGAGAGATTTCAGAGGAAGTCACAGTTCAGAATCATTGACTGAAGCTTTAACCCTTCTGGGACCTAAACAGTTTCTAACTGCTACAGCTAAAAGCAAACTAGAAAGCTTGATCTGGAAGAACTGCCACAACTGTTTAAAAAAAAACCTAAAGGCCCCTTAAATTATTGACTTAGATCAGTTCCAGGAGACACTTTTGCATCTTTGCCTTTACAACCTCTCTTCGAAATACCAAGACAAAATAACTTTTTTTAAAAAAAGTGACCGCATTGTGATGCCAATGGTGGGTCGTACTCAATAAATGTGACAGTATTGTGGTGTGCAGTTGGGAGTTGCCCTTGGCTTTCTCACCACCAACTCCAAACCTCTTAAAGTCTCATGCCATCAGGTCAAGTATGGGCAAAGAAAACTCCTGGCAATTAAAATATATTATGTCATGGCGAACAGCATTTAGGGGAAGCACTGAAAGTGGAAAGGGCACAGAATGGATTCCAGGTGGGCAACTTCAATATTGATAAGATGATAAGATGTAGGAGCAGAAGTAGGGCCATTCAGCCCATTGAACCTGTTCCACTATTTAATGAGATCATCACCCTCAACATCATTTTCCCCATAACTTTTGATTCTCTAACAGATTAAAATCTGTCTGTCTTGGCTTTGACTATATTCAATCGCCCAGCCCTGACAGTCCTCATTAGTAAAGAATTCCGGAGCTTCACTGCCACGAAGAGAAGAACTTCCTCCTCCTCTCTGTATTAAATGGGCAGCCCCTATTTATGAGATTATACCCTGCAGTCCTAGACTCTCCTACAAGAGGACAACCATTCCAAATCTAGCTCTCAAAACTTCTGGTATCCTTGTATGTTTCAATAAGGTCCCTCATTCTTCAAATGTCTGATGAGCACAAGCCCCAACCTACTCAACCTCTGCCCGTAAGGAAATACCTTCATACATGAAATCAAACGAGCGAACATTCTCTGGACTGCATCGAATACCAATATATTTTTCATTGGATAAATTGTTAACAGTATTCCAGCTATGGTCTGACTAGTATCTTGTACAGTTTTAACAAGGCTTCTCTATTTTTATACTTAACTCCCTTTGAAATAAAGGCCAACATTCCATTTGCCAGCCCTGGTAAACTTAGATGCAAGCTGATGATACTGAGGTCAGCCAGGTGGACCTCAGAGGATATGATTCCCAAACAGGGAGCCTTGGCTGACAGATAAGAATAGGAGTGTCAGATACCATGACACGCTGAGAGTTGGCTCAGAGGAAGTTGGATTAATGTTAAGGACTTTCCATATGTAAATAAAGGGTGACTTGGTCATGGGATACCAGCCTCTGTGGAGATATTTCGCGAGCTTCTTAGTGATTCATGCACAAAGACTGCCAATCATTTTGCACAAGGGCTTTCTGCTGTTATTGTCAATTTAAAATGGCAGCAACTTGTTGAGGCTGTAGCCTGTCTCTGCCTCTGGTGCTAACATCACAACTAGAAAAAGTTATTTCAAAACAAGGACAGTAGGCATAGGCCAAATAAGTACAGGCTAGTTTGTCTGACATCAGTGGTACGGGAGTTATTGGATAAAATTCCGAGGAACAGGACTATTCAACACTTGGAAATGCAGGGATTGATCAGGGACAATCAGCGCAGGGTTACTGGAGGAAGAGCATGTCTGACTAATTTAAATGAGATTTTTTTGAAAAGGTGACTAAATGTATTGAATTTGCTGTGACTTACATGGATTTCAGTAGCTTTTGGCCAGGTTCCACATGGAAGGCTGGTCTAAATGTTAAGGGACCATGAGATTCAAGGCAAGATGGTTTTCTGGATCCAAAATGAGCTTCCAAATAGGAAGGAAAGGACGATGGTAGAGAGTTGTTTTTTTTTTTGTTTTTGGAATCCTGTGACCAGCAGTGGACCAGCAGTGGATTACAGACATCAGTGCTAAGGGGCTGTTTGTTGTGTACATTAACAACTTGGATATGAATATGGAAGGCACAACTGGTAAGTTAGCAGGTGACATGGAAATTGGTGGTATTGTTGATAGTGAGGAGGATGGTCTCAGGCTACAGTCCGATATTGATCAATGGTAAGTTAGATGGAATCTAATCCTAACAAAAGAGTTGATGCATTTTTGGCTTTCCAATAAGAGAAGGATATACACAATGAATAATAGATTCCACAGGAGTACTGAGGAACAAAAGAGGTTGGTATAGAAGTCTGTAGCTCCCTGAAGGTGTCAGCACAGATAGATAGATTGGGAAGGAAAGAGTATGGGATGCTTGCCTTCATGAGCTGGGAAGTAGAATATGGAAGCATATTTGTTGTGATTTTAAACACCTTGGTTAGGCCACAGGTGGAATATTGTGTGCAGTTCTGGACACCACACTAACAAAAGAACATGGTTGCACTGAAGAGGGTACAGAGGACATTCACCAAGATGTTGCCTGGGATGGAAAATCTCAGTTATGAGGAGAGACGGAATAGGCTGAGTTTGTTTTCCCTGGTACAGAAGAGGCTGAAATGGGATCAGATTAGATTACTTACAGTGTGGAAACAGACTCTTCGGCCCAACAAGTCCACACCGACCGGCCGAAGCGCAAACCACCCAGACCCATTCCCCTACATTTACCCCTTCACCTAACACTACAGGCAACTTAGCATGGCCAATTCACCTAACCTGCACATTTTTGGATTCTGGGAGGAAACCGGAGCACCCGGAGGAAACCCACGCAGACACCGGGAGAGTATGCAAATTCCACACAGAGAGTCGCCTGAGGCGGGAATTGAACCCAGGTCTCTGGCGCTGTGAGGCAGCAGTGCTAACCACTGTGCCAAAATTATGAGATTGTAGTCGAGCAGGTTTATTTGGAAGCACTAGTTTTCGGAGCGCTACTCTTTCATCCAAAAGCTAGTGCTTCCAAATAAACCTGTTGGACAAAACGTGTGATTTTTAACTTTGTAAACCCCAGTCCAACACCAGCGTCTCCAAATCAAAATAATGAGAGGCACAGATAGGGAAGATTTTTCCTATGGTAGATGTGTCTGAGACCTGAGGGCTTAAGTTTCAGTGAGGAATGGTTTAGGAAGGATCTGAAGGTGTCAGAAATATGGAATGTGCTGCCTGAGAGGGTGGTGGAAGCACCTGTACTCTCGCAACATTTAGGAAGCATCAGAATGACCACTTAAAATGCCAGGGCAACAGGTTATGGACTAAGTGAAGATAAATGGGATGAATGTAGTTTAGTATATGTTGGTCAGTAAAAAAATGATGAGCCGAATTGCCATTTTAATGCTGTATGACTATAGCATTCCAGGAGGAATGCATGGCATTTCTCTGCTAAGTTTATCTGAAGGCAAATCAGTTTTAATGATCTAAGCAGTAGTTTCTAGATTTGCATTCAGAGTTATTAGCTCATTTGATGAGAGCTTCATATTTTACACTTTAACTATTATTATGACTTCATGACGCACCTGGCAAAACAATAAGGTGGCTGATTCACATTATGCACTCAATTGTCTACTGTTCTGTACTACCACAAAAATGTAAGCAGATATGACAAAGAGAAACATTTGTGTCAACACAGTTGTGCACTGCGTCTTTTTAACAAGGAGCTCAAGGTGTCAGGTTTGACTAGGATACTGATTGCTGATGAGTCAGGCATAGATTTGGATCTGTTGCAGATTTCTGTTTTAACCATTTTATAAGGATATGCCAGGGTCTTTGTATGCTCGAGCACACAAGTATTGGCTGAAATATATTTATACTGCAGTGTAACTCAGGATGGAGCAATAATGGTCTTCATAAAGCAAAGGAATGGCAGCTAATTCAACTCCAAAACTGCCTCAAAATAATGGGAACCCTGTAGTAGCCAGTCATAGAGTCATAGAGATGTATAACACGGAAACAGACCCTTTGGTCCAACTTGTCCATGCTGATCAGATATCCTAAATTAATCCAGTCCCACTTGCCAGCATTTGGCCCAAATCCCACTAAACCCTTCCTATTCATATACACAACCTTATGGAGTTCAGCAAGGCGTTCAATAAAGTTCCTCATGGGAGACTGGTTAGCAAGGCTAGAGCTCATGGAATACAGGGAGAGCGAGCCATTTGGATACAGAACTGACTTGAAGGTAGAAGACAGAAGGTGGTGATGGAGGGTTACTTTTCAGGCTGGAGGCCTGTGACCAGTGGTGTGCCGCAAACATCAGTGCGGAGTCTACTGCTTTTCATCACTGATAGAAATGATTTGGATGTGAACATAGGAGGCATAGTTAGTAAGTTTGTTAAAATTGGAGGTGTAGTGGACAGTGAAGAAGGATACCTCAGATTACAACAGGGTCTTGATCTGATGGGCCAACGGGCTGAGGAGTGGCAGATGGATTGTAATTTAGATAAATTCAAGGTGCTGCATTTTGGAAAAGCAAATCTTAGCAGGATGTATACACTTAATGATAAGATTCTAGGAGTGTTGCGGAACAAAGAGACCTTAGTGTGCAGGTTCATAGCTCCTTGAAAGTAGAGTTGCAGGTAGATAGGATAGTGAAGAAGGCATTAGTATACTTTCTTTTATTGGTCAGACCATTGAGTATAGGAGTTGGGAGGTCATGTTGCGGCTGTACAGGACACTGATTAGGCCACTTTTGGAATATTGCATGCAATTTGGTCTCCTTCCTATCGGAATGATGTTGTGAAACTTGAAAGGGTTCAGAAAAGATTTACAAGGATGTTGCCAGGGTTGGAGGATTTGAGCAAGAGGGTGAGACTGAAAAGGCTGGGGCTGTTTTCCCTCGACCGTTGGAGACTGAGGGGTGAGCTTATTGAGATATATAAAATCATGAGGGTCATGAATAGGATAAACAGAAAAGGTCTTTTTCCTGGGGTGTGGGAGTCCAGAATTAGAGGGCATAAGTCGAGGGTGAGAGGGGAAAGATATAAAAGGGACCTAAGGGGCAACTTTTTCACATAGAAGGTGGCACGTGTATGGAATGGGCTACCAGAGGAAGTGGTGGAATCTAGTACAATTACAGCATTTAAAAGGCATCTGGATAGGTATACGAATAGGAAAGGTTTGGAGCAATATGGGCCGGGTGCTGACAGGTGGGAATAGATTGGGTTGGGATATCTGGTCGGCCTGGACAGATTGGATCAAAGGGTCTGTTTCTGTGCTGTACATCTCTATTACTGTCTGATTCTCACTACTGTAATTGTACCACCCTCCACCACTTCCTCTGGCAGCTCATTCTATATACGCACCACCCTCTGTGTAAAAAGGTGCTCCTTCGGCCCCTTTTAAATCTTTCCCCTCTCACCTTAAACCTCTAATTCTAGACTCCCCCAGCCCAAGGAAATTCCCCTGTCTCTTCAACCTATCCATGCCCCTCAGTAATTTATAAATCTCTTTATAGTCATTCTTTAGTCTCCAAAGCTCCAGGACAAATAACCTCAGCCTATTCACCCTCTCTCTATAGTTCAAACCCTCCAGCTCTGGCAACATCCCTGTAAATTTTTTCTGAACCCTTTCAAGTTTCACAATTTCCTTCTTATTGCAGGGAAGCAATCATCCCAACACCCACAAACAAAGCTGCATTAGAACATTATTTCAATGGGCCACCACACACTGCAGCAAAGAGGAACTATGAAAAGCAGAGGAAAATCACCTTTTCAGTTTATTCAAAAAGAACAGGTACCCAATGAACACAGTCCACCAACTTCTCAGCAACAAACCCCAGCAAACAGACAAGGCACATCCAGAACCCTAGCCACTTTCCCCTAAATCAAAGACATCTCAGAAATGACTGCTAGACTACTCAGACTTCTTGGCATTATGGTAGCCCACAAACCCACCAACACACTAAAACAGCAGCTAATAAACTTGAAAGACCCTATAGAGACAACAAACAAAACTAATGTCATTTAAAAAATACCTTGCAAGAACTGTAACAAGCACTACATTGGACAAACAGGCAGAAAGCTAGCCACCAGGATAATGAACATCAACTCGCCACAAAAAGACATGACCCTCTCTCACTAGTATCATCACATATGGATGAGGAAGGTCACCACTTCAATTGGGACGACACATCCATCCTAGGACAAGCCAAACATAGACATGCACAAGAATTCCTAGAAGCCTGGCATTCCAACCAGAATGTTATCAACAAGCACATTGACTTGGATCCCATTTACCACCCCTGAGAAAAAGAACACAAAATGACATCACCACAGGAAATGACATCACCAACCCAAGGAAACCAAAATACATAAATATAAAGAGGGTCATGCCACCAGTGCCTCATCCGAAGGCTCACTGATGATGTTAACTAGTATGTTGACAAAACATCTGAAAATGAACCTTTCAGCTTAGCGAGCAAACTTACACCCAGAACCTCAACCTGAGCTAAATCTTCTCAAAAGCATTGTTAATGATTTGGGTCCATGGTTCTTGTAATTTATGCTTATCTCAAGTGGGACATTGGCCTGTGAGTGAAATCTATTTACAATCATTGCCTCAGGAGTTGAGATGGCACTGTGGCTCAATGATTAGCAATGCTGCCTCACAGCACCAGGTCCTGGGTTCAATTCCAGCCTCAGGTGACTGTAAGGAGCTTGCATGTTCTCCCTGTGTCTGCGTGGGTTTCCTCTGGGTGCTTCGGTTTCCTCCCACAATCCAAAGAGGTGCAGATCAGATGAATTGGCCATGCTAAATTTCCCGTAATGTTTGGTGTATTAATCAGGGGTAAATATGGGGTAGTGGAATGGGTCTGGGTGGGTTACTCTTCGGAGGGGCGGTATGGACTTGTTAGGCCGAAGAGCCTGTTTCCATACTGTAGAGAGTCTAATCTAGAATGAATTTCTTATGATCAACACTCTGGGGGTAATCATTGACCAGAAACTGATTTGGAATAACCACATCAACATTGTAGCTACAAGAGCATGTTAAGAGTTAGGAATCCTGCAGGGAGTCACAGACCTCCTGACTCCCCAAAGCCTGTTCATTGCCTACAAGACACAAATCAGGAATATGATGGAATATCCCCCACGTTCCTGGATGAGTGCAGCTCCAGCAACATTGAAGGTACTTGACACCAACCAGGACAAAGCAACCTGCTTGATTGCAAAACATTCACTGATATCCACCCCCTCTTCTACTGACGCTTAGTCACAACAGTGTGTACAATTCACAAAATGCAGTGCAGAAATTCATGAAGTCTCCATATATAGCACTTTCCAAAATCAAAAACATTTCCATCTAGAAGAACAGAGGCCCCAGCCTAATGATGGAACGTCACCACCTGCAAGCCAATCACCAGCCTGACTCAGAAATATATTGCTGCTCCTTCAGTTTCACGAGGTCAAAATTCTAGAACTCCTTACCTATTGGCATTGTGGGTCTAACTACAACAAATGGAGTGGAGTAGATTAAAAAGACAGCTCGCCAGCACCTTCTCAGGGCGACTAGAGATGCCAACAAATGCTGACCCAGCCAATCATGCCCACAGTCAATGAGTGAGTAAAATAATAAAACTTAATTGTTGAGCTCTTAGGCTTGCTTGTGAGGATTTAAGTTAAGACTGGGCTAATTCATTTTGCCACAGGATCATAAAAGTTTTCAGAGATTATTATGTTCGTTTGGTTTAGCCTTGGTTTCATTATTCTCAGTTTTCTTTCCCACAAATCTCTACCAATATGTTAATAAAAATGAATTGTGAACTATACAACAGATAAGCTTTGGGAGATTATGGTTGACCTTAAAGCTGGTGACATCATTGTCCAAATGTTTAATATTCCCATACTAGATCCAGTTTTGCATTCCATCAAAAAAGCAGAAGAATTTGGTCTGTCAAACAGAATTACATTGCATAGAGTAATGTCTATCTGATTATCTGTTTCCTCTGAAGATGTGGGGAGACACCATTTTACAGATGAGATAAAATTGAAAGGTTAACTGGTTACTTTGTAAAAACCACTTGATATATAATCACTTACACATCTCTGTGAATCATCAACACATCAAGCAGAATTTCTACTTTCCTCTGTATTTGTGTAACTTGGAAGTTTTAAATTAGACAGGCTAACCTCTTGATCTTCTTACTGGTGACATTTCAAGGCAAAACATATTGAACAGTGATGACAAAAATCTATCTTATGAACAAGAGTCATGGATTTTAGATTTTATCAATTCTATTCAGAGAGATAACTTCTCCCTACTGTTAAGAAAGATCTTCATTCACATTTCAACTTTCTTGGCCGTAGCGACATCCAAATCATGTTACAGTCAATGAACTGTTTTTAAAATACAGTCACTACAGTGACATAGGAATCACAGCTGGTATTTTAGGAACAACAAGATTCCACAAACAATGTGATAGCTTTTTGAAAATATGTTGTTTAAATTATGCGGATTGTGATTAAAAAATGCAATTAATTTCAACAAAGTAAGGCAATAGAGGGATTTGAAAATAAGAATGAGCATTTTAAATTTCAGGCATTGCTAGACTGGGAAGCAATGAAGACCAATTGTCCCGGGGTAATGGATAAACAGGACTTTGTACAGTCTTAGGATAGAGACATGATGTCACCACCACCACTTACAAGTTCACATCCAATCCACTCACCAATCTAACTTGGATCTATATCACCGTTTCTTCACTGTCATTGGGTTTAAATCCTAACGTTCCTTCCCAAACACACACTGTACCTACATGGATTGCGCCAGTTCAAGGAAGCAGCTCACTATCACCTTCTCAAGACCAATTAGAGATAGTCAATAAATATTGTTCGGACTGATGCTCACATCCCATGAATAAGTAATCAAAAATCAGAGGGTAATTAAGAGTCGGCCATATTGCTATGGATCGGCTACATTAGCTACAGGTAAATCAGATTAGGAAAAGATGGGAAATTTCATTTTTTAAAGGACATAACTGAGCCATAGATGTTTACAACAATCAATGATAATTTCATGGCAACATTACTAAGTCTAACTTTCCATTCAAAATGTATTATTTGAATTAAAATTTACCAGCTAACGTGGTGAAATTTGAATCTTTGCCTCCCCAGAATAATGGCTTGGTTCTCTGGATTACCAGTCTAGTGACATTTCCACTTTCCCACCATCATAAGGTCAGAAGTAGGGATGTTCACCAAATATTGCACAATGTTCATCACCTTTCACGACTCCTCAGTTACTAAACCAGTCCATGTTCAAATGCAATTGGCAAGCCCACTTTCAGAATACTGCACTAATTTCTGGTCTACCTGCTGTTGAAAGGATGGTGTGGAATATGAAAGGGTTCAGAAAAGATTTACAAGGATGTTGTCAGGTTTGGAGGGTTTGGACTATGGGGAGAGGCTCATTAGGCTGGGGCTTTTTTATCCTGGAGCTTTGGAGGCTGAGGGGCTTCCTTATAGAGGTTAATAAAATTTTAAGGGGCATGCATACACTGAATAGCCAAGGTCTTTTCCTCAGGATAGGGAAGTCCAAACTGAATGTTAATGGCTTAAAAAAAGAGGGGAAAGATTTAAAAGGAACCCGAGGGACAACATTTTTGTGCAGAGGGTGGTGCGTGTATTGAACAAGCTGCCAGAGGCACAGGTGGTGGTGGGTACAATTACTACATTTAAAAGGCATCTGGATAAGTACATGAATAGGAAGGGTTCAGAGAGATATGTGCCAAATGCTGGCAAATGGGACTAGATCAGTTTGGGATATCTGGTCAGCATGGATGAGTTGGACCGATGCATCTGTAACTGTGCTGTATAACTTTTCAACTCCGTTACACATAAACAAGATCTGGACAACATCCAGGCTTGGACTAACAAATAGCAAGTAATATTCATGCCACACAAATGCCAATAATAGATAATCTAACATCCACCCCTTGACAACAATGGTGTTACCATCATTGAATACCCTATTATCAGACTTCTAAAATTTCAGATTTTATCATCATGTGTACCCAAATACAGAGGTATAAGAGTACAGGAGAAAGTGAGGACTGCAGATGCTGAAGATCAGAGTTGAAAATGTGTTGCTGGAAAAGCGCAGCAGGTCAGGCAACATCCAAGGAACAGGAGAATCGACGTTTCGGGCAAAAGCCCTTCTTCAGGAATGAGGAAAGTGTGTTCAGCAGGCTAAGATAAAAGGTAGGGAGGAGGGACTTGGGGGAGGGGTGTTGGAATTACGATAGGTGGAAGGAGATCAAGGTGAGAGTAATAGGCCGGAGTGGGGTGGGGTGGAGAGGTCAGGAAGAAGATTGCAGGTTAGGAAGGCGGTGCTGAGTTCGAGGGATTTGACTGAGACAAGGTGGGGGGGAGGGGAAATGAGGAAACTGGAGAAATCTGAGTTCATCCCTTGTGGTTGGAGGGTTCCTAGGCGGAAGGTGAGGCGCTCTTCCTCCAACCGTCATGTTGCTAATGGTCTGGCGATGGAGGAGTCCAAGGACCTGCATGTCCTTGGTGGAGTGGGAGGGGGAGTTGAAGTGTTGAGCCACGGAGTGGTTGGGTTGGTTGGTCCGGGTGTCCCAGAGGTGTTCTCTGAAACGTTCTGCAAGTAGGTGGCCTGTCTCCCCAATATAGAGGAGGCCACATTGGGTGCAGCGGATGCAATAGATGGTGTGTGTGGAGGTGCAGGTGAATTTGTGGCGGATATAGAAGTGTCCCTTGGGGCCTTGGAGGGAAGTAAGGGGGGAGGTGTGGGCGCAAGTTTTGCATTTCTTGCGGTTGCAGGGAAAGGTGCTGGGAGTGGAGGTTGGGTTGGTGGAGGGTGTGGACCTGATGAGGGAGTCACGGAGGGAGTGGTCCTTTTGGAACGCTGATAGGGGAGGGGAGGGAAATATATCCCTGGTGGTGGGGTCCGTTTGGAGATGGCGGTAATGACGGTGGATGATACGCTGTACATGGAGGTTGGTGGGGTGGTAGGTGAGGACCAGTGGGGTTCTGTCCTGGTGGCGGTTGGAGGGGCGGGGCTCAAGGGCGGAGGAGCGGGAAGTGGAAGAGATGCGGTGGAGGGCACCGTCGACCACGTCGGGGGGGAAATTGCGGTCCTTGAAGAAGGAGGCCATCTGGGTTGTATGGTTTTTGAACTGAACCTCCTGGGAGCAGATGCGGCAGAGACAAAGGAATTGGGAATATGGGATGGCGTTTTCACAGGGGGCAGGGTGGGAGGAGGTGTAGTCTAGGTAGCTGTGGGAGTCGGTCGGTTTACAGTAAATGTCCGTGTTGATTCGGTTGCTCGAGATAGAAATGGAAAGGTCTAGGAAGGGGAGGGAGAAGTCTGAGACGGTCCAGGTGAATTTGAGGTCGGGGCTGCTACATCGATGACTGTATCGGCGCTGCCTCGTGCTCCCATGAGGAAGTTGAACAGTTCATCCACTTTACCAACACCTTCCACACCGACCGTGACTCCCTCGTCAGGTCCACACCCCCCACCAACCCAACCTCCACTCCAGGCACCTTCCCCTGCAACCGCAAGAAATGCAAAACTTGCGCCCACACCTCCACCCTTACTTCCCTCCAAGGCCCCAAGGGATACTTCTATATCCGCCACAAATTCACCTGCACCTCCACACACACCATCTATTGCATCTGCTGCACCCGATGTGGCCTCCTCTATATTGAGGAGACAGGCCGCCTACTTGCGGAACATTTCAGAGAACACCTCTGGGACACCCGGACCAACCAACCCAACCACCCCGTGGATCAACACTTCAACTCCCCCTCCCACTCCACCAAAGACATGCAGGTCCTTGGACTCCTCCATCGCCAGACCATAGCAACATGACGGTTGGAGGAAGAGCGCCTCATCTTCCGCCTAGGAACCCTCCAACCACAAGCGATGAACTCAGATTTCTCCAGTTTCCTCATTTCCCCTCCCCCACCTTGTCTCAGTCAAATCCCTCGAACTCAGCACTGCCTTCCTCACCTGCAATCTTCTTCCTGACCCTCCACCCCCACTCCACTCCGGCCTATCATCCTCACCTTGACCTCCTTCCACCTATCGCATTTCCAACGCCCCTCCCCCAAGTCCCTCCTCCCTACCTTTTATCTTAGCCTGCTGGACACACTTTCCTCATTCCTGAAGAAGGGCTTATGCCCGAAACGTCAATTCTCCTGTTCCTTGGATGCTGCCTGACCTGCTGCGCTTTTCCAGCAACACATTTTCAGCGTATAAGAATACCGGGAAAAGTGTAAAATTTCACCTCACATCTTAGGTACCAAGGAACCTAGGTAAAAAAAACTTAGTTACAAGGTAGGAAGAGAAACGAGAATTGAAAAAGCTAAGCACTACTTCATAGAATAGTAGAAAAATAAAGAAATAGGTAATAGTTTACGTTAAAGTCTTTTGTTGTTTAAGTTAGGAAAATAAAGATATGTGTTAAAAGTTCAATAGCCTTTGATGAGTCCTCCACATACCGCGCTCTTCCGGGGAGACCTCAGCTGGCTGTATCCACGGCTGCTGCCACTGAATCTTTCGCTGCTGCTGCTGGAACAGCTGCCTCTTCAAACTCCCTCGGTAGCTCAGGAACATACCCCCACAAGCAGCTGAGAGACCAAGCCGGGACCTGTCACAAGCCACCGAGACCTAGTCAGGAGTGTGATAGAATACAATTGACACCAATATGTTTGAGGCCTGGGTATGGGTAGAATGTCCTTTAATGGGGCAGTGCAAACTCAGTGGGCCAAATGGCCTATTTCTGTGCAGTCGGGATTCTGTGCTTCTACGAAATTGTCTCAGCTGAATAAGAATGATAGAGCATTTGGGTGGAGGAAGATGAAGTTTACCTGACAATCCAGGCCAATCCTTTCCCTGTCCTAACTATTAACAAAACCAAAATTTTAAAGGACACACTGTAGGTCAGTGATCAAATAGCTTCATGTTTCAGATTAGAAATTTTGAAGTGTTGCATTTTACCAGAAGCAGATTGACCTGCTGAGCATTTTCAGCAATGTATGCTGGGTGTAAAATGTTTTAATTACTTGTCTTTTTAACATTAGTATACAACACAAGTTGTATAATAAAATCATGTTATCTGGCCTTATTTTATACGTTTGAAAATATCCCACATCGCTTTACTGAAAGATTATGCCACTTATGAATTGATGTTCTGCCATGAAATATAAGCAATTCTTGCATTAGTTTGCCTTAAATAAGTAAATGCTCTTATTTTAAAAATAAGCCAGTACCTATTCTGAATTACCCCTTTGAAAAGTAAATGTTTTTGAAGGAAAGTTTTGAATCCTAATAGATTAGCATCTATATTAAATAAGTGTCATGAAGTTGATAAGATAATTTTTACTTCTGATCAATTCACATGATATAAGTTGCACTGGTGAGGCTAACATTTGTTGCCCATCCCCAGCTAGTTTTCAAGAATAAGAAGGGGAGAAGCGAGTTTAAGATATGTTCCCAGTCCTGTTAAAGAGTGAGTTTCAGTATTTTGGCAATTTTATAGAATCTTAGAGGTCCTACATCGTGGTAATAGGCTATTCGACCCATTGAGTCTGCACTGACCCTCTGAAGGACATCCTATCCAGGCCAGCACCTTGACCCTATCCCCATTACCCCATATTTACCACGGAGCTAATCCACGTAGCCTGCACATCTCTGGAAACTATGGGTCAATTTAGTATGGCCAATCCACTTAACCTTGGAGGAAACAATGATATATTTCCAAATCAGGATGGTAAGTGGCTTAGAAGTGAAAGTGAACAGTACTGGTGTGCCAATGTGCCTACTGCCCTTGTCCTTCTAATACATAAGGGATTGTGAGTTTAGGAAATGCTTTTGAAGGAACTCTGGTGAATTCCAGCAATGTATTTTGTGGCTGGTACATGCTGTTCCCACTGTGCACCAGTGTGGAGATAGTTTGTTCAAACTGGTGGAAAGGGTGCCAATCAAATGGATTAGATTTGACCTGGAAGCTTTTTAATTGCGAAAGAGGAAAACCAGGCAATTGCAGACCAATTAGATTAACATCTGCATTGGGGAAATTGTCTAAAATCAAGGATGGGAAACTTCAGTTAATCAGGGACAGGCAGCACGACTTCATGACAGGTGGATCATGCCTGACAAACCTCAGTGAATTTTTTGACAAAGTGACTGAGTTAAAGGGCAGGGAAATATCTATCCATGGACTTCCAGAATGCATTTGATAAAGTTCCCCATAAGAGACTGTTAAATAAGGAAGAAGCCCATGGAATTGAAGGCAAATTACTGATATGGTTGTCAAATTGGCTGAGGGGAGAGCGACAGAAGGATTCTTAACAGGTAGGTTCTCAAATTGGCAGGGTGTGACCAATAGTTTCTCACATGATCTGTGTTAGGGCATTAATTAGTGTTGAGTTCAGACTTTGTGCACCTTGTCTTCAGCCATAATATTGTATTCCTCGCTCTGGTCTATTACCCTTATGCACTTTGTATGGTATGATCTGCATGTGTTGCATGCAAACCAAAACTTTTCACTGTGCCTAAGTACTTGTGACAATAATAAATCTTATCAAATTAAATCAATTATTCACAATATTTGTCAACGACATGGATAAAGATATATGAGGTCATCTATTCAAATTTATTGATGACACAAAGTTGGAAGGCATTACATGAGATTACATTACAGTGTGGAAACAGGCCCTTCGGCCCAACAAGTCCACACCGACCCGCCACCCACCCATACCCCTACATTTACCCCTTACCTAACACTACGGGCAATTTAGCATGGACAATTCACCTTACCTGCACATTTTTTGGACTGTGGGAGGAAACCGGAACACCCGGTGGAAACCCAAGCAGTGCTAACCACTGTGCCACCGTGCCGCCCATAAACAGTGCAAATGATAGCATAAAATTACAAAGGGATATTGACAAACTAGATGCATGGTCAGAATTATGGCAGATGGAGTTCAATGGCAACAAGTGTGAGGTTATCCATTTTGGGTGGCACAGTGGCATAGTAGTTAGCACTGCGGCCTCACAGCGCCAGAGACCTGGGTTCAATTCCCACCTCAGGCGACTGACTGTGTGGAGTTTGCACGTTCTCCCCGTGTCTGCGTGGGTTTCCTTCGGGTGCTCCGGTTTCCTCCCACAGTCCACAGATGTGCAGGTCAGGTAAATTGGCCATGCTAAATTGGCCATAGTGTTAGGTAAGGGGTAAATGTAGGGGTATGGGTGGGTTGCGCTTCGGCCGGGCGGTGTGGACTTGTTGGGCCGAAGGGCCTGTTTCCACACTGTAAGTAATCTAATCTAATCTAATCTAATCTAATTTTGACCTTAAAAATGGGTAGATTAGAATACTTTCTAGATGGCATGTAGTTAAAGATATTTTCTAAACAACCTATCCGGAGATATTATTACACACCATTCGAACAGGTGGGACATGAATTTGGATCTCTTGGCTCAGAGGTAGGAACACTACCATGGATCCATAGTGCCCCTACATGTTAATTTCAGTGGATGTCCACACAGACTTGAGGGTTCAGGGACATTGATCTTTAAAATACCAATTATGGAGGTCAGAGCCACAAAGCTATAGCCATTGAGGCACACTGCACAATTTTTCTTTGGCCTGGATGATAATGGCCTTCTTGAAGCAGGTGAGGACTTCAGATCATAGTAAGGTGATGTTAAAGATACAAAACCAGACATTGCTGGAAAAGCTCAGCAAGTCAGGCAGCATCTGTGAAGAGGAGTGACGAAGGGTCTCCGGACCCGAAACACTAACTCTGATTTCTCTTCACAGATGCTGCCTGACCTGCTGAGCTTTTCCAGCAACTTCTGTTTTTGTTTTAGATTGATAGCATCCACAGTTTTTTTGATTTTAATTGAGGGATTAAGGATGTCTGTGAATACTCCCGCCACCTGGTCCGCCCTGAATTTAAGTACATGGCCTAGGACCCTACCTGGGAGAAAGTGAGTACTGCAGATGCTGGAGATCAGAATCAAAGAGTGAGGTGCTGGAAAGGCACAGCTGGTCAGGCAGCATCCGAGGAGCAAGAGAATCGATGTTTTGGATATAAGCCCATCATCAGGAAAGTAGGTAGAGTCGGTTCTGGAGGCAGTCATTCTTGATGAAGGGCTTATGCCTGAAACATCGATTCTCCTGCTCCTCAGATGCTGCCTGACATGCTGTGCTTTTTCAGCAGCATATTCTTGACTCTGATCTCCAGCATCTGCAGTCCTCACTTTCTCCTGGAGGTGAGTGAATCAGTGTTTTGCAAACTTCCAATTTTTTAATATCAGATATGAAACTGAAAAACTGTTTGTTGAGCTGGTGGATTCTACATTGGATATAGAATAGTAGACATCCTCCACACATTTGGGAAAGGGAGGCCTTGAACTGGGTTACACCAGAAATGTTGACTTCTCCATCTCCTGATGCTGCCCGAGTTGCTGGGTTCTTCCAACCTCCTGCTTGTCTACCTTGGAATCGATCAGTTTCTTTGTCACAAACCGGACTTGAGGGGCTGAATGGCCTATGTTCTCAAGCATTGGTGGATCTGTCCTTTTCCAGATAAGAGGAAGGTATTCCACCACACTACTGACTAGTCTTCTGTATAGCAGAAACTCTTTGTGAAGTTAGGAAGTGAACCATACATCATAGAATTAGCCCGCTTCTTGTATTTATATCTGCAGTTTTCATGTACTGCTCCAGATTAGTTTCTGGTCAACAAGAACTGTTATGATATTAATTATGGGAAATTCAAGGAGAGGTGGTATGATCCTACCTAATAGGAATTAATAATTATCTGTTATTTGAATGGCACTACTGTTACATCCTATTCTTCAGCCCAAATTGTTCAGGGCTTGTTGCATGAGAGTCCTTGAATCCCGACAGTGCAAAAATAGGCCTTTCAGCCCATTGAGTATGCATTGACACTCAAAACAGCATCCCACCCAGACCCATTCCCATAAACCCATGTTTACCATAGCTAATCCACCTAGTCTGCATATCCTTCAACATTATGGGGCAATTTAGCATGGCTAATCCACATCACATGTACATCTTGGACTGTGGGGGAGAACTGGAGCACCTGGAGGGCACCCTTGCAGACACGGGGAGAATGTGCAAACCCTTCAGTGGCAGCCACTCAAGGCTATGGTAGGACCCAACCTCTTGGCACTCTGAGGCAGCAGTGCTAACCACTGTGCTACCATACTGCCCTATTGTCCAGATTACTTTTTCATCAGAAGAATTATGGATGGTACTGCATACTGAGCAATCAATGATAAGCATCCTCTCTTTGGATTTCATTTTACAGGGAGGTCATTGACAAAACAGTTGTTGCTGATATTGTTTTAAGGCACTCCTACATCGGTGTTTAACAGCTACGACCATCTCTTTTGTCATAGTCAATGAGGAGTTTGCTCTGATCCCTATTATCTTCAACTTATTAGCATTGCCTGATGATACTCTCAGTGAAATTATGCTTTGCATTAAGAGCATTCACTTCTGGCATTCTGATAATTTACCTTTCATTTAGGTCAAAGCTGAAGAAAATGAGCTCTAAACCTAAGAGATTCCAGCAGAACACAAATTTGATAAGTAGTTTATCGATCAGTTGCTGAACAATCACAAATTTGCTGATTATAGAGAGCAGACTAACTGGGTTTGTCGAATATGTTTTGTGAACAGGACATAGCCAAGTGATTTTGGCTAATAGATCATCCATAGATTCCAGTTTCTAGCTGTGCTGGAACAGCTTGGCTAGAAGACCTAGGGGACGTTTACACCATTATAACTGGGATTGTCAGAGTCATAGAGTCATACAGATGTACAGCATGGAAACGGACCAACCTGTCCATTCCGACCAGATATCTCAATCTAGTCCCACCTGCCAGCACCCGGCCCATATCCCTCCAAATCCTTCCTATTCATATACCCATCCAAATGCTTCTTAAATGTTGCAATTGTACCAGCCTCCACCACATCCTCTGGCAGCTCATCCATACACGTACCACACTCTGTGTGAAAACGTTGTCCCTTAGGTCTATTTTATATCTTTCCCCTCTCACCATAAACCTATGCCCTCTAGTTCTGGACTCCCCGACCCCAGGGAAAAGACTTAGCCCATTTATCCTATCCATGCCCCTCATAATTTTGTAAACATCTGAAAGGTCACCTCTCAGCCTCCGACGCTCCAGGGAAAACAGCCCCAGCCTGTTCACCCTCTCCCTATAGCTCAAATCCTCCAACTCTGCCAAAGTCCTTGTAAATCTTTTCTGAACCCTTTCAAGTTTCACAACATCTTTCTGATAGGAAGGAGACCAGAATTGCACGCAATATTCCAACAGTGGCCTAACAAATGTCCTATACAGCTGCAACAAGACCTCCCAACTCCTGTACTCAATACTCTGACCAATAAAGAGATTTTAAACTGAAGTCCTTCTTGCTGTCTCAGATTGACATAAAATTATTTGTGAGATTCGTCAAAGAGGAGTCAGAGAGTTCTCCTCTGGTGTACTTGCGTAACATAACCTTAAATTAATAACTATAATCAGATTAGCTATTCATTTACACATTGCTGTGCATAATTTAGTTGCCTGGTTGCATATAAAGTACCTCATTGGGTGTAAAGTACTTTGAAATGTTTTGATGTTATTAACGGCACTTTTCTTTCTTCAGTCAGAAATTAAATTAGACTTGAAAATATCCTGATTGCCCTTATATCCATCTTTACTCAGCGAGTTGTGAATTCATGGAATGCCCTGCCAGTAGCAGTGGTGGACTCTCCCTCTTTATGGGCATTTAAATGGGCATTGGATAGGCATATGGAGGATAGTGGGCTAGTGTAAGTTAGGTAGGCTTAGATCGGCGCAACATCGAGGGCCAAAGGGCCTGTACTGCGCTGTATTTTTTCTATGTTCTATATATGGCACCATTCGAAGGAGAGCAGGTAATCTTTACTTGCATCTTGAACAACATTCATACCAACATTCGCAAAACAGATAAACTAATCATTTATTTTGTTCAAAGTTTGTGAGAAGATTTGTAGCTCGGGTGCTCGTTGCTGTGGTTCTGTTCGCCGAGTTGGAAGTTTTTGTTGCAAACGTTTTGTCCCCTGTCTAGGTGACATCCTCAGTGCTTGGGAGCCTCCTGTGAAGCGCTTCTGTGGTGTTTCCTCCGGCATTTATAGTGGCCTGTCCCTGCCGCTTCCGGTTGTCAGTTTCGGCTGTCCGCTGTAGTGGCCGGTATATTGGGTCCAGGTCTATGTGTTTGTTGATGGAGTTTGTGGATGAGTGCCATGCCTCTAGGAATTCCCTGGCTGTTCTTTGTTTCGCTTGCCCTATAATGGTAGTGTTGTCCCAGTCAAATTCATGTTGCTTGTCGTCTGCGTGTGTGGCTACTAGGGATAGCTGATCGTGTCGTTTCGTGGCTAGTTGATGTTCGTGGATGCGGATCGTTAGCTGTCTTCCTGTTTGTCCTATATAGTGTTTTGTGCAGTCCTTGCATGGGATTTTGTACACTACGTTAGTTTTGCTCATGCTGGGTATCGGGTCCTTAGTTTTGGTGAGTTGTTGTCTGAGAGTGGCTGTTGGTTTGTGTGCTGTTATAAGTCCTAGTGGTCGCAGTAGTCTGGCTGTCAGTTCAGAGATGTTCTTGACGTATGGTAGTGTGGCTAGTCCTTTGGGTTACGGCATGTCCTCGTTCTGTTGTCTCTCCCTTAGGCATCTGTTGATGAAATTGCGAGGATATCCGTTTTTTGCGAATACCTTGTATAGGTGTTCCTCTTCCTCTTTTTGCAGTTCTGGTGTGCTGCAGTGTGTTGTGGCCCTTTTGAACAGTGTCTTGATGCAACTTCGTTTGTGTGTATTGGGGTGGTTGCTTTCATAGTTCAGGACTGTGTGTGTGGCTTTCCTGTGTACCTTAGTGGTGAATTCTCCGTTTGGTGTTCTCTACACCCTCACGTCTAGGAATGGGAGTTGGTTGTCCTTTTCTTCCTCTCTCGTGAATCGGATTCCTGTGAGTGTGTGTATTCTCTATTTCCGTGGTTTTAATGATTACAAAGGTGTCATCAACGTATCTGACCCAGAGTTTGGGTTGAATTTGTGGTAAGACTGTTTGTTCTAACCTTTGCATTACTGCTTCTGCTATGAGTCCCGAGATCGGTGAGCCCATGGGTGTTCCGTTGATTTGTTCGTATATATGGTTGTTGAATGTGAAGTGTGTTGTGAGGCACAAGTCCAGTAGTTTAAGTATGCTGTCTTTGTTGATGGGTTCAACGTCCTGTTGTCTGTTATGTCTGTTCAGCAGGTTGGCTATTGTTTCTCTGGCTAGGGCTTTGTCAATAGATGTGAACAGTGCCGATACGTCGAATGAGACCATGGTTTCTTCCTTGTCTATGTGTATATTTCTGATGATGTCCAAGAATTCCTGTGTTGATTGTATAGAGTGTCTGGATCCACTGATCAAGTGTTTCAGTTTCTGCTGTAGTTCTTTCGCCAGTTTGTGTGATGGTGTCCCTGGTAGTGATACTATGGGTCTGAGTGGGATGTCTGGTTTGTGCACTTTAGGTAGTCCATAGAATCTGGGGGTGTTGTTGCTTTCAGGTTTCATTCTGTGTAGGTCCGACCTGGTTATCTGTCCATTTTTTTGTAGGTTCTTCAGTGTGTTGTTTATCCTATTGGTGAGCAACAAACACATAGACCTGGACCCAATATACCGGCCACTACAGCGGACAGCTGAAACTGACAACCGGAAGCGGCAGGGACAGACCACTATAAATGCCAGAGGAAACACCACAGAAGCGCTTCACAGGAGGCTCCCAAGCACTGAGGATGTCATTTATTTTGTTGTTGTTGTTGTATTTTGCATCGAAAACAATAGTGACTGTTCTTCAGAAATAATTATTGGCTGTTAATAATTTGTTGTCTCCAGCATATAAAGAATCTGCAAGTTGCAGTACTTTTTAAATACAAGAACCTTTCTTCTCTCCATTGCAATCTTTAAGCTAATGTTAAATCTGTTTCATATATCTTCAAAAGATTTATTTCTCTAAATCTTTAACATGTGCAATCATTCAATTATTTTCTATGTGAGACACACCAAGCTAAGCCATTTTCGAGGACAGACGGGAACTCGGCAGATTGGAGTTGTATCACGTGACCACTCATCCTGACGCCCAGGCAAATTGTCTGGTGAAATGGATTTAAATTCCACCAGGGCGATTGGTGGAATTTCAATTCAATTAATAAAGCTGGAATATGCAGCTAGTTGCAGTGATAATGACCATGGCAACTATCATTGGTTTCAATAAAACCCATTTGCTTTAGTAGAAGTAGATAGGTTCTTGCTTAGTAAGGAGATCAATATTTACAGACAGAAGGCAGCAGAACAAAGAACAAAGACATTTACAGCCCAGGAACAGGGCCTTCTGTCTAAACCTATCGCCCAATTCCTCAGGAACTGTATCTCTCTGCTCCCCACCTACTCATGCATCTGTCTAGATGGACCTTAAATGAATCTACTGTGCCTGCCTCAACCATGTCTGCTGGCAACGTGTTCCAGGCACCTACCACTGTCTGTGTAAGGTACGTTCCACGTGTATCCCCCTTAAACGTTTCTCCTCTCACCTTGAATGAGTGACCTCTCGTTATTGAATCCTTCACCCTGGGAAAATGCTTATCTCTATCCACCCTGTCCATACCCTTCATGATTTTGTAGACCTCAATCAGATCCCCCCCATCTCCTTTTTCCTAATGAAAACAATCCCCACCTACTCAACCTCTCTTCATAGCTAGCATCTTCCATACCAGACACATTCTCGTAAACCTTCTCTGCACTCTCTCCGAAGCGCCCACATCCTTTTGGTAATGTGGCGACCAGAACTGTACACAGTATTCTAAATGAGGCCGAACAAAAGTCTTGTATAATTTTAAGATGACCTGCCAGCTATTATACTCAATACCCCATCTGATGAAGGCAAGCATACTATATGCCTTCTTGACCACTCTACCCACCTGTGCAGCCATCTTCAGGGTACAATAGACCTGAATTCCCAGATCTCTCTGCTCATCAACTTTTCCCAAGCTCTTCCATTTGCAGTATAGCTCTCTCTAGAATTAGACCTTCCAAAATGCATCACCTCACATTTGCCCAGATTGAACTCCATCTGCCACTTCTCCACTTGACTCTCCAGTCTATCTATATTCTCCTGTATTCTTTGACAGTCCCCTATGCTTTCTGCTACTCCACCAATCATCATGTCATCGGCAAACTTGCTGATCATACCAACAGTGCCCTCTTCCAGATCATTTATGTATATCACAAACAACAGTGGCCCCAGAACAGATAACTATGGATCATTGGTCACCTTTCTCCATTTTGAGAAACTCCCTTCAAGTACTACTCTCTGTCTCCTGTTGCTCAACCAGTTCTTTATCCACCTAGCTAGAAGACACTGCACACCATGTGACTTCACTTTCTCCATTAGTTTACCATGGGGAACCTTATCAAACATCTTACGAAAGTCAATGTACATGACATCTACAACCCTTCCTTCATCTATCAACTTGGAACTTGGTCACTTCCTCAAAGAATTCTATTAAGTTGGTGAGGCTCAATCTCCCCTGCACAAAATCGTGTTGCCGATCACTGATAAGCCTATTCTCTTCCAAATATAAATAGATCCTATCCCTCAATACCTTCTCCAGCAACTCTCCCACTACTGATGTCAGGCTCATTGCTCTGTAGTTACCTGAAATATCCCTACTACCTTTCTTGAACAGGGGGATAGCATTAGCAGCTCTCCAGTCCTCCGGCATTTCACCTGTATTTAAGGATGCTACAAAGATATCTGTCAGGGTGCCAGCTTTTTTCCTCTCACGCCTCCCTCAGTAACCTAGGAAAGATCCCATCAGGTCCCGGGGATTTGTCCATCTTAATATCCTTTAGCCTACCAAATACATCCTCCCTCCTTATGTCAATGTGATCCAGAATAAACAAACTTCTATCTCTCATCTCAACATTCATCATGTCCCTCTCCTCAGTGAACACTGATGCAAAGTAATCATTGAAAATCTCACCCATTTTCTCAGGTTCGACATACAACCTTCCTTCCTTATCCTTTAGTGGACCAAACCTTTCTCTACTTACCATCTTCCTTCTTATATATCTATAAAGCCTTGGGATTCTACTTAATTCTGCTTGCTAAAGTTATTTCATAACCCCTTTTAGCCCACTTGATTCCTCGTTTAAGATTGGTCCTACTCTCCCAATATTCGTCAAATGGCTTAGCTGACTGGACTTTAATTATGCTTCCCTTTCCTTCTTGGCTCATCGCACAATTTCTCCTGTCATCCACGGTTCACGAATCTTGCTTTTCCTATCCCCTGTTTTCAAAGGGCCATGCCTATCCTGCACGATCTTCAACCTATCTTTGAAAGCCTCCCACATATCAAATGTCAACTTCCCTTCAAATAGCTGCCCCCAATCCACATTTCTCAGCTCCTGCCGAATTTTGATCTAATTGGCCTTGGCCCAGTTTAGTACTCTTCCCTTCGGACCACTCTCATCTTTGTCTACGAATATTCTAAAACTTACAAAATTGCGGGCACTATTCCAAAAGAAATCCCCCACTGCAACTTCTACCACCTGGCCTGGCTGATTCCCTAACATTAGGTCCAATATGGCCCCTTCCCCAGTTGGACCATTGACATACTGCTCTAGAAAACTTTCCTGGACACACCTTACAAATTCTGCTCCATCCAGACCTCTGACACTAAGTGTATCCCAGTCAATGTTGGAAAAATTAAAATCTCCCAGCACCACCTCCCTGTTGTCTCTACATCTTTCCATAATCTGTTTACCTATTTGTTCTTCTACCTCATGTTCACTGTTGGGAAGTCTGTAATACAGCCCCAACAATGTAACTGCACCCTTTTTGTTTCTCAGCTCCACTCATAATGCCTCACTGCTCAAGCCCTCCATTGTGTCCTCATTTAGCACAGCCGTGATATCATCCCTGACCACCAATGCAACTCCTTTCCCTCCTTTTACTTCCCTCCCTGTCCTGTCTGAAGCATCTATATCCTGCAACACTTAGTTGCCAATCATGCCCTTCCTTCAACCAAGTCTCTGTAGTCGCAATAACATCATACCCCCAGGCACCAATCCAAACCCTAAGTTCATCTGCCTTACCCACTATACTTGCATTAAAGCAGATACACTTCAGGCCATCAGTTCCTTTGTGTTCATCTGCTCTCTGCCTACTCTTCCCCTTGGTCATGCTAACTTCATAATCCTGTTCCTTACAGTCTCTAGCTTCCACCTCACTGTCTACTAGTCCTCTCTTCTGGTTACCAACCCCCTGCCACATTCGTTTAAACCCTCCCCAACAGCAGTAACAAAAACTCCCCCAAGGACATTAGTTCCAGTCTGGTTGAGGTGTAGACCACACAATTTGTAATAGCTCCACCTTCCTAGAACTAGCCCCAAAGTCCCACAAATCTGAACCCCTCTCTCCTACACCATCCCTCAAGCCACATGTTCATCCTGCCTATTTTTTAATTTCTACCCTGGCTCGCACATGGCACTGGTAGCAATCCCGAGATCACGACATTTGCTTTCCTCCTCGATAACTTCTCTCCTACCTGTCTGAATTCTGCTTTCAGGACCTCATCTCATTTTTTACTTATATCATTGGTGTCTATATTCACCAAGATAACTGGCTGTTCATCCTTCCCTTTCAGAATGCTCTGCAGCCAATCAGTGACGTCCCTGATCCGAGCACCTGGGAGGCAATATACCATCTGGGAGTCCTGTTTTCAGCCACAGAACCGGCTATCTACTCCCCTTACAATAGAATCCCCTTTGACTATGGCCCTATGAGTCTTTTGCCCACCCTTCTGTGCAGCAGAGCCACCACGGTGCCATGATCTTGGCAACTGCTGCCCTCCCCTGGTGAGCCATCTCCCCTAATAGTATCCAAAACGGTGTACCGGTTTTGGAGGGAGCTGACCGCAGGGTACACCTACACTGCCTTCCTACTCTTTCTCTGCCTTTTGGCCACCCATGTACTGTCTCCCTCAGCAATTCTAACCTGCAGTGTTACCAGTTCACTAAACATGCTATCCACAACCTCCTCAGCATTGCAGATGCTCCACAGTGAGTCCATCCGCAGCTCCAGAGCCGTCATGCGGTAAATCAAGAGCTGCATCTGACACACTCCGTGCAAGTTTAAGAGACAGGAACGTCAGACAGGTTCCTAAGCTCCCACAACAAGCAAGAGGCACATGCTATGGGTCTGAGGTCCGCTGCCATTGTAACCTTAGCTTTAACTCAACTAATACCAAACAATGCACTTAAATAAATAAAAGAAAATGGGATTGAGAAACGTATCAGCCCTTATAAAATGGCAGAGCAGACACAGTCAGCTAAATGGTCTAATTCTGTTCCTCTGTCTCTAGTCTAATGCCTTTCGGGGAGAAAGAATGACATTTTTATCTGTTCTTACCTATGTGTGACTCCACATCGACAGCAATGTCCTATGAAATGGCTTAGGAAGCTAAATCCGTTCCAAGGGCAATTAGGACTGAATGATAAATGCTGGCATTTTTTAGCATCACTCATATCCCATAAAATGATACTGTTTTAGCAATAAGTAAAGCACATTGCTGTGTGCCTTGGGTCATAAGATTGGGAAAGGGCTGATTTCCTTTCCTAAAAGTAAGGGTAAAGCATTAGATTAGCCTTGTTGATAATTGAATGGTTTCATATTTACCATTACCGACATTAGCTTTAAATTCCAGGATGCTTTAACTGACTGAGTTGAAATTCCATCTCTGGTCTGGTTGGAATTGAACTCATTCATCTAAATGATAAATCCAGAAATATATCCATTATTGTACATGCCCTGCAACCCCCATTTATACTTTTTTTTTATTAGACAGTGTAGTTGTAAGATGAATAGCTTACCAAGAAGTAATTATCAACTTGTTATATCATTTTTAAAAGTTATTTCATGGGATGTAGTGCAGAAGGTGGTGGTGGATCTGCCTTCTTGAGCCACTGTAATCCATTTGGTATAAATACATTCACTTGCAGAAAATTCCAGGATTTGACTTAGGACCATGCAGGAAAGGTGATATAATTCCAAGTTTATTAATGTATGGTGTGAAAGGAAAATTATAGGTGATGGGGATCCAACACATCTGCTGCCCTTCTCGATGGTCCAGATCCTGGGCTTGGAAGGGCTATTGAAGAATCCTTCGCGTGTTATTGTAATACACCTTGTAAATGGTAAACTATGCCTCTGTGTATCAGTGGTGAATATAGTGAACTTTGAAGGTCATGGATGTTGTGCCACTAAAGGAGGATGTTTAGTCATGGATATTGTCAAGTTTCTTTAGTGTTGTTCAAGTTGCATCTTGGCAAGTGGAGAGAATTTCATTATGCTCCTCAGTTGTGCCTTATAGATGGTGGACAGGCATTAGTGTGATGAGAGCTAAGTTGCTTGTCATAAAATTCCAGCCTGTGTCCTCCTCTTGTAGCCACATTATGCAAATGGATGATCCAGTTCACTTTGTGGTTAATGGTAACCCCAAGAAGGTTGATGGTGCAGGATTCAGAGATGGTGCAGCCAATGAATGTTGAAGGGTGATAGTTTTGTTCTCTGTTAGTATTTCCTATTGGAAATACTCATTGTCTGGTGCTTGTGTGGCATGACTATTACTCAACACCTTTCAGCCCAAACCTGTGCTTTATCTAAGTCATCCTGCATAACAGAGACTGCCTCAGCATCGGAGGATTCACAAATGGTGCCAAACATTTTGCAATCATCACTAAACTTCCTGATTTTTGATTTCAAGATGAAGGGTAGGTCATTGAAACACCTGAAGATAGTTGGAACTCGAATATTACCATAAGGAAGTCCTGCAGATGACTGACCTCTAACCACAACCATATTCCTTCATCCTAAGCATGACTCCAACTAGTAGAGAGTTTTCCCCAATTCCCATTGAATGGGCTGTTTGATGACACATTCTGCCAAATGCCCTGATGGTCAAGGGCGGTTACTCTCACCTCACCTCTGGAATTCAGCTCTTTCCTCCATGTTTGTACAAACACTGTGAAGAGGTCAGGACCATGTGCCGACAATGGAACTCAAACTGAGTGTCATTGAGCAGATACTTGTTTTGCAAATGTGATTTGATAGCACTGTTGATGACCCTTTCCATCACTTTGCTGATATGACAAGTATTGTCTGGGTTGGTTTTGCATTACATTTTGTGGCCAGGACATACATGGGCAATTTTCTACGTTGTTAGGTAAATGGAAATGTTGTAGCTGCACAGAAAGATGCGATAGTTAAACCACCGGTTGACGGGCAGTATTCTTCAGTACTATTGCCAAATTAATGTGAGAAGCCATAACCTTTGCAGCATCCAATGCCTTTAGCCTTTTCTTGATATAATAGTGAGTGAATCAAATTAGCTGAGTTCTGGAATCTGCAAAATTGGGATCTCAGAGGAGGCTAAGATGAATCAGATAGTCAGCACTTCTGGTTTGAGCTGGATGTAAATATACATTTGGTAGAAAATAATTTGAGTATTGTTGATTTAAAAAAAAAGACAATTTAGTCAAAGATTTCATCCTGTACTCATCAGGATAGTTTGCAAGAATTGTTTCCTGCATGATGGTTGGCTTATTGGTTGGCAAGTGGACTCTGGAAAGACGTTGCCAATTAGAATACACCAGTTAATTTTGATTGATAATGAATAGCCAAGTTTTGAAACAGGCAAGTGGACTCTGATTAGTGGACTCTAGAAAATTTAATCGTGAAGTGAATATTTGCCACATGTCTGCAGAGTTGAAAGAGGGTATAGTACACTTCTTTATCTAAAAAAAAACAACCTTGGTGTTAATATATGTGGCTTTCAGAACACATCAGTGTGTCAAACTGTGAGCCCACTTCACATTAGACTCTTAATTTCAGATTTTTATTGAATTCAAATTCCACCATTTGCCCATGGCAGGATTTGAACCTGAGATCCCCCGCGCCCCCCTAAAAAAAGCATTAGCAGAGTTTTTGGGATTAACAGTGCAATGATAACATCACGAGGCCATTGCCTCCCCTGTCCAAATTGAAAGTATGCAAGGTGTCATTCCAATAAAGTCATGTTTCTCATGGAATCCAATAAAGATATTTGCAAGCACCAGGTCTAATGGGGATTCCATAGTAGCCCCTTCTGTTGGGGGTATACACAGTGTAATTGAAACCAAATTCAAATGTGTGAGTTATTGAGTTTGTAACAAATACAAATTCATCCAATGTTGATGGGTCTAGATTTCCATGATAGAATACAAATGGGGACATGGCCTAGTGGTATTAACACTAGACTATTAATCTAAAAACCCAGATAATGCTCTGGACACCTGGGTTTGACTCCAACCAGGTCAGATGTTGGAATTTTAATTCAGTTTAAAAAAATAGCAGCACAGATGTATATGGCTTCCTTGAATGATACATTGACGAGTAGGCTAATAATGTCACATGGAAATCACATTGCT